>NC_085928.1:102007500-103257500 GCF_028885655.2 Pongo abelii
AAAGAGTTTGCTTTGCTGCAGGACTTGTCAGGGCTTCTAAAATGCTAATATGTGCCGGGCGTGGTGGCACACGTCTGTAATCCCAGCGCTTTGGGAGGCTGAGGCAGGTGGATCACCTGAGGTCAGGAGTTTGAGACCAGCCTGACCAACACGGTGAAATCCCGGCTCTACTAAATACAAAAGAAAATCAGCCAGGCGTGGTGGTGCATGCCTGTAATCCCAGCTGCTTGGTAGGCTGAGACAGGGGAATCCTGTCTCAGCCTCCGGGAGGTGAACCAGGGAGGTGAAGGTTGCAGTGAGCCGAGATTGCACCATGGCACTCCAGCCTGGGCAACAAGAGCAAAACTCCGTTTCAAAAAAAAAAACAAAAACAAACAAACAAAAAACGCTAATATGGGCTGTGGATCTCCAAGAGAAAAACCGTCAGTGACTGTGCCTCTAAGGAGCAACTCTGAGGGTGGGGAGCCCACTCTGGAGGACATGGGTCAAGACCAAATCCTCAGGCTTGTCCGCCAGCCTTTTCTGTGTAGGGAGGGAAGAGACTAGGAGGCTACCAGCAATGTGACCAGGGCCCTTGGGGATCCCAGCTGCCCCTCCCACCCGCATTGAGCTTGCCTCCCGGTTCTCATAGGCACTCTTCAAGATCTTCTTCCAGATCCGCTCCATGGTCTGGTAGCGCTTGCTCTCCACAGGCAGCTGCTGGTTAATGTCCTCAGAGCTGAAGATGGGCTCCAGGTAGAGCCAGGACCGCTGACAGTTCAGCCACTCCTCCAGAACCTCCTGGGGAGGGGAAGGGCAGGGAGGGGTGTGATATGGACTGTCAGGGTCCAAGCTGGGGTTTGTCCCAATGACTGAGACATTTCACCCCACCAGCATGTTGGGCAGAGCACTGGACACCAAAGTCAATGTCTACAGGGAGATTTCTAGATGGTGCTGTCATCTGTGATACTCAAGGGAACAAAGAGGATACAGGGATGTCTGCCCTCCAGAGAAGTCCCACATCCCCACAGGACACCCAAGCCTCCAAAGGAGCCGGGAGAGCTGCTCTTCCAAAGGGAGGAACACACCCACGCCAGCAAAGCCTGCAGTGACAGGAAACACTTGGTGCCTGGGAGACAAACCAGCCTCCTTCCTGGAAGGACTTCTGGGTCCATGACCCCAGGATTCTCTGAGATTCAATGGGTCTTGAGTGTGAGAGTCCTAAAATACTCTCTGAAACATGAGTCCAAGGGTGAGACATCTTCAAAATGAGCCATTTCCCCCTTCTGCCTCCAAATTCCCCATTCAAGATATATCTCGTCTTCTCCCATCAGCGCAAACTCACGCACTCATCCATTTCTTCCTCATGGGATGGGGGTCACAGTCAGCAGTGTCAGGACTGTGCCAGGCCCTGGTGGGCACTAGGGGAAACAGAGGGGAATGCGGCCTGGTCCCTTCCCTTGAGGGGCCCACAGCCCACTAAGGGGCCAGATCTGCCCCTGAATCATGGGCCCGGCATGTGTAGTGGACTCTGAAAGAGGCACTGACAATGGCCTCGGTGGGAACCCCTTGAAGGAGGGTGAGGGAGAGTTGGCGAGGCTGCTTGTTGCTGGGCCTTGGAGGAGATGGAAGGCGGGTGTCAAACTCTAGGTCGAGTGGACAGCATGAGCAGAGGGGGACCTGGGACAGTGCTGACCAGCTCAGGCATCTCTGGGTGGTCCAGGCACACAGATGAGCCCTCCCCACCTGCTTCTGGCCTTCGCCGGAGGTCTCTGAACAGCTCTCAGGGAGGCCCGGGGAAGGGGATATCACAGTCACACCTGCAGGCTGGCCCCGGGACTGCCCTCCAGGGCTCTGTGGGCAGCCCTTGCCTCTGGCCTTGAGAG
Organism: Pongo abelii; assembly: GCF_028885655.2. Classification (NCBI taxonomy): domain Eukaryota; kingdom Metazoa; phylum Chordata; class Mammalia; order Primates; family Hominidae; genus Pongo; species Pongo abelii. The sequence goes on from NC_085928.1 coordinate 102,009,366, forward strand.
CCCAAGACAAGTGCAGTCCCTGGTGGCCCAGTCCCCTCAACCAAGGTAGCTCCAAATGAGATGAGAACAGAAGCTCAGGACAGGGTGGGAAAGGGCACTGAGGTGCTCTGGGGCCTTGTGACATCCGGCCCAGAAAGTGTCAGTACCGGAGGTCCTGGTTGTCCCAAGCTCAGGCAGCCCTGGGGAGGCCGGCTGGCAGTTCTCAGGCCCATCCTCAGCCACATTTTGGGACCCAAACGCTGCCCCTACACACCCTTATCTGCCTCATCCAGCAGCTGAACCTTATGGATGGAGAGCCCATCCTAGTTGCCCCCCTCTGAATGCAGTAGGGCAGGGCCTGCCAGAGAGCCAGGGGCTGTGTGAATGAGGGCAAGGCACTGCGATGCTTTGAACCCCACCCGGAGACCATCAGTGACACCTGTGGGCCGGGCTCTCTGAAGTGGGGGAGCGATGAAGGAAGGACTGGGGGGAGGACCAACCTGGGTCAGCTTCAGTTTGTTCTCCCAGGAGTTGATGCGCTGCTCAAAGGGCTTCTTGTAGGGTGAAAATGACATGCTCTGGGTCATGACGATGTGGTCGTCCAGCAGCTGCGAGGCCTCGTCCGGGCTCTTCAGGATGTAGGTGTCTGTTGCCTTGTAGGGCAGTACATTGAACAGGATGGTCGACCACTCCTTCTCCATCTTGTCCAGTGCCTGGGGTGGGGGACAAGCCAGGCTGAGTCCTGGGAGGGGCTGGTCCTGATGCTATCTGACCAGCCCTGCCCAGGGAAGCAGCAGACAGTACCTGGCCATGACCTCCACATGGCCGGTCTGGCAAATACTCTTGGCTTGCCTGGCAACAAGTCCCGTGTGAGCCCCTCATCTGAATTCAGGGCCAATTCACTCTTTTTTTTTTTTTTTTTCTGAGGTGGAGTCTCGCTCTGTCGCCCAGGCTGGAGCGCAGTGGCACAATCTTGGTTCACTGCAATCTCTGCCTCCCAGATTCAAGCAATTCTCCTGCCTCAGCCTCCCAAGTAGCTGGGATTACAGGCATGTACCACCACACCCGGCTATTTTTTGTATTTTTAGTAGAGATAGGGTTTCACCATGTTGGCCAGGCTGGTCTCAAACTCCTGACCTCAGGTGATCCACCCGCCTCGGCCTCCCAAAGTGCTGGGATTATAGGCGTGAGCCACTGTGTTCGGCCCAGTTCACTGTTACACATGTGCTGCATGTGGTTGTATGCACATGTTGGGAGGCAGCTAAGGTTAGGAGGAGTGTGGGCGCTGGTCTCACCTCCAGCATTTACTGTGTCACCCTGGCCAGTTGCTGAACCTTTCTGAGCCTTAATTGATTTATCTGTTTTTTTTTTGTTGTTTGTTCTCTTTTGTTTTGTTTTGAGACAGGGTCTCAGTCTGTCTCCCTGGCTGGAGTGCAGTGGCATAATCACCGCTCACTGCAGCCTCAGCCTCCCAAGAAGCTGGGACCACAAGCATGTGCCACCATGCCTGGCTAATATCTTAATTTTTTGTAGAGATAGGGGTCTCCCTATGTTGCCCAGGCTGGTCTCAAACTCCTGGACTCAAGCGATCCTTCCTCCTCAGCCTCCCAAAGTGCTGGGATTTACAGGCATGTGTCACTGCACCCGGCCTGACTCATCTGTTAAATTGAGGCTAATGCTATTAGCTCCTTCCTGGGGCTCCTGAGAGGAGTAACTGAAGAATAATAGCAATGGTGGACACTGTCAAGAATTTTATGTGCATTATTAACTCACTTAATAGAACGCATCTCAACCCCTGGGCCTCATGACCCCAGGGATGGGGCTTATTACTGTCATCCTCCCAAGTGACTGTGGTTGCCAGAGCAGGAGGCCAGGCTGTCCGGCAGAGCCTGGCTGGGGTGGCTGGGCCCGCTGGTGGCTGCCCACCTGCTCGATGGCGTACTCCTTGCCAGCCACCTCGGCCACCTTGCTGATGCTCTCGATATGGTCCTGCAGGTTCATCTCGAGGCAGCGAGCAAAGGTCAGGTTGGCCTTGGGCCTGACGTTGATGTTGATCTGGTTGGACAGTGTCTCCCAGTGCCGGTTCCGCATGCCAGGGTTGCGCAGCCCCTGGATCAGTGGGATGTATGGTTTGAACTCCTCGATGCGGGCCCGGATGTCCAAGGCCACTTCCTGGCAGGCTGCCGGATAAGACAGAAAGGCATGAGAGGCAGGCGGCAGAGGCAGGGAGGAGGGGATTGGCCAGCTTGGCTCCCTACCTGGCATGTCCTTGAACTGCTTCACGCACTTGTGCATGGTCTTGAAGGCTTCAACCACGTTCTTCTCCAGCTGCTCAGCATCGATGGCGGAGAGGGGGTCATTCATCCAGCTCTCTGACCAGCGCAGCCAGTCAGAGGCTGTGGTCCAAAGGTCCAGGTAGGGTTGGAACTCCTTCACCATCCTGGAGAGCTTGTCATACTGCAGGGACAGGAGGGCAGGGCTGGGGCTGTCTTGGGACGCTCCCCAGTCTCTCTCCATGTTGCCCTTTCTTGGGCCAGGTCCTCTCCCTCTCCCTTGCTCCTGGCTGATGTCCCTGACCCTGCCCCCACACACCTGGGCCTGGCCTCCCTTCTCTTCCCACCTGAGATCTGGGCTCTGAGCTGTTGCACCAGACCTGGGCTGACCCTCAGGCCCCCTGCCTGGTACCAGGGGCCTCCTCAACCTGAGGGCCAGGGTTGGGCTATCTCCACTCTGCAGCCTGCTGGGTCCTGCCCCCAAATGCCAGAGCCCTGCCTCCTGGCAGCTGCATCTACATGAGCTGCTTCCTCAAGCCTGGGGGCATGGGGGCAGGGTGCCTGCAGGAGGCCTACATTGGTGATGGGCAAGCTGAAGATGCGCTCGCGGTTGTTGTAGAGCATGGCCAGCTGCTGGCAGTCCTTCAGCTGCTTCTTGACACGCCGCACCTCGTTGGCGATCTCATGTGCCCGCGAAATCTCCACATGGATGGAAAAGCCAGCTACCACCAGCTGCAGGCCAAGGAGCAATGGGTCAGATGCCCCTGCAGCCACACGTGTGTCCATGCCTTCCTATGCAAACCCAGGGAACTGGAGGTCCCAGGACGTCCACTCCTCCGAGTTCTAAGGAGGTTGTTCTCCTGGAGTGAGCAGGTTCCTCACAGCAAAGCCAGGGGAGACCCAGTGCCCTGACACTGTGCCCACTGCCTAGTAGGCCGCCAAGGACACAACATAAGAGCTGGGGACTTTACTACTCCGAATCTTTCTGGAGCTTGCTGCCTAGGCATCTCTTTGGCCTTTGGGTTCATTCTTTCAGCCATTTATTCATTCATCCATCTGCTCGCCCATCACATGTTGACTCAGCACCTCCTGAATGCAAGAAGTGAGGCCAGGCCCTGGAGAACTGTGCGTGCGTGTGGTGGGGGGTGTATCCAGCACCAAGCCTGCAGCCGTGCCCCACCTGCAGCCCTTCCAGCTTCTCTTGGAAGTTGTTCTGATCCATGATCTGGATTTTGCGGAACTTCTCTTCATCCTCCACATGCTGCTGCTGCACCAGCTCTATCTGCCCAAGGATCTTAGAAGGCCAGTTGCTGGCAATCCATCTGGCCAGGATGGGGGTGGGGATTGGGAGAAATATCGTGGCTGAAGTGGTGGAGTGGCAAGGCCAGGCAGGGGCATCCCACCAGGCACCCAGGCAGCCAGTGAGAAGGGGTTCAGGGGAAATCCAGGCAGCTGTGGAGGCCACTTGGGGCCGGACAGCTGGGAAGTACAGGTGAGCTGGGAGGTGCGACTGCCACCATCAGGGAGGCTGCCCTGCCCCCTGGGAGCTGCAGTCTGCATCCAGTGAGATGCAGACCCAAGGTGCCCAATGTAGTGATGGGGACCAAGGGGAAGCGAGAAGAGTGAGGCCGAGTTCCCCTCTTAAGCCTCAGGGGCCAGAGGGGCCTTTCCTCAGAGGAGGCAAAGCCACAGTCTCTAGCCAGGGCCCTCAGGCCAGCTGCCTTCAGGTCAGACCAACTCCCTTTGCCCAGGTGACATAGGGTGTCTGTGGGATGTGCGGCTTCCACCTGCAGCTGGCCTAGGGATGCTGGCCCTGGGAGAGTTCCCCCTGAGCACCCGGATGCCCTGTCTGCCAGGGTCTCCCTCTCCTGGGCAGGGCTCTGATGGTCCTGACTCCCCCAACATCTGTGAGACAGCACTGGGTGTGGGGTCTCTGGCGGCCTCAGTAACGCTTGGTTGGAAAAGGGCACCTAAGGCTGTTTCCCACAAGGCTTTTGACTTGGGTGGGGACAAATGCCCCTCTCCAGGGACTGCCCACCAGGCTGAGCTTTGCCTCTCTCAGTGCTCCCAAGAACCCCAAAGGGCACCAGCCACAAACAGGAAACCCTAGGTCCACAGTAAAATACGTGTGTCAGGCTGGGCGTGGTGGCTCACGCCTGTAATCCTAGCAGTTTGGGAGGGCGAGGCGAGTGGATCACCTGAGGTCAGGAGTTCGAGACCAGCCTAGCCAACATGGTGAAACCCCATCTCTACTGAAAATATAAAAATTAGCCGGACATGGTGGTGGGCACCTGTAATCCCAGCTACTCAGGAGGCCGAGGCAGGGAGAATCACTTGAACCCTGGAGGCGGAGGTTGCAGTGAGCTGAGATCGTGCCACTGTACTCCAGCCTGGGTGACAGAGCAAAACTCTGTTTCAAAAAACAACAAGCAAAACGTGTGCCAGGCCATTGACAGGACAGAGACAGGGTTGGGGAGCAGCTGAGGCCAAGAGGCCCAAATGAATTCCTTCTGCCCCACTGGCCACCTGGCCCTGGCTGGTCCCAGCCCATGTGTGGAGCCCTGGCCTCTGGAATCTCAGTGGGGCGTTTCTGGGGAGACTGCACAGACTGTGGCAGCTGGGGCATTTGGGAGCCTCTGCAGCTTAGCAGCTCCCCTCACGCTCCACCCCGCACCTGGCATGGGGGCCAAGCTCCCACTCACTTGTCATTGAAGTCATCTGAGCTGAGGTTGTAGAGGAATTCATCCATGACCTGGTAGTCATCCATGACCTTCACAATCCGCTCCTGCACAGACAGGTGGTAATGAGAACTTTACGTGTGCCAGGGAGGGGGTGGGTAATCGGAACCTGGCTCCCCAGAGAGACGGGTACTAGAGAGGGGCTGCTCTCTTTCAGAGTGGGGAGGCCTGGGCCAGGGAAGGAGGCCCAGGGTGCAAGGGCAGCATCAGGCTCAGGGCTCCAAGAGCCATGGCTGCCACACCTCCAGCTTCCAGCCCCCCTACTCCTAGACAGCAGAGCTCTGAAGCCCCGGCTCACAACCCCCTAAGCCCCATCTGTCCTCTGTCCAACTACCTCACCCTCAGCCTCCTGAGTCCAACCTCCCAGCCCCTGCCTGCCCCAGCCCTCAGACTCTTAACACCAGCCCTGTGCCTCCCTGGCCCCAGTGCCCATGTGCCTGCCTCACCTCCAGGCCCACCAGCCTCTCCGGGATGCCCTTCATCCACTCTCGCAGCTCAGCCAGCTCTTCAATGCTGTTAGGCTTCTCGTAGATCTTGCGGCTGATGCTGCGGAACTCCTCGCAGATCTAGCAGTGGGAGGAGGCGCTGGGGAGGGCAGTGTGCTGCTCCCTTGCCTTCCCTCGCCTGCTCCTCCTCCTTGGTCTCCAGCATCTCCTGACAGGTAACTGTCCCCTCCACCCCAACACCCTGCGGCACTTTCCAAGAGGGGTGCTCCTGGTGGGCTCCCTGGGTTGCTGAGGACTGTCAGTGGGGCAAGGGCATGACCCGGCACACCTCAACCTTCCAGCCTCCTTCAGCCCTACCAACACACGCAGGGCTTCTGAGGCCTGTGCTCGAATCCCCTAGCTCCATGAAACAAGTCCATCAAGGGTGTCCTTCGTGAGGCTTTCCAGGCCTCTACAAGTCTAGGGAAGGAGGTGGAAACCCCCGTTTCCTGGGACCTCCCATATAGGACAGCTCTCTGCAGACAGGCAGGGTGATTTCCAGCTCCTTCCCTTGGCCTGGGCGTCCGCAGACACCCCAGACCCTGCTTGGGGACATCTTGCCGTGTATGTGAGGGTCCGTGTGTACTGCTGTGGTGTGTGCTGCTGTGGTCACTGAGGCGGGGCAGATGGGCACTTACGCTATCCACCTCCTTGTGCAGGTTCTTGGCAAGGATGTCCAGCATGGAAGTGGCCAGGGCCTTGCGTTTCTTGGACAGGCTCTGCTTGACGTTGTCGGTGTTGATGTAGAAAGGCCCAATGATGATGCTGCTAGGCAGCGAGCTGTCCAGGATCTCCTTCTCCCGCAGGTGGGTGAGCACTACCTCCCGCACCTCCTGGGCCAACAGGCCCTGCGTCTGGTAGGCTCTGAGGACAGCAAGCACACAGGAGGGGGCAGAGGATGGTGAGCAGGGTGGGCAGGGGATACACATGCACAGACACACAGACACCCTCCGACGTGCATGGGCACATGTACGCACTTGAGAAAGGAGGCAATGTCATTGTTGTTCAGCTCTAGGTATTTTCGGTACTCCTTGGCATAGGCCTGCAGTGGGATCATGGCCTTGGACACGGCACTGGCGATGGTGGCCCGTAGCTCCTCCACCAGTGGCTCATGAAGGCCCACCGACTCCAGCAGGGGGTCACCGCTAATGAAGATGTCCTCCATCACCAGCTGTGGAGAGAAGGCATGTGGCAGGGCAGACCTGGATGAGCCAGGGGGTGAATGAGCAGAGGGGAGATGGGGAGTCCTCCCGAGGAACAGGGCAAGTAGGGGCAAGATGTGGCCTGAAGCCTAGTGGGTGGCGGGGTGGCCAAACAGAGAAAGCGGGGATGCAGCAGGAAAAGGGGGTTTGCTGTGCTGTCTCTTTACAAGGCCAGAAGCCCCTGTGAGGCCCACCAAGGGGCAGCATCTTCCTCTGCCTGGGCATGACTCTGCCTGGGCCTGACTCAGCCCAGGACCAAGAAAAGGTGCAGAAAAGACAGCCGGGTCATGAAGGCTCTAACTGACCAGCAAAGGTGACAAGAAGGGCCAGGGCTACAGAGGCTCTTGGGCCTGGAAATGGGCTGTGTGCAGCTGGGTGTGTGTGCAGTGGCAGTGACTGGTGGGGACGGTGGACAGAGGGTCTGTATGTGGAAGCCGGCCTGTGTCCACCTCTGGAGATGAAGAGAGGCCAAGAGCTAGGTGGGATCAAGAGCGTGGGGTCTACATCCGATCTGGCTGTGGCAGCAGAGGACCAGCAAGCCCAGGGTTCAGATCGCAGTTCCGACACTTAGCAGCTATGCAATCTTAGGCTAACTATTACACTTCTCCAAGCCTCACCTACAAAATCTGACATTAGCAGCTACACAATCTTAGGCTATTACACTTCTCCAAGCCCCACCTACAAAATGCGAGTGTTAACAGGTCACAGTGCAGCTTGTGATGAGGATTAAATGGGATATTTGAGATTTACAGGGCTGAGCATGCTGCCTGCCCGACAGGAGGCCTGTGATACAGTTGAACTGTGGCAGCACCCTGAGCTCAGGGAGCCATCAGCAGCCAGGGCAGCAGGTGCCTGGGGCCTGCTCAGGCTGCAACATGTACCTTCTCCAGCTGGGGCACGGCATGGGTGGCCAGGATGCCCTTGTCGAAGAGGTTCAGCAGAGATGCCTCAAACTGCTCCAGTGGCGTGCTATAGTGCACCCCAGAGCTGTCCAGCACCAGGTCCACGATGAACAGGGGATTCTTCCGGGGCCTGCAGGCAATGGTGGGCTGACTGTGGGCAGAGGCCTAGGAGGCCTGTGTGCGGGGGCAGCCCTCTGCCCTTCCTGCCAGCGCTATGACTCTTGAGCCTCTCCATGCACAATACTTGCCTTCTCCTTCCTCCCAGACACCTCCAAGTTACCAGAGAGGAAGACCCGGGCCAACCAAACAGGTTCCTCTGCTCCTCAGGTGACCCGAGGTCCATGAGCACCACAAGAGAGGGAGGCCCCCCACCCCTGTGCTGAGGTTGCCAGGGCCTAGGCATTGTAGCCCCCACTCTCTCCCCGGGAGCCCATCTTCCTTGGCTTCCCATCTCCGCTACGCAGCAAGAACCAAGCCTGGATCCCAGCTGGAACCCTCTGATGGCTTCTGACTGTACTTAGAATAAATACAGCCCCCAGATGAGACCTCAGGAGGCCCCAAGAGATCTGGCCTGGTCCCTGTGAGCTCTCCCACTCCATCCTGAGCAGCCCTCCCTCCCCTCCCTGACTCCAGCCACACTGGCCAGCCTTTCCTTCCTCAACTGCGCCAGGCCCATCCTCCCCTCGGTGCCTCTGCCCATGCTGATCTCTCCACCTGTACCTGCCTCCACCTCACATCGCCTCACAACTTGTTTCTTCTTACATCTCAGGTCTTGGCACAGATGCCACCTCCTCCCTGACCCACCTCCAGTGTCTATCATGGCCCCTGCCAAAACCGGCAATGACTGTGTGTATTTATCTGCTTGCTGCCTGTCTTTCCCATGAGACCAGGGACTGGGCCTCTCTTGTTCCCCTAGAACCATGCCTGGTTCATGGCAAGTGTTCAAAGAATATTTCTCCACTGAGTAACTCAATGATCGAGTGAATGAAGGTCACCAGAAGCAATGCAAGCCAGGGCTGGCAGGACATTGCCCAGCAGCCTGCAGGGAGCTCGGCTCTCCTTACTGCCTGGGACCTGGCATGGATGGGCACCCTGGCCCTGGTCCCTGACCCTGCTCCATCCCCAGCCACTGGGGCCTAGCAAGGAACAGTTCTGGTGTCAACAGGTGCCTCTGCCCCACCGGGCCCCACCTGTAGGGGCTGTTAATTAAGTCGTCACCCCAGACCATGTCATCGGTGCAGTTGAGCACGCTGCAACAGGTGTCACTGATGAACTGTGAGAAGATGGCAAGTGAGTCCTGCACCAGGAAGCGCAGTGTGTCCTGCAGCATGTACTTCACCAGCTCCATCAGCTTGCGCAGCTTGGACATGAGGTACACCTCCCATTTGGTCTCGTAGAGATTGTACCAGCCCTTGCTCATGTCGCGCAGGCTGCTGCGCATGGCCACCTTTAGCGAGCTGATCCAGCTGTCCTTGAGGAACATCTGCACCTAGAGTGGCCACAGGCATCATCATATGGCCACCCTGGGGACCCGCCACCTATAGCCGCACTCAGGGACTCTATGCACCAGGGTGCTTGGGGCGGCTCAGGGCTTATCTGACTGCGGAGGGATGTCCCCTACCCCAACTTACTGCCAAGCCCTGCCAACCAACAGCCTCATGTGACCCTGGGGGCCCAGGGCTGCTGCGCAGGGAAGGAGGGAAGAAAGGAGGGAGGACAGGACAGCAGAAGCAGGACTTTCCCTCCAGCCGTGAGAGAGAGACAGAGCCACAGAGATTGAGATGAGAGAAACAGAGAGACAGAGAACAAGACAAAAACGGGCCGAGAGGGAAAGACAGAGAATGAGGTGGAGAGACAGACAGAGACAGAGTTGAGTGCAGAGGGGATGCACCCCCACCTCCCTCATACCCTAATCCACAGGTCAACATGGGGGTGCCTGAGGTTCCTGCTCCCCTTTCTAAGACAAGGGATCTGCTTCAGAGGCAACCAGAGTTGGGATGGAAAGGGATTGGAAAGAGAGCCTGCCCTGGTTTTCCCTTTCTCTCCAAGATGAGTCATTACCCTTGGTCCCCACCCCAGCCTCCAATAAGGTCTAGGAAGAGGCTGAGGCCAGGTTTTGAGAAAAGCAAGGGCTCACAGCCTCATCGCGTGGCCCACTGACCCTGGCCTTCTGCTGCAGCCCCGACCTGTGCCTGCCAGTTCCAAGGGTCTGCGCTGAGTTTGCCCCCTGTGCCCTTGATGCCCACAAACCTGGGAGATGGTCTGTGACTGGATCTGCTCAAACTCCTCCAGGCGGCTGTACTTGGAGAGGCTCGAGTGGAACAGGGACATGGCGGTCACCTTGTTGCACTCGGCCCTCACCTTGCTGAGGGCCGTGATGACCTCTGGCCGTGTGAGCAGGGACACGAAAGTGAAGTCCTCCTTCTGCTCCCGGAAGTGGTACTTGGGGACACTCACCAGCCCTGCAGGGGTAGGGGCCAAGGGCCAGGATCAGACCCTGCCTGGCCAAACCAGGGGACAGGACAGATCCACAGGGTGCTTGAAGGAGGGCCGTGACTCCTGCCTTCTCCCTGAAGAGTGACTGGCGTTCCCAGAGCCCCACCTTTCCATAGTTTGCCGGAGTGGCGCTGAAGCTCTTCAGTGAGGTGCCTACTCTGAGATGGGTAAAGGAATTCCTTCCAGGACCCCCTAGTCACAGGCTCCTATGAGAAGTAGATGAGAACCAAGAATCCTCTCCTCATCCACTCCTGCCTGTGCTGCACACAAGCTTAAGGTCTGTCCACAGCCTGCCCTGGGGCACCAAGGAAGGAAAGGGTGGGTACCAGAACCTCTTGGAATGCCCACTGTCCATACCCCAGCCTGCATCCGGAGTACATGACATGCAGGAAGCTGAGTCTAGGAAGGTTGGCAGGTGAGCTGAAAGCAAGGAGGGTTCTCGGGCCCCGGAATCCTGCTCTGAGACTCGGTCTCCTCTCTTGCTACTGGAGGAAGGACTATCCTCTAGGTCAGATCAGCAGAGCCCCTTCCATCTACTGCTGAAGCAATGTTTCCTAGTACACATTCACCTTGCAACTTCTGTGCTATTCCCACTAATAAGTTCAAAAACAGCCTTCTTCCCTTCCCCTGGTCCAGAGCCCTCCAGGCAGCAGGGAGAAGTGGGACAAGTGCTGGAGACAGGGGAGGTGCAGGGAGTGTTGGGCTGATGATGCCCACAGTGGCAGGGCAGACGATCCTGGAGGGGAAGGTGGGAGGGGGCTCTGGCCAGGTGGATGGCCATGGGGCCCATCTTGGTCCAGTGACCCTCACCTCGCTCAGGCACCTGCTCCTCCTCCTTCTTGGGGAGGGTCACGTAGGAGAAGGTCTCGGGCTTGGAAGAGACAATGTGGTCAAAGTTGATCTTGTTCATGCTGCGCTCATAGTCCAGGCTCACTTCTCTGGCAAGACTGCTTAGGTGCTCTAGAACCCTGCCCATAGAGATGGGAGATGGGGGAATCAGGGGCTCCACACCCTGTGAACCCCAGCCGGGGCCCAGGCTCTGCTCTGGCATGGACCTGGGGACACGCATTTAGGGCTTCCCCTCTGGATTCATGGGCACACCCCCACCCAGCCCTGAGCCACTAACCTCCAAGTGCACCTCCCCTGCTTCTTTCATGCCCCTTGTCCCCATTTTCTGTCCCCTATTTTCTGCCCCTTGTCCCCATTTTCTGTTGCTAGTCTCTGGGAGCCAAGGCAGGCCCCAGAGCAGTGGGACGGGGTGCAGGAAGTCCTGGGCCTGGAAGCCTCAGAGAGCTGCCACTCACTGCCTGCACCTCCCCTGCAGCACCCCCGCCCGCTGCCCAATGGCTCAGTGGAAGATGCCTGCCACTGAGCTCCTTTGCTTTCACTGAGCAATCACGGCAGCGCCTGGAAGGTGCTGAGAACTCAGGATGTGCCCATGACTGGGCCTGAGGGTGGGTGACGCCTGCACTTCACTTTGAAACTGGGCTCCGAGATTGGAAATCAGCAGACCTGGGGTAAGCGTGCACACCATCTCCCCTGTCCTCACACAGGCAGACCCCTTGGAGGCCATTTCACTCACTCATTTGCTCACTCGCTCGCTCGCTCACTCACTTCTCAGCACACATTGCCTATGCCGCTGTGTTCCAGCACCCGGCTTGCTCAGGCCTCATCTGAGCCAGCCGGCATCTCCGTCCTTTGCGGACAGGCCTTTCTGTTCCTTGAGTTGGTCTCTGCCATTGATCTCTCCCTCCCTCCCACCTCTGCCACATCTGAATAGTCCCTTTAGCCCTGGTAGTGGCACCACAAGGGAATCTCAGTTTCCTGCAGCCCACACTTGCACCAGAGCTGCGGGAAGTTGGAGAACTTCACAGGCAGGGGACTGGTCTCACCTTCAACACACCCTCAACCTGGCCTAGAAATCTACTCACTCCCTCGGAACCTGGAAAAGACTCTTTCTCACCTTCTCTGCCAACTCACAGACACGCCCTCCCTCACTGGGTGAAGTCCCTCGAATTTCATCCGGAACTCAGAAGCCATTGGACAGAAATGACCCCATCTCCGCACCCTGGAATCTCCCTTTCTTCTGCCAGGGTAGAAGGCATGCCCTGCTCTCAGGCAGAGCCCAGCAAGCTCAGCCACCTTAGTCTCTTTGCCTTCCCTCCCACGCCCTCCCAGCAGTCCCCACACACTCCGGTATGTCCCACGTTAGAAGCCGCCCCTTGACTTCCTTCCCTCCCTTGACTTTATCTCTTTGTGTTTCTTTATGAAAAACTGGTGTGCTCACTTCTTCCCATCCTCATCTCTTCCCTCGCTGCCCCTGAGGCCACTCCAGGCTCTGCCCCATCTCACTGGACTCTCAGAAACTTGGCACAGTGGCTCCCTCCTACTCTGCTGCACTGCTGTCCTCACGGAGTTTCTGGGACACCCTTCCCCTGGATCTTCCTCACCTCCCTGACTTCTAAACGTTGGCCTGTGCCGGGGTCCTGAGATCCTCATCTTCCCCAGCTACACCTCCCACCAGGTGAGTTCTTCCAGCCTCGGACTCTGAACACCACCTATTCTATTCAGCCAGAACCCTCACACCTATCTGCAGTTCTCTCCCCTCATTTATCCACCAGCCCACTCAACACTGACACTGGATGCCTCACAACATGTCAGAACCAGCATGTCGGAAAGCAAGCTCTTCATTTCTCCCCATCCCCTGTCCCTCGCTTGCCCCCATCCCCACTAGCCTCCTTGTCTCTGAACAGCATTGCACACACCCTACTGACCAAAGCCCTAGGGAGGGGTCCCTTGTCTCTTCCCGCTACTGGATGTGCAATACCATGACTGGACCTGAGGGTGGGTGACCCCTGTACCTGATCCTGAAACTGGGCTTTGAGATTGGAAATCCCCAGACCTGGGGTGAGCTTGCTTTTAGTCCATTAGCAGCTCTCATTGGCTCCACCTCTGAGAAAACCTCAAATATATCTCTTTCTCCGCTGCTGCTCAGCTACTATTCTGGTTCAAGCCACCATCATGATCTGTGGCCCTGATTATGGCATTAGTCTCCTCATTGATCTCCCTGCTTCCACTGTTGCCCCCTTACAACTCATTCTCCACTTGAGTTGGAAAAAATATATTTTAAACATGTAAATGATCAAGCCACTCCTCTGCTCACCACCACCCATGGCTTGCACAGACTGTCGGCCCATGGCCACATCTCTGCCCCTGCATGTGGTCCAGCCTCCCGGACCAACATCTCTCTCTGCATCCCAGCCACAGTAACCCTGCCCTGCTCCTCAAGTACCACAAACTTGTCCCTACCTCAGCCTCTGCACTGCTGCTCCTTCTGCCAGAATCCTCTTCTTCCCTTACTTTTTTAGACCTCAACTCAAATGTTATCACCACTGTGAGGAAGGCTTTCCCTGACCGCCTAATGTAAAGAAGGCCTTCTGAGACATCTCTATTCCCTTCTCTCGCTTGGTCTTCACAGCACTTATCAGAACCCTAAAAACCCAGATTTTTCATTGTCTGTCTTTCTGGCCAGGCTGAGAGTCCCCAGGGTGCAGGCTCTTTGTTGGAAATGTTCACTGCTCTGTCCCCAGTGCCCGGCACAAGATGGGTACTTCCACACATGGCTGCTTGCTGGCCTGACATCCGCTCCCTCCCTTCTTCCTCAGTTTTGTTCCAGAATTCCATCCTTCCTCACTTGACTCAGGGGAAGATGACTACAGCCCCAGCTACAGGGGTACATCTCAGCTAGTCCAAGCCAGTCGTGGTGGAGCTTGCCCCGACTGCAGTTGGTTTAGGTGTGGGAACATGTCCCAGTTATGATCAACCACTGATGCAGAGATATAAAAGTCAAGCCCTTTGCAGTGAGCTAAGATTGCTCCACTGCACTCCAGCCTGGGGGACAGAGCAAGACCCTGTCTCAAAAAAAAAAAAAAAAAAAGTCAAGCCCTCTTGTTCTGGCTCCCTCCAGGACAAATATGGTGGTGCCATGCTTGCTCCAGAGTTTCGCACAGGATCAGGCTGAGACTAGACTTCTAAAACCATATTTTACCAGCTGCTGCTTCTATTATACCCTGCTTCCTTCACTTCCTTATAGATTTCTCCTGAGAGGATTTCATCAATCGCTTGCACAAGAGTCCCCAAATCAGGGTCTGCTTCTAGGGAACCCAATCTAAGACAACCCTTGTTGTGGTCATGAAACTGCTGCTGCCATCTCGCCTGAAGATGAAGCCAGCATACACTGCAGACAGAGCCCTGATGCACCAACCCTGGGGCGTCCTGCACTGGTTTTCCTGCTACAGGTACAGGAATGCACTTCCCTGCTATCTAAGACAATCCGAGACCAGCATCTTTGATACTTACAGCCAAAAACATTATAAATTGAATAAAATTCAAGAAACAGACTTCTGGACAGCCAAGGTAAGGTGGCTATATCGATTCAAATTTCCCAACACATCCTAGGAAGGAAGGAAGGGAAGAAGAAAAAACTAACACTACCAAAACCCACACCTTTAGCACAACTAGAATAAGCAGAATGCCTAGACTTCAAATTACCTTTAAATTAAAAAAAATCTATCTCCAGTGAGCTGTCTCTCACACACTCTTGCTGCAAGTTTTCACAGAGAACAAGGGCAGTCTAAGAAAAACTGCAGAAAAGGGAAATAGTGGTAACCCTAAGATAGACCTAAAATCCTACCTGAGGCCAGGCGCAGTGGCTCACGCCTGTAATCCAAGCACTTTGGGAGGCCGAGGTGGGTGGATCACCTGAGGTCAGGAGTTCAAGACCAGCCTGGCCAACATGGTGAAGCCCTGTCTCTACTAAAAATACAAAAATTAGCTAGGCGTGGTGGTAAGCGCCTGTAGTCCCAGCTACTTGGGAGGCTGGGGCAGGAGAATCATTTGAACACAGAAGGCAGAGGTTGCAGTAAGCTGAGATCACACCACTGCACTCCGGACTGGGTGACAGAGCAAGACTTCATCTCAAAAAATAAATATAAATAAATAAATAAATAAATAAAATCCTACCAGAAAGAGAAAATAACCCAGGCTGGGCGCAGTGGCTAATGCCTGTAATCCCAGCACTTTGGGAGGCCGATGTGGGTGGACGAATTGAGCCCAGGAATTCGAGACCAGCCTGGGCAACAAAGTGAGACCCTCATCTCTATAAAAAATAAAAAAAGTAGCGGGTGTGGTGGCACACGCCTGTAGTCCCAGCTACCAGGGAGGCTGAGGCAGGAGGATTACTTGAGCCCAAGAGTTTGAGGCTGCAGTTAGCTGTGATTATGCCATGGCACTCCAGCCTGGGTGAAAGTGAGACCGTATCTCAAAAAAAGAGAAAGTAACCCTAACTGTAAAAATACTGAAAAAAAGCCCTGGTAAATCAGAGCACTTACTACAAGGAAGGGACTTAAGGGCATGCAATTCAAAGGCAGTGTTCTTTGAAAGGCATATGACTTATGGGACAGGAGGTAGAAGGAAAGGGGTCATTTGTAGACTGGAGGACAAGGGAAAAGAAGCAAAAGTGAAATTTTGAGTTCTGCAAGATAAGAGGACAAAAACCTTGGAGGACCCACATCCCTCTCCCCAGCACGTGTGTACACAGACACAGACACAGACACACACACACACACACACACACACACACACACAGAGCGCATTCCAAAAAAAAAAACAAAAAAAACTAATGTGCAATACTGACAGAAGAGGGCGCCCTTGAACTAGAAAGCTTGCAAATCACTCCAAATCCTGAAATGAATAGGTGAACACCGACTACATTTGCTTCTATAAGAAAAAGAGAGCATCTTTTAGCTTTGTTTGGACGTTTGAGAAGATGAGAGCATCTTAACTGATAAAATTCCCATCACCCCTAAAAAAATAAACAAGGACCAAGCTGAAGAAAACTGTAACACAATACTTCAGCTAAATAGCCTTAAACAAGTGTTTGGGCATCTGAAAAACCACCTTGAATCAGAAATTCAAAAATAAAACATATAAATGGACAAATGTCGGTAAGAAAAGAGACTTAATTAAGCTCAAGGGAAAAATGGAAAATAAAATTATCTCAGGGAGGAAGCTGAAATTACAAGGTGCCCGAGAGAAAACAGAGTCAAATCAAAGCATAATGAAGTAAATTGAAGAAAGGCAGGATATAACCAAGAGAATAAAAATGAGAGAAAATAAAGGAAGTAAAAGAAAGAAAATAAAATTTTAAAAAATAAATAAAATTAGAAAGAAAAAACTAAAAAGGGTCGGAAACTGGTTGAATTAAAAGATACGCAAAGCAGCAGCAATATATAAAAAGATACATAGATACATAGAGATATAGATACATAATGAATTCCTTGATGAAGAAAAACAAAAGAATGGAACAGAACCAAGATTTAAAACTATAATTCAAGGGAATTTTTTTTTTTTTTTTTTTTTTTTTTTTTTTTTTTTTTTTTAGACGGAGTCTGGCTCTGTCACCCAGGCTGGAGTGCAGTGGCACAAACTCGGCTAACTGCAAGCTCTGCCTCCCAGGTTCAAGCAATTCTCCTGCCTCAGCCTCCCGAGTAGCTGGGATTACAGGCACCTGCCACCACACCTGGCTTTTTTTTTTTTTTTTTTTTTTTTGTATTTTTAGTAGAGATGGGGTTTCACCATGTTGACCAGGCTGGTCTCAAACTCCTGACCTCAGGTGATCCACCCACCTCAGCCTCCCAAAGTGCTGGGATTACAGGCGTGAACCACCGTGCCCAGCCAGCCTCAGACTTCTTAAAAGCACCACACAGGCAAGGCAACCAAAGTGGAGCATTTTTTAAAAACTCGTAGAATAAAAAGCTGTGAACTAAGAATTTTATATCTGGTCAAGCTGTTCTTCACGTTTTAAACATGTGAGAACTCAAGGAACTCTATACCCTTGAGCTCTTCATGAGGAATCTACTAGAAAAGGAACTTTATACAACCAAGAGATGACGGGAGACTTCAGAAAAAAGATTGATACATTTAATAGAGTTTATTGTAAGTTGAAGACTAAAAGGTGGAGATGAGTATGGAGGAATAGTAATAATATTTTAACGGTTAAAATATTAAGTAGAGGCTGGGCACAGTGGTTCATGCCTGTAATCCCAGCACTTTGGGAGGCCGAGGGGCGGGTGGATCATTTGAGGTCAGGAGTTCAAAAACAGCCTGGCCAACATGATGAAATCCCTTCTTTACTAAAAATACAAAAAATATCCAGGCATGGTGGTAGGGGCCTGTAATCCCAGCTACTCAGGAGGCTGAGGCAGGAGAATAGCTTGAGCCCGGGAGGCAGAGGTTGTAGTGAACAGAGATCCCACCATTGCACTCCAGCCTGGGTGACAGAACAAGACTCCATCTCAAAAATAAATAAATTAATTAATTAATTAAGTAGAGCTGAGCATGGTGACTCACTCTTATAATCCCAGCACTTTGGGAGGCTGAGGTGAGCGATTGCTTGAGCCCAAGAGTTTGAGACCAGCCTGGGCAACATAGGGACACCCTGTCTCTACAAAAATACAAAAATTAACCAAGCGTGGTAGCTCACACCTGTGGTCCCAGCTACTCAGGAGGCTGAAGTATGAGAATAGCTTGAACCCAGAAGGTCAAGGCTGAAGTGAGCTATGATTGTTGTGCTACTGCACTGTGGCGTGGGTGACAGAGCAAGACCCTGTCTCAAAACAAAACAAAACAAACAACAACAATGAAACAGGCCAGATACTAAAGGGTTAAGTAGGAAAGCAGGGGATAATGGAGACTATAAAAGAAACCACTAAAGTAAAGGTACAGACCTTCCTAAACGCCAAAAGAAATTTTTAAAATAGAAGAACTAGAAAACATATCATGTAGAGAAAGAAACATAGCATTGTATTACAATACACATAATGATAATATAAAGTAATATGACTGAGTTGAGCCCAAACCTATTAGACATACCAATAAATGTGAATGGGCTTATTACAAGAAAAAGGTTTTAAATTTGGCTCACAAATAAAACCCAAACTATATGCTGAAAGTAAGAAACTGATCTAAAATGAATTAGTTTAGAAAGTCTCAAAATAGAGGGATTTATCAGGCAAATGGAAATAATAAAATGTCAGGTTGCTATGTTGATATCAAACAAAGTAAAATGCAGATCCAAAAGCATTAGAACTCCGCCAAAAGGCTCCTGGAACTGATAAACAACTTCAGTGAAGTTCCGGGAAACAAAATCAATGTACAAAAATCAGAAGCATTTCCATACACCAATAATGTTCAAGCTAAGAGCCAAATCAAGAACACAATCCCATTTACAATTGCCACAAAAAAAAAATACCTAGGAATACATTTAAGCAAGGAGGTAAATGATCTCTAGAAGAACTACAAAACACTGCTAGAAGAAATCAGAGATGACACAAAGAAATGGAAAAACACTCCATGCTGATGGACTGGAAGAATCAATACTGTTAATATGGCCACACTGCCTAAAGCAATCTACAGATTCAACACAATTCCCATCAAACTACCAAGTCATTTTTCACAGAACTAGGAAAAAATTAGCCTAAAATTCATATGAAACCTAAAAAGAGCCTGCATAGCCAAAGCAAACCTAAGCAAAAAGAACAAAGCTGGAGGCATCACCTTATCTTCAAACTGTACTACAAGGAAGGCTACAGTAACCAAAACACCATAGTATTGTTACAAAAACAGACACATAGTCCAATGTAACAGAATAGAGAGCGCAGAAATAAAGCCACACACCTACAGTCATCTGATCTTCAACAAAGTTGACCAAAATATGCAATGGGGAAAGGACCCCCTATTCAATAAATAGTGCTGGGATAGCTGGCCAGCCATATGCAGAAGATTGAAACCAGACCCTTACCTTTCACCATAAACAAAAATTAACTCAGGATGGATTAAAGATTTAAGTTGTTCTTTTTTTTTTTTTTTCCTGAGAAAGGGTTTGGCTCTGTCACCCAGGTTGGAGTGCAGTGGTACCAGCACGGCTCACTGCAACCTCCACCTCCTAGGTTCAAGTGATCCTCCCACCTCAGCCTCCCAAGGAGCTGGGACAACAGGCGCGCCCCACCACGCCTGGCTAATTTTTTTGTGTTTTTTGGTAGAGATGGGGTTTCACCATGTTGTCCAGGCTGATCTTGAACTCCTGAGCTCAAACCATCCACCTTGCTCGGCCTCCCAAAGTGCTGAGATTACAGGTGTCAGCCATCTCGTCCAGCCAGGATTAAAGATTTAAATGTCAGACCTCAAACCATAAGAATCCTAGAAGAAACCTAGGAATCACCATTCTGGATGTTGGCCTTGGGAAAGAATTTATGACTAAGTCCTCAGAAGCAATTGCAACAAAAACAAAAATTGAAGAGTGGGACCTAATTCAAGAGCTTTTGCACAGCAAAAGAAAGTATCAACAGAGTAAACAGACGACCTGCAGAACTGGAGAAAATATTCACAAACTATGCATCTGACAAAGGTCTAATATCCAGAATCTATAAGAAACTTAAACAACTGTACAAGGAAAAAACGAATAATCCCATTTAAAAAATGGGAAAAAGGGGCCGGGCGCAGTGGCTCAGGCCTGTAATCCCAGCACTTTCGGAGGCCGAGGTGGGCGACTTGAGGTCGGGAGTTCGAGACCCGCCTGACCAACATGGAGAAACCCCGTCTCTACTAAAAATACAAAATTAGCCGGGCATGGTGGCACATGCCTGTAATCCCAGCTACTCAGGAGGCTGAGGCAGGAGAATCGCTTGAACCCAGGAGATGGAGGTTGCAGTGAGCTGAGACTGCGCCACTGCACTCCAGCATGGGTAACAAGAACAAAACTCCATCTCAAAATAACAAAAAACAAAAAACAAAAGGGAAAAAGGGCCAGGTGCGGTGGCTCACACCTATAATCCCAGCACTTTGGGAGGCCCAGGCAGGTGGATCACCTGAGGTCAGGAGTTCAAAACCAACCTGGCCAACATGGTGAAACCCCGTCTCTACTGAAAATACAAAAATTAGCTGGGCGTGGTGGCAGGCACCTGTAATTCCAGCTACTTGGGAGAGCAGCAAAAAAAAAAAAAAAAAAAATTCACACATTGCTTTTTTTGTTTAAAAAGCAAAAAAAAAAAAATCACACATTTTTTTAAAAAGCTTATAGATCATGCCTGTAATCCCAGCACTTTGGGAGGCCGAGGCAGGCGGATCATGAGGTCAGGAGATCGAGACCATCCTGGCGAACACGGTGAAACCCCGTCTCTACTAAAAATACAAAAAAATTAGCCGGGCATGGTGGCAGGCGCCGGGGGGCAGAGCTTGCAGTAAGCAGAGATCACGCCACTGCACTCCAGCATGGGCGACAGAGCGAGACTCCATCTCAAAAAAAAAGAAAAAGAAAGAAAGAAAAGTTAAAGTAAGCTAAAGTTAGTTAATTAATTATATACATTTTTTTGAGGCAGTCTCACTCTGTCACCCATGCTGGAGTGCAGTGATGTAATCTCAGCTCACTGCAACCTCTGCCTCCCAGGTTCAAGCGATTCTAGGGCCTCAGCCTCCCAAGTAACTGGTATTATAGTCGTGTGCCACCGTGCTCAGCTAATTTTTGTATTTTTTTTTAGTAGAGATGGGGTTTTGTCATGTTGGCCAGGCTAGTCTTGAACTCCTGGCCTCAATCAATCCACCCACCTTGGCCTCCCAAAGTGCTGGGATTACAGATGTAAGCCATCATGCCTGGCCCTAAGGTGTGTTGGGTTAATTTATTATTGAAGAAAGAAAAATTTAAAATAAATTTAGTGTAGCCTAAGTGTTTATAAAGTCCACAGTAGTGTATAGTAATATCCTAGGTCTTTACGTTCAGTCACCACTCACCCACTGACTCAACCAGAGCAACTTCCAGCCCTGCAAGCTCCATTCATGGTAAGTGCCTTACATAGATGTATCATGTTTTATCTTGTATACTGTATTTTTTTTACTGTACCTTTTCTATGTTTAGATACATGAATACTTGCCGTTGTGTTACAGTTGCCTGCAGTATTCAGTAATCACACCCTGTATAGGTTTGTGGCCTAGGAGCACTAGGCTGTACCACATATCCTGGGTGTGCAGCCAGCTATATCATCAAGGTCTGTGTCAGTACACACTATGATGTTTGCACAGTGATGAAATCACCTAATGACGCATTTCTCAGAACATGTCCCTATCGTTAAGTGATGCATGACTATAAAACTACAGATGCTCCTCTACTTACAGTGGGGCTACATTCCAACTAAACCTGTTGTAAGTTTAAAATGCACTTGATACACCTAAGCTACTGAACACCATAGTTTAGCCTAATCTACCTTAAATATGCTCAGAACACTCACATTAGCCTACAATTGGGCAAAATTATGTAACACAAAGCCTATTTTATAATAAAGTGTTTAAAATTCCTTGAAATGTATTGAATACTGTACTGAAAATGAAAAAAAAATTGGTTGTGTGGATGCTTGAAGTACAGTTTCTACTGAATGCATATCACTTTCGCACCATCGTAAAGTTGAAAAATGGTAAGTCGGCCGGGCATGGTGGCTCACACCTGTAATCCCTTTGGGAGGCCGAGACGGGTGGATTACCTGAGGTCGGGAGCTCGAGACCAGCTTGGCCAAAATGGTGAAATCTTGTCTCTACTAAAACTACAAAAATTAGCCAGGCATGGTGGTGGGTGCCTTTAATCCCAGCTACCCAGGAGGCTGAGGCAGGAGAATCTCTTGAACCCAGGAGGCGGAGGTTGCAGTGAGCCAAGATCGAGCCACTGTACTCCAGCCTGGGTGACAAGAGTCAAACTCTGTCTCAAAAAAAAAAAAAAAAAAAAAGAAAGAAAGAAAGAAAGAAAAGAAAAGAAAGAAAAATGGTAAGTCAAACCATCATAAATTGGGGACCATCTGTGTATATATTTCCCAGATATGTCTGCGGTGGCAGTCTCAAAGCAATGATATCCCAGTAGCAATGAGCACATCTAATGCCCAGATCTTGGCTTCTAAATATCATTCCTCAACTAAAAGGAACTTCCAGCTGGGCATGATGGCTCATGCCCATAATCCCAACACTTTGGGAAGCCAAGGTGGGAGATTGACTTGAGCCTAGGCATTCAAGGCCAGCCTGGGCAACATAGGGAGATCTGTCTCTACAAAAAATAACCAAATTAGCCAGATGTTGTGGTACATGCCTAAGTCCCAGCTACTCAGGAGGCTGAGGGGGAAGGCTTGCTCGAGCCCAGGAAACTGAGGCTACAGTGAGCCAAGATGGCCCCACTGCACTCCAGGCACTCCAGCCTGGGTGACAGAGTAAGAACCTGTCTCAAAAAATAAACTAAAATAATAAATAAAAAGAGCTTCCTTGGAGAAACAGCTGGTTTCAGGACTGGACCTGGGAAAGTACACAATGAGCCTGGAAATTCTTGCTGTGCCAGAAAGTAAAGTTATCTTAGGGGCATCTTGCTAATAAATCATCATCTAAGGGTTTTGAAGAATGATGGAAACATGGTAAAACGACACAGGAATTAGCTTGAAAAGTCTTCCGCTGGCCAAATCTAGGACAATTTGAGCATCAAAATTTTAAAAAAGTAGTCAATTGTAACCCTTTGAATAAAATAAGGATCCAGGAGTCCATATGGATAATGAGGGATCTGGAGATGAACAAAAAATTGTTTGAGGCCCCAACAAGTCCATAGGGCAATAGGCAGGACAGTCTCAAACAGATGAGCCCTGAGGGAGCTCCACCCTGGAGTAGCACCAACTTCCTATGGGAAGGTTCCCTGAAGAAGGCGATGCCCAGAATGGGGAAGGCCGAGTGGGGACTCACGAGGGGCCTTTGCGCATCCGAGGCGTGCTCAGGGCCCACTGCTTGATCTTGCTCAGGCTCTGTTCACTGATGACACGCTGGCCGTCAGAGGGCATGCAGTCCACATACAAGTTGTAGAGCAGCAGCGCCTCCGTGTTCTTGCGCAGGGCATTGGCCTGGACCACACGTTGTGCGAACATGCAAGGGTCCTCAGCACAGAAGAGAAGCTGGATCCGTGGCACCCAGTACTGACAGACCTGAAGGGGTGGCCTTCCTGGGGGCCAGGTGAAAGGCAGAAGGGGACATGCAGTCAGGCTTTCAGGTTCCGGCCGGCTGTGCTGTGGATGCCCAGTGGCCCTGAACAAATTGTTTCCCTCTTCTGACCCCCTGTCGCATCTGTGAAATGGGCATGACGACACTCCCTGCCCGGCCCATCTCACAAGGTGTCACGGACGGATGTGAAAGCACTTAGACAAGGCTGGGGCGCGGTGGCTGACACCTGTAATCTCAGCACTTTGGGAGGCCGAGGAGGGAGGATGCTTGAGGCCAGGAGTTCGAGACCAACCTGGCCACCATGGTAAAACCCTGTCTCTACTAAAATTACAAAAAAGTAGCTGGGTGTGGTCATGGGCACCTGTAATCCCAGTTACTTGGGAGACTGAGGCACGAGAATCACTTGAACCCAGGAGGAAGAGGTTACAATGAGCCAAGATTGCACCACTGCACTCCAGCCTGGGTGACAGGGCCAGACTCCATCTCAAAGAAAAAAAAAGTATTTAGACAAGGAGTTATACAGGCATGGCTGTTCAAGTGCCCATCCCTTGATCCCACACCCAGGGCAGGCATCACTTATTGATGGGACTTGGGCTCAGAGCTGACATGCCAAATAATGGCCACTTGCCCTTTCTGGGGTCTCTGAGTGATGAGTCCTCTGGTCCTCACCGGTCAGGGCATTGGGCAAACAGAAAAGTAGAATTCAGACCTGATCTGGCAGTGCCCTGGGTGGAGTTGGCCTCAGTCACAGGCCGGCCAGGCCCAAGCTGGCGGTCTGCTTGGGGCAGCAGCAGGATCTCATACCTTCAGGGGTGACCCCTGCATTCAGGATGGGCCTCCCCATCTCATCTCGCACCAGGCCTTTCTCGTCTGTCTTGTGTACCAGGTATAGCTTCTTCTCCTCGTCGTAGTCCAGGACGCCGACCTCGCACCATTTGTACTTCAGCTTCTGACTCTTGGGGTCCTCTGAAACAGGAGAGGAAACTCCACCAGTGCCCCCTGCCATGGGGGCAGGAAGTGGCCTCTGAGTGCTGGCAGCAGCGCTGGGAATGGGTCTCAGAGATCACCAGTCTGGTGTCTCTCCCGCTAGGATGCCCCTCTCTGCTCCAGCAGAGCCAGGGCCCTGCTTCCTCCCAGCTGAGCTGGCCTCTGAGGAACCCCGTGCTGCAGGAAGAGCCAGAAAGACCAGGTTTCTCTGCCCTGGTGCTCAGCACAACCTCCACCAGGGCAGAGAGACACACAGGTCAATGGGAGGCTGGGACAGGCGGCACAAAAGACCCAAGTTAAAGGAGACCTGCTGAGAACCCAGTTGTAAAGGTCATGAATGAGTTGGACCCCCTTCAAGGTGACCATGGCCAGGGTGAAGCCCTCCCCACAGGCTGCCCCTGGCTGCTCAGTCCCCGGGCCCCTCATCTGAGAACAGGGCACGGCAGGGCAGGGCAGGGCAGGAGCCGCTCTTTGGTCAGGATGGGCCTCCCACTGGTTTCCTGGGTTGAAAGCCTGTGCCCACTTCTCTAGCTTACCTCCCGCCGCTGCCCCTCACACATTTCTCTCCAGCACACTGGATGTCTGGCTATTCCTGTGAGTTTCTACCTTGTTCCCACAGCAGAGCCTCCACACTGGCTGTGCCCTCGGCTTGGAACACTCTCTACTCAGGTCGCCTCATTGCTGGTTGTTCCCTTCACCAAGGAGAAGCCTCTGTGCCTAAAATAGCACCCCTGTCCCAGGCACTCTCTGACTTGTTACCCCATTCTGTTCCTCACAGTGCCGAAAGTCACACTACTTATGCATCAGCTCCTGGTTCACAGCTGACCTGCTCAAACTAGTGTCAACTCACTAAGGGCAGGAGCGACTTTGTCCCATCTCAGTCACAGCTGTGTCCCTGGGCCTGGAATGGAAACTAGTACCTTGCAGGTGTTCGATAAACTTTTGCAGAAGGAAGATGCAAACACATGGTGCCCAGCAGAGCAGCCGCAATACACAGTGGCTTAAAAACAAACTGAGGCCAGGCGTGGTGGCTCATGCCTATAATCCCAGCATTCTGGGAGGCAGAGGTGGGCGGATTGCCTGAGCTCAGGAGTTCGAGACCACCTTGGGCAACATGGTGAAACCCCGTCTCTACAAAAATACAAAAAAATTAGCTGGGAGTAGTGATGTGTGCCTGAAGTCCCAGCTACTTGGGAGGCTGAGGCACAAAAATTATTTAAACCTGGGAGGTGGAGGTTTCAGTGAGCTGAGATAAAAACTGTTTATTTTTGTTCTGTTTGTTCCTGTTTCTGGTTTTGTTGTTTTTTTTTTTTTTTTGAGATGGAGTCTCGCTCTGTTGCCCAGGCTGGAGTGCAATGGCGTGAGCTCCACTCACTGCAACCTCTGCCTTCCAGGTTCAAGCAATTCTCCTGCCTCAGCCTCCCTAGTAGCTGGGATTACAGGCGCGCGCCACCACGCCCAGCTAATTTTTGTATTTTTAGTAGAGACGGGGTTTCATCATGTTGTTCAGGCTGGTCTTGAGCTCCTGACCTCATGATCCGCCTGCCTTGGCTTCCCAAAGTATTGGGATTACAGGCATGAGCCACCACGCCTGGCCCCCTGGGTTTTGTCTTGTTTTGTTTCGTTTTGTTTGAGTTCTACAGACTGGGTTGAGGAAGGAAGGGCTGGAATTCTCAGGAAATGCTCCCCACCTGTTGACACCAGCTAGATGAGTAAAGGATGGGTAAAGAAGGCCTATATCTCACCTATTTTGCTTTCTCTGTTTTGCTTTTCCCTTCCCTTCCTAGTAGGTTGCCTTTCTGAAAATGCTGGCCTTGTCTCGGCTCAACTCAGATGAAAAGATGTCACTGGAAGCTCCCAGCAGAAAACGAGGTCCCTGGCAGAGCCCCTCCCTGCTCACCCCTCCTCCCACCCGTGCCACCACCCCAGACCAGGGCCACGTGAAGGGGTGTAAGCAGAGCACCTCGGTGGAGGCTGCTACTTGGTGCATTTAAGGCTAATGCAGCCCCAAACCTTCTGGTTTTATCACCAGGAATTGGCGATCTGGGAACAGTTGAGTTAAATTATTTTTGTAATTAAGTCCAAAGTAAAGGGAACATTCTGGGCTTCTTGTCTAGTTCAGAGAAATTGATTCTAGCATTAACATGCTTTTAAAATGAAACATAAATTTACAGCCTGCTCAACGGACTCACTGCGCGGTCTTAAAACCAGTCATGGCTCTCACAATCCTACTTCCCACCTGGAGCTGGCCTACTTGGCCCACTCCCCACTCACAGCATCTTGTCCCCCCACCAGGTGGGGAGCAGAGCAGCCTTCAGCCCTGCACAGGGGAACAGCCACCTCCAACTTCCCAAATGATGGCCCACACCTTCCTAGGATGTTGCATCGACACCCAGCCGTGCAGGCCGAGACGTCAGCCATGGATGCCCACCTGGCATTGCTTTCCACAGCAGGAAACGGGAGAGCCTCCACAGCCGGTGGGGCAGGCCTGAGGCCAAAGGAGCAGCCAGGGGCACTCCCTGGGCAGATACAGACAAGGCCAAGACAAGGCAAACCTGTGTGGCATCAAGTGGGCATGGTGAGGTGTGACAGTGGTTGTGGATGGGTGACAGTAGGCGAGCTTGTTTCTGTGTGGTGAAAATGTGTACATGAGAGAGGTTGTTGGGGGTGTGTATGACAGCGAATGTGCTTGTCAATATGTGTGATGATGGGGATGTGTGTTTGTGAGCAAGTGTGTGATGGTGTGTGTTGTGCACACAAAAGTGAAAGCTGAGAGGCCATGGTTAGAGCTGCAACAATGGGGCTTCTGGGTGGAGGGATGGAGAGTGGAATTGTGCCCCTCGTGCATGTTTCAACATTCCCAATGAGCATGTACGTATTTTACTACCAATAAATCAAAGATTTTTCAAAACACTAGACACCATCCAGCTGTCCCTTTTCCAGCCCTCCCAATGATGTTCTCCCTGGTCCCTGCATTCCTGCCTCTGTGAGGCCAGCTCCTAGGCCTGTCTACTAGCTGAGAGGTCTTGAAAGACCCCTCGCCTCCGGTGGCTGCCAGGTCCCAGGGGAGCCCAGGAGTCTGTGACAGGGCTGCTACTGGAATGAGATAGTGTCCCCACTCCAGACTGGCCTTGCTCACCATGCCCCAGGAAGTCATCAGTGGGCAGGAGGGCTTTTCCCGGGACAGGTTTCCTGTCCAGAGACCCTGGCTCCAAGCCCATGTTGATCCACTCTCTGGGAGTCCGGCAGTCAAAGTCCTCATCGTCAAATACCTGGAAGAAAGCAGGCCAACACTGGGAGGAAGCAGCTCCTCTAGTGGGGCCCAGGTGGGACTGGGTGTGCCAAAGGATGGGGTGCCTAAGTAATACCCTCCCCAGGTGAGAGAGCTGCAAGGTGGGACTGGGGGCTGACCCTCTCCACTGGGGGCTGGGGGCTGACCCTCTGCACTGCTAGGACTGAGGGTTGAGCCTCTCCACTGCTGCTCCCAGGGGTACACAGCATCTGGTTGGGTGAAACCCTGGATCCCCATCCAGCCAAGCCACCTGAGGCTCAGGCAGAGGGGTGTCCAGGGACCCAGAGCAGGTGGTGGGTTCTTTCTTCCACTGCCCAGGGCCACCTAGCTCAGGACCAAGGGAAGAGGTGGCCCTTGGGTTTTCCTGGGGACCCTACTCCAACTTGGAACTGGTGAGATTCGGGGCTGTCAGGAGGCAGCCCTTAGCTAGACTCAGCTTTACCTCCTTACAGGGACCATCAGGCGAGAGACACTCAGGGCTGCAGAGAGGAGGGGAGGGGAGGTGGGTGAAAGCCAGAGCCAGGCCATGCTCCCTCTTTCTCCTCCCTGGATTCGTTTCCTGATTTATATCCCAAGGGGGTGGCACTGATTCCCTCTTCCATCCCTGCTGTTCCCATTTCAGTGAGCCCAGAAGCAGCTGCCTACCCTGAGGCGGGCACTGGTCAGGGAGGACTACTCCACAGTCCAGCTGGGCCACATCTAGGTTGCCCATGGGTGGCACGGAGGCCGAGGCCAGGCATACAGGCTGCCCAGGGAAGAAGCAAAGACTCAGCATTCCAGGGGGGCTGGGGGCCCCACCCGCTCCATCTAGGATGCTCAAAGTACCTGGGATGGGTTCCTATTGTTGACCTGCCCTGTTTGACAAGAGAGTGCTGGTGACTGGTGTGGGAATCCACTTTCCGATCTGACTCCTGAGCTTCCACTGAGGTCCTGCACTTCTGCCCCTGTCCCTCAACCATCTGTGGAAGCCCGGCTCACCTTCAGTGGGAGGTAGATGGGGAAGAGTGGGTCATGGCTCTGCTCGATGGTTTGGGGGTGCTGGGGGACCAGGTGCCTGGGCATGAGCTTGTTGGAGTCGATGCCCTGGCTGAACAGCAACTGCTCAATGTCCAGGCTCAGGTACTGCTGTTTCCTCCTGGTCAAGGGCAGGGAGGGGACCTCAGGATGGCTTGGCTCGTGTGAGGTGGCTCCATGGGTGTCCACAAAGGCCTATGGGGTTGTGGGGACAGGGGTGTGGCCGAGAGACCCCTCTGGAGCCCTCCGCCCCTCTGAGACTCATCAGGAAGTGGTGTGGTGGCTGGGGCTGGTGTCCTGGGCTCCAACTGCCCTTCTGTCCCGCCCCACAGTCCCATTCATTGACCTCAACGCCACCTTCCCCAACTCCATAACATGTAAATTGTTCCTATTAAGACACCAAAGGGCTAGAAGATTCGATTTAAACACTTGTGCACAGGCTCTGCCATGAGGATTGTCACCTGGCGATCTGCAGTTCCTCATCCCCTGAGACGGGTGGATGCCACCTCCCGGACAGTCTCCCCACAGCCCACCCAGCCGTACCTCTCGATCTCAATCTTGCGAGGACGCTGGCCTGGCAGCACCTGGAAAGGCACCTGCACCTTGGGCTCGTAGGCCTGCAGTGGGAAGTCAGACTGGGCGAGCAGCCGGGTGGTGGACCCGATGCACTGCTGCTCCATGCGCTCCTGGAAGTCCTCAGGAACCTCGAAGGTTCCGACTGCAGGCAGAAGCAGGGGCAGGGGCTTTGGGGCTCAGGCCAGCACCCAAAAACCAGCCTCCACCCCATAAAATAAATCACCAACCAGGTAGTATGCTTTGGAGTGTGGGAAGCTCAGAGCTTTCCTGTGGCTGGGCAGTGGCTGGGAGAACACAGGCATGGCACCAGGTGTCCTGGTGCTATGAGCCTGGAGGGACAGTGGCTTCCAGAAGGTCTGTCCTAGCCCTGCTCTCCCTGTCCAGAGCCAGCATGCTTGACCACTCCTTTCCATACCACCCAGCACCAGGGGCCATTGCTCAGGCCAGGTGTTGAGTTCAACAAGGGAGAGGGTTACCACTGGATAGGAAGATGAAATGGGATGGTCTCCTCCCACCCCTACTGCAGAGGCCCCCTCAGCATATTGGAGTCTGATATTCATTCCCTGAGGCCATTGCCAGCTTGAGGCATCCTGGATACTGTGGGTGGCTCCACCACTCTGGCCCTGCAGGACCCTCAAGTCACAAAATGACTGCCCCTACTTAGATGAGCAGGGTATACAGAGGCTTCCATTCCATACCTGGGGGAAGGGGAGTTGGTGGGGAGAGACCCATTGATAGGGTGACCATCCATCTCAGTTTGCCCGTGACACCAGATAGTCAATGGAGAAGAAAGTCCCAGGCAAAGTGAGACCACAGAGGTGGGGAGACGGGTGTGGGCATTTGCTTTAGGAGGGGATGGCCACATTTCCCAGGGCCTGGGTGGGCTCTGGGCAGCCTCCTGATGGTGCCCTCTATTTTCCAGTTGGAAGAAGGGTCCAGAGTCCCAGGGGCCCTGGTGACCCCTTCCTTGGGCCTTACTGCCTTCTTGGGACCAAGAGGTGGTCATGCTGCAGGAGGGTCACGCTTGGGAGTGGCATCTGGGGTCCCACAGAGACCACCAGAGGTGGGGCCTGGGCGGTGTCCAAGGCTCAGCGGAGCCTCCACCATTAGCTGGAGTCTGCTCTCACCAGGCTGCTGAGTAGTCAAGGGACCCCCCTCTTTGCACCAAAAAGGCCCAGATCTCAGGGCTGCCAAGAAGGCTGTTTTCAGAGCCCTAATCACCAGCTCTTGAGGCTGCGTGACGCCACTCCATCCCCAGGACCCACTCAGTGGCCAAGAAGGAGCCAGGGCGAAGAGACCCATGCCTGGCCTCCAGACCCTGCTGTGTCTGCGGGCCGGGGCAGGCTACCCCAGCCCTTGGGCAGCAGAGTGAATGTCCACTACTGGCTGCTGAGAGCCCTGATTGACACTACCCTGTGCCGCTGGGGGCTGCTTTTTCTCATGTGGGCAGAGCTGCCATCTGCCGATTACCCCCTGCCCACCCTGCCATGTGTGGCAGGAGCACCATTCCCAATACCCCCAGTGCTGAGATCTGCGGTTAGTAACCATTTTCTGGGTCACAGATACTTGTGAGACTGTTGGAAACAATAGGCCAGACCCTCAGGTAAGTGCACAAATATACATGCTCGTGATGTTTTCTAAGCCCTGTGGGTTCCAAGAGGACTGGTCTGGACAGCGGCAGGAAGGAGCCAGGTCTTTCCTGGGGGTGGGGAGGAGGGGCCGACAGAGGGAGCCACAGGGCATCTGGGCCTGATCCAAGGGGACATCCTGTCTGCCAGGGGAGAGGCACAAACTCCAGCCAGGTGGGAGGCCACCTGCGCAGTTCCTCACCACCACTCAGAGCTTCTCCTGGAGCCCCTGTTCTCCCCTCCGCCACTGGGGAAGGCCCCACACCCTGCAGACCTGTCCCAGTCCTCGCCACCCCAGCTGTGCTCTGAGACTCTCCATGAGCCTGAGAGGAGAGGCCCCCTTTCCTCCTTCAGCAGGGATCTCCCAGGCATCTATCTGAGCCAGGTCCTGTTCTAGGTGCTGGGGCCCCAGCAGGAAGCAACTCAGACAGTCCTGGTGTCTTCAGGGCCCACATTCCAGAGGAGGCAGAAAATACACCCATATGCCCTTCTGACCTCAGCCAGGGAAAGAAAGCTGTGGCTCTGACCCCTGGCAGCCCAGCCCAGCCCAGTGTCAAGGTCATGGCTCCACTAAGAGTAATGACTCGGTAGCTGTGGCTGACTGAGCACTCACTATGAGTGGGCATTTGTGAAGCACCCTGTTTCTTATTATCCCTGCTCCACAGTTAAGGAAGCTGGGGCCCACAGCCAAGAAAAGGCTGTCTCCCTGAGGCCAAAAGCCTGCTTCGAAATTCCTACCGGGACCCACTCACACAGCCCTCCTGAGCACTGACCTCTTGGGGTGAACTTGTCGAGGTCAGCCTGCCGCAGGAGGTTCTGGCTCATTCGGGGGCCACAACACACCTCCTGAAACCAAACCATGGAGCCCTGAGTATGTGTCAACCTCCCAGGGACAGGCAGGACCCGGGAGGGACCCCGAGCCCAGGCGCCTCCCTTGAGGCCCACCAGGGAGCACTCCAGGAGCACAGGAGTGGGCAGAACCAGTGAGTACGCACAATTCCCCGTTCAAAGGCCACAGTGGGCAACAAGCTGTGGCTACCCAGGACATCCTGGCCCCACCCCATTCTGGTCCAGCCCAGCCCCCCTCCTTGATCTGAGAACACTCCACAGTGCATCCCGGGGCTGAGCCAAGAAGCAGGTACTGCAAGGCCAGCAGGTATCTCCGTACATACCTCCTCTCCCAAGGGCCACTGGCACTGCAGGTTTAATGCATATCAGGGGGTCCTCACCCTGTCTTTCTTGGCCTAAAGCCTAAGGCTGCCTGGGACCTACAGGCCTCTGAATTCTCTCCTCGTCATTCCCTCTCCTCTTTCCCCTGCCCCCAGCCTCCTCCCTCGATCTTTCCCCTCGCATTCTAGCCTTCTTCTTCACACAGCCATGCCCTCTCTCAGGGACCCCAGGTCTTTGTACCTGTTGTCTCCCCTGCCTGGAACACGCTCCCAGGCCCCACTCTTACATCCTGTCTCTTAGATCTCAGCAGTACATCACCTCATCTGTGGAACCTTCCCAACCAGAACCAGGGGAAGGGGTCTTCCCTACCAAAGCCACTGCCCCATGACAATGACAATAGGGATGTGAGCATCTCATCCCTGCTGCATCTCCAGGGCTCCATCCAGGGCCTGGCACACAGCAGGAGCTCAGTAATGAGTTGTCAAATGAATGGACAGATGGATGGGTGGTGAGAAAAATGGATGGAAGGGTGGATGAGGGGGTAATAGGGGGCAGATGGATAGAAAGACAGATGGATAGATCAATAGACAGACAGCTAAATGAACAGATGGACTGACTGATGGGGAGAAGGATGAAAGGGTGGGTGAACGGAGCCCAGAGAAAGGGTTGAGGCTTGGTAGGGGATGGCTGCCATACTCACCCCAAGTTGTTCCAAGGTTCCAGGGCTGAGGATGTCGGAGTAGAACCCACGCTGCTTCATCAGCGGGTACTTCTTATCAGTGCCTGTCAGGGGTGACTTCCGGGGCTGCCCCAAGTCTGAGAGTGTGGGTAGGGCCGGGGGCAGGGGTAAATGTGGGAGCTTGGGGTCAAGGGCTGGAGGATTTCCCAACCCATAGTCTGATCCTGGAAGAATCTTCCCCGGGTTATACTCTAGGCCCCTGTAGGTCCCCGCTTGGACTGCAGGAGCACTGCTGCACTCTGGGCCCTGAGGGGTCCTTCCTGGGCTATAGCCTTTACTGTTAGGCTGCTCCATGCTGCTTCTCAGGGAGATGCCCCAGCCGAAGTTCCTAGGAGAAGAACCCAGTGTCAGTCAGCCCTTGCCAGCCTCTGTCTCAGCCCCCAGACACATGGATGCCTAGACTGCCTGCCTGCCACAAGCCCCAGCCCATGACCCATGGGTAACAGAAGAGCAAGAAGGAGGGAGAGGTCTCCTCCTAATCTGGACAGGCATACAGTACCCCGAGTCCCACTAGGAGACGGTGGGGCCTGCCCTGGACACTGCATGTGAGCAATGAGCCCACCCAGAGTTAAGGGCTGAGTCAGGGGAAGCACTGCAGATGCCCCCAACCCATGCATGCAACTGCACTTGTCTACCCCTCTCCCCCATTTTATAGAGCAAGGCCTGACTTCTCAGTAGCAGGAGATGGGGAGGGAGGCCCATAGCTTGCTCACCCAATAAATTTCCCTAAAATGACTTTCAGCCAGTAGCAGCCCCGGCAGCCCCAGCCCATCCCTGCTAGACTTCCCTACCTTTTCCCAGTGTGGTGCATGAGCCTACCTAGCACCTGTGAGCGCTGGACCATGCCCTGCCTCCCCTGTGTTTGCCCACTCGACCTCCCCCAATACCCTGGAGCCAGAGAACTAAATGGTCTCCCCAGCAGGACCCCAATCCTGACCCTCCATTGGCCTACAGATCCCTCTACCAGCAACAAAACAGCATTCACCCACCCTGGCTCTCAGGGTCAGATCAGCTCAGGAAACGTATACCCTCCCGTCTTATGCAAAGGGAGTAGCAGATGCCGCCAGGGTGCATGCATATCCACCACCTGGAGGACAAGGGTTTATAGAGTTTTTATTGTGGGAGGAGCAAGCCCTTGCAAAGCCACTGTTGCTTTTGGCTACCTCAAAATTCATCACCACGGAGAATCCTTGGGCAGGAGAACATGACAAGAAATTGGACAAGGGTATGGAGAAGAAGAGGTTTGTACATAATGCTAGTGCAAAAAATAAAAAGGGGGTCTACAATTATCTCAATAAAAATTGCAATTAGAAAAAAGCGGGGAGGAGCCAAGATGGCCGAATAGGAACAGCTTCGGTCTACAGCTCCCAGCGTGAGCAACGCAGAAGACAGGTGATTTCTGCATTTCCATCTGAGGTACTGGGTTCATCTCACTAGGGAGTGCCAGACAGTGGACGCAGGTCAGTGGGTGCGCACACCGTGCGCGAGCCGAAGAAGGCCGAGACATTGCCTCACTCGGGAAGCGCAAGGGGTCAGGGAGTTCCCTTTCCTAGTCAAAGAAAGGGGTGACAGACGGCACCTGGAAAATCGGGTCACTCCCACCCGAATACTGCGCTTTTCCGACGGGCTTAAAAAACGGCGCAACAGGAGATTATATCCCGCACCTGGCTCAGAGGGTCCTACGCCCACGGAGTCTCGCTGATTGCTAGCACAGCAGTCTGAGATCAAATTGCAAGGCGGCAGCGAGGCTGGGGGAGCGGCGCTCGCCATTGCCCAGGCTTGCTTAGGTAAACAAAGCAGCTGGGAAGCTGGAACTGGGTGGAGCCCACCACAGCTCAATGAGGCCTGCCCGCCTCTGTAGGCTCCACCTCTGGGCGCAGGGCACAGACAAACAAAAAGACAGCAGTAACCTCTGCAGACTTAAATGTCCCTGTCTGACAGCTTTGAAGAGAGCAGTGGTTCTCCCAGCACGCAGCTGGAGATCTGAGAACGGGCAGACTGCCTCCTCAAGTGGGTCCCTGACCCCTGACCCCCGAGCAGCCTAACTGGGAGGCACCCCCCAGCAGGGGCAGACTGACACCTCACACTGCCGGGTACTCCAACAGACCTGCAGCTGAGGGTCCTGTCTGTTAGAAGGAAAACTAACAAACAGAAAGGACATCCACACCAAAAACCCATCTGTACATCACCATCATCAAAGACCAAAAGTAGATAAAACCACAAAGATGGGGAAAAAACAGAGCAGAAAAACTGGAAACTCTAAAAAGCAGAGCGCCTCTCCTCCTCCAAAGGAATGCAGTTCCTCACCAGCAACGGAACAAAGCTGGACGAAGAATGACTTTGACGAGCTGAGAGAAGAAGGCTTCAGACGATCAAATTACTCCGAGCTACGGGAGGATATTCAAACCAAAGGCAAAGAAGTTGAAAACTTTGAAAAAAATTTAGAAGAATGTATAACTAGAATAACCAATACAGAGAAGTACTTAAAGGAGCTGATGGAGCTGAAAACCAAGGCTCAAGAACTACGTGAAGAATGCAGAAGCCTCAGGAGCCGATGCGATCAAATGGAAGAAAGGGTATCAGCGATGGAAGATGAAATGAATGAAATGAAGCGAGAAGGGAAGTTTAGAGAAAAAAGAATAAAAAGAAACGAGCAAAGCCTCCAAGAAATATGGGACTATGTGAAAAGACCAAATCTACGTCTGATTGGTGTACCTGAAAATGACGGGGACAATGGAACCAAGTTGGAAAACACTCTGCAGGATATTATCCAGGAGAATTTCCCCAATCTAGCAAGGCAGGCCAACATTCAGATTCAGGAAATACAGAGAACGCCACAAAGATACTCCTCGAGAAGAGCAACTCCAAGACGCATAATTGTCAGATTCACCAAAGTTGAAATGAAGGAAAAAATGTTAAGGGCAGCCAGAGAGAAAGGTCAGGTTACCCTCAAAGGGAGGCCCATCAGACTAACAGCGGATCTCTCGGCAGAAACGCTACAAGCCAGAAGAGAGTGGGGGCCAATATTCAACATTCTTAAAGAAAAGAATTTTCAACCCAGAATTTCATATCCAGCCAAACTAAGCTTCATAAGTGAAAGAGAAATAAAATACTTTACAGACAAGCAAATGCTGAGAGATTTTGTCACCACCAGGCCTGCCCTAAAAGAGCTCCTGAAGGAAGCGCTAAACATGGAAAGGCACAACTGGTACCAGTCGCTGCAAAATCGTGCCAAAATGTAAAGACCATCGAGACTAGGAAGAGACTGCATCAACTAACGAGCAAAATAACCAGCTAACATCATAATGACAGGATCAAATTCACACATAACAATATTAACTTTAAATGTAAATGGACTAAATGCTCCAATTAAAAGACACAGACTGGCAAATTGGATAAAGAGTCAAGACCCATCAGTGTGCTGTATTCAGGAAACCCATCTCACATGCAGAGACACACATAGGCTCAAAACAAAAGGATGGAGGAAGATCTACCAAGCAAATGGAAAACAAAAAAAGGCAGGGGTTGCAATCCTAGTCTCTGATAAAACAGACTTTAAACCAACAAAGATCAAAAGAGACAAAGAAGGCCATTACATAATGGTAAAGGGATCAATTCAACAAGAAGAGCTAACTATCCTAAATATATATGCACCCAATACTGGAGCACCCAGATTCATAAAGCAAGTCCTGAGTGACCTACAAAGAGACTTAGACTCCCACACATTAATAATGGGAGACTTTAACACCCCACTGTCAACATTAGACAGATCAACGAGACAGAGAGTCAACAAGGATACCCAGGAATTGAACTCAGCTCTGCACCAAGCAGACTTAATAGACATCTACAGAACTCTCCACCCCAAATCAACAGAATATACATTTTTTTCAGCACCACACCACACCTATTCCAAAATTGACCACATAGTTGGAAGTAAAGCTCTCCTCAGTAAATGTAAAAGAACAGAAATTATAACAAACTATCTCTCAGATCACAGTGCAATCAAGCTAGAACTCAGGATTAAGAATCTCACTCAAACCCGCTCAACTACATGGAAACTGAACAACCTGCTCCTGAATGACTACTGGGTACATAACGAAATGAAGGCAGAAATAAAGATGTTCTTTGAAACCAACGAAAACCAAGACACAACATACCAGAATCTCTGGGACGCATTCAAAGCAGTGTGTAGAGGGAAATTTATAGCACTAAATGCCCACAAGAGAACGCAGGAAAGATACAAAATTGACACCCTAACATCACAATTAAAAGAACTAGAAAAGCAAGAGCAAACACATTCAAAAGCTAGCAGAAGGCAAGAAATAACTAAAATCAGAGCAGAACTGAAGGAAATAGAGACACAAAAAACCCTTCAAAAAATTAATGAATCCAGGAGCTGGTTTTTTGAAAGGATCAACAAAATTGATAGACTGCTAGCAAGATTAATAAAGAAAAAAAGAGAGAAGAATCAAATAGCTGCAATAAAAAATGATAAAGGGGATATCACCACTGATCCCACAGAAATACAAACTACCATCAGAGAATACTACAAACACCTCTACGCAAATAAACTAGAAAATCTAGAAGAAATGGATAAATTCCTCGACACATACACTCTCCCAAGACTAAACCAGGAAGAAGTTGAATCTCTGAATAGACCAATAACAGGAGCTGAAATTGTGGCAATAATCAATAGCTTACCAACCAAAAAGAGTCCAGGACCAGATGGATTCACAGCCGAATTCTACCAGAGGTACAAGGAGGAACTGGTACCACTCCTTCTGAAACTACTCCAATCAATAGAAAAAGAGGGAATCCTCCCTAACTCATTTTATGAGGCCAGCATCATCCTGATACCAAAGCCGGGCAGAGACACAACAAAAAAAGAGTATTTTAGACCAATATCCTTGATAAACATTGATGCAAAAATCCTCAATAAAATACTGGCAAACCGAATCCAGCAGCACATCAAAAAGCTTATTCACCATGATCAAGTGGGCTTCATCCCTGGGATGCAAGGCTGGTTCAATGTACGCAAATCAATAAATGTAATCCAGCATATAAACAGAACCAAAGACAAAAACCACATGATTATCTCAATAGATGCAGAAAAGGCCTTTGACAAAATTCAACAACCCTTCATGCTAAAAACTCTCAATAAATTAGGTATTGATGGGACGTATCTCAAAATAATAAGAGCTATCTATGACAAACCCACAGCCAATATCATACTGAATGGGCAAAAACTGGAAGCATTCCCTTTGAAAATTGGCACAAGACAGGGATGCCCTCTCTCACCACTCCTATTCAACATAGTGTTGGAAGTTCTGGCCAGGGCAATTAGGCAGGAGAAGGAAATAAAGGGTATTCAATTAGGAAAAGAGGAAGTCAAATTGTCCCTGTTTGCAGACGACATGATTGTATATCTAGAAAACCCCATTGTCTCAGCCCACAATCTCCTTAAGCTGATAAGCAACTTCAGCAAAGTCTCAGGATACAAAATCAATGTACAAAAATCACAAGCATTCTTATACACCAACAACAGACAAACAGAGAGCCAAATCATGAGTGAACTCCCATTCACAATTGCTTCAAAGAGAATAAAATACCTAGGAATCCAACTTACAAGGGACGTGAAGGACCTCTTCAAGGAGAACTAGAAACCACTGCTCAAGGAAATAAAAGAGGACACAAACAAATGGAAGAACATTCCATGCTCATGGGTAGGAAGAATCAATATCGTGAAAATGGCCATATTGCCCAAGGTAATTTACAGATTCAATGCCATCCCCATCAAGCTACCAAGGACTTTCCTCACAGAATTGGAAAAAACTATTTTAAAGTTCATATGGAACCAAAAAAGAGCCCGCATCGCCAAGTCAAACCTAAGCCAAAAGAACAAAGCTGGAGGCATCACGCTATCTGACTTCAAACTATACTACAAGGCTACAGTAACCAAAACAGCATGGTACTGGTACCAAAACAGAGATATAGATCAATGGAACAGAACAGAGCCCTCAGAAATAATGCCGCATATCTACAACTATCTGATCTTTGACAAACCTGAGAAAAACAAGCAATGGGGAAAGGATTCCCTATTTAATAAATGGTGCTGGGAAAACTGGCTAGCCACATGTAGAAAGCTGAAACTGGATCCCTTCCTTACACCTTATACAAAAATCAATTCAAGGTGGATTAAAGACTTAAATGTTAGACCTAAAACCATCAAAACCCTAGAAGAAAACCTAGGCATTACCATTCAGGACATAGGCATGGGCAAGGACTTCATGTCTAAAACACCAAAAGCAATGGCAACAAAAGCCAAAATTGACAAATGGGATCTAATTAAACTAAAGAGCTTCTGCACAGCAAAAGAAACTACCATCAGAGTGAACAGGCAACCTACAAAATGGGAGAAAATTTTCGCAACCTACTCATCTGACAAAGGGCTAATATCCAGAATCTACAATGAACTCAAACAAATTTACAAGAAAAAAACAAACAACCCCATCAAAAAGTGGGCGAAGGACATGAACAGACACTTCTCAAAAGAAGACATTTATGCAGCCAAAAAACACATGAAAAAATGCTCACCATCACTGGCCATCAGAGAAATGCAAATCAAAACCACAATGAGATACCATCTCACACCACTTAGAATGGCAATCATTAAAAAGTCAGGAAACAACAGGTGCTGGAGAGGATGTGGAGAAATAGGAACACTTTTACACTGTTGGTGGGACTGTAAACTAGTTCAACCATTGTGGAAGTCAGTGTGGCGATTCCTCAGGGATCTAGAACTAGAAATTCCATTTGACCCAGCCATCCCATTACTGGGTATATACCCAAAGGACTATAAACCATGCTGCTATGAAGACACATGCACACGTATGTTTATTGTGGCATTATTCACAATAGCAAAGACTTGGAACCAACCCAAATGTCCAACAATGATAGACTGGATTAAGAAAATGTGGCACATATACACCATGGAATAGTATGCAGCCATAAAAAATGATGAGTTCATGTCCTTTGTAGGGACATGGATGAAATTGGAAATCATCATTCTCAGTAAACCATTGCAAGAACAAAAAACCAAACACCGCATATTCTCACTCATAGGTGGGAATTGAACAAGGAGAACACATGGACACAGGAAGGGGAACATCACACTCTGGGGACTGTTGTGGGGTGGGGGGAGAGGGGAGGGATAGCATTGGGAGATATACCTAATGCTAGATGACGAGTTAGTGGGTGCAGCGCATCAGCATGGCACATGTATACATATGTAACCTGCACATTGCGCACATGTACCCTAAAACCTAAAGTATAATAATAATAAATTAATTAATTAATTAATTAAAAAAGAAAAAAAGAGGCCGGGGCGGTGGCTCACTCCTATAATCCCAGCACTTTGGGAGGCCAAGGTGGGTGGATCACCTGAAGTCAGGAGTTTGAGATCAGCCTGACCAACACAGTGAAAACCCATTTCTACTAAAAATACAAAATTAGCCAGGTGTGGTGGCACATGCCTGTAATCCCAGCTACTTGGGAGGCTGAGGCAGGAGAATCACTTGAAGCTGGGAGGCAGAGGTTGCAGTGAGCTGAGATCGTGCCATTGCACCCCAGCCTGCATGACAAGAGCAAAACTCCATCTCGAAAAAAAAAAAAAAGAAAAAAGAAAAAAGAAATGGCCAGGCTTGGTGGCTCACGCCTGTAATCCCAGCACTTTGGGAGGCTGACATGGGTGGATCACTTGAGGTCAGGAGTTAGAGACCAGCCTGGTCAACATGGCAAAACCCCATCTCTACTAAAAATACAAAAATTAGCTGGGTGTGTTGGTGCACATTTGTAGTCCTAGCTACTCCGGAGGCTGAGGCAGGAGAATCGCTTGAACCCGGGAGAAAGAGGTTGCAAGGAGCCAAGATCATGCCACTGCATTCCAGCCTAGGTAACAGAGCAAGATTCCGTCAAAAAAAAAAAAAAAA
The DNA here is from genome assembly GCF_028885655.2 of Pongo abelii. Classification (NCBI taxonomy): domain Eukaryota; kingdom Metazoa; phylum Chordata; class Mammalia; order Primates; family Hominidae; genus Pongo; species Pongo abelii. Next base: position 102,049,903 of record NC_085928.1, read on the forward strand.
AAAAGAAAGAAAGAAAGAAAAGGAAAGCATCTTAACGAAAGGAAATAGAGGCCTAGCCCAAGCAAGCCCCCCTTCCCCGGCCCCATCCCATTTTCCCATCCCTTCTGCACACTGAGACAGCCAAGAGCTTGAAGAACAGGGCACTCCTTTTGCTGGGTGTTTTGTGCTAGTGTAGGCCTCCTGAGGGATCACGGCAGGAGGCCCTTGCCTGCACTGACTTGAGGAGTGGGGTGGGTGGCCAGGGCTGTCTAGAGCAAAACTACCCAGCAGTGCTGAAGCAGCATGCAGCAGCTGAGTCCATTTCTAAGAAGGGAGTGGTGAGTTGTCAGGGCGCCTGAAGGCCGAAGAAGGGCAGATGGGACTCTGGCAGGAAGCCCCAGACACTCAGCCCAAAGGCCGACCTGCCTCCAGCCAGTCGGGCCTGCCCGGCCTCCCCCAGCGGAACTCTGCTCCCTGAATCCAGTCTCTGGTGGCCAGCTGCCTCCCACGGCAGGTGCTGAAGACAATGCCGAGTCTGACCCACCTGTCTAATAGTCACCAACCCTTCCCGGAGCACCCTAAAGAACAGAGGACCCCTTGGGGCTCAGCTTCATCATGCTGCAAACCCACAGATGTATGCTTCATCTTTGAACAAAATCACCCAACAGAGCAGGGCTTGGAGAGGCCAGGGTCCCAGCTCCACAGGAGAGCATTCCATTCCATGACTTCCTCAGCTCTCAGATGGGCCTGAACATGCTTGGTTTGCTTTACTGATGCATTATAAGGAGTTATAAGGATCTTTGGAGATAACAGATGTGCAAATGTCCAGGAAACTGCAGGGTTGCTGGGGGCAAAAGGAATCCATAATGGGTGAACTTGCTGCCCCGGTAAACTGTTTCCCTCCAGGCAAGCTGGCAGTGGGGGAGATGCACCGAGGTGTGTCCCAAAGAAGGTGTGAGAGTGAGCTGCAAACTCAGAACCTGTTTCCCCTCCATCCCTCAGCCCTTCACAATGGCTCCCTTCCAGCCCTGCCCCAACTCTGTGCACCTGTGCATTACCAGTATACTCAGGACCTAGACAGACAGACAGACAGAAAGACCCAGTCTGCCTCCTGCCGCGGCCTCATGGGTGACAGCAGTCTCTGCCTGGGAATGAGTGTGACTGGCAGGAGGGAGAAGGACATGGCTCCCAGCAAGGCTTCTGCCTCTGGTTATTCTGGGCAGTTCCCCCTGTATGTTGAAGGGAACTGGCCAGTGAGATGGCAGGGGTGGCCCTGGTGGGCACAGTGTTGGGAATGGTGAACGTTATTGGTGGCTTAGACTTATTTTATGCATCATCTCATTTAAACTTCTGAGGTGGGAACTGAGAGTATCCTCATTTCTCAGAGGCAGGAAGACAAAGCTCAGAGAAGTTAAGTGACCTGCCCAAGGTCACAGAGCCAGCAAGAGCCACAGTTGAAATTTGAACCCAAATTCTTCTTTCTCCCCACTCAGATCACCTGGGAGCCCTGTTGGCTTGAGCCAGAGGAAGCTTCTGGTTGGATTCACTGACATTCAACCCCACTTGACTCAACCAGTAGCCAACCACTTGGCTGAATAGACACAGATGAATAGGGGTATTCCAACCTCATAGCAGGTACTACTATTATTGCCAATTTACAGTTGAGGAAACTAGGGCCCAGGAAAGTAAAGAAACTTGCAAAGGTCACACAACCAAACACTTGGCAGAACCAGAATGGAAACTGAGGTCTTCACTTCTGGCTGACCCAAAGGTCCATGTTCTAGCACCACAACAGTGGTTCTCCAACTGGGTGCTGAGATTCTGCAAAGTGGGTGCCTGTGGGGAGCCACATAAGCAGGAGGGCTTCTATGCCACTCACCCCTGATTCAACAAGGATCCTGTACCTTTATCCATTTCACACCCCGGGGTTCTGCATAAGCAGACAAATGGATCTGTGACTTTAAGGGACTTGGGAAGTATCTGCCCTTGGGGCAACCAGGCAAACAACACCATGAATGATTATTGCTCCCCCAGGCTTGTGGTTCTCTCCACCGTTTTGAAGCATTCACCCGATGCAAACTTCCCCCCACAACTGTGTCTTTCCCCTCCAGTGTACGTCTCCCTGCATTACATGTGCACATCTGTCTTTCCTGTCAGCTGTGCAGGCATTTTCAAGTAACGCTGATCTCTGGAAACTTGGCACCTAGCACCTAGCATGAGACTGGCATGGGCTTGGCACACAGCTGGTGCCTAGAAAGTACTTGCTGAATGATTGTGTGAACAAATGAACTAATAGATGGGCGAAGTGGAGAAGGGAATGAAGTTGACCTCTGTAACAACTCTGGTACGGATCTGGCGAGGGATTGGGTAGCTGATGGGACTGCCACATGCTCAGCATGGGGATGGGGCCCAAAAACTGGTCTGGCAAGTACAGGACTTCACTGCAAGGCTGTTTGAAGTGCACCTCCAGGCCTGGCGCAGTGGCTCACGCCTGTAATCCAAACACTTAGGCCAAGGCGGGCGGATCACCTGAGGTCAGGAGTTTAAGACCAGCTTGGTCAACAGGGTGAAACCCTGTCTCTACAAAAATACAAAAATTAGCCGGCATGATGGCGGGTGCCTATAATCCCAGCTATTCAGGAGGCTGAGGCTGGAGAATCGCTCGAACCCGGGAGGTGGAGGGTGCAGTGAGCCGAGATCGCGCCATTGCACTCCAGCCTGGGCGACAGAGCGAGACTCCGTCTCAAAAATAATAAAATAAAGTGCACCTCCCTTCCTTCCCCCTGGCCAAGGCTCAGCAACCAGCACTCCTGGGAGACCCCATTCCCCACCCCCGTCCACTCGCCCTCCGCGCCTTTTCGAGGTCCCGCTGCCCGCGCTGGCCCCGCAACCCCGCCGTTTCACCGACCTACCGGTTCCACCGAGCAGTGCGGGGATGCGTTAGCCCCTTCTCTAGGGAGGGACGCTAGGCCGTTGCTAAGGGGCGGGGCCATCCGGCACCGCAGGGCGGGAGCTTCCGTCCGCGAACCTCCCCAGCCTGAACCCATACCTACCCACCAACTCCAGGTCTCGGTTACTTCCGCCCAGGACGCTGGGACTGGGATGTTCCAGCACGTGCCCCGATCGGCAGGATTAGGGCCGACCAGGGAGCGTCACTCTTCTAGGCTCCATTACCCACCCATCTTCCCTCCTGTGCCCTTTTAGAGTAAGCAGCGAAACAGCTAAATGCAGCGAGAGAACTTTGATTAAATCCTGATTTAAATACATATACATAGGTAAATAATTTGGGGAGGAATAATTGGAGAAATTTACGAATTGGGAGTTGGCATTTAAGCCACAGCTGCGGGACAGCTGGTCAGGGCACTGAGGAAAAGGTGGGTTCTGGTTCTCCTGGGGCTTGGCTCACAAAGCCACACCCACCCATTGCACGGTGACTCCACTCAGGCCGCCGCTTCTGCTGGGCAGTGGATGCGCCCGACACCCCTCGGCTCAGACGCCCACCCTCTGATGCCCCTCATCTCCTCTCAGGACCTGGCATGGGTTCAGGTTTTGATCCTCCTGCCCTATTCTGAATATTGAATTATTGTTAATTTTCTTAGATGTGATAATGCTACTGTGGTTGTATCAGACAGACTGTCCTTAGTTGATGTGGCTTGAAGTGTTTCAACAAACACGTCAGAATGTCCGCTACAATTTCCTTTCAAATGGCTCAGCAAAAATTATATATATAGGTAAGCATAGCTAGATAAAAAGAGAAAGAGGAGATAAAGCAAAAGTGCTGCAATATAACAATTAGGGAATCTGAAAGTCACAGATGTCCACTGTACCAGTCTTCCAATTTTTTCTGTAAGGGAAAGAAGTGGTTTACAAACCAAAAGAACCAAAAGAAAAACATCACCCCATCTGTACCTGAGAACCCCTGCCCAGAGCCTTTCAAAACTGGCCCCATTTCATAGATGGGGAAACAGACTTGCTGAGACGGTTAGTACTAGGGGAGGTCATAGGCCCTGATGTTGAAATTTACTTGGCATTTTAGTCGTGCTGGCTTGGTGCCAGGCCTGTTGCTGGGCACTAAGTGTCTGGAACTGAATTGGACCTTATCCCCACCATAAAGTGTATTGAGTGGGAAAGACGGACAGGCCAGGCCATGAGGAACCTAGAGGCAGGGTGTAAGCTGTGCCTGGAGACAGTGGTTCAGCCTTTGCACAGGCTTCTGCTTCCTCTGTCTAGAACCTGTCTCCATCCACTCCTGCATCTGGCGGACTCCTACTCACCCTTCAAGACCTGATGCTGGTGCAACCTTTCCTGAATCCAAACTGTGGTTTTATTTTTCTTGTTGGCATTCACACAGGTACTCAGTGATCACTGCAGAAGGAAGAAAGTGTGAGGGGAACTGGAGGCAAGGTGTCCACAGCTCTTAGAAGGGACAGGGACCCCAAAGCCCTGTTTAGGGCAGTCTGGTTGCTCAGTAGGTCTGCATATAGGCTGGGTACCCCCCTTGGCCTGTAGAGAGGCACCTGCTTCCCTGCTTTTGCCTGGCACTTCCCACACTGGGTACAGCTGTCCAAAAAGCTGCAGCATCCATCCGGGTTGCCACGGCAACATCAGCCTATGGTGGGACGTCAGGGATGAGAGGGACAGAATGCTAATCCTGGAAAGTTGCCAAGCAACACAGTGGGCTGGTGACATCACAGGGGCTGTGGCTGCTGGACAGATGGACAGGCCACAGCTGAAAGGGTCCACTCTCAGGAGGCCCAGCTCACAGAACCACTCACTGCTTACCATGTGATGGTCACTGCTGTTTCTCCCAACTGGAGAATGGACTTGAGGGGTGGGGGCCGGGGGTGCTGCTTTTACCAGCAGCCTTGCCAGCTCCACTTCGCCCCTCTTCAAGGGCGGGCTGTGGATATGACTGCCTCTCTCCTCCCTGGAAGGAGACCGTGAGTCAGTCCCTGTTCTCCTGGGTCTCAGGGGCTACCCTCTAATGCGCTGTCTTCTCCCATGGCTGCACAAGGGTTCAGGCTTTGGTCTTCCTGCCCTGTCCTGAAGGCTACCATACTTACCTTGCTCCCTGGGAAAGGAGCGAGGGGCTGAGCCATGAACCCACTGGACTCCTGCCCCTCTTGTGATGGGAGGGCCATCTTTTGCCCTGAATAAGCTGGAAGAGAGGTCAGTCTTACCCTTGTTGAAATGGGAGGACTAGGTTTCTACAAGAGTTGGGGAGTCACTGCCCATCTTTTACTCAGATGCCCCTTGCTGAGGACTCTGGTGGCCTGGAAGCTGGGGGATTGGGGCAGATGGGCTGCTTAGGATGCCCTGGCCCAGGGCCATGCCTTTCCAGCATGGAGTCTGAGGGCATGGCAGGTCTGCACACCCCCTCCCCTGTGTCTCCTTGCTGGCTGAGACGGGAGCAATGCTTCACTGGCTGCAATGATGAAGGCCCCTTGTGAATGGGCAGCAGAATGGGCCCTTCATGTGGCCGGCCAGCCAGAACGGAAGGTGACAGGCATCCAGACTGAGTGGCTGAGCTACCCACTCCCCACCTGCCCCCAGCCTGCCTCTTGGGCCCCCAAGATCTTCCTCTGATTTTCTAGGCCTGGAGCTCTGAGCTATGCCACAAGAAAGTGAGTTGCAGGCATCGGGGGCGGGGGGTGTCAGAGAAGGGAATGGGTGAGGTCTAGGATTCACCGCCTCCCCAGGCCTCCCCGACATAAGCCTCCCTGCCATTGCTCAGGTGCCCTCAGCAGTTCTGACCAGCATAATCATTTCTTTGATGAATAAAAATGGAGAAAAATTTATTCTCCTTTGATCCACATGATCACCTTGACAGACAAGACCTTGAAAGCCCAGAGCTCAAGCAAGGAGTACAACGGAGTTTCTTGGGGGCTGGAGGACTGGAGACCACTGGCCCATGAACAGACAATCTTCATCCATCACAGCCCCCACCTAATCCCATGCCCACCTTTACTCCTGTGCAGCCTCCCTGCCGGAGCCTCTTCCCTCTTTGTTTTTCTATGATCTTCCATCCCATCTTGGGCTACTTCTCAGGACACCCTCCCTGAGTGCCTTGGACAACAGAACACACACTCTCCTCAGGGCCCCAGAGGACCATGGTCAGTACCACTTGGTAGATGACCTTACAATGGTCACTGCTGAGTCCCTCACCAGGACATTGGGCTTGAGCTGTGGGCTAGTGACATCACAGGGGATGCGGCTGCTGGATAGACGGACAGGCCACAGCTGAAAGGGTCCACTCTCAGGAAACCCTGCTCAGAGAACCACTCACTCCCTACCATGTGATGGTCACTGCTGTTTCTCCCAACTGGAGGGTGGACTTGATGGATGGGGTCAGGGGGTGCTGGGGCAGAGGCACAGCTTTTCTCAGCAGCCCTGCCCATGCGTCAGTCCAGGAAAGACCCATAGAAATGACTGGAAGATAGAGCAACCCACATTGGGGCCATCACCTCAAAGATAGTGGCTGTTGACATCAGCCAAGTTGCACATGACCCCACATGATCCCACCCTCACCTCCTCTCCCCCAGCCTATTTTTCTCTGACCTCCATCTGAGGGTGCAGGATGCTGAGGCTCTGCGCTCCAGGAGCAGCGGCCCGAGGTGGGGATGCCTGCTGGTCCCCACCTTCCTGGGCCAAAGCGCCAGATGGCAGGCTCTGAGACAAACACATCTTCCACAGGACATTTCCCAGGGGGGCTCCAGGAGCTGCACAGGAAACTGTTTATTATAACTAGGCTCTGAGCACCTCTGATTTTCCCTCAGTCTCAAGGAGTTTTGTGAGCGTCAGCTGAGTAATATCTTGGCAGAGTGGGTGACTTCATCAACTTGGCCCTGTGACCCACCAAGTGCCCCCCTCCCACCTTCCAGGGGGCCTGGGTTTGCTGAGGCTTAGTTGGGCCCTCCCATCCACTCATCCCCCAAGGCTGGCCACTTTGGGGACCAGACTGCCAGCCTGACCTTTCATCCACCCCTAGAAAGGGCTCTGGACGGGGCAGGAGGCCTGAATTCTTCTGATGACTCACCGGGCAAGTCCCTTCCTTTGTTAGGCCTCAGTTTTTCTTCTGCACAATGAGGAACAGAAACCTTACCCAGTGTCATGGTGGGGTCATCAGTACAGAGTGGTGTGAGGGACACCAAGACTTTTCCTGCCCCGAATACTTCCATTCCTGGCAAAAGCACTGCCCTTGCCAGACCTCCAGGAGCGAGTGTGTAAAAAACTCCCAGCAGGTCAGTAAGGAAGGGTTTGTTCCAAAGAGATGGAATCCCTCACTCCCAAAGAGGTGGGGCAGCCCTCCTCCCCATCACCCCTTGCAAATGGCCTGCCTGCTTTGGCCTAGGGACATTCAAACAGCTAGGGTGGCAGTTAGAGCTGACAACTTCCTTGGCAATCCACTCCCACACTCTGGGTCTGCAAACTGAGGTGGCAAGAAGGGAGGGGACTCACCCAAAGTCATGGCAGCGTGGGACGGGAACCTGGGGCTGTCCTGCAGGATATAGGGAGCCGCAAGGAAAAAACCATGAGACAAAGACCTATTGCCATGAGAATCCCACTTCCCTTTACAGGAGGAGGAGGGGCATCTGCCTGGCCTCACACTCCTCTCACTCCTTGTCCCTCCTCCACTCCACCATCCTGAGGTGGGGCATCAGGGAGCTGGCAGGCAGGCCTACCTTTTGCGCCAGACACTGATAGTTGCTAGAGTCTCAGTTTCCCTGTTTATGGAAGAACTGGACTGTCCATCACCAGGGCCCCCAGCCATCCTCCAGCTGCCCCCTGTGGAGCACTCTCCTCCTGGAGAGTACCCACCCCACTGTCTTTCTCTTTCCCCAGTACTCAAGAGCCTGGCACTGGCTGGGCGTGGTGGCTCATGCCTGTAATCCCAGCACTTTGGGAGGCCGAGGTGGGCGGATCATTTGAGTTTGGGAGTTCAAGACCAGTGGGCAACATGGTGAAACCCTGTCTCTACTAAAAAATACAAAAATTAGGCTGGGCGTGGTGGCTCACACCTGTAATCCCAGCACTTTCGGAGGCTGAGGTGGGCAGATCACGAGGTCTGGAGATCGAGACCATCCTGGCTAACGCAGTAAAACCCCATCTCTACTAAAAATACAAAAAATTAGCCAGGTGTGGTGGTGGGCGCCTGTAGTCCCAGCTACTTGGGAGGCTGAGGCAGGAGAATGGCGTGAACCTGGGAGATGGAGCTTGCAGTGAGCCGAGATCGCACCACTGCACTCCAGCCTGGGCGACAGAGCAAGACTCCGTCTCAAAAAACAAAACAAAACAAAACAAAACAAATACGAAAATTAGCCAGACGTGGTGGCGCATGCCTGTAGTCCCAGCTACATGGGAGGCTGAGGCAGGAGAACTGCCTGAACCCAGGAGACAGAGGTTCCAGTGAGCCGAGATCGTGCCACTGTGCTCCAGCTTGGGTGACAGAGAGAGACTCCATCTCAAAAAAAAAAAAAAAGAGCGTGGCAATACTGGGTCTCCTGCCCACTTCCTCTGTATCCTTGGAGGCCTCTGGAAAATGTCATCTCCAAACCTAAGCAGTGACTCTGAAGTGTACAGAAAGGGCTCAGGTCTCCACGTGGTCCAACAGATGCGGCCCTGAGAGTATTGACCCAAGATACCCCCATCTCTGTTCTCTTCCCAACCTGGCCTCAGCCCTCCCTCCAAGCAGAGAGAAACTGGCCCTTGCAGACCCTGAAGGCAGGATTGGCTGCTCCCAGTTTTCAGGTGAGCAGACTGAGGTCCTGGAGCAAAGCCTTGTTGCAGGCACACACACTGCTGGCCAGGCAGAGCTGGCTTGGCAGCTGGACCCTCGGTCCCTGCCCAGGGCCTTCCCTGCTATCCCTCCTGGTTCCCCAGCCCTCTTGGCTGGCTCTCAGAGAAGGCAGGTGGGCCTGAGGATGGGCAGGGCCTGCCCTGGGGAGGGAGCTTGGGCTGGCAAGCAGGTGGGGGGGGACGGTGGTCAGCAGGTGCAGGATAATGGGGCCACTGGGGGAGGCCCAGGGAGCAGGTGCTGCCCATGGAGGGGCTGAGGTTGCCATTGTATGCCTGGCTTTGGCGGGCCCAGAGCAGGAGGGGGGTCCCTGTGGGCCGCCAGGCTGCCCTGGCTCATGCTCAGAGGTCTCGTCCTGATGCCTGGGCTCAGGCACACAGCCAGGCCCCTCCCCTGGGTCCCAGCAACCCCACCAGGTTGCCATGACAACCAGCACTTTCATCCCTGTCCCTTTGTCTGGTCATGGTCCAGCTTTTGTGACCAGCCATAATTGCTGGGTGGAGGGAAGGGGGCCTTGCATCAGGATATACTCAGCTGGGGTTGAGTTGTGAACTCAGGCAAAGGAGGGCTGGAGGGCAGGTTAAAGAAAACTGGAGATGCAAAAAGGCTAGGCTTTGTTGGTATTTGCCCCTGCAGCCTCCTCTCCTGGCTGCTGGCCTCATGCTCAGAACTGAGTCTGCTGGCCCCAGAGTGAACTGTCCCGTCTCTGGGCCTCATTTTCCCATCTGTGACCGCAACTGCGGATGACCCCTCTCCCCGGGTGCGCCATTGCTCTGGGAGGCAAAAAAGCATGAGCCAACCCAGAACTTAACTCTTTTGTGCAACTGAGGAAACTGAGGCATAGAGCAAAGCTAGGCCCCGGTCACACCCACAGTGAGCCAGTGGCAGAGCCAGACCTCCTGGAGGCACAGGGCCTCAAGGTATTAGGCCTCCAAACCAAACAAACTGAGCCTCACAGTTGTTTCTCTCCTGGTGCCCCCATAGGGAGGAGCCTTGCCAGCAGGACTCAACAGGGGTGTGAGGGGGTCCACACCTCCATCATCCTCCCTCAGGCCCCACCAGCTGTGTGCCTTTGGGAAAGTGCCTTAGGGCCAAGTCCCGGGTGTGAAAAACAAGGGGGTGTGTAGAAACAGTCAACCCTCCCTCAGTTGGGGTGAGAAGGAGGTAAGGCCTGCTCTGCACAACGCCAGCTCGTTGTCAATCCCACAACCACCACCCACCCTGTTCCCACCCATCGCCCCTGCCCACCCACATGACACGGTATTGCCTGAATGGCTGCCCTGCCCATGCTCTGAGCATTCCTTTGCCCCTGTTGTTGCCTTCCCCTGTGGTGCCCTCTGTCCTCCAACAGGAACCTGGTGGTCCCCCGTGACCAGGGCTTGGGAAGGATGGTCACCACTGTCCTTTCAATCTAAAGAATTCCTCCTTGAGACAAGCACTGGTTTTCAACAGGGAAACAGAAGAAGCAGAGAGCGCTGTAGAAGCCAGTTTTGTTGCTGCAGACAGAGGCTCTGGGATGGGACCGCACAGGAAAAGGCAGCGGGATGGCTTTGTCCTTTCTTGGGTGGTTCTTCTGATCTTTGAGGGAAGCCAGGGGTTCCTGCAAGCCCCTCGCCCCAGCCTAAACACCCTGCAGCCTTGTGGGAAAAGTATGGGCACCCCAGACAATGATGTGTTTCTAAAGGGTCTGCTACCCTCCAAGGGATCTGGGGCTCAGCGGGGCCCTCAGGCTCAGGAGGGACTCCCACCACCAGGGCCGCTTCACAGGCATGGCAGGTCCACTGGTGCCCCTGAAAGAGAGACTTGAGGAGCAGGGGGACCAGAGGGGAGGTGCTGGGGCTGAGCAGAGAACTGATTCAATAACCAGCAGGGCAGACCCTGCATATCATCGTGGCTTTGCCATCCCAAGAAAATGTCACTTCTTCCCCATGGACATTGTTCTCTGCGATTAGCTCTGCATCTACACTGGATGTGAGTGGGGTGGTGGCAGGGTCAGCTACCTGGGGCCAACAGATGGGTACCATTGATGTACCAGTGGTACAAGACTGTACCACTGGGCAGCCCAAGCCAGAAGGAGCACAGTGTCCACCTCTGCAGCTATTCATCCTTACTATGGGTTAGGAACCAGTTACTAAGAAATTAGCATGTGGCCAGGTGTGGTGGCTCATACCTGTAATCCCAGCACTTTGGGAAGCCAAGGTAGGAGGACTGTTGAGTCCAGGAGTTTGAGGCAAGGTAGGAAGACTGTTTGAGCCCAGGAGTTTGAGGCCAGCCTAGGCAACATGGTAAGACCCCCATCTCTACAAAAAATTTTTTTAAATTAGCTGGGCATGGTGACATGCGTACACCTGTAGTCCCAGCTATTTGGGAGGCTAAGGTGGGAGGATCACTTGAGCCCAGGAGGTCAAGGCTGCAGGGAACCATGATCACGCCACTGCACTCCAGCCTGGGCGACACAGTTAGACCCTGTCTCTGAAAAATAAAATAGAAAAGTTAGCATATGCCATGAGGTTTATACACATGTCATTTAATCCTCACACCAATCCTAGAAGGGGGTAGCTATTACTGTTTCCCTCTTTGCAGGTGGGGACACTGAGACTCTGAGAGGTGAAGCTGGTCGGGGAAAGGGGATTGGCAGACTTGCCTGGGTAGTAGGGGAGGGTAGGAGGCAGGGCTGAGTCAACTGTTGGAAGAAGACAGATTTGGGCTCATGATACAACATTTTTATAATGGTCCCAACCAAAGGACTGGGCTGCCCAGATGGCAGGAGCCCCCTGTCATGGGAGGCATGACAGGGGAAGCTGAATGGGCACCTTTCCTGTCATTTGGACACCTGAATGGAAAGAGAGTACCCATCAGGAGCAAATGAGGCCCTAAGGTGTCAATCCTGGCCCCAGCCAGGTGCTGGAAGGTACAGAGAAGACAGCATCTCCCAGGTAGGGGTTGAAGGGCCCAGGGGGCACACCCTGCTGAGAACTATGCCCCCATTGTCCCATCTCCGGGGGTGGCTTCCACTTTCCAAGATGTGTCTTTCTTAGCGAGAAATTTCAGGACACCTGAGAGAGGCACAAGGGGGAACACAAGGCTGGTAGTGAATTCCCCCAATTTTTCACCCCAGGCACTTCCCTTGTCTCATCCTAGTCCCAGCCTGTGGGGACATCTCAGAGCCCAACACCACTCCCAAGGCCCCTCTCTGACAGCCTCCTCCTACCCCATCCCTTACACCCAACCAGGGCAGCAAGCCCCATCGGTTCTCCTCCTAAATATCCCTCACATCTATCCACTCCTCTCTGGATGCACAGATGCAGCCCTGGCCACCTCCTCCCTGGCCTCCCAGTCACCAGTGCCAGTTCATTTTCTACCCAGCAGCCCCACAGTCCTCCCTGATCTGGCCCCACTCTCCCCACTCAGTGCCCTCATGCTGCCCTCCAGCCAGAGGGAAGCCCTTTCAGTTCCTGACACACACCCTGTCCCCGTTACCTGTACCACATTCACTGCAGCTTGGACATCTTTCCTCCCAGGACTGGGTTAAACACCCCTAAGTGCCCACAGCCATGGCAAAATTGTGTGGCCAGAGTCATTAACATGTCTGCCTCCTTGGAGAGACCAAAGGTGCCATGGGGCAGAGTCCAACCTGTCTTGCCCAGCCTATATTCCCATCCCCTGGTCCTGCTGCCTGGCACAGAGGAGATGTTCAGTGAGCAACAGCTGAATGCATGCAAGCATGAATGCATGAATGAGAGTGTGACCGAGGCTGAAAGGGCTGTCCCACACAGGCAGGTCCCCAAGGACAGCTGAGTCCAGAAGCCATGACAGAAAGTGGACTGAGGGAGACGTTTGGGTCAGGAGACTAACTGGGCCAACAGGTCCTCTGTGGAGGCCCGGACTTGTGTAGCCCCCACTCCTGCCCTGAGTCACAAAGAGGGGACAGCTTAAGATCCATGCACCTGCCAGAAGGGACAGGAATGGGGGATTCAAGCCAAATAGAGTGAGTGAGGCAGATTCTTAGAGGTCTCTCCCACTCCCTCTGGCCCACAGATTCCCTTTTAGCAAAGTCACTTTAAAGTCTTTCCTGGGGACTGTGATGGGGTGTGAGGGAACTGAGCCCAAGGCCAAAAGACCAGCCACAGTGCACCTCCCCTACTCAACCAGAGGGGAAGATGCCTCTTTGTGGCTTTGTATACACACACACACACACACACACACACACACACAAAACTTCCCCCACACAGAGACGGAGCAGGGCGTCCCTGGGCCTGGGAGACCTTGAACCTCCAGTCACCACTCTCTGTGGGTGGCCCCTGGCTTCCTCGTACCCCTCCCAGCTCAGCGACAGTCTCCTGAACTTCCTGGCAGGCTTCCAGGCCTCAGAGAAAGCCGCTGTCTCTGCCACACCATTACTGTCACCATCACTGCTGCTGCGAAAATGCAATTACAGCAAACAACAGCCGCCGCCTCACTTGAGCCTCGCCATCCACACCTGGAACTAATTAACTTAATTAGGCCTTAATGAGCTACACTGGTCGGAATGCCTATTTTTACTTAATTATCCCCTAATGTGCTTGGCATGGAGAAGCACGGGACCCGGGGGATGGCTTTGGCGGTGGCGGTGGCAACCACCTCCTCTCCCTGAAGAAGAGACACTCAGGAGGTGATGCCTGTCTGCCTGGAGTGGGCCCCAAAGAGCTGAGAATCCCAGGAGGATGGGTGAGGCAGGGACCACGGGCCACGCTGCAAGAACAGCAGCCTACCCAGCTCCAGCCTCCCATCATTCCCACTGCCCCGTCTGAGCTGGGGCTGAAGCCACACTTTGCTCAGTTGGGGGTGTAACAGGCATGACCTGGCTGGCTTTTGCATTCACAGACCTCTGACAGGGGAGGATATGGGCTCAGAGAGTTACTCTTCCAACTGCCTATAATGGGAAGGCACAGAGAGATGAAGGGCTTACCTGAGGACACACAGCTAACTGGTGGCAATGGACGTGAATGGCTCCCAAGCCCTTTGAAGGAGCACTTTAAGCCATGATGGGGTCCTGTCAGGGTGGAGTCTAGACTCTTTCACACCAGGCCAGGCTAGGATAGGCAGAGGATCACTTAGACAGCTGGCCTCCAGGGTCCCTACGGCAGCACCTTCCACCCCCAATTGGGCCTTGGCTCCTGAAAGCCAAGTTTACATCATCAACTTCTCTAGCTTTGGAGTGGGGTGAGGTGGTCTTGGTTCACTAGACAGATATGGGGGAGGCTTCAAGAGCAGGGTCCTTCCCTACTGGCCCCTGCCTTGACCTTGCTGGGGCCTCCAGATCAATGGGTCATTTGAATCTCTGGGTTCCTGGGGCTGGAGGGGTACCTTGTCCCTTGTGTAAGCACAATACATCTCTGCTAAAGATGGATCAATCTCTGGGGTAACCCCCTCTCTGGAACTCTAGGCTTAAATCTGACAACTGTTTTCCTTGGCACCTCCAGCCTTATCCAGCCCCAGGAGTCCCAGTCCTAACACAGACAACCCAGAACCCTTGATTTCCCTCTCCCTGGTCTGCTTTCCCCAGCATCCCCCTCTTCTGAAAATGGCCATGCCATTTGCTCATGTGCTTAAACCAGAAACTGAAGAACTGCCCTGGACAACCCTCTCTCACGCCCTACAGCCAACTCTTCCTGAAGTCCTGTTGGCTCTGCCTCCAAATAACATCCCCAAATGCCAGCTTCCCACCACCCCCCAGCAAGCACCCAATCCTGGCCACCATCCTCTCCCATCTCGACTGCGTCTCCCTTGGTCTTCATGGAACCTCCACAATCTGGTCTCCATGAGGCTGTCAGTGATTTAAGGAAAAAAATCACTCCCTAGTTCAAAATCCAATGACTTCCCATGGCACTTAGAATAAAGTCCACAGGCCTTAGCCCAACCTACAGAGCCGCACCTGCCTCGCTGGTCCCATCCACCTCCTTTCCCTTCTCCTTGCCCCACTGACGTGGGCTGCCCTTCAGGACCTCACAGGCCTCAGGGCCTCTACACTGCCTACTCCTTCTGCCTGGAATGCTCTTCCCCCTGACCTTTGGATCACTCAGATCTTGGCTTAAACATCATTGCAGCCTTCTCTGGCCCCACACCCTAAAGTCTCCTCCTAGGTCCTAGCCCTGTTGGATCACCTCCTGGATCACCCTGTTAGAATCTTCTGCGTGGTACCTGTTAGCATCTGAAAATGCTGTATTTCTGTCTCCCTTGAACTTCATCTGTTTTGATCCCTACTGAATCCCCAGCCTCTAACACCATATGCCTGGCACACTGTAGGAACTTTTTGCTAAATGGGTGTTAGAGGAATGCCTTGACTTTTTCACAAGTGATTAGAGTCCCAGCCCCTTCCTTGAGCTGCCCAGAGCCCACCCAAATACCTCAGGCCAGAGCATAGTATTCTTGAATCCTACGTCCTGGCCCCCAGCCTCTGCTCACACGGTCCAACCACCTGGAATGCCCTTTTCCTGTCATTTGCTAATGGAAACTCTGGCCTGCCCCCAGACTTCTGACTAGTGAGGGAGTGGGTGGGGACCACTACCTGTTTGAACTAGTGAGCTTGACTTGGCCCTTGGCCTTGGCTCTTCCTGGGATTTATCTCTGCCTACTCTTTGGAGAGAACTCCTTGGGCCTGTGTCTGTCTGGACTCTAAGGACATGAGCCTCTGGAGGTGCTGGCCTTCATCTCTGCCTGGTCATTGCTCCCCATTCCTGTCCCAGTAGCCAATCCCAAGGTGGCTGGCCTAGAGTCAGCACATAGCAAACATTTGATGAAGGAAGGAGGGTGGGTAGGTACATGAGGTCCCCCAGCTGTAGGTCCCATCTCAGGGCTGAGGATGTGGCCAGGTCTGAGTATGAGCCTAGGCAGCTAGCCCAAGTGAGGAGAGGCTGCCTCCAGCTCTACCCAGCCCCAGGAGGACCAGTCCTAACACAGACAATTCAGGATCCTCCCACCAGCCAGCATTCCCCTATGACTATGGCTATGCCATTTGTTCCTTGGCCTCAGGCTCCCCTCCTGTGCTAGTCCTCACCTCCTTGGCTTGAAAGAGCCTCTTTCCTGAGGCTGAAAAGTCCAGGGGCACCAGGCCAGATGGCTTGGTGCTCAGGACCTTCTGGCCCTCTGGCCACAGCCCCCACCTCCTCTGAGAGGTGAGAGTGGGCTCCTCTCTCCTCCTGGCAGCACTGGCCTCTGCCAGTGGATCTTCACTGTGCCATCTCACAGATTATGCCCCAGCGTTCATAGAAATAAGGGGGTTTTAGTCTTGTTGTGACTATTGCCTGTGACCAGAGCTGTCCACCAGCCATCTGTGCGCCCATGCCACCTGTGCCCTGCCTGAGGGGCTAGGCCCCTGGAGACAGTTCTGACTGGCAATTCCCTTTGTCCAGGCTAGACCCTCTGCCCTTCTGAACTGGAGAATCTCTGTCTCCCATCTAGAAGGCCTGGGCTGTGGGTGTCATCCCAGACCTTCCCACTCAGTGGTACCCGATCTTACCAGCAGTATTCCCAGCTGGCTGGACCCTGGTCTCATCAGAGCCCCTCCCACCCTGGATCCTAGATCTAGAGCCATGCAGTCAGGGCAGGACAGACTTGAGGATGCTCAGTGTGAGGGGAGTCACTGACGTGCAGGGACCAAAGCCGGGGTTTGGGACTTGGTGTTGTCCTTTACTGGGTCTTGTTGCCTTGGTTTATCCACCTAAGAGGAGAGACATCATTGTCATTTCGCAGGATGTAGGTGACGCCCATGAGATGGAAGCATGAAGTGCGTTGTAAACCTAGCATTGGTGACTTCACCTGAATTGCTATTGAGGTGGGAGCAGGGAGTTGAGGGGTTTTAAACACCAGTCTAGCCTCTTAGAAGGCTGTGGTTCCAGCACTGCAGGCTGAGCACAGGGATCGAGTGAGATCACAGGGCCTAGGAAATGGATTCCCTTCTCTGCAGCCAGGGACCTTCATCTGTTTCATTTATGCAATGGGGCTAACCCAGAAAGGGGCAGGTCACAAAGGGAAGGGACAGCTCTGAGGACATAATTTGGAAGGAGGGAAGAGGGATGGCAAGTTCCTTGGGTCCCACCTCCTAGGGGGCTCTGGATAGGCCCAGGATGTCTGAGATTATGGATCGTAAACTCTCTCCTTTGACAAGAGGAAACAGAGACCCAAGGGAGAAGTTTAGCCCAGGTCATCCTGCTGGGCCAGAAGCAGGGTTGCTAGGGGCTGATATCAGTTCTAACAGCACCTCCTTGAAGGCCCTGGAGCCTTAGTTTCCCTACCCGCACAATGGTGGCACTGACTCCCATCTTCCTTTCTTCCCTTCCTCCCCGCAATGGCCCCCACTCAAGAAAGCCGTGAGGTTCGCTGAGGTTCACCAAGGGGAAGGCTGTGGACAGAGTCAGGGCTCTGCCTCCTAGCCCTGTATAAGGTGGAGGAGAGGCTAAGGGAGCCAGGAGCCTGGGGACCGCCTCAGTAACTCCAAAGGCAGCCCCACTCCTTCCAAGGGAAAGAGGCCATGGGGCAGGAGACCTCCTTGGGGGTGAGGGGGAATATGCCCAGGCTTGGGGAGTCTCCAGCCATAACAGGCTCCCTCTTGGGGTTGGCACTGCCATGACTGGCTCTACCACCTTCCTTGACCTGAGCCCCACTTTCCCCATGAATCCAATAAGGATAACAGGGATCATCCCAGTCCTGCCAGACTGTGGTCTCCCGGGGCCACCAAGAATAGCCAACCGGCCAGTGGGTGTGAGACAGTGGCTCTTATGAACAGCAAAGCCCTACAGAGAGACAAGACGGCCTGCTAATGGTGGCACTTCAGGCAGAGAACTTGGGGGCAGAGGAGCCTGCAGTGCTCAGCCCCCTAATCGCAGACACTCCAGCCAAGCCACTGCCTCTGCCTTGCCCTGGGGCTGGGGTCAAGGGTGGCAATGTCTGTTGGGGATGTGAGTAGGCTCAGTCAGGGACTCTCTGTCGGGGATGTGAGTAGGCTCAGTCAAGGACTCCATTAGCCCAGGAAACTGCCTTTCTGTCCCCACTTACTCTTCTCTCCTAGGCTATGGGCTGCCTGCAGTCACCTCACACACACAGCAGCCGCCACCATCCACCCATCTCCCTCCCTCCGAGCAGAGGCAGCTGCTAGGCCTCCATGCTGGAACCAAAATTGAATGAGCGCTCTCACAATGTCGCCTCCCGCTGACAGCTCCTAATTGCATGTTGAAGCCATGTGATGGAGCCCAAGTTACACTAATTATGTCATTACCCTAATTAAGTAAATACCGTACGTGCTAATTGGCTGAAATCTCTTCAGGGGGATGGGCACTGGTGTCCCCTGGGCTTCACTTGGGTGGGCTGGAGGTAATAGAGGAGGGTGGGGGCCCGCCCCTCCCTGGGGTCACCCAGTGGGCGTCAGCGAGGGCCCCTGACCACAGCCCAAGACTGGTGTGCCTGTGCTGCATGGGAGGATGCAGAAGGTGTTGACCAAGTGGTCAGAGACCCAGGTCAAAGGCCTGACTTGACCCCGACAGGCTGGTGGTCTTGAATAAGCCCTTTCCTCTTTTGATGTGGACCCCTTGCTGTCCTTCCCCTCAGCCAGCCCAGGGCCTGTGGCCTTTCAGACATACTGGGCATGGGGACACCAGAGAAGCCCAGTGTTCAGTCATCTATGGATGCCAGTTATGTGCCAGGCCTGGGGCAGCAGGAAGAAAAATGGCTGATGACTGAGCAGAGCCCCAGTTGCTGAGCATAACACCCAAGTAAACTAGCAAAAGGACAAACAAGGCTGGCATTCCCAGGAAGGCATCTGAGGAGGGATGCTCTGAGGAGGTCTGGAGGGCTTTCTGAAGGAGGGGGACTTCACTTACAAGGGAGGGAGAATATCACTGCATTAGAACTCAGGTCATCTCCAAGATGTGATTTCTAAATAATACCAAACTTTTTTTTTTTTTTTTGAGATGGTCTTACTCTGTTGCCCAGGCTGGAGTGCAGTGGCACAATCATGGCTCACTGCAGCCTCACTCTCCTGGGCTCTGGTGATCCTCCCACCTCAGCCTCCCGAGTAGCTGGGACTACAGGTGCGCACCATCACACCCGCCTAATTTTTGTATTTTTTGTAGAGACAGGGGTCTCACCATGTTCCCCAGGCTGGTCCCAAACTCCTAACCTCAAGCAATCCACTGGCCTCAGCCTCCAAAAGTGCTAGGATTACAGGCATGAGCCACCAAGTCTGGCCTAAATACCAAAATTCTTTTTTTTTTTTTTTTTTTTGAGACAGAGTCTCACCTTGTCACCCAGGCTGGAGTGCAGTGGCATGATCTCGGCTCACTGCAAGTTCTGCCTCCCGAGTTCACGCCATTCTCCTGCCTCAGCCTCCCAAGTAGCTGGGACTACAGGCGCACGCCATCACACTCGGCTAATTTTTTTTTTGTATTTTTAGTAGAGACAGGGTTTCTCCATGTTAACCAGGATGGTCTCAATCTCCTGACCTCGTGATCCGCCCACCTCGGCCTCTCAAAGTGCTGGGATTACAGGCGTGAGCCACTGCGCCTGGCCAATACCAAAATTCTTAACCATGATCTTTGGGTGGGAGTTGGGAGGAATGAGAACAGCTAAAATGAAACACTAAATCTGAAGGAGGGTCTCCGGATGGGACTCCAACCTACTTGAGGGTACTGGGGGTACAGAAAGAACGCAGCCCTGTGTCAGGGACCGGTATGTAAGCCTCAGTAGGGCTGGAGCCCCATCATGCCCCTTCCGAGCAGATCAGCACAGACCAGCTGGTCAGGTGGACTCCACCCCTGCCCTGTCCTTCACAGAGTTGTAGGGAGAGTCCCAAAGGCAGGTGGTGGGGCTGGGGCCTCCAACAGCTGGGTCCTCTCACATCACTTAGGGCCCAACAGCACACAGTCTCCCAAGTGTGCCAGGTGCCACAGCACGGCCATCCACTCTCCCAGCTCCACCCCGCCTGCCTGCCTGCCGCCATCTCCACAAACATATGCTGCAGCTCCACACCCGGCAAACACCACATGCTCGCTTTGGTGGGCAATGGCTCCCTCCCCGCTTGCTCACTTGCCTCCCAGGACCCCAGGCCCAGCACAGCCCCCTACCCCAACTCAAGCCCTGGGCTGGCCCAACTCCTAAGGTGGCCTTGGCCAGTCCCCAGATCTCAAGCTCCCAGTAGGTGACATCTGCTCATTCCTTGCCTGTCCCAGGCCTTCATTCATTCCACATAATGTGGTCTGGGCTCCCGTGGGCTGGCTCCAGAGACAGAGACAGATAGGAAGCAATCCTTTCAAATGTCTGCAACTTACTCAAATGAGTAAGAAAGAAAATATGTATGTCTACACACACACACACACACACACACACACACACACACAAAGCAAACGGAGCACAATATTCATAATAGTTGAACATATCCCCAAAAGAGCACATGTGTGTCTTTTGTACTATTACTATTCTGGCAACTTTTCTGTAAGTTTGAAATCATTTCTAAATAAAAAAATAAATAAAGAAGAATAAGGAAAGAAAGAAGGAAGGAAAGAAGGTCCTTTCCCTTCTCCGAGCTCCAGGCTATAGGAAGAGACAGCTGGACCAGTGGCAGCCAGGTCACTGTACCCCTGCTGGGTGGGGCCGGGAGGGATTCCCTGAGGAGGTGATAATGGCTTGGGGAGGCAGAGCCTAAGGGGCACACACCTCTGACCCTTGTATGGAGGGTGGCACTGAGGGGCTGACTCTCTGGGAGTCTCCCTGTCACAGCTTTAGGCAAGCCCTCGCTCCCTCCCCTCCTCCTAGTCTCCGAAGAATGTGCTCTGGGAGTCTGAGATAAGAAAGGGAACTTCCCTTGGTCACAAGGTGTGGGAGGGTGGCCGGAACTTCTGTGCCTTTGAGTGTGAGAGGAGGCTGAACTGGCCCGGGGGCTGTGCTTGGTGGGGTGAGAGGGTTGGGATGGCCCTGCTCAAGGCCATCCTGTGCTCCCTCCACAGACTCACCGAGCTGACTTCCCCAGGCAGTGCCCTTGCCTGTCACAGCAGCACTTGGCAGCAGGAGGGCAGCAGCAGGGAAGTGGCTCATTATTTCATCCTTCATTAGCTCGGCATTAGGCAGCCTGAGAATTGTGGGGTGTGGAGTGGGAGCCTCTGGTTCAGCGGTCTTGCAGCTCCGCGCCCACCCCTTGCAGCCTCCTTCCCCCCACCTGCTCTCTCTCCCCTGCTTCCCTACCTCTTTCATCCCCACTTCTCTCCTCTCTCCCTGTGCTCCCTACCCTGCCCTCCTCCCTGGGATGGAGGCGGGGCACACACTCTCCCTAAGAGGGGGCTTCCCCTGCCCAGTTCTCAGTCACAGGATAGGCCCCGTCAACCATCCCCTCCCCGAAAAGACAGTGACACCAGCATCCTCATGTGTGGTCAATCATGGTGTGTGTCCTGGTTGTTCTGAGCCCTCAAAGAATGACTGGGACCCCTGCCTGGCCTCACAGCCCATCTCCTCTCCTCTCCTCTCCACCTCAGGCCACTTCAGAGCCTGGACCGCCCCATAGTGGATCTGCCCCCCGCCCCCACTCCAGGAAGCTCTGGCTGGGATGCTCAGGGCTGGGGCACCCAGGGGTCAGCAGAAGCCGATTCCTCCATTCAGATGCTGTTGTTTCTTTTCACATCTTTGTCGCCTTGCCACTGGCCGCAGTCCTCCCAGCCAGCCCACCAGCCCAGCCCCTTACCCAACGGCTGGCAGGTTCCCTTCCCTGCCAGTCCCCTTCACGCATGGCCTTCTGACATTCAAGTCCTACTGGTCTCCCCTGAGTCCAGAGCCTGGCATGGGACGGGGTGGGGCCCCTCTGCCCAGCTCAGCCATCAGCCACCAGCCCCCTGCAACCTGCCTTTCACCCTGCTCCTCTCCTGCCCACGCCCCTCACTTGCTCTCCACCTCCTCACCCTGTCCCTGCTCTCCCGCCCCTCTAACAGTCTCCCCACTCTCAGTCTGGCCCCTTACCTCCCCTGCCCCCTCCCTATTTCCTCTCCCCTCCTCTACTGGCCCTTTAGTCCCTGGGTGTCAGGCTTTATCTCTCGGTGGGCGGCAGGCTCGTTGTTCTCCCCTCCCCTCTCCTCTTCTCTCTCATCCTCTCCCTTCTCTCTTCCCCCTCCAGCCTCCACTCCTTCGCCCGCTCACTCACCCTCTCCCTCTCCCGCTGCCCCCCCTTTCTCCCCCACCTCTTTGTTTCAGCTGAGAACCAGCTCCTCGGGACAGTTCCCACACTGCAGTGCCTCTGGTGAGGAGACAGCGCCACTGAGGTGAGCCTTGGGGATCTGGGGACACAGGCATGGGGCGGCCGGAGCCCTGGGGGGCAGGCAGGTGGGGAGAATGCTTCTCTGCCCCAGGCAGTGGGGAGCAGCAGTGGACTGCCAGCTTCAGGTCCCCCGGGGGTCAGCAGGAGTGGGAGGCAGAGGGGCGGCCAGTTAGCCGCGAGGAACAAGGCTGGCTGGGAGCTGGCAGGCTCCGTTCTTGCCCGGGTGCCTGGCTTCTGTGGGTGGCCCTGGGCTGAGAGAGACCCTCACGGGGACCTGAGAGGGTGGGCGTGGGCTGGGCTGCCTGGAACAGCCCGCCCCTGAAGGTTTAAGTGTATGCCCAGTCCTGGAGTCCAGGGCTCTGACCCTGATTCTGACTGGGCTGCAGTTATGGGGTTGCTGGGTGTCAGCAGGGGCACTGTCCAGGGGACTGTGACCCTCACAAGTGCCTGTGCTAGCAGGGAGGTTGGCGGCTGGCTGGAATGTGCTGGGGCTGCTCCCACTGCCCAGGTGGAGAGTCTGAGCGGAGGGAGAGATCTTCCCCCTGTCATGGGCTCACAGGTTTTACTCCAAGCTACTGATCCCCAGACCCATAGAGCCACATGGCAAAGACAGGCATTTCTCCCTCCCCTAGGGGTCTTTGACCAGCTCCCCCTAGACAGCATCCCTAGAAGAGCTTTGCCCAGAGTTGCAAACAGCAGAGTTTCAACCCAGAGCCTAGATATTCCTGCAGTCAGCTTCCTGGAACTGGGCTGGACAGGGAGGAACGGGGGCTCTGTGGATAGGGGTGGGGAAAGCAGATGGAGACAGAGGCCTGGCTCCAATGAGGCTACAATTGTGATTTTTGGAGACAACCAAGGGCCACAAGGAGATCGTGAGACTCTAAAGCTGTGCAGGTGGGTGGGAATGATCTGAAGGGGCAGAAGCCAAGTGCCAAGGGCCCCGCCCCCTTCTCGGCTGGTAGTGGGGATGGAGAGGCAGGGCTGGAGACAGGGAGAAATGTATGGCTCACACCTTTCCAGGGAGGTGGGCAGGGCAGCTCTGCTGGCTGCTAGTGGAGAAAAAGAAAAGGCCAGCCCAGACGTGAGGGAACACCAGGGAAGACCTTCTCAATGGGATGCATTTTGGGGGTCTAGCCTCTGGCTGTCTGGTTGGGGCAGAGCCAAGTCCTACAGCTCCCTGGCTCCCCAAGGAGGCAGTGGTGGACCAAATCCTGGTGAGTAGTGGTCCCATGAGACAGAGCTGCTAAGGGCAGTGGCCTAATAGGACCGGGCAGATGGGGCACTTGTTCCGGGGGCCAACTGTCTTGCCCTCTTCCCTTGGCTAGAACTTCCTCATCTGAGCAAGGCGACAGCTGCACCTGCTCCCAACCCTGCCCCCTAGAAACCCCCGGATGGGAGCAACATGTCTAGAGAGGTGGAATCAGAGCTGTGGGCATGAGCTGGTGCCAGGCTGAGTGTCCACCCCCAGCCCACCCTCCTCCAGCCACTATAAACCAGCCTGAGTCAGGGGAAGTGGAGAGCAAAGCCTCAGAACTGGCCCTAGTGGTTACTGGGAAGAAGTGTGGCCCACAGCCTTGGGGAGAAAGCCCATCTCTCCTGGGCTGGGCACAGCTCACGACAGCCCCATGGTCCTATAGCTCATGTGGCAGACTGCCTAGGTCATTGGCTTCCCTATCATCCAGGGTGTGTGTGTCCCCTACCCCTGCATACTCCCTCCCTTCCCCTAGCATATCCCAAATCCTCTTACCCAGCTAGGGATTCCGGCCTGGGGTTAAGCCAGTCCTCCCTCACTGCAGTCTGGGCCTCATCATGCTCCTTGCACATGACACAGACCCAGAGGGAGGCAGGTTGCCCTACCCATTTTCCAGAGACATTAGGGGGCTCTCTTCCAGGCGGCTCAGCTCACTCTGACTCCAGGTGATCATCCATCAGCTCCGTGATCTCCCAGGGCACTGTACACCCTACTGGCCATTAAAGACTCAGATACCATTCCCTGCTGGTGTCTGCCTAGTGCCAGAGGCCAGCAGGTTGCTCACTCAGCCTCAGTCAGTGAGCACCAAGGTCCCGCTGGCTCTAACTCTGGTCCTACCATGGAAGAAGGGGGCCTCCCTGAGCCAAGAGCTCCCTGAGACTCCCCTTGGAAGAGGCCAATAACTCTACCTTCTTTCTCTCCCTCCCTTCGCTCCCCACTTCCACAGAGCTTTCCCGCACAGATCCACCTGCCGCTGATACCTCCCTAAAGAGGCGATAGGGCAAGGATGTTTTCCCCATTAAACAGATGAGAAAATAGGCCTGGAGAAAGGAAGGTGGGAAGGCCAGGACTCAGACTTACCACCTGACTCCTACTCCAGTGCTCCTTCCAAGCCACTTAACTGCCACCCTCGTGAGATCCTACATGACAGTGGGGTCCCTATGCCCACCAAAGTGTCCACTAGCTGCCCAGCCTCTGCCCCCACAAATCCTCAACGCCCTGAGGCATTCCCAGAGACAGAGGAGCTCAGTTACTCCTAACAGTGGTTAAGCCAGGGCTTTCGGCCTTGGTTCCAAAGCAGGCATCTAAAGGGTTCCCTGGGCTGGCTAAAGGCTTTGGAGCTGAGGCTGCATAGGGGAGGTGGGAGAGGGTTCTCAGAGTCTGGTAATGCCCCTCTCCTACCTGCATCTCCTTGCATGCCCCCAACCCCTGCCCTCTGCAGTAACGAAGCTGGCTCTCAGCATTAAAGTCCCAAAACAGCTTCATGACATTATTTCCTGCCAAAATCTTCATGAGGTTTGCCATTGATGTCAATGTGAAGTCAACTCCCTCAGCCAGGCACACTAGCCTCTGCCAGTCTTTTGGGCCTCCTTGCCCAACTTGCTCATTGTATCCCCTACACTCTAACTACACCTGTGTGTCTCCACCCTGGGATGGGGCACAGCAGAGCTCAGAGACTGGCTGTGGGCTGCACTACACATACACATGCTTATACATGTTTCCATGCACATGCACACATGCACACACACACAGATGTGCATACAGATGCAGACACACATTTATGTGGAAGCCCACCACTCAACTGCGCATGGTTTTCTGCCAAATCACACACACAATGGAGCTGTCCCACTGAGCCAAGAAGGGTCCAACACATCTGCTGTGTGGATCCCTGGAGAGGCCAAGCATGGTTGTGTCGCCATCCCAAGCCCTTGAGGGGCAGTGGGGAAGCAGAAGTAGATCCCTTGGATCTGGCTGAGCCCTTGCTTGGCCCCAGGGTATCTGAGCCCCAGAGAGTGGCAGAGGATAGTCAAGCAGGTTCCAACTAGGTTCTTATCCTGGTTCTGTGGCCCTTATGTGGGACTGTACAGTCCCCAATAAGTCACCTTCTCTCTCTGAATCTCCAACTATAAATCAAATGGTTGGGACTAGCTGACACTGAAGGGCTGCCCATGCCCACTGCCCCACTGCTCTTGGCTCATGCCAAGTGCAAAGAATGGAGAGGCCTGTGAGGGTTGCTATAGCCGGCAGGGCCAGACACCCTCCATGGTGAAATCCTCCAGCTGGGCCAGGGGAAGCTTCAGAAAATGACGATGAGGTGGGCACAAGGGCGGCAGCAGCCGGAAGAAACAGAAGCCAAGAGCAAGGGAGGGGCACTTTGATGATCCAAAATTGACATTTATGGAGCAAGTAATGAATCCTATCAAAACATTCACTGTGCAGGGTTTATCTCATCTCGGCATCTAGACTGTGGCCAAATACATCCTTTCTTATCTCTGGGGTATCCAGTGAACAAATCTAACGGGTTAGGCTCACAGACCATTTGGCCCTATGGGGTCCAATCCGGGCCCTGGCCTCCCAGCCCCTACAAACAGAAGTACAGGGAAGGGGTCAATGTAGAGCAGGGGGAACCTCCTGCAAGATCCTATCCATACCCAAAGCCCTCAGCAGGGATGCAGGGAGTCATGTGCCCTGTACTAAGTATCTATGTGTACACTCAGAGATGTATTCCCACTCTCAGTATGCCAACACCAACGTCTGTATACTCACACACCTACCACATACACACACACTGGGGACATGGCTTTCAGGCCCTCAGCCCCTGCGGCCCCTGCCCCAGCTCTCCTATCCTGCTTTTGCCTGGAACTTGGCACCCAGTGCCAATACTCATGCTCCCAAGAGCAAGGACTAAGGCAGGAACAGGCTACGTGTAGAGGCTGCCAGAGGAGCACCACGGCACAGGATCATGCGAGGATCACCATAACCCCAGAGACTGTGACCCTAGTCAGCAGAAACTCCACGCCAGCACAGAAGGAAAGGAAGTAGTGCCCGCGCATCCCAGTGGGGTGCAAGCTCCCCTTTTCCTAAACCTCCCTGGTCCCCAGAGCCCGCTTACCATGTTCACCTCCCTCCCAATCTCCAGCCTGCCCTGTGTGAGCCAGGCCCCCAGGTCATGAACTGTCTGCAAGCTAGGCTGCTCAGAGCCCAGGTGGGGAAGGGAAACCCTTCCCAGGGGAAAGTCCTGCCAGCCCTGGCCCAGGGCCCCTCAACACCCTCAGGGAGGAGGGGAGGGTTGGGGTGGAAGAAGTGCCTGCAAGAGCAGCCCCAGGCCTCGCTGTTCTCTATGGCTTTTTATTCCTATGTGATTCTACTGCTCACTCATATAGGGATTGGAGCCGTGGCGCACGGCGGGGACAGCCAGCGGAGGGTTCTGACACTGAGCAAGGGGGCCCAAAGGGAGGCAGGACAGTGGCACCTCCCTCTCTCAACCCAGGCTGTTGGCCAGGCCAACACGGCCGTTCCTCTATTCCCACTTGCCTCTTCTCCCGCCAGTGGTCACGGGAAGGGGTGAGGGCCACTGGACCTCATCACTGGCTGGACCCACCATCCCAGTGCTGGGACCCCCACTGAAGGGCTGACATCAGGGTCTGGACTTGGTCCCCAGAGGAGTGGCTGAAGGAACTGGGGATGTTCAGCCTAGGACAAGGGCTGTCACAAGGGCTGTCCAAAGACAGAAAGGACATCCATCCAACGAGGTCTACAAGCTGAGGCTGGAGATGCCATGGTGACAGTGCCATGGTGGAGTCATGGTTGGGTGGGTGGGTGGCTGGTCACCCCAGACTGCAGTCTTTAGGCCTGTCCTCCCCGGGGTCTCTGCTCACACACATCAAAGCTGTCAGGAGCCAAGCTCAACCCTCACACGCTCCAGAGAAATGGGTACAGGCTCCCATTATGTGAGGCACATCCTGCATGTACCCAGCCCAGCAGAGGGGTGTTAAGAGTCCTGCCAGGCCCTGGCACTGTGGCTGCAGCCGTACCACGCTCCCCTCCCAGCGGCTCCCCCGTGAGGCCTCACTCTGAGGGAAGGCACGCTGAGAACCCATGGCATGGTCCTATTTATTTTTGGACATTCTCGCTTCACAGAAAGAAACAGGGTGAGGGGCTCAAGAGAGAGGCTGCCCAAGGGAGAAGCACGGGAACACTGAACTGGCCGAGGGGCTTGTCCTCATTCTCAGGGGTAGGAGGAAGCCCCTATCTGCCAGTCTGGCTGGAAGGGAATGGACATAGAGCAGAGGCCCTGAGTGGGAGGTGACAGCTAATCAAACAGCCAAGACCAAGGAGAGGAGGGGCCCTAAGGCTTAGAGAGGCCCTGAGGACCAACCTTGCTCTGCCATCTGACCTTGCCCTTGTAGGCCTCCTCTGAACTCCCAAAATGTGGCCTATGCCATCACCGAGGCCGCAGGAACAAGAGGTGGGTGTCCATGACATTGGTACCTGTCATCCCTGTGTGCAGCAGGTGTGCCCCACCCTGGAGGCGGCAGAAGAAGGTATGTGAGTCACTGTGGGCTAGGAAGGTGGCTATGTCTAGGCCCTCAGCTGCAGCCTGGCTGGCAAGCTCAGGTGTGACCCAGGCCCCAGCAGCCTCTGTGGGCCCATCCTGCCCATCGGTGCCACCGCTCAAAAACAACACATCTGTCGGCCCCAGCGGCCACCTTCTCAACTCTGCTCCAACACGCAGGGCCAGTTCCTGGTTCCGGCCACCCCTGCCCGAGCCCTGCAGCTGCACTGTGGGCTCGCCACCAGCCAGCAGGCAGACTGGGCCCCTTCCCCGTGCCATGGTCTCCAGAGCCTCCTCCAGCTGCAGGTCTGGGATCTGAAGCTCAGCTGCCAGCTCATGGAGCTGTGCATCTTCCTCCACAGAAGCCCCATCCATGGATGGGGTGAGGCGGGTTCTAGCCACATGGGCCAGCAGCCCGTAGAACTGGGCCATACTTTTTACATCGCCTTGCATGGCTGCACTCAGCACCACAGCCTGGTAGCCCAGTGCCTCGGCCTGCCGCTGGGCCTCAGCTAGCGCCAGCACATTAGAGCCAATGATCACATTCAGGACATGGCCACAGGTGTGTGGCCCATGGGGGTCAGAATCGGCCCGAGACAGCACAGTCTTCACGGAACGTGGCAGGGCTGCACGGAGGCCGTAGCGATTGAGGATATGCAGGCAATCTTGCACATTGTGGGAACTGGCCACAGTGGGGCCGCTGGCAATCACCTCCACAGGGTCCCCCACCACATCTGACAGGATGAGGCTCACCACCTGGGGAAGGGCCAACAGACAAGGCTCAGGCCCACTTCCTCCTCCCCTCAGAGCCCATAAGGACAAACTGCCCCTTGGGTATCCACACACCCTCCCCCAACTCAGTGCATTTCCTTACCCATGGTTAACTCCTCTCACGTGGGCTTGCAAAACACCTGGTCATGCAGGCACCTCCTCCCCGTCTCTGGCACCCCTCCCATGATATCACCCAGCCGGCCCCATGGTCTTTCACACCATGCCCCTGCCAATTTGTATGCTGTTCTAGGCTTTCACATCCCTGGCACATGTGGGCCTGGCTCCACCAACCCAAGGCTGCCTGGGGAAGAAGGGACTCATACCTGGGCAGGGTAGGCGGCCTGAGCCAGCCCCCCACCCTTGAGCTGGGACAGGGCCTTCCGAATGGTGTTCAACTCCTGGATGGTGGCTCCACGGGCTGCCAGCAGTCTAGTGAGTGTCTGCTTCTCCTCCAGTGTGACAGGTGGGATGGGGGCAGGCAGCAGAGCTGACCCCCCACCTCCCAAGACAATGAGGGTATCAGGCAGAGGGGCTATCCCAACCCAGGGAACCAGGCAAGCAGGGGTGACAAGCCCACATTAGAAAAAGGGGGCTGGAAAGGTGGGGTTAGGGTGCCCCTCTGTGGATATGCAATATGTGTACAGTCACCACATCCTGGCCGCCTGAGGTTGCCCCTGCCTTGGGGTACCCCAGGTCCCAGTAGGCACCAGAAGAACTAACTACTCCTTAAGAGACTAGAACAGGAGGCAGGGCAGGGTGTACACAATGGAAGATCAAGGAGAGGACTCCGTGAGGTCTGAGGGTCTAGCCCCAGGTGACATTAGTACAGACAGCAGCAATAGCAGTGACATTTTCCAAGGACTCTATGGATGTATCAGGCCCTTCATTAGGTGCTCCCCATGCACCCTCTCACTGTCAGCGAAAAGGTCAGCTCAGGGGGAGGACTCCACAGCTCAGGGGAGGCCAGATGACTAGCCCAAGGCAACCCAGGAGTCACCATCCAGGCTCCTCAGCCCAAGGCAACCCAGGAGTCACCATCCAGGCTCCTCACCACCTCCCTTGCTCCTAACTTTACCCTGTGACCCTGGGGGCTCAGACCTGATCTCTCAAAGACCTGATATTTGGTGCACTCCCCACCAACAGTCTTGGGCCAACGTGGTACCACACCTGAGATCAGCACGAGCAGCAGGTCATCAGCTGTGAGTCCCTCGGCCAGTTGCCGGATGGCCAGCGCAGCCCGCAGCGCATCGCGGTCCGGGAGGTTGTCCTCCGCACCCTCGAATACCTGGACACGGCTATGTGGCTTCAGCAGCATCTCCCTGGGGAGGGAAAGGTCAGCGCGCAAGAGATGGGGTGGACTCCTCTCCTCCCCCCGATCTCTCAACTTTACAGGTGATGGGGGCATGAACGAAGATGCCCACCGACATGCATCCTGGGGCCAGGCCAGACCCGGGAGAAAAGGGAAGCGGGTGGGGAGGGGAGGTCCGATTCAGCCTGTGTCTGGGCCCAGGTTTCCCTCCAGATAGACAGCGGGAGGCAGCCCCCCATGGCTCCTTACTGCTTGCCGGCGCGCTCCATGGCAGCACGGATCCCCTTGGGAACGCTGATCACGCCCTGCACAAGATGCTGGCCCAGTAGTTCCTCAGCTGCAGCTGCCATGCCCAGCACAGCCTTGCCAAAGCCCACCAGGTAGAGGTTTTGCCTCAGCTGAAAGTTCCGGTCCCGCACCTGCAGCTGTCTGCCACCAGGGTCCAAGGATAGTGCCCGGTGCAGCATGGGGCCCGGCAGCACTGCACCTACAGCAGTCTCAAACAGCTGCCTGGCCTGCTCTGCCAAGGCCATGCTGCTGGCCAGACGGGCCACTGAGCCCCGCCAGAGGAGTGGATGCAAGGGGGCTCGGGCCAAGCGGGGCAGGACCTGCAGGGCTGCAGCCATGCCCCACTGCTCTCAGCACTGCCTGGCACCCATGGCTGCCTAGAGGGAAAAAACACAACTGAGGCCCTTGCAAGGCAAAAGACAGGAGGTCCCCCACGGCCTCCCCTCTGAGGGCTCAGGGCCAGTGGACCCCACAGCTGCTGCTACAAGAAGGAGCCATCTGATAGCCCCAGGAGACTTCCTGAAGCCCGCAGCTGCAGGATCTCACTCGTCCTTGGAAACCAGCCCTGCCACCCAGCCACGTCCTCCTCTTCTGCAGACCACATGCCGGCCCTCTGGATACTCTGCCTCAAGTCCAAAGTTCCTATTAGCTGGGCCCTCCTCCCAGGTCACCCCTTTGGCTGGGAGTTAATCATTGACAGAGGGAGTAATTTCTACCAGTGGGCTCCCATCCCACCCCTTTTCCACCCCCTGCACTTCTGAGCTCTTACCCAGGGGCAACGCCCCTTTCTGGCACTCCTTCCTTGCCTCTTTACCACCTCTGCTGCCAGGAAGCTGTTGATTGTCCCACCAACTGACCCCGAGCCCATTGACCTCCAGTCTTCTCTATTTCATTATCTCATGAGACAGGGATTAGGAGCCTGGGAAGCCAGGGTCTATAGGAGGCTGCAGGTTTATCAGGTCAAACCCAGAACACATCCTCAGGGCCAGCAATCTGAGGAATCTCAGTATTCAGGGCCAGTTCGGCAAGAGGTTTAGGTTCAAATCAGGAGTGAGGGCAAAGTCTGGCTCATGGTGGAACCTTAGAAAAGTCCCCAGGCACCATGTGAGGCCATGTGCCATGAAGCCCAATTGCAGGACAGAAAAGGATGCCCTTCTACCCACACAGTTGGCCAGACCCAACCCTGCCAAGAACACCCCTTCTGGTTCCAAGATAACAAAAACAAGTCCTAGGTCACACCACCCACAGTGGTGAGAGCCCAAGGGCTGAAATAGGCAAAGGCCAGGCTCCCATAACTGAGCCCATAGCCATTTTCCCCACTGGGCAGAGTAAAAGCTAAAGCAGCCTTGGGGCGAAGGTCAGGAAGCTGTAGAAGGGTATAGGAACAGCAAAGACCCAAAGAGCTCATCTGTACTACACACGTACTATTGCATCTACTTTAATAAATGCCTACCATAAATGCTGCAAGCTGACTTCAACAGCAAGTATGGACTGAGCAGGGTAAGGAGGCTGGGAATTGAGGTTCCAGCTCTACTATAGGTTTTCTGAGTGGCTGGGACACCTCCATTTCTCTCACTGGGCCTCATCCGCAAAATGAGACACGGGGTGAGATTAACACTACGCTCTCCCCTTAACAACCTCAGGCTCTCTGATACTGTCCACTGCAACACAGATCTCAAACACCGGTTTACCCCACACCCAAATATGGTGGTTACTTCTAGACTTTGACCATTTTGCCTGCCTAGTTCTCAGCTCTCCCATAAGAAAAGACAGCCATGCCTGACTTCTGTTGTGAAAGGGAACACAGAGGGCAATGTCATGGGGATTCCGAAAATGGGTCCAGTTTTGGCCAGGGGAACCCCTGCAGCTTGCCCATTAGACTTGGAGCTAAAAGCATCTTAGCAACTAAGACAGCCGGTCTTTATAGCCTGGGTGAAATTTGTATCTATTTCCCAGATGGACAAGAGCCTAGAAGATCCCAGCCTTGCCACTGGCTATGAGCACAGGACAGGGGGAGGCTCAATGCTAAGGCTGCCAAAGAAAATACAGGACGTCCAGTTAAATTTGAATTTCAAATAAACAAGTAATTTTTAAAGTATAAGTATGTGCATACAACGTTTAGGACTTAATTATTCGTCGTTTATCGTAACTCAAATTTAACTGGATGTGGCCGGGCGCAGTGGCTCACGCCTGTAATCCCAGCACTTTGGAAGGCTGAGGCGGGCGCATCACCTGAGGTCAGGAATTCGAGACCAGCCTGACCAACATGGTGAAACCCCGTCTCTACTAAAAATACAAAAATTAGCCAGGTGTGGTGGGCGCCCGTAGTCTCAGCTACTCGGGAGACTGAGGCACGAGAATCATTTGAACCGGGGAGGCGGACGTTGCAGTGAGCCGAGATCGCGCCACTGCACTCCAGCCTGGGTGACAGAGTGAGATTCTATCTCAAAAAAAAAATTAACTGGACGCTTTGCATTTTTATTTGCTAAGTCCTCCAATTCTATCCAAGACATGGTCTCTCCGAAACTCCGGGAGGCTCCAGAGCAAAACACGGAAATAGGAAGGCTACCGGCCTTGACTCCTCCCCGCCATCAAAGGGCGCTGGCACCATTTCCGGCTTTCCACAGCCAGTAGGGTGCCGGAAGTGACGTCGTCATAAGGTAGGGCCTTAGCGAGGGAAATGGCTGCTGCGTAATGCCCGGTGATGCAAGAAAGAAGGGCCTGCTGCCACCAGGACCCGTCCTCGCCCAGCCCAGGGACCGCTTCTGAAGGCCATGCGAGCCCTGGCGTCGCAGACTTACCAGCCCACAGCTCTGGGCCGCGGTGCCCAGCGCTGGAGAACGGAAGTACTAGCAGGTGGGCGGAGCGGAAGCCGGAAGTGTGGGTGGGTGGAGCGGCGCAGGCGGGTGCGAGCTCTGGCTGAAGCCGGTATCTGGGAGGGGAGAGTTTTGGATATTGGCTCTTGGCTGGCCACCGACAGACCTGGAAGGAGTCACCTTCAGTCTTCATTTTTTTAATCTCTACATTGAGGGTAATAATCCCCGCCTCACCGATTGCCGATTTTTTTTTGAGACGGGGTCTCACTCTGTCGCCCAGACTGGAGTGCAGAGGCGCGGTTTCGGCCCAATGCAACCTCCGCCTCCCGGATTCAAGCGATTCTCATGCCTCAGCCTCCCGAGTAGCTGGGATTACAGGCATGTGCCACCACTCCGGGCTAATTTTTGTATTTTTTAGTAGAGAAGGACTTTCGCCATGTTGGCCAGGCTGGTCTCGAACGCCTAACCTCAAGCGATCCACCCACCTTAGCCTCCGAAAGTGATGAGATTACAGACTTGAGCCGCCGCACCCGGCCTCTCCCTTCCTTTATCCTGTACGATCAGTCAGCAGATGCACCCTGAGTGTCAGGCACTGGGCTGAGCAAACGAACTGAGAATCACTACTGCCCCACAACTCACCCCTTCCCCACAACTCACCCCTTCTGGAGCCAGATTAAGTAATTCCCGCTCCTCTCCATGGCTTTTATTCCACAAATTATTGTTCTTCCCTCTCCCACCATGGGCCACCAAATACAGCTCTGGCTTAGCAAGAGTTCCATTCTGCGATCCTCAAGCACATAAGCGGCATGTAAACGCTAATGACTCTGGGCCTACCTCGCTGTCCCTGCTCTCATCCTGGGCCACCCTGAGCTGGCTGGATGCCTTCCCACATTCATAAGATGAGTCCTGATCAGACTCCAAAAATACAAAACAGTTCACTGTTTTTACTGATGTTTTCTTAGGGAGATAGAGGAGAGAGTTGCATCACAAATCACACACTTGATTTCCTAACAATTTTATTGAAACATGTTTCTTGGCAAGGCGCAGTGTTTCACGCCTGTAATCCCAACATTGGGGAGGTCAAGGTGGGCGGATCGCTTGAGCCTAGGAATGCGAGACCAGCCTGGGAACATGGCGAAACTTATCCCTACCAAAAAAAAAAAAAAAAAAAAAGAGCCAGGTGTGGTGGCGTGCTCCTGTAGTCCCAGCTACACGGGAGGCTGAGATGGGAGGATCACCTGAGCCTGGGAGGTAGAGGCTGCAGTGAACCTGGATCACGCCACTGCACTCCAGCCTGGGCCCCTGTCTCAAAAAAAAAAACCAACAAACAAAAACACATTTCTTTCTCTTGGTTTTGAGGTAGAGTCTTGCTCTGTCACCCAGGCTGGACTGCAATGGCACAATCTCAGCTCACTGCCACTGCACTGCAGCCTGGGCATGATGTCGGCTCACTGCAACCTCCTCCTCCCAGGTTCAAGCAATTCTCCTGCCTCAGCCTCCCGAATAGCTGGGACTACAGGCACCCGCCACCACGTCCAGCTAATTTTTGTATTTTTAGTAGAGGCAGAGTTTCACCATGTTGGCCAGGCTGGTCTCGAACTCCTGATCTTGTGATCCACCGCCCTTGGCCTCCCAAAGTGCTGGGATTACAGGCGTATAAACAATTACAGGCGCCCGGCCTATATAAACAATCTTCACCTTTCCCCATGCTGGCGAACACTAATTGCCACTGCTTGGTGTCTGTGTTTCCCCGGATGGCTGCCTTCACACTTTATGCTTGAATAAATTCTTTTAACTGGATCTCGAACCTTTTGATGATTTTTAGGTTGACATTAGAAATGTGTTTTTGGGCCAGGTGCAGTGGTTCATGCCTGCAATCCCAGTACTTTGGGAGGCTGAGGCAAGTGGGATCATTTGAAGTCAGGAGTTCGAGACCGGCCTAACCAATATGGTGAAACCCCGTCTCTACTAAAAATACAAAAATTAGCTGGGCATGGGCCGGGCACAGTGGCTCACACCTGTAATCCTAGCACTTTGGGAGGCTGAGGCGGGTGGATCACCTGAGGTCAGGAGTTCAAGACTAGCCTGGCCAACATGGCGAAACCCTGTCTCTACTAAAAATACAAAAATTAGCCAGGCATGGTGGCGTGTGCCTGTAATCCCAGCTACTGGGGATGCTGAGGCAGGAGGATCGCTTGAACGTGGGAGGTTGCAGTGAACCGAGATTGCGCGACTGCCCTCCAGCCTGGGTGACAAAGCGAGACTCCGTCTCAAAAAAAAAAAAAAAAGATTGTTTATATAGCCAAAAACAGGGGTGCTGACCAGAATTACATTTTCCAAAAAAAGGCTAACATAAATACAAGATTTGGTTGGCTACTGTTGATTATACTGGAAGGAGTTTGCTTAACATTCTATTGTAAAGAGACAACAATCACAAAGGTCTCTGTCTCCCACATCATCTAGTCTAAGTCTGAATGAGGAATAGGGAGCCTGGTTAATGTATAACATTTCAACACAAAGGTCAGGAAGCAGCAGTCATGCATCAGAGAAGAAAAAAAAAAGCAATGCCTGCTCAGTTTCCAGGGCTTAACTTTTCTCCTTCACATTACAAATTGAGAATGTCCTGAAATTTTCTTTTCTTTTCACACCCCCTACCTGCTCCCTTTGGCAGTTGCTACATCTCTCCATAGGTCTCCAAACCATGCTGTGCTCTTGTCATGAACCTTTCCCTTCCTCTGGCCCCCATTTCCAGCTCTCTCCCTGGATTTTTCTTTTTCTTATATATGTATATATTTATTTGAGACAGGGTCTCACTCTGTCACCCAGGTTGGAGTTCAGTGGCATCATCTTGGATTATTGCAACCTCCACCTCCCAGGCTCAAGTGATCCTCCCACTTCAGTCTCCCAAGTAGCTGGGACCACAGGCATGCACCACCACACCCAGCTAATTCTTTATATTTTTTGTAGAGAAGTGGTTTTGCCATGTTGCCCAGGCTGGTCTCAAACTTCTGCACTCAAACCATCTTCCTGCCTCTGTCTCCCAAAGTGCTGGGATTACAGGTGTGAACCACCACACCCGTCCTTCTCCCTGGATTTTTCCTTTTAAAATATGAGACTTTGTATTCCTTCTCCTAAATGATTTCCCACCACATCATCAAAACAAAGGCATCCTTAGGTGGAATTGCCCTCTTCAATGTGGGAGAGATTGTAAATACTGAAAATTTTATTGTTTTTTCTTGGTTATAGTTAGCTATATTCCTTCCATGCGTTTATTCCTTCCTCAGACATAATTCAAGACATTTCCTCAGTGCCTTCTGTGTGGGCCAAATGCTTTAGCTGCTGGGATAGGTAAGAAGTGGTACTTTTAATTTTAATTTTTTTTTGTTTTTAGGAGACAAAGTCTCGCACTGTCGCCCAGGCTGGAGAACAGTGGTGATTACAGCTCACTGTACCCTCAAGCTCTTGGGTTGTAGCAATCCTCCTGCCTCAGCCTCTCAAGTAGCTGAGACTACAGGTGCAGACCACCATGCCTGGCTAATTTTTTGTGGAGACAGGGTCTTGCTTTGTTGCCCAAGCTGGTCTCAAACTCCTGGGCTCAAGCAGTTCTCCTGCCCCAGCCTCTGAAAGTGCTGGGACTATAGGTGTAAGCCACAGTGCCCAGCCTGGGCTTGCAGGGTTACTCCGTGGGAGGGAAGGTCAGCTGTGTTGGAGGCAGGGTAAAGTGGAGCTGAGTCCTATGTAAGGGCTGTAAAACACCTTAAAGCTAGGAGGCCGAGGTGGGCGGATCACTTGAGGTCAGGAGTTCGAGACTGGCCTGGCCAACATGGCAAAACTCCGTTTCTACTAAAAATACAAAAACAACAACAACAAAAAATTAGCCAGATGTGGTGTCATGCGCCTGTAATCCCAGCTACTCGGGAGGCTGAGGTGGGAGAATTGCTTGAACCCAGGAGGTAGAGGTTGCAGTGAGCCGAGATCACACCACTGCCTTCCAGCCTGGGTGACAGAGTGAGACTCTGTCTCAAAAAAATAAAAATAAAAAAAAATAAAACATCTTAAAGCTATTTTTCTTGGAAGGAGGAGTTGGGGAGAGTAAAACAAAGCACTAGGAAGCAGTTCAGCTATGACTCTAGGCAAGCACTGATGAGAGGCCACTAAATCTGTGTATGTTGGATTGTTTGGGAAAGTTTTTAAGCCTTAGGAAACAGTGCTGTAGTTTTAGAGACAGTGGCCTTGGCCCTGAGACTCTAGGCAGTTCCTCCTGGCTCTGAGCAGTCAAGGCTTATCTGGGAAGATTCCATCCTTTCCTTCCAGACTAAGAAGGTATTGTTTACTGACAGTGGTCTTTGTTAAATGTGAATGATTGCTTGTCCTTTGCCCTGGAAACAGAACACAAGCTTTCCAGTGCTGAAGCAGAGTGTGAATCCAGACTTTAGTGCTTACTGGTTAAGTGACCCTGAGAAAGTTAACCTCTCAGAACTTCAGAGTCTTCATCACAGTATGTTTCCAGTGCATGTAGAAAGGCTCAGTGTTGTTGCTGTACTAGTCCTGGGTTGAGCCAGCTTCATGGGTGTGTGATTTGTATAGTCAGAAGGACCCTGCACTTCGTTTAATATTCTGTTGTTGCCATCTTGAGATTCTTAGCAATTTTTTAACAAGGGGCCCCACAAATTGGGTAGTTGGTCCTGCTGCCAGGGAAAGATACCCTCTTTTTACCCAGGCTGCAGGGTCCTGGAGTCTCAGGACCTCTCTGAGTAATTCCAGTAGAAGTGGACATACATTAGTAACTAAATTTATTTATTATTTCTAGTAATATTCATGTATATCCCACAAGATTTTCCATGCACACACTTATATTCTCTCTAAATAAAAATGGCTTACTTCATCCTTGTAATATTTATTTTTTTCTTTCTTTTTTTTTTTTTGAGACAGAGTTTCACTCTATCGCCCAGGCAGGAGTGCGATCTCGACTCTGCAACCTCCGCCTCCCGGGTTCAAGCAATTCTCCTGCCTCAGCCTCCCGAGTAGCTGGGACTACAGGCGCACACCATCATGCTTGGCTAATTTTTGTATTTTTTGGTAGAGACGCAGTTTCACCACGTTGCCCAAGCTGGTCTCAGACTCCTGACCTCAAGTGATTCACCCACCTTGGCCTCCCAGAGTGCTGGGATTACAGGCATGAGCCACTGTGCCTGGCCCTTATCTGAGGAATTTAGAAGGGAGCAAAGACCACCTGGTGACCATCCAACAGGCCATCCAGAGGCAAAACTCCTTATCTGGGGAAATTAGAAGTAATTAAACTTTCCTAGTATCTAAAGTGGGCATCTGGTTCCAGGCCTCTTTCAACTTTTATAAGTAACTAAAATTTCTAGGCATCTCTGGAATGTCATGCTGAAACTAATTTTACAACCCTAAGCTCCTGCCTGAAGGTCCATAAATACACCTAAGGAAAATCTACCAAGGCCCTCAGTCCTCTCGCTGGGGTGCCCTGCTGCACTCTTCTGCAGCGCTCTTTCTAAGAAATTTTCCTTTTTCAAACCTATACTGTTGTCAGTAAATTCTTTTTGCCAACCTGTGAGGCGACCACTTCCCGGTGCTGGGGCTCAAACACCTCACCAGGCATTTTGTGTTCCAGTGTTCTGCTTTTCTTCTTTGCCAGTTAAGCTCACACACACACACACTCAGCTATCCCAAAGAAGAGAGTCACCTGATTCTAGTTATTCCAAGGGCTGTGTAAGCACTGACACACACACACACTCTCACACTTACATACATGCAACTGTCCCAAAGAAGAGAGTCACCTGATTCTAGTTATTACAAGGGTTGTGTAAGAAGTTAGTCAGTCTCTAGAGAAGCCCTGCTACTGGGCACTGGAGCACAGAAATTTATCTCAATGAATTAGAATTCAAAAGGAGCTCTGTGTGAGGATACATTGTTTAGGACAGTTTCCATTCCAATTGTGCAGCATGAAATAGAAAAATTTAATAAATGGGCCAATCAAGTATCTGGAATCCTTTGGATAAATTCATTTATTCAGTTAATCCATACTGAGCTCTGGCTGGGCTCTGGACAAAATGGGAAGCAAAATTACTTTACAGCCATATACTAGAATAGTTTGTATCCATTCAAAATGATTGTATCGATATTTATTGACCTGGAATATGTTCATAGTATAGGTAAACTTATAAACAATATATTATGAACCCAATAAAAATATATTTCAGGGATTGGCTGGGTGTGGTGGCTCATGCCTGTAATCCCAGCACTTTGGGAGGCTGAGGCAGGCAGATCACCTGAGGTCAGCAGTTCAAGACCAGCCAGGCCAACATGATAAAACCTCGTCTGTACTAAAAATACAAAAATTAGCTGGGCGTGGTGGCGGGCATCTATAGGAGGCTGAGGCAGGAGAATCACTTGAACCCAGGAGGTGGAGGTTACAGTGAGCTGAGAGCACACCACTGCACTCCAGTCTGGGTGACAGAGCAGGAAAAAAAAAAAAAAATATATATATATATATATATATATACGTACGTGTATATATACGTATATATATATATATGAAAAAATCGGAAAGGTTCTACATCAAAATGGTAAATTTCATGTTATATATATTTCACTATAATAAAAGATTGTAAGAGTGGCTATCTCTGGATGCTGTTTTTATTATTGGTATTTTTTAGTTTTTTGGCAATGAATACGTGACAAGTAAAAGAATGACTACAAATAAAAGGAAATATAAAAAATTAAGTCTGATGCTCTTTTAAAGGCCATCTGATTCACTCCTGACTGCAGCTTTCTCTCCATCCACCCATCCACTGGAGCCAGCTTTCTGTGTCACTTTTTAAAGTCCTTTTTTTTTTTTTTTTTTTTGAGACAGAGTCTTGCTCTAATGCCCAGTGCAGTGGTGCAATCTCAGCTCACTACAACCTCTGCCTCCCGGGTTCAAGCGATTCTCCTGCCTCAGCCTCCCAAGTAGCTGGGATTACAGGCGCCCGCCATGGTGCCCAGCTAACTTTTGTACTTTTAATAGAGACAGGGTTTCACCATTTTGGCCAGGCTGGTTTTGAACTCCCGACCTTGTGATCTACCCACCTCAGCCTCCCAAAGTGCCACCATACTGGCCTAAAGTCCATCCTTTAAGGCAACCATGCTGTTGGGCTGGAAGCCAGGAGAGCCCCACTATAATAGGGCAGGGAACCAGTCTAGGAATTGGAAACAGTAAGAATGTGAAACAGGATGAGGATTTGAAGACCCTCTTAAAAATGGGGGAAAAAAAAAGACTGCATTCCAAAAATAATGCAGAAAGTCAAGTCTTGGGAGGAAGGTTTGGTCTTAACGGTGAAATCTGGAAAAGGTATAGGAAGTACAATACTTGAAAAATACCCTGCAAAGATTTCTTTTGGCTGGCAGCATTCAGTAGATTACAGCTGTTTCTGTGGTTATTTTTGTAGATTAACATGGACCAAAATATGGCATCATCTTACTGGGCGTGTTCACTTCCCGACAGT
This sequence comes from Pongo abelii, assembly GCF_028885655.2. Taxonomy (NCBI): domain Eukaryota; kingdom Metazoa; phylum Chordata; class Mammalia; order Primates; family Hominidae; genus Pongo; species Pongo abelii. The sequence continues at coordinate 102,090,445 of NC_085928.1, forward strand.
TCTAGAACACGGCACTCGATCTGTCCTTGTTGCCTTCTAAACTATTCGAAGCAGATGCTGTATCAGACTTTCTAGCTTCTGAAATAAAGGCACAGGAATTACAGGGAAGCAGAGCAAGTGATCTGGGACATGGAGGGTTTTTCTTCCATTGCTGTGCAGTTTGGAAAGTTGCCATCTATTCAGGTTTCACTCAAACCGGCTTTTTCCAGACCCCAGAACAAACTGTAGCCAGAAGCTCTGCTCTTTGTCAGGAGGCAATTATACCCCAGACTTAGCCAGGAACTTGCCTCTTCCCTTAGAGAACAACTTCTCTTTATGTATAAGGATCCTGGCTCTCCTTTTACCCAGGGGGTTGGGATACAGCCTCTAGTTCTTTCTAGAAAGACCCCAACTGTCCCAGGGTTTCCATTTTGTTTTTTACCATTGCACAGGTCTCTGGATATCACACCTTCCTAATAGCGGCTGAAATGTCTCACAGCCTTTCCTCGTTTTTGTTTCTCTTTAGCTAAAGAAAGCAAAAATAAATAATCCCCATCTCCACTGTTGGAAACCCCAGGCAATTAACCTTTTGAGGAGCTTCACACAAGATAGATCTGTGAAGCCACATAGGTTGGCATTGAGTTTAACCCCTTGCCCAGAAAGTTAAGGTTAGGAAGCTTGGTTCCTATTTTCTGTTCAAATACTGCTTTCCTTTGTTAGAGAGAAACTTTCTTTTAAGGCAAAGAATCACTTATATGATAGAACCTTTAAAATAATCCTGTTGACTACAAACAGGATAGTGCAGCTCTTCCAAATCTTGAATGTGGTGGTGACTGCATGACTGTGTATGGGTGTCAGAACATAAAACTAGCCACTAAAAAGGCTAATTTTTGGGGGGAGACCGTCTGCTCTGTCGCCCAGGCTGGAATGCAGTGGCACGATTTCGGCTCACTGCAGCCTCCGCCTTTCTCAATTCTCGTGCCTCAGCCGCGCCATCATGCCCGGCTAATTTTTTGTATTTTAGTAGAGGTGGGGTTTTGTCATGTTGGCCAGGCTGGTCTCAACTCCTGAGCTCAAGCGATCATCCCGCCTCGGCCTCCCAAAGTGGTGGGTTTAAAGGCGTGAGCCACCGCGCCCGGCCTAAAAAGGCTGATTTTTACTGTACCTAAAGTCTACCTCGATTAAGAACACCAGGCCGGGTGCGGGTGAGGTCAGGAGTTCGAGATCAGCCTGGCCAACATGGTGAAACCCCATCTCTACCAAAAATACAAAATTAGCTGGGCGTGGTGGCGCGCGCCTGAGCGAGAGACTCCAGCTCAAAAAAAAAAAAAAAAGTAAAGAGGTCGAAGCTGTCTAAGCGGGCGCTGCGGTGGACTAGCGGTCAAGCCTGCCTGCGAGCGGCTCACCTGAGTCACCCCCAAAACCGGCCTCCAGCGGCGTACCCGACCCTGCAGTACCCCCTCCCACGCGGCCTGCGATCGGGGCGCCTGCAGGAGGCGCCAGAGTCTTCGCGGGGGTTGCAATCCCGCGCGAGGGCCCCCGGCTCCCAAGGCACCCGCAACCTTCCAACTCCCGGGGAAGGCCCTGCAAGTCTCGGCTGCTCCCTGCCAGCAGCCGGCCCTGCCACTACACTCCGCCGCGGCCGCGCTGACGTCACCACCCCGCCTCCCAGCCTCGCGCCGCCGTTCCCGCCCCGCCCCCTTTCCCGGCGTGCGCCGCGGCTAAGGCTCCTCGCCCTCAGCTTCTGCCTGTCGCCCCAAAATGGCGGACACAATGAGCCGGCGACGCGCTGGTTGTCCGTGAGGTGGTTGTGAGGACGAACGGTCGGCGAGGCTCCACAGTCCAGGCAGAAGACCCTCGACCAAGCAGGAGGAAGAGGAGGAGGCGGCCTAACTGTTGGCCGACTTCTCGCTAGCCGCCGGCGCGGCGCCCGCTCCGCCTGGGTTGGCCCCTAGGCAGCCCGCCCGCTCGCCGCCGGGCCCCGCCCCGGCCCTGCGCCGCCGCTGCCTTCCCCAGCCGCCGCCATGAAGCTGACCGACAGCGTGCTGCGGAGCTTCCGCGTCGCTAAGGTGTTCCGCGAAAACTCGGACAAGATTAACTGCTTCGATTTCAGCCCAAACGGCGAGACGGTCATCTCGAGTAGCGACGACGACTCCATCGTGCTCTATGACTGCCAGGAGGGCAAGTGAGTGCGGCGGAGGCCCTGGGCCCGAATCTCAGTGCCTCCCTCCCTCCGGTGGCCCAGCACAGGTCCCTCGGCCTGCCCTCCGTCCCGACTTCAGCCCCCAGCCTATTTTGCACGCGTTCCTGCCAGGGCCGCCTCCACCCCGCAGCCGTCCAGGAGACCTTTTATTTTTTCTTCTTAAAAAAAAAAAGATAACGATAGTCATAATTTTATAATATTATTATTTGTATGTCTTCGGTCTCCTTTGAGCGCTATGCATCACTTGCCAAACCCCACCTTGACCTTGACCTTTAAACGCCAGGTCCGCCCACCCTGGGCCCCGCAGGTATCGTTTTCAGCTCCTCAGGCTGTCAAAGGTGCTGGTCTGCTCCGGCCTCCACGCAGGACTGCAGGGGCTGCTTTTCTGCCTCCTTCGGCAGCGTCAGCTCTCTCTTGTGCTCTCTCCACTGTGACCTCGATTCCGCCCTGGCACTCCGCCCATCCCCTGCTCCTCAGCTTCCCGCGGCCTTTCTGCCGTCAGACCGCGTGGGTTGCAGTTCTTAGCTGTCAGGATTTATTTGTTGTGCCTCTTTGAGCCCCCTTGCTTTTTCTTCCTGCTCCTAGCCTTTCTCTTACTCATTCGGACTTGGTGCCCACGTTCATAAGTGAACTTTTCAGCAACATCTAAAACTTCCTTTTTGCCACACACAAACGAACTTGGTCGTCCCATCCTGACCTGAATGTGAGCTTCCGTTAAAACAAAGCAAGCATCGTAGAACAATTTCAGGTTTCCTTTCATACTTTTTTTTTCTATTATATTTTTTGGTCCACTTTGAATTCCAATGCTGATCATGAAACTTTTATGTTGCCACAAGTCATCTGGAGACCCACCATACCTGCATCTTTTTGCAAAATCTAAGCACAGCACTTTGCCTTTTTCCCTGCGGGTCCTTGTCAGCCCCCCTCACCGCACGCCTGTGGACTTGCAGCTCCTTGGAGCCAAAACTAGTTTAGATTAAATTCGTTTTACCCTTAGCCACCTTCCCCAAGAAGGCTTGCTGATGTTTGGTTTAATTCGGTGGCCCCTGGTTTTTTCAGACTTGATTTTGTTACCTAGTAACAGATCTTATTATTATTATTATTTTTTTTTTTTTTTGAGATCTTGGGTTTTTCTCTACCTTCTCCAGCTGTTCCTTTTGCCTTTTTTTTTTTTTTTTTTTTTTTTTTAACTGGTGTCTTTGTTTTGGAACATAATCTCTTCATTTGTGAATTTGATTATCTGAAGTAATGCTAGTTTGGACTGAGCTATAATGGTATCCCCCCAATTTTTTTCCCACTGGGGCTGTGAGAAAGTATTATGTAACTGGTTCTGGATCTGCCTGCAGTATATGGCAGAGTGGTCTGCAGTGGTGGTCTTAAGGAAGAGGGAATTGTTAGCTGGACAAATACTTAGTTATTTGAGTCAGTGTTACTCATTGAGTAGATAGATTTCTGTCCTGGTCTGGTCACTTGAATCAGTTTAGAAGAGGAAGTAACATTTAAAGGTGTGGTAGTAGGGTCAGCATTGTGGGGTCCTGAAGGAGTAATTTGAAGCTGGCTTGCATGAAATGTATAGTGCTTATGCACACATTAGAACCTCTTCCCAGAACCTGAGGATGGAGATGTATATCCTCATTTAAAGGAAATGAAGGTGGTTATAGCATTTCTTTGCAGTTTGTCCCCAAATTTGGCATAATTTTGATTCGGGAAGGATGACCTTGACATGAAGTCCTGTCTTTCTTTTTTTTTTTGGGAGGGGGGGGTGGGGGATGGAGTCTCTCTCCGACGCCCAGGCTGGAGTGCAACCTCTGCCTCCCGGGTTCAAGCGATTCTCTTGCCTCAGCCTCACAAATATCTGGGATTACAGGCGCCTGCCACCATGCCCTAACTTTTGTATTTTTAGTAGAGACAGGGTTTCACCATGTTGCCCAGGCTGGTCTTGAACGCCTGACCTCAAGTGATCCACCCGCCTAGGCCTCCCAAAGTGCTAGGATTACAGGCATGAGCTGCTGCGCCTGGCCAAATAATCCTGTCTTGTTAAAAGTAAAATGCTAGTTTTGTGACATAAGGCAGTTTATTTACTCATGTAGCATTTTTACATAATTACAAACTAACAAAGTTACAACAGTGTTTCAAAGAACTCCCATATGATTCAATAACTGGTTACATTTTCTGCATTTGCTTCATCACTGTAGGTAAATATTTATATGTACTGTGTGCCTCCCCCCACCCTTAGAGTTGGAGGTATCAAGCCCCTTTATCCCTAAACACTTCAATATGGATTTGCTTTCTTTTTTGAGATGGAGTCTCGCTCAGTCGCCCAGGCTGGAGTGCAGTGGCGTGATCTTGGCTCACTGTAACCTCCAGCTCCTGGGTTCAAGCGATTCTCCTGCCTCAGCCTCCTGAGTAGCTGGGATTACAGGTATGTGCCACCATGCCGGGCTAATTTTTGTGTTTTTAGTAGAGGCAGGGTTTCACCACGTTGGTCAGGCTGGTCTTGAACTCCTGATCTCGTGATTACCCACCTCGGCCTCCCAAAGTGCTGGGATTACAGGTGTGAGCCACCACGCTCGGCTCAACATGGATTTTCTAAGCACAAAGACATTCTTACGTAACCGGAGCACAGTTATCCAAATTAGGAAATTTAGTATTGATACAATACTACAGGGCATGCTCTTTTGAGTTTTCTCTGATCAATTAATTGTGACCTTGTTTCATTATCTGTGGTGAAGGAGTGGCCTGGTAGTTAGGAGGAAACTGGGTTCTAGTTTGGCCTGTGACTAGGTATGTGACATTGGTCAGATTACTTCTTTGGATATTAGACAACCTCTTTAGTTTCCATTCTAGGCAATAATATGATGAAAAATTTTGTCACTAGTATAGGTCAAACCAACCTCAAAAGAAAAGAAGTATTTCCTTGGAAGGCATGGTATTGTATCTTTTTTTTTTTTTTTTGATACGGACTTTCGCTCTTGTTGCCCAGGCTGGAGTGCAGTGGCTCCATCTCGGCTCACTGCAACCTCCGCCTCCCGAGTTCAAGCGATTCTCCTGCCTCAGCCTCCTGAGTAGCTGGGATTACAGGCATGCGCCACCACGCCTGGCTAATTTTGTATTTTCAGTAGATGCAGGATTTCTCCGTGTTGGTCAGGCTGGTCTCGAACTCCCGACCTCAGGTGATCCACCGCCTCGGCCTCCCAAAGTGCTGGGATTACAGGCATGAGCCACTGCGCCTGGCCTTTGTTTTTTTTTTTGTTTGTTTGTTTTGTTTTGTTTTGTTTTGTTTTGTTTTTGAGACGGCGTCACTCTTTCCTAGGCTGGAGTGCAGTGGCGTAATCTTGGCTCACTGCTGCAACCTCGCTCCTGGGTTCAAGCGATTCAAGCGATTCTCATGCCTCAGCCTCCCGAGTAGCTGGGATTACAGGCACCCATCAGTGTACCCGCTAATTTTTGTATTTTTAGTAGAAATGGGGTTTCACAATGTTGGCCATGTTGGTCTCAACGTCTTGCCTCAAGTGATCCGCCCACCTCGACCTCCCAGAGTGCTGGGATTACATATGTGAGCCTCCGCACCCGGCCCTGGTTTTTTTGTTTGTTTGTTTTTTTTAAGACAAAGGTCTTCCCCTGTTGCTCAGGCTGGAGTGCAATAGCATGGTTATAGCTCACTAAAGACTTCATCTTCTGGGCTCAAGTGATCTTCCCACCTCAATCTCCGAAGTAGTTGGGCCTACAAGCACTCGCCAACTTACTTGGCTATTTTTATTTTTAGTGGAGACAAGTTCTCACCAGATTGCCCAGGCTGGTCTCAAACTCCTGAACTCAAGCGATCCTCTCACCTAGGCCTCCCAAAGTGCTGGGTTTACAGGTGTTAGCTAATGTGACCGGCCAAAGGCATAGTATCTTTATTAGATGACCCTAATGTTAGAATTTGGGAGTTTGAAAATGGCTAAAGCAAGATTTTGTGTGCTTAGTATTTTCCAGTTTACTGGTCATTTAAGTTTTCTTTACAATGGAGTTCGCCCATTGAATGATATTTCAATTTGGAAGAGTATAAAGGATATTGTTTGTGGTAGGTAAAGCAAATTACTCAAAGCAAAAGGTTAATATTATTTTCCTTGTTGATGCTTGATCACCAGAATTACAGTTTGAGGAAGGAAGCTTACCAAAATATTTGAAAAATGCTGTGCATGTATTTTGTAAGACCCACATGGATGCAGTACAGTATAATCTTGCTTTCAAATTAGGAAATGAGTCCAGGTGTGGTGGCTCACACTTGTAATCCCAGCACTTTGGGAGGCCGAGGCGGGCGGATCGCCTGGGTCAGGAGTTCAAAACCAACTTGGCCAATGTGGTGAAACCCTGTCTCTACAGAAAAATACAAAAATTAGCTGAGCCTGGTGGCGGGGGCCTGTAATCCCAGCTACTCAGGAGGCTGAGGCAGGGAGAATTGCTTGAACCGGGGATGCAGAGGTTGCAGTGAACCAAGATCGTGCCACTGCACTCCAGCCAGGGTAACAGAGCGAGAATGTCTCAAAAACATAAAAATAATAAAAATCAAATTGGGAAATGAAATGAGGCAATAGATTTCTGTTATCAGGAAAAAAAATCTCAGGTTACTGTTTTTGATAAATTTGAGACAAATAGACCAGATCTAAGTGGAACCAGAAATTTTCCTTATACTATTCCCTTTCAACTTGGCAAGTTAGAGTTGGCTCTTCATGTTCTGTCTTTTTTTTTTTTTTAAGACGGAGTTTCGCTCTTGTTGCCCAGGTCGGAGTACAATGGCGCGATCTTGGCTCAATGCAACCTCTACCTCCCGGGTTCCAGTGATTCTCCTACCTCAGCCTCCCGAGTAACTGGGATTACAGGTGCCCACCACCACACCTGGCTAATTTTTTTAATTTTTAGTAGAGATGGGATTTCACCCTCTTAGCCAGGCTGGTCTCAGACTCCTGACCTCAGGTGATCCACCTGCCTTGGCTTCCCAAAGCCTGAGATTACAGGCGTGAGCCACTGCGCCCGGCCAGGTTCTGTCTTTGCTATTGTAGGTGGGATGAAATAACTGATATAAACTTCTTCAACTGGTAGAAGCAAAGTTAACTATCTAGAGAGTAAGTATACAGCCACACACTCAGACTCCCTCACTGGTTACCACACAGTAACCCCACATCAGAACCCCAGACAGTGGACTTGGCAAAGTAGCCTTTGCTGATATTTTTAGGAGTGAAGTATTATTTTAGTAAAGGTAAGAATGTGGAAAATCCAGTGTATTTGTAATGAGAAGTCTTTTGGAAATGGGTTTCATGTAGGGAAGCCCTTGGCCTCAATTTAACAAAAATTGAAAGTGCAAATAACTGACTTCTTAAAGACTGCTTGAGTCATGTGATTGTTTAGCATCTAGATTCTGAGAGGATTTTACATTGAGAGGGTTAGCTTTCCTTTTCATAAATTGGAACTCTTGGTTAATATTGGTACAGGATTTATGAAATCTTTCTAAAGAACTAAATGTAGGACATTATATTAAAGGCTTTCCTGTTTTTTCAATTGGTCGTATTGAAGAGTTATTTTAGCATTTAAATCTAGATTTACATAGATATTTAAGTCTCAAATTTTTATTTTTTGGTTTTTTGTTTTTTTTTTTTTTTGAGATGGAGTCTTGCTCTGTTGCCCAGGCTAGAGTGCAGTGGCACGATCTCAGCTCACTACAATCTCTGCCTCCCAGGCTCAAGCGATTCTTGTGCCTCAGCCTCCCGAGTAGCTGGGACTATAGGCGTGGGCTACCACGCCTGGCTAATTTTTGTATTTTTAGTAGAGATGGCGTTTCGCCATGTTGGCCAGGCTGGTCTCAAACTCCTGACCTCAGGTGATCCACCCTCCTCGGCCTCCCAAACTGCTGGGATTATAGGCGTGAGCCACCACGCCCGGCCTACAGTTTTTCTAACTTAACCAGTCTGTGTTAGAGTTTTTGGTTAAAGGTTCTGCTGAGACCAGTTTTAATCTTGCTCTTCAAGGTTCTGTAAAGGGAGACATTTAAGGAACTTCAACAAATGGAGGTTGGTAACCTCTAGCTTGGAAATGTGTGATTTTTTGTCTGTTTGTTTTTGAGGTGGAGTCTCACTCTGTTGCAGAGGCTGTATTGCAGTGGCACAATCTTGGCTTACTGCAACCTCTGCCTCCTGGGTTCAAGGAATTCTCCTGCCTCAGCCTCTCGAGTAGCTGGGATTACAAGTGTGTGCCACCACACCCGGCTAATTTTTGTGTTTTTAGTAGAGACGGGGTTTCACCATGTTGGGCCGCTCTCGAACTTCTGACTACAGGTGATTTGCCTGGCTCAGCCTCCCAAAGTGCTGTGATTACTGATGTGAGCCACCACCTTGTGGCCAGAAATGTGTGATTTTGCATTAAAGTAAAAGCAAAGGAACTATTTAACTGGTTTTGCTAGAGAAAGTTAGGCTTGCCTTCTAAAAGGCTCAGCAAGTGCTTTTGACCTGTAGGACAGGAAGGATGGATGTCTTCTGCAAGAACAGGTTACATTAGCAAAGGCAAGCAGTTTTGCATCTGGTTTCAGTTTTGAGAAATCACTGCTGTCTTGAAAAAAACAAAAAAACAGAGCTTCTTTCTAAATGGATGTCTTAAGAAAAGTTTGGCCTCTTGGGTTTGACATATTCTCATATCCCTCTTTGTTGTAAGTTAGGACTTGTTTTGTGTGCCTTTCTTCCCAAGTAGATGTACAGCCATGCATCACTTAGATGGGGATCATCACGTGAGTTTTTGTTGCACCAGCATCATAGAGTGTACTTACACAAACCTGACGGTATAATCTGTACACACTTAGGCTGTTTGGTATGGCCCATTGCTCCTAGGCTACAAACCTGTACAGCATTTTACAGTACTGAATACTGTAGGCAATTATAGCGTTAAGTGTTTGTGTATCTAAACATAGAAAAGGTACCGTAAAACAGTTTAAGGGATTTAAAAAATGAAACATCGGTTGTAGAAGGCAGCTCCATTATAATCTTAGGAGACCATTACCCTATGTGCTGTCTGTTGTTGATAAAAATGTCATCACATGGCACATGACTGTATTATTTCTCAAAGCTTTTGAACATTGTAGTAAAGACTGAATTGAATCCCCAGATTTACTTTTACTTCCTACCTAACCTTGCCATTAGGTGTTCTAAGGTGGAAAGCTTCTTCAGATGGCTGTTGCTTGAGCGTTGTTTTTTCCCTTTTGGAAGAAGAAGTTTCTTTCCAGTGTTAGAACTTACAAAAATCCTCACCTTTGCCACATCATTCAAGTGCTTCTCTTTATGTGGAGATCCCAGATTTTGATGATGGAGAATGTTCATGATTTTCTGTCTCTATTTTCTTATCAGACCAAAGAGAACCCTGTACAGTAAGAAATATGGTGTGGACCTCATCAGATACACTCATGCGGCAAACACAGTTGTTTACAGCTCTAACAAAATAGACGGTAAGCAAGCCTTCTTTTTAGGAAGTTAAGGTCATGATTTCCTTTGTTAAATAGTTCATGGAATCTTTGTGACTACTTCTGCTTTGACCATAGTTACTTTAGTTTAAATATTTTTATATAATGTTAGTAATGTTAATTACATTGTTTTGACTGAAGGAATGCCGGAAGCAAGCCATTAGCACTTTTGAAGGACTTGGGACTGAGTATGAAAAGTCTTCAATTCAGAGTGGGGAGTGGAAAAAGGAAACAACTAATTGTATTTATGATTTGTACTTCCTGAAACTTAAAAGAACACTTTTAAAGCCGGGTGTAGTGGCTCGCGCCTGTAATCCCAACACTTTGGGAGGCCGAGGTGGGCGGATCACTTGAGGTCAGGAGTTCAAGACCAGCCTGGCCAATATGGTGAAACCTCGTCTCTACTAAAAATACAGAAGTTAGCCGGGCACAGTGGTGGACGCCTATAATCCCAGCTACTCGGGAGGCTGAGGCAGGAGAATCGCTTGAACCTGGGAGGCAGAGGTTGTGGTGAGCCAAGATCACGCTATTGCACTCCAGCCTGGGCGACAGAGCGAGACTCCATCTCCAAAAAGAACACTTTTAGAACAAATAAAAGGAAAGAACACTTGACACACAGCAAGTGATAAACAACAGGACCTTTTCTTTCAAAATGATAGAGATTTGAGAAAAGTTTCACAAATGCTTGAACTATGATAGTTTAAGGGAAGTTAGAATAGTTTTGGTGTTTTCCCAACCTTAGTCACTTCTGATTCCAGGAACGTTTTTTGATCTAAAGAGTAAAGAGTTACTTTTAGAAATTGAACTTGTGAGTTTCTTTCTATAATAAACAATCTCTGTTTTTGCCTGCATTTCTCGAGATAAGTCCTAAGTTAACAGATTGTCTTGGTAACTGAACTGTAACACTTTCATGTTAGAATTCTTTAATTTTTTTGTTTATTTTCTATTTTTTTTTATTTTTTTATTTTTTTATTTTTTGAGACAGTCTCACTCTGTTGCCTAGGCTGGAGTGCAGTGGCGCGATCTCAGCTCTCTGCAACCTCCGCCTCCCGGGTTCAAGTAATTCTCCTGCCTCAGCCTCCCAAGTAGCTGAGACTACAGGCGCGTGCCACCATGCCCGGCTAATTTTTTGTATTTTTAGTAGAGACAGGGTTTCACCATGTTAGCCAGGATGGGTCTTGATCTCCTGACCTTGTAAGCCACCGTGCCCGGCCTATTCTTTATTCTTTTGAGACGGAGTCCTGCTCTTGTTGCCCAGGTTGGAGTGCAGTGGTGCAATCTCGGCTCACTGCAACCTCAGCCTCCTGGGTTCAAGCGATGCTCCTGCCTCAGCCTCCCAAGTAGCTGGTATTGCAGGTACCCACCAACAAGCCCAGCTAATTTTTGTATTTTTAGTAGAGATGGGACTTCACCATGTTAGTCAGGCTGGTCTCGAACTCCTGACCTCAAGTGATCTGCCTGCCTCATCCTCCCAAAGTCTGGGATTATGGTGTGAACTACCACGCCCGGCCAGGATTCTGTTTTTAAACTTATTTCAGTGGTTTATTGATGATCATCTCACATTTTGCAGTAAGGTTGTTTTTAGGCCAGTGGCTAAATAGTGGCTCATGCCTGTAATCCCAGCACTTAGGGAGGCCTAGGAGAGTGGATCACTTGAGCCCGGAAGTTCGAGATTAGCCTGGGCAACGTGGGAAAACCCCGTCTCTACAAAAAATACAAAAATTAGCCAGGTGTGATGGGACGCGCCTGTGGTCCCAGCCACTTGTAAGAGAGGTGGGAGGATTGCTTGAGCCCTAGAGGTCTAGGGTGATCATACCACTGCAGTCCAGCCTGGGTGACAGAGTGAGGCTCCATCTCAAAAAAACAACAAAGATTTTTCTAATGTCATTCCACAAGGATAGCTTATACTGCTATTTTGGCTGTGCCTATCTCAGAGCAGAATGGGCGGAAGTCCTTTTTTTTTCCATTTCTTTTTTTTTTTTAAATGAGACTCTTCTGGCTGTACTGATTTTTAGTTAAGTATATCATTTCTACTTTTCATGCCTGTATTTCAGAAGTGGTTTTCTAAGGAAGCAGTGTAGTTAATGATTTTGGATAAGAATGTAAAACCTTAGGATCCTGAGGAAACGTGTCTATGTGATCATCCGAATGACTGGTTTATTTCTTCTGTTGGGCTGTTTTTCTGAGTGATTAAATGAGGATTCTCCAAATGTGGTGCAAGATGAGGCAAATGTGTGGCACTTGTAGCTTTGCTGCCAAGCCTCTGCTGTGAGGATGTTCCCTTTCCTGTCTCAAGTGCATCCTGAAGAGTTCCTCCAGCGCTCCGTTTCCTTTTGCCTGATTCCAGGCTGAGGTAGTAGTTTGTACAGTTTGAGGGTCTATGATACCACCCGGTACAGGAGATAACTGTACAGGCCACTGCCTTGCCAGGAACAGCGCGCCAGCTGCCAAGTGGGGCTGAGAGGATGGCGTCACCCTGCTCATCTCTGGGAAACCAGGTAATGGTGAGGAAGTCTTTTTCTTCTTAGGGCAGGTGAGTCATTGTTAGCAGTGGAATAACTAGAAATACTTTGTAGTTGTCATTCAAAAAGTTTGAAGATGTTTTCAAGGAAAATTGTGTAGTGTTCAAGTTATGGAATGGAATATACAAATATCCCTATTCTCCTATTCCCCCTCCCAAGTTAAATGCCTTCTTATTAGAAAGCACCCCTGTGAACCCCTGGGATGACTCGATGCTTTCAACCCCTTTATTCCTATGTTCTGTATGCCTTCAGAATGTTCTTTCTATGCTTTTCTTTCTGCATTTTAGTACCATTTTCCCTTAGCTGTTTCTCAACAATTTTTCCTTATTCCTAGTCTTTTTAAGGGGATAATACTTTTCTATTTTGCAGTTTTATTCTTTATGGCACTTCATTTCTCTACCGCCACCATGTTTTTTGTTTGTTTACTCTTTCAGATAGAATCATTTGGTTGAGTCTTTGTCTTATTTTTCCCCAAGCACAAATCTCTGATTGTTCCTTTCTTTAATATTGTCAAAATCCCACTGCTATTACTCATTGGTATAAGAATTTGATTTTTTTAATGTCTTAAGAGCTTTTTAACCCAGATCTTGACATCACTTCTCTGACATTTTGTTTTATTTCATTGTAATTTGTGTCTCTAATTGAAGACTGTTCAAATAAATGAGTTGAGAGTGGGTCAACACACTGATGGAGAACTCTAGACAAAAATTACTGCCAGGGTTCAACCTGATCTTCAGTTTAACTGCCATGGCTGCTCACCTCTTTAAGTGTGTTCGCTCAACAGCCACATATTTTTCTTTAAGGTTTGCCATTCTGTGGACACTAGACCAGTATCTAAAATTATTATGTGTGCTTTACTCGTTTTGTTTTTTGGCCAGGGTATATTTGCAGGGTGGGAGTTGCATTGTAATTATGAAGAAACCAAATTGGTAATAAAAGGTCATTTCAAACATTGCTTTCTATGCTGTCAACTTAACTCTGCTTTTGAGTTAGGTGAAATCTACATACCCACTCTTCAGCTGCAGAGTAGAGTTATTCACCATTATTTATTCATGCCTTGCTTGGGATATAGAATACAATGGATTATTTGACCTTGTCTTTTCAAGATGAAAATGCAAAGTAAATTTCTTTTAAATAGCGTGATATCATCATAACTTGTTTGTCTTTTTACAGATACTATTCGTTACTTGTCCTTGCATGACAACAAATACATCAGATACTTTCCTGGACACAGCAAAAGGTAAGACCCACGTATTATAGAAGCAGATAGTTCTTTTATCCCTGAGGTTACCCAGAGAATAGAAGGCTAGAGAGAGCTTATTAGTGAACTGAAGCTACTTCCTCACTACTCCTTGGCATTCTTCATCTTCTCTTAAATAGTCAACTCTTGATTTACTGAGGTTATAGAGGTGCAGGGGTAGGTGTTCAGAGATACCTCAGTTAAAATATGACTAGGCCCAGTGCAGTGGCTCACCTGTAATCCCAGCACTTTTGGAGGCCGAGGCGGGCGGATCACTGAGGCCGGGAGTTTGAAACCAGCCAGGCCAACATGGCAAAACCCCATCTCTACTAAAAATACAAAAATTAGCCAGGTATGGTGGCGGGCACCTGCAATCCCAGCTACTCGGGAGGCTGAGGCAGAAGAATCGCTTGAACCCGGGAGGCAGAGGTTGCAATGAGCCGAGATCGCGCCACTGCACTCCAGCTTGGGCGACAGAGCAAGACTCCGTCTCAAAGATATATATATATATTTTTTTTTCTAGTTATAGTTATATATTTCTAGTTAGATATATATATTTCTAGTTTTATATATACATATAAAACTAGAAAAAATGTGGATTAAAGATATTCAGTGAAAACCTATGTAGTAAAAATTAGATTTGGCATTTAGGAATACCAAATCTCACATATCCCTTAATAAAGGACTATTTGTGTTTATGAGGCCTTCCAATATATGTGGCCCCCATTTCAGCGGGCCCCTATGTAAAAATGTTCCATTTAAAGATCTTAATGAGAATGCAAAGAAAGTCCTTTTTTTAAAATCAAGAAGTTTATCTCCTTTTTCTGTATTGTAATGCAGGTCGCTTCTCTCTGTTCTTCACCCCAATGCCCCTAGTTACTTTTTTCTCTAATTTTTCAACTTTTGTTTGAATGTTAAACACATTTTCCCCTGGATAATATTTTAATCACTTGGGGGATTTTTTCCTGCATCCATTTGCAAATGTACGGTAACCCAGGATGGTTTCGACTGGTATGGAGCGCTGACAGGAGATGGCCTGAGAGCCTCCTGTTAGAAATTGCACTTCCAGGCCGGGCGTGGTGGCTTAATGCCTGTAATCCCAGCTCTTTGGAAGGCTGAGGAGGACAGATTGCTTGAGTGCAGGAGTTCGAAACCAGCCTAGGCAACATGGTGAAACCCTGTCTCTACAAAAAATACAAAAATTAGCCAGGACTGGTGGTGTGCGCCTGTAATTCCTACTACTTCGGAGGCTCAAGCACGAGAATTGCTTGAACCCGTGAGACAGAGACTGCAGTGAGCCAAGGTGGCGCCACTGCACTCCATCCAGCCTGGGTGACAGAGCGAGACCCTGTCTCAAAAAAAAAAAAAAAAAAAAAAGTTGCACTTCCAGTTGGGCAGGCCATTTGTGTTGCTGAAATAAGGGTGAAATAAGGTGGCAGCCAGTGGTAACTGGTTTCAGACAAAGGATGGCTCATGATAAGTAGATGTTTTTGCTTGTTTTTATTCAAATTAATGTTCACAAATGTACCATTTGTAATTAAGAGTTGATGCAGTTGTTTGACATGCTTTCCAGTCTTCCCAATTATTCAACCTCTTGACCTCCTGATTCTTTTTTTTTTTTTTTTTGAGACGGAGTCTCGCTCTGTCGCCCAGGCTGGAGTGCAGTGGTGCATTGTTGGCTCACTGCAGGCTCCGCCTCTCGGGTTCACACCATTCTTCTGCCTCAGCCTCCCGAGTAGCTGGGACCACAGGCACCTGCCACCAAGCCCCGCTAGTTTTTTGTATTTTTAGTAGAGACGGGGTTTTACCATGTTAACCAGGATGGTCTCGTGATCCGCCCGCCTTAGTCTCCCAAAGTGCTGGGATTACAGATGTGAGCCACTGCACCCGGCCAGCCGACCTCCTGATTCTTGATAGATGACTTTGTCCCTCCTTTTATGAGAAAATCAAGGCTATGCAAAATGAGTTCTTTCAGCTGGGTGTGGTGGTTCAGGCCTGTTATCAGCACTTTGGGAGGCTGAGGTGAGAGGATCGCTTGAGTCTGGGAGGTTGAGGCTGCAGTGAGCCATGATTGTGCCACTGTACTCCAGCCTGGGCGACAAAGTAAGACCGTGTCTCCACAAAAAAGAGTTCTTTAAACATCTATCCCTTCCACCTAAATTCCTGTCTTCCTTGGAATCCTTTCCTTGAGAAAGCTGTGGTCTTTCACAAAACAAACCTTCCTCTTTCTGCTTGCTTCCATCTCCTTAATTGGCCTTTCCTTTGCTGCCTACAAATTTACTTGGTCTTTCTTATCTTAAATCTACTTATTGACCCTATCACCCACTCCTTTTCACTATCAAACTTGAAAGAAGAATCTGTACATTCCCATCTCCACCTCCTCACACATGTTCACGGTTGAAATCATTTTTGCACTAGTCCCAGAATCGTCTATGGGGCTTTATCCAAACCTTTATCCTTCATTCCCTGCTGCCTCTAGTTAAAAACCCACTGGTTTGGGCTTTTCTTGGTGCTTAACCTCTCAGTAAAACTTACTTTCCTGTAGCAGGTGACTTTTCCCATGTCGGTTCTGTTCTTGTAGTTCTCAGCCTCTGTTTTGACTCTAAAATAAACAAATATTTTACCCGCTTTCTTATCTCCATAGCTGATTTCATTCACCTCCATTCAGGTGGCTTCCCAAATCGGTATTTTTAGCTCATGTCTGTTATCAATTTCAGACCCACCTTCCACCTACAGGTTTTGTTTGTTTTTTTGTTTTTTGAGATGGAGCCTCACTGTGTCACCCAGGCTGGAGTGCAATGGCGTGATCTTGGCTCACTGCAACCTCTGCCTGCTGAGTTCAAACGATTCTCCTGCCTCAGCCTCCCGAGTAGCTGGGATTACAGGCACGCACCATGATGCCCAGCTAATTTTTGTGTTTTTGTAGAGACAGGGTTTCACCATGTTGGCCAGGCTGGTGTCAAACTCCTGACCTCAGGTGATCCACCCGCCTCGGCGTCCCAAAGTGCTGGGATTACAGGCATGAGCCACTGCGCCTAGCACCACCTACATGTTTTATACGCATCTTTGTAGCTGTCTCTTCTGTCCAGTACGCTTTCCAATACTCAGGTCCAGTACTCTGTCCATAATTGTTACATTCTTTGGGCCAGCTTCTCTCTATCGTCCTCATATTTCTTCATCTCTGTCTCTTTCAGTTCTGGCTCAAAGCATCTGTTGTTAATTCACTCTTTTTCCCCTGCCATCGTATTCAGTGAGTTGTTAAACTATTTAGTTCTCCCTAGGTTTAACCTCATGTGTCACTTTCCTCTGTGTTCTCTCCTTTGCTTCTGCCCTGGCTCATGCCCTGTGAGGTAAATTATTGTTAGCTCCTAATTAATCTTCCCATCTCTTACCATCCTGCTTCGGCATCCTGGATTGCAGTTTGATTGCTTCACAATCTCTCTTAATGGTTCTCTACATTTTCATTGCTCCTTCCCCTTGTAGTCAGGTTCTGTCCCTTCTGGCTCTGACACATTTTCCCAGCATTTTCTCCTACCATTCCCATTAAGGTGAACTCTGGGCTACTTCTTGAACATGGGCCTCATGCCTTCCTGTCTGGCACCTTTCAGAAAGGCGTCTCCCTTTGAAATCCTTTCCACCTCAGATGTTGTATCTTTCTAGAAGCCTTCTCTGGTCCTCTTGGAGTCATGTGGACTGGACAGTTAAAATTCCTTACGGTCAGGGTCTTACTTCTCCATGTGTTCCCTGTACTTCTCAGCATAGAGTCTTGTGCTGAGCTCTTGGGCTGAATGCCATGGCGTAAAATTACATGTCCACAATGTGTTCCGCTCATTCTGGTTTTTGTTTTTTGAGACGGTGCCTTGCTCTGTTTCCCAAGCTGGAGTGCAGTGGTGTGATCTTGGCTCACTGCAGCCTCCATCTCTGGGGTTCAAGTGATTCTCCTGCCTCAGCCTCTTAAGTAGCTGGGATTACAGGTGCACGCCACCAGGCCCGGCTAATTTTTGTATTTTTATTAGAGGTGGGATTTCACCATGTTGGCCAAGCTGGTCTCAAACTCCTGACCTCAGGTGATCCGCCCACCTTGGCCTCCCAAAGTGCTGGGATTACAGGCATGAGCCACCGCACCCAGCCTGCTCATTGTGTTTCATTACCTCCTCAGCATTCTCAGGAAATTCTGGCTTTTAACAATACCTTTTAAAATTTTAAGTTGAGGAGCTGGTGCAGATGTTAGTTGAGTTACATTGGAAGTAAATGTTTTTAAGTGAGTATCTCTTGATGGCATAACCACAAAGGGGGACCAAAAAAGGAATACAGTTGCTGTTAGCATAGGCTTGTGGTTCTCTAGGTGTGGTGCCCAAAACAGCAGCCTCACCCATCACCTGGGGGCTAGTTAGAAACTCAGATTCACAGACCCCAAGTCAGGCCTACTGGATTAGAGGCTCTGGGAGCAGATCCTAGCAATCTGTTTTAACCCACCCTCCAGGTGATGCTGATGCCACTTAGGTTTGAGAATATCCATGTAGTCCTCACACATCTTGATAAGGAATCATGCTTTTTTGTGTTTTTTTAATTGAGATACAGTCTACATACTGTAAATGATTCCTTTAAAAATGTACAATTCAGTGGTTTTTACTATATTTGCAAAGTTGGACAACTATCACCATCATCTAACTTCAGAACATTTTTATCACTCCAAAGAGAAACTCTGTACCCATTAGTAATCACTCCCTCAGCCCCTACCAACCGCTGATCTACTTCTGTCTCTATAGATTTGCCTATTCTAGACATTTTGTGTAAATGGATCAGTTAATATCTGATCTTTTGTGCCTGGCTTCTTTTACTTAGCATGGTGTTCCCAAGATTCCTCCATGTTGTCACATGAAGCAGTACTTTATTACTTTTTATTGCCAAATAATGTTCCAGTGTATAGATATAGCACATTTTGTTTGTCCATCCATTAGTTAATGGACATTTGGGTTATTTCTACTTTTTGGCTATTATGAATAGTGCAGCTCTGAACATATGTGTACATTTTCGTGTGGACATATATTTTCAGTTATCTTGGGTAAATACCTAGGAGTGGAATTTCTGGGTCACATGGTAACTTTTTTTGGAAAAACTTTTCCAAAGCAACTGTACCATTTTTACATTTCCATTAGCAATGTATGAGGGTTCCAGTTTCTCTACATCCTCACCAACACTTGTTATCTCTCTTATTATAGCTATGCTAGAGGTTGTGGAGTAGTATCTCATTGTGGTTTTGATTTGCATTGGAATCATATATTTTTATTTTGTAGCTTTAAATTTTTTTTTTTTTATACTAGTTGCCTTTCTTTGTTCCAGATATGGTTGTGGTATGTGTGTTTTATTGTGTTTCTTAAAATGGCAATTTTGGGAGAACAGGTATATACATATAGGTAGGCAGAGTGGTTTAGAATTCACATCCAATTTTTGCTAATATTTCGCATCAACTCCTATTTATCTCGATGTATTGCAGGGTGGTGGCCTTGTCCATGTCACCTGTGGATGACACTTTCATTTCTGGGTCTCTTGATAAAACCATTCGACTCTGGGATCTCCGGTCTCCTAACTGCCAGGTAATGGTACCTCACAGTTATACTTTTTGAGCATTTTCTTTGGTAGGCACTGTAATGAACTCTACCTCTCAAAGAAGGGAGAAAACAGTGGTTCCATTCTGGGATCACAGGGTCTGTTTAAACTTTGGAGAAAATCTGTTTTTTTAGTTGGTAGCTGCTAAGCACATAGCCTAATCTAGTGTAGATTGCATTGTACTCTGTGGCTTAATTGTTGTGGGTTTTTTATTGTTTTGTTTTTGTTTTTGTTTTGAGACAGGGTTTCGCTCTTGTTACCCAGGCTGGAGTGCAGTGGCGCAATCTCGGCTCACCGCAACCTCCACCTCCAGCGTTCAAGCGATTCTTCTGCCTTAGCCTCCCGAGTAGCTGGGATTACAGGCATGCACCACCATGTCCGGCTAATTTTGTATTTTTAGTAGAGACAGGGTTTCTCCATGTTGGTCAGGCTAGTCTCCTGACCTCAGGTGATCCTCCTACCTTGACCTCCCAAAGTTCTGGGATTATAGGCGTGAGCCACTGTGCCCAGCCAGCTTAATGTTTTTAGAAGTGTTCCTAGAGCTTTTAGCTTCAAGGGATTTATTTTTATTTGAATTCTGTGTCTGTAATATTGTGCAGTTAGAGTTGATCAGAAATTGTTGTCTGGAGACCTGTTTTTTAAAAGCTTCATTTTAGTTTTATGTTTGCTTTTTCTGTTCTGTAGGTAGGCTGATATTTGTTTGTATGCCTTTCTTAGTTTAAATTGGGAAAAGTAAATTATATAGTGGTAAGGTCCTGGATTCATTTTCTTTTTCCCCATTGTACTAGCAGTCTTTGGTTATTCCAGGTATGGTTGTGGCATGTGTGTTTTAGTGTATTTCTTATTTCTTTTCCCTTAGGGCCTCATGCATCTGCAGGGGAAGCCAGTTTGTTCTTTTGATCCAGAAGGGTTAATTTTCGCTGCAGGTGTCAACTCTGAAATGGTCAAGCTTTATGACCTTCGTTCTTTTGATAAGGTAAATCTTTGAATCTTTGAGATCTTTGAGCTGTTTTTTTTTTGTTGTTGTTGTTTGTTTGTTTGTTTGTTTTGTTTTTTTGGGGGGTTTTTTTTTTGAGACAGAGTTTTGCTCTTATTGCCCAGGCTGGAGTGCAGTGGTGTAATCTCACTCAGCTCACTGCAACTTCTGCCTTCCGGGTTCCAAGTGATTCTCCTGCCTCAGCCTCCCAAGTAGCTGGGATTACATGTGTCCGCCACCACGCCTGGCTAATTTTTTGTATTTAGTAGAGACGGGTTTCACCATGTTGGTCAGGCTGGTCTCAAACTCGTCACCTCTGGTGATCCACCCACCTTGGCCTCCCAAAGTGCTGGGATTACAGGCGTGAGCCACCGTGCCCGGCCCTGTAAGAGCCTTTTCTACAAAAGGAAAAATATGGTAGATATTAGAGAGCGGCAGAGAAGTAGCTCATTCTCTGCTTTCCTTAGTCAAAAAGTAATCTAAAGGAATAGGATGGGAATTGGCTCTAGCAGAAGAAATTATTAATATACCTTGGCTGGGGCTACTGTTTTTTATCTTTTGCAGGGGCCATTTGCTACCTTTAAGATGCAGTATGATCGAACTTGTGAGTGGACAGGACTTAAATTCAGCAACGATGGCAAGCTCATCCTCATTTCCACCAACGGCAGCTTCATTCGTCTGATTGATGCATTCAAAGGAGTGGTGATGCACACGTTTGGGGTGAGCTGACAGCCTTCAAGCATGGCTGTTTCCATGCTCATACTTCCTATGCTAAGAATTATGTTAGCTGGTTGGTGGAGACCAACAGTTACTCTTGACTTACTCATGAAGGCATGCACTTGTATTTTCTTCCTGCTCATGAACTTACCTCTCTTGGATTTTGTAGATGTTCATTTCTCACCAAGTGACCCAAGTTTGGTATTTAGATATAAAATAATTTCCTAACAGTAAAGTTTTTTTGTCCTCTTGAGTATACCTTGAATACAGAGTTGAGGGTGGGAGTGGATTGTCAAGGATGGCAGCCACATTTGGAAGCTTGGTGGTGTAGTACATGACAAGGAAAGGGTTTCATGGAAAGGAAGGTGATGCATGTGCTGAGTCAGTGTTTGTAGGCATCTGTTTTTATTAATGGCTCTGTAACAACAAAAGAACTGCTCTGTTTTGTTTTAGGGTTATGCCAACAGCAAAGCTGTCACACTGGAGGCTTCATTTACTCCAGACTCTCAGTTTATTATGATTGGTGAGTTTCCCTTATCCCCTGTGGGGGTTATTTCTCTGGTACTATGCATTTCTTTGTTTAAATTATTAACTGAGACATTATTATCTATTTGATAGATGTTCTCAGATTTCTGTATAGCACATTATGCCAAGGACATAGTGTCTTTTAACTGCCCTGACTGGACCAAAATTTGAGTTAAACTCCACAAGCACTACCTTATTAGTAATACTAATGTCCTGGTGTAACCCTACATTCAGTCATCTTAGTGGCTGCCTGTTGGTAGGGTAATGGTATTTGGCCCCTTTTTTAGATGAGAAAACCAAAGTTAGAGGGGAAGTGACATGCCTGTGAACAAATAGCTAGGGTCAAGATCAATTTCCAAAGTGTCCTTCCTTCACCGCCTCTCCTCCCTCTCAATTTTGCCTGAGGGATGGGTCCTAAAGCTTGGCGTATCCTCAGATCTCAATCCATGTGTCATTTCCAGTTGTCTTTGTATTGTGCCTTGAGCTGTTACATTTTCCTTGAATATCCTCTTTAGGTTCAGAGGATGGCAAGATCCATGTCTGGAATGGAGAGAGTGGTATAAAAGTAGCTGTGTTGGATGGTAAACACACAGGCCCGATTACCTGTTTGCAATTCAACCCCAAGTTCATGACTTTTGCCAGCGCGTGTTCCAACATGGTATGTGAACAGTAAGAGGTATCTGCCACTCAGGGACCCTTTCCAGTTGGGGTGGTGGGTGCCTCAACAAGCACAGCAAGCTGTGTTCTGCATAGGTACATTACAAGCATCCAAGTACATGTTTCTCAACTGGTGGTTTCCCTATTTCATCTCCTATTATTTGATCTCTGGCTGGGCTGGTCTTGTCTTTCATTTTTATTCTTCCTAGAGGTGATCAGGAATCACCTTTGAGCTCCAAGGAGATCATAGGCCAGTTTTTGCTCTGGACCCTAATTTTAGGTCCAAAGTACCTGGGCTACGCTTGGCAATTTTTTTGCTCCTTAAAATACTCTGAACCGGCCTTTTGTGGTTTCAGTTTTCCATTCCTGTTGGTTTACGCCAAATTCCCAGAAATTTCTACAGTTGGTCATAACTCACCACTTAGAATTAACTCCAGGCCCTTGTCTCTTCCTAGATACTACTAACAGAACAAAAGATCAGTGAGTCTCAGCTCCGATTTTCCCTTGTGATCTCCTAAACCTGCCTGGGTATTCGGGGATGAGACATTTCATTACTAGCCTACCCAGAGCACATTGCCCCCTTGCTTTTTTTTTTTTAAACCAGGAAAAAAATGTTAGAAAAAATACAGCAAAACCATCCAGTTCCTTACTTTTTACAGCCCAGGAAGGCGTGGGCCTGTTGGAGGTAACCTGGTGGATTAGCAATGAGGGCAGGTTACCTATTCACCCACCTCCCAGGCAGCACTCCTTTTTTTCCCTTCCTTTAAAAAAAAAAGGAGGGGGTCTGCTCTGGTGGAAGGTGGACAGTGATTATTGGAGAAAAACAAAACCAGTTTACTTTCACATAGAGGGAAGAGTGTTTCTGTCTCCTTAGAGCATCAGGGTTGGTTGGTTAGGAGGGAGGGCTACCAGAGCCATTGGGGTTGGGCACATTTTTGCTGTGGGGTGGGATGTGAAGAACCATTGGCAGTGAGGAGATGCTTGGCTTTTTAAAGTTGATTTATGTTCTCCTTCTAGGCCTTTTGGTTGCCCACCATTGATGACTGACCCTGTTGCTGCTCAGCTATTTCTGTACAGTGAGGGCGGCCAGCAGGAAGAAACTCAGAGGGAACTGAGATCATAGTGGGATTGGATCATTTGACTGGGCTGGAGAACATCCTTTTACATGGCCTTCCCATGGATGTGCTGTACATCTGCTCAAAAGAAAATAATTACTTTGATGAGCGTCTTCAAAAGGACTCTTGGTGCAACAGACTCAATTGGAACTCAGCTTTTCTAGCTGTCACTGCACCATGCTCTGCTAGACGAGTGACCAGACTCATGATTTGCTATAGTGGGGCTCTCAAGCATCTTCAATTTGAATGTACATGCTGCTGAGGAGCCGGTGAAGTCATCAGTTCCGCACATCCCTTCTACCCTCCAACTGCATGGGAAGCCAAAGTCCTGGTTTTGAAATGCTTGGGCAGCTCAGCCGCTCGCCCTCACCCTGCATGTCTTGTTACTGGGTCTCCCTGTGTACTTGTGGCATTATCCACAACCATCATGTTTCTTAGGTGCCAAACATTTACAGAAACATATTCATATATCTTGGGGTCAGAGAAAGGGACAGATACAGAAGGACCTTGCTTGCAGGAAGCCATGCAATTAGTTTCTGCAGTTAGTCGTGTGAGGCTAGGTGGTCGGGCAGGCCTCAGGCTGTAGGTGTTGGGTGGGAAAAGACCCAAGGGCCTGAAAGGGAGGGAAAGGAGAGGG
The DNA here is from genome assembly GCF_028885655.2 of Pongo abelii. Taxonomy (NCBI): domain Eukaryota; kingdom Metazoa; phylum Chordata; class Mammalia; order Primates; family Hominidae; genus Pongo; species Pongo abelii. The sequence goes on from NC_085928.1 coordinate 102,114,112, forward strand.
TAGCGGGAGGGTAGCAGGTGAGTCCCTAGGGCTGGAAGGTTTTGCAGCAGCCTGGTGCAGTTCCCTGTCATCAAGACAAACCCACGGTCCTCCTGGGTGCCTACCAAGCTTGGTTTGTACAAAAGCAAGGTGGGAGTCTATTTTTGTACATGAGATACATCACACTTACCTGTGGGCCAGTATTGTGAAGTGAGTCTGAGTTGTTTACACTGATGCCTTCCCTGCCCACCACAAATTGTGTACATAGTCTTCAGATGATACTACCCCCTTTCCCCAGCTCCCAACCAAGAGCTGGTTCTAGGCCTGTGTTATATGTCATATTTAGCCTTTTTATATATGACCTTTGATTTCTGTTGTTTGTATTTTAGCACAGTGTATGCACCTTCACTTAAATACATCTGTGTGCATACAGATATGCATATATGTGTGTGTGTATGCATATATCTCTCATCTGTAGTTTCTGAGAGTTCAGCTGAAGCAGATGGAGTCCTGCAGCCCAGGAGACACACTGCATCCCTGCTAATAGTGTTTGCCGCAAGTATTAGTGAGTCTTATTAATATTTTCATTTCAGAAGACTGAAGCAAAGCTTATAGTGTTCGCTTTCTTTGGCAGCTAAGTGAGGGTCTTGGGATGACTCGCTGTGTTCCTCAAGCTGCACTTTGGGGCCATCTCTGCAGTATTAGCCCCCTTTTTGCTTGGTGGTACTCTGTCTGTGCCTGTGTGTGTGTGATAGTCACTCTTGCATGGCTTCCGTGTCTGGTTTGTGGCATTTGGGGATAAGGTGCTGAAGCCAGAGCATTTGCAGTTTGTTTGAGGCCTCGTTGCCAATGATAGATCACTCCCGTTGACCTGGTATGTCTGCTTGCTTGCTGCTTTTCCTTGCTTTCTCTTGGAAGAGGAAAGGACTCTGGTCAGGCCCAGGCTGAGTGACATGAGCTGCAGCTGGCTCATGGCCTTGAGCAGAGAGAGTGGTATGTCATTTTACTAAGTTCCTAAACAAACATTTATGCAGGCAACACTCCTTGCAGATCCAGAAACTGAGGCACAATAGGGTTATGACTTGCTCAAGAATATGTAGCTGCTAGGGGGTAAATCAAGGCATCACAACTTCTGTTCAGCGGGCAGGAATAGGCTGTGAATTGCTAGCACTTTTTTTTTTTTAAGCAATTACTTTTTGACTTGTTCCTCCAACTGAAAGTGCAAGAGGCATACACCTTTCCCAAATGTAGACTAGAATCTACAGGATGCCACCCACTGTATAGCTCTGCTTTCCCAGAGAAGAAGAACTTTTAGAAACCAAATGATCTTAATTGTTATTGCCCACCCCTGGCTTTTCAGGGTAGAAGATTCACAATAGGAATGATTGTTAAGAGAGAGTGCTTGGAACCGTGGGTTAACAGGAAAGGCTACCTAACTTCACATATCTGCAACCAGAGCAGCCACCAAGCATTACTTAGCAGCAGGAAAATGATTGTATTTGAGTTCCTGTGTGTCCAAAACTGAGGCACCATGTTCTTTGAAAACATGCCACCTCAAGGCCGGGCGCAGTGGCTCACGCCTGTAATCCCAGCACTTTGGGAGGCCGAGGCGGGCGGATCACCGGAGGTTGGGAGTTTGAGACCAGCCTGACCAACATGGAGAAACCCCGTCTCTACTAAAAATACAAAATTAGCTGGGTGTGGTGGCATGCGCCTATAATCTCAGCTACTTGGGAGGCTGAGGCAGGAGAATTGCTTGAACCCAGGAGGCGGAGGTTGCGGTGAGTTGAGATTGTGCCATTGCACTCCGGCCTGGGCAACAATAGCAAAACTCCCATCTCAAAAAAAAAAAAAACAAAACAACAAAAAAAACGCCACCTCACGGTCTCTATCATTGGGCCCTGTGGTTGCAAAGCTGCCTCCTGAATTAAGAAGGAAAGGGAAAAGATACAGCTGGAAGTGAGTGGAAGACATGCTGAGGGCTGGGGCTGCACAGACGTGCTCAGCAGGGCTAGAGGTGCTCGAGCCCTATTGGGGATGGGTGGGGAGTGGGGCAGCGGCGTTTGCCACCTTAGGAATCGGGGCCAAAGCCACTGATGTTTATTTGACAGTGACACTGCACTGGGTACTTAAATTATTTCCCGTTTCAATCATAATTACTGCTTATTAATGAAAATTTGGGAATTTTAGAAAGAATCAAGTTTGCCACCCAAATGCTACCACTGTTAATCTTTTAGTGTTAAATGTTCCCCCTAGACATTTCTGTGCATAGATTTTTGGTGTGTTTACATAGTCATTATTCTGTATATACAATTTTATGTCCCTTTTGTACTTAACGTATAAACATTTTTTCCATGTTACAGTCTTAAACAGAATTTTATGGCTGCAGCCTCTTCGATTTGAGTTTCTGTAACTTGGGTTGTCTCCTGTCAGTTCTCCTGGCTCACACTGCAGCTTGCTGTAATGCTGTGTGGAGGGATTGCTGGGCTCCCTGGGACTGCCTCTGACTGCCCCTTGGTAACTAAGATTTATGGGCTGGTGGGAGGAACCCCTAGAACCAACCTTCAACCCCAGGCTGTAATAGCCATAGAGCCAGCAATGACTGACGGGGAAAGGCAAGCCTGAGCCAGCCTGAATCTTCGGAGACTGTCTGGCACTTACCTCAGGCTGCCTTGCATCCTCTACTGTTTACCTCAACCCTTGACCAGATTGACAACCTCTAGTTGGAATATGTTTTGTCCTGCTAGTCCCTGGCTTCAGGAGGGCAAGAATACTGGAGTCTCTTTGAGGCCCCAGCACCCAGTCTGGCAGAAGGCAATTGATTGGGTAACCCATTTGCCTGGAGGCTGCTGCTCCAGCTCAGCATTCTCAGAGCTGTAGAACCTGCTTCCTGCTCTTGCCTCGCCCGCTCTGGACCAGAGAAGAAAACCTCAGGCCTGCCACATTTTCACATTGCTCATGGGACTCTGCAACGGTGGCGGAGGGAACATCCTAGCTTGTGTGTGACAGGCCATGCATAGGCTTTTCTGACACAGACTACATACGTAGGAAGAGACCCCCTCCTGGCCTGGTGGGAGGACTGCTTCCGTGTTCAGCAGTGCTGGGAGACATGAACAAGTAGGTGAGCATGGCTGCCCTTACAGCAGCCACTCTGGTCTCTGGCCTGCTCGCAACTGAAAGACCCACTTCACCCACTCCCCAGGCTTCATTCAGCCTTGTGATGTGAGGAACAACAGCAGGCATGGTAGCAAGCTAGGCAAGCAGGCTGTGGGGGCGAGCTGGCTCACCAGTTGATGTGGGTAACAGAAGCAGGCACAGGATGCTGCCCACACTTTTTTTTTTGTTCAGGCGGAGTGGTGAGGTAGTGGGGGCTGTGGTGAAGAAAGAGGAAGTGACACTCCTACAGGCTGGTAGGACAGCACTCAAGCTGCCTGGCTAGAGGAGTCCTGGTGAGACTACCATAGGGCCCAGCTGTGGACAGGTTCAACCCTGAAGTCCTGCACTGGAATATAGCAGTGGGAAATGTCTGATGCAGTTTTTCCAGTCTTCCCTGGAGAATGTGTAGGAAATGAAATCTAGAGTTAATGGGTAGGAAAGGGGGTCTGAGGCCAGATGCAGTGGCTCACGCCTGTAATCCCAGCACTTTGGGAGACCGAGGTGGGTGGATTCCCTGAGGTCAGGAGTTTGAGACCAGGCTGGCCAACATGATGAAACCCCATCTCTACTAAAAATACTGGGTGTGGTGGTGTGTGTGCCTGTAATCCCAACTGTTCAGGAGGCTGAGGCAGGAGAATCACTTGAACCCAGGAGGCTAGAGGTTGCAGTGAGCCGAGATTGCACCACTGCACTCCAGCCTGGGCGACAAGAGCGAAGCTCCATCTCAAAAAAAAAAAAAAAAAAAGCTGGGGTGGGGTGGGTTCTGAGAGCCTCTCAGTTGAGTTGAGTTAATTATACAGGTTTTACCATTGGCTCTGCAACCTGTTGGATATTCTTCTTGGCTGCAATTTTGGGCTGTCAGTTGCCTGGTAAGAGAATTCACCTAAATTATAAAGTAGGAGTAAATCAGGGGAAGGGTCAAGTAAAGCTGAGGTCATGAAGGTGGTTTGCCTTGTAATTCAATAGATACTTCCTGAGCACTTGAGCTTTGGTACGTCCTAGTTGACAGCATAGCTGTTTTTGTTTTGTTTTTGAGACAGAGTTTTGCTCTTGTTGCTCAGGCTGGAGTACAATGGCGCGATCTTGGCTCACTGCAACCTCCGCCTCCCAGGTTCAAGCGATTCTCCTGCCTCAGCCTCCTGAGTAGCTGAGATTACAGGCATGCGCCACCACACCTGGCTAATTTTGTATTTTTAGTAGAGACGGTTTCAACATGTTGGTCAGGCTGACAGGGTTTCAACATGTTGGACAGGCTGGTCTCAAACTCCGGACCTCAGGTGATCCGCCTGCTCGGCCTCCCAAAGTGCTGGATGACAAGCGTGAGCCACCACGCCTGACCCCGTTTTTTTGTGTGTTTTTTTTGTTGTTGTTGTTTTTTTTGAGACAGAGTCTCACTGTGTTGCCCTGGCTGGAGTGGAGTGGCACAATCTCCACTCACTGCAACCTCCACCTCCTGGGTTCAGGTGATCCTCCCACCTCAGCCTCCCAAGTAGCTGGGACCACAGGCATATATCACCATGCCCTGCTAATTTTTTGTATTTTTGATAGAGATGGGGTTTCACCATGTTGTTCAGGATGGTCTCAAACTCCTGAGCTCAAGTGATCTACCTGCCTCAGCCTCCCAAAGTCCTGGGATTACAGGCATGAGCCACTGTGCCCAGCCAAGATGACAGCATAGTCTTTTTGGAGAAGATGAACTAAGCTGCTTATTAAACAGCAAGCCCTAAGGCCCTAACTTTTATCCAGCTAATTCTAGCTTTATAGAAATCTGCATTCAAAAGTAAGTGAAAAAGTCACAGTGTGTATCTGTAATTCCAGCTACAGGCTGGGAGGACTGCTTGAACCCAGCAGTTTGAGACTATCCTGGGCAAAATAGACCCTGTCTCATTACTTTTTATTTTTAGTTTTTTGAGATGGAGTCTCTGTTGCCCAGGCTGGAATGCAGTGGCACAATCTGAGCTCACTGCAACCTCCACCTCCCAGGTTCAAACGATTATTCTGCCTCAGCCTCCTGAGCAGCTGGTATGTGCGACCATGCCCGGCTAATTTTTGTATTTTTAGTAGAGACAGGGTTTCACCATATTGGCCAGGCTGGTCTCGAACTGACCTCATGATCGGCCTGCTTTGGCCTCCCAAAGTGCTGGGATTACAGGTGTGAGCCACCATGCCTGGCCTTACATTTTTTTTTTTTAAGTGAAAAGACCACCCTTCCAGTATCTCAAGCCCAGAGCCTACAAGTAGTGGAGGCTGGGCATGGTGGCTCATGCCTGTAATCCCAGAGAGGCTGAGGTGGGATTATCACTTGCATCCAGGAGTTTGAGCCAGTCTGGGCAACACAGACCCTGTCTCTACAAAAAATAAAAAGTTAGCAGGGTGTGGTGGTGCATACCCGTGGTCCCAGCTACTCGGAGTGCTGAGGTGGGAGGATCACTTGAGCCCAGGAGGTCAAAACTGCAGTGAGCTGTGATCACACCACTTTACTCCAACCTGGGTGACAGAGTGAGACCCTGTCTCCCAAGAAAAAAAAAAGCTAGTGCGGTGGCTCACACCTGTAACCCCAGCACTTTGGAGGCTGAGGCAGGTGGGTCACTTGGAGTCAGGCATTCAAGACCAGCCTGGCCAACATGGTGAAACCCTGTCTCTACTAAAAATACAAAAATTAGCTGAGTGTGATGGCGCATGCCTTCAATCCCAGGTACTTGGGAAGCTGAGGCAGGAGAATGGCTTGAACTCGGGAGGTGGCGGTTGGAGGTTGCAGTGAGCCTAGACCATGCCACCGCACTCCAGCCTGGGTGACAGAGCGAGACTCCATCTCAAAGAAAAGGGAAAAAAAAAAGTGGTGGTAGAGACTTTTCTGTTTCCTGGCCAAAAATTCTCTCACTGGGGCTCACCCAAGCTGAGAACTAGGGAAACTGCAAAGAAAACATAGTCCTGATTACATGCAGGCTTACAAGGTGGAGCTAAAACTAATCCACTGAAAGGTAACAAGAAATAGCAATAGGTATCCTTAATCCAAGCTGTACAGAAATTCATGACTCACAAGGCTCTTCTGTAGAAAACATTTAATAATAGGGAGGTGACGGGGAAAACAAAGCAAGGGCAGTGTTGGGGCATCAGACCAGGGCAGGGCTGGAACTAGGGAGAATCAACCGTTAGTTAGGAGGCAGGCTACTACAGGTAGCAAATGGAGAGCCCTCTCACCCAGCCAACTCCAAGAGTTCCTCTTGTCCCTTGTGCTCTGCCCCAAACTTTAGCCCCAGCGCCTGTTCCTCATCTCCAGCAAAGAACAGCAGGGCAGGACCTGAACTGGTCTTTTTTCAGGGGCTGTCTTGAAGATGGCAGTTTTAGCAGACATGAGGCTGCCCAAAGGTTTCTACAAGCCACCCTGCGTGGACTTTGGGGGTTGTTGAACTCATGCCCTGACATCCATGAATTGGAGACCTGGATCTAAACATGGGCTAGCTGCCCATCCTGGCATCTTTGGCTAATACCCTTAGCCTGGGTCCCCCTATCTGAGAATGATACTTTGGGCTGTTGAAGATCCTGTCTGAGGAGCCTCACATGGGTTTCCTAGTTAAGCTGTAAAGTCACTCTGCCAGAGAAGGTTATCACCGCAAAAGGCAGGACCTGGAGGGCTGGGCTCTCCATACACTTCCAGCTCTGACTGCCTGGTATAAATGTTCCTCTTGAGATGGATGTGTGTTGAGATGGATAGTGAGAGCACTGGGCGGTGGCTAGGGATAGGGCAGGCAGGATTTGCTCTTGGTCACACTGGAGGGATGCCCAGACCACACCCGGGCACTAGAGCAGTTCTGGGATACAGTGTCTGAATCCTCAGTGGCCACTGCTCTCTTGGCCCTGACTGTGCAAGGGAATCACGAACACAGAGACGTCATCGTAGGACACCTGCCCTTCCTCTGTGAGACTGTCTTCCTTTCCCTGTGTGCTGTGTATCAGCATCTGGGCCAGCTTTGAGAACCTGTGAAGACCATCCTGCAGATAGACTTCAGGGGCAGAGCAAAGGGGCAAGGCCAGACCTTAGGAGAACTCACTGCACAAGGCTGGACATGGGGACTGAAGCAATGCAGTCCGACTGTGGACCAAGCAAGCTGCAAGTCTAGGAGGGCCACAGGCTGGACCATGAGAGTCTAGATCCAGGGATTTTTGGAACCCACGGTCTCCCCTCCTCCTCCAAGAAGCTTGAGACAGCCCCGATCCTGGCCAGCTGCCAGCTTATTGTCAGTGCTCTGTCTTCTCAGCCATAACTACTTGGGCTTGCTGCTGGCACCAACCCAGGCCCAAGCAGGTCCCCAGCAGGTACAGTACCTGTGTGGGTCCTTTTGGTTCCCAGGGAGGAAGCTCCGCACCAGCCATGCCACCTGCTCGTTGGACAGGACATCCCAGAGTCCATCAGTTGCCATGACAACCACATCATCCTCCTGTAGCTCCAGCTGGTCCACATCCAGCACAGTCACCTACAAATTAAGCCTGAGGATCCTGCACACTCCCTTCCCGACTCCCACCAGCCTGTCTGCCTTTCTGGGCAGATGGAAGCTGGGTTGGACAGCGTTGCCCCCTTACCTGTGGGACAGAGAGCAAGAAGGGCTTGAGCTGGATGTTTGTGTCCAGGACTCTGAGCTGATGGTCTCCCAGGCCCCGGGAGACAGCCAGTGTTCCTAGTAACCGAGCCTGAGGGAAAGTGAGGTGTGAGGCGATGGCAAACGGCTCCAGCAAATGCACAAGTACCAGGCCCTAGCACTGCAGAGCACACAGGGAGAGGTGGACTGTGGCCCTTGGAAGCCGTGGACCGAGAGAGAAAATTCCTAGTCTCAGAGCAAATCCCAGGCCACCAGCCACAGCTACCAGCAAGAGGCAAAGGAGCTCCCACCTCTGCAGGGGACAATGAAGAGGGATTCTTGGCGTTGCGGGGACCAGGCACTGACCTGCCTACCCTGTCCGTGGATCAGTGGGTACTTGAGATCCGATTTGTCCACACGTTTGTAGCTCCTACCAGGAGCAGAGCCAGCATCAACCCAAGCCCTGTGCCCCATCTCATCTCTCCCCAACTCAGGGCCCAGCTGTCACACCCTCACAGTGCCACCCTGCCAAGGTGGAGCTGGGCCTGGATCCCAGGGGTCTCCCTTCCCACCTGTCCCCCATCCCCACTCACCAGCCACTCATGTGGTGATCCCTGAACAAAACCTTCTGTCCCAAGTCATCCCCCTTCAGCCGCCGAGGGAACTCCAGTCGGGTGAACTCGCCAGCCAGAAGCTCAGGGTAGACAAAGGCCTAGGGTGGGGAGGCTGCGCTCAGGTCATACTCCTTCTTATGGCCCTGGACCCAGGAGTTGGGTCTTCACAGCCTCCATGCTGCCAAGGGCACCTACCAGCTGCTGGATCCGCTGCCGCTCAGTCTCTGGGGTGAACTCGAAGCTCAGTGGCCGTATCTCATCTCTCCGCACCAAGATGGCCCTGGATTGAGGAGAGAAGGGAGAGGTCTAGGAGGGGGCCTCCACCCTCACCCATGGCCACCCTCCTACCAGTCCGTCCTCCAACCACCAGGACCCAGCTCTGTCCATGATCCCTTAAAGCCCTCCATGACTACCTAAGACCTGCAAGGGTGAAGGCTTAGCCCTTTAGCGGGGCCTTTGAGGTCCCTGCCCTCCCCAGCAGCCACTGTCCACACTCGACACATACCAAGTGCACACACAATTCAGCCAGTCAATCCTTCCTACTATCCCTCCACTTCCAGCCACCTTTGCTTGTCCCCATTGCTGCTTGTGCCCTCCCCATCCCACCCTTGCCCACCCTCCAAGGGGTGACTCACCTGCTATCCCCAGCATTGGCCACGTACAGCTTTCCCTGCAGGGACACAGCCACCAGGGCTGTGCAGCCGCCCACCTGGCCTGAGGCCTCCAGCTCCCGCCCGATCACCTCATCCTGGGGTAAACCGAGGCCACCTTAGCTGCTGCCTGTTCTGCCACCATGCTACTTTGTGTCTCAATCCCCACCCTACCCTACAGTTCACTTCCACCAGCAGGCCTGACAGTCCCAGCCCAAAGTCCAGCCATGCCTCCAAGATCCCTGCAGTCAGGAGATCTAGACAAGGGAAGGGCTACTCAAAATAGGAAGAGAAACCAGCCCCTGCACCAAGGACCAATAGGGCATTCAATTAGATGATGCAGGTAAAAGCAGTTAGCACACAGTAGGCACTGGATAAATGAGAGGGGTTATGCTGATAGTGATGGCTGTTAGTAACAATCCAACCAACCCAATCTCATCCTCCCAGTCCAAGGATCTGGTGTGATGACCATGGGTATACAGAGATGCCATTTCCTGAGACCCCTAGGGGCAAAATCTCCACTTCTTCCCCAGCCAAAAGCCACACACTCACACATTCCTGAAAGGCACTCTCCAATGCCCCGATCACCAAGTCTTCTGCCCTGATGCCCTTTTCCTCCACAAACTGAGGGTCACTGGGGCAGATGCAGCGGCCATTGAGGTGCATGGGGGGCTGAGTGGCCACCAAGCCTTCTACCACGGCCTCCAGCTGCCGGCGCAAGCAGGAGTGCAGGGTGTTGGCAGCCAAGATGGCTGCTGCAGGACCGCCGTGCCCATCGAACAGTGCCCAGTAATGGCCTGTCAGGAACTGCACAGGAAGGGCTCAGTGTCAGCCTCTGCCTGACTTCCCCAGTTGTCCCCTGACGCAACCTAACTAGGACCTGGGGCAGCAGGGTAAGAACCTCAGCCTGCAGGTCGTGGCCCTAGCCTGTAGGAGGGATTCCAGCCAAGAACTCAGACTGCACTCACCTCCTCTGGGCACAGGGTCAGCCACTCTTCTTCAGCCCCAAACTCACATCTCCGGATGCACAGCTTCCCACAGGCGGCTTGATCCTCATTGAATTCAGATTTCTCTGCATTGATAATCCTGAGGCCGGGAAATGGTAAGCGACCCTCCAGGGACACACCTATGTCCCCATGGGCACAGGGACCCAAGCTAGCACAGGGAGAGGACCCCTCCCTCTGGGGCAACAGCTCCCCAGTGCTGTCCCTAACACACACTTAGACAACCACGATGTAAGCTTCCTAACTTCACTGGCCTCATGGCTAAGGTAAAAGTCAGGGCCCAGCTCCTCTGGAGCCTACCTGGTGACCCAGGGCTAGAAGGTAAGGGTAGGTTGCCGTTCCTGTCCCCTGTCCTGTCGCAGCCCAAAGCCCTGTCCCATACAGCGCAGGTCATACCCAGGGAGAGATGGTGGGGGTAGGGGGCGAGGGTAAATCTCCAAAGCCCCGAATGCTGGAACTCTACCGAGTCTCTGGGCCTCATCTTGGAAGCCCCTGGGCTGCAGGTCCTTCCTGTCTTCTCTGAGGGGGAGGTCGGAATCCCAAGGAAAACTTTGGGTCGGGATGACGGGGAAGTTGTCAGGATTCGGAGGTGAGGGCAAGAAGGGGCTGTCCACAGGTGGGTGTGGGCTGTCACTCACTCAGCTCCTCCCGCTTTCTAGGCGGGCTCAGGCCCGGGCCCGAGCTGGGGGTCGGGGAGGGGCACTCACTCGGCGTAGCCTGCATTCCAGGGTAGCGTGCGTCCTCGTGCGGGGCTGCGCACTGGCCGGGAGTCTGGGCGGTGCGAGGCGTCGGCCGCCCCGGGGCTGGAGCTGGAGCCGCGCAGGAAGCGGGGCCGTCGGTAGGGCACGGGGCTGGCACGCGGCCCAGGCGGCCGCGGCGCGGGGAGCGGCTCCCCAGGCAGGAAGCGGCGCCGGAACCAGCCGGCGGACATGGCGCGGCGGCAGGGGGCTGCCCGCGGAGCGCGGGGCGCTAGGGCTGGGCCGCCCGCGGGAGGAAGAAGCGGGCCAGGGGCGGGGCCGGGGGAGGGGTGCGCTGGCGGGAGGCGGGGCCGGGGGCGCGCAGGCCGGAGGCGACGCCCCCCAGCCCCTACCTCCGCCCGGGAGGGCGTGCGCGGCTGGCTCCCTGACTCCAGGGGTCAACCCTCGCTACCGCCCGAAGAAGCCAACGCCGGCATCAGTCCCATTTGTCAAGCAGGAAAACCGAGGCCCAGAGAGGCGAAGTCGCCTGCCCAGCGTCCCACAGTAGCCAGTGAGGACTGTTCACCCACGCTTGCGGGGCACTGGTGGTTGAGAGGAAAAGTCCCCCACACTCCGCGGGGCCAGCGTAGCGCAGATCCTCGGACCTCCTCCTGCTGGGTGGGGACCTGACGCAAGGGGAAGATGGGGACAAGATAAGCTGGGAGGTGTCAGACCCGCACATTGAGTAAATGCCACGGAGCACAGGTTCCTTCAGGCGGCCTCCAATACTCTCCACCCGGGCCTGCCACCCTCCCACCCCAGACGAGCTTAGTGGTCACCTTGGCTTTCCCCGTGCTGAGAGGCTGCTGCCACCCTCGAGGACAGTCTTCCAAATGGCTGTCCCTGCATTCAAGATGTCTTCGCGGATTAGACAGCAGGATCCTTACTGGACTGTGAGTGAGTGACGGACAAGAGAAATCTGTGTGAGTGTAAAGGGGAATCCGTGGTCCCCCAAAGGCTCCAGCTGGTCAGTTCAGACCTGGGACGGAGGGAAGTGAAAGACGAGGAACCATCTTGCGGTCTCTCAACCACTGGCTAGCTGTCACCAGGCGGTCAGCAGCAGTGTCCCCTTCACATCTGCGAGTTAACAAAGCACTTTGTCACCCATTTGTCACTCAAGTCCAACTCCCTGTGCAAAAGTGTTACTTTGGCCGGAGGCAGCGGCTCACGCCTGTAATCCCAGTGCTTTGGGAGGCCGAGGCGGGTGGATCACTTGAGGTCAGGAGTTCGAGACCAGCCTGGCCGACATGGTGAAACCCCGTCTGTACTAAAAATACAAAAATTAGCCAGGAGTGGTGGTGTGTGCCTGTAATCCCAGTTACTCAGAAGGCTGGGGCACAAGAATCGGTTGAACCCAGGAGGCAGAAGTTGCAGTGAGCCGAGATGGAGCCGCTGCACTCCAGCCAGGGCAAATGAGCGAGACTCAGTCTCAAAAAAAAAAAAAAGAGTGTTACATCATACGGACGATTCTGAGGCCCATGGAAGGGAAGTCTTGGACACCCAGGGCTGTACTGTTTCCATTATGACAATGCAGCTGACTCAATCCTCGCCCCCAGGGCACTTCTCTTCCCCTTTCCTCCTCCAGGAAGCCAGGGCTTGCCAATTAAAAGCGGCTAAGGCTCCACAGCCCAGTGCCCCCATATGAGCTGTATGAGGAGTCCACCTTCACCTCCACTCCCTAGCCCAGGCAGACGCTCAGTAGGCCCCACTTCCTCCCAGCAGCTAGTCCTGCCCCAGTGGGAGTTCCTCGAGCCCAAGAAGGAAGGTTTTTAGGGCAGGGAGCTGTGTCCAACACCCACTCCCTCCGATGACTCAGTCCCAGACCAGCCTGGGGGCTGATTGACTGAACCCATAGTGTATGCTGGGGCCACACTGGGCACAGGAACACAGTGCTAATGGAGACAAGCCAGGCCTCTGCCCACCAAGCCCCCTGCAGTGATGGTAGCAGTTCTGGTGGATGCTGCTTCATCCAGCTGGCAAGGGGATAGGGGCGACGTCAGAGAAAGTTACCCAAAGGACCTCTGAGCTGAGAATTGTCACTGCGACAGAACAGAAATGTACCAGGCTGGGGCGGGCCCAATTCAGTCTATGGGGCCACTTCCTCACCCTCACCAGTTGATGCCTCAGAGGACTTTAGTCTAAAATTGGACAAAACAAAGTACATACACTCTATTCCCCAACCCACCCCTGGGTGGGGGAAAGCCTTGTCCTAAAGTATTTTCACAGAAGCTCTGGGCAACCAGATGTCATAGGCAGTCTGTTGCACAGCTTAGCCATTGTCTATTTTCAGAGCCATGTGGAACCACATGGCAATCCCATCCTCTCTGTTCCAAGGTAGCCTGAGTGTTCCTTCAGTGCTACCAGGCTCTTCTGGCTTCCAGGGCTCCTAGGTGCCTCACTCTTGCCTGGATCTTAAGACTATGTCTCTTGGTTTACTCCCTCATTTTGCTGAAGTGCATCCTTCAACAACTTTCGAAGAAAGGGTGACTGGGAGGTACTTTCCTGAGAGATGTTATTTATCTATCTTTTTCTGTGAATGGTCTGTTTGTATCCTTTGCCACACTTTCTACTGGGCCATTTGTCTTTTTTTTTTTTTTCGATATGGAGTTTTGCTCTTGTCACCCAGGCTGGAGTGCAATGGCGTGATCTCGGCTCCCCACAACCTCTGCCTTCTGGGCTCAAGTGATTCTCCTGCCTCAGCCTCCTGAGTAGCTGGGATTACAGGCATGTGCCACCACTCCTGGCTACCATTGGTCTTTTTCTTATTGACTTATGAGAGCGCTTTATATATTAGAGAAATCAGCTCTTTATTTTGAAATGAGTTACAAGTATGCTGTTTGTAACAAGTTACAGTTTGTTATTTGTGTTTTGGCTGTGATGGTGGCTTTTTCCATATAGACTTTATTTTTTATGCAAATGGTTATTGATTTTTTCATAAACGAAAATAAAAATTTCAGGACCCCCAAATTGGTTATGCTAAAGGGAGAGTTAAGCTTGGAGACTGAGCCACACAACACTGGCATTCCTATTTTTTTTTCTGAGATGGAGTCTTGCTCTGTCGCCCAGGCTAGAGTGCACTGGCGCGATCTCGGCTCACTGCAACCTCCGCCTCCCGGGTTCAAGCAATTCTCCTGCCTCAGCCTCCCCAGTAGGTGGGATTACAGGCACCTGCCACCATGCCCAGCTAATTTTTGTATTTTTAGTAGAGCCGGGGTTTCGCCATTTTGGTCACGCTGGTCTCGAACTCCTGACCTCAGGTGATCCACCCACCTCGGCCTCCCAAAGTGCTGGGATTACAGGCGTGCTAGGATTACAGGCGTGAGCCACCGCACCCAGCCTTTTTTTTTTTTTTTTTTTTTAATTTTATTCCGGCAACACTTCATTCTATGCTGTAGAACTAATGTTCTCCAAAACTGTCATTCTTTTCCCAAATGGATACCTGTTACCTTGCAACCTTGTGTCAAAATATTATGCATTAACCAGATCCCCACAAAAAGGCAAAAAGCCTCATGAATCTCCAGGTGACTGCAGTCACAAATTGCTCAGCAGTAAATTCTTTGCCAGTCCCTAAAACTTTCAGGATGTATATCCTCCTATAAAACAAGGACATGTCAACTGCAACTTTAGGTCTGCAACCTAAACCTAACTCCTAAAACCAAAGTCTGTTAAATTTCACACTGACAATGTCAATTACAAGTTTATCTGCCCAGGTGCAGAACAAGGATAAGTTGAGATCAGTCATTCCTCTACCTAACCTGAGACCTCTGCATAATTGGCTCTTCTGTTACTCCCTGTTCTTCCAGTGTTCGCCTTATCTTCCATATAGCCTAGATTTACGGGACACTAATTAAGAGTCTCACAAAAACATAACCATTTGCCTCACTGTCTTCTCCCTTTTAAAGAAATGTACATATATTGAGCCTCCTGAAAACTTCTTGGGAGAGCACAGGCCACAGACGTTTCTGTGACTTGTGTTGCTTTCCTGGGCACGCTCCAACTCTGGCTCAATAAACCTCGATTGATTGAAGCTCTTGCCTCAGTCTCTTATTTGGGTTAAGATTTTCTTTTTTTTTCTATAGACTAATTTTGGAAGTGAAAGATTTTCTTTGATGGTTTCTGTGTTTGGTGACACAGAAGTTTCCTCCACTCCAAGATTCTACAAACTGCGCCCTTTGTTTCTTCAGTATTTTTAAATTTTTTTAAGAGAGTCTCACTCTGTCACCCAAACTGGAATGCAGTGCTGTGATCATGGCTCACTGCAGCCCTTAACTCCTGGGCTCAGGTGATCCTCCTGCCTTAGCCTTCCAAGTAGCTGGGACTACAAACATGTGTGACTGTGCCTGGCTAATACATATCTATCTATTAATCTATCTATCTATCTATAGATATGTATATGTAGAGATGGAGTCTTGCCATCTTGACCAGGCTGGTCTTGAATTCCTGGCCTCAAGCAGTCCTGTCTCAGCCGAGTAGCTGGGACTACAGGTGTACATCACCATGCCTGGCTAATTTTAAAATATTTTTTTTTTTTTGTAGAGATGGAGTCTCACCATGTTGTTGTCCAGGCTGGTCTCAAACTCCTAGGCTCAAGAGATCTTCCCACCCTGGCCTCCCAAAGTGTTGGGATTACAGGCATGAGCCACTGCACCTGGCCCCCAACTTCTCGAATAAAATGAAACTATGATTCTTGGGCACACTCACTACCATGTGACATTGATCAAATCACTTCACCTCTCCAAACCTCAGAGTCTTTATCTGTAAGATGGAAAAAGTAACACCTACTTCAGGGGCTGTCATGAGGATTAAATAAATGTGCCCAGCAGGTAGTAAGTGTACAACACAAAGCATCTAATGGTTCATTCATACATTTGCTTATTTTGCAATTATTGGCCACCTGCCAATGTTGGGCACTGTTCTAGGCACAGGGGATACAGCAAGGGCAAACACCTAACTACTGGTGGAGGGAAAACAATAAACCAATATGTAAAGATATGTGCCAGGTAGTGATAAAAGCAAAGAATGACCCATGGAGAGGGTCAGCCGGAGAGACCACGCAGTACCCTACCTTGTCACAGTTCATCCAGTGAGGGACATTTTTACAGGGCGCATGACCTTAATCTTTTTCATTAATCTTGGTTAACTCGTTTCCAGGAGGTCAAGTCTCTTGTGGTTCTGTGGAATCACCAAATGCTCCTGTGGATGTGGCTTAGTCTGAGCTGATGTAACAAGTAGCTACTGTGTTGCTGGCACCATTTGGCTGTAGCAGGGTTCAGTGTGGGAGGCCTTGCCTGTGAACTGTTCTAGAAGGCAAGCTGCAGGGCTGCATAGCACTCCATTTTCCACTGTGAGTGCTGGGGGGACAGTGGTTAGCAGATGACATAGGCCCAGTCCTCAGGGTGAGCACAGGAAGATGAATGAGAAAACCCTTCAATTCTGTGTATGCTGGGCTCTCTCGGGATGAGAAACTCAGGGGTTGTGGGGCACAGAGGAGGCCTCAATGCAGGCTAGTGAGGGTGGGGAGCAAGACAGTAAACGAAGCTGAAGCTGGGGCCAGATGCCAGGTAGGCCACACAGTTCATCATCACGTCTCTCAGCAACCCCAGCCCAAAAAGCTGGCCTCCTTTCCAATCTTCCCAGCCAAAGTCCCTGGACAAGCTGATTGGACCAACCAGAGTCAGATGCTCATCCCTGACTCATCACAGTGGCGTGGAAGATGCCACATGTTGACTGGTTGGTAGCAGCAGGCAGGTACTGGTACCAGTAAGGCAAGGCTGCTGGATATAGACACAGAAGGTCATTAGGACATGGGAAGTTCCTCACCAGGCTCTGGCCCTCTTTCAACCTCTGGGCCTTTGCACATGCAGTGCCCTCTTCTCAGAAAACCTTTCTGGCTGGGACTAGTAAGTGGCTCACGCCTGTAATCCCAACGCCTTGGGAATCCGAGGCGGGCAGATCACCTGAGGTCGGGAGTTTGAGATCAGACTGACCAACACGGAGAAACCCCGTCTCTACTAAAAATACAAAATTAGCCAGGCATGGTCGTGCATGCCTGTAATCCTAGCCACTCGGGAGGCTGAGGCAGGAGAATCGCTTGAACCCGGGAGGCGGAGGTTGCAGTGAGCCGAGATCGCGTCAGTGCACTCCAGCCTGGGCAACAAGAGGTTAACTCCATCTCCAAAAAAAAAAAGAAAGAAAGAAAACTTTTCCCTCCACTCTGCTGGACTGTTTTATTCTCCCTTCTAGGTTTCCAATCTTCGCCTTCTCCTAGCAGCCCCTCACATTGTCTCGACGGGCTCTCACCACCATACACTCCATCTAGTGGGTGAAGGCGGGTCTAGACCTGTGAGGGCAAAGCCTAGCGGCCATGACCACCCCGAGGTGCCCAGGACCCCACAGGAAGCGCTCAAGAAATGGCCCCTGGGGAAGAGCTGGCGCGCCCACCCACAAGCAGACCCCTTCCTGGGTGCAAACCCGTGTACGCTGGTACCCACTCCTATTCGGAGACCCACCTGGCTTGGGGCGCACAGATCGGGCACGCGCGCACGATCCGCCCCACCCACAGACCACCGTGATCAGGGCGCACAGACACACACGCGCGTCCTCCCACGCACGCTCGGTCACACGCAGGCCCCCTCTCCTGCCCCAGAGGAACGCGCTGGCGTGCGCACGGCGAATCAATCATCATTCTTAGACCCACCCGGACCGAGGCGCAGGCTGCGCGCACGCGCGGCCCCGAGTCCCCGCCTCCCGGCCGCGCCTGTCGGGGGCGGGGCGCCGCTGGGGGCGGGTCCTGCGGCACCGCCCGGGAAGCTGCGCGAGGCTCGACAGCCTCCGCCACATCCTCCTCCTCTCTTGGTCCAGCGAGCGTTGCCGGGCCAGGGTCAAGCGGAGGGCTCCGACGGCGCGGACGGAGCGAAGCGCCGAGCCATGGCGCACCAGACGGGCATCCACGGTGAGGGCGGATGGCGGGCGGGCAGGGGGCCTCGGTCTCTGCTCTCGGAAGCGCCCCCTCCCCGGCTCTCGGCCCCTCCCTCCACCCCGCACCAGCCGGGAGAAAGCTTCCTGTTCTCTTTTGCAGCCGCGGGTCGCCTGGGGTGGGCACATCTGGGGGAGTACGGACGTGGTGTGCATAGCTGGGAGTGGGCGTATATGTACGTACACAACTGGGGTGGAAGTATCTGTGTGCCTACCTGGAGATGAATGTGGCTGTGTGTGCCCATCTGTATATTTTTGTTCCTTTCCGGGAGTGGGTGTACACGCATGTGCACAAGTCTTCCGTGTACAGTCCTGCCTGTGCACCTCTGGATGTGACTCGCTTGTGCACATCTAGGGTCATTCATGCACTGGCACTAGTGGCTGTTTGAATGGACACTGTAGGTCGCATAGGACCCTCTTTAGACATCAGTGTTTCATGGCAGTGTGCACATGTATGTGGGTGTCTGTGTGTGTGCACAGTTGGAGCGCATCTCAGTGTGCATTTGTTGCCAAGGATGCATATACCGCATGTGTCTGACTTGAATGGGCTTGTGTATGTGTGTTAGGAGAAGGCCCTGACCTTTGCTCCTCCCAGGACACTCACTCTCCCCAGGCTAGGGAAAACCCGGAACAGAGACTTCTACGTGGGATGGAGAAAGCTGCCTATCTGACCTTGACCTCTGACCTCCCTCCCATTTTCCACTGTGACTTTCTGAGTCTGCCTCAGTCTGGTTGGAAGATCCCAGCTCCAGGCTGCAGACAGGGAAGAGGTCCAGATATGGGGTTTTTGAGGGAGAGTCCTGGCCCTAAAGAATCCAGGCCAGCTCCCACCCCCAGCCCCATCCCTAGGAAGCTTCACCATCCCCTAGCATCACACACCCTCTCCCCCAGGGGTCCCAGTTTCCTTCTTGGACAGGCTGTGAGAGAAGCAATGGCTGGGAGCCAGGTGCCCTCTCTACCTGGGGCTCAGTGTCCTCATCTGTCACTGGCCTGTGGGGAAGGCCCAGGCTGTTTGCCCAGACAGCCTGGTGGGTTTGGCCACCAGCCACCCCTCCCACCACACTAGGATCCCCTGCTTGGGGCTGCCACCATCGACCTGCCTGACCACCTGAATCCTGGTGCGGTTGTGGCCACTTGGTGGCTGGGCTGCCCTGAGAAGGTTTCCCGGGCCCCGCGAAGGCAGGGGCCTGGGTCAGGGCCAGGGCTCCCAGATGGGCCAGCCTTTCTCCAGGAGGAGCTGGCGGGCGGGCTTCATGACTCAGCCCCAGGAGGGAATTGCCTCCTGGCCAGCTTCTTCCTTCCCCTTTGTCTGATCATAGCTGCTGCCTCCCAGCCTCCAGCCCTAGTGGAGGAGATTCCAGGAAGTTAGCCACCCCATACCCCTTCCCTGCTGCCTCACTCCCTCCTTTCCCATAGTGAGACAGGCCCACTGAGGGGGTCACTGGGGACTGGGCTGCCCCCACCCCTCCTTCTGCCTGTGAGCAGCCCACTCCTTCCCATTTCTGGCCGGGGAAGTTGACAGCAGAGATCACCCTGGAGGACCAAGTGCCAGCCCTGTCCCGACCATAGGTGTGGATCTGCTGACCTCAGAGCAGGGCAGGAAAGGGACCTGTAATGTGAGGCTCACTGGAGTCGGAGGGAGGGTGTTCATGAATCATTGATAATAGAGGCTCAGGTGTCCCAGGCCTGGCCTCTGGATTATTGATGGTGGCTGGGCAGGCATTGGGGCTGGGGTGGGCAGGGATGTGCCTTTTCCTGCTGGGGTGTCAGTTTGCCCTGGTAACACTAGAAGGGGCCTGTCGGCCTGTCCCTTAGGGGAGCTTCTTGGCCTTCCTTCTGGGAAGGTCTGGGCAGGTAGAAGGGGCAGCTCAGCACAGTCAGCTTGCTGTTATTATCGTAATAAAAGATTAATTGTTATTAATAGAGGCCGCCATCGCCAAGCCCTTTCTTCCATTTACCCCTCACCACAGCCCTGCCAAGTTTGGGGCTATTATCTCCATTTTATACACTGAAGTTCAGAGAGGTCAGGGGTTACACAGCTGAGGGAGAGGTGGAGCCCCAGAGGCCAGGCTTGGGGCCCCAGGGACCTGCTTGGGATCTGCCAATGGAAAGTTCTGTCCTGGCCCAGTGGGACGGTGTCCACCTGCCTACAGTTCCATGCCATGTTTCTCGGAGCCCTAAGGGTCTGCTGAGCTCAGTTGGGCCCCAGCCCACCCAGTGGCCTTGGAGGGTGGTGCATAGCCTGAGGTCTCAGATTAACGGTCACTCTGCAAGGGGGGTGGCATCTGAGGACATAACCAGAGTTTGTTTTCCTAAAGGCCCCCCCGCCCCTGAGTTGCCCAGTCCTGGCCCTATAAATATTCTCTGACCTCAGGCCTCCAGCTGTGTTCCTGACGGAATTCCCCTGACCCTTGGGCAGCCTCAAGGTCACACTGGCCTAGCCCTGCTCACCCAGGGACCCAAGCAGGGCCCTTCCCCACATGGGCCATGGTGGTTTCCCTGTCCACTAGTAGATCCACCACTTATGGCTCCCCAGCTCTCACCATGGTCCTCACCTCTGCCCTGGGGTCCTTGGTCACTCACTGGCTCTCACCTTCCAGCTCTACAGCCCAATGACCAAGATGGAGTCTCTCTTTTTTTTTTTTTTTTTTTTTCTGAGGCGGAGTTTCACTCTTGTTGCCCAGGCTGGAGTGCAATGGTGTGATCTCAGCTCACTGTAACCTCCGCCTCCCGGGTTCAAGCGATTTTCCTGCCTCAGCCTCCCGAGTAGCTGGGATTACAGGTGCCTGCCACCATGCCTGGCTAATTTTTGTATTTTTAGTAGAGATGGGGTTTCACCATGTTGGCCAGGCTGGTCTTGAACTCCTGACCTCAGGTGATCTGCCCGCCTTGGCCTCCCAAATTGCTGGGATTACAGGCGAGAGCCACCGCACCTGACCAAGATGGAGTCTCTTAGTGAGTTTCGGGGGGCCACTCCTTCTCCTGGAAGCTGCCCCGACTGCCTGAGGGTTAAGGGCATGTTGTCCCCCCACCCCCCACAGGGCCGTGTCTGGGCTGGCTGTGGCTCCTCGGGGTCTCAGGGTTAGACAGCCTGGCTGGAGGGCTGGGACTGGGGCTGCACACATGGGTGTCATGCGTGTCCATGTGCTTCTGTGTACACTTTGATACATCCTGTTGCCTGCACACACGTCTCAGCCAAGCTCTGCACTTGCCTGCCTGTGTGCGTGTTAGCAAGCCGGGGACTATATCTGTGTGTGTGTTTGCGTATCTAAACGTGTCCATTTGTGTTTGAGCAACTGAGCGTGTGTTCATATATGACGGTGTTTGAATTTCTGCTCCTCTGTCACACATGCATGTTGTATGTTACATTCACACATGCTGGATTGAGCTGTGTGTGTGTGAATGGGCATAGAGGTCATTGCACAGTGGGGGCATTTGTCTGTTCTTTTGTCTGTGTATATGACCGTGCTGAGTGTGTCCAGGCCAGCCCAGAGCTCGGCCATCCTGGGAGGGCAGGGGGCAGATGGAGGCTATTCACTGTGGCTGGCCTGGCTTATGCCAGAGCCTGCCCATCTTCTGGTGGGTTGTCCCATCCCTGCCCACCCCGCCCCATCACCAGACCTATCCCAGCCAGCAGGCCACTCGCCTGCCACCTCTGCTGGCTAAATTTGGGAGCTTGTGTTCAGTGGCTGTCTCAGGTTCCCAGTCACATGGGGGGCTGTATTTAACCTGGTTCCCAGCTCAGCCACCAGACCCTGTGGGACAGAGCAGGCCCCATACTCGTCTCTGTCCACTCTGCTCACTCATCCCCCACCATGTTTCTTGTTCTTATAGCCACAGAAGAGCTGAAGGAATTCTTTGCCAAGGCACGGGCTGGCTCTGTGCGGCTCATCAAAGTTGTGATTGAGGACGGTGAGTGCCCCTCACAGGCCAGGGTATAGCTTGGGGGTGGACTCTGCTGCCTCTGTGGGTGGGGGAAGGAGGATGTTGGCCCCTGGCCTGCTGGGACCTCAATTTCCCACTCTGGAAATGGGTGTGAGGCCATCCTGACAAAGCAGAGCCTCACAGGGCAGCATCAGAGGTGGGCGCGATTGTCACCTCTGTTGTGCAGAGCGGGAAGCCGAAGCTGGGGTCAGCAAACAGAGCCCTGTCCTGGGGTCCTGCCACCTCCCAGAGGCTGCATGGATATTCAGATGGGCCTGGTCAGGATGCTGAGCTGGGCTGGGCAGAGGGGCAGGGGATAAGTGAATCCAGCACGGCCCCTTGTGGCTGGTGCCACCCGCCCCTATTTGTTTGTGGCCTGGCCTGGCTCAGCTGCTGGCCGAGGGGAGACCTAAGGAGATCCTGCACCCTTCTCTTGGAAGTGCCCCCATGATGGGGAGAAGGGACGAGTGTCTGGCTCATCTGAGAGCAGGATGGGAGGGTTCTAGGCTTGGCTGGGCCTTGGCCTCGCCCCTGAGGACGAGGGAGCTGTATAGAGGGCAGTGCTGGGGACACTGGGACTTGAGCTGAGGCCTGAAGTGGGGAGGGTTTGGGGAGGCAGAGGATTAAACTGAGGAGGATTGGAAGGTCAGAGGCCAGAGAACATTTTTTCCCCTTTCCTCCATGCCAATGGACTGTCCCTTTGGGTGAGGGGTACAGACTTTGGGACTAGGGTGGGCCAGGCTCCCCAGAGGTCCTCCCAGCTCTTCTCAGTAGCCATTCAGCAGCGGGCACTTTGGATGGCTGCCCGAATGGGCCTGGTGCTCAGCTGACTTTTCACGCGTTGTGTTGGCTCAAAGCAAGGTCTGCCATTCCAAGTTTTAGGGCCTTGGCAGTGCTTTGCCCAGGGACTCCAAATTCTGATGCCCTCAAAGACTGGGCAGGGGTCACTGTGGCAGAATATTAATGACGGCTTCCTGGAGTGGCAGGCCACAGCCACCCCACCCTTAAAAAGGCAGTTGCACTCATTGACCCCAGTCTTCGGCCCTCCCTGTTGCCTCCCAGACAAGATGTCCCTGCAGACTGTTTTTTTATTTTTTTTTGAGACGAAGTCTCGCTCTGTCACCCAGGCTGGAGTGCAGTGGCGCTATCTTGTCTTACTGCAAGCTCCGCTTCCCGGGTTCACGCCATTCTCCTGCTTCAGCCCCCCGAGTAGCTGGGACTACAGGCGACCACCACTGCGCCTGGCTAATTTTGTATTTTTAGTAGGGACGGGGTTTCACCGTGGTCTTGATCTCCTGACCTCGTGATCTGCTTGCCTCGGCCTCCCAAAGTGCTGGGATTACAGGCGTGAGCCACTTGCCCAGCTGTCCCTGAAGATTTTAAGCAGGAGGAATCTCTGGATTGACTTTTATCTCAGTTCTGCATGACAGTTGTTGGGGTACCTGGGAGTGCTCAGGAGGGTCCAGGCCCCCGATGGGCAGCCACTGTCCATCTCCAACTGAGGGTGACTCCAGTGTGGCCAGAGGGCCTGATTTTTCTAGAGAGGCTGACAGTGTTGTAGGGGCCAACACAGGCCTTGACTACTCAAAGTCACTGTGACTGTGATCCTGTCTGAGTTCTGGGTGGGCAGGTGAGGAGGCTGAAACCTCAGAGGGCCTGATCTGTTGGGGCGTCCAGGCATCGGGGCCCCTGCCCCCATCAGAAGAGTCTGGTGGACTGACACCAGGACCCCCAGCCAGGCTGACTGCCCCTTTGCCCCCGTTATCGCTCCAGGCTAGACCTGTGTATACCCAGGCTGGTGTCTGGTGCCCAGATGAGGTCCCAGTCTACAAGTGCAGCTGGATGCCCCATTCAGCCAAGGAGCTGGCAGGCCTGTAGGGTCTAGGCACTTAGATGGTGGCTGCTTTGGATCTGTGACATTTTCTTTCTTTTTTTGAGATGGAGTTTCGCTCTTGTTGCCCAGGCTGGAGTGCAATGGCGCAATCTCCGGCTCACCACAACCTCTGCCTCCTGGGTTCAAGCGATTCTCCCACCTCAGCCTCCCGAGCAGCTGGGATTACAGGCCACTACACCCAGCTAATTTTGTATTTTTAGTAGAGACGGGGTTTCTCCATGTTGGTCAGGGTGGTCTCGAACTCCCAACCTCAGGCGATCCACCTGCCTCTGCCTCCCAAAGTGCTGGGATTATAGGCGTGAGCCACCGTGCCCGGCAAGGATCTGTGACATTTTCCAGGTGACTGCAGCTGGCAGGTAGCTGCGGGATGTCTGTTTATGCAGAGTCTGGTAGGAGCCCCTGCTCCTCCTTCCCAGAGGCTTTTGCCCCTGTAGGTCCCTGTGGCCTGAGGCTGTGACCTGCCCCTCAGCACATTTGTCCTGAGGGGAGTCTGCTGCGGTTCTTCTGCTGGAGCCCCAGGGGAGGAGGCGAGCAGGAGGCAGTTTCGTGGGGACTGTGGGCTGAGCAGCTGTGCGGTGGGGGTGGGGTCCAAGGGAGCACCCAGGGGTGTGGTGTCCGTGAGGGGCTGACGGCTGCATGTCTTTGTGTGGCTGTTTGTGTTGGTGATCTGCGCACGTGTGTGTGTGGGTGTGGGTGTGCACGCGCTGGGGATGTGCAGGGGGGCAGCCCGCAGGTGGCAGCTTTGTGCCTTCCCTTGCTCACTCATTCAGCCACACAGCCTCACACTTCTTGGACCTGGGGGCTCCAGGGAAGGTGAGGGGCAGCCAGCGGCTCTGAGCCAGCTGGGCAGCCACGGTGAGGCTGGAGTTCTGCAGCGGGAGGCGCAGTGGCAGCTGGGAGCGGCTGCTCACCCGGCCTCTGCCCCCAGAGCAGCTCGTGCTGGGTGCCTCACAGGAGCCGGTGGGCCGCTGGGACCGGGACTATGACAGGGCCGTGCTGCCACTGCTGGACGCCCAGCAGCCCTGCTACCTGCTGTACCGCCTCGACTCACAGAATGCTCAGGGCTTCGAATGGCTCTTCCTCGCCTGGTCGCCTGATAACTCCCCCGTGAGTCCTGGGCCAGTGGGGAGTGAGGAGGGGAGCTGGGGCTGAGCCAGACAACAAGGCCTTGCCCTGGGGGATCTAAGAGGGGACACAGGCCTGCCCCTGGAGGGTGGGGGAAGAGCTGTCAGGCCGTGCCCTAGGGAGTCTGAGAGAGGGTGAAGGCCCTGTGCCCGCAGCCTGGGTACCTCTCGCTCTCCAGGCATCAGCCTGGGTACCTCTCGCTCTCCAGGCATCAGCCTGGCTCCGGAGGCTGTGATCAGGCTGGACGAGGGCTCCCCCTGCTGGTGGGGGCCGCCTGCTGCGTCCTGGCCCCGGGCTGGCCCTCTGCCAGGTTTGCCAGCGCAATGAGCCCACCGGCTTCCTCCAGAGGCACCTGTCTGTTCTGGGAGAGGCAGCCCTGCCCAGAGGCCTCTCACGGTTTGGCCCTTGCCCTTCAGGTGCGGCTGAAGATGCTGTACGCGGCCACACGGGCCACAGTGAAAAAGGAGTTTGGAGGTGGCCACATCAAGGATGAGCTCTTCGGGACTGTGAAGGTAACCCTAAGCCAGGACTTACCGGGACACAATCCTGAGCCCACAGAGAGGGGTCACTGTGCAGGGTCAGAGAGCAAGCTAGTGCCAGCCTTGGGAGGAAGATGGGGGCACTGGGGGAGTCCAAGGGCTGCAAGCTGGCGTGCTCGGTGGGCCTCCTCTAGCCCATCCCCAGGTGCCCATTTATGGCTCTGCATTCACCCCCACCCCTGCAGGATGACCTCTCTTTTGCTGGGTACCAGAAACACCTGTCATCCTGTGCAGCACCTGCCCCGCTGACCTCGGCCGAGAGAGAGCTCCAGCAGATCCGCATTAACGAGGTGGGTGGGGAGCAGAGGCCCCAGCCTTGAGCCCTCAGGGTCATATCGGCCCAGTGGCAGCCTGTGCTGCCTGGGAGCCACACCCTGCTTTGGGCCGGTGAGGGCCTCCCTTACCATTCCCCTACCCACAGGTGAAGACAGAGATCAGTGTGGAAAGCAAGCACCAGACCCTGCAGGGCCTCGCCTTCCCCCTGCAGCCTGAGGCCCAGCGGGCACTCCAGCAGCTCAAGCAGAAGATGGTCAACTACATCCAGATGGTGGGTGCCTGCTCCCTACCCTGGCACACGCTGCCACCACCTCCACTCCTGCCCATGCACATGTGCAGATGTACATGGAGTCCCCACCCCACCAGCCTGCAGTCTGTCCCCTTCAGCTCGTCCATGTGCTCGTGGGAACACATGGGCCACCCCACCCCTCCCTGATCCCGACTCTTCCGCCTCGGGTGCAGCCACTGTGTGCACATAGGTGCGCTCTGGTCCCTTGTCCCCAGGCGCTGCTCATACGCAGGTACACCCGTGAGCATACTGCCCCATTCTGCCCTCCACCCATACCCGTGGGGTCACACTGACCCCTCAGCCCCAAGGCCCTTCCTGTCACAGATTCCCTCTGTTTTCTCCTTGACCACGCTGTTTCCCTAGGCAGGGCCCTTCTGCCCTGGCTCTTCTGGCTGCCCCTTTCAAGCAAAACGGCTCCTCCCTTCCAAGATGCTTCCGCCAGAGGCCTTGCCTCTGAGGATGGGCTGGCCCAGTGGCAGTGTCTCCCTGAGGTTGTGACCCTCCACACCATCCTGTCCCAGGAGTCACTACCGTTTACTACCCTTGGTGGGAGTTCCTTCTCTAGCACAACCTTCAAAGGGGCAGAGTTGGGGCTGGGCCCAGGACTGGCCTCTTCAGAGGGATCCCCATAGAGGGATGGCCATTGCAGGGGAGTCTTGGGAGAGGGAGGTCACATCTGGCTCCTGCCCACCAGCTAATCCTGTTTGAGGGCTTCTTGGGGAGAGGGGCCTGGGCCCACCCCGACCTGGTGCTCTCCGATCTTCCCTTGGCCCTGGGCAGAAGCTGGACCTAGAGCGGGAAACCATTGAGCTGGTGCACACAGAGTCCACGGATGTGGCCCAGCTGCCCTCCCGGGTGCCCCGAGATGCTGCCCGCTACCACTTCTTCCTCTACAAGCACACTCATGAGGGCGACCTCCTTGAGTCTGTAGGTGAGTGGCCATGGCAGGGCCGCCAAGCCTGTGGCTGGGTGGGAGCAGGGCTGGTCTGCAGTGGGGCGGGCCTGCTCTGGGTGCGAAGGTCAGCAGGTTTCCCAGGCCTCCCAGACTCACCTCCTGCCCCCCCACAGTGTTCATCTACTCCATGCCGGGGTACAAGTGCAGCATCAAGGAGCGCATGCTCTACTCCAGCTGCAAGAGCCGCCTCCTCGACTCCGTGGAGCAGGACTTCCATCTGGAGATCGCCAAGAAAGTAGGCGCCCTCCCCAGGGCCTCGCCTCCCCAGGCCCTATCACCCCAATCTCCATGTGGGGTGCTGGGGTCCTGAGATGACGGCAGAGCAGGAATCGTTGCTGTCGTGTTGATCACAGGGCATCTGAGGCCCAAGGGGCAACATGCATGGCCCAAGGCTGCCCAGCTGATTGGTGGCTCAGAAAAGTCCAAGTCCTGGCTACCTTGTCATGTCCTTTCCCTGGGCCTGGAGACAGGGAGGAGGGGACCCCAGTGAGCAGAGTCCAAGGCATGCAGGGCAGCAGGCCCTAAGCTCTTGCTTTCCTGGGAGTGGCCTTCCAGGTGGGGATTCAAGGGGAGACCCCAGGAGACCCCAGGGCTAGGATGTGAGATCAAGGGGTGCCCCAGGAGTGGGGGCTACCAGGGGTGGTGTGTGTCAGAGCCCCTCCCATTGGGGTGACCACTGCCTTGCCCCATGCAGATTGAGATTGGCGATGGGGCAGAGCTGACGGCAGAGTTCCTCTACGACGAGGTGCACCCCAAGCAACACGCCTTCAAGCAGGCCTTCGCCAAGCCCAAGGGCCCAGGGGGCAAGCGGGGCCATAAGCGCCTCATCCGCGGCCCGGGCGAAAATGGGGATGACAGCTAGGAGGCTGGAGCAGGGCCAGCCGTGTGTGGACTGTGGGGCTGCCGGCCTTCCGCTCCCTGCCACCATCCTCCTTCCTGGGCTCCAGGAAAGTGTTTCTGGGAGAGCAGGAGGGCTGGCAGCTGAACGCACTTGCAGCGTCCGAGGGCCACCGGGCTGGCATTTTGTGACCCTTCCCTGTTGCTGTCCTTGCATCTCATCTGTGTGCCCAGGGTGTCCGGGGACCCTGCCTGGCTGGCTTAAGGGGGCTGGGTCAGGGGCCTGGCATGAACCTGGCCTCCCGGGGAGCTGAGACTAGGGTCCCAGCACAGCCCAGAAACCTTTGGCCACAAGAGGTGGGGTCAGTCAGGGCTGGGGCAGGGGTCACTGCAGTTTGGGATGGTTGAATGCTGTATTTTCTAAAGAATAAAATATTTTTAAATCAAGACTTGTGCTTGGCCCTGAGAGACCGCCTCTGGCCCTGGGAATTGGGCAGTCTTATGCATATGACTGTCCTTTCCCAATAGGGGAGAGGGAACTGCCGGCCTGCGAGGTGGAGCCCCAGCACTCCACCGCCAGGTGTGTGGGAGAGGTTGTGCCTGTGAGCGGGGCTGCAGCCTCACTCGGGTCTCCCAGTCAACAGGAGCCCTGCTGGAGAGTCAGGCGCGCTTCCGCTGTGACGTGAGGGATCTGCGGATGGTCATTTGCTGAGGCTGCCGTAACAAGTTACCACCAACTTAGTGAATTAGAAGAAACCCAAGCGTATTCTCTTACAGTTCTGGAGGCTGGAAGACTGAGATGGGTCTCACAGGGCCAAAGTTGAGGTGTTGGCAGGGCTGGCTCTGTCTGGGCCCCTCGGAAGAACCCATCTCCTGGCCTTTTCTGGCTGTATTCCTTGGCTTGGGGCCCCTTCCTCCACCTTCAAAGCCAGAGGTGACATCTCTGATTCTGCTTCCCTCGGCCTCTGGGCTCCCGTGGCCTTTTGTAGTCGAATCTCCCTCTGTCTCCATTTCATAAGGGACATTGTAATTGCATTCACCCTCCCCACCCCCACCACCTACCCCCCTCAAGATGGGTAACTTAATCACATCTGCGAAGTCCTTTTTGCCACACTGTGGGGCGTTGGGGTCACGTGTTTGCAGGTTTGGGGAATTAGGACAAGGATCTCGGAGAGGGACTTTATGCAGCCTCCCACATGGGATAAGGGCTCCTCCTTGAAGGCTTCCCAGCCTCCCTGGGCTGAGGCCAGGACAAGTTTTTCTGTGGACATCGTTATCAGTGTCTCCAAGCTGAGTGTGTGCATGTGCGTGGGTCGGTACGTGAGTGTTCAGACCCCTCTGTCAGCTTACTGGCCTCTGGTTTTCTGCCTCCAAGGAAGGCAGGGCCACTGCTGGGTATGGGGGTCTGGGTCCCTGGACCAAGGGACTCTGGGAAAGTCTCAGGCTTGGGGCTCCACAGGAGCCTGAGCTTTGGTGTATGCCTCTGAGAGGTGGATGGAGGGAGTGAATGCAGGTGCCTTCCACCCCAGGCAGGCAGGAGTGGAAGCATGAGGTTGATGCCTGCAGCCCAGCTACTGAGTGGGCACTGCTCTCCCTCCTGGCTCAGGGCAACATTCTATCCCTGGCGCCTTTCTGAGCCCCTGCTCAAGCCCCTAGAATTGTAGAGAGGAGAGCCAGACTAGCCAGGACCCAGAGGAGGCTTGTCCTTGCCCAGCCTAAACACTGGCTCCCAGGTGGGCAGGAAGACGATGCCATTGCCCCCTGCTGCTGAGCCAGCCGGATGCCTGGCACTTTGGAGCCTGCCTGCCATGATACCACCCAGAGTGGGCCTGGGGGGAGCAGGCTAGCAGATGTGCAGACTTGCCTCCTCCCAGCAGCAACCACTCATTCATTCATTCATTCAGGCTTCACTCAGAAACACCCTTTCTGTGCCTGCCCAGAGCTGACTGCTGGGTACACATAATTCAGCAGATATCAAGCACTTACTGTGTGCTGGGCACTGTACTGGATCCTGGGGATGCAGATAAAAGATCACTGCCCTCAAGAAGCTGACATTCCAGCAGGGGAATAAGACAATATACAATAAACCATGAAAGATCAATGATCTGGTGTGCTAGCAGTTAAAAAATGTTAGGACAAAGAGAAACATTGTAGAGCAGGCAAAGGAGCTCAGGAGTGCCAGATCTGGGGTGGGAGGTTTGTAAGAACGCCGGATGGCCCTGTTGAGAGGGTGACATGGGAGCAGAGACATAATGGAGGCAAAAGAGGGGTCATGTGAGACTTGGGGGAGTTTCCAGGCAGAGGGAACAGCACATCCCAAGGCCCTGAGGCAGGAGAATGGCCGGGGGCTACACAGTTAACTGCAAGCAGGCCAGTGGGCCTGGAGAGCACTCGGGGAACAGCAGGCGGCAAGTCCCATAGGGCCTTATTGGCCATCTGTGGACTGTGGCTTTGACTCCAGAGTCAGCCGGGGAGGGGTCTGAGCAGAGGAGGGACCCAGTGTGACTTAGGTTTGAACAGGTCCCTCCGGGGGCTGAATGTGACCAGC
Organism: Pongo abelii; assembly: GCF_028885655.2. Lineage (NCBI taxonomy): Eukaryota > Metazoa > Chordata > Mammalia > Primates > Hominidae > Pongo > Pongo abelii. Next base: position 102,144,191 of record NC_085928.1, read on the forward strand.
TCCTGGAGGATGGAGAGCAGGGCAGGACAGCCAGGAGGGAGGTGGCACCTGCATGGGTCTTGGAGAGAGGATGGGGGCTGGTGGACATGGGGACGGTAGGCTGCAGGCACACCCTTCAGCATGGTGGACCCAGCAGAACTTGCTGAGGGGCCCGGGGTCACCCGAGGCTTTGGGCCCGAGGAATCTGAGTCTTGTCACCTAGGTCAGAAGGAGTGTGGGAAGAACTGATGGGGAGGACTGGCTGGGGGCCCCGCTGGGCCAGCGCACACCTGGCCTCTAGGAGCCCCATCTGGAGTGACGTGGTGTGTGCTCTGATGGGGCCCCAGGGGCTCTGGGAATGCGGAGGAGGAGGTCTTGTTTCCGGAAGAGGTTGCAAGGCTGTGGTGAAGGCAGGTGCAGCCTAGCCTCCTGCTCAAGCTACACCCTGGTCCTCCAAGCATGAGGCCCTGCAGAACTCTGGAGATGGTGCCCACAAGGGCAGGAAAGGACAAGTGGGCAGCCGCTGTCTCGAGGGCACCAGCTGTGGTGTGGGAGCCAAGACCTGAGGGTTGAAGAGTCCTCTTAGAATGGGGAGTGCCCAGCAAGGTGTACCCGCTACTGGTGCTACCCCGAATTCCCATCTCTCCCTGCTCTTTGCCTGAGCTCTGGGCCTTAGCTCCTCCCTGGGCTTGGTAGAGGACAGGTGTGAGGCCCTCATGGGATGTAGGCTGTCTGAGAGGGGAGTGGAAAGAGGAAGGGGTGAAGGAGCTGTCTGCCATTTGACTATGCAAATGGCCTTTGACTCATGGGACCCTGTCCTCCTCACTGTGGGCAGGGTGGAGTCGAGGGGGAGCTACTAGGCTGGTATAAAAATCTTACTTCCTCTATTCTCTGAGCCACTGCTGCCCCTGTGGGAAGGGACCTCGAGTGTGAAGCATCCTTCCCTACAGCTGCTGTCCAGTCTGCCCGCCAGACCCTCTGGAGAAGCCCCTGCCCCCCAGCATGGTAGGACAACAGCTCTCAGTCCCCTGGGGAAGGGGATATCCTGGGAAGGGGTGGGGAAAGAGGTGGGCTTGGCAGCTGCAAGCAACAGTGACGGGTTGTCACCCACATGGCCCTGAGGACTCACTGAATCCTGAAGACTTCAGAGCTGAAGCCCTCTTTTTTTTTTTTTTTTTTTTTTTGAGATGGAGTTTTACTCTTGTTGCCCAGGCTGGAGTGCAGTGGCTTGATCTCGGCTCACTGCAATCTCCACCTCCCGGGTTCAAGCGATTCTCCTGCCTCAGCCTCCCAAGTAGCTGGGATTATGGCTTGCGCCACCATGCCCGGCTAATTTTGTATTTTTAGTAGAGCCAGGGTTTCTCCATGTTGGTCAGGCTGGTCTTGAACTCCCGACCTCAGGTGATCTGCCCACTTCGGCCTCCCAAACTGCTGGGATTACAGGTGTGAGCCACTGTGCCTGGCCATTGAAGCCCTCTTCTGAGCAATGAGACCCAAACCCTCAGAGAAGACGAGGAGGCTGAGGCACTGATGGAGCTGGGGCTGGAGCCTGGGTTTGGGTCTCACTGGGCCTGTAGCTTGGGGCTGGCTCTGTCTGGCACTTTGCTGGCCACCCCTCTCTCCATCTGTTCTGACCCATAAGGCAAGGGCTCTCGGGCTAGGTGAGGCAGGCAGAAAGTGATGGATCTGTGCAGTGCCGGCTGGCCAGGGTCCTTGGGAGGCAGCTGGCCTGGGCCATAGTGGGAGACTCTCACGCCTGCCTGAATCTTGGCCAAAGGGAAAGGAAGGGGTTGTGGGGTGGCTGGTGGAGGGCAGAGAGCGGATTTCAGGGCAGCTGGAGGGGAGGGATCCAGCTGCCACCTTGCTCAGGAGCAGGAAGGGAAAGTCGGGGAGAGACCAGGGGGTGCCGTGGGCCACCTTGCCTGGCCTGGTATAGCCAGGGATTGGTTACGGTGAAAGCTCCAGATCATAAGTCTGGATTCTAGGTCTCAGTCCTGGTTCTGAGGCCTAATTCTGAGCCCAAGACTGGGTCTGAGACTGAGTTCAGGTTCCCCACAAGCCATGGAGAATGGGAATGGGGCTTGGCAGCCAGGAAGAACTTCTGCAGGTAGGGCTTGGAGAGAGGGGTTGGAAGATGCTGGAAGATGCCCATGAAGTGGAGTGGGTGGAGGCAGAGCTGGGGGCCGGCCACTCACACAGCCCTCCCACCCCCACAGGGTTTCTGCCGCAGCTCCCTGCACCCTCTGTCTCTCCTGGTGCAGGCCATTGTGCTGGCCATGACCCTGGCCCTGGGTACCTTGCCTGCCTTCCTACCCTGTGAGCTCCAGCCCCATGGCCTGGTGAACTGCAACTGGCTGTTCCTGAAGTCTGTGCCCCACTTCTCCACGGCAGCACCCCGTGGCAACGTCACCAGCCTTTCCTTGTCCTCCAACCGCATCCACCACCTCCATGATTCTGACTTTGCCCACCTGCCCAGCCTGCGGCGTCTCAACCTCAAGTGGAACTGCCCGCCGGTTGGCCTCAGCCCCATGCACTTCCCCTGCCACATGACCATCGAGCCCAGCACCTTCTTGGCTGTGCCCACTCTGGAAGAGCTAAACCTGAGCTACAACAACATCATGACTGTGCCTGCGCTGCCCAAATCCCTCATATCCCTGTCCCTCAGCCATACCAACATCCTGATGCTAGACTCTGCCAGCCTCGCCGGCCTGCATACCCTGCGCTTCCTATTCATGGATGGCAACTGTTATTACAAGAACCCCTGCAGTCAGGCACTGGAGGTGGCCCCGGGTGCCCTCCTTGGCCTGGGCAACCTCACCCACCTGTCACTCAAGTACAACAACCTCACTGTGGTGCCCCGCAACCTGCCTTCCAGCCTGGAGTATCTGCTGTTGTCCTACAACCGTATCGTCAAACTGGCACCTGAGGACCTGGCCAATCTGACCGCTCTGCGTGTGCTCGATGTGGGCGGAAATTGCCGCCGCTGCGACCACGCTCCCAACCCCTGCATGGAGTGCCCTCGTCACTTCCCCCAGCTACATCCCGATACCTTCAGCCACCTGAGCCGTCTTGAAGGCCTGGTGCTGAAGGACAGTTCTCTCTCCTGGCTGAATGCCAGTTGGTTCCGTGGGCTGGGAAACCTCCGAGTGCTGGACCTGAGTGAGAACTTCCTCTACAAATGCATCACCAAAACCAAGGCCTTCCAGGGCCTAACACAGCTGCGCAAGCTTAACCTGTCCTTCAATTACCAAAAGAGGGTATCCTTTGCCCACCTGTCTCTGGCCCCTTCCTTCGGGAGCCTGGTTGCACTGAAGGAGCTGGACATGCACGGCATCTTCTTCCGCTCACTCGATGAGACCACGCTCCGGCCGCTGGCCCGCCTGCCCATGCTCCAGACTCTGCGTCTGCAGATGAACTTCATCAACCAGGCCCAGCTCGGCATCTTCAGGGCCTTCCCTGGCCTGCGCTATGTGGACCTGTCGGACAACCGCATCAGCGGAGCTTCAGAGCTGACAGCCACCACGGGGGAGGCAGATGGAAGGGAGAAGGTCTGGCTGCAGCCTGGGGACCTTGCTCCGGCCCCAGTGGACACTCCCAGCTCTGAAGACTTCAGGCCCAACTGCAGCACCCTCAACTTCACCTTGGATCTGTCACGGAACAACCTGGTGACCGTGCAGCCAGAGATGTTTGCCCAGCTCTCGCACCTGCAGTGCCTGCGCCTGAGCCACAACTGCATCTCGCAGGCAGTCAATGGCTCCCAGTTCCTGCCGCTGACTGATCTGCAGGTGCTAGACCTGTCCCATAATAAGCTGGACCTGTACCACGAGCACTCATTCACGGAGCTACCGCGACTGGAGGCCCTGGACCTCAGCTACAACAGCCAGCCCTTTGGCATGCAGGGCGTGGGCCACAACTTCAGCTTCGTGGCTCACCTGCGCACCCTGCGCCACCTCAGCCTGGCCCACAACAACATCCACAGTCAAGTGTCCCAGCAGCTCTGCAGCACGTCGCTGCGGGCCCTGGACTTCAGCGGCAATGCGCTGGGCCATATGTGGGCCGAGGGAGACCTCTATCTGCACTTCTTCCAAGGCCTGAGCGGCTTGATCTGGCTGGACTTGTCCCAGAATCGCCTGCACACCCTCCTGCCCCGCACCCTGTGCAACCTCCCCAAGAGCCTACAGGTGCTGCGTCTCCGTGACAATTACCTGGCCTTCTTTAAGTGGTGGAGCCTCCGCTCCCTGCCCAAACTGGAAGTCCTCGACCTGGCGGGAAACCAGCTGAAGGCCCTGACCAATGGCAGCCTGCCTGCTGGCACCCGGCTCCGGAGGCTGGACGTCAGCTGCAACAGCATCAGCTTCGTGGCCCCTGGCTTCTTTTCCAAGGCCAAGGAGCTGCGAGAGCTCAACCTTAGCGCCAATGCCCTCAAGACAGTGGACCACTCCTGGTTTGGGCCCCTGGCGAGTGCCCTTCAAATACTAGATGTAAGCGCCAACCCTCTGCACTGCGCCTGTGGGGCGGCCTTTATGGACTTCCTGCTGGAGGTGCAGGCTGCCGTGCCTGGTCTGCCCAGCCGGGTGAAGTGTGGCAGTCCGGGCCAGCTCCAGGGCCTCAGCATCTTTGCACAGGACCTGCGCCTCTGCCTGGATGAGGCCCTCTCCTGGGACTGTTTCGCCCTCTCGCTGCTGGCTGTGGCTCTGGGCCTGGGTGTGCCCATGCTGCATCACCTCTGTGGCTGGGACCTCTGGTACTGCTTCCACCTGTGCCTGGCCTGGCTTCCCTGGCGGGGGCGGCAAAGTGGGCGAGGTGAGGATGCCCTGCCCTACGATGCCTTCGTGGTCTTCGACAAAACGCAGAGCGCAGTGGCAGACTGGGTGTACAACGAGCTTCGGGGGCAGCTGGAGGAGCGCCGTGGGCGCTGGGCACTCCGCCTGTGCCTGGAGGAGCGTGACTGGCTGCCTGGCAAGACCCTCTTTGAGAACCTGTGGGCCTCGGTCTATGGCAGCCGCAAGACGCTGTTTGTCCTGGCCCACACGGACCGGGTCAGTGGTCTCTTGCGCGCCAGCTTCCTGCTGGCCCAGCAGCGCCTGCTGGAGGACCGCAAGGACGTCGTGGTGCTGGTGATCCTGAGCCCCGACGGCCGCCGCTCCCGCTACGTGCGGCTGCGCCAGCGCCTCTGCCGCCAGAGTGTCCTCCTCTGGCCCCACCAGCCCAGTGGTCAGCGCAGCTTCTGGGCCCAGCTGGGCATGGCCCTGACCAGGGACAACCACCACTTCTATAACCGGAACTTCTGCCAGGGACCCACGGCTGAATAGCCCTGAGCCGAAATCCTGCACGGTGCCACCTCCACACTCACCTCACCTCTGCCTGCCTGGTCTGACCCTCCCCTGCTTGCCTCCCTCGCCCCACACCTGGCACAGAGCAGGCACTCAATAAATGCTACCGAAGGCTAGATGGCTAACCCTGAGCTCGCTGGAGGCATGGACAGGAGGAGGGAAGGGAGAATTCTCCAGGCCCCCACGAAGCAGCTTAGGGAAAATTGCCATAAAGACGGGACGGAGGTCTGCAGGGGAGGAAGCTGCTAAGCTCTGTTCTCTGGGGAGTCTGATGATGGTCACTGGATGTGGTCTTGGTCCTTCCCAGAGAGCAGGGGCCTCTTTTAGCCCCTCCCAGAATGCCCTGCCCTACCTTTACCATGCAGAACCGGGCAGCCCCTGACAGACTTGGCAGCACCCCTTTGTTGTGTATGGGTCTCAGGTTGTCTGTCTCCCTCACCTACTGGACTGGAATGCTTGAGGGCAGAGAAGCTGCAGGCTTGGTTCCTTTCTGGCGCTCAGCAAAGTCTTGAGTGGCAGCAGCTATCAGGACTGTTCATTCCAAAACGGGAGAATGAATTGCTGCAAGGGTGGAGAGGTGATTGCGCCCTCTGGTGGCCATGCCTGTGCCAGGCGGAGAAGGCTGGTTCAGGGTGGAGAGAGGAAGGCCTGTGGGTGCATCCCTGCAGCAGGGAGCTGGGAGCCACAGACAGGAGAATCCACTCCTTTCTCTTTCCACTTACAGGTGCTTGCTGGGTCTCTCCATTCTGATATTAAAGGGACACCTAGGCAAGCCACCTCCCTCCCTCCCTCCCTCCTTCCCTCCCTCCTTCCTTCCTTTCTCTCTCTCTCTCTCTCTCTTCTTTCTTTCTGAGACAAGGTCTCACTCTGTCACCCAGGCTGGAGTGCAGTGGCATGAACACTGCAGCCTTGACCTCCTGGGCTCAAGCGATCCTCCCACCTCAGTCTCCTGAGTAGCTAGGACCACAGGGGTGCACCACCATACTCAGCAAATTTTTTATTTTTTTGTAGAAACAGGATCTCACTATGTTGCCTAGGCTGGTCTCAAACTCCTGGATGCAAGTGATCCTCCCGCCTCAGACCCACAAAATGCTGGGATTATAGGCGTGAGCCACCAAGCCTGACTTTTTTTTTTTTTTTTTTTTTGCCACAGTCTTGCTCTGTCACCCAGGCTGGAGTGCAATGCAATGGTGGGATCACAGCTCACTGCAGCCTCAACCTTCTGAGACCAGGTGCTCCACCTCACCCTCCCATGTAGCTGAGACTACAGGCCACACCCAGCTAAATTTTATATTTTTAGTAGAGACCAGGTTTCACCATGTTGCCCAGGCTGGTCTTAAGCTCCTGGGCTCAAGCAATCCTCCTGCCTCGGCCTCCCGAAGTGCTGGGATTACAGGTGTGAGCCACTGCACCCGGCTTCTATATGTGATAGTGTACATTTCAGGATAGAGCTGAGAGCCCCAATGAGCAGTGTTTGGAGAGGTCAGGGTCTGTCCTCAGCAGGATCTCCTCCACACTCTGTGTGGAGCCATGAGGAGCGTCAGGCCTGGAGCCCCTGAGGGGCCCTCTCTTGGGCTGGCAGCCTACACGGTTACCACAGCCAAACCTGCCCTTTGAGGAGCAGGGGAGAAATATGCAGGCTGACAGGTTGGAGCTGGGGCCTGGTTTGGCCGGTCCAGGCCAGTTTGAGATCTGCTCATCCACTCAGGGCCTCTGGAGGGGAGAGCTGGAGCTGGCAGCAGACAGCTAACTTGGTGGGCTGATCATGGCAGCCCTTGGAGGGTCGCTTTTGCCCTACTCCCCAGGGCATGGCTGTAGGGGAGGTCTAGGCTGCCGTCCTCTTTCTGACTTGAGTACAGGGGCTCCTGTGGTGGGCTGTAGATCCCTGTTCTCTGCTCATCTGAAAGAAGGAGGGTCTCTGACCTACCAATCGGAAGCCCTGTGCCCCACGTGGGCTCTGACCCAACCTGTCATCCTTCCTTGGCTGCCTGCAGAGAAAAGAAAACAACAGTCCTTTCCCCCAGGCTGGAGTCTAGGGGAGTCCACTGTTGAGTGGCTCTGAGACTATTCTGGCCACAATCAGGGGCAGGGACAGGAAGCTGGAAACGGAGTCCCATTCAGGGAACTGTATTTTGCATGTGGGAGGCAAGGCAAACCTGCCCGTCTTGGGATTGCCAGGCCCACCCTCCGGCAGTTCCTGGTGGACCTTCCATCTCCCCACCCCCGGCCCACGCTCACAATCCTGATGCTTTTGAGGCTGGAGATTCAGGAGAGCATTTGGAGAGGAAGCACACGGGCCATGGTGGGGGGCTGTTGGGCTCGGCTCGAGTGAGTCTGGGGGTCTGTGGCACTTGGCTCTGTGCTGTCTACGTGATCAGAGAAGCCGAGCACCACTATCTCAGGTCCTGCAGGAAGTGGCTGGAGCTGGGCCAGGGTGGGGCTGGGTGGGAGGCAGCGCCCTCTGCACTGTAGTCAGGAAGGGTGCTCAGAGATGGCTCCAGGCTCTCTCCTCCACACAGCGGCCATCCTTGCCCATCAGCACGCCCAGGAAAGAGACAGGACTCAGGCCAGATTGTCTGGGCTTACCTGCCAGTTCTGCCATTTGGGTTGTCTCAGGCAGGTGACCTCCCCTACTGGAGCCTCAGCTTGCTTGCTCTATAAATGGGAATGAGCAGCGCCACTCTGCAGGACACTGGAGGGATTCGTATACTATGAGTAAAGGTCTGAAACGCTGAGCAGGGCCTCAGTTATTATTAGGTGATGGGACTTACACGCAGGACCCTCAACTGATGTGGCTTCAGTGTTTCTCTCTCCACCCAGTACCTCCCAGGGCACTGACAGGGTTCAGATGTGGTTGCATTAGAGGCACATGAAGCTGGGACAGTAGCTGTCTCTGGGAGCAGGACCAGGGCTCCTGGGAAAGTCCATGGACCTGGTGTCGCCCCCTCGTGTTGGGGAGCAGAGAGTGCTCCCCAGCACAAGGAAGTAGAGGAGCAGGCATGAGACTCAGGCAGCCTGATAGAGGAAAACTTCAAGGTGAGGAATGTCTGTTCACTAAGATTTCAAATACAGTTTGCCCTTTTCCCTTTAGGACACCTTATTTAATGCCGTCAGCTTCTAAATATCCTTAGAGAACTTTCATGACATTGTAGTTTCACACTAGGGTTGCTTATAAAAGCCAAACTTCCTTTTTTTTCTTTTTTTTTTTTTAAGACGGAGTCTCGCTCTGTTACCCAGGCTGGAGTGTAGTAGTGTGATCTTGGTTCACTGCAACCTCTGCCTCCCGGGTTCAAGCGATTCTCCTGCCTCAGCCTCCCAAGTAGCTGGGATTACAAGTGCGCACCACCACGCCTGGCTAATTTATTGTATTTTTAGTAGAGATGGGGTTTCATCATGTTGGCCAGGCTGGTCTCGAACACCTGACCTCAAGTGATCCACCTGCTTTGGTCTCCCAGAGTGTTGGGATTACAGGCGTGAGCCATGGAGCCCGGCCCAAACTTCCATTTTTAAGCAGTTCACAAATCCCGCCTACTTCCTGCAGATCACCCGGTCCTTTGTTCTCATAACCCCAAGAAGCAGGGAGGGGCACATGCACCTGAGGGCCTTGCTTCTGCTGGCTCTGGGTCTTATGAAGGAAGAGCGGATCTTCCTAAGCATTCAGGTAGCAACATTACCCCAGCTGGAGGAAAACAATCCCATTTGAAGGAAGGGAGGTGATGGAGTCCTGGGCACGGGAATGAGAGGGACGATGGAAAGCCCTGAAAGCTCCTGTGAGGCAGCAGAGCCAGGAATGCTGAGCGAGGCTCGTTTCCTGAGCAGGAAGGAACTGAATCATGATTCCGAAGTGAGGTGGTTTCCATCAAGCCCTGTATCCTGCCTAGGTGTATGGTTTTATCTGATGGGAGTGTGACTCAACCGAGCTCTGAGGGTGTGTGCCCCAGGCCCACTGCCAGCTTCCTGGGAAGGGGTACCAGCCCAACTCTGTACAGAGAGGAGAAAACACAGCTGCCATTTCTAGAGCTACAAGAAGGGAGGCGAGGTCAAAGGACTCTGCTCAACTCCAGCTGCTTGGTTTTGCTTCAGCTGTCTCAAGTCTTTCTAGTAAACTTGACCTGTTGCCATTGGGCTTTTCTTTCATTCAGTACACATTTGTTTAGCATCCACTATGTATCAGGCACTGTGCTGGACTTTGAGGACACGGAAGTGAGAATACAGGGCACCTGTCCTCAGGGAGATGACATTAGAACAGGGCAAATGGCCAGCAAGGGAAAAGTCATTGTGGGTGGTGACCAGAGCTCTGAAGGGCATCATGTCAGAGGCCAAGCAATGGTGAGACTGCATGACGGACTGCCTTAGCCGGCATGCTCAGCAGGGGTCTCCTTGGGGACCCTTGTCTGAGTGAAGAGAGGCAGCCACACCATGATCCAGGGGAGAAGCATACTGGCAGAGAAAAAATGGCTCACGCCAGGGCCTGGAAGTTGCAGAGAACCTAGGTATTTGAGGCCCACAGTGAACGAACGAGGGTAGGATGGGAGACGGTTCTGGAGAACTGGATGGGACCTTGATCCCAACTTTGTCAGCCTGTGTGAGGAGCTTAGGATTTTGTTTTGTTTTGAGATGGAATCTCACTCTGTCACCCAGGCTGGCATGCAGTGGCATGATCTCGGCTCACTGCAACCTCCACCTCCTGGACTCAAGTGATTCTCCTGCCTAGCTTCCTGAGTAGCTGGGATTACAGGTGCATGCCACTATGCCTGGCTAATTTTTTGTATTTTTAGTAGAGACGGGGTTTCACCATCTTGGCCAGGCTGGTCTCGAACTCCTGACCTCAAGTGATCTACCTGCCTTGCCCTCCCAAAGTGCTGGGATTACTTACAGGTGTGAGCCACCATGCCTGGCCTAGGGTTTTTGAGTCAAGGTCTCGCTCTGTCTCCCAGGCTGGAGTGCAGTAACGCAGTCTCAGCTCACTGCAGCCTCGATTGCCTGGGCTCAAACGATCCTCCCACCTCAGCCTCCCGAGCAGCTGGGCTACAAGTGTGCACCATCACACCTGGCTAATTTTTAAATTATTTGTAGAGATAGGATTTCCCATTGTTGCCCAGGCTGCTCTCACAAACTCCTGGGCTCAAACAATTCTCCCACCTCAGCCTCCCAAAGTGCTGGGATTACAGGCATCAGCCACCATACCCAGCCTGAATTTGGAATTTAACCTGAGTGTGACTGGAAGACCCAGGGAAGTTTTCTGCAGGGTAGGGACATGATCTGATTTTATTTTTAAAAGATCTCTCAGGCTGCTCTTGGGGTGAGTTGGGCAGATGCCATAGGTGGGCATGACAAGGGTGGTGGCAGAGGAAGAGATGAGACGTGGCCTGGCCTGAGATGCACTTCAGAGGTGGAACTTACAGGACTTGCTAGTAGTGTGCATGTAAGGGAAAGGGTTGATTTCCACAGGAGAGGTGTGGGTGCCTTGGCAGATGATAAGGCAAGAAGACCAGGCAGGGAGGGGCGGCAGACTCGGGGTGCCCTCCATGCCTGTGTGGTTGGAGGTGCCTGTTTGACACCCAGGCAGAGATGGCAGTGCACAGATGCAGCTTAAAGCCCAGGCTGCGTGAGATTCCATGGGGTGGGAGAGTTGAGTACAGTTGAGAGACGAGCCTGGTGGGGCCATCAACATTCACAGGAAGACCCACCCAAATGGAGCAAGGACCAGCTCATGGGGTAGGGGGAAAACAATCGGCAGAGGTTAGTGGCACAGATGCTTAGAGGAGAAGCTTCAAAAAGGCCAAGGACAACCACTGCAAACACCACTGAGATCCAACAAAGGAAGACAGAACTGGCCACTGGACTTGGCAAGATAGAGACAGATGTGAGAGACGAGCAGCCTTCCCAGAGAACAGGGATGAAAGGGCGACTGCTTAGAACAGGGGCAGCACAGAGGGGCAGGGGCAGCAAGAAGGGGGTCTAGACAGAGAGAGCTTATTTTTCAGAAGGGGGACAAAGCCTCTGCAAGCCAAGAATGAACCAGCAGAGGGGGAGAAATTCTGCAGCAAAGAGATGGCTGCAGGACCATGCAAGAAACAACAGGACCTGAGATACAAATGGAGAGAGGCAGGGTGAGGAGCACAAACCCCTCCGCTTTTGCTGGATGGGACACAACTACAGGTGCAGGAAGCTGACAGGCTGGAGGACGGGGTGGTGACAGACAAGCCAGTCTTCTGACGTCCAGACTTTCACAGGGAAGAATGGGGTCAAGGCAGTAGCTGAAAGGGAAAGTTGGGGGGAGGCAGCTGTAGCAGGACTGCTGGGCAGCACTGACTGTCCATTGAAGATGTGAAGTGAGAAGTTTAAAGTGAAACCGGCCGCCAAGGTGGTGTCACTCTTTCAAAACTGTTCAGTTGCCGGGTGCAGCTGGGTCAGCCACTGGATACAGTAGGCATTAAGGAGGTAGCAGGGCTCAAGCAGTGGGAGGTTCTGCCGCTCCCGCTCTGAAGCCATTACCAGAGCTCCAGTACTTTATTCAGTTTATTCATTCCTAGAATACAGACTGAACTTAAAGGGATGATGATAATTATTATTTTTTATTTCAGAGGCGGTCTTGCTCTGTCACCCAGGCTGGAGTGCAGTGGAGCAATCATGGCTCACTGCAGCTTCAAACTCCTGGCCTCAAGTGATCCTCTTGCTTTGGTCTCCCAAGTGTTGTGATTACAGGTGTGAGCCACTGTGTCTAGCCAATGAAGAATTTTATTCAGTAGCCAATAGCAGAAAGAACCATCACTTAAGCAAGAATTTATTTCCAGGACTATGTTTTTACTATAGATTAAAATTTAATATAACTTAATTCACATATAAAGACAACTCTGAAGACTATCTGGATATGATAATGGCCTGGGGTTAAGTGGAATAATTGAGGTCATGCTCAGGCCTGAGCAGATACCAACTTGCTCAAGCCTGAGAAATAGGACTTCTCTCTTTCACTCATCACTTCAAAATGCAGTGGCCTCCTGCAGAAGTTGCACTCAGCTGAGGAATGCGGCTTCAGTTCCAGCCCCACTTGCTTCCACGTGACTAGCAGATTCTCTGAGGAGAAACAGTTTTTAAATATTAAAGGGAGTAATATACACAAGAGAAATGAAAACATATGTCCACACAAAAACTTGTACACAAATGTTCATAGCAGCATTATTCATAATAGTTAACAAGAGAAACAACCAAATGTCCACCAATAGACGGATAAACAAAATGTGGTAAATCTGTACAATGGAAGGTTATTTGGTAACAGAAAGAAATGAAGTGCTGATGAATGAATGCTACAGCATGGATGAGCCTTGCAGACATGATGCTGGAAGAAGGCAGACACAAAGGAGCACAGGCCATATGATTCCACTTAGACACAAGGTCCAGAAAAGGCAAATCCATAGGGACAGAAGGACCCGTGGTTGACAGGGGCTGGGGATGGGGAAAAGAGGAGTGACTCCTAATGGGTAGGGGCTTCTGAGGTGATGAAAGTGTTCTAGAATCAGATAGAAGTGATGGTTGCATAACACTGGCAGTGTACTTAAAAATCATGGACTTGGATACTTTAAAAGGGTGAATTTTATGGTATGTGAGTTATATCTCTATTGAGATAAGGCTTTTATAAAAATTTTAAGGCTTTTATAAAAATAGAGAGAAAAATAAAACCCAGAGTTGGGCTTGATTTCACAGGCCTGTAGGGAAGAAGCTGCTCCAACACTGCCACGTGACAGTTTAAACCCAGCATTTCCAACAGAACAGAGAGCCTGTGGGGAAGCTGAGCCATGCTGGCCGGGCTTGGGAGGGCAATGTACCTTTGAGGCAGAGGTGACCTGTGGCTAACAGCCCCCTTCCGTCTCTGCCTTTAGGTTGGACATGGGTGGGGCAGTATAGAACCATGGGGCAGTTGAAAATATTGAGCAATTCCTCTTATCAGAGGCGATTAGGTGTGGGGTTATTCAAGGATTATACAACATCATGGAGTAGAGGGCAGTGGCGAAGACAAATGTGAGCTGGACTCCGGAGGGCCAGCAGGGACTCAAGCCTTCAGAGGCCTCTTCTCCCTGCAAGTCATTACCGTGCATCCTTCAGCCACGTAGACAAGGGGGCACTGGGAACACTGGAACACTGAGCGGATTCCCAGGCTCCCTCAGAGCTCCCAAAATGACTCTCCACCCTCTTGATATGAATCAGACAACAAATATCTTTTAGGGTTTTGAACCATTTGAGGGCATGCTTAGTTACTTGGAAAAAGAAGAAACAGGCCGGGCACCATGGCTCACACCTGTAATCCCAGCACTTTGGGAGGCTGAGGTGGGCGGATTACCTGAGGTCGGGAGTTCAAGACCAGCCTGACCAACATGGAGAAACCCCATCTCTACTAAAAATACAAAATCAGCCAGGTGTGGTGGCACATGCCTGTAATCCCAGCTACTCGGGAGGCTGAGGCAGGAGAACTGCTTGAACCTGGGAGGCAGAGGTTGCGGTGAGCCGAGATTGTGCCATTGTACTCCAGCCTGGGCAACAAACAGGCTGAGACACAGTGAAACTCTGTCTCAAAAAAAAAACTAAAAAAAGAAGAAGAAACCAATCTGAATGCCTCTGAAGGCTTCAATTATAAACACTGCAAAGACAGCTTTATGCAACTCCTCAGTGAGGCACCAGCAGCTCCCCAGGTACTCACCAAGGAAGTAGTTCATCATCTGGGGTGTGTGGTGAGGGGTGGGGGCAATCCGTAGGAGCTCTTCTCCCCGGGGCACCGTAGGGTAATTGATTGCTTGCACATAGATGTTATGTCTGCTCATTAGTTCATCACAGACTTCTGTGTTTTTAGCAGCATCTGCAACCTAAGTTCAATGAGAGCAGAAGGTAAGGTCACAACAGGAAGGACTACCTCTTAGCAGAGATTCTAAAGAACACAGTCCCCACAACGCTCAGGCTCAAGACCAGACTGTAGACACATGCAAGCTTGGGGCAGAGGGAAAGCGCTGCCCAAACACCTGTCATTTAAAAGGAGCCAGTGTTGTTTCGTGAACATCAGAGAAGCAAAACCTTATTAAAAAGAAACACATTTGTAATGAGAAAACACTGGTTCTGTTCATACCAGCAGACAGACTCTCACACCCAGGATGTATAATCTAGACTCAGTTATGCTCGCTGTATTCGTTACACTAACTCAACTGTGGCATCAACAGTGCTACCATTTGTAGCGGGAGGGGCAAAACCTATTTTGAAATTTACTACGTAGAAAGCCATACTTCAAAGCTGGCCAAGCTCAGGCTTCTGGAGCTTTCTAGATACAAGCTCTGTGTTTACCCTGCTAAGGTCAGTGCTCCGGAGAGGGAACTTCTGCCCCAGCCTGCTGGGTTCAAAGGCTTTCTTCTCATGGTGAAGTCAGCCAATGGCGGAAACATGACAGAGGGTGGCTGGCTACAACCCCTGCCCTGGCAGTCACCCCGCTCAAGCCCAACTTCAGGAAGGTATGAAGCAGAACATCCGTACATCATGTGTAGAGGCACACCCCACAGCAAGTCCAATCAGAGACAGGCCATTACCCGCACAGGGATGATGTGGCTGGGGCAGTGGACAACAGGGAGGCCGGCATCCATTAGCATCTGTCTCATGAGTTTGACGTTGCGCTGGTGCTGGCGGCGAAGCACCCGTCCCTCAGCGCTCTTCAGGATCCGCACAGACTCCAGGGCTCCAGCCAGCAGCATGGGTGGCAGAGAGGTGGTGAAGATAAAGCCAGCAGCATAGGACCGTACAGTGTCAATCAGAGAACTCGTGCTGGCGATGTACCCTCCAACACAGCCAAAGGCTTTGCCTGGGAGCAGATAGCTTCATTAATTACAGCAATAGCCTCTAAATGGACACAGCAAGGTGTTGTGGAGCCTCAAAGCACTGACTTTTCTCCTTATCTTCTTAATTTGTTCCTGGACTGATTGGAGTAGTCATGCACCGCATTAATGATGTCTCAGTCAATGATGACCACATATATGATGGTCCCGTAAGATTATAATACTGTATTTTTACTGTACCTTTTCTATGTTTAGGTATGTTTAGATACACAAATACCACGGTGTTGCCAACAGTATCCAATACAGGAACATGTTGTACAGGTTTGCAGCCTAGGAGCAACAGGCCATACCACAAAGCCTAAGTGTGCAGTAGGCTATACTATCTAGGTTTACGTAAGTACACTCTATGGTGTTTGCACAATGATGAAATCGCCAGTGATGCAATTCTCAGAACGTATCCCCCATCATTAAGCAACGCATGACTATAAAAGGATATCTAATCTTCCTTTTTTTTTTAGAGACAGGGTCTTGCTCTGTCACCCAGGCTGGAGTGCAGTGGCATGATCATAGCTCTCTGCAGTCTCAACCTCCTGGGCTCAAGTATTCCTTCCGCCTCAGCCTCCCAAGTAGCTAGGACAGGTGTACACCACCATGCCTGGCTAATTTTTTAAATTTTTATTTTGTGTAGAGAGGAGGCCATGCTTCGTTGCCCAGGGCTGGTCTCAAACTCCTGGGCTCAAGTGATCCTTCTGTCTCAGCCTCCCAAAGTGCTGGGATTCAGGTGTGAGCTATCGTGCCTGGCTACTCATTTTTAAAAGGGTAAAAAAGCTAAGGAAAGTTACAAAAGGGTCTTGCCCAAAGTCATATGGCCAAGCTTGTGTCTAACCAGGATCAAAATGCAGGTCTTCCAATCAGACCTGACACCTCAGTGACTGGTCCCAGTGTGCCCAAATACCCTGCTGCTGCCTCCCTTCCCACCATCTTATTCTCCTTTCCCTTTCTCACCCAGGCTTGCTGCTCTGACAGCCAGCACAGCTCCACTCCCCATGTCTGCACTGCATGTGCTCTTTGGAACAAGACTGGCTCTGCAGTGCTTGCACCATCCTCCCACAGCGAACATTATCCCAGAGGCTGGAATTTTATCCAGCTAAGGCATTAACTGTTTTGGTGTGACTGGTGTTATTTCCTACTTAAGGACAAAACTCTTGACAATTAATGCATTTGCTAGACAAATATGAAAACTCAGAACCTGTTAGGATTGATTTAGGGCCAGACTTGGTTTTCAATTCTCATTGAGTCCTTTTGTATAATCTACATCTCAAGTTTCAGGATTAAAAACTCCAGAAGAGGCCAGGTGCAGTGGCTCACACCTATAGTCCCAGCACTTTGGGAGGCCGAGGTAGGCAAATCACTTGAGCTCAGGAGTTAGAGACCAGCCTGGCCAACATGGTGAAACCCCGTTTCTACTAAAGATACAAAAATTAGCCAGGCATGCTAGCGCACACCTGTAGTCTCAGTTATTCAGGAGGTTGAGATGGGAGGATCACTTGAGCCCAGGAGGTGGAGGCTGCAGATGAGCTGTGATCACACCTGGGCGACAGAGTAAGAGCCTGTCTCAAAAAACAAAAAGAACTCCAGAAGAGGCTTCATAGATCTTAAAATTACATTCTATAATTAATGTTTTTGCTAAAACCACATACAAAGCTGGGTTGGTTCAATCTCCTATGGTACAAAGTTTCTCTCTCCAGCCTTTTCCATCTCACAATGACCATACCTTCAAAGAGCCCACATCAGGAGACATCCTTAAAAGAAAAGAGCTTCTGGCCAGGTGCGGTGGCTCACGCCTGTAATCCCAGCACTTTGGGAGGCTGAGGCAGGCAGATCATGAGGTCAGGAGATTGAGACCATCCTGGCTAACACGGTGAAACCCTGTCTCTACTAAAAATACAAAAAATTAGCCAGGCATGGTGGCGGGTACCTGTAGTCCCAGCTACTCGGGAGGCTGAGGCAGTAGAATGGCATGAACCCGGGAGGTGGAGCTTGCAGTGAGCTAAGATCATACCACTGCACTCCAGCCTGGGCAACAGAGCGAGACTCCGTCTCAAAAAAAAAAAAAAAAAAAAAGAAAACAAAAGAGCTTCTTGAATTAGGACACGTGATCAGGTGCTTTTCTCCTGGTAGGGGTTCCACCCTTAGAACTCCCAGGCTTTCTGGGTCTGCACTAGGTTCTCATACCCCTTGATGGTGCTGAAGGACACTTTTTAAAAAGCCTGCCCTTCTTTTACCAAGCATAGGCTATAAACTGGCATTTTAGCTAACTGCTAGATGGGTTTCCAACTGCCTTACCCACTTTTGAAGGCTTAAAAAAAACCTTCAAATTTATGTAATTTTCATCTCTTTAGGGTTCTCATAGGTTCTCAGAGGGAATGTCTATAGTAACTGTTTGCATACAACTTATTTACCTTCTCCACATAAATTTTGATTTAGGTCCTATTGTTTTCTCCATTATATTGATGATGAAACTGAGGTATAGAAAGGTTAACTACCAATTCAAGGTCACACAACTAGTGAGGTGGCAGGACTCCAAAGTCTAGTTCCCACCTACCAGGAGACATAGCCTCTGTATGAGGAAGAGCAGAGGAAAACCAGGATGAATTAGAATGTTCCCACGTGGCAGGCACGGAGCTCAGCACTTCACAACACCTGAACCTAACAAGTGCTCCAGGAGAAAAGTACTAGAAGTCTTTTTTCTTTTTAATTAAGAACAGCCTGAGGCACAGAGAGTACAGGCTCTTGCCATGGCATGTGGCTAGACCCACAACTATGTCTGAAATGAGCTCAGATGGCAATAACTGGTCTATCTGTGTGTTAGGCTGTGGGATTTACTTTGATTCTAAGAGCCATGCCTCCATGACCCAAGGCATTCCACTAAGCTGGGCCAAAAGAAAGAGTGGCCAAGGCTTCATATGCTGTCAGGCTGTCTCCTCACCTGATCCCAGTTAGACTAATTAGTACTTGGCCTTGTTAGGATAATGGAATTTAATGTATGTAATGCAATGTATACATACCAAGTGTTCCAGAAATGATGTCCATTTTTGGCATGACTCCATCCCGATCCCCAATCCCTCCACCTCGAGCCCCATACAGCCCCACTGCATGGACCTCATCCACGAAGGTGATTGCTCCAAACTCATGGGCCACATCACACAGCTCTTCCAGTGGGCACACTGCCCCTGAGGAAAGACCAGAGACTGTTCTGAAGAGCTTGCCACTTCAGAAATTTCTGTTTTGGTTAGAGTCAGAACAATGTAAACTTATATTCTAACGTATCAGTTTCAATATTGGAAAGAAAACGAATTTCCTCCAATTTCTAGGTTACCTGGGGTCCCAGAGCCTAGTAAAAGCCAGAATAGAAAATCCACTTTCACCCAAATCTATTAAAAAAAGTCCATCAATTACAAATCTTGGCAGAATGCAATACTACACAGCAATACAAAAAGAATGAGACCATGTCCTTTACAGCAATATGGATGGAGCTAGAGGCCATCCTAAGTGAATTAATACAGGAACGGAAAAACC
This sequence comes from Pongo abelii, assembly GCF_028885655.2. NCBI lineage: Eukaryota > Metazoa > Chordata > Mammalia > Primates > Hominidae > Pongo > Pongo abelii. The sequence goes on from NC_085928.1 coordinate 102,162,891, forward strand.
AAATATCACTCTCACTTATAAGTGGAAGCTAAACATTGAGAACACGTGGACACAAAGAAGGGAACAACAGACACCAGGGACCAACTTGAGGGTGGAGGGTAGGAGGAGGGTGAGATCAAAAACTACCTATTGGGTACTACGCTTATTACCTAGGTGATGAAATAATTTGTACACCAACACCCTGTGACATATAATTTACCCATATAATAAACCCGCACATGTACCCAGTGAACCTAAAAGTTGGAAGAAAAAGAATAAATCCTGGCAGAAAGGAAAAGAAAATTAAAAAACACAACAGGCCGGGCACGGTGGCTCACGCCTGTAATCCCAGCACTTTGGGAGGCCAAGGCGGGCGGATGACAAGGTCAGGAGATCAAGACCATCCTAGCTAACACGGTGAAACCCCGTCTACTAAAAATACAAAAAGTTAGGCCAGGTGCGGTGGCTCACACCTATAATCCCAGCTCTTTGGGAGGCTGAGGTGGGCAGATCACGAGGTCAGGAGATCGAGACCATCCTAGCTAACACGGTGAAACCCTGTCTCTACTAAAAATACAAAAAATTAGCTGGGTGTGGTGGGCGCCTGTAGTCCCAGCTACTCAGGAGGCTGAGGTGGGAGAATGGCGTGAACCCAGGAGGTGGAGCTTGCAGTGAGCTAAGATCGTGCCACTGCACTCCAGCCTGGGTGACAGAGCGAGACTCGGTCTCAAAAAAAAAAATTAGCCAGGCATGGTAGCAGGCGCCTGTAGTCCCAGCTACATGGGAGGCTGAGGCAGGAGAATGGCGTGAACCTGAGAGGTGGAGCTTGCAGTGAGTCGAGATCACACCACTGCACTTCAGCCTGGGCAACACAGCGAGACTCTGTCACCAAAAAAAAAAAACACAACAAAACACCATACTTTTAAAGAGTTCAGGCCTAGTTTTTCATCTTAGGTTTCAGAGGAACCTCCATCCAGACTTACCATCCATTGAATGGACAGTTTCAAATGCCACAATCTTGGGGACTGAGGGGTCAGATCTTTGCAGCAGTTCTCTGAGATGGCTGACATCATTGTGGCGGAAGATGTACTTTGGCACTCGGCTGTTTCGAATCCCTTGGATCATGGAGGCATGGTTCCCAGAATCAGAGTAAATCTCACAGCCTAAGACAACAAAAATGCTATTTATTGCCATGTGCATCGAAGACAAATTATTTCCTAGAGAGAGACAACAGACTTTTCCTTGGAAATGATGCTTTGAAAATGCCTAGTAGGAAAAAGACACTGTGTGCCAATTTCTTCCTGGCAAAATAACTAGTTAGCGCTTCCCCTGTGAGAAGGCCCAAAGGTGCAGAATAACCTTGTGGCAGGCAATTAATCTGCTCTTAAATCTGACTGCCTCACTCCAAACTCAATCAAGAGCTAACTAAATGATTAAGAGACTTCTCCAAAGGATCATCTTAGAATACAAAACATATTTGAGGCAATTAGCTCAAGGACGAGACGTTTCAAGTTTGAATTTTTACTGGTATCACGTTCTCCTTGAACCCATAATGTACAGTTAGCATTTCATGCTTGACCCCAGAACAAATGCCCAGATAGGATTATGATTTTCAATTGAGAGGTTCTGGTAAGCCTTCTTTGTTGCCAATATTCTTGTTATTACTAAGAAACCCAAAAAACTCTAAGGCACCCATGCCAGGCTTCCTTACCTGGCATCATCTTAGCCAGGGTGAAGAGGGTTGAGTCATTGGCCACAAAGCACGAGGAAAACAAGAGTGCAGCATCTTTTCCATGGAGGTCTGCCAGCTCCCGCTCTAAGTCCACATGGAACTTACTAGTTCCAGAAATATTTCTTGTACCACCTGCTCCAGCACCATGTTGTTTCAAAGTGTCCCTGTTTAAAAATACAAACAAACAAAACCAGAAAATAAAGCTCATGGTTCTAAACACCATGTGAATTTTTTCCTCTTTCTAGGATCCAGGAGATTGAAACATGTTGATGTAGCAACTCTCTCACTGTGAAACCTGGGGTCAGAAATTTCAACTGATTTCATCTTTAGACTAGGTGGGAGAAGGTGTCAACGCTAGGGTGATGATACCTCCAGGAATCATCAAGAACAAGTGTTCATTTAACAGTCAGTAAGTGCTTGGTATTAGCTGAGTTTATTTTCTAAGAAACTAAGGTTTATTTTCTCTGAGAAACATTATTCTTTCAAATAACACGTTAGCTTAAGAAAAACCAAACTCTAGAGGGACATCCTGGATGGTGGTTACCCTCTGCAAGCTGGTCATGTAATGTTAGGATATATCACTATCATTAAACCTCAGACTGGGATCCTCTTTTGCAAGCCTTTGGAGAATCTGGCAAGCAACTCTATCCAGCATCCCTAGGCTGGTGAGCCTCCTGAAGGACGAGTGATGGGATCTACCATCCTTTTTAACATGTCTTTTGGAGTAGCTTTTTCTCTAGCGCTGCTAGATTCGTATTTCTCCACTCACAGCCACAACCAAGGATGTCTCTGTGAAAGACTGCCTGGTGTTAAAGGCACACTCACTTGCAGAGTGATAGAAAGTGGACTGACATGTGTGGTCATTGAGCCTATAAGCTTGAACCCTCACAAGCTAAGGGGCTCCAGCAGCTACCTGCATATTAGAGTTCCTTTAAAAGTAATCTGTAGATATTTTTCAGAAGCTAAGAATAGTATTTTGCTATGGCACACTTTCAGCTACTGAATGTTCTCTCCATAAAAGATCCAACCCCTATACATCATCATTGGCTTGCCAAATAACACCAGTAATATTTGAAAGCCAAGGGCTACTTACATAACTGCCCCACACACCCGTGGGTGGCGACTCATTCCTAGGTAGTCATTACTGCACCAGACTGACACCTGCTTTTTGGTGATGAGGGAGTCTGAATAGTCATCTGCCATGGGGAAGATGTGTGCTCGCCGGTTCACAGTTTTAAAAACTCGATAGGTGTGGTCATTCTTTTTCTCATCAATTTTTTTCTCAAAGAAACGATCATACTGAAAAGTGGAAACAGCTAAAAATTGAACAAAAGACAGTACAGAATGATGGTTGTGAAACACAATTGCATTTTGGTGAAAGACAACAAGTCTCAGCTTGGCAACTGAGGGAGATCCTGGGCAGGTTATCTGATGTCCTCATCTTGTAAGTAAATAAGACTGTATGTCGTGTTTGGCCCAGTGCCATGTGTAGATGGTAAGTATTAAAGGACAGAAGGCAGGCTACCAACAGCATCTGTAGTCACCACAACCAAAAGCACCTGCTCACGCAAGCAAGGGATATGGCTTTCAAGCCTCAACTCACCATATATTTTTTGTTTTTCCTAGAGACAGAGTCTCTCTCTGTCATTCAGGCTGGAGCGCAATAGCGTGATCATAGCTCACTGAACCTTGAAGTCTTGTGCTTAAGCAATCTTCCCACCTTAGCCTCCTGAGTAGCTGGGACTATAGATGCAAGCCATCATGCCTGGCTAATTAAAAAAATTGTTTTTGTAGAGATAGTGTCTTGCTATGTTGCCAAGCCTGGTCTCAAACTCCTGGCCTCAAGTGATCTCCCGCCTCAGCCTCCCAAAGAGCAGGGATTACAGGTATGAGCTACTGTGCTCAGCCTCACCATGCAATTTTATATTTAATCTAATGTACATTTAAATTATAAATTCTCTCCTACATCAGGCAAATAACAATGAGACTTACATTTTGGCAAGTTATCTTGAAGAAGATGAGACACTCTTTCTGGTCTTTGCTTTTGCATGATGTCCTGGAAGTTCTTCAGCAGTCCACTGGGATCCCCTCCATCGGTTTTCACACTAACCACACTGGGGCCTCCTGAGGTTTCAGCAACCTCTGGAACAAAAGTAACAAGAAACAAATGGGACCAACTTTCTATTCTGAGTTCACAATATCTTCCAAACATATTGTCAAAAATGGCTTATGGCCTAGTTCACAAAAAAGGCCAAGCATAATCAAAGTTAGTTGTAACTGAGTGTACAAAGCATCTCTTCTATTTTAGTTACTGTAATGGCAGACTCTTGGTGTTGTTTTCAGAGCTACTGGCCAGCTTTAATGAACAATGAAGTCCAAAGCTTTCTTGCTGGTTGGCATGTCTTATTCACTCCACTACATCCCCACCCCAATCCTAATCTCAATTTTCTGTTTTCTTTTTGAGACAGAGTCCCATTCTGTCACCCAGGCTGGAGAGCAGTGGCATGATCTCGACTCATTGCAACCTCTGCCTCCTGAGTTCAAGCAATCCTCCCTTCTCAACCTCCTGAGTAGATGGGACTATAGGCATGCGCCATCATGCCCAGCTAATCTTTGTATTTTTGGTAGGGATGGGGTTTCCCCATGTTGGCCTGGCTGGTCTTAAACTCCTGGCCTCAGGTGATCTACCTGCCTCGGCCTCCCAAAGTGCCGGGATTATAGGTGTGAGCCACTGGACCTGGTCCTAATCTCAATTTTCTTCATAGAAAACAATTTTGGCCATATGCATAATTTCTGCTGGTTAGGCTTTTGGGGAGCCTTGAGTTCTCTGCAGATATAGCCACATCTATATATTGTGGAGTTAAGGTTGCTATTCAATGACCATCAGTAAGACACACAGCTTGGGAGACCTAGGACCAGCACTTACTGCAGTAAAACCATTGTTTTCTATCTTTATCCTACCAGATGATGGGAAAGACCAAAGGGACAAAAGGCAGCTGGTGGCAGCTCAAGACTGCAGGTTATTTTCAGAAATTAAGTAGTAACTATAAAAGCTGGTCACATCCTACACACGCACCAGAAAGAAAGTCCCACTTTCGCAATACAGTCCCTTGACTGTCTATCTTGAAGACCTTCCTCTCTGGCCCTAAAAGAGGAAGGTGTTTCTATAAATACTGCCCTAAATAGCTCATACACAAATCTGAGGGCCCAAAAGAACTACAAGGACCCCTTCACTACCACTAATGGTTCGCAACTCATCTCTTACCTTTCCTCACGGCATTCATTTCCTGCACATCCTCCTGAAGCTCAAGACTGGCTTTGCAGAAGACACTGCTGCCTCTCTGATTCATCTGTGCTGCCAGGAAAGGGCATTTGCTTGCAGTGCCCTGGCTTGTGGCAGGCAAGGGGTGTCCAGACGGAAGCTGCGTGCCATCTGGACTCTGCTGGGATCCATCAGGAGTCTGTTGGACCTTGGCCTTGGCAGTTTTGTCTTCTGAGGGAGGAAATGGAAAAAGTGAAGCATCAGATCTGGTTGCACAGTGTGTAAGAAAACCATTTATTTCTTTCTTTTATTGCCTCAAAGATAAACTTAATACTTACTCTACCCCACCATCCAGACACAAGTTTTTTTTGTTTTTTTTAAGATGGAGTCTTGCTCTGTACCCCAGGTTGGAGTGCAGTGGCACAATCTTGGCTCACTACAACCTCCACCTCCTGGGTTCAAGTGATTCTCGTGCCTCAGCCTCCCAAGTAGCTGGGATTACAGGTGTGCACCACCATGCCTGGCTAATTTGTGTATTTTTAGTAGAGATGGGGTTTCACCATGTTGTCCAGGCTGGTCTTGAACTCCTGACCTCAGGTTATCCACCTGCCTTGGCCTCCCAAAGTGCTGGGATTATAGGCGTGAACCACTGCACTCAGCCACAAGCTTATTTTTATTAGGTTCTGCTAATCTCTCTAGTTTTTCATCTGCTTCACAGGAAACAATGCTTCTATGAAGAGTTAACTGGCACATTCCAGTTGCCTCTTAAACCCATAGTATTTCTCTTCATAAATCCAAAAAAGTACCATTTTCTAGTTTTAGACAACCCGGAATCCTTGAGTTGGATCATTTCCAGTAATTTCTACCCCAACTACACTCAGCTTATTTTATGAGAGGACACACTCTGTAAAGTAACTGGAAATATTCACACACATTTTTTTCTCTGCTAACATTTTCTTTTCCTTTTTTTTGAAACAGGATCTCACTCTGTCAACCAGGCTAGAGTGCATGGTGCAATCATAGCTAACTGCAGCTTTGACCTCCAGGCTCAAGTGATCCTCTCATCTCAGCCCTCCAAGTAGCTTGGACTGCAGGTGTTCTACTGCGCCCAGCTAATTCTTTTTTTTTTTATTTTTTGTAGAGACGGAGTCTTGTTATGTGGCCCTAGCTTCTATCAAACTCCTAGGCTCAAGCAATCCTCCCACCTCAGCCTCTCGAAGTGCTGGAATTACAGGCATGAGCCACCACATCCTGTCTCTGCTGACATTTTCTAAACAGATTCTTGACAAAGAGGCTTGCTGTTGCTTAACATAAAAGCTATTGGTTTTCATCTAAACAAAAGAAATTAGACTAAAATGTAGGTCTTTAGATTGCTAATAAAGTAAGAAAAAATAGGGGTATATCACATTCACATACCTCATCTACTTTCTCATCTAAATTCATCAAAGTCTGCTGACTTAACACAGTTGGCTGGTAATTATCCTTCTAGTTACAGTGACCTCCCTCTCCCCTTGAGCAAATTCATTCACCTTCTTTCTAGAAAAGTCTTTCTTCATCATTCTGGAATACTCCTGTGAGTCACTGGCTAGCCTTTCCTATAATTTGGGTAAGGCGTCTCAATACAGTTTTCATTAAAATCTTCTATAAAGGAAAGCCAAAAAAATTATTTTGAAGTTAATTTCATTTATTATAAAAGTAATACATATTCATTAAAGTCTAGAAAAAGAAAAAAAAATCCTATCATTTAAAACATAACCATTGCAAGCATTTTGGTAAAAAAGACATAACTAACTCTTGAAAATAAACCCTACAAAGGATTAAATCCTTTCTGCTTAAAGAAAAAAAAACTTCTTTTCTTACAAGCCCATACCCAGAGAACACGCCTAAGAAAAACCTGTAAAATATTCTCTAGGATTAAGTGGAACCTGAAAAGCTTTGTTCTCTCCTATCAGAACCAGGGCAAACTAAATTCAACTCTAGTCTCTTTGTTAAAAAAAACAACAACAAATGTATATATAAATAAAGATACATGGCATGATCTCAGCTCACTGCAACCTCCACCTCCCGGATTCAAGCAATTCTCATGCCTCAGCCTCCCAAATAGCTGGGATTACAGGCGTACACCACCATGTCCAGCCAATTTTTGTATTTTTTGTAACAATGGGGTTTCACCATGTGGCCAGGCTGGTCTCGAACTCCTGGCCTCAGGTGATCAAACTGCCTTGGCCTCCCAAAGTGCTGGGATTAAAGGAGTGAGCCACTGCACACAGCCAAGGTAAATTTGTTTTTAAAAATCACTAATAAATACTGTACAATTTCACTTATATGAGGTACCTAGAATAGTCAAATTCATAGAGACAGAAAGCAGAATGGTGGTTGCCAGGGGTTGGGGAGAGAGGAATGGAGAGTTACTGTTTGGTGGGTATAGAATTTCAGTTTGGGAAGATGAAAAAAATTCTGAAGATGGATGGTGGTGATAACACAACAATATGAATGTACCACTGAACTGCATATTTTTAAGTGCTAAAAATGGTAATTTTTCTTGGGCATTTTACCACAATAAAACAAAAACTTTTAAGGAAAAAAAAAATCACTACTTTAAAAAGCCAAAGGGGCCAGGCACGGTGGCTCACGCCTGCAATCCCAGCACTCTGGGAGGCTGAGGCAGGTGTATCATTTGAGGTCAGGAGTCCGAGACCAGCCTGGCCAACAAGGTGAAACCCTACTAAAAGTACAAAAATTATCCAGGCGTGGTGGTGCATGCCTGTAATTCCAGATACTTGGAAGGCTGAGGCAGGAGAATCGCTTGAACCTGGGAGGTGGAGGTTGCAGTAAGCCGAGATTGCATCACTGCACTCCAACCTGGGCGACAGAGCAAGACTCTGTCTCAAAAAAGAAAAAATAAATAAATAAAAAGCCGAAGGCCAAATGTTTAATGAGGGAAATTAGAACATTCCAATTTAATATTTATGTGAAGGAGGCACTGAGGAAACACTAAAACCCCAACAGACACTAACATGCAATCCAAAAACCTGTTATGTGCAACACTGGCCACTGTTTCACCTTTAAAGATGAAAAAGCTAAAAGTGCCTACCCTTGGAGCGACAGTCATATGAGATGATCTGTGCTCAGAGCCCAGCCTGCACATAGCAGCCCTCTGTGAGTGAGTGTGACCCTCACCACCACTGTGGGGACTGCTTCTAGTCTACCAATGAGCACAAACACCCGTACCTGCTCCTTCATTGTCAATGACACTTACTCTCACTGGCCGGAGGAGTTTCTTTGATCTGTTGGTAGTGTACTGCTGCAGTGGACAATGCCCGAGGGGCTGGCTTGGCCCCAACTTCCATCATCTTGGGGCAGTTTTGGGCATAGAACAACAGAGATTTGCCTGCTTTCTGCAGAAAGGCCTGGGGGACTCGGGACAAGAATGGGCAGCGGCGAACAACAGTCTCCATGTTCAAGAAGTCTGCTGGCTCCTGTGGAAAGACTGATGATGAGTGACATCAACAGTTGTTAATAATCAGGAAAATATCACCGCAAGCTCACTGGATTCAGGTGTCAACTGCAGTTTATATAAAGGGTACCCTGGAATACTAACACTTCTCCCTCAAAAATGCCTAAGGACAGCACTGATGTGAGACTCAGCTAAGGAATGGTGACCACTTTACCAGGGTCACCAACTTCTTCATTCCCCAGCGCTACACAAAGTCACCTGCAAAGCAACTTCACCAAATGAAGTAAATACTGACAGTACATAATCAAGGGGGCGGAAGGATGAGGGAAAAGTCAAGAACAGGTTTGGAATGCCAGAGGTTTCTTAGGGAGATGCACAGTGCAGATAAGACATCTTGGCTTACATCTAGGTGGAGAAGGGATGGTAGGGAAGAAGCCACTCATCCATCCAGGCAGGGAAGACTCTTAGGGATCCTGACTTTCTCCTGGTCCCCACATCCCCTAAACCCGAGTAAGGGGTCCAGCAGGGTCCCGAGTCCCTGAAGCAAGGATTCCTCCGCGGTCGTGTCCCCACAGCGGGAAGAACTGGGCATAACTGAGAAAGGAGGGGCACAAATGAGGGTAGGGGTATGAGGGCCAGCGCCTTGGGCCTCACTGGGGACGCGCAGGGGATTATAAAGTCGAGGGAGTTGAGTCTGGAGAAAGAAGGCAGTCCTGCGGCAGTGGGGGTCAGAGATGACCCGCGGTCGAGGTCTCGAGAATGACGGGAGGGGTAAGAGAAGTGAATTCTAAAGCGGCGGGTTCAACCGGGAATAGCAGGAAGGGGCCGAAAGGGGGAAACTGAGGCGGCCGTCTAGGCAAAAGATCTGGAGGATAAACGCTGACCTCAAGGCGGCGGGTGACTGGGACAGTGGGGGATGGGGTCCCAGCTCCTGGGGGAGCGGTGCCCCGGCTGGCAGGACACCCCGGGGCTTCCTCGGCCGGCGCCGCACCTACCGCGCGGGCCCTCACCTGCGCTGGGGACTCTGCGGAGGCGACGGCGAAGGAGGCGGGCACTCAAGCCGAAAACTCCAAACCAAACGTTCGTTGCCCTTGTCCGGGAGCAGCCTCAGGCCGCGATCGCCGGCGCCTTAATATACAGCGGGAGTGACCGCTGCGCATGCGCCGTGGGCGCTGCCTTCTTCCGCGCAGGCGCGCCGCGTAGCCCTCGGCGAGCCGGGGGGGCGGGGCAGAGAGGCCCACTTCTTGGGCTTTGCGGTATCTGTGCCGCCGGGGATTCCCCGGCTTGCCTGCAGGGAGGAGGAAGCGCCAGGCGGTGGGCGGACGAGGTCTCTTTTCCCGACCTCATCCTGCACCCTCGTGCTGCCTCCCCACCAACTACCCTGGGCTTCAGAACCCTACGCCCCAATTGTGGGGTATAAAATGGCAAGGTGGAGGCGAGGTGCCGCTAGGTTCAAGTTGGGGGCTACGGGTTGTTAAGCTGGGTGTCTTGGACGTGGAGGAAGAAGGAGATCCAAGGGGTTCTGGACCGGGGTGTTAAGCAGGATCCATCCCACCTGCGGCTTGCTTTGGAAACTGTGAGCAAGGGCTTCCCGGAGGAGGTGGAGCTGGCTATATCGCCCACAGATGGAGTGGTCCTGGCAGGATGCGGAAGAAGCGGGACACTCAGCTGTGGCGCTTTCTGGTCTAAGATGATCCAGAGGGGACAGAGGAACAGGGCTAGGATGGAACCCATCCACTCCACAGCTCTGAGCACTTGGGGAGGAGGGGAAGGCACAGGGCCTCACAATAGTTAGCGCGTAACAAATATTAGCCACTATTTTTATTTTCCATCCAGGGTTGTCTGAAGCCCCTTGCTGGCCACCCTGGGCACCAGCAGTGTGGCTTAGGCCTCCATCCCAAAGGTCAGCGTTGGGCCATACCTCCATTGAGTTTCCCCGTTACAACACATAAAGTGTAGGGCTTGGCAAACCCCTCTCAGGAATGTCAGTCTGGCTTCCTTGCTCCACACCCTTCCCAGCTTGGCTTGGGCTGTGTTGGGCTGGGCCTGTGCCAGGCTCAGAGGTACTCTCCTCCATCTTGAGGAAAGGGCCTTTGAGGGTATTCCTTTCCCAGCTGAGCATTAACAAGAGGGACAAAGTCCAGAATGATGGTGACCAGGGTGTGTCCAGGTACTTTGCATTTCTATCTCTGAGCACCCAGCTGGCTGCAAGGCAGGTGAGGTGAGTCTCCACCTTCAGAGGAGGCATCTGGGTTCAGAGTGGCAGTGGGACCAGTCCAGGATGAGGGCTTTGGTCTGAGAGCTCGAGACCCAGTTCTGTGCCATTCAGCCAAGAGATCCTGGGCAGTGCCCATCACCCAGAGAAGATGAGAGAGGAAAGGTCAGCACTTGGACTTGGACCCAAGTGCAGCTGGAAGTGGGAACAGAATAAGGATGATATTGAGTGCTTTGCTCATCTTTGGGCCTTGCTTTCCTTATCTTGGCAACAGGATCATAATCCCTGAAATGCCTGCCTCACAGGTTGTTGTTGTTGTTGTTGTTTTGTTTGTTTGTTTGAGACAGACTCTCCCTCTGTTGCCCAGGCCGGAGTGCAGTGGCACAATCTCGGCTCACTGCAACCTCTGCCTCCCAGGTTCAAGTGATTCTCCTGCCTCAGCCTCCTGAGCAGCTGGGATTACACCATCACGCCCAGCTAATTTTTGTATTTTTAGTAGAGATGGGGTTTCACCATGTTGGCCAGGTTGGTCTTGAACTCCTGACCTTGAGTGATCACCCTCAGCTTCCCAAAGTTCTGGGATTATAGGCATGAGCCACTGCGCCTGGCCCTCACAGAGTTTTTTGGGGGGTGATCAGAGGCAAAGCCAAAGCAGAAAGAACTGGATAGTGGAGTTGGGCATGGGTTTCAAACCCAGCTCTGAATCTTACTTGGCCATAGACTTGGGCAGGCCACAACCTCTTCAAGGCTTGGTTTCCTGATTTGTAAAGCTCTCCCAGCCCTGCCACTTGTGGCTGGCAGGCGGGTCAGGTGAAGTCCTGTATTTCAGAGGCTTATTGTTTAAACCAGCAAGTCCCTAGCCCTCTGGGAGTTTCCTGTTTAATATAGAGAAAGATTGGGAAACAAGGCCGACTCACATGGAAAGTGAAATAGAGTGTTGTAAGCAACTCCAGATGGAGGAAGAGGAGGAGGCTATTACTCCAACAGGCGCTGAAAGAGGAGGATCCCAACCACGAGGAAGGCTTCCAGAAGAGAAGCGGGTGCTGGCTGGAAGGGTGGATCTACATGCGACTGGGAGACTGTGGGTGAAGCCTTGGATGGAAAAGGCTCAGCCCTGTGGGGGTGGCAGTTGGGGGGTCAGCGTGAGTCAGCCCAAATAGCTGGGCAACGGGAGTACGGTCAGGACCTGGCGCCAAGAGGTCAGACCAGAAAGGCTCTAAATGAGCCACGGGGTTTTCCAGTGTCAGGGCCCAAAGAACCACCCCCAGGGTACTGGTCAAAATGCAGATTCCTGGGCCACACTCCTTTGATTTTGACCCAGAAATCTGCATTTTAACCAGTTCACCTTTCTGATGAGGTAAGGGTGAGGTATCTTGGAATATGTTTCTTGAGTGGTTCAAGGTTTGAGACCTTGAAGGGCAAGGCGTAAGCCATGAGTTCTAGTCCTAACTCTGCGATCTTGAGCAAATTGCCTCATGCCCTAAATCTTAGTTTTTGTGTCTGTGAAATGAGAATGACCCCACCTGCCTCAGTGATGAGTCTGGGTGGGCCCTATTCTGCTCCAGTTGTGATCCTTCTGGGCCTCTTCTTCCCCCCTCCGCCCCCTCCTCCTCCTCTTCTTTCTTTTTCTTCTTTTCCTTCTCCTTCTTCGCCTCTCACTCCTCCCTTGTCCTTCCCTCCTTCCCCATCTTCTTTTCACTTTCTCTCCCTTTTTCTCTCTCCCTTACCACTCCCTCCCTTTTCCATCCTTCCCTCCTTCTCCCTCCCTCCCTCCCTTCCTTCTCAGAGCTACAGTATAAACTCATCTTATCACTTGCTCTGGCCCTGGGCAGCTGGAGTTGAGGCAAGGTCAGGCCCCATCCCAGGGATGACGCTGGGGCCTTTTTTCCCTCCCACCCAGTCTGCATCATGGTCATCGTCACCATCACTATCACCATCAGGGGCTGCTGCACATAGTACCCACCCAATGGTCAAGGCAAAAGGAAAATGTCAACCCCAGCACCTGGAATTCACCCTTTTTATTCTGGGCCCCAGGAACTATTTTTATTTTTATTTTTATTTGTTCTCCCTTAAATAGCTGTTTATTAGCAATGTGCTAGAAAGGGTGATGGAGTTAGCATTAACAGACAACACACACCACTGTCACGAGGGAGGCAAGAGCGCGGGCAAGCCAGCCTGGAGCTCCGAGGAGGAGTCCCCCTCTTCAAGAAAGTGTGGGAGGGGACGGGACCTGGAGTGTTGGGGGGCAGCCTGGGAACACCTCCGCTTACTAGGCGTGGTTAAAGATGAAGAGGGACTCACTGGCAGCAGCCCTGGCCTGACCACTTGGAGTGTACTTTCCTTGACAGGCAAGGCTATTTGCCAGGGCTCACTTGACACACTCCTTCTGCACAGCCTTCAGGTTCTCCTTCTTCCTGCCCCAGGCCTTCAGGGCAGAGGCCTGCAGGGCTCAGCTATAGGAGAAGGTCAGGCCCCAGGGCTTCAGGAGGGGGCACTTGTTAATGGCATTGAGGTTGATGGACACTTCCTCGCTCTGGCATCCAGATAGGAAAGTGATCCCAGGGACAGCGGGGGGCACTGTGCAGTGTAGCACTTAGTTTTTGTGTCTGTGAAATGAGAATGACCCCACCTGCCTCAGTGATGAGTCTGGGTGGGCCCTGTTCTGGCCCAGTTGTGATCCTTCTAGGCCGCTTATTCCCCAGAGTGTAGCGCTTGTGACAGTTGCCATGGCAATCTCCTCGTGAGAAAACTTCTGGATGCAGGCATGGCCTGGGGTGACCATACTGGACTTCAGCAAGGTGCCTTCCAGGTAGACGTCGTGGTCACTCAGAGCCTTGTAGAGCAGCCACACCTTCTCGGTTACATACTGGCAGTACTACAAGTCATGGTCCCCAATGGGGAGGATCTCAGGCTCCACAATGAGCACAATGCCATTCTGCTGGCAGATGCTGGCATAGTGGGCCAGGACAGACATTGACACACTGGCATTTTCTTTTCTTTTCTTTCTTTCTTTTTTTTTTTTTTTTTTTTGAGACGGCGTCTCACTCTGTCACCCAGGCTGGAGTGCAGTGGTGCAATCTCAGCTCATGCAACCTCCGCCTCCCAGGTTCAAGCGATTCTCCTGCCTCAGCCTCCCGAGTAGCTGGGACTACAGGTGTGTGCCACCACACCTAGCTCATTTTTGTGTTTTTAGTAGAGATGGGATTTCACCATGTTGTCCAGGCTGGTCTTGAACTCCTGACCTCAGGTCATCCATCTACCTCGGCCTCCCAAAGTGCTGGGATTACAGGCATGAGCCACTGCGCCCAGCTGATGTTGGCATTTTCAATGATGGTGAGGGCTGAGGGGGTGTGTTTCCCAGTCTTCAGCACATGATACCACTTGGCAAAGTGGGCTCCATCCTTCTTGTATGGGGCACAGCACTCAGACAGCCCATCCAGCCCTTGGGTGGTGGTCTCGCCATTTGCCCTTTCCAGGGGTACCACCCCCTTGTCTACCTTGATGCTCACAACATTGCCCTTGGATTTGATAACTTGGGGGAAGGGACGCCCATCATCCTCCTTTTGGTACAGCGTCTCATGGAAGAGGATGACGCTCTTGATGCAGGGGTTCACGCGGTTGTCAGCTGTCAGCTACAGCTGGCGGTAGAAGCACTGGTTCTCCTCGGTATTCTCGGTGCCAATGGACTGCAGCCACTTGGCAATGCTCCCAGTGGACTCATCTGCAGCCGGGATGCCCTTGCCCAGAGCCACGATGTGATGAGTGATGTCAGACAGCTCCTTCTGCTCCGGGGTCAGCAATGGATATTGGTAGGGCATGGTACTGGTGTTAGCAAGTTCTGGCACAGGAGAGGGGTGGTTTGCAGGGTGCGGCGGTGGAGGGTGGCAGGTGGGCGAGTGGACTCAGGGAGAGAACGCAGCACTTGTCACCAGGACCCCTTCTCCCAGGAACTATTTTTAGCAGCACTCCTCCAAGAAGGTGAGGTAGCTCAGTCTTGGCAAACCTGCTGCTTTCTTCTGGGCCTCAGTTTCCACATCTGTCAGCCAAGCAAGAAATCCTGCATCCTTCCAAAGAGACCCCAGGTGGACATAGGACAGCTCCAACCTGTGCTGCTGCTGCTCCTTGGGGTTTCAGTGCCCTTCTATACAGTGGTAGATGGGGGCCAGCCTCACACAGTGGGTAGATGATCTGGAAACAGCTCAGCTCTGCCCCGAACAGTTGGAGGCATGAGCTCCAGTTTACCATGATGGGGCCCAGGAGCCACCATTTGAGATGGAATTTCGGGGTTGGCAGAGCAAAAGGGTTCCGAGGTCTCTGGCGCTGGCCTTGTCCTAACCCTGCCTTTGGAATCCTGTTAGACTGTGGTTGCAAAGCAAGGGGTGAGCTCTGGTTTGTGAGAAGAGAGAGAGGGGCTGGAGTGGAGCAAAGCCAATAAATGCTTCAGGAGGTAGGTCTGTAGTGGGGGAGCTTTGCAGGGAGCAGCAGCCCCCATCCTAGAGAGCAGAAAATGCCCAGAGAGCCCCAGAGGACCCCGAACCCAGCCCTCCAGCCTAGCACCCACAAACTGTGGCGCAGATAAGTTCTGTGTGGCCCATGTAGTTTTTGTTTGTTTGTTTGTTTTGTTTTGTTTTGTTTTTTTTGAGACAGAGTCTTGCTCTGTTGCCCAGGCTGGAGTGCAGTGGCACAATCTTTGCTCACCGCAAGCTCCGCCTCCCGGGTTCACGCCATCCTCCTGCCTCAGCCTCCCAAGTAGCTGGGACTACAGGCGCCCACCACCACGCCCAGCTAATTTTTTGTATTTTTAGTGGAGACGGGGTTTCACCATGTTAGCCAGGAGGGTCTCAATCTCCTGACCTCGTGATCCGCCCACCTCGGCCTCCCAAAGTGCTGGGATTACAGGTGTGAGCCACTGTGCCCGGCATTCTTGTTTTATAATAAAATGTGAATTCATTGTCAACATTTAACCAGCAGGAGATTTCTCATCAAGCCTCAGATGTTCAGCTTCTTTTGAGGAATCGGCAGACCTGGAGCCCCTGGGCTAGCCCAGGCAGGGTGTGCTGTCTCCAATTCTCTATCAGCTCTCCCTTCAGTGTGTCCCCAACCCTGAGGAATGTAATGTCCAAGCAGCGACACCTCCCTGGCCTTGTAGGCATCAGTGTGTGTTCCCAGCCCTAAGCCATTTTACAGCCACGGAGACTAAGACTCAGAGAGGGGAGAGGACTTGCTCGAGGTCACACAGAAAGTGATGTTGGGCTGCAGGGGGACCCAGGTGTCCTAATTTCTATGTCTCCCACACTGCACTCACAGCTTCTGGAGGAGGGTCTGGGGTCAGTGGCTAGGGGAAGGATCAGGCTAGCTATAAGGGGCCCCCTGGAAGGGACTAGCCCAGAGGTGGATTCCTCCATGCTTGTCATCATCCCTCCAAGCCCCTGCATGTGGATCAGGCAGATCAGGGCCCCTTGAAGGTAATGGGGCAGGGGCAGGAACAGGCTGAGCCCTTTCCTATGGCCGGCTGTGCCTGCCCCTGCCTCATCACCTTCAAGGGGCCCTGGTCTGCCTGATCCACATGCAGGGGCTTGGCGGGATGAGGATGTGCAGTGTGGGGAAGCCTCCCTCCCTGTCCTCCTGAGCTGCTGGGAAGACAGATATCAGCAAAGAAGCCGTAGCAGGCTGTGACCAGTGTGGACAAGGGTGCTGGATTAGAGAATGGCGGGATGGGAAGGGGGACCCACCTCAGGGCTGCACCCTGATGTCAAGGAGATGCCACCTAGGACAGAGCAACCAGGCTGAGGGGCCCCCAGTGAAGGCTAGAGGGAACCTGATATGGAGAAGGAGCATGGAGGAAGACAGGGAGGCTGGAGTCAAGAAAGCAGGGGAGATGGGGGGTGTGGCAGAGCCAGGCCGGCAGACAGAATCTCGCCATCATCAACAGTGCAATTATCCACCAATTCAGGGATCTTATTTCTCTCTGGCCCTGTTGGCATTTAAAGGCCTACCCAGCACCCCTTCTGCCTGGACACAAGGGAGCTGGAACAAAGGGGAGGAGGAGTGAGAAGAGAGTAAATGTGGATCGGCTGGGCAGGGCCAGTAAGGAGAAGGCCAGGGAGCATGAGAATCTGCTGAGCAAAGATGGCAGCAGCAGCCGCTGTGTGCAAATGTTTGACCTGGCTCTGTGATTACGTGCACAACCCCAGACCCCCGGCACAGTGCACCCTACAGATGTCAGTCCCATACAAGGAACAGAGGCTCAGAATGGTTAAGTTGCACAAGGTCATACAGCCAGCAAGTGGGGAGCGTGGCTGACCTCCTGGCCCTTCTGGCTTCTGGTCCAGCACTGCACCCTGTGGGGGCGGGGTGAAGACGCTGGGAGGAATGAGGCTGGGGCAGCTTCAAGGATCTCAGGTCTCAGGGGAGGCATTTCTCTATTTCTGGGTGACAGGACCAGTTCGGACAGGCAAATGGGAGCACTTAGCCAAGGAGGCTGGCCAAGGCTCTGGCCAGCCGCCGGCCACCCAATTCAGGAGAGGTTGCCCACTTCCGGGAACTTCTGGGCAACCAGCCACATCCTCAGAAGGCAGGACTCCTTCCAGACCCCACACACTGGTGGACACTGCTCACTCTCTCCCCTGTTCCTGGCCAGCTGCTCTGGGCCCAGTTGCACAGCACCCAGGGCCCACAGCCTGGCAGAGGCCTCCCATCCTCCTCGGCTCTCTCCTTGGAGGTTCCTAGAAGGAGGAAAGCGGGCCCTTCTGGAAAGAGGAAAGGGTTTTCTGTCACCCTAAAACCTATCTCCAATGGTGGGGAACAGCAGCCCCCTCCTCCCTGTCTCCTCTCCCTGCTCCCACAGCCACCCCCTTATTGAATGATCTGTGTTAACAGTAGTAATAATAACAGTCACTACCAAATTGAATTGTGTCTCTACTGTAGTGTGGTACCAGGCACTGTGTGTTTCAACTCTCACAGGCCCCCTGTGAAGCAGCTACCTGCAGCCCCATTCTCAGAGTGTGCAGGCAGTGCGCTGCCTGGGTTCGACTCCCTGCTCCTTCCTCTGTGTGCTCTATGTCCTTAAGCAGTTGGCACAGCCTCTCTGAGCTTCAGTTTCCTCATGCACAGAAAGGGAGTGATATTTTCTGTACTGGCTAAATGCTGTGTGTCAACTTGGCAAGGCTATGGTGCCCATTGTTTGATTAAATACTAGTCTAGGCCAGGTTCGGTGGCTCATGCCTGTAATCCCAGCACTTTGGGAGGCCAAGGCCCTGGCCAACATGGTGAAACCCCATCTCTACTAAAAATACAAAAATTAGCTGGGCATGGTTGTGGGCACCTGTAATCCCAGCTACTCTGGAGGCTGAGGCAGGAGGATCACTTGAACTCGGGAGGCGGAGGTTGCAGTGAGCCGAGATCAAGCCACTGCACTCCAGCCTCGGCGACAGTGAAACTCCATCTCAAAAACAACAACAACAACAAAAACAAAACAAAACAAAACAAACAAACAAAAAGCCTAGTCTAGATGTTGCTGGGAAGGTATTTTGTACATGGAATTAATATCTAAAACCAGTTGACTTTAAGTAAAGGAGATTATCACCAGTAATGTGGGCCTCAATCAATCAATCGAAGGCCTTCAGAGCAAAAACCAAGGTTTCCTGGAAAAGGAGAAGTTCTGTCACAAGATGTAACGTAGAGATAGTGTCTGAGTTTCAAGCCAGCCAGCCTGCCCTACGAAGTTCCAGCTTATCAGCCTCCATGATCATGTGAACCAATTCCTTAAAATCCATCTCTCTCTCTCTCCTATTGGTTCTGTTTATCTGGAGAACCCTGACATACTTTCCACTCAATGAGTGGAAAGGTCAGTGAGACGCTGCTGCTGTGATTGGTGGAGGCACCTGTTCCTGGAAACAGCATGCAGGTAATATTAGCTGTGGGTTACAGATGAGGGAACTGAGCATTGGGAAGGTGACTTGTTCAAAGTTTCGGAGCTGGAGTCAGGATGTAAGCTGTCCTGCCTACCTGCAGCTGCACCTCAATCACTGGGTCCTCACCTTGTCATCCACCTCCTTGTCAAGACCCTCGGACCAAGCTGCCCAAGGGGCTGCTGGTGGCATCCTCTCTCCAGGGCTTGCCTTTGAATTTAATTAAAACCCTCAGGCCCTGGTATGGGAAGTGAGACCAGAGGCCATTGAGTCCCCACTGACACTGAGTTAACAGATTCTTATGCAAGATTAGCAGGCTTGTGATGTCGACACGACACCAACGTTCACCTGCCTTAGAATTGTCATGGCCTTGATGGGGCCTTTGGAGTTGAGAGTGAAATCAGCAAAGGAGAGCTAAGCAACAACCCCTTATCTTGGGGAAGCCTTTTCAGCCCTGCTCCTCACTCTGCAGACCTAATAAGCCTTAGCTTTTGCAGCATAGACCTGGGATCAGCAGTGCAGAGGCCTGTAGGGTCCAGATAGGTGAGGACAGTAGGCACCTTGGACCCCTGGGCTGAAGGACAGACACATTTCAGCTCTGGCCATTGTTATCCCTAGAAACAGGGCCTGGTGTGTCCAGGGCTTCTTCTTGTATTTCTAGAAGAGACTCATAGCCAGATTTTTTTTTAAGAGACATGGTCTCGCTCTCTCCCTCAGGATGGGGTGCGGTGATACAATCATGGCTCACTGCAGCCTCAACCTCCTGAACTCAAGTGATCCTCTAGCCTCAGCCTCCTGAGTGGCTGGGACTCAGATGTGCACCACCATGCCTGGCTGATTTTTTATTTTTTTGTAGAGATGGGGTCTCGTTATGTTGCCAGGCCCTGGCCTCAGGTGATCCTCCCACCTTGGCCTCCCAAAGTGCTGGAATTACAGGCGTGAGCCACTAGGCCTGGCCTAATCACATCCAGATTTTTATATGAGCACTTTGAATTTTCATTGTTTTTTTAATAACAAAAGCTTATTTATTTGAATAGATATTTGCATATGATAATGCAAATAGTGTAACAGAGTAAACAAAGAGATTTCCCTTATCCAGGTCTCTTTCCATACACAACCACTGCTCCCGAGTTCTCATAGGTCCTTTCAGAAAGATTCTACTTATTCATTCAACATTTATCAGTTGATCACCTACTACAAGTCCAGCACTGAACATATAAAAAAGTCTTTCTTATTTGCTCCTTGCTTTTTGTATTTAGTACTACACCTTGAAGAGGGCTGCATCCTTTTTGACAGCCACATAGTATTCCGCTGTGCTGATGCACCATGATTCACTTGTCTAGCCCCTTACTGTTCATTTGGTAGTTTCCAATGGGTTACTCCTATCAGTGTCCTTGAACATGCTTCCTTATGTGGGGTGACGACTTCTGTGGGGTATTTAGAAACAAAACGCAGCCTGGCCAACATGGTGAAACCCCGTCTCCACTAAAAATACAAAAATTAGCCAGGCGTGATGGTAGTTGCCTATAATCCCAGCTACTCTGGAGGCTGAGGCAGGAGAATTGCTTGAACCCGGGTGGCGGAAGTTGCAGTGAGCCGAGATCATGCCATGGTGCTCCAGCCTGGATGACAGAGCGAAACTCCTCCATCTCAAAAAAAAAGAAGAAACAAAACCACCAGGTCAAACATCAGAATCTTTTTTTTTTTTGAGACGGAGTCTCTCTCTGTCGCCCAGGCTGGAGTGTAGTAGCACGATCTCGGCTCACTGCAAGCTCTGCCTCCCGGGTTCACACCATTCTCCTGCCTCAGCTTCCTGAGTAGCTGGAACTACAGGTGCCCCACACTACTCCCAGCTAATTTTTTTTTTTTTTTGTATTTTTAGTAGAGGGGGTTTCACCATGTTAGCCAGGATGGTCTTGATCTCCTGACTTCGTGATCCCCCTGTCTCGGCCTCCCAAAGTGCTGGGATTACAGGGGTGAGCCACCGCGCCCAGCCAGGTCAGAATCTTTTATTCCAACTTTATGTTTTGTTTTTTTCTTCTGTCCTCTTGAATTGAGTGTGTTCTTGTGAGTGGCCTCAGATCCTTGATGGAGTGAGGCAGCTCCCAGGAAATGGATCAATAGGCTTTTTTTATTCAGCAAATACTTACTGTGTACCTACTGTTTGCCTAGTGTTGAACTAGGTTCCGGGATGGCAGCTGTAAACAAGGTAGATGTAGTCCCTATTCTCGCGGAGTGGACACTCTGGTGGGGGAGACAGATGTCCAGAAGGACACGCCATCCAGACACATAATCTTGTGAGGGTGAGAGCTCACATGATGCTCTGAGTGACAAGGACAGTGGCTGCTCTGTTTGGAGGCTTGGAGAGGCCTCTCTGAGGAGAGGATGTTTAGGGTGAGTCCTGAAGGAGAAGGAGCCAAGCTGGCGATGATTTCGGGTGGAGCAGGCCAGGAGCTGACCGGTGCCCCAGGCCGGGGGACCTAGTGCCACACTCTTGGTCACCTCCAGCTCTGGCCACTATGCTTTGGAATATGGGAGGGTTGGAAATAATCACCCATCCATGCCCAGTGCCAAGGAGGTGCTGGATAGATCTAATTATGATTACTATTATCATGACTGAAATGTGAGCAAGGAGGCATGGTAGAGAAGTTGGGGGGACGTGGGGAGCCTTGGAAGCTGGGCTCCAGGCCCCCTTGGGAGGGGGCAATGTGGAGGAGCTGGAAGGCCATAGTCCTCTAAGCCTTCAGGGAACTCACATTATCTGGTGTATCTGGTGGGAAGGTGGCATGGGGGCAGCTAAGGCAATCTGGGCCCAACTGAGGAGGCCCTGAGAACCCGCCAAGGGATGGGTCTTGTTCTGCAGGCTTTGGGATTAAAGGACAGGTCTGAAGCCTTGGGACTTAACCCCTACTCATTAGGTGCCAGATCCAGCCTGGGGTTGGGGGAAGGCAGCCACAGTGTTTACCCAACCTCTAAAGCCCATCCAGCTTGATGCAGTGGCCTGGTTGTGACACCCCTCAGTGCTTCCCCCCAGCTAACGGCCATCAGCCCACTCAGCCTCCAGGTTCCTCTTTGCTGAGCTACTCACACTGGGGTCCACTGGCACTGTGCCTTCATTTCTCTGACCTGGGGAGTTGGAGAAGTTCAGCAGGGCTGGTGGCTCACAAGAGGTACCCAATGAGCATTTGTTGAATGAATGAATGAACATATGAATAAATGCATGAATGAATGGAGTGGGTAAATAAACGAGGATTATCTGTGAACTATGTGCAAGTGAGTGTATGTGGGTGGGTCCTTAGGCCCCAGAGATAGGGCCATTTGTGGGCCCAGAGATGGGGCCATTTGTGGGCAGGTTGTGTCAGCAAAGAGGTGAGTGTGGAAAGCTAGGGTCAGATGGCTGGTCTGCAGATGGCCTGAAGAAGGCCAGGGGAAATGGAGCAAGGCCATTTACTAGGGGCCCAGTTGAGCATCTTCAGGAGCCTTCCTTGGGGAGATCTGTAAGTGCCCATGTCCCGACACTCTGCCACTCCACTGCCACCCATGCATACACAAGCTCCCATGGGCCCTCCCGGGCGTCTATGTCATCCTCTCCAATGGCTCTCCCTAAGCTCACCCTGGAATAGGCCACCTCTGATCTCAGCCTGGTCTGTGGACGGTGTGGTCAGGAGTCAGCTGAAACCCCTTGAAGCTCAGCTGGGGTGGAGGCTGCAGTCAGACCCTCGTTCCCCCTCCTGGTCCCTCTCCCACTCTCTTCCTTGACCACCGTCTCAGAAGATGACCATAGCTGTGCAGCAGAAGGGCTCTCACTCTATATTTGTGTAACAACATTAAGAAAATAGTTTTCCACAGCCTGCCTGTGTCTTAGCAGACAGAAAACTGCTGGCCACTCTGAAGTGACATTTCAACTTTGGAAGTTCTTAGGGCCTAGTGTCTGGCAGCATGGTCTGCTGGTCACATTCCTAGGTGCACACCCTGAATATCTCTCAAATACATGCATAATCCCAGGCCCACAGGTGCCCAGAGTCACAAACACCCTTTCACACATGGCCACATGGCCAACCACTCCGGTCATAGGGATAGCAGCACCTTGTGACAGGTAGTTACATGGTGTGGTCACAGCGTGCCCCGGGGGCTGTGACCTTGTCACAGAGGCACACATGTGCAGCCATGGTGTGCCATGATTGGGACGTCATCATACAGGGGGTCACACACACAGTCTGAGCTGTGCAGGGCCACAGAGTTGCTCTGCTTCACCCCTCACCTTCACCTCCTTACCGCAAGTGCAGCCTGGCTCCCTGGGATCGTGATTCCTTCCCCTGCGCTCATTCCTGATGAAGTCAGGACTATCATGAGCCCCTGACCGGCCCTCCCTCTGCCTGCGTCCTCTGTGGCCATCCTGCTCAGGTCTGTCCCGATGGCTCTGTACACCCCTGAGAACTATTAAACTCACCAGAGCGTGGACCAGGGAGATCCCAAGGGCATGAGAGCCAAGCTGTGTGTCCATAACAGTCCTGTCTCATTTCTGGACCTCAGATTCTCCACCTGTTTTTTTAAAAAATGTTATTGATATATAATAGTTGTACATATTCTCCACCTGTTAATACAGGCATAGCCCTGGTGGTTTCAAGGCTCTTCTGGCACCTGTGATGGGGAAAGCTGTGATTCTGTGGCCCCTCTGGCATTTCCTGTACCTTTGGGCTTCTGAGTCTACTTGAACTTCACGGCCAGGTGCCTCTCACTAATGAATGGGCCTCCACTGAGATTTCCTTGGGAACAAAGGAGAGCTCAGTTGTTCTTGAGGCCTCAAAGGGGCCCCTGAGGCAGGCCTGATGCCTGGCTGTGTGCAAGGACCAGAGGAGTGGCTGCCCAGCCTAGAGGCAGGTGCTGGCTGAACTGACCTCCTGGGACCCACTTAAGCTTTCTACAAACAACACATCATCTGGGCTGAGTGGGTGGTTCTCAGGGCAAAAAAAAAAAAAAAAAAAAGAAAGCCTTCTACAGAAGCTGCCTCGTGACTTGGCCCTGAGCTCAGGCAGGGTGGGGACCCTGAGCACCAGAGAGGTCATTGTTCCGTGAAAGCCAAGGCGGCAACCCCTCCCTCTTCCCCTTCTTGTGCTTGGAATCTCCAGACCCCTGGACTCCCAGGGCAGCCCAGGGAGTCAGTGTATGAGGTGCTGAAGCCAAGTCCTTCCAGAGCTTGGGGAAAGGTCAGTTGGTTTATAAATCACCTGAATTTCATCAGGGTCACCATGGGGGAGCTTCATGCATTTTTCAAAGGGAAGTTGTTGGGTGGTCACTCTGTGTTAGGTGCAGTGTAGGAGCCCGGAGAAATAAACCAAAATGTACCTGAAGTAGCATTTTTCAGTGTGGCCTATGTTCATGAAGTTGTCTCTGGAAAAAATATTCCATAGTCAAGTAACTTAAGAACGGGTATTATATAATTCACTTGGCCTGAGCAAAGGTGACCTGGTTTCTTTTTTGTGGGATTTGGAGAAGCTTTAAAAGGCAGTGTGTTTAGGCTGGGCTTCATAGCTCAAGCCTGTAATCCCAGCACTTTGGGAGGCCGAGGTGGGTGGATCACCTAAGGTCAGGAGTTCAAGACCAGCCTGGCCAACATGGTGAAACCAATCTCTACTAAAAATACAAAAATTAGCCGAGCGTGTGATGGCGGGCGCCTGTAATCCCAGCTACTCAGGAGGCTGAGGAAGGAGAATCGCTTGAACCTGGGAGGCAGAGGTTGCAGTGAGCCAAGATGGCGCTACTGTACTCCAGCCTGGGTGACAGAGCAAGACTCAGTCTCAAAAAAGAGAGAAAAAACAAACAAAAAAAAAGCTGTGTGTTGAGAGAACTTAGGGGTGTGAGTGCAGGAGCCTCATTTCCCACATGCAGCTGACCACAGAACTCATTCTGCTCATAGCAGCTATCTGGTGGGGTCTGGCGGGGTTGGAGTTCTCCAGGAGCCCTGGAGCAAGGCTGCTGGAGGGGTATAAGCCATCTCTGGAGGGCTCCTGTGACGCCATCTCTGTGCCCTGCCCCTGGTGTCCTCACTTAGCAGGGTGCCTGAGAATCTGCATTTCTGCAAGTTCTCAGGTGCTGCTGTTGGACCACACTTGGAAAACCACTGATCTATCTCAGAGCAGCCAGAGTGATCTTTTAAAAGCTAAGCTGCGCGAAGTTCCTTCTCTGCTCAAAGCACCCCCAGGGCTCACTGTCACTCAAGGTAGTAGCCAAGTTCTTACAGGAGTCCACAAGGCCCACCGACCTCTTTGACATTCACTCACAACTCACTTTTCTGTCCCTTAAACCCACCCTGCAAATCCTCAAGAGCACCTCAGGCCTTTGCTCCCTTCTGCCCATAATGGTCCTGCCCCAGATGTTGGTGGGGCAACCTGTTCCCATCCCCCAATTCCTCCACCCCTACTCTCGTACCCCTGCCTGCCCTGGCAAGGCAGCCTGTTGGTCACATTCATAGATGCACGCCCTGAATATCTCTCAGATACACATAATCCCAGGCGCACAGGTGCCCAGAGTCACAAACACCTAAGCAGCTGGGCTCTCACACAGGAGGACACAGAGGGGGCTTTTTGGTTCCATACACATCTAGCACCTTGGGAAGGGGCTGAGAGGGAGCTGAGGTGTCCAGGCTGGGGCACAGGGGAGTGACCATGTGGGCAGCTGTGTGCTCTGTCACTGGTTCCATGAACCTTATCAGCGCTGCCCTCATCCTAACCCTGAAGCACTCTGTGTTCTTGATGCATCTGCACAGAGGTCACACCAGCACAGATGAACTTAGCTCACCCAGCTGCCCACAGTGACCCCGATAAGCTCGCAAGGCATCCTGTGGCAGAAACCAGAAGGTTCTGAGTTGGGCAGGAACTAGGGCCAAGCCTGTCTTCTCCACCCCAACCTCCATTGGCCCTGACCTGGCTTGGGGATGACCCCAGTGGGTAGCTGGGGGGGAAAGGTTTAGCTTAAGCCTGACTGACTGCCAGATGCATGGGTGTTATGGAGAGGGGATGGGGGAATGTCAGACTTGGCTCTGACCTACTCCTCTGTTGAGTGGGGAATGGCTGCCTATAATCTTCACTGGGATCCCTGGGGCCTGTCTGATTCTATGTCCTGACTCCTCTGCCCTGTGGATGGGTGTGCTGGTGGCATACAGAGTCTGCCACCCGATCGAGCCAAGGCTGTGGGTCTGAGTAGCCTTAGGTGCAGAGGCTGTCTGCGAATTTGCACATGATGTCGGTGGTGGCCTTGCTCAACATTCCCAAGGAATTTTCTGACGAGCAAAGCTTTGACTTTGGCAGCTCTTCTGCCCAGAAAGCTGACGTTATGCCCTGAGCTCAGCTCTGCTGAACAGGTGAGCGCAGGCTGAGGCCCCTGAGTCCCCTGTCCTGGCCCTCCTGGGTGGATTCCATGGGTGGTCCTTTGCCTCCTTTGCATGTGTGAGTATGTGGACACATGCAGGGAAAGTCTGCCAGCCTGAGCTTCCTCAGCCTCCCCTAGCCTGCCCTTCTTTTTAAAGCTACCATTTATTGAGAGTTTACTATGTTCTAGGCCTGTGGTTAAATCCTTACAGCAACCCTATGCCCTAGGGTTGTTGTAAAGATATATTCAAATCCCAACATCCAGTACCTGGGAATATGACCTTATTTGGAAATAGATGCTTTGCAGCTGTTATTAAATTAAAAAGAGTTTTTCCATTTGTTTGTGTCCTCTCTTATTTCCTTGAGCAGTGGTTTGTAGTTCTCCTTGAAGAGGTCCTTCACATCCCTTGTTAGCTGTATTCCTAGGTATTTTATTCTCTTTGTAGCAATTGTGAATGGGAGTTCACTCATGATTTGGCTCTCTGTTTGTCTATTTTTGTTGTATAGGAATGCTTGTGATTTTTGTATATTGATTTTGTATCCTGAGACTGCTGAAGTTGCTTAAGGAGATTTTGGGCTGAGACGGTGGGGTTTTCTTTTTTTTTTTTTTTTTTTTGAGATGGAGTCTCACTCTGTCGCCCAGGTTGGAATGCAGTGGCGCGATCTCCGCTCACTGCAAGCTCCGCCCCCGGGTTCATGCCATTCTCCTGCCTCTGCCTCCCAAGTAGCTGGGACTACAGGTGCCCGCCACCGTGCCCGGCTAATTTTTTTGTATTTTTAGTAGAGACAGGGTTTCACCGTGTTTGCCAGGTTGGTCTCGATCTCCTGACCTTGTGATCTGCCCACCTCAGCCTCCCAAAGTGCTGGGATTACGGGCCTTAGCCACCACACCCTGTGACAGCAGGGTTTTCTAAATATACAATCAGGTCATTTGCAAACAGAGACAATTTGACTTCCTGTCTTCCTATTTGAATACCCTTTATTTCTTTCTCTCGTTTGATTGCCCTGGCCAGAACTTCCAATACTGTGTTGAATAGAGGTGGTGAGAGAGAGCATCCTTGTCTTGTGCTGGTTTTCAAAGGGAATGCTTCCAGCTTTTGTCCATTCAGTATAATATTGGCTGTGGGTTTGTCATAAATAGCTCTTATTATTTTGAGATACCATCAATACCTGGTTTATTGAGAGTTTTTAGCATGAAGGGGTGTTGAATTTTATTGAAGGCCTTTTCTGCATCTGTTGAGATAATCATGTGATTTTTGTCATTGGTTCTGTTTATGTGATGGATTACGTTTATTGATTTGTGTATGTTGAACCAGCCTTGCATCCCAGGGATGAAGCCAAGTTGATTGTGGTGGATAAGCTTTTTAATGTGCTGCTGGATTCAGTTTGCCAGTATTTTATTGAGGATTTTCGCATCGATGTTCATCAGGTATATTGGCCTGAAATTTTCTTTTCATCTCACACCAGTTAGAATGGCGATCGTTAAAAAGTCAGGAAAGGACAGATGCTGGAGAGGATGTGGAGAAATAGGAACGCTTTTATACCGCTGGTGGGAGTGTAAATTAGTTCAGCCATTGTGGGAGACAATGTGGTGGTTCCTCAAGGACCAGAAATACCATTTGACCCAGCAATCCCATTACTGAGTATAAAGGATTATAAATCAATCTACTATAGGCTGGACGTGGTGGCTCACGCCTGTAATCCCAGCACTTCGGGAGGCTGAGGCGGGTAGATTACTTGAGGTCAAGAGTTTGAGACCAACCTGGTCAACATGGTGAAATCTCGCCTCTACTAAAAAATACAAAAATTAGGCCGGGTGCAGTGGCTCATGCCTGTAATCCCAGCACTTTGGGAGGCCGAGGTGGGCGGATAACCTGAGGTTAGGAGTTCAAGACCAGCCTGACCAACATGGAGAAACTCCATCTCTACTAAAAATACAAAAAAATTAGTCGGGGTGGTGGTGCATGCCTGTAATCCCAGCTACTTGGGAGGCTGAGGCAGGAGACTTGCTTGAACCCAGGAGGCAGAGGTTGCAGTGAGCCGAGATCGCGTCATTGCACTCCAACCTGGGCAACAAGAGCAAAACTCCATCTCAAAAAAAAAAAAAAAAAATTAGCTGGGCATGGTTGTGCATGCCTGTAATCTCAGCCACTCGAGAGGCTGAGGCAAGAGAATCGCTTGAGCCTGGAAGGCGGAGGCTGCAATGAGCCAAGATTGCACTACTGTACTCCAGCCTGGGTGACAGAGTGAGACCCTATCTTAAAAACAAAACAAAAAAAAAGACAGCCATGTGAAGAAGGAGGCAGAGATTGGAGTAATGCTGCCACAATCCAAGGAGCTCCTGGGGCTACCAGAAGCTGGAAGAGTCAAGGAAGGGTCCTCCCCTGGGGCCTTTGGAAGGAGAATGGCTCTGGCAACACCTTGATTTCTGACTTTCAGTCTCCAGAATTGTAAGAAAATACATTTCTGTTGTTTTGAGCCACCCAGTTCTTGGAAAATAATACACCTGGCTTCAGTTACAATCTCCATTTCACATGAGGCAACTGTGGCTCAGAGAGTTCAAGATCTTGCCTAGGGTTACACAGCAAGCTAATGTTGCACCTGGGATTAGGGTCCGTCTACGCAATTCTAAGCCCATGAGCTCAGCTCACCCCTATGGACCCCCTTGACCTGTCACCCTCTCTCTTGATCCCATCCCCTGACCCTCTACAGCACCCCACCCTGTAAACCTCAGGGGAGACCCCAAGCCTTCCCTGCTAGCTCCTAAAGACTCCCCCAGGGTCCTGGCTTCCCCAGGCTCCAGCCCCAGCTCCTTCCTGCTCTGTCCCAGTAGGCTTCGGGGGTGCCTCTCACTGTCTCCCTAAACCCCACAGCTGCCTCAGTCCTTGATACTGCTCCCAACTGTGCATTTGGATATTCTGGTGCCTCACAGCCTGGCACTGCCCAGTGCCCCTGCTGCATCTCTGTGCTATCACCATCTCCCTGGGGCTGGGCCCTCTTCTACCTGCTGCTCCTCAGGTCCCCAGGCCTAGGGGCCTCCATGCTCCCTCTTTGTTGAGGGTGCTGAAACTCCTCCAGTGTCACCCCAGCCTCCTCTTTATTGTCCATGCTGCTCCTTGACACCCTCCCCAATTTATTCTCACACTTCCTCCGTAACCCCTTCTACTCCCCTTGGCCCAATAACCATTAGATCTTCCCAGTAAGACCTGGCAGCTCCCCCTTTCCCCATTCTTTGGCCTCTTGTCATTGGCCCTGTCCCATAGCTCCTGAATTTCTAAACCTTGCTGAGACAGTGGTAACTGGCCACTACCCCTCCCCAAAGAAGAGAACTAACCCCCTGCCAGTGTCATGCCAGTCACACCCCTTTTGGCCCTGGGCTAGTCACCTCTCACACTTAGGGCTTTGCGCAATCTGCCCAGCTCTGCTCCTTTTCTTTTTTTTTTTGAGACAGAATCTTGCTCTGTCACCCAGGCTGGAGTGCAGTGGCTCGATCTTGGCTCACTACAACCTCCGCCTCCTGGGTTCAAGCAATTCTCCTGCCTCAGCCTCCCGAGTAGCAGGGACTACAGGCATGCAGCACCACACACGGCTAATTTTTTTGTATTTTTAGTAGAGATGGGGTTTCACCACATTGGTCACCCTGGTCTCGAACTCCTGACCTCAAGTGTTCTGACCGCCTTGGCCACCCAAAGTGCTGGGATTACAGGAGTCAGCCACTGCACCTGGCCACTCTGCTTCTCTTAAAACCCTCCTGTAGATGTTCCAGCTTCTAGTTTCCCTCTTACAGCTCGATGTCCAGCCCTACTCACAATGTTGACTATGCACCTCACAGGAACGCCCAGCTTCCAGCACTTCCCACTGCCTACAGGGCAGAGGCCAAGCTCACCTGTGTGGCATTCGAACCTTCCCTGGCCGCTGTCCAGGCTCCTGTGGGCAGCAAGATTCAGACAAAGGAGGACTGGGTTCTGGTCCTGGTGCTTTCTCCACTGTAGGGCCTTCCTCATCTCCCTGTCCCTACCCCCACCACTCTTTTTTTTTTTCTTTTTTTTTTTTGAGACAAGGTCTCGCTCTCTTACCCAGGCTGGAATGCAGTGATGCAAACATAACTGTAACCTTGAACTCCTGGGCTCAAGCGATCCTGCTGCCTCAGCCCCCACCACACTTTGACTCTTGGCCTCTACTCTAGCCCAAGGGCAGGAACTCCCCAAAGTGGGTGCTGATCCATGGCTCAGATCTTGAGCCAGCCTGGTTCCGGGAGGGAAAAAAGGCAAGGCCAGAGCTTGGCTGATGTTGTGCCAATCTTTCCCAAACCAGCAGAGGCTTGTGCAAGGAGAGGTCACTGGAGTCCCTGCGTCCAGGTGGCATGACAGGGCACAGCGCGTACACATAAACATGGACACACGGTGGAGAGGCTTGTGTTGACTTTCCACCTGGGCCCCTCCCACTCACCATTTTTTTGTCTGACAAAAAAAATGGGTCACCATTGATTTGTCAGACAAATCTGGGTGACACAAGCCTGACTTCCAGCTGCCAGTACTGGAGACCCTTTGCCTGAGGGCTTTCTTTGCCCAGGGGCCTTGAGGCCTGTGTGTAGGGCAGACAGGAAATGCCAGGTCTCAACCAGGGCTGCCAAGAATGGATGGAAAAACCTCTTGACTCCCTCATGCCTCAGCTGGGGTGACTCTGGCATGTTCTGCATCCTGTCCCACAGCTCTCCAGCAGGATTGAGCCCGGCTCTCCTACAGAAGTCACTTGCTTCATAACGCCCCCTCCGGTTGTTGCCTAGAATCACCTCCCAGATAAATGGATTACAATTATTCTTGAATCCTTTCCCAGGGTTGGCTTCTAGAGGAACCCAAACCAAGATACACAGGCACAGGATCATGCACAGAGTCTCACATAGGCACACACACATGAACCACACACAGCACTCAGAGACATAGCCATGCACACACAGATTCAGAGATGCACATACAGATACAGTCAAACACACACACACGTGTGCACACAGAGGCGCAGCCATGGACACACAGACACAGCTGTACCCACACTTGCATACCTGTGCATGCACACAGACACTCACATACACAGACATGCACGCCCTTTTAGCCATGCATGCAGACACAGGTGCACACGCCTTCATCCATCACGTATGATAAAGAGGGCAGCAGAGTGAACTGACAGGACCCTCCCTCCAGGACAACAGGGATCCTCAGCTGGATTAAGATCTGGCTCCTGTAGCCATCGTGGAGGAGGAACTGGCCTCTGGGAGGCTGAGCAGCCAGAGCCCCGGAGTGGGGGTGAGGGATCCAGAGGAGAGGCAGCATATGGGAGGTCGGGATATCTGAACCAACGTTGGGGGCAGGATTTTTCCAAAAGAGCCCAGACACAGGAGCCTCCCAGGTAGAGGGAACAGCTTAGAGCAAGTAATGGGCTGGAAAGGCCTGGCCCATGGGGTGATCCTGGTGGGGCGAGGTGCAAGGCGAGGCTGCAGAGGTGGTGGGGCAGGCGGGCAATGGAGAGTCTGACCTCATCCCAGGAGCATGGGGAACCATAGAGGGGCTTTGCGTGAGGGAGCACACAGTGATCCCCTGGGAGACTGACAAGTACAATCACCCCACATCTGTCCGAGTCCATTTTGTGCTCGTCTAGGACCGGAATACAAGGCCCCTCCTCTCTGGGGATCAGTCTCGCCCCTGCACAGGGTGGCTGCCCTGGCACTGAGTGTGTGAGTGACTTGTGGGGGTTAGGCCTACCTGAGACCCAAGGATGACTCATCAGAGGGGGGCCTTTGTCACCTGAATGACCCCCTCGGTTCCTTGCAGCTGAGCTGGGTAGTGGGGGGCATGACAGTCCCTGAGAGGCAAGGGAGCTGATGCGCAGGAGGCAGCGGAAGTGAGTCTGCACCAGACGGGCCTGCTACTGCCTGTCTCAGCCCAAAAAAGCTGTGCATCTCTTCTGTCCCACACTTGCCCTTCCATGGTCTGGGGCACCCATGTCACTGTGGAATACCTGCTTGTCTTTCAATACCCCCTCAACACACCAAATGCTTTCTCCTCCTCTTCTCAGAAACCCCTGATCCTGCCACCCGAGGGCACCCCTGGTGCTGAGCTTGAATCCCTGTGAGGACACTCCCTGAGCTCAACCTGCTTGGTGGTCCTTTTCCTGTCTGGCTTCCTTGGAGCAAGGACTCGTGCTAGTCACCTGCTTCTCCCGCTGAGGCAGGCTCAGGGGCTGGTATACACCTGCCACTCCATGAGAGCCTGGTGACCCCAGCACAAGCCCCGGCACACAGCTGGCATTCCCCGAACACTTGTGGAATTGAATCCCCTGTTCTTCACCCTACAGAAAGTCCCTGAGTGGAAGCATCGCTGGAGATGGTGGGAGGGATTCCTTGGTGCACTCAGGCTCACTGGTTTTGGGGATTGATTCGTCAGACAAATCTGAGTGATCTTTCTTTGTGCCAGGCCAGGGCCAAGTGTTCCACATTTACCGGCGACCGGCAGGGTGTGGTCCCTGCCTTCAGGGAGCTCATAGTCATAGGGGGAAATGAATGATAAACTCACAACATGTCAGGAGTGAGGAGCAAAGAGGCATGAGAGGGTGCTGGGGCGGGGTCAGAGGATGCGACTCTGAGGTGACGTTCAGGCTGAGGCCTGAAATATCATGAGCCAGCAGAATGATGACACGGCAGACGAGCAGCCCAAGCAGAGGGAATAGCTGTGCAAAGGCCCTGAGGAGGGCCTGAGCTTGGCTTGTGGGAGGGCAGTGAGGAGGCCAGTGTGCCATGATGAGGAACGGGAGGCGAAGGAGGCCTCCAGCTGCTTCCTCCAGGGAGGCCCTTAACCACATCCATCCATTGAAACCAGAAGGGCTCCAGCAAGCTGGGGTCAGAGTTGGGACTTGTCTAGTCTTGTGTCCCCGGCCAGGGCATCATAGCCAGGTGACAGTCCCCTTGCTCCTTGAGGGCAAGGCAGGGCTGTTTTTTTCACTGAAGGGACATGTTACAAATACAGACTCCTGGCCCCACCCAGACCCACCAAATCAGACTCTGACAGGCTTGGCAATGGACATTTATACCAGCTCTTCCCTAGATTCTGGAAACCCTGTGCTCAAAGCCCCCTGTGGGCCTGGCCCTGACTGGCTTGCCCCATTTAATGACCAGCTGTGACCCTGCTTCTCAAACTCATGGAGAGGAGGACATGAAACCATAAAAGCATAAATAGTGCATGTTCCTGAGTATCAGCCTAACTTGGATTTAACTAGTCCATCATTAAAACATTAATTTGATATTAAAAAGAGGCTGTTGTGCCTGGTGCAATGGCATATACCTGTAGTCCCAGATAACTTGAGGGGGTGAGGCAGGAGGATCACTTGAGCCCAGAAGTTTGAGACTGTAGTGCGCGATGATCACGCCTGTGAATAGCCACTGTACTCCAGCCTGGACAACACAGTGAGACCCTTTCTCTTAAAAAAAAAAAAAAAAAGACGCAGCTGCACTATGAAATAGATGCTAAACTTACTTATTGTTTAAGATGGAATACAAGACAGGCCGGGCATGGTGGCTCACGCCTGTAATCCCAGCACTTTGGGAGGCCGAGGCTGGCGGATCACTAGTTCAAGACCAGCCTGGCCAACATGGTGAAACCCCGTCTCTACCAAAAATACAAAAAAAAAAAAAAAAATCAGCAGGTATAGTGGCATGGACCTATAATCCCTACTACTTGGGAGGCTGAGGCAGGAGAATTGCTTGAACCCAGGATGTGGAGGTTGCAGTGAGCCAAGATCGCACCAGTGCACTCCAGCCTGGGTGACAGAGTGAGACCTTGCCACACACACACACACAAAAGATGAAAGATGAAATATGAGACAATAAAGGATTTTCTGGTATGGGTTTGGCCACTTTGAGACAGTTTTGGCCCCCATCTCTGCTGTTGGGGTGAAAATCTTGAGGCCCTCTTAAGTTCCTCTGGGGCTTGAACTATTTCAGAGTTCTTAGTCCTTCTTCATGGATGCATTAGGATTAATGGTTCAGGTTTGCAGGCAGACAGGCTTGGTTTTAATCCTGGCTTCTCACTTACTAACTCTGTGCCTCAGTTTCTCCATCAGTAAAATGTACTGCTCCTTGCTGTGGGTTGTGGTTAAGACTCATGTGGCCTTTGGTATAGGGTGACTCTGCAGTAGGTGAAAGTTGTCAGTTATTTTCTTTCTGGCACTGTTCTGGGCTGGTTCACAGCACAATTCAGGGCTCAATGGAAGAGAGAAATCCCATGATCTGGTCTCTTGGGCATCTGGCCTCATCTTCTCTCCCCAAATGCTCTGAGGACAGCTCTGTGGCCTGCATCCTTCTGTTTTGCCTCAGGTCCCTGGGGTTGGGTTGTCTCCAAAACTCCCTCAGCTAGGCAGTGGGGCACAGGGACAAAGGGTTGCCACAGCTACTGTGGACTGGGCATCATGCCCCCCATGGCCTCACCCGGAGACTGAAGTCTGAGAGGCTCAGTGACTTGCCCACAGCCACAGAACCGGTCTATAGTCTAGAACCGCACTGGCCATACAGTAGCCACTAGCCACATATAGCACAGAAATGAATTAAAATTCAATAAAATTTAAAATTCAGTTCCTCACTCACACTAGCCACATTTCAAGTGTTCAGTAATCACATGTGACCATTATGGTTACCATTATGGACAATCCAGATAGAATATTTCCATCCTCCCAGAAAACTCTTGTGGTCAATGCTGGTCTAGAAGCAGCAGTTCTCAGCCTTGGGTGCCCACTGGACTCACCTGGGGAGCTTTTATAAAACGCGAGTGCCTGGGCTCCACCTGCAGGGGTTCTGAACAGCAGCTGGGGCTGAGAACCGCTGCTCCGAAGCTCTGTCTGCATGATCTACTGGAAAGGTTCTTAGTGTTGAGTTCAGACCTCATGGGAGTGTTTGCGCCTCGCTGTCAGCCCATGTGTGCAAAGCCAAGGTAGGGGCCTTCGATATTGTGGGATCTTTTGCCCCAGCTCCTTCTCCTCTCCTTGGATGATGTGAAACAGAGGCCTGGCACCTCTCAAAGGGGATTCTGCGGTAGCGGAGGAGGGGCATGGGTCATGCTCATTGGGTGTGGGTAGAAGGACTCAGCACACAGAGGCTTCCCCATCTAACTTGAGTGGATGGGGTGAGTGTGGCTACTGGCCAGGTATGTGTTCTCACACCACTTGGAAACTGGTCCCAGGGACCCATGGGTCCATTGAATCACTGTCTCCAGGAATCGCATGGCAGCGCCAGTCATGCCATCCACTGCCTGCAATGTGGGAGGACAGGTCCAAGCTGGATGCTTATGCAGGGGGACTTCCTAATGTCTCCACCAGTGTGAGCTTTGCCAGAGTAGCCCCTGCGATTGGATGGAGGAGCACGGCTGGGCCAGGCTGAAGGCTATAATCCCATTAGACCTCTCCTCACTCTGGGGTGCGGCCTGCCTTTAGAGAAAGCTGACCCACAGGGGCACACTAGTTCCACAGTGGGTACCACTGAGGCCCAGAATTGCACTGGACTCCCTGGAAAGGGGCACTCTGCAGGGGTCACTCCCACAACAGGTGGGGTCACTCCCACAACAGGTGGGCCTAGTGCAATAGCCCCATCTGTGGGGGGTCTCTTTTGGCTCATCTCAGTCGTAGGAGGGGACATGTGCCTCCTGACCCTTTGAGGTGGATCCCCAGGGACCTTGCCTACATGTGCCCTTCCAGTCTGGCCCTACTCCTGGTCCTCATCTGCTTTGTCCCACTCCCCAGACACCACATGTTCAGTCCTGTTACCAGACCTTTTCCTAATCTGCGCCCTGCACCCGAACCACCCTTTCTCTTCTCTCCTGTCCATCTGCACCCCTCATTGTGCTCCAAAGCTTATCTCCTGCTGAGAGCAGCTTTCCTTCATTACCTTAATCCCTTCGCCTTCTCTCCAGCCAAGAACCAGTCCTGTGCATCACAGATTCCATTGCAATCTATGAGCAATGTTGGAATGAGTCATTTATTTATTCACCAAATATTTATTGCACCCCACTCTATCTGGGCCCTCTGCTGGGTGCAGGGGCACAGTCACATCTGTCTCTGGAGTGGACATTCTCATGGGGAGAAGACAACAGGTCCAGTGCATCAGACGGTGTTAAGTCACCACAGGAAAATAAAGCAGGGAAAGGGAAGGAGTGGGCAGACATTTGTAAGTAGGGTTGTCAGAGAAGGCTATACTGAGAAGCTGATGTTTGAACAAAGTCCTGATGGAAGTGACAGATAGAGCCATGGGGACACTGGGACAACAGCCGGTGCAAGAGTCCTGAGATGAGAGAGTGGCTGGCACATTCTTATTCAAGGAACAGCAAGAAGCTCAATGTGGTTGGAGCAGGGAGAGCAGGGCAGAGCAGTGGGAGCAGAGGCAGAGAGGTGTGGGCCAGATCATCGGAGCAGGGGAAGTATGAAGTCACATAGTTCATATTAAGTGTCAGCTCAACATCAAGCTCTGACACTAATGAAAAGCTCATGGAATCTCCCCTCCTCTATCATGGCAGGCATATTATTATGATTATTTTACAATTGAGAACACTGCAGCGGGGAGAGGTGGTATGACTCCTGCTAGATCACCAGTTCAGAGGTGGCAGGGCCTGGGCTCATCCGCAGGCCTGCCTGACCTTGGGACAAGCCCTGAGCTGCCCTGCTCAGAGTTTCAAATCCAGGCCACCAGCAGGTGCAGGCAGGGCAAACTGATAGCATTGATGGGGCTTTCTGGTTTCGGGCTGGCTGGGCTAAGTTGGTGGGTGGGATCCCTGACTTTCCCACCTCTTTCTCTGCCCCACCCTGGGTGGCCTTGGCTCGTGGTCAGCAGGCTGGGGAGTGAAGACAGGCTCTTGTAGGGGAGTCCACCTGTGGGCTTGCACCAGGATAGATACCTTCCTGCCACAAGGGGACTTGAAAAAGATAGCTATGGCCAGGCGTTGTGGCTTATGTCTGTAATACCAGCACTTCGGGAGGCTGAAGCAGATGGATTACCTGAAGTTAGGAGTTCAAGACCAGCCTGACCAACATGGTGAAACCTCATCTCTACTAAAAATACACAATTAGCCGGGTGTGGTGGTGGGTGCCTATAATCCCAGCTACTTAGGAGGCTGATACAGGAGAATCGCTTGAACCTGGGAGGCAGAGGTTGCAGTGAGCTGAGATCACACCAATGCACTCCAGCCTGGGCAACAAGAGTAAAACTCTGTCTCAAATAATAATAATAATAATAATAATAATAATAAATAAAATAAATTTAAAAATAAAAATAAAAAAAGAAAAAGATAGCTAAAATAGCTCTCTTCCAGCTTCCTCAATAAGAAGGTCCCCCCAACATTGAGGCTCCTTCAAAACTGAGTTCTGGCCCTACATAGAGGCCTCAGTTAGAACTGGAGTCCAATCTAATGGAGGTAGTACTGGGGTAGGGGCCTGCCCAGTCAGGGAATAGAGGCACTTGGTTTATGCAGGTTGTACAAGCAGCAGATCCTGGGCTGTTTACATGCTGTCAGAGAATTTGCATTTTTTTGGCGAAGAAATGAGCAAGAGGGGGTGGGGCACCTTCCGCTCCTCCTCCCAGGTGAATAGGGATGGAAGACAGAAGGATCTGGAAAGATTAGACGGGTAAGTAAAATCTTCTAGTGACTCTCACTTTGAATAAATCTAACGTTTGAAAACCATTTACAGACGAGTTTCTCTAAATTAAATTTTTTTTTTTTTTTCAGAGACCCAGTCTTGCTCTGTCGCCCAGGTTGGAATGCAGTGGCACAATCTTGACTCACTGCAATATCCGCCTCCCGCATTCAGGTGATTCTCGTGCCTCGGCCTTCTGAATAGCTGGGACTACAGGTGCGTGCCACCACGTCCAGCTAATTTTTGTACTTTTTGTAGGGATGGTGTTTTGCCATGTTGGTGAGGCTGGTCTCGAACTACTGGCCTCAAGTGATCTGCCTGCCTCAGCCTCCCAAAGTGCTGGGATTATAGGCTTGAGCCACCGCGCCCAGCCTCTAAATTCAATCTTCTAAGTTACAAGTTCCTGTAGACCAGGGTGTTCCATAGCTAAAATTGACAAAAACCAAAACTACCACCCAACAAACAATAAAGGAAGCCTTACATTTAATGGGTAGATTTTTTTTTTTTTTTTTGTTAGGAGGTTAGGACTTACTATGTTCCAGAAACTTTACTGATACAATTTATTTTAATTAATCCATTCATTCTTCCAATTAATGTTTTTATTTTTTATTTATTTATTTTTTGAGACGGAGTCTCGCTCTGTCGCCCAGGCTGGAGTGCAGTGGCGCGATCTCGGCTCACTGCAAGCTCCGCCTCCTGGGTTCACACCATTCTCCAGCCTCAGCCTCCTGAGTAGCTGGGACTACAGGCGCCTGCCACCACGGCCTGCTAATTATTTTTGTATTTTTAGTAGAGACGGGGTTTCACCGTGTTAGCCAGGATTGTCTCAATGTCCTGACCTCGTGATCCGCCCACCTCGGCCTCCCAAAGTGCTGGGATTACAGGCGTGAGCCACTGTGCCCGGCCTTTTTTTTTTTTCTTTTTTTCATTTTAAAAAGATGGGACCAGTGGCTTTGAAATATTCACTAACTTCCTATAGATTTCATGGCTTGCAAGAGGAAGAAAGCGAAGCGTGGTGGAACTCAGGTTTGGCTGATTTCAAAGTCACGTGCTTTCTTGTCCCATGATAAACAGAAAAGAGACACTGGGCTGGTTCTGCAGGCTAAGCTAAACTCTTTTTTTTTTTTCTTTTTTTTGAGATAGGGTCTCGCTCTGTCACCCAGGCTGGGATGCAGTGGTGTGATCATGGCTCACTGCAATTTTTCTGTATTTAATTTTTTTTCTTCCTTAATTTTTCTGCCCTAAATGTTTGGCTGGCAGGCAAAAGAACAACTGAATAAGATGTGAGTGTTGGTGGTGTGAACCCAAAACATCTGAGACAGGTCTCACTCTATTTAGAAAATTTATTTTGCCAGGCCGGGTGCAGTGGCTCACGCCTGTAATCCCAGCACTTTGGGAGGCCGAGGCGGGCGGATCACAAGTTCAGGAGATCGAGACCATCCTGGCTAACACGGTGAAACCCCATCTCTACTAAAACTACAAAAAATTAGCCGGGCATGGTGGCGGGCACCTGTGGTCCCAGCTACTTGGGAGGCTGAGGCAGGAGAATGGCATGAACCCAGGAGGCAGAGCTTGCAGTGAGCCAAGATCGTGCCACTGCACTCCAGCCTGGGTGACAGAGCAACATTCCGTCTCCAAAAAAAAAAAAAAAAAAAAATTTATTTTGCCAAAAAGATTAATGATGCGCCATGACAGAGCCTCAGGAGGTCCTAACGACCTGTGCCCAAGATGGTCGGGGCACACCTTGGTTTTATACATTTTAGGGAGACATCAGTCAATACATGTACGATTTACATTGGTTTGATCTGGAAGGGCAGGACAACCTGAAGGGGCTTTCAGGTCCTAGGTGGATTTAAACTTTTTTTTTTTTTTTTTGAGCAGAGTCTTGCTCTGTCGCCCAGGCTGGAGTGCAGTGGCGCAATCTTGGCTCACTGCAACCTCTGCCTCCCGGGTTCAAGTGATTCTCCTGCCTCAGCCTCCCAAGTACCTGGGACTACAGATGCGTGCCACCACGCCTGGCTGATTTTTGTATTTTTAGTAGACACAGGGTTTCACCATGCTGGCCAGGCCAGTCTTGAACTCCTGACCTCATGTGATCCACCTGTCTTGGCCTCCCAAAGTGCTGGAATTACAGGTGTCAGCCACCACACCTGGCCAGATTTAAACATATTCTGATTGGTGATGTGTTGAAAGAGTTATTATCAGTAGAAAGGAATATCTTGGTTAATATAAGGGGTTGTGGAGATCAAGCTTTTACCATGCAGATGAAGCCTCCGGATAGCAGGTTTCAGAGAAAATAGATTGTAAATGTTTCCTATCAGACTTAAGGTCTGTGTTGATGTTAATGCTGGAGGGATATAGTGAGGCATGTGCAACCCCCACTTCCCATCACGGCCTGAACCAGTCTTTCAGGTTAAACTTTAGAGTGCCCTGGCCAAGAAGGAAGTCCAGGTTTTCAACATCTGATGGTTGTCAACTTTTATTTATTATTTATTTATTTATTCTTTTTTTTTTTTTTTTTTGAGATGGAGTCTTGCCAGTCTGTCACCAGGCTGGAGTGCAGTGGCGTGACCTTGGCTCACTGGTTCAAGCGATTCTCCTGCTAAGCCTCCCAAATAGCTGGGATTACAGGCACAAGCCACCATGCCCAGCTAATTTTTGTATTTTTAATAGAGACGGGGTTTCACCATGTTGGCCAGGATGGTCTCGATCTCTTGACCTTGTGATCCTCCCGCCTTTCCCTCCCAAAGTGCTGGGATTACAGGCATGAGCCACCGCACCCGGCCCAAATTTTATTTTTGGTTTACATTCTCCCCATTCTGGCCAAGATTTGCCAGAGGCAACATTAATGGCCACCAGATTTTAATTTTCTCCCATAGCATTGCTGGAGTGGCATGGCTGCTTGCCGTGGGTCCATCCTGTCCCTCAGTGGGACTCCCTATGGCTAAGGGACTTAGAATCAACAAGACTTACAGCCAATTAATTGTTTTAGGCCAGATATGAATGGACGTGAACAAGCATTCATTACTCCTTAAAATTATTATTAATATTATTATTATTTTTAAGTAGAAAGCCAACAAACAAAAGCTAAAGGTGAGGTTACAAAACTGACTTATTTTTAACTTCTGTATGTTGAGCTACTATAATCTTTTTTTTTTTTTTGAGATGGAGTCTCACTCTTGCCCAGGCTAGAGTGCAGTGGTGCGATCTCAGCTCACTGCAACCTGTGCCTCCAGTGTTCCAGCAATTCTCCTGCCTCAGCCTCCCGAGTAGCTGGGACCACAGGCATGCACTACCACACCCAGATAATTTTTGTATTTTTAGTAGAGATGGGGTTTCACCATGTTGGTCAGGCTGGTCTTGAACTCCTGACCAAGTGATCCACCCACCTCAGCCTCCCAAAGTGCTGGGATTACAGGCATGAGCCACTGCACCCAGCTGAGCTACTATAATCTTGGTTTTAGTTAGAGGCTTATAGCAATTAGCTATACAAAACGTAAGCATTGTTGTGACAAAAAAAAAAAATCTGAAATATATATCTTGGCTGTGTGTGATGGTTAACCCCTGTAATTGCAGCACTGTGGGAGGCCAAGGCAGGTGGATCACTTGAGCTCATGAGTTCGAGACCAGCCTGGCCAACATGGAAAAATTCTGTCTCTACTAAAAATACAAAAATTAGCCAGGCATGATGGCACATACCTGTAGTCCTAGCTACTCAGCAGGCTGAGGCAGGAGAATGGCGTGAACCCGGAAGGCGGAGCTTGCAGTGAGTCGAGATCACGCCACTGCACTCCAGCCTGGGGCAACACAGCGAGACTCTGCCTAAAAAAAAAAAAAAAAAATCTGCACAACTCATAACTGGGAGTATTATACCCAGAAGGCTTTGTTATGAGGTATCATTATCCTATCAGTAATTTTTTTCTTCTAATTCCACAGGAAGCAGGAAATTATTTACGGTTGGAGTGGATGCAAAGGTGACACATAATAGCTTAGAAGGCAAAGTCCCTTGTTTTACCAGCTGTTTAGGCATCTTTGTATCCATCCTTGATTTGGAGAGTCTGACCTTGACCAAATTCTATCCCTCAAAACTGGCCCTTACAATCTCACATATCTGCCTCTTCCATGACAGTCCCTGGGCCTAGAGGGAGGGTGCTTGTATAGTTGAAGTGGTGTCATTGTCTGGGGAAATACCCAAGGTTCGTTGAGAACAAAGACATGGAGACACATACACACATGCGCGCGCGTGCGCGCGCGCACACAGAGTGGATTTAAGAGTGGACAGTTTAATAGGCAAAAGAAAGAAGAGAGAGCTTCCTTGTTCAGAGTAAGGGGGTGCCCAAGTGGGTTTCCGGGCTTGGGGCAAGATGTGGTTGATTTTATAGATAGGCTTGACAAGGCAGCGTTTGATTTCCATAGGACCCTGGGAATTGGTTTGACCAGGTGTTCTATTTACATAGCCTGAGAAGAGACTGGTCATCCCACCTTAATCTTTTATTATGCAAATGGACCTTTACCTGGCCAGCGCCATGACACCTGCTGAGGCGGGTGGATCACCTGAGGTCAGGAGTTCAAGATCAGCTTGGCCAACATGGTGAAACTCCGTTTCTACTAAAGATACAAAAAATTAGCCGGGTGTGGTGGTGCACGCCTGTTAATCCCAGCTACTCGGGAGGCTGAGGCAGGAAAATCACTTGAATCCGTGAGGCAGAGATTGCAGTGGGCCGAGATTGCACCATTGCACTCCAGCTTGGGCAACAAGAGCAAAACTCCGCTCAAAAAAAAGAAAAAAAAAAAAAAGAAAGTTTATTTTGCCAAGGTTAAGGACATGCCTGTGACATAGCCTCAGGAGGTCCTGATGACATGTGCCAAAGGTGGTTGGGGCACAGCTTGGTTTTATACATTTTAGGGAGACATGAGACATCAATCAATACTTGTAAGATATACATTGATTTGGTCCAGAAAGGTGGGACAACTTGAAGCAGGGAGGGGGCTTCCAGGTCCTAGGTAGATCAGAGACAAACGATTGCATTCCTTTGAGTTTCTGATTAGCCTTTCACTAAATACACAATTTATTAATATATATGAAAGAAGGGTAGAGGAAATAGTCACTTATGCCTTAGTGCACCTGGCCACTGTGCCCGGCCTCCTTTTCTTTTTAAAATCTTTCAGAGAAAGCATTTTAGAAGAAAATGAGACTCTGGGCCGGGCGTGGTGGCTCCTGCCTGTAATCCCAGGACTTTGGGAGGCTGAGGTGGGTGGATCACCTGAGGTCAAGAGTTTGAGACTAGCCTGGCCAACATGATGAAACCCTGTCTCTACTGAAAATACAAAAATTAGCCTGTATATGTGGCACATGCCTGTAATCCCAGTTACCTGGGAGGCTGAGGCAGGAGAATTGCTGGAACCCAGGAGGCAGAGGCTGCAATGAGCTGAGATCGTGCCACTGCACTCCAGCCTGGGTGACAAGAGCCAGACTCTGTCTTAAAAAAAAAAAAAGAAAAGAAAAGAAAAAAGAAGAAAAAGAAAATGAGACTCTGGTCTCAGGTTT
The DNA here is from genome assembly GCF_028885655.2 of Pongo abelii. NCBI lineage: Eukaryota > Metazoa > Chordata > Mammalia > Primates > Hominidae > Pongo > Pongo abelii. The sequence goes on from NC_085928.1 coordinate 102,206,022, forward strand.
CGTCTGATCTCTCATTGGTAGGATGGTTTATTCCTAGAGGGGTAGGTCCCACGTTATTAAGAAAGATCATTTTTAGCAGGCTGTGAAGGCTCACGTCCTACGAAGAGAAAATGGGGGGACGAAGGGAGAAAAACAACAACAACTGAACAACAACAACAAAAAGAACAATCCTGGAAAACTGATATAGGCCATATTACCCTGAAGTCCATACATTGGTAGGCAGGTATGAAAGTGGCTTATGTATGTAAATAGGTTGCTGTTATTTTGTTCTGAAGTTTAAGTTGTCTAGCTTCAGTTCACAGGGCTTTAAGAAAGCACAGCTTAATTTTCAGTGATTTCAAATCAGAGAAAATAGGGGAAAAAAGGAAAAGAAAGAAGGAAAAAAAAAAAGGAAAGCATTTTGGAGACTTGTAGCCAGGACAAATTTAGAATTCAGTCCAAACTGTAGAAAATAATAAAAATTGAAAAACATTAGGCAAGACTAGAATCTAATAACAAGTGTACTATAGTTTATCTTGAAACATAATTTCTGTCTCTTTAGTCCCCATTTTCACAAAAGACAAATCATGGTAGGATTGATTTGTCTGCAAAAATAAGCTTTAGTCTTATGCTTGGCCTGATTATTTGTATAAAGTGCAGCAAGAATAACTATTTACCACATAGGATCTTTTTGTAATTGGCTTTTATGGAATTTTGTTTTATAAGGAATCTCAGATAAGAGTTTTTTAAAGCCTCGAGCCCAGCCCTGGGTTTGTGCTGTCAAATATTAATACCTATGTGAGTTTAGGTAAATTTGTCTACTCTTGAGGTCCCAAGATAACTTGGGGCTCCTAAGCCTGTCAGAAAGTGACATTCTTTACTTACCACAGGTAAGGAACCCTGTACAGGTACTGCATAGACAAGGTGCCAGTTTTCCTTAGGGGCTTTATTGGCTCTATAAGTCAACTTTGATTCCTTAAAGGAGTGTGTTTCTGTCTGAAAGCATGCCATTCCATTCAAAGCCTTGATAAAGTAACCAGTGTCTCCAACTGTGTCCTGTTACAAAAGAAAACAGATTCTTATTGCACTTATGCAAATAAATATATAGCGTAAGTTAAGAATACTCACAAATAGTTTCCAAATTTGGAAAAAATCGGGTAGAGAGAAATATGTTCCAAATTTTGTTTATAGCAGTACACTTTACTCAATTGTTAAAAGCTGCAAATAGCTCAAAACAGGGCCAGGTGGGGTGGCTCATGCCTGTAATCCCAGAACTTTGGGAGGCTGAGGCAGGCGGATCACTTGAAGCTAGGAATTCGAGACCAGCCTGGGCAACATGGCAAAACCCCAACTCTAATAAAAATACAAAAATTGGCCAGCATGGTGGCTTACGCCTGTAATCCCAGCACTTTGGGAGGCGGAGGCGGGTGGCTCACAAGGTCAGGAGATTGAAACCATCCTGGCTAACACAGTGAAACCTCATCTCTACTAAAAATACAAAAACAAAATTAGCCAGGTGTGGTGGCGGGTGCCTGTAGTCTCAGCTACTGGGGAGGCTGAGGCGAGAGAATGGCATGAACCCAGGAGGCGGAGGTTGCAGTGAGCCGAGATGGCGCCACTGCACTCCAGCCTGGGCGACAGAGCAAGACTCCATCTCAAAACAAAAAACAAAAAAAACAAAAAAACAAAAATTTGCTGGGTGTGGTGGTGCACCCGTACTCCCAGCTACTTGGGAGGCTGAGGCATGAGAGTCACTTGAACCTGCTAGGCGGAGGTTGCAGTGAGCCGAGATCACACCACTGCACTCCAGCTTGGGCAACAGAGGAAGACTGTCTCAAAAAAAAAAAAGAGAAAAAGAAAGTTTTCTTGGATCTGAAAAACAAAAGATAAGCAATTTTTTTTTTTTTGAGACAAAATTTCACTCTTGTTGCCCAGGCTGGAGTGCAATGGCGCAATCTCGGCTCACCGCAACCTCCGCCTCCCAGGTTCAAGTGATTCTCCTTCCTCAGCCTCCCTAATAGCTGGGATTACAGGCATGTGCCATCATGCCCGGCTAGTTTTGTATTTTTAGTAGAGATGGGGTTTCTCCGTGTCGGTCAGGCCGGTCTTGAACTCCCAACCTCAGGTGATCCGCCCACCTCAGCCTCCCAAAGTGCTGGGATTACAGGCATGATCCCCCGTGCCCAGTCTTTTTTTTTTTTTTTTTTTTTTTTTTTTGAGACGGAGTTTCACTCTGTCACCCAGGCTGGAGTGCAGTGGTGTGATCTTGGCTCACTGCAACCTCTGCCTCCTAGGTTCAAGTGATTCTTCTGCCTCAGCCTCCCAAGTAGCTGGGATTACAGGCATGTGCCACCATGCCCAGCTAATTTTTGTATTTTTAGTAGAGATGGGGTTTTGTCATGTTGGCCAGGCTGGTCTCAAACTCCTGACCTCAGGTGATCCGCCCGCCTGGGCCACCCAAAGTGCTGGGATTACAGGTGTGAGCCTCCATGCCCGGCCAGATAAGCAATGTTTTAAGCAAAAATCATAAAAGGATTATTTCAGTCTTCTATTAGTTCAGTCCATGCAGTTAATCCCTGTTCTGTTTGATATTCATGAAGATTTCAGCTCTCCATGGGAGTCTTGGAAGTTTTTCCTCTATTCTACTGTCACAGTCTCCAAAGTTATCAGAAACTTGCATTTAAGAGCACCTGTCAAGAGTCCTATAGCTGATTATAAAAAACATCTTTTGAAAAGGATAAAAGTAAAACAACTGTGGATGATAAAGTCTGAGAGCAGTCATAGTTAAAGACACAATTGACCAGGAAATTTGGTTACTTCTGTGGCATACAACAATTTTACATAATAACCATAATTACTTCTTTTTTTTTTTTTTTTTGAGATGGAGTTTCACTCTTGTCACCCAGGCTGGAGTGCAATGGCACAATCTCAGCTCACTGCAACCTCTGCCTCCTGGGTTCAAGCAATCCTCCTGCCTCAGCTTCCCAAGTAGCTGGGATTACAGGCACCTGCCAAGATGCTCAGCTAATTTTTGTATTTTTAGTAGAGATGGGGTTTCACCACGTTGGCCACGCTGGTCTTGAACTCCTGACCTCAGTTGATCCACCCACCTCGGCCTCCCATAGTGCTGGGATTGCAGGCATAAGCCACCGTGCCTGACCCATAATTACTTCTTATAACATATGCTAAGACATATCAGAATCACAGGAATTTCACACAATTCTGGAACACATAATAACACATTTATATAAATATAATCCAAAGAAGGTTAAACACCATTTCATATTTGACAATACTTCCTGTATGATTTTACTATTTATCTCAAACAAGTCTAATATATCTCTTCTGGACTTCAGGTGACTAATAAAAAAAATGCAAACTGAAGTTAGAATGTGCTTTTGGGGAGTTTGTCAAATATAAAAAGCTTAAAACACTTGATACTGATGGCAGTGGCTATGCCATCAGGCTGGCTGCAGCAGGGAGACGCAGCTAGGGCTGCACACACCGTGGAGCTGGTGGGAGCTCTGGGAGCCCCGCTTCTTCTGAGTTGGGGTGGGAGCTCCTCAGGTGCCACTGAAGCTGCCCAAACTGCAGCTGCAGACCCAGGGCTCCTGCTTTATGGAACAGGCAGGAGCTCCGCCCTCCTGGGCAGGGCTATAGCCACCCAAACTGCAACTATAGATCCTAACCTCCCTGTGCTCTTGGGGGAGGGCTGGGAGCAGGCAGGACCTGCCTTCCTGGGTGCAGCTGTCCTCTAGGGCGCAGGACCTGGGTGTCTTTGCAGCCTGCACCCTCAGGGGCCCCAGGGAGGACCTCCCCCCGCCCACTGACCCCATCCCTGTAGGCTCAGGGGTGTCTGCTCCCACTGCCTGGCCTCTCTCCACTTCTGGCGCCTGCTTTGATCTCAGAGCAGGGTTGGGGCTAAGCCCGGGAGATTTGAATGGCAGTGGGAGGCAGACAGAGTCCTGGATGGAAGGGGGAAGGTCCCTAGTAAGATCCCACCTTCAGGGCAGAGAAGGCCTGAAGGCTGGGGTCCAGGCTACCTGTCCCATGGGACGGGGAGTGGGGACTCATGGTGCCTCTCCTGGGCCCACCCATGGCTGCCCATGGACCAATCGGCACACACTTCCTCTCCTCTGAGGTCCATAAAAGCCCTGGGCTCAGTCAGAGTAGGGCAGAGCATGGCCAGAGGATGAAGAGGGCAGAGATGACAGGATGGGATGATCAGCTACAGAGAGGAGTAATCTCTCTGCTGAGAGCTTCACAGACGACCTGCCGGCAGAGAGGAACTACCCTCTCTGCTGAGAGCTTCAGAGACCTGCAGAGACATCTGAATGACTTGCCTGCGGAGAGGAGCCACCCTCTCTAGGTCCTCCTCTCTGCTGAGAGCTGAGCACTCAACAGGATGACCTGCCTACAGAGAGGAGCTACCCACTTCTCTAAGCTATTCTAACATTAAATAAAACTCTTCTTTGGCTGGGTGTGGTGGCTCATGCCTGTAATCCTAACACTTTGGGAGGCCGAGGTGGGTGGATCACCTGAGGTCAGGAGTTTGAGACCAGCCTGGCCAACATGATGAAACACTGTCTCTAGTAAAACACAAATTAGCTGGGCGTGGTGGTGGGTGTCTGTAATCCCAGCTACTTGGGAGGCTGAGGCAGGAGAATCACTTGAACCCAGGAGGCAGGGGTTGCAGTGAGCCGAGATTGCACCATTGCACTCCACCCTGGGTAACAAGAGCAAAACTCCATCTCAAAAACAACAACAACAACAAAAACTCTTCTTCACTCTTCATTTGTCTGCATACCTGATTCTTCCTGGATGCAGGACAAGAATTTGGGCAAAGGTGTTGTGGCCACGGAGGCTTCCAGGCAGAAAAATCGACATCCCAGAGATCCAGTAACTACATCACAAAATAGGATCATGGGTCATTGTAAAATAAGTCATTCTGGCTGGGTTTGGTGGCTCACACCTGTAATCCTAGCACTTTGGGAGGCTGAGGAGGGCAGATCACCTGAGGTCAGGAGTTCGAGACCAGCCTGGTCAAATGGTGAAACCCATTTCTCTACTAAAAATACAAAAATTAGCCAGGCATGGTGGCACATGCCTGTAATTCCAACTACTTGGGAGGCTGAGGCACAAGAATTGCTTGAATCCGGGGGTAGAAGTTGTAGTGAGCTGAGATCATACTATTGCACTCCAGTGAGGGTGACAGAATGAGACTCTGTCTCAAAAAAAAAAGAAAAAAAGTCTGTATTTTTTCAGATAAAGTATTTGATTTAAGCGCCTTTTTTCCTTTAAGCCAATTAATTAGAGCTCTTTTATATATTTTTAGCAGTGAAACATCATCTACATGACACATAAACGCCTAGATGTATTAGACATGTAGACAGAAATAGATCTTATAGATTCATAAATCCTCCTTTTTTCCCTTCTATTTCAGACTTCCAATTTCTTGATAACCCATTTTATTACCTGAGGCAGTTAGTTGTCAGATAGACAGTCTTAAATTTGCATATTAAAGGCAACTCTTGGCCTGGATTGGTGGCTCACGCCTATAATCCCAGCACTTTGGGAGGCCGAGGTGGGTGGATCATGAGGTCAGGAGATTGAGAACATCCTGGCCAACATGGTGAAACCCCATCTCTACTAAAGATACAAAAATTAGCTGGGTGTGGTGGCACATGCCTGTAATCCCAGCTATTCAGGAGGCTGAGGCACGAGAATCGCTTGAACCTAGGAGGCGGAGGTTGCAGTGAGCTGAGATCGCGCCACTGCATTCCAGCCTGGCGACAGAGCGAGACTCCGTCTGAAAAAAATAAAAATAAAGGAAACTCTTAGGTGAAAAATTGGATAGCTAAATTTACATCTCAAGGTAGAGAGAGGAAAAGTCTAGTGGTACTAAAGAGATTAAAGATGGATGCCACCCAGGCGTGGTGGCTCATGCCTGTAATCCCAGCACTGTGGGAGGCCAAGGCAGGTGGATCACTTGAGGTCAAGAGTTTGAGACCAACATGGCAAAACCCCATATCTACTAAAAACACAAAAATTAGCTGGGTGTGGTGGTACACACCTGTAATCACAGATGAGGCAGGAGAATCACTTGAGCCTGGGAAGCAGAGTTTACAGTGAGCCTAGATCACGCCACTGTACTCCAGGCTGTGGGTGACAGAGCAAGACTCTGTCTCAAAAAAAAAAAAAAAAAAAGCCAAATCAAACATAAAATTATAGAACTCTATCATAAGAGTGTATAAGGAAACCACTTTTATTTTGACAGGTAGTTCTAAATTTAGTCTTTATCTTTTAACTGGCTCTCTGAGCTCTGGGAAGAGCCCAATCTGAATATTGGGTCTCCGAAAAGAGAGTTACTATAAGGCTAGACCACATGATGATTTACAGTGCACCTTTTTTTTTAAACAAGACATTTCTCTAAGTGCCTAAACGACACACTTTTCCTTACTTTAAACACCCAAGAGTAACCTCTCTTGTAATAACTACTTGAAAGAAAGAGAGAGATAAAGAAAGAAAGAAAGAAAGAGAGAGAGAGAAGGAAAGAAAGAAAGGAAGGAAGGAAGGAAGGAAAAGAAATCAGGTAACACAATACAAAAGCAAGCAGTTTAAGATCTGAGATGAACTTGTCCATATACACTCTTGGGGTTCCCTAAGGAAAAACAGAGCTTTCTCCTCAAAGGGGAGTCTTACACCTTCTCTGTTTTCTTTAAGGAATCTCAGGCTGTTAGAAACTATTTTAGGTTCCTCATGCAGCAGAGGGTGGCAAGAGAAAGGAGAGACAGCAGAAATAAATGAAAGCAGAATTCAGGCTGGGAGTGGTGGCTCAGGCCTGTAATCCCAGCACTTTGGGAGGCTGAGGTGGGTGGATTACCTGATGTCAGGAAGTCGAGACCAGCCTGGCCAACACGGTGAAACCCTATCTCTACTAAAAATACAAAAATTAGCTTGGCATGGTGGCGTATGCCTGTAATCCCAGCTATTTGGGAGGCTGAGGCAGGAGAATTGCTTGAGCCCGGGAGATGGAGGCTGCAGTGAGCTAAGATCGTGCCACTGCACTCCAGCCTGGCCCACAGAGTGAGACTCTGTCTCAAAAAAAAAAAAAAAAAAAAAAAAAAAAAAGGCCCAGCGCGGTGGCTCATGCCTGTAATCCCAGCACTTTGGGAGGCCAAGGCAGGCGGATCACGAGGTCAGGAGATCGAGACCATCCTGGCTAACATGGTGAAATCCCCGTCTCTACTAAAAATACAAAAAATTAGCTGGGCGTGGTGGCAGGCGCCTGTAGTCCCAGCTACTCAGGAGGCTGAGGCAGGAGAATGGCGTGAACCTGGGAGGCAGAGGTTGCAATGAGCCAAGATTGCACCACTGCATTGCAGCCTGGGCGACAGAGCGAGACTCCATCTCAAACAAACAAACAAAAAGACTGGGCACGATGGCTCATTCCTGTAATCCCAGCACTTTGGGAAGCCGAGGTGGGCAGATCACCTGAGGTCAGGAGTTTGAGACCAGCCTGGCCAACATGGTGAAATGCGGTCTCTACTAAAAATACAAAAATTGGCCAGGCATGCTGGCTCATGCTTGTAATTCCAGCACTTTGGGAGGCCAAGGCAGGCAGATCACCTGAGGTCGGGAGTTTGACACCAGCCTGACCAACATGGAGAAACCCCGTCTGTACTAAAAATACAAAAAAATTAGCTGGGTGTGGTGGCACATGCCTGTAATCCCAGCTACTTGGGAGGCTGAGGTAGGAGAATCACTTGAAGCCGGGAGGTGGAGGTTGTGATGAGCTGACATTGCACCATTGCGTTCCAGCCTGGGCAACAAGAACAAAACTCCATCTCAAAAAACAAAAAACAAACAAGAAAACAAAAATTAGCCAGGCATGGTGGTGCGTGCCTGTAATCCCAGCTACTCAGGAGGCTGAGGCAGGAGAATTGCTTGAACCCGGGAAGTGGAGGTTACAGTGAGCCAAGATTGAGCCACTACACTCCAGCCGCCTGGGTGACAGAGCAAGACTCCTTTTCAAAAAAAAAAAAAGAAATAAAGAAAAAAGAAAACAGAATTCAGGGTTGGGCGCAGTGGCTCATGCCTGTAATCCTAGCACTTGGGGAGGCTGAGGCAGGTGGATCACCTGAGGTCAGAAGTTCAAGACCAGCCTGGCCAACATGGCAAAAACTCGTCTCTACTAAAAATACAAAAATTATTTGGGCATGGTGGTGCACGCCTGTAATCTCAGCTACTTGGGAGGCTGAGGAAGGAGAATCGCTTGAACCCAGGAGGTGGAGGTTGCAGTGAGCTGAGATCACTCCACTGCACTCCAGCCTGTGCAACAGGGGTGAGACTCCATCTCACACACACACAAAAATAATAAAAATAAAAAATAATTCAGTTGATAGAGAAGAAATAATTTTTTTTCTGAAAGAAACCAAAGTACTAGGAGAGGAAAAAACCATAAAAGCCTTTTAAATACACACACACACACACACACACACACACACACACACACACCATCTTGGATGTTAGCTTTTAAGTAAGCTGACTTTTAGCCATTAAGCTCCTTTAAAAAAAAATCCTTTTAAATATCATTACCATATTTTAGCTAGAACAAATAGCTGATATTTCAAATAGCTGATATTTCAAATAGCTGATATTTGATATTCACAAATATCAAACCAAAAAGGGCTTGATTTAGGAACCAAACCCAGGCTGTCCTGGTGAAAAAAAGTGGGCAGAACCTTAGCTTTGGAACTGCAGTTTGGGGCAACAGCATTCCTCTTTCAGTTTGGCTTGGTTAGCAAAAAGGTGGCCTTGTTATGTAAATAAAGCCCCTTAGGTAATCAAAATAAAAAACCTCTCCTTATTTTTTTCTTTTTGGTGGCTGTTTTTCTCTTTTTTTTTTTGAGACAGAATCTCGCTGCGTCGCCCAGGCTGGAGTGCAGTCGTGAGATCTCGGCTCACTGCAACCTCTGCCTCCCGGGTTCTAAGTGATTCTCCTGCCTCAGCCTCCTGAGTAGCTGGGATTACAGGTGCCCGCCACCATGCCCGGCTAATTTTGTATTTTTAGTAGAGATGGGGTTTCACCATGTTGGCCAGGCTGGTCTCGAACTTCTGACCTCAGGTGATCCACCCACCTCGGCCTCCCAAAGTGTTGGAATTACAGGCGTGAGCCACTGTTCCCAGGCTTTTTTCTTTTTCTGTTGTGGGAATTTAGCCAATTCAGAGGCCTTGTTTCCCCAAACTTTGGAACTTTCCTTCAGATTTGATCAAGTCAGATATAATTCGTCAACCTCAATGGGAAAAATAATGAAACAACAAAAACAGAAACAAACAACAACAAAAAACAGTTAAGCAAAAAAAAAAAAAAAGTGATCACACAATTTGTTTATTTATTTTATTTTTTTTGAGATGGAGTCTTGCTCTGTCGCCCAGGCTGGAGTGCAGGGCCTTGATCTAGGCTCACTGCAAGCTCCGCCTCCGGGGTTCATGCCATTCTCCTGCCTCAGCCTCCCGAGTAGCTGGGACTACAGGCGCCAGCCACCACGCCCTGCTAATTTTTTGTATTTTTAGTAGAGACGGGGTTTCACCATGTTAGCCAGGATGGTCTGCGATGTCCTGACCTCGTGATCCACCCGCCTTGGCCTCCCAAAGTGCTGGGATTACAGGCGTGAGCCACGGCGCCGGGCTTGATCGCACAATTTATATGATTATTGAGCACTCTAATGGTAAGGAAAATTAAGACCAGCTGGTTGTTAACCTTAACTTCAGCCAAGAAAATCCCCAATTCGGCTACTTACCTAAGAACAGGTCCTAGGCTAAAGACTGCTCTCTACCATCCCAGAAGTAGGGAAAACTCAAACTTGCCTTCTCTGTTGGAAGCGAGCTCAAACTCCAGAAAGGTGTTACCTGCCTTCCATCGTCAGGGAAGCAGGAAAACCTGCCTTCCTTGTTGGAAACAAGTAAAACTCCAGAAAAAGGAGTTGTACAGTAAAATAAACTTTAGATGTTAATCAAATTCGGGAAGATCAGGAATTTTGTGGAGGGGGGCTCCCAGGCCTTAGCAAATTCTCCTGTAGATTTGAGGCATAAAGATAGCTCAAGCTGGTACCAAGCACCGACAGGAGATTTGTCAAAGGTCAGGGGCACCTCCACTCAGAATCCTTTCGTGGTTGCCAAACTGTCAACCCGAAATATCTGAGACAGGTCTCAGTCAACTTAGAAAATTTATTTTGCTAAGGTTAAGGACACACCCATGACACAGCCTCAGGAGGTCCTGACAACATGTGCCCAAGTGGCCTGGGCACAGCATGGTTTTATACATTTTAGGGAGACAAAATACATCAATCAATACATGTAAGATTTACATTGGTTGGATCTGGAAGGACAAGACAACTCGAAGTGGGAAACTTCCAGGTCATTGGTAGATTTAAACATATTCTGATTGGCAATTGGTTGAAAGAATTATTATCAGTAGAAAGGGATATCTCGGTTAAGATAAGGGGTTATGGAGACCAAGGTTTTACCATGCAGATAAAGCCTCCAGGTAGCAGGTTTCAGAGAAAATAGATCGTAAATGTTTCTTATCAGACTTAAGGTTTTTGTTGATGTTAATGCTGGAGGGTATAATGAGGCATGTCCAACCTCCACTTCCCATCATGGCCTGAACCACTCTTTCAGGTTAAATTTGAGTGCCCTGGACAAGCAGGGAGTCTATTCAGATGGTTGCTGGTGGCCTTCAAATTTTATTTTATATATATATATTTTTTGAGACGGAGTCTCCCTCTGTTGCCCAGGCTGGAGTGCAGCGGCAAGATCTTGGCTCACTGCAACCTCTGCCTCCGGAGTTCGAACAATTCTTCTCCCTCAGCCTCCCGAGTAGCTGGGTTTACAGGCGCGTGCCACCACGCCCGGCTAATTTTTGTATTTTTAGTAGACATGGGGTTTCACCATGTTGGCCAGGCTGGTCTCATACTCCTGACCTCAGGTGATCCACCCACCTCGGCCTCCCAGAGTGGCAAAGTGCTGAGATTACAGGCGTGAGCCACTGAGCCCGGCCTCTCCTTCTTTTTAAGACTGGGTTTCCAACAGCTTCTCAGGCCTTAAGGATCCTGACAGGGCCGGACTGCACCACACTCCCTCGTGTTACAAATGAGAAACTGGGGCACAGAGCAGAGGCGTTTTTCCTGAGATCACACAGCCAATCAGGGCGAGAACTGAGAATTGAACCTTGATCTCTCCACTCCATGGTTGTGATTCCGAGTAACTCATGTTATTTTAAATCCACACTTGTCTTAAGAACGTTCGGACGGGCGAACCATTGAGAGTTCCCGAGGGGCGAATACTCAGCTCTCAATAGGTTCCTGCGGGGAAAACCTGGCTGCGCCGGCGCGCGCGGGTGCTTTAAGGCAATCTGGTCACAGCAACCCACGTGTCCTCCGCTTCCGGGATCCTTAAGGCCGTCGCTTCGGGTGGTAAAACCCGGCCCGCCCTCACGTCATGTTGGGAAGTGTAGCTCCACCTTCCTCCAGACATAGGGGCGTGGGCGGCTTGGAACTGCATTTCCCATCAGGCTGCGCTCGCCATTAGAGTAGCCGGACGACGGGCTGGTGGGGTGAACCCCTCATCCTGGGTCTTTTAATTTCTCAGGCGGAACGAGTGGCGGCGGACAGAGGCCTTTGGCTGCGCTGTCTGTGGGTTGTCTGGGCTTGGGGAACTGGGCACGGAGACCGTGGCGCCGGCTGCCGGTCATACAGCTCTGCTTCCAGTCGTCGGGCAAAAAGCTGAGGCGCTTCTCCTTTAATTGCGGTGGGCGGGGCGTGCCGACGCGGCCCGCGTTGCTATTGGTGGCCGTTGGGGGCGCGGAAACTGAACCGGCCGCAACGGCCACCGCAGCTGCCTTCGGCGCCGCCATCCCCGCCATGGCTGCGCCCTGCGCGGTAAGCCCAGCCAAGTGCAACTCCCCAGGCCTCAGTCTCCCCGCTGGGATACTGGGCGCCTAGTGGCCAGAGCGATGGCTGCGTGGGGCGGGGGGGGGGGTGGCGCCAGGTTCCAGGGTGGTCCTCTTCAGGTCCAGTTTATCGTCTGTGCAGGGGCCGCTGGGTCGGGCACTTTCTGAGCGCCTCCTGCGTGCCAGGCCCTGCGCTGGGTTTCTGGAGCGAACAAACAGGTCTCTGCCTCCATAGTTTGCATCCTAGCGAGGGACACACGACCAAGTCCTGACTCATGTGTGACCTGGGGCCGGTATCGGGCCTCTCTAGCCATTCTCCCCGTCCTTAGCAGTGTGTGGCTGCGTGGGGTCTTGTTGAGGGTACACCCTGCTCCAGCAGGTAGGTACAGCAGGACGCTGGGATGCCCGGGCCTGCAGTGTGAGCCGGGCGGAGCCGCCCTCTCTGAGTCCACGTTCCTCCAGAGGTCCTCATTTCGAGAGAGTCCTTTGAATGGGCAAGGCCCTCTGGCTGATTGGAGAGTCAGGGAGGCTGGGTGGTAGCCTGTGATGCCCTGAGGCACTTGAGGACATGGACGGAGAGTCCAGGCTAGGATACAGACCTTTTGACTCCTAATCTGGTACTCTACCTCTCTTCCTGTCCCCTCATGTATAAACCACTGTTGAGGGAGATGAGGCCCACATGCAGGGAACTACAGAGGGGAGGCGGTGTTGAGAGATACCACGGGACCTACTGGTCACGGGTGGACCTGAACTTGCCTCTGCCCACTGAGCCTAGAGGCGGACACTCTCTTACGCATGTTCTTTCAAGAAGCTTAGGTGAGAGCAGAAGGCTCTGTTGGGGACCCTCCCCCAGCTGCTCCTCCCTCTGTTGTTGAAAGAAGACTCTGACAGGTGCGTTAGGGGTGGAGCTGGGCACAAGGCCATAGGGCCTTTGTTCTGGTTACTGCTCTGTAGGGTGGCAGTGGCTTTGCTGTGCCCCAAGGACATCCTTTCCCAAGAGGAGCCTTTGGGCTTCCTGGAGCACCCAAAATGCTTCTTCGAGGTTTCTGATACTTAAAGTAGGGGGAGATGTTTGGATGGCTGAATTATAACCCTTCAAGTGTTAAGACACAAGCTGCTATTGGATGGAGAGAGTCTCCGGAATATTCTCTCTGGTGTTTTAACTTTATTAAGATATTCATACACCATAGAATTCACCTTTTAAAGTGTACATTTCAGTAGTTTTTAGTACATTCACAGTGTTGTGCAACTGTAATCACTAATTCCAGAATATTTTCATCATCCCAAAAAGAAACTCCATACTCAGTCATGCCGCTTCTTCCCTTTCCCCATTTTCTCCCAACCCTTGGCAAACTAATATATTAATGCTTTCTGTCTGTATAGATTTGACTATTCTGAACTTTTCATATGAATGGAATCAGACAAAATGTGGCCTTTGATGTTTGACTTCTTTCACTTAGCATGTTTTCAAGGTTCATCCATGTTGCAGCAAGCATCAGCACTTCAGTCCGTTTTATGGCTGAATAATATTCTGTTGTATGAATATGCTACATTTGGTTTATTCAGTCATGTGTTGATGGATCATTTGGGTTCAATCACTTGTTGGCTATTAAGGAAAATGCTGCTCTGAACATTTGTGTACAAGTTTTTGTGTAAACCATGTTTTCAACTCTTTGGGGTATTTACCTAGAATTGCTGGGTCATTTGCTAACCATGTTTAACTACTTTATTTTTTATTTTATTTATTTATATTTATTTTATTTATTTTTTTGATTAGGAGTCTCACTTTGTCGTCCAGGCTGGAGTGCACTGGTGCGATCTCAGCTCACTGCAATCTCCTCCTCCCGGGTTCAAGCGATTCTCCTGCCTTAGCCTCCCAAATAGCTGGGACTATAGGCGCTCACCACCATGCCCAGCTAATTTTTGTATTTTTGGTAGAGAGGGGTTTTCACCATGTTGGCCAGGCTGATCTCGAACTCCTGACCTCAGGTGATCTGCCTGCCTTGGCCTCCTAAAGTGCTGGGATTACAGGCGTGAGCCACTGTGCCCGGCTAACTACTTTTTTTTAGTCAGGGTCTTGCTCTGTTGCCCAGGCTGGAGTGCAGTGATGTGATCACAGCTCACTGCAACCTTGAACTCATGTGCTCAAGCAGTCCTCCCACCTCACCCTCCTGAGTAGCTGGGAATACAGGCATGAACCACTACGTGTGGCTAATTCTTTAATTTTTTTATAGGGTCAGGGTCTTGCTGTGTTGCCCAGGTTGGTCTTGAATCCCTAGCTTAAAGTGATCCTCCTGCCTCAGCCTCCCAAAGTGTGGGGATTACAGGTGTGAGCCACTGCACCTGACCTATGTTTAACTTTTTGAGGAACTGCCAAATTGCTTTCTACAGTATCTTTTTTTTTTTTTTTTTTTAAATTGCTTTGTTTTTTTTCTGGGTGCCTTGCATTTTCATGTGAATCTTGGGAACATCTTGTCAGTTTCTGCAAAAAAGACACCTGGGATTTTGATACGAATTATGTGGAATCGGTAGATCAATCTGAGGAGTATTGTAGTATTGTATCTTAACAATAGTAAGTCTTCCTGTTCGTGAACGTGGAATGTCTTTCCATTTTTTAAGTCTTCTTTCATTTCTCTTAGTGATGTTTTGTCGTCTTTACTGTACAAGTCCTGCACCTCTTTCATTAAATTATTCCTTTTTTTTTTTTGAGACGGAGTCTCGCTCTGTCGCCCAGGCTGGAGTGCAGTGGCGCGATCTCTGCTCACTGCAAGCTCTGCCTTCCGGGTTCACGCCATTCTCCTGCCTCAGCCTCCTGAGTAACTGGGATTACAGGTGCCCGCCACCATGCCCGGCTAATTTAAATTATTCCTATTTTTTTATGTATCATAAATAGTTTTATTTTTTGGATTATTCATTGCTAGTGTACAGGAAGACAATTGATTTTTGTGTCTTGCTTTGTATCCTGCAACTTTGCTGAACTCATTTGTTCTTTTTTGTTTTTGTTGAAGCATTTCCGCAGTTGATGTATTCATTCGAATAGTAAAAACTATTCCTAGTAAAAACTAATCCTAAGTGGATTCCTTAGGATTTTCTTTATATAAGATCATGCCTTGAACATTTTTAACCCTACTCCCCCAGCTGTTGTAGGAAGAGTGCTGGCCCTGGGGAAGCCCCTTCCTCACCCAGGCTTCACACATTTGACCCTGGCTCTCCCTCAGGAGGACCCCTCGCTGGAAAGGCATTTTAAGGGCCACCGAGATGCAGTTACCTGTGTGGACTTCAGTATCAACACAAAGCAGCTGGGTAAGAAGAGGCACCTTGTCTAGGTGCTAGGTTATAAGCTGAACAGGCCAAGCTTTTACCTTGGAGGGGTGGTGGGTGGGAAGCAGAGCACAAGGACTGCACAGCTTTGTCTAGACCTGCATCTTGCTTCTGTGTGCCAGCTCTTTGGGCACTGGGCTTCATGAGCTCCATTTTACACGCAGAGCCTGAGGGTCAGAGAGGTTAGGGGCCTTGCTAAGGCCACACAGCTTTTGAGGGTGGAACTGGGATCTGGGTCTTTTCTGCACACCCTAGCCACCTTTTGGGTCTGTCTTTTGGTGTGGGCCCTAAACAGTGACTCCTTTTCTTTGAAGCTTTATTGATTCTGTTGCCCACAGTAATAAGGCACACCTTCTTGTTGAAGAGCCTTGTCAGTGAGAAGGCTGTTGAGCAGAGCTGGGCACCCCCCTCAACCCCCACTGCTCTTATGCTGCAGCTGAGTGTCCCCCTTCCTTGGTTGCATGAGGTTTCGTACACAGCTTTTATGACTGCACTTTCTGGTTCCTGCAGAGGAGGCTTGCCCCTTCATCCTGTCATCAAGACCCTCTGATGTGTAAAGGTTAAGAGGGAACTGAAGGGATTTTTGGTCAGTTTTGGGGACCTCCTTTAGGCTTCGTACTGAGTTGGGCCCTCTCAATGGGAGGGGCTGGCTTCCCAGCAGGGGAGGACTTGCTCTCTGGTGCCCTCAGGATGTGTCTGGGGGGAGACCCTGGGCCCCATGGGAGTGAGTTTTCCCAGAGCTCTGGATTGCAGTCCAGGGCTAGCATGGGAAGGGCCTCGGTCTTGTTCCCATGTGGGTGTGCTCCTTGGAGAACTCTGGGCCACAGGCTCTCCACCTCCAGACCATACCTCGAGATGTGCTGTGCTCCATGGGAGACTTCTCACGGTCTGTTTGTGGATGCCAGGGAAGGTGGAGCTGGGCCAGTTGCTCCCCCTGCCTCTCCAACGTCTTGGTGGAGGCTTGAAGCCCGTTAGAGCTGTGGGTCATAGCATCACGCACTGTCCTCAGCCAGTGGCTCCATGGACTCATGCCTCATGGTCTGGCACATGAAGCCGCAGTCACGCGCCTACCGCTTCACTGGCCACAAGGATGCCGTCACCTGTGTGAACTTCTCTCCTTCGGGACACCTGCTTGCTTCCGGCTCCCGAGACAAGACTGTTCGCATCTGGGTACCCAATGTGTGAGTCGTACACTTTGAGGAAGCTTGTTGGCGTCTGGGGCCCTGGTGCCAGAGCCATCCCCACCCAGGTCCCCTAGCTTGGCTCTGGACTGGTCACAGTGGGACTTCTACTCTGCTTTGGAAGAGGTGCCATCAGAAGCTGGGGCTGCAGTTGGAGTCCTCCCCTCAGGGTTGGAAGAGGAGTTCTGGGCTGACCCCATCTATCCCTAAAGAAATGCCACCTGATGCTGTGTTCATGTGGGTGGGGCCTAGAGATGGTGCTCTGTTCACATAGGAGAGGCTCTGGCTTTCCCTTGTGAAGACTGGGGTACTTGGGCTTGGCTAACTTTGGGAGGGGTGCTTGAGGAGTAGGAGAGCTTTGATGTGCTTGTGGGCTCTCATGTCACTGTTATGGGTTTCCTCACTCTTGGATGCCTGTTCTTGTAGCAAAGGTGAGTCAACTGCGTTTCGTGCACACACAGCCACAGTGAGGAGCGTCCACTTCTGCAGTGATGGCCAGTCCTTCGTGACAGCCTCTGACGACAAGACAATCAAAGTGTGGGCAACTCATCGCCAGAAATTCCTGTTTTCCCTGAGCCAGCATATCAACTGGGTCCGCTGTGCCAAGTGAGCATTGTTCTGTCTGGAGACCCTTGGAGGAACCCTGGGGGTTGGGGGCTGGCCCAGGGGCTGCTAGGTACCAACTTGTGACCTCGGGCAAGTTACTTAGGTATTGTTTAAGCTTCCTCAGCCTCGGTTTCCTTATCTGTAAAATGGGAACAATAATAGCTCCTGCATTGTAAGTTGTCGAGAAGCTTCATGGAGCTGATGCATGACACGTAAGTTAGTCCATAGTCAGCCATGATGACCCTCTGACATCTGTGTTGGCAAAGCACAAACTGGGTCAACAGGGGCCATTTATTATCAAAAACAATTAGGTACTTTCAGTACTACCACTACACATTTTCTTTTTGTTCCTTAAGACAGTTCTGCAAGCTAGGTGGTACATTTCCATTTTGCAGATGAAGAAATGGGGGCTCAGAACAGTAGTGTCTTGTCCCAGAGCATACGGTGGGTCTGTGGCAGAGCTGGAGTTTGAACCCACCGCTGTCTGACAGTAAGGCTTGCCTACTTTCCTCTGGGATGTTCTCAGAGGATGGTTTTGCTCCAGAGCTCCCAGATGGGGGCCCAGCCTTTGGAGATGGGGGGCTTGGCCTGAAGGCTAGCCTTCCCGCTGGCCAGGGAGCCAGTGCTGTGCAGACAGGGGGCCAGGTGACCCAAAGGACCTTTCAAGGTCCAAGAATTGCAGACGGATAGTCCTACTTCTGGCTTATTTCATTCCTTTCAACCGAGCTTCCCCATGGGTCAAATATCTTTGCTTCAGAGGAAGGGGTTGGGGTGCCAGGTGACATTAGGAAACCACATGAGTCAGAAGTTGGGGACTATTGAGCTGTGGTCTTCTGGGGACCCCATACAAGTTACTGTTCTCCAGGGCACCCCCATTCCTTTGTCCTGGGAGACCCCTGATGGCTCTTAGAGGCTTTATGACTAGGGTCCTGAGATCAGGAGGGGCCAGGCCAGCAAACTGGGGTGTCAAGTCCATACTGGGCCTTTGGTGGCAGTCCCCAGGACCTCATGCCTTTTGTTGGCAGATTGTGTCTTGCTGATCCGCACTTGAGTCAAATGTAGACTCGGAGGACCTTGTCCCAGAGTAATGACACTGATGGTGAGCTTTTGGCCACCTTTGTGCAAATGTTGCCGGCAGGCAGTCGGCTGCATGTTGCCATGTGCTGTGCGTCAGGGGCAGTGCTGGGGCTTTATGTGCATGAGGCTGCTCTGTGCTCACTCGTGAGGCAGGCACCTTTTTTTTTTCTTTTCTTTTTGTTTATTTATGTTTGGTTTTCCTCTAAGTCAGGAAGAATTTCTCTTTTTCCCTTTTGGTCAGAGTTTGCTGTTGGGATGGGAGAGGGGCTATTTGTGCATGAAGCTACGTAAGAAAACGAAAACAAGAGCAACGGGAAAGATCAATAAGTTTCACAGATTCAGGAAGAAAAAAAGGAAACATTTTTATAACATTTAAAATTAAGTCATATGCCGAGCTTGAAGGTGCATGTCTGTAATCCTAGCACTTTGGGTGGATGAGGTGGGAGGATCCTTTGACTCCAGGAGTTAGAGGACCAGCCTGGGCAACATAGTGAGACTCCCATCTCTACAAAAATAAAATAAAATAAAATTAGCTGGGTGTGGTGGTGCACACCTGTAGTCCCAGCTACTCAGGAGGCTTAGGTGGGAGGATCTCTTGAGCCCAGGAGGTTGAGGCTGCAGTGAGCTGAGATCACACCACTGCACTCCAGCCTGGGTGACAGAGCGATACTCTGTCTAAAAAACAAAACAAAAACCAAAACCAAAATTTAGTCACAGTTTCCTGAAAAACTCTTAGAAGGAAAAAAGAAAAATGATGAAGTGCTAAAAGTTAACTATTTTCAGAAACAAAGGATAATTTAAGATATGACCAAATAAACAGAAGTAACATTGCCTCCTAGGGTGCAATGCATTTGTTCCTGAAAAGACAAATTAGGGTATTCAAATTAAAAAAAAAAAATCACAGCAGGGCATGTGACCCCGGGTGGTTCCTGCAGGCAGATAGTAGGCACTCGGGGAAGAGTGGCTGTGGAAGAAGGTGTGTGGCACCCATGTCGTCTGTTAGTCTGTGGTGTGACTTGTGCCCCACCCGGTTCAGGTTCTCCCCCGACGGGCGGCTCATCGTGTCTGCCAGTGATGACAAGACTGTTAAGCTGTGGGACAAGAGCAGCCGGGAATGTGTCCACTCATATTGCGAGCATGGCGGGTGAGTCCCCAGATGCTGTCCTCCACCTGTAGGCGCTCAAGCACAGAGCACAGACCTGGGCATGAGGAGGCCCAGTGGCCTTCAGTGGCTGGAGCCGTGGGACCAGCAGCCTTATCACTGCTGCCCCTTGTCTGGTGCTTATTGCGAGGTCTGGCAACCTAGCATTGTATCTTTTGCTGTGTGGATGGAAGCTTTGGCCCCATCCCACGAATAGCAGGAGTGCTTAACCTCAAGCCATGCAATTCTTTGGAGCTGTGTAATTATTTGTGCTCCTCCTTTTCTCCTTCACTTTCTGGTTCTCAGGATTACAACATGTCTGTCTGTCAGCGGTTGACACTCAGTCGCCCAAACTACATTTTAAAGCCTCTTGGTATGTTATCCATGATGATGGCTTTATAAAATTCTTGTTGGGTTCTTGTAGCAGATGGTGGCTGTTCGTATTGTGCCACATCATCAGGAGAGAGAGGTGCCCACATTTGAGTAGAGACCCCAGCTTCTGCCCTCCTTTGTTGGGCTGGGAGCCACAAGGGCTTCTCCTTGAGAGGTGGACATGGTACCAGCCTGGGTATCACATATGGGTGTAGTGAGGGTCCTTGGCCTGTCTCCTAGAGAGGGGTGGGCCAATGGCCCTGTAGTCCTGCTGGACCTTCCCACCTGTGCCTCAGCTGGCAGGATCTGCCCTGCAGCCACCCCTGGGAAGGGTACCAGCTCCAACTTTGAAAACCCCAGGGGAGCCCGGCTGACTTTTGGGTTTGAAGATAGCTCTCTCAACTTGTATTTAAAATTGGCGGTGGGATGTGCTCCCTGGTCAGTCCACCTTAGTTTGTTGCTGGCCACTGTTCTCACCTTTTATTTCTTCTTGCTCTCCCTTGGCCACCTGGTAAACAAATGTGACAGAAAGGAGGTGTCTGGGTCAAGGGAACAGCATGGGCAGGACACAGGGATGGGGAAAGCACTAAATGTTTCTAGGTCCATCCTGAACCAGGGCAGACCTCTTATAGTGCATAGTGGCCCCTGTCTTTCCAGCTTTGTCACCTACGTGGACTTCCACCCCAGTGGGACGTGCATTGCCGCTGCCGGCATGGACAACACAGTGAAGGTGTGGGACGTGCGGACTCACCGGCTGCTGCAGCATTATCAGTGTGAGTGGTGAACAGCCTCCTGGGCCCAAGGGCAGTCCTGGTGGGACTGTGCTGGTGTTGGATGTTGTCCTGTGCTGTAGTGCTTAAATGGGCCTGAGATGGCCTTGGGCGGGAAGGTGTCCTGGGTCTGTTGGGATTCCAGGGGTGGGAGTCTGGGGCATGGCTGGCCTGGCTTGGAAACTTGGCCAGGAGATGGAGCCTGGTGCTACCTGGCTTCCACTGAGCCCTTCAATGCCCACCTCCGAAGTGGCAGAATCTCACACATACTGCAGGGCCAGATGGGGAGTCCTCACTGGGGCTCTGGCCAGGGCTTCCCTTGAGGACCACTTCTCAGGGGCATGCCACTTGCCTTTCCTGTTGATGGAGGCTCTGCCCTCCAAGGCCAAGGTGACAGCCCTTGACCTGTGGTAAAGGGAACAGGGCTGTCAGTAGAGGCCAGCATTGGTGAGACCGTGGCCACCTCTGGTCTTACAGTGTCCTCCACAGATGTAGAGTCATAGGGAGGGTTGACTTAGCTAGGGGCCAGGCCCAGGATGGTAGCCCTTGGAAGCCAGGGTGGCGGGCAGTGGGCTTGGGCTCATGTCAGGCTCCAGGTGGGAGTTGGAGGGCGAGGGCAGACTTAGACATGCCCAGGATGAGTTAGCTGAGAGTATTGGGTAGGGAACTGGCCTGAGAGCAAGTATGAGTGGGCAGGGCCATGAGGCTCCCCAGTTGCAGGGATGGGCTCAGGGAAGGGAGCTGGTGAGGGGTCATTGGAGAAACTGGGAATTGTGTAGCTGGCAAAACAGAGATGAGCAAGACTGGATCAGGGCCGAGACCAGGAAGGAGGCAGAGCTGGAGTTGTTTGAAGAACCGTGGTTGTTAACCTGGGACTAAGCTTAAAGTTCTTGGGCTCACTTCCTTAAGCCACACCTGAAATGGGAAGGACATGGCTGGACACAGGTGTGGGGTTCCGACCCCACCCACCCCCGCCACACACACACACCCTTCCTAGCTGACTCTTGGTGTTCAAGGACAGCACTTTCTTTGGGGTAACGGAGGTGAGCACACCTTCCCAGAATGGGGAGAAGATCCTAGTCTTGAACAGCACATGGTGGAGAGTGGGCTCTGCAGCTGGCTTTTAAAGCATTCCTGGCTGTGTGATATTGGGCAGGTCATTTGACTCTGTGGGGCCTCTGGGACAGTGATGGGGCCTGTCTTACAGGAGGTGTTGGGAGGGTTAATGAGTTGTTTCATATCAAGAATTGAGAGGGTGGCTGGCACAAAATGGGGGGAAGGAGGTACAATGTTAGTGATGATGACAATGACACTGTCTTGGTCCTGTCTGGTCTGGTGAGGCCAACCTGGTTGGTTAAGGCCTGTAGTACCCTACAGCACCACCAGGTGGCAGGGGCCAGCCACAAGAACCTGTTCCCCCACCGCACCCCCCCCTCCATAGGAAGCCCTGGGGTTTGTTACCAATGCTCTTTCAGACAGGCTTCTGTAACAGAAGAGCAGTGGGGCTTGCCTCCACTTGGAGCCCATACCTCTCCCATCCCTCCTTCAGCCTTCTGCTCTGGGCCAGGCCTGAGTGAAGGGCTGGGGCTCGGGGATGGGGCACATCTGCACAGCTGCCTGGGGAACATGGGCAGGTGCAGAGGAGGGAGGACTTGGACAGGGAGAGATGGGAGTGGAAGGCGACGAGGCAGGACAGTGGTCAGGAGCACATGCTGTGGTTCCTTTCTGTAAAGGGGGTGGCAATAGGCCTTCCTCATGGCTTTGTGAGGCTCTGATGGGAAAAGCCACAAAAGGATTATAACATAGGGCTGGGTATGTGGTTTGTGCTACATAAGTCCTGACACTGGGCAGACAGGATGTGTAGGTGACCCTGGGAGGGTCCAGGCCCATCTCTGATGGATCAGGACCCTGGGCCTGGTGTTCACGGGTATAACAGCAGGTACCCCTTGGGAAGGGCCTTGGATGCCATCTCCAGCTCGGGGTCCCAAAGATGTGGCCTGATTGGCAGTGCTAGGACTGGCCTCGTCATTTAAGGTATGAAGGGAAGAAGGACATCTGAGAGGATAGCGGTGTCCAGAGCCTGCTGGGGTTGGGGGCTGGTGTGCCCCATGTGTCCCAGTGATGGGTAGGTGTCTGGCTATGCCCGGTATCAAAGTAAGGGCTGGCATCAGAGTGGGGGATGGGTTGCAGAGGTTGAGTAGAAACAGAGAAGCTAACCCTGTTGGGGTGTAGGGGCCAGCTGGACCCAGGGATCTGGGATGTGAGAATGGCTGAGGTCACATTCTGAGCCCCTATAATTGAGGGGCCACAGAAGATAAAGGTCCACAAAGCAGCCAGAGTGAGAGGTATGAACCCCATCTCCAGGCATGGGAGAGCTGAGGAGGGCAGAGGCTGGGGAGCGAAGGAGAGTGGGGTCTTGTGAAGAGGGTTGTCAGGAGGTAGAGCAATGCAGAGCGGCCGAGGAGAGTGGTGGGTACTAGGGAGAGGGAGCCGGGGTCCTGGAGGGAGCAGGCTTGGTGGAGGGCAGGGGCGGATCTCCATGATGGCAGGGTTGGGGAGGTGTGGGTGGACTCAGATGAGCTCCAGGGGCTGAGTCCTGAGTGGAGCTGAGTGTGTGGGCTGACAGGCCCTGCTGGGAGATTGCAGTCTGCTTGTGCTTCTGGCCTTGCCTCTTATGACAGCCTTTCAGTGGGCCTGCAGTATCTCAACCCTAAGCCACCCCTAGTGTAGATTGGAGGCTTAGTGGGATTTGGAGTACCCCATAAACACAGCCGGTTCCCCCTGAGCTCCCTGCTCAATGCCGTGGCCAGTGGTGGGTGTTCACAGGATAGTGGAGTCATCCCATAGCCTCTAGGCTGACCCTTAGGGGTGCAGTGAGCCAGGTTGATCTGAGCTCCCTGGGTAGGGGGAACATACCTCTCATCCTCTGCTGATGGGAGGATATGGCCAGGTCTGCTCTGGTCTTGGGGCTCCCCAGAAAACCTCTAGCTGAAACTAGGGGGAAACCCTCTACGCAAGTGGCTCCGCCACCCCCATAGGTGCAGTGGAATCTCTTTGGAGGCTCATTCCCCAGGAAGGGCTCCCAGTACTCTGGCAACAGACGCCTGATCTGCTTTTTGTCCCTGATCCCTAGGAAACCCAAGGGAAACCTATGGACACAGTGACATTCAGTGTCTCCCCTAGTGACTCTGGATGGGCACCAGGCACTTCCAGCATGGCCTTCAGGTGTTGGAGGCTGATGGGCTCTTGTGAGAGGATTTGGTTAATGATACTGCAGTGTGTGGCTAGCAAGCCCCAGCCTGCCTGCATCCAGCCGTCCATGGTTGTGCTCTATGAGGGCACTTCCTGTTCCTACTAGGGTTGTTGGAGTTGAAGCCCACTTGGGGCTTTGGGCTATTGGAGGCAGCTGGAGCCATTTGTCTTGTGCTGGCTGACTCTCCCAGGTAAGGAGTTTCTTGGCTCTGGCTTATCACTGCAGAGAGCAGTTCTGATTTCTCAATTCATCAAGAAGTGGGGCTGGTGGAGCCCTGGGAGTGCCAATCCCTGTGGTGGTAGGTTAGCTCCATATGCTCTGAGCCCACGTTAAGACTGTTCAGGCATCTGAGCAGCAGCCCCCATCCCAGAACATGTAATGTGCTTCGTGCCTTATAGCACGTGCAGGTCCGTTATCCAGTGACAGGCCTGGGTGGCCAGCAAAGTAGGTCTACCCTCCATTTCACAGATGCGGGGCATGCAGCCCACAGTCACACAGCTAGAAAGCAAAGGGTCTGAGTCTCCACCTCAGGGCCTTTGAGTCTGGCATTCTGTTGACCGTCTCACGCTCGGTTCCTTGCTCTTCGGTGACTCTAGTCATTTACTCCCCAGGCTCCCTGGAAGAGGTGGTCTCTTTGGCTGGCTGTCAGCAGGACTTAGAACTCATAGAGTCCCAGGCTCTCTGTCCGTTGGTCTTTAGTGCACCCCTGCACCCCCGCCTGGCCTCATACATTGTCATGGAGGGTTTTGTCTTTTTTTTTTTTTTTTCTTTTAGAGATGGGGTTGGGGTCTCACCGTATTTCCCAGGCTGGTCTTGAACTCCTGAGCTCAAGCAATCCTCCCACCTTGGCCTCCCAAAGTGCTGGGATTACAGGCGTGTGTCACCATGCCCGGCCGGAGGGTTTTAAGTAGTTGCAGCTAGCAGGGCAGGCCTGCACCCTGTACTTGGTGTTTTGAGACTAAAAGGGTTGATTGGCGTACAGTGGTGCTGTCCCACCTGATCTAGCCAACCTACTCTCCCACCGTCCTGAAGTGAGCATTTACACGGCATTTACACACAGGAGTGTTTTGGGTGTCCTTTGCTGCTGGTATCAGAGCACCTTTGTGGTATGAATCCAAAGCCTCGTCAACCCAGAGCCGCTGTGTCACTAGTAACATCAGTTGCACATTGCAAGAGACCACCCTGGGGAAAATGAGCGGTCCTTTTGTGGAAGGATGTTGGGGTGGGGCTTGGCCCTGGCATGGTCTCCTCTAGAGAGGTACCTCCTGCTTGGGCACCCAGGCTTTCTCTGGGCCCTTGGCTGGTTTGCAGCCCATTAGGTAGTGGGCCTAGGTTTGCCCAGGCCTCTACAGGCAGAGCAGCATGGAGTGGGTGTACTCAGGTCTCTGCTTAGACCACCTGCTGCCCACAAGCCGTGACTAGTTCTTGGTATTTGGGAGCAGGGGCTGTGGTGGCCTCATCCCTGGGCCCCTGAGGATCTGTAGAAGTTTGATGTTGGTGTATCTCTGACCTGGAGTCAGAGTTCTCTCTTTGGGGTGGAGATGGGATAAGAGCCACAAGCTCACAGCTGCCACCCAGGTGGCAGTATCTGTCATCACTGATATCTGCCATGAAGCCAAGAAGAGGCCTGCGGCTTTGGACTTGACAAAAAGTGGATCATTCTCAGACATTTGGAGCTCAAGGCATCATGATAGAAGGCTCATGCCCTCATGGGGCAGCCTAGCCTTCGTGGTAGACTCTCATGCAGGGGTGGTTCTTACGATGAGGCCTCCATAGACTACCCGCTCCCCACCACCTCCACAGAGGCAGGAGGAGTGAGAGTGGAGGCTGGTGTGGCCAGTGGGTGAGGCAGGAGAGCAAGTGGGGAAAGGTGGGGTGGGTCCTGGTATCTGGGGTATCCCCCAAAGCCTGGAATGCCAGGCCAGCCCCTCTTCTGGAGTAAATGGTTCTAGGTGTTTCTACCCAGGCTTGGGTATTCCTGGCATTTATGTGGAGTGGGGATTCTGTTGCCCTTCCTCTGGGAGAGATTCTTTCCCTTGGATGGGCTTGACCAGGTGGGGGCCCCTGGTGTGGTATCCATACACTGACCCTGCCACCTTAGTGGTGCTGGGAAGCCTGGAGCTCCCTGAGCATGCCCTCCCTTCTGCACCCTCCTGCCACCGGCTGTTCCTCTGGCAGCTTCTGCTCATGGAGGGGTGGAGGTGGCCTTCATCCCAGTGCAGACTTTCTGGTGGAGGGGGGGGGGGTTTCTGAATTCTGCCTCCAAGAGCTGGCTTCAGAGACCCCACTGGTCCCTCTGCAGGCTGCCTCCTGGAGATCCTGGCGCTTGGAGGGTGTTGTTCAGATATAAATATCATGTTACGTAAAGCCTTGGCTGTTTCCCCCTAAGTGTGCCTGGGAACATGTATCCAGACTCCCCGGCACATCAGCATATCAGCTGGGCTGGCATCTGAGGGACTGCATGCACCCCGTGGGCCTTGTTGAGGGCCGTTTTGTGTTGGGTGTGTTTACCAACCCAGTAGTGGTTCTTACAGCCTTTCAGTGCTAAGATGACGGTTGGTTTTGAATCTGCCTTTATGTTGGTGACAATTCTGACTTGGCAGGGTCATGGTTATTTTAGCCCCACTGGTTTTCCTCATCAGGCCTGTGGTAATGGGAAGAAAGACACGGGGGTTTTCCTCAGAAGCCACCCTAGGAGGCTGTGATACAGCTGATCCACGCATTGGCTGTGGAGTTGCTCTGTCCCCGTGTAGACTGCCCAGGTGTGCCCCCAGCTTCACCTAGAACATGCTCTTGACCTTGAGGGAGAGTTGTGTAACCTGCTGGGGCTTCTGGATATGCAGCTTAAGCACCTGCTCACCAACCACTTTCTGAGTCCTGCTCGGTGCCAGGCACTGAGCTGGGAGCCAGGGACTCAACACTGCCCCTGCCTGATGGAGTTCATGGTCTCATGGGAGATCCAGATGTGAGTCAGATAGTTGCATGTGAATGTGAAGAGTGAACCGATGGGAGGCTTGTGGTGCTTTGGAAGGACAAATGAAGGGGGTGGCCCTAATCTGGAGGCCAGGGGAGTCTTCTGGAGAAGGCAGCTTCCAGTACTGAGCTTTAAGGTCAGGGAAAGGGGAGGTTAAGAGTCTCCTAGGCCCATTGGAAACAAGGGGTAAAAAAGTTCTGTGGCTGGGGGAATTGACAGAGCTGGGGTGGCCAGCTCTTGGAGAGTGAGGGACACCAGAAAAGATGGTGGGGTTAGCCTGGGATGGTAGGGAAAAGAGAGTCATGGACAGGGCTAAGCTGTTGAGTGGGTGAAGTGGCAAGACCTGGAGTTGCATGGAACACAGGGGGCAAAGGAGAGGACCATCCATGTTGGCCTTGGGTGGCTCACTCTGCAAAGACCTCATGTGCTTAACTTAGTAGCATCTGCACAGCACCTCTTACACATAGGTGCTATGGTACAGATGGAGAAACTGAGGCTCAATGTGGTTAAGATGCTTGCTCAGGATGGATGTGGTGGCTCACGGCTGTAATCTCAGCACCTTGGGAGGCCGAGGCAGGTGGATCATCTGAGGTCAGGAGTTTGAGACCAGCCTGGTTAACATGGTGAAACCCCATCTCTACTAAAAATACAAAAATCGCTGGACGTAGTGGCACACCTGTAGTGTCAGCTACTCAGGAGGCTGAGGCAGGAGAATCTCTTGAACCCAGGAGACGGAGGCTGCAGTGAGCTGAGGTCGCACCACTGCACTCCAGTCTGGGCAACAGAGCGAGACTCTGTCTCTCAAAAAAGGTTATGGGGTAAGCCCAGGCAGGAGGCTTGGGGTCCGAATGCAGGCCTGGCTGCTTCCTAAGAGTGTCTTAGCTTTCTGCTCGTCTGCCCCCACACGTGTCCTCCTTGTATGGCAGTGGCATTGTGTTGACATTTGAAGGGTTTTGTTTTCCGCTGGTTTCTTTAAAGAAAGAGTATATCGGACAGACCAAAGGCTATGTTTGTATGTTTGAGTACTCTATTCTGCTCCAGCTTGACTGCTTGGTGCTGTGGGAGAGGATGGAGGAATTGTCTGCTGCCTGCCCTTAGCTCTGAACAGGACTTTTCCTGTTCTTTGACTGTGCCCCTCTCTTGGGAAATCCTTGTTGGGTTCCCCACAGCTCTTTTGAGCAATGACCATCCTGACCTAGCCCCATCAGGCCTGTGCTGAGCCTTGATTGGCCCTGATTACCCGTCTTGGGCTTCAGCTGTGCTCCCTGTGCCTCCCAGCCAGCACCTGACTGATGTCCTTCCCCCAGTGCACAGTGCAGCAGTGAACGGGCTCTCTTTCCACCCGTCGGGAAACTACCTGATCACGGCCTCCAGTGACTCAACCCTGAAGATCCTGGACCTGATGGAGGGCCGGCTGCTCTACACACTCCACGGGCATCAGGTAAGAGGTGTCGGCCGGGTGCTGAGTGGTGTGGAGTGGTGGTACCCTCACTGTCTGGGCAGTGGGCAAGATGCAGAAACAGGCTTGTCACCCACACGGCCTGCAGGGAGATGGATGGAGGCATTTCCACGTGACCTGGGCAGATTGCTGGGCCTGGGACTGGTACAGCTGAGAAGGGTATATAAGAGTTGAATTGGGCAGGGGTTGGGGGCTGCATCTGGGCATGGTTAGCAAGCTGCCCCTTAGGGGCCTGAATGGAATCTGTCCCCTAATGGCCTCAGCCATCCCTTGGTCCAGAGGTTGAGTTGAGCTTTGGAACCCATGCTCTGAGTTGACATCAGGGTTTCCTGGAGGCCCTCGGACTGGCAGACATCAGTGTGTCTAGAGACTGAGGCAACCTCAAGTGTCTTGCAGAGGCTGGGACGAAGAAGGGAAATCTTCTTCATGTTTGTTGTTTGAGAATTCCCGGAATGGAATCAAGGAAGCAGAGGCCTCCTTTCTGAATGAGCTTCAAAGCAGCCGGTTCCCTGGTCTCCCTGGGTGGGCTGGGTCCCTGGGGGCCGGCTGTGGGGAGTAGGCCACATGCAGTTCTCCCCAGGAGCTGGCCTGGGTCTGGGCCTTTCACATCTAGTACTTCCACTAGGAAGTACTGTCCGAGCCCTCCTGATCAGAGCAGTCATCAGAATGTCTCCTGTTGGGGCGTAGTCACCATGCCCACTTGAGATGGGAGGTCTGGAGTCCATTGAATTCAAGTCTGTCTCTAATCTGCCTGCCAGGCTGAGGGAAGCCCTGGGGGTGCTTATGTGTCTTGGACCATCAGCTAGGTCTGAGGTGTCTAGCCTGGTGCTTTCTGAGCTGTTGTTTGGGTTTCCACTGCCATCTGAGTTAGGGTACCTGGGGGCCATTTGGCTATGACTAGGGGATGGGAACATAGGCCTTTTCTTCTACTTCCTCAAGGCCTGGAGGCTGCTTGCTGCCCCCAGCCTTGTTGTGACCCCTTGCCTTCCGTGTCAGAGACATATCCAGTGCGCAGGACTGTGGGCCTGTTCTCCCTGGGCCAGCACATCCAGAGGGGGTGGCTGCTGGCCCTGGTGTAAGCCTGTTCACAAGCCAAGCCCTTGGACAAGCAAGTTATACAGATTCATGTGTAACTGTTTGGGATGTTATGCCCAGGAGGGCATTTGAAAATCATGTGAATGCTGCTACTGCTCCTGCTCCTCTAAAAACAAAAAACAAAACCAAAAAAACTCAGAAACAGTTTGAAACAGATGCCTATCAAGTGATCACCTCTTTTTGTGAGTGTTCTTTAAACAGCTAACTCACGCTTAGCCTGAGAACACTTGAATGTGGGATCTAAAATGTCATTCCCGGTGTTCTGGCATCGCATCCGGCACATAAACGAAAGCTATTGACATTGTTCTCTCCAGGAAGTGAAGCAAGGACCATGGCACATTGCCTTTTGTGGTCGCTTGTCTGCTATTAAACCTAGAGATACGGGAACCAGGCCAAGGGACAGCTGATGGTTTGGGGTGTGGATAGGGGGCTGGGTCATTTCTTCTTCAGGGCACCAGGCTCACAATGCCCAGAGGAAAGGAGAAGAAGAGAAACGAACCGACATCTGTTCATTTTGCCATCTGTCTGTTCATTCATCATCGGCTCTCTAGCTCACGGGGCTGGGCACCAGGGATGGGAAATGGATGTTATAGCTCTACTTCCTGGGCTTCCTGGCCTGGGAAGAGGGGGACTCCACAGGGAGGCTGACAGAGCTGAAGGCAGCATGAGACGAGTTAGGCTGGCTGAGAGGTAGGCTGAGTCTTAGAAAGTACTTGGAGGGCAGGTGAAGGTGGGTAGGCCCTGCCCATCTCCCAGGGTACAGCTCAGATGAAGGTGGGAGTCAGGGTATGAGGCTCAAATTATTTTCTGCTCCCAGCCCCCTAAACTTCATATCAAATACAGGAACTTAGGATTGATTTACCACAAGTTTTAGGGGCTCTTTGTCCTGGGATACCGATGACACCCAGCCCCTCTGTGGGGTACTCCAGGTATCCAGGTGTAGGAACCCCTGGGCCTGGCTTGCTCAGGGTTCTGCAAACTGATTCAGGAAGACAAATTGCCCAGGGTCACCCTGACTCTGCCCCCACCTCTGCACTTGCTTTAATCCTTGCTCCTTTCTAGAGGCTGATTCTCTCCCATCCCTCCTTTTTAAGACCCGTGGTGAGACCAACCATGCACTCCAACTGGTGGTGGCAACTCAATACCGGGTTCTACAGCTGGCCTGGGTTGAAAGGTCCCGATGCGGACAAACCTGGCCTGATTGCTGCGCCCCTCCCACCTGCAGCGTGGGGTTGCTGCCTTGAGAGGGCTTTCTTTTGGGGTCCTTACTAGTGATGTGCAGCAGCATGATTGAAGAGCCAGGCTGAGGCTGAGGTAGGGGTGTGAGTGTGTGAGTACGTATGGGGCAGGGATGCCCAAGAGAAGGCCTTACTTACTTCCAGCAAAGACCAGCTCACCTCCATACCACAGCCTGGCACCCCTGGGACCCAGGTCTGCCAGCGTTTGCTGTGGCTCCTTGTCATGCTTAGCTCTGCCCCTGGGTTTGGAGTGATTCAGAATCAGCTAATGGGCCAGGCGTGGTAGCTCACTCCTGTCATCCCAGCACTTTGAGGGGAGGCTGAAGTGGGAGGATTGCTTGAGCCTGGGAAGCTGGGGCTGCAGTGATCTGTGATTGTGCCACTGTACTCCAGCCTGGGTGGCAAAGCAAGACACTGTCTCAAAACAGAAAACCCCCCAAAAAACAGATTCAGCTAATGTTGGCTTCCCAAGGGAGCATAGTGCAATTGAGCAGCCTTAATTTGGGCATTTGGTTAAGATACGGGGTCCACTGGCTGGACAGAATACCTAGTGCTTATGGAGATCTGTAGCTAGGATCAGAGGCGGCTTTGCTCCAGCAGGGGGTAGAAATCCGTAGG
The DNA here is from genome assembly GCF_028885655.2 of Pongo abelii. Classification (NCBI taxonomy): domain Eukaryota; kingdom Metazoa; phylum Chordata; class Mammalia; order Primates; family Hominidae; genus Pongo; species Pongo abelii. Next base: position 102,237,059 of record NC_085928.1, read on the forward strand.
GGCTGGACCTGTGTTGTCACCCAACTGGTTGCGAGGATGTTCATTACTGATGAGGGCCTGGCTGGGGGCCACATCACAGGGGCCTGCTGACAAAGGGGCTGGGTTCTGCCTGGGCACTCTGCAGCGGGTGTAGAGTCCTCATGGGCTCCCACTCACCCCAGACCTTCCAGGAAGATGTGCAGCTGGTTCTTTGGTGACTTCATCTTTCACATTCTGTTCTGGGAGGTGGCGATGTGGTGGGGTCCTGGTGGCCAAGGGCCTGATGGAGCGCAGCTGCTATCAGCCACTTCCTGAATTGTGTGGCTGAGCAGCCCGGGGCTCCTGAGTGGGTCTCGGGTGCCTGGGGCTTCTGTCCTATGGATAAGGAGGATGGCAGGTTGGAAAGCATTTTTTTTTTTTTTTTTTTTGAGTCCAGGTGGTGAAAATGAGAGCTGTCTGGATTAGTAGGGGGTCTTATGACTTCTAGGGTGCCAGAGCTGGGACAAGTACCTGTGTCTATGCAGTTTCTATCACATGTACATATGACTTTTAAAATACTATTTGTAATTTCATTCTTGTTTCTTTCATTCATTCATTCAGAGACAGGGTCTCGCCCTGTCGCCCAGGCTGGAGCGCAGTGGTGCGATCTCAGCTCACTGCAACCTCCACCTCCTGGATTCAAGCGATTCTCTCCTGCCTCAGCCTCCTGAGTAGCTGGGATTACAGGCACCTGCCACCACACCCGGCTAATTTTTGTATTTTTAGTAGAGACGGGGTTTCACCATGTTGGCCAGGCTGGTCTCAAACTCCTGACCTCAGGTGATCCACCTGTCTCGGCCTCCTAAAGTGCTGGAATTAGAGGCCTGAGCCACTGCACCCAGCCTTCTTGTTTTTATTTATTTATTTACCTTTACTGGGGTAACATATATGTATATAATTCACCATCTTTACCATTTTTAAGTGTACAGTTCAGTGGTAATAAATACATTTATATTCTCTTTTTTTTTAACCCCTTCATTCCCTGGCTCCCCTTCCCCATCCCAGCCCTGGTAACCACCAGTCTACTCTGTCTTCATGAGATCCACGTAACTCCCACGGATGTCACTCTTGTGTTTAGCTCACAGGTCTGGGTAGGGTACCAGCAGGCTTATGTCGGCTTGTGTCCCCATCTTGCTGCTATATGACCCCATTCTGATCCAGCAGAAGGGAGCCCCATGAAACTTTGGTTTGGACGCAGAGGACCTGCTGTGTCCTCAGAGTTGGCTTGGGAGAGCTGCGAGAGAGAAGGCCACTGCATCTTAGGGCCGGTGGGACAGCTACCATTTCTGCATCTGAGAAGTGGATGGTGCAGGCTGGGGGTGAGGAGCAGTGAGGTCAGCCACAGGGAGCTGCTGTGGGATGAGGCAGACCTTGACCTGGGCATGGGGGCTCTGTGGGTGCCAGGAGAAGGGCCCCAGCAAGCCCTCTGGGGAAGCTGTGGGGGAGGTTCGGGGTAGAAAAAGGAGGGTCAGGGTGCAGTACTGTTGGGCTGCAACTCTATTGTCTGAGTTGAGGCCAAACTCACCCCGATTTACCTTTCACTTGTCTCCTAAGGTACAGGGAGCGCCAGAACAGGGGGACTTGCCAAGTGCCAGCTAAGATGAGTATCACCCAGTGTAGCCCTGGGTCTCCTGGGCTGGACCTGTGTGCTGGTGTTGAGGGCAGCTTATCAGCCAGGAGTCAGCGTGCAGGTGGTTTGGTAGCTCTCTGGCACATGAGTGGCACACACCGGCCCATTTGAGAGGCCTTTTGTTTGTGCAGGCTCATTTTGTGAGAGTAAGGGGTTATCTTAGTCTGTTCTGTGCTGTTGTAATAAAATACTGGAGACTGGGTAACTTATCAAGAACAGAAAGTTATTTCTCAGTTCCAGATGCTGGAAGTCCCAGATCAAGGTACTGGCATTGGGGAAGGCTGCCCTCTGCTTCCGAGATGGGGCTTGAATGCTGCATCCTCTGAGGGGAGTAACACTGTCCTCACATGCAGAAGTGGAAGGGCGGAAAGGACCAAACTCCCTTTGTCAAGCCCTTTCATAAGTGCACCTAATCCCCTTCATGAGAGCAGAGACCTTGTGACTCAATCACTTCCCAAAGGCCACACCTCCCAACACTGTTACCTTGGGGATTCAATTTCTTTCTTTCTTTTTTTTTGAGATGGCATCTCACTCTGTTGCCCAGGCTGGAGTGCAGTGGTGCGATCTCGGCTCACTGCAACATCCGTCTCCCGGTTTCAAGCGATCCTCCCACCTTAGCCTCCCGAGTAGCTGGGATTACAGGCGCATGCCACCATGCCCGGCTAATTTTTTGCGTTTTTAATAGAGACAGGGTTTCACCATGTTGGCCAGGCTGGTCTCGAACTCCTGACCTCAAGTGATCCGCCTTCCTTTGTCTCCCAAAGTGCTGGGATTACAGGCGTGAGCCACCATGCCTGGCTGGGGATTCAATTTCAATATCAATTTTGGTGGGGACAAAAACATTCACACCATAGCAGGGGTGGACGTTGGTTACAAGTTTATTGTGGTCCTGAAGAATTCTGGTGCTTCTCTCTTGCAGTCCTGGCTTGGGGACTCTGGATGACAAAAGGCCCTCTGCCTCTCAAATCTGCCTATCCTGAGAGGAGAGTAGACAGATGGGGGAGGTGCTGCCTGCAGGGTATGGTGCATTGCCCTCCTTCCACAGCCTTTGCCCTGGGAACACCAGAGCCTGCATCGGTCACCTTTGCAAACATCTTTGATTGAGGCCAAGTGCTGGGATATGTTCAGCTGGGGAGGTTACACAGCCTTGTCTGGTGGGGGATGATACTTAGCTTTCTCAGGAAAACCCCAGTATTTTTAGGAACAAACAGTTTGTACCCACCCATTTCTGGTTTTGAAAAACCATGGGTCCTCTCCCATCTTGTTCATCTGAAACAGCCTGAGCTTCAGGAGGGGAGGAGGAATGGGCTTGGGCACTGGGTCAGATGATTCCAGTGTTGCCTCTTTTTATGTGACATTGGGCAAGACCTTGACTTTGCTGAGCCTCTTTTCTTATCTATGAGACTGACATCCCATTGTCTGCCTCATGGTAGGCGAGGATGTGTCTAAATTTCCCAGCACCAGACATAGTAGGTCCTCATAGATGTTAATCCCTTTCCACTTGAGCTCATGGAAAATGGTGTCATGCCGTTTTAGGTGAGAGCTCTTTAAAAGGGCATTAGAAGTTTCTGTTGTGGACACGGTCCTGGTGATGCTGAGTGGGTGGGCAGTCCGTTTGTTAGGAAAACAGGTCCGTGGGGGTGTCTGGTGCCTTAGCTGCCCCATTTCCGGCATGGGGCTGTGGTCTCTGCCCTGGGGTTGGAGGCGCGCGTTTCCTCTCCCGCGCACCTTCGGAATCTCTCAGGGGTTCATCTGCCTTTTACTTTTGCTTAGGGTTGTTGTTTCCCCCAGAACATTTTGCTTTGGCTTCTCTTGTCGCGCAGCTTATGGAATCTGTCCCCTGGTTGGGGGCTGGGGAGACTCCCCGACCCAGACTCGGTGTCCCCACCAGCTGCGCTCGTGGGTTTGCTTTGTCAGGTGCCTTGGTGTACACATCCATGTGCACTGCCCTTTGTCAGGCCTGTCCTTCCAGTCATCTCAAGGGCCTGACTCCTGGAGGATAGCTGGTGGATCAGGAGACCCGCGTGGTGGCACTGGTGCCAGTGCCCTATTGGCGGCTCTGGAAAGTCTTGGTCAGAGGATGTGACACAGCTGTGACGTTAAGCAGGAGGAAAGGGAGTCCCTGCCTCTCACTGGATGTCATACAGACTTGGGTTGTCAGAGCTGCAATGGAGCCTCATCATCCCATCTCACCCCCTCATTTTACAGAAGGGAACACTGGTCAGGAGAGGGAAGGGCTTCCCTACCAACTACCACTGTCGTTCAGAGCCTCAGGCCCCGTGTGAGGCCCTCACAGCCCCATGTGTGGCAAGCGTGGGGGGCAGTGTGCTAGAAATACAGATTTATCTTTCTGTATTTTCTGAAACATAATCTTGAGCCACACTTACTTGGTTTAAGTTCTCTAGAGCTATTTGGGAGAGGATGGTGGGCGGGTTGTGGGTGGAGAGTTAAATCTGGTGTTTGTGGCTGTGCAGTTGGTGTGCATGTCGCTATAGAGTGACTGAGCTGCACACGGTGCCATGCACCCCCGCCACCCTCCCCCCGACCCCGTGTGGGTGAGCAGCCCCTGCCCTGGACCAAGACCTGCAGAGGCACTGCTGTCTGTGCTCAGGGCTATGCTTTGAGGCTTAGTTGGCAGGAACTTGCAGGCTCAGAGTAGGGGACCCACTGATGCTTACGGGGTGCTTGCGCCATGCTGGGCCCTAGGTTGAGGTTGGGATAGCAGCAGCAAATGGGACGCACCCTCAAGGAGGGGAGGTGGCTGCGTGACAGTGGCTGGGCCAGTGGGCCGTCCCTCTGCCCACCCCAGGTGGAGGGCAGCTCTGGGAGTGGGCCACCCGTCCCTTGTTTCTGTGAGAGCTTTGTAGCTCCTGTCTAGGCATTTTGGAGGACTATTTTGATGCTTGGGAGGGTCACACCTGGCTTGGGTGGTCGGGCACCTCCTGTGAGAGGTGAGAGGACATGCAGAGAGAACAGCTCATTTATTTCACACTAAGAAACTAAGAGGTCGGCCTGGCCATCTGTCCCCTGCCAGCAGCCCAGAGTTGAGGGCTGGGAGTAGGTGTCTTCGGCCAGGGTCAGGAGGTCACTCCCCATCCGTGGAGTTATGGTGGCCTCCTATGGGCCCCACTCAGCCATGAGAGCCCAGTTCACAGCAGACCCTGGTAAGTGAGTGCAGGAGCCTCCTGGTGGGGCTCTGGAAGAAGCATCCCAGTGGGCTGGATTGTTGTTTCTCTGTCTGAGCACAGGGGTTGGAGACGACAGCACTCACCCCAGAGGCCTGTTGGGCCTCCTCAGTCCCATTCTCTGTGTGATGGCCACTCTGCTTTTACCTCTGACTGAGGGGCATGTGGTGTGACAATCCTATTTGTTCACTGGAAGACTGTGCATATGAGAACCAACACAAAATATTTTGCAACTCTTGAGAGGTGGTGGTGGGTTTGCCAGCATAGTTGTTGTGGGCATGCAGTCAGAGTCCAGGCACACAGGGGCCTCCGAGAGTCAGGCGGGAGAAGGTGAGGAGGATGAGGAGAGCAGCGAGGTCAGTGTGAGCTGCCGGAGCAGCAGAGCCAGAGCCAGCATGACTGTGAAATCCAATCACCATGGGTTCCTTTGTTTTGCCTTAAAAAAAAATGTTTCTCTGTTGATACTTTGTTGTTTGAAGAAACCAGGCAATGTGGGTCCTTTTTAGGTCTGGAAATTGGCAACAGAAGGTGATGTGTGGTAAAATGACTGGGTGTGGGTCCAGCCAAGCTCCAGGGCCAGGTATGGCCTGGTTAGCAGGGAGAGTAGCAGGGAGGCCAGGCTGCGTCTGGGTTCATGACTGGTTAAGCAGGACCATCTCCCTGAAGACTCTGCCTGGTCTTTCAAGGGAGGGAGGGAGGCCCTTATTGAGCCTGTGAGGCATCCCTGCTAATGGACCTGGCCTGGAGTCAGAGGGAGACCAGCGCTTCCCACAGGTGGGTGCCTCTGGTAGCTGGGGGCAGGCCGGCATCCACACTGCTGAATTCAGGCCCAGCCAGGAGCCGCTGCTCAGAGGAATCCTCAGGGGTGTGCAGAGACACCCAGAGACAGGTCTTGCCTTTGGAGAGGATGGACTTGGCAACATCCCTGCCCCAAGTGGATACCCTGATGCATGAAGAGTGATTGATTAAATAAAAGGAATAAGCCATCATGGGGGTAGAACAGTCTCCAGAAACGTGTGTCATATCTGGCTGCTGGCAATGGTAAGAAGAGACTCCTCAAGCACCTATGGTTTGGAAACTTTATTTTATTTTATTTATTTTTGAGACAGAGTCTCACTCTGTCGCCCAGGGTGGAGTGCAATGACATGATCTCGGCTCACTGCAACCTCCACCTCCTGGGTTCAAGCGATTCTCCTGCCTCAGCCTCCCGAGTAGCTGGGATTACAGGTGCGTGCCACTGCACCTGGCTAATTTTGTATTTTTAGTAGAGATGGGATTTTGCCATGTTGACCAGAGTGGTCTCGAACTCCTGACCTCAAATAATCCTCCTGCCTTAGCCTTCCAAAGTACTGGGATTACAGGTGTGAGCCACCATGCCCAGCCTGGAAATTCTAGAATGCACTCCCAAACAACCAATGGGCTGAAGGGGAAATCACAGTGGTAACTAAACATTTGGAAGTGAATGACTGAAAATGTTGCATACTGGAAATTTCCAGGATCTATTGAAGGTGTCATCAGAGGCAAATTTGTAGCCTTAAATGGATTTATATAAAACCAAAAAAAATTGAAAATACCTGAATTAAGAACTCAATACAGGCGACAGCAGAAAGAATATAGAGAAAGAGAGGACCTTTTCTGTCTATATCATGGTGTTTGAGGACCACTGGGACAGGGAGAAGGAGAGAGCCTGGAAGGTCGGCGGGGGCTGAAGTAATCTGGGGCCTCCAAAGCTAGGCCCTGAAGCATGTCAGCAGTGGACAGTCTCTTCTACAGTACATGTTGGCTTTGGCCCACAGCAGAGCCCAGGTGTTCTCTGTGCTGTCCTCTGAGTGCCCTGGGCTGCTAGGCAGAGGAACAGGAGCCTTCGTGGAAGGTACCTGGAGCAGGGGCTGCGTGGTCCTCTTGGTAAACAGGCACTGTTAGGAAGGACTGCAGATCTGCACAGCTTATCACTGGCTTCATCCCTTGGAGCTTCCTGGGGCTTGGTCTCGTGAAGGAGCGCTAGCACTCCTTATCTGCAGGGCTCCCAACGCCTGTGCTCTGGTCCTGACCCCTGCTGAGCTGAGGGCTTTGTTGGTTCTGCTGCTGTTGCTGCTGCTCTGACTCCACCACCTTTTCCCAACTTGGCCTCTGGTGGTTGAGTCACGACATGAAAGGAGAGTGACCTGCAAGTATTTGTCCCTTAGTTGCTGTGACTTCTTGGAAACCTGCCATCACTCAGTGAGTTCTGGGCAGGCAAAAGGCCCATCTCTTTTGACATTCCATGTACTGGTTTCCTTCTCTTTTTTCTCTGTTTCCTCTTTGTTTTTCCTCACAAAGTAGTTTTGTTGTTTGGTGTTTGTATTAGTGTAGCAATGCCGTATATTCATTATTAAAAAATTCAAAGTAGGCCAGGTGCGGTGGCTCATGCCTGTAATCCTAGCATTTTAGGAGGCTGAGGAGGGTGGATCACTTGAGGCCAGGAGTTCAAGACCAGCCTGGCCAACATGGCGAAACCCCGTCTCTACTAAAAATATAAAAATTAGCCGGGTGTGGTGGAGGGTACCTGCAATCTCAGCTACTTGGGAGGCTGAGGCACAAGAATCGCTTGAACCCAGGAGGCGGAAGTTGCAGTGAGCCTAGACTGTACCATTGCTCTCCAGCCTGGGTGATAGAGCCAGACTTTGTCTCAAAAAAAAAAAAAAAAGGTTCATGGCCGGGTGCAGTGGCCCACATCTATAATCCCAGCACTTTGGGAGGCCAAGATGGGCGGATCACGAGGTCAGGAGATCGAGACCATCCTGGCTAACACGGTGAAACCCCATCTCTACTAAAAATACAAAAAAAATTTAGCTGGGCGTGGTGGCGGGCGCCTGTAATCCCAGCTACTCGGGAGGCTGAGGCAGGAGAATGGCGTGAACCCAGGAGGTGGAGCTTGCTGTGAGCCAAGATCGCGCCACTGCACTCCAGCCCGGGCAACAGAGCGAGACTCTGCCTAAAAAAAAAAAAAAAGGTTCAAAGTAACGGAAAAATGACAAAATTTCTAAGAATCAAGTGAAAGTTACTTGAAATTACCTCACATCCCTCTGTTAACCCCTTGGTGACTGTCCACCTGAAAGGGTATCTGAGTGATGGATGCCCTGCCCCATCCTGCAGTCAGGCCCTGCATGAGCAGGGACCACACAGCCCGTGATGTCTTACACTTGGGATTTCACCCTCACTGATGTTATTGGGCATTGTTCCCCTGTTAGTGAAAGTGGATCTATATTATCCTGGTTAATGGTGGCTTAGGATTCCCAGGGCTGCTGGGAGTGGGGCATTCCTGGGCCCTTGCAGCTCTACCTGTGTGAAGAAGGCAGGAGGGCAGGTGTAGGCCAGAGGCTTTGTCTTTGTGTCCTCTCAGGCTTTGTTCCCTGCACTTGGACGTGGCACCCTTAGGAAGGGTAGTGTGGTTAGAATGTGTTCCCCAAAGTTCATGTATTAGAAACTTGATCCCCAGTGTGGGGTTGTTGGGAGGTGGGGCATAATGGGAGATGTTTGGGTCATGAGGCCATGCCCATATGTATGAATTAATGCCATTCTTGCAGGAGTGGGTTTGTTACCATAGGAGTGGGTTTCTTATAAAAGGATGACTTTGGCCCCCTTTTCTTTGTCACCCTCTCTTCGCCCTTTTGCCGTGGGATGACTCAGCAAGAAGGCCCTTGCCAGGTGCTGGCCCCCTGATCTTGGACTTCCCAGCCTCTGGAACTGTGAGCCAATACATTTCTGCTCATTATGAATTACTTAGTCTCAGATATTCCATTATAGCAACAGAAGTGGACTAAGGCAAAGGGTCACCGCACAGACTGTCCTCTCAGGATTCAGTGGGTAAATGCAGGTGCTGTGCTCTGAGCGCCTGAGTGCTCGATGTTCACCAATGTTGTACTCGCTTTTTTCATCAGAGGTGTTATGAGCACCTCTGAGAGGAAGAGCTGAAGGTGGACTCTGGAAGCATGGGTGGGCATACTCACTGCTGTCCAGTGTGTCTGAGGCTGAATGGCACCTCTCAACCTGCCTGTCTCTCTGGGAGACAAAAGCTGCCTTCCTCCGTGGACTCGAGGGCCCTTTTCCCTCCCAGAACTTGGCTGATCTTTTCTGGCATTGAGTGGAAGGCGCCTCCCAGTGTTCCTCTCACTGATGAGTCAGCTGTAGATGTGCTGCCAGAGCCCATCTCATGGGCAGTTGGGGCTCTTGCCACTCCCTGCACTGGTCTGGGGGGACTGAGGTGGACTTGGTGACAGTGGCTGTGCTGTCTTCTAGGAGAAAACCTCTTTTATCTGATTTTGCTTGGGAATACCAGGTACTGGCCACAGTAAAAGTTCGACTGGGAGGAAGAGATGGTGGTGGCTGTGGTCATGGTGTCATAGCTAAACAGATCCTTACTCTGAGCACCTTTCTGGGATGGATTTTAGGTATGTGGGGAAGAACCCTCCTTTACTAGGAGATCATGCATCCCCCATCCCCCCCGGCCTGGACTGCTCTCCAGCCCTTGGAGTGCGGCCTGGCGTGTGCCTGGCATTCCCTTTCAGATGGTCACGCAGACCTTCAGCATCTGGGAAGCCAGAGCGGGCACATCACTACCCATGGCCTGAACATAAGAAAAGTGAATGCACATTAGAGAGACGTGTCACGTTGCTCTGCTGCCCAAGCACCTTTGGAAACCTCCTTCCTGTCACCTGTGCCCTGAACTATGCCCTGTCTGCTTGAGCCATTGGCTCTTCCTTGGAGATCCCTATTTCTCTGGTCAGCAGCTGTGCAGTGTTGGGGAGATGTTGGGTGTTAGGGTTGGTCTGGGTCAAAGGGACCAAGTTCTGGTCTCAGTGCTGTGGCTAGGGTGACTCAGTTCATCTCTCTGACCTGTGGTTTCTTACTGGGAAAGTGGGGACAATGAGGCCAGCCCTGGAGGGCTGCCAGCGCAGACTGTCCCATTCACTCATCTCTGTCACCCACATTCTCATAGTCTGGCCTTGTCCCTGTTGTAGTGCTCAGGAACAGAAGCCTGAGCGGTGGCGCTTGCACCTGGCTGCAGGCAGGCTCCTGGGCTACAGGTTACGGAGGACTGTGGGCTGAGTGGGCTCTCGGTCCTTTATCCTGCTGCTGCTTTCATTCAGGAATGTCTTGTTTTCTTCCTGTGCATTTAGAATGGAGAATGACCTTTGATGTGTGTTATTTTTTGTTTGTTCTGCCAGGGACCAGCCACCACTGTTGCCTTTTCAAGAACGGGGGAGTATTTTGCTTCTGGAGGCTCTGATGAACAAGTAAGTAAAGAGTAGTCGAATGGAATGGTGAAGAAGGGAATCTGAGCTGATTTCTGCTCAGAACCAAACAGGGTGTTTGAGGGATGGGCTGGGTTTTGCCGGCTTCCTTGGTGGCTTTCAGTGACTAAAAAGGCCCTGATGGAGCTTGGGGTGGGGGTGCCCAGATCCGGGGCCCTTGCCACCCCAGGATGGGCCTCCTGCAGGTGCCGACCTCATGGCCGCATCTCAGAATCCTCACTGCTCAGGCTAGCGCTTAGTGGAAGGAGGCTGGGCTATGGTTGTTGTGAAAAGTTGGTTTTTTAGTTATTTTCCTGATTCCAAATAAATAGATAATGATTATTATTAATATGATCTTACTTTAGGCCTGGGAATATGGCCAATGTGACAAGAGCTTCATACCTCATTTAATTCTCGTGACATCTCCATGTGGGAGATGAGGCCCTCTCATCTCCCCATGCTGTAGATGAGGAAACTGAGTCCCAGCAGATGCTAGAGCTGGGGCAAGTACTGGAGCCTGTCTCACTTCAGACTCATTCTCCTGCCCTGGGAGTCTCTGCTCTGTCATCTGCTGCCCTTTGCTCTCAGCCCCCTTGGATACTGTTTGAGGGGTCAGCATTTTCAGTATTTTTGGCTGCAGAGAGAGGACATTGTGAAGAGGTCCTATCCCACCTTATCACCCTCTGTTCTGAGGCTTCAGCCTGTCAGCCCTGGTGCCTTGTGCCCTGACTGCTAACCACCAATGACCTGTCTCCTGGCAGGCACCTTACTTCTGGGGTCTAGTCCAGACCCTGGCACTGGGGAGGCCAGGAGCACTGAAGAGTCTACCCGTCAGCAGTCTTTCTCCAGTGTCCGCATGGTCCTCTTGTCCAGAGAACCACAGCCCCTGATGAGGCAAGGAGGAAAGGGTGGCTGTTCTGTGCCACTGTTGACCTGATGGATGGCCGAGAATGTTTATTCCACCGCTGCCCAGTCTCTTAGCTGTGGCTGCTCAGCCTAGAAAAGTCCTATTGGCCTATATGAGTCCTGGTCTCAGCCAAATCTACCAATTTTGGTTGAGTCTCTTCCAGTAAGGCAGAGGGTAGTTGGAGGCTCTTTGACCACAGCCTGGATTAGAGACAGCAGGCATCTTCCCACACCAGCACCAGTCCTGCTGTAGCAGACGAGGGAGGAGGAAGGCAAAAGTGACTCCTGAGCCTTCCCTGAGCGTGAAGCCTGGCTTATTGCTTAGAAGACAGGGAAACTGGTAACTTCACACAGTAAATAGAGTCATGGTAGAATCAACTGACGTAGTAGGAGAGGCAGCCTGGTGGAAAGTAGGTCCAGCAGCGCTGCCATCAGCTCCCAGGCTGCCTGTTTAATATCTACTCTGAGCTTTTTCAGAGTGACATTGGCATTGTCTATTTGCATTCATGATAGCCACTCTACTGTTAGGAATTTATTCAGCAGTTAGATTTGCAGTGACATGAAGACCCTGTAAACAAGGGTGTGTGTGTGCTAACGTTCTGTTTGTAAGGTGATATGTGCACGACCCTAGACGCCATCCATCTGGGAGACGAAACAGTGGAGCTGCTCAGACAGTGGTGAGGAGCCTCCTGAAGAACGAGGCTCACAGCTGCGTCCTGACAGACAGAGATGGTGTCCAGGGCATATGGAGTGTTCATCGTGTGTGGATACGGTGGTTTTTCTGTGGCCTCAGGTGACCACTGGCCACACACTCCCCAGTTCTCTTGTGACACCCAAGCCAGCCATCCTGAAAGTGGCCCTGGAAGCACACCGTCATGCATGGCCAGCAGCCTCCAGCAGGGAGCGCTCTTGCTCCCCAGCCAGGTGCCTCCCTCAGCTGTGTTCAAGGAGCTGAGGGACATGGTCCTGCTGATAGGAGGACACCCGGAATAGGACGTGTTTTTCATGGCTGAGTTAGCCTTGGGATGATGAGTGTGTTGCTGAGTACTTCCTGTGTGCCCATGTCCACCAGGCTGTCTCCTGTGAGCCTCACAGCAGCCCCATGAGATGGGAACTAGGCTCATCCCCGTCTCGCAGATGCGGGAACTGAGGCACGAGGTTGAGTCCCTTGCCTTGGGCCATTCAGTAAGGAGTGTTCTGGCCTGGAGTCCATGTGTTAACCACTTCTCACAGTGTAACAGGCCAGGCCACCGCCCGCAGGAACTTCTATTTTAGTTCAGAGGCAGATGATAAACAATGAAAAGGGGATTAAATAACTCCCTACTCTGATGCTATGAAGGAAATAAATAGAGGGCTATGATAAACATTCACAGAAAGCCTCTCTGAGAAGGTGGTGCTGTTGAAGCAGACACTTCAGCCTGTGAAGCAGCCAACCCCATGAAGCTCGGGCCTGTGACACCCTAGGGAGATGAACCAGCAAGTGTGAAGGCCTGGCGGTGTCATGCTGTGGTAGTCCATCCTGGTCACATCCAGGTCCTCTTGAGGCCTGTCCACAAAGCCTGCTCCCCAGGGAGGTGGGGTAGGTCCCAGAATTGAGTTGGGGTGTCAGGTGGGGACCACTATCCCACCATGGCTCAGAACTTTGGGCATGGCCTCTGAGCCCATTTCCTCAGTGAAGGACTGGCAAGGGGATTTTCTCCTCCTGACTTGGTGTGCCTGTTGGTTTTGACAGGTGATGGTTTGGAAGAGTAACTTTGATATTGTTGATCATGGAGAAGTCATGAAAGTGCCGAGGCCCCCAGCCACACTGGCCAGCTCCATGGGGAATCTGGTAAGTGGCTTGGCAGGCATGTCCTGAGCTCTGTGACTCTGGTGGGCTAGGTCATGGTGAACAGCTCTGGGCTTGGAGACGGTGAGCGAGGAGGTTTAGGCCTGTCTCGGGAAAGGGACCCTAGTAAGATCTTCTCATTTACCAAATACTTTGGAAGTTGTGGTGCTTTGTTTTCCATCTAGAGTGAACAAATAAGACACAAAGAGGGTGTTACAGCAAGCTGCCGGGTGCCCCAGGCCTGTGCCATTTTGTGGGAGCGTGTTTCCATGGCATATGCTGCTGTTTGATTGAGGCCTTAGGAGGCAAGGGACCTGTCCCATACTGAACCCTGGGTCACAGGACCCAAATGTGGGGCTCCTAGAGGGATCAGGGCCTGAAGCCACACCTGGGACAAATGGGAAAGGCCCAGCCCTGTTGCTTTCACTTCCCTCCCTTTTTTTTTCTAACCGTGGAGAGGAAGTTCCTCAGCCACAAACCATTTTTAGGACCTCTGTTCGTAAAAGAATATTCAGTGTTCCTGAATTTAAATAGTTAATATTTTTGATAAATATTTGGGGAAAAAAGTGATAACTGATACAGTCTCATTAAGGTCATATTCAGCTTGGGCTGAAATAAATATTAAAGCCAAGGTTGTGGAACCTTGAGGGTTTTAAGCTCCTATGGCCACAGGCTCTTTAGATGACTCTCCGTTGGACCATAGAGAGAGTGCGGCCTCCCCCACATGGATACCGGCCCAAACAACAGGAAGCGGCTCGCCCAAGGCCTCCAGCGAGTCAAGGCTGGGGCCCAAAATAGAACTAGGAAGCCTCCTGAGTCTATCCTGGGGCTTCTGTGGCTGCAACAGATAGACCCTCCATCTCCCCACCCCAACACACACACATGCCCCCTGTTTTGTGTCCTGGGCTGCCTCTAGGCATTGGCCCAGTTGGGATTTATGGTTTTTCTTACAAGTGTTGCCGTCCTGGCTGGTCTCTTGGCTGTCCTCTGTACTTGCTAATCCATGGCCAGTTTTCAGCTTTTGGGTTTGTTGGGGGATGACTGGGCCGCATGATGCACTGTTTGCTGCCAGTTCATCTTCCACCCAGAAAGGCATTTCACACTGCAGGGTTGAGGCCCCCTGGGACCCAGCAGACCTCTAGGTCCCTGCCCTCTTTCCTGTGAATCCCTCTCTATTAGGCACTTCTGGTGAGCCGCAGCCAAGGCCTTTTATGCTCGCTACTCTGCTTATTCCTTATCTCATCAGAATGAGTGGGTAAATATACTGCTCAATTCACAGATGAGACACCTGGGGCTTAGTCACCTTCCCCAGATGCTGGACCTGGGGGCCCACCAGGCTGACGCCTCTGAGCAAAGCTAGAAACTGCAGGTGGCAGAGGACTGCTGGCTGCTTTTCCCCATTTCAAGGGAGGGCACTGACATCTGCCGCTTGGGAATGGTTAATATCTACCAGCTTGGGGAGAATCCCATGTTCTTATAGCTATTAGGAAAATAACTTGGATGAATTGCTTCTTGTTCCTTTAGTCCTGGCTCAGCAATGGAGTATGGAGCACCTTTGCTTCCCAGAGCTGTGGGTGGGGGATCCCAGCATGGCAGGATGGGGCATGAGTGGGTGAACAGCTCGGCAGTGCTTAGAGCAGCCACTTGTTCCCATGCTATCTACAGACTCACGTTGGAGTTGTAGTCACAGCTCTGTCCACTGGCCCTCACTGCGTGGGCCTCACATAGGGGAAAGGGTGTGGGTCCTGGGGTCAGATAACTGGTTCTGAACCCTGGATGTGTGGCCCCAGGCAAAACACCTGGTCTTCCCAAACCAACATTTCCACATGGTACCTGAATACCCCCATAGGCAGGCTCTGACGAGAGCTTTGAGACCCCCACCAAGTGACTTGTTAATCCTAAAATCATTCTTGGTTCAGATCAGACCTCTTTCCTTATTTGTCATAAGCCCCTCTGAGACCCTGAGTGGATGTAAGTCCTCTTCCAGACACACTTTCACTGACACACACATGCCATATGGTGTCAACCTTCAGGACTTCTCTAATCTGAGGACTCCCAGGCCAAGAGGAGAGCTAGGTTTTTAGTTTGTTTTGCCTTGTTTTATTGAGATACATATATATATAACACAAAGTTTACCATTTTAACCATTTTTAAGTGTACAATTTGGTGGCATTAAATATATTCACAGTGTTGTGCAACCATCACCGTCTATTTCCAGAAGATCTTCATCTTTCCAAACTGAGGAGAGCTACTTTTTATAACACTGTTCAGTGGTTCAGTTTTCTTCTGAGATAGGAATGGAAGCTGATGAGTGTGCTCTCGCCCTTCTTGCCCAAGGGCTTCCCTGGCACTGAGACCGTATCTGGGGACTGGTTCCATGGCTGGCCAGAGTGACTCAGCCCCATAGGGAGCCCAGGAGCGCTGCAGCCATGTCTCAGGAGCTTGTGAGTCCGATGAGCCTCTGTCCCTCCAGCACTGTCCATGTACTGGCCTTCCAGTAACCTAGGGTTTCTTACCCTCAGCACTATTGATATTTTGGGCCAGATCATTCTTTGCTGTGGGGGGCTGTTTTGTGCATTGTGGGATATTTAGTAGCATCCTTGGCCTTTACTCACTAGATGCCAGTAGCATCTTCACCCTCCCACCAACCCAAGTTGTGACAACCAAAAATATCTTCTAGGCCAGGCATGATGGCCCACACCTGTAATCTCAGCACTTTGAGAGGCTGAGACTAGAGGATTGCTTGTGCCTAGGAGTTCAAGACCAGCCTGGTCAACACAGCAAGATCCTGTCTCTACAAAAAAATTTAAAAATTAGCTGAGCATGGTGGCACTCCCCTGTAGTCCTAGTCACTTGGGAGGCTGAGGCGGAAAGATCACTTGAGCCCAAGAGTTGGAGGCTATCATGAACTATGATCATACCACTGCACTCCAGCTTGGATGACAGAGTGAGACTCTGTCTCTGAGAAAAAAAAAAAAGTCTTCTGATGCTGCCAAATATCCCTCTGGTGGGCAGAATTGTCCCCAGCTTAGAATCACTGCAATAAGTCTTGCCTCAGCGGGGAGCCCAGAAAAGAAGCTGACCTAGCAGTGGGAGGAGTGTGGGAATGTGTCTGGAGATGGGGCTGTCTTAGCAGTGGGAGGAGCACGGGGATGAGGTGGGAGAGGCCCTGGGCATGCGGATGAGGACTGCTACTCCAGCAGCCTTGAGTGTGAGGACTCTGTTCATTTGGGCCAGATTTGAGCTCCCACCAGCAGCAGCAATAGTGGCCCAGGTGTCTCAGCCTGGGTTTCTAACAGAAGTCATTTTGTAGGAATCGTGTTTGGTCTCAGTCTTCTGGAGGTGATGGTAAACAACCAAAAAAAAAAACCTTTTGCCTTTAGCAACTACTTGGTTTTCTTTTTTGAGACGGAGTCTCGCTCTCACGCTCAGGCTGGAGTGCAGTGGCGCGATCTTGGCTCACTGCAAGCTCCGCCTCCCGGGTTCACGCCATTCTCCTGCCTCAGCCTCCCGAGTAGCTGAGACTACAGGCGCCTGCCACCACGCCCGGCTAACTTTTTGTATTTTTAGTAGAGATGGGGTTTCACCGTGTTAGCCGGGATGGTCTCGATCTCCTGACCTTGTGATCCACCCTTCTCGGCCTCCCAAAGTGCTGGGATTACAGGCGTGAGCCACCGCGCCCGGTCTGGTTTTCTTCACTTAAAAATTGGGGAGTGTTTTTGCCTTTCCTGACTAAAGGCTTCCTTGGCTCTGGGAGAATATCTGGTCAGTGGTTTGGTGGCTGACCAGTGTGGCTCGACTTCTCAAAGAGCTCATGGGCACCATAGCCATGCCCCAAGAACTCATGAATCTAATGATCTTCTGCCTACATCAGCTCTGTCTGCACCCTGGGCCTCAGGCCCTGAAGCCTTGTGAAATACTCCTGGGCATTTGGGGATTCTAGGAAGCCCATCGGGCAGGTGTAGGTGTTGAATTCCTCACCACGCCCCCATTCCAGTGTAGCAGTCGAAAGCCAGAGGGGCAGACCCTGCATGGACCCCCTACTTTACTTACCCACTAGCAGACCACGGCAAGGGCAGCCCTGTGAGCCTATGATGGTCCTTCTGCCCAGGAAAACCCCCTGCCCATGACCCTTTCTCTAACTGCAGTACTTCAGCTCTCAGATCTTGGAATGAAGGTTGTCCTTGAGCCCACTCTGAATAGAGCTCTGTTCACTGCAGAGCTATTTTCAACCTCTGGTTGAAATTCACAGCTTATTTTTAGGCACATTTCATGTTGAAAAGCAAAAGCCATTTCTCATCCATTCAGAATGAGAATAATGGGTTCCATTTTCCCTCTATTCTTGGCTGAGTTGTGCATGAGGAGGGATTTCAGGGCTTGTGGCTGGGGAACCTTCTCTGCTTAGAAGCTTGCAGATGAAGGATTCCAGGCCATGCTCTGGGCTGAGGGTGGACAGAAGCTCCATGTTTAGCCTTGTGACATGCTACAAGGCTGGGGGAAGGTTGGAAGAGCCACTTGCAGGCAAATCAGCACCTCCCAGAGGGGCTTGAGGGTGGGCAAGGGATGGGAGCCCCTGGGAGTTGTCTGCATTGGGTGCCCGTGCTCGTGTTTTCAAGGGTCTAGTGCTTAGCTCTGTTCCTGCCACAGCCCTGGCCCCCTCTACTCTTGTCCACCCTCTTGCTGTCTGTTCTTTGGGGCCTGTCCCTGAGGCATAAAGACCCCTATATCTTGGCTGACCTTGAATTTAACACCTCCCAAACCCCTGCCACTATAGGACGGACTTCTGCTCAACCACAGAAGCATTTTTTAACCACTTTTTAAATAGCAAAAATGCATTTGCTTGATTGACTTATTTTTGCCCTCCTCCTAAATGTCTGAGGGCCCATTATGCAATGGGGAAGAAAGGTTGCGCTGGGTGGGGTGGGAGGAGAACACAGAGTTCTAGGTAATTCAGTGAAACGGGAGGAAAAAAACCCCACTTTCTGAGTTCTAAGGGTTGGCCGCTCTCCGGTTCACACATTAACCTTGAGTTCTAGGGCTGAGTGCTTTTCTCCACTCACCTCTCAAGATCTCATTTTAAGGAGGAAAGTTCATCTGTGGTTAAGAGCCTGGGTTCTAGCTTCCAGCCAACCTGTGATTAAATCCTTTCTCTACCCTGCCTGGGGTGCGGCCCTAGGAAAGTGGCCAGACATCTGTGAGGCACGGTTTTCTCTTCCGTCATTTGGGGAGAGGCTGGGCCCTCCTTCGTGGGATTTCATGTGTGGTGCATCTGCCTGGCACATGACAAGTGCTCATCAAGCTTTAGCTATTTTTTTTTTGTCAGGGTCTCGCTCTGTCACCCAGGCTGAACTACAGTGGCGCATTTGTGGCTCACTGCAGCTTCAACCTCCCAGGCTGAAGCGATCCTCCTGTCTCAGCCTCCTGAGTAGCTGGGACTATAGGCGTGTGCCCCCATACCCAGCTAATTTTTTTTTTTTTGAGACAGAGTCTTGTGCTATCACCCAGGCTGGAGTGCAGTGGCGCGATCTTGGCTCACTATAATCTCTGCCTCCCGGGTTCGAGAGATTCTTGTGCCTCAGCCTCCTGAGTAGCTGGGAATACAAGCGTACACCTCCACGCCTGGCTAAATTTTGTATATTTAGTAGAGATGGGATTTCACCATGTTGGCCAGGCTGGTCTCAAACTCGCGAGCTCAGGTGATCCACCTGCTTCGGCCTCCCAAAGTGCTAGGATTACAGGTGTGAGCCACCGCACCTGGCCTAATTTTTAAAATTTTTTGTAGAGAAAGGGTCTCCCTGTCTTGTCCAGGCTGGTCTCAAATTCCTGGGCTCAAGCAGTTCTCCTGCCTCTGCCTCCCAAAGCATTGGGATTATAGGTGTGAACTACCATGCCTGCCCCACCAAGCTTTAGCTACTTTAAAAAGGGTTCTTTTCCCCTCCCTGACTGAAAGCCAATCCAGGAGATTATGTGTTCAAGACTTGCTGGGGTGAGGGACAGCGGGCAATAATGGGAGCACTTCTAATTTTCCATGTTGACCCCTCTCTGCAGGTCATCGTAGTGAGGGCCAGTGAGGTTTTTAGACCCTTGCAGGCATCAAAATTGTGTTTCCTGATGGCAGACCCAAGTCCTCTGTGCTCCCAGATGAGAGAGCAGATCTGTGAGTAGGTGGAAACAGACTTGTCCTTCTGCCACAGGATTCCTCAGGACAAGATGCCCAGGATCCCCAGAGCCTCAGTGCTTGAACTGTCCTCTGGAAGAGGGAGCTGGGTCAGTTGAGAACATCTGAACTGAGCCTCATCTATGCTGAAGGATGGCCTATTTCTTCTACCTAGTTCCTCTGATACTAAGAGTAAAGCACCAGCCACCTCCTGTGCCTGTCCTTCAGCTCCCACATTTCCGTTTTTGGGGCACTGCCACAGGGGTGGGCTTCACTTAGGGGTTTGTGGGACCCTGATTCCTGGCCCAGAGATTCTTGGCACTAGATCCTCCCTTATGCTTTGGATCTGGGGGTCCTGGGTGCCTGTGGATTTTTAAGATCTGGGTTCTCACTCCAGGTGCCTTGCCTGAGGAATTAGAGGGTTGGAGAAGCAGGGAGAGGAGACCCATTTCCACCTCATCTGCCTCATAGATTTTTAAAAATTATTTGTATACATTTCAGAAGTACAAGTGCAGTTTTGTTACCTGGTATATTGTGTAGGGGTGAAGTCTGGGCTTTTAGTGTAACCATCACCCAAATAATGTACATTATACTGGTTAAGTATTTTCTCCTCCCTTGCCTCATAGATTATGTGTTAGTCTGCTCAGGATGCTATAACAAAATACCATAGACTAGGTAGATTATTAATATAGAAATTTTATTTCTCACAGTTCTGGAAGCTGGGAAGTCCAAGCAAAGCACCAATGGGTTTAGCGTCTGGTGAGGGTTTGTTTTCTGCTTCATAAATGGTTCCTTCTCACTGTGTCCTCGCGTGGTGGAAGGGGCTAGCTAGATCTCTGGGGTCTCTTTCATAAGGGCACTAATCCAAACCTGATGGCTCCACCCACATGACCTAATCACCTCCCAAAGGCCCCACCTCCTAATACTATTACTTTGGGGTTAGGATTTCAACACAGGAATTTTGGGGGACACTAGCCCTCAGAACTTGCAGCAGATTTGCTTCTCACTTGGGAGGACTTGGGTCGCTTAATGAGAACACAGATTTATGGTTTGGCATTTGCTTTCTGTAGAGGGGAGAAGTGTGGGTTCAAGGGATTCTTAGCAAGAGCGGTGTTGTAGGTGATTGGAGCAGGAGTGAACCCCAGATTTATATGTCTTAGAGAAGAGCCTCTCCCTTTTCCACTTGACCCCAATCCTGGCACCTAATTTTTTCAAGACCATTAAAGTTGGTAGGATGCAGTGACTCACGCCTGTAATCTCAGCACTTTGGGAGGCTGAGGCAAGAGGCTGGCTTGAGCCCAGGAGTTCAAGACCAGCCTGGGTAATGTAGTGAGACCCCCATCTCTTAAAAAAAAATACTATTAAAGGGAACTATTGGCTTTCTGCCTGCTGCAGGCAAGTCAGAAGATGCCCAGGCAAGTTACCCAACTTGGAAAAGGCATGGCTTCATGGGGCCCAAACCCCCAACGCCTCAAGCTGCCCGTGCCCTTGGGCTCAGGGCATCTCTGGGGGTCAAGATGTGCCTATTAATGTGTTGTGGCTCTCGCTTTGCTCACACCCTTTGGCTGAATAGCTGGCATTGCCCACAGTCCTTTTTATCGGTGTGAATGAGAGCTTGGTGGAAATGGCAAAGCAGACCCTCTTCTAAGGGGCACCATTCCACCTCGTATGGCTATTGTGGGGCTTTGCCGGGGCCAGGCTTTATGGGATGACTTGGGAACAGTGGGGACTTTCTTTTTCATGTTTCCTAGGACTTACCAGGTGGCCCATCTCTGGCTCCTGGGGGAAATTCATTCCTGCCCCCTATGCCACACAGAGGAGGAACTTTGAGCCCAGAGGTGACCTGCTGGTGAATAGCCTGGGCCCCAGCCAAGTCCTTGTCTCTGGGATTGAAGTGCAGGAACACTAATAAGAGACCCCTGACTGGAAAAGAGCAAGGGGGAGTCTCCTCATTTCTCAGTGGGAAAAAGGAGCCCAGCATCCTCACCCCTGGGACAGATAACCGTGCCTTCCCCTGTGTGTGTGCACGTGCATGCTCGTGTGTGGACCCGTCAGTGCTACTTCAGGGTCTCCTGGTGTCTACATTCCCACAATGTTCTGTCAAGTGCACCTCGCTTGTACTCATTCGTGTAATCCCCCTGCAGACCCTGTGGTTCCAGTTCTGTGGGGCATCTCTGGATTACATGGGATGTACTGGGGCTGGGCACAGCATGGGGGATGTCAGGGATCTGGCTAGGCACCTTCCTGGTATGAGAACAGGCAGCTTACAAGCATGTCTTTCCTGGAAAGGATTTTCAGGCAGCCCCACTAGGAAGGTGGAAGGTGGATACTAGAAACTTCTGGCTCTGGGAGCCACTTCAAGAACTTAGTTGGCAGTAAGAGCTGTGCTGCCCCAGTGTGCTGGTCTGAGCCGAGGCTGGGACCCAGCCTGAGGTGGCGTGTCTCCTGTAACCTCACGCAGGTTGTCTCAATTCTCTGCACCCCGATTTCTCCCCAGCAATCTACATTGCGCCCTTTGTGCATTTTTCATTTCATGGGCTCACTCTGCAAAAGACCTTCCTGTAGAAGAGAGGCCACAGCAGCTTTTGCTTTGGGTGGCAGAGGCCTCCAGATAAGATGCCCCCTTTCATACTCGGGTTGCATTTTCCTCCACCTTTATCTCAATAGAATTCGTGGAAAGTGCTCTGGGTTTCTTAGTTTCAGTGGGAAGAGAGTGGATACTAAAAATAAAGAAGATTCAATATTTGTTACCAAACTACAGGTTTTGTTTTTTTTTGTTTTTTTGTTTGTTTGTTTTTGTTTTTTGAGACGGAATCTCTCTCTGTCACCCAGGCTGGAGTGTAGTGGTGCGATCTCGGTTCACTGCAACCTCTGCCTCCCGAATTCAAGCGATTCTCCTGTCTCAGCCACCTGAGTAGCTGGGATTACAGGTGCACACCACCACACCGGCGAACTTTTGTATTTTTAGTAGAGACAGTGTTTCACCATGTTGGCTGGGCTGGTCTTGAACTGCTGACCTCAGGTGATCCACCCACCTCGGCCTCCCAAAATGCTGGGATTGCAGGTGTGAGCCACCGTGCCCAGCCCCAAACTACAGTTTTTGTACAATGTTTCCTGCTTGAAACAGAGCACCTTTGGCCAGTGGCTGGTGAGTAATGTGGTGTTTGCAAGATCCAGGAGCACCAAAGATGCCAGTGCTCCTGGAAGTGGGGCCACCCAGGCCCAGGGCAGGGTCCCAGCTCCTTTTTCTTCCAGAGGCTACCACTGACGTTATTGCTAGGTACATGTTAAATAATTACTATGTTTCCCATGAGGGAGGAGTTGCCTTTGATAAGCATGAGGACAGCATTTGCAGAAATCCATTAGGAGATGCTAGCTGGGCTTCCCAGGCAGTGATGGTGAAGAGACAGGCCTTTTAACATTTGACAGTTATCGTAGTAAGCCTCCTGCAGTGGTTCTCAAACTTTAGTGTGCCTCAGAATCACTCTGAGGGCTTGTTAAAACACAGCTTGCTGGGCCCCATACCCAGATTATCTGATTTAATAGGGAATTCACATTTCTAACAGATTTCTAGGTGATGCTGATGCTGCTGATCCAGGGACTCACTTGGAGAACCACTGGTCTTTTGGAAAACAGTCTAGCCTGTTGTGACCATGGCATCCTGGGCAGGGGAATTAAGGGAAGAAGAAAGTCTCTTTATCTTCGAAGTTTCTATGACTCGTCGTGGGTACAGCTTGGGAGAGGCAATCAGAAAATCAGTGTCCCTCGCAGCCCACTGTAGTCTGCTGCTTTCCAGAAGAGGAAAAGGGTATGACCTTGGTTCTTTTTTGTGTGTTTGTTTGTTTGTTTGTTTGGTTTTGGTATTTTTTGAGACAGTGTCTTGCTCTGTCACCCAGGCTGGAGTGCAGTGGCGCGATCTTGGCTCACTGCAACCTCCGCCTCCTGGGTTCAAACAATTCTCGGGTCTCAGCCTCCCGAATAGCTGGGATTACAGGCATGCACCACCACACCAGGCTAATTTTTTGTATTTTTTTAGTAGAGATGGGGTTTCGCCATGTTGGCCAGCTGGTCTTGAACTCCTGACCTCAGGTGATCCACCCACCTTGGCCTCCCAAAGTGCTGAGATTACAGGTGTGAGCCACCACGCCCAGCCAACCTGGGTTCTAATCTCAGTGCACCGTTTAAAGAAAGCCCAGCCAGGCTTGGTGGCATGCACCTGTAGTCCCAGCTATTCAGGGCTGAGGCGGGAGAGTTGCATGAGCCCAGGAGTTCAAGGCTGCAGTGAACTATGATTGCACCACCGCACTTCAGCCTGGGTGACAGTGTGAGACCCTGTCTCAAAAAGAAAGAAAGCAAGAAAGAAAGTCCAGTGCTGCCCCGTGGGCCCTTTAAACCCAAAGGCATCTACCAAGGCTCTGTTTACAACCAGACAGGCAGGCATGTGGTTTTATTACCAGCTGAGGACGTCAGTAGTAAGGAAGATGGGACTCGCTGTGGCTCTGCTGTGAGCCTCTGCCAGCCCTGTTGTTCTGTCCCGGCTTCTGTCCTGCCCCTTAGTACTCCTGCCATTAGTCCAGTCACCTATTCTTGAATCTGTGTTCTCCAGGCCACCTGTCTCCTGTGTTATCCTTGGTGTCTCCCTTGCTGTCTTGATGTCCTGTCTCCCACTTCTCACCCTGCACATGTGGATGCCTAGGCCAGCTCCCATCCTCCAGACAGCCTGCTAGGCTTTAGGGAAGCAGATGGGTGAGAGTCTCTGTCTGAGCTGAAGATGGCTTGGGTGTATATGGCTTAACATTTGAACCCCAGATGAAGGTCTTATTTGCAGAGCCTCTTTTTTTTTTTTTTTTTTTTAATTTTGAGACGGAGTCTAGCCGTTCTTGCCTAGGCTGGAATGCAATAGCGCGATCTCGGCTTACTGTAACCTATTCCTTCCGGTTCAAGAGATTCTTCTGCCTCAGCCTCCTGAGTAGCTGGGATTACAGGCACCTGTCACTACACCTGGCTAATTTTTGTATTTTTAGTAGAGACAGGGTTTCACCATGTTGGCCAGGCTTGTCACAAACTCTTGACCTCTGGTGATCTGCCTGCCTTGGCCTCCCAAAGTGTTGGGATTACAGGCATGAGCCACCGTGCCCGGCCTGCAGAGCCTCTTGAAGAGGTGCCTCCAGGTAGCAAGAGCAGAGACAAGCCCTGAAACAGCGATTAGGGTAGAGGTGGCAAGGTTGGAGTGGAAGCCAGAACTCCCTTCTCTGAACTGCCCCTTGAGGGGCTAATGGTGTTTCCTGTCACTAGAAAAATTCCCATCCATTCTAAAAGCAAGTAGGTTCCTCTCCAGAGGAGAGTTGCATGATATTGAGGAAGGAAGGCCTATTTAATGACTTAAACCAATGGGAGGTGTGTTTTCAGACATCCAGGGAAAAGCATATTAAGACAATCACAGTATCAGGAAGACAGAGCAACCTGACTCAGGAATTCAGACAAAGGCTGGAGGCCCTTGGGTCCAGCTCTGCGTGCGTCAGTACACATTTAGCATATAAACCCAGGCACACACACTCCTTTGAGAGCTTCGTTATCTCTCTCGAGAGTTCCAGAACTGTTTTGGGTTTTCCTTTTACCCTGGCAGCCAAAGCTTGGGCTCAGGTTATTGGAGATTCCACATGTGCGTGTGGGGAAATGAACCTGAGTCACAGGACAGAAAGTGGAGTCTCAACACTGTGATGCTTTCCTACAAGGCACACATGGCTCCAGGCAGAGCCAGGCTGCATGCCTTGCAGGACCTTTTGCTTCACACACTGGGGCCACTGCTATGACGCTGCCTTTTTGCCGATAGTGATGACAGGCAATCTAAAGCCCCATCATCACCTCTCCACAGGAGAGCCCACAGAGGCCACAAGAATCGTCTTGTAACAATTGTTTGCTGCAAAGCAGAGAAGGAGGGCTTTGGCATTTAAGGATCTTTCTTCCCTTTTATTTTGTTCTTTTGTTTTCATTCTATTTTTTTAAGCTCAGAAACCTGAAAATGAAATAAATGAGCCACAGGTAGAAATAAACCTGTCGCTTAAGTCTGACTGATTTTTGGGGCCACCATTCACTGCCCCTAGTGTTGTTGCTCTCACCCTTATAGTCTCTTTCCAGATGGCACCTCCTCCATGCAGCCTTCCTTGGGAGGCCAGCAGCTGGTGAGTTCTTCCTGCTCCACCTTCCCGGAGCACTCTCCTACCTGGAGCAGCCCCCCTCTCCTGTTGTCTGTTATTTACAGACCTAACTTTTCTCCCTGGAGGGCTGGGGCCTTGCTCTTGCCATGGTGCTCAGTATGTGTCTGGCACATAAAAAATGCTCAGGAAGTCAAAGCATTCTCACGTCTGTGGGCAGCATAAGTTGAGTGTGTGAGGCTAGAGGCGGGCTGTCTTTCCTTTTGGCATTTTTGATGGTCTCAGACTAAAAGAAGGAAGCTACCTTCTGGCCTTATTTGTCAGTTTTGGGGGGCAGATGACATGGGGTGGTGTGGGCAGTGGCGGGGCAACAGAGGGTGGCAGAGTCTACATGCCTAGATTAGAAGTTTCAGAACTTCTTTTCATTTTAAATGGAAAAAAACCCTTTGTGGTTTATATTTTCCAGATTGGACAGCAGCATTGCCATGTGGTGTAAGGGTGTTGGATAGTGCTTGTGTTTATGTTCTTATTGGTTGCCATGGAAAAAAAAATCAGAATAGATGGTTTCCATGGAGATTATCTTACAATTAGTTTCTTTGAAGGTCCGGACATTGCTGCAGGATTCGCTGAGTACTCGTTGCCATCAGGGGCTTTCTCTGTGGCAGTGCTAAAGGCTGGTCAGAACATTCCGTGGACTTAGACAAAGTCATCTGCCTCCTATGCTTGCAAATCCCAGGACACCAGAGTGGAGGTGATCATGTGGCTGAGCTTCCTCTTGGAGTCCCACTCGCCTGGCCTCAGCTCCACAGCTCCTTTCAGTCACCAGAAAGGTTTTTTGTTTGTTTGTTTTTTAATTAAACAAAACAACAGAAAAACCTTTGTATTGTGGAAATTTCAAGCTAGCACAAAAGATAAAATAATGTAACAAACCCCATGTACCACTCACCTAGCTTCAACATTCTGCTAATCTCATTTCATCTGTTTCCCCCACATTTTAAGGAAGAGTTTGAGTGGTTTTAAAAATCCCAGATATATCATTTTTTACTCCAAATAAGGCCATTTCTTAGTTATATAATAGCAGTGCTCTTATCACATCCGATGAAATTAATAGTTCCTTCATATCAGATATCTAGTCCACATTCACATTTTCCCACATTGTGTCATTGTTCAAATAAGGATGCGGGAAGCTTTGAGAAAACCCATGTTCTCTGCTCCCCCTTCCCCGACCCATGGTTCTGGTAGACGATGTAGCTGAGGGGGCTTTGGCCTGGAGCTGTCTTGGGCTTGGGGAAGCGGGCGCGTCTGGGCTCACACCACACTCCTGATGTCCTCCAGGAGAGTTTGGTACTGTGAGCTCCTCGCTCCTTCCTGGAGGTGGGTCAAGCACAGGTGGGCCAGCTACTGCTAGCTATCTTGGGCCAGGCATCCGCTGGGGGGCACTGGCTGTCTTTGAAGCCTGCAGGGGGAGGGAAGGGAAGAGGTGATGTAACCTTGGTTCATAACAGCTGTCTGCGACTTCATTTTCCAGGAAAGGAGAGGCTGTTTGACCCCCTGGGACACAGCCTTCTGCAACTCCTCCCTGGGAATTGTGGGGCTGCTGGTGGAGGGCTCTGGCTGATCTGCTCTGGTGGCTCTGAGGGCTCTGGTGGAGGGCTGCTGCTTCTGCGGCTTGGGCAGAGCCAGTCCTGTTTATCTATCTTGGCAGGCTTTGCTCGTGTCCTGTGATGCTGCACAAAGTATGAATTACGGAGCTTGGGAGTGATGCCTGGGGTGTGGTCGGTGGCTCTAACACTCTCCATTGAACTAAGTGCAAGGAGAGTTTAAAATAGCCAGCCTTTGTTCCGAGGTTTTAAAAATTCAACTCCAGTAGTTACAATGAGCTGTCTTCAAGTGGATCTATAAATAAACCGCTACTGTTCCTCTTTGTCACTGAGAGCTGTGGCATCTCCCAGAGATGTCGGCTCTGCCGCTCGTCTTCATTAGATGCCTCATCTGTGGGGCAGCTGCAAGTGAAGCTGACACACAGAGTTTGTAATGACAGCAACACATTCCCTTTCAAAAATCCACAGTCCCCAAAAATTAACTACACAGGAAAGATAGTAACTTTGCATTGGAAAAACCTGGCAGAGAGGTCAGTGTCACCACTGATCAAGGCCAACATTCCCTGTAATAAGCCCTTCCACGTGAACCCTGTGATACTGTGCACATCACTTTTCTGGTGGTGTCCAGCATTTATAACCTGAATCTAATGATAAAACCCAAGTCAGGGAACATTTGAGAAAATAACTGATCAATATTCTTCAGAAGTGTCAAGGTCATGAAAGACAAGGGAGGACTAAGGAACTGACACAGATGGGAGGAGGCTAAATACATAATAAATGCATCAGTAGGATTCAGGAACATCAGGATCTAAGGACATTAGTAGAAAAACTGGTAAAGTTCAAATGGGGTCTCTATTTTGGTTAATGGTATTGTCACAGTGTTAGTTTCCTGGTCTGATCATTGTCCTATGGTTATGTAAGACATTAACACTGGCAGAAGGATATATGGAAATTCTCTGTACTATTTTTTGCAACTTTTCTCCAATTCTAAAATTAGTTCAAAGCAGTTTAATATAAAAGAAATCTACAGTCAGCACTTGGGCTTTATCGGAATCCTTGATCTCCCTCCCAGGGTACCTCGGTTCAGGTATGTGCTGTGGGAGGGTAGGCATTTTTGTCTCCAGGTAGCGGGTAGGTAATCCTAAGATACTCAGCACCAGCTCATATTGAGCCCTTGGGAGTGTACGTGGAGCTGAACTGAACCAGAGCCGCCCTCAAGGAAGCAGGTGTGTGTTGCAAGGGAATGCTCCCACACAGGTGTTGGGCAGGGCAGGTTGCCTGCTTGCCTATGTGGTGGTTTCTGAGGATGCTCCAGAGGTGCATCTGCTCCGGGAACTCCAGAACAGACTCAGCAGGAGTGTGGGCCTGGCCCAGGATGGACCTGCTTCCTCCTAAGGCTTCCTAGCCTCCACCATGCAGCCCTCCCGCTCTGTGTTCCTAAAACTGGCTCCACTTTGCTGCCCCCCACCCTTGTGTGCATTTCTCACTGTAACAAGTGTGATGACCTGGAGGGCTCCAGCCCCTAAAGGCTGGGGTTGTTTTCCAGCCCGCTCTGAACCCCTCCAGGGAAGGAACCGCACGTGCCAAGGCATGTTCTTGCTGCTTCCTCACTGCCTCTACTGGTTTGAAGTTACTTAGCCATCACCTCCCTGCTTCATCTCACTCTCTTCTTCCTGGCTTCCCTCACCTGGTGTGTGTCACTTCAGTAAGATAGACCTCCCAGATCAACTTCTTCCTCCTGGGGGCATGTCGGACACCAAATAACTTGCCATTTCTTGCCTATCAAGGCAATCCTTTCACTGTTTTGAAAAATCACCCCTTTGTGTGGGGGAAAATTCTTGGAAATGCTTGCAGAGAGAGGCTGGGGAGTCAGCAGATTGATGGGGGTCAAGCCCAGGAGTGGCCATCACAGCCCTGGGGCAGGTCCTCCATTTTGCCATGGGCCTGGGTGAGGAGAACAGAGTCTTGGTTTGTGCATACAGCATCTCCTACATGCCCAAGGCCTGCGAGCAACACAGGTGAAATAGGATGACAGGCACCTGTGATCCCTGCCTCAAAGGGACTACTTTCTGAGAGGGGACTGGGAGATGGCCTGTAGTCCTGGGAACCAGGTGGTCCTGGTTCTGTGTGTGACAAGGCCTGGAATCCAGGGGTTGGTCAGGCATGCAGATTCCCCATCCTTCATTTTAGACCTATCCCTCAAGCCCTTCACGATTTTTATTTTATTTATTTATTTAGAAATAGGATCTCTCACAATGTCACTCAGGCTGGATTATAGCTCAGTGCAGCCTCCAACTCCTGGGCTCAAGTGATCCTCCCACCTCAGCCTCATGAGTAGCTGGGACTACAGGTGCATGCCATCATACCTGGCCCCTTCACAAGTTTTAGTCCAAAGGACACCATGTTGGTTTCCCATAGGCAGGGGCCTGAGGTCAAGGGGTGGCTCTGAGGCCTGACTGTGATCTGTAGTTGTGGAACATCTAATTTGGTTTTGGAGGTTGCTGTGTGGACTGTGGACCTCCAGGCCCCATGTCTCTGAACTTTCTTTTTTTTTTTTTTTTGAGACGTAATCTCGCTCTGTCACAGTGGCGCGATCTCGGCTCACTGCAAGCCCCGCCTCCCAGGTTCATGCCATTCTCCTGCCTCAGCCTCCCAAGTAGCTGGGACTACAGGCGCCCGCCACCTCGCCCAGCTAATTTTTTTGTATTTTTAGTAGAGATGGGGTTTCACCATGTTAGCCAGGATGGTCTCGATCTCCTGACCTTGTGATCTGCCCGCCTCGGCCTCCCAAAGTGCTGGGATTACAGGCGTGAGCCACCGCAACTGGCCTGAACTTTCAGAAATGACCTAGCACCTGCCCTACTGACAGTCTGGCATGGGGAATGTGAAAAGGCACCCTGCATGTTCATACCCCCTAGACGAAAGCCAGTGGTGGGACCAAACCCCACCCTCATGCTCAGGCTGCCTGGAGGCAGGACTGGCAGGACTGCCAAAAGTTAGATGGTTTTAGGAAAGCAGAATTTCTCTTGGGTTCAGGGCTATGTTTGGAATCAGAAGTTTCTTCTCCTGTTGGATTCTAGGCCAGAACCCTAAATTACAGGGCAAATAAGGCTGTAGTGTATCTAGTCTGCAGATATGTGTGGTGATTTCAGTACAGGTTTCTTTTGAGCTTTGATTTGAGAAAACGCCCATGCCTTTCCTCTTGAGAAGATGGACATGAGGCTGAGTCCAAGTGAGCTTGGTGTGTTCCCTGCTTCCCTCCCCATGGGCAGGTTTAGCAAACATGGAGGTAGACAGACATGGCTGCCTGTCAACTTTTCATGAAGGCAAATTGTCAAAAGTTCTGAGGCCAGGACTAAGAAACATCTGTGTCTGTGAGTCTCCTCATCCACATTTAGCAGGCTGTACAGTGAACAGTCCAATCAAAGATTCAGTTGAAAAGATTTAATCATGGGGGTGTGTTTGTGTCCATTTCTTCCAGTTTTGCCCAGGGCAGCCCTGCTTTGGAAATGTAGTGACGTGCCTTGGTTTTCAGTGAGCAATGGCCAGACATGCTGTTCACCTGGGTCTGTACAGGAAGGGTGAGTGAGATAGTCCAGCTCTTGGCCCCAGGTCACCTTCTTCTCCCCTCTCTTGCCTAGAATCAAGCTTTGGACTAGTTCCTGGACGCTTTTGTTTATTACAGAGTTTCAGTTTCAGGAGCGGGCTGGGCAAAGGGCATGGTCCAGTGTTAGAAATTAAAAGAAAAGTAGAAAGTTCCACCTTGAGCAGGTGTTAAGAATTGTCCATTTCACCCCCTAAGAGGGGTGTGTTCCATCTCTGCTCAAGCTCCAGCCTGCTGACCAGGTGTGTGTAGACCTTGCTCCTGACTGCCAAGCTGTGTACAGACTCCTAAGCAGCGGAGGCCTGACACTCCATGGACTGCATGGCTGCTGCTTGGGAGACCCTGCCTGGGAATCTCTGCTGCTCTCTCGAATTCCACTGGGAAACTGGGGCTTTGGGAATTGAACTGCATTGAGTTATGACTCTGTCTTTGCATTTGGAAAATGTAATTCCCAGACTGATGGTGGACCTTGTGGGCCTCACCTGGGGTCTTCAGCCTTGGGTTTGGCCCATTGGTAATGCCCAGTGGAGAGCTGGTGATTTTCACCTTGAGGGCAGAGTGGCAGTGATGGATGGTGTCAACTGTGTCCTGTGATGGGTAGGTTGGTCCCCTAAGGACATTTTAGTTGTAACCACATGTTTTTTGTTTTTAGTCAGGCTTTATAATTTATGAATAGTAACATTCACCATTTTAGAAAGCGAACAGTTCTCTGAGTTTTGACAGATACAGTCATGTAACCACCACCACAATCAAGATATAGAATCTTTCCATCATCCCAAAATGTTCTCTTTTGCCTCTCTGTAGTCAATCTACTCACTCCACTCCCAGCCCCAGGCAATCATTAATCTGCTTTCTGTCACTATTGATTAGTTTGTATTTTTTAGACTATGATATAAATGGAATTATATAGTTATGTATTCTTTTTGGTCTGGTTTCTTTCACTCAGCCTAATTATTTTGAGATTGACCCACATTGTTATATGTATCAGTAGTTAATTCCTTTTTATTTAATCAAATGGATATACCACAGTTTTGTTTTGTTGGTGAGCATTTGGGCTATTTGCAATTTTTGGCTATTATAAATAAAGCTGCCATGAACGTTCATGTACATATTTTTCTATGGAAATATGCTTCCATTTTCTTGGGTAAATACATAGGAGTGGAATGGCTGGGACATATAATAGGTGTATGTTTAGCTTTTTAATAACTGTCAAACTTTTCAAAATGGTTATGCCATCTTACGTTCGTGCCAGCAGTATATGAGAGTTCAAGTCACTCCACCTCCCTTCCAACACTTGGCATGATCAGTTTTTTTAACCTTTAGGCTATTCTAATACGCATATAGTTGTATGTCACTGTGGTTTTAACTTCCATTATCCTAATGATTAATGATGTAGAGCATCCTTTTTAACAGTGTCTTTCAAAGAGCAGAAGTTTTGGATTTTGAAGAAGTTCATTTTATCAATTTTTTCTTTTATGGATCATACTTTAGGTGTCATATCTAAGGAATATGCCCAACCCAAGGTCACAGAGATTTTCTATGTTTTACAGGAAAAATGTGTTATCAGTTTTATAGTTTTAGGTTTTGTTTTTTGTTTTTTATTTTTATTCTTTGAGACAAAGTCTTGCTTTGTTGCCCAGGCTGGAATGTGTTGGCACAATCTCGACTCACTACAACCTCTGCCTCCCACGTTCAAGCGATTCTTCTGCCTCAGCCTCCCTAGTAGGTGGGATTACAGGTGCCTGCCACCACATCTGGCTAATTTTTGCATTTTAGTAGAGACGTGGTTTTGCCATTTTGGCCAGGCTGGTCTCGAACTCCTGACTTCAGATGATCCACCTGCCTCAGCCTCCCAAAGTGCTGGGATTACAGGCATGAGCCACTACACCCGGCCTTATAGTTTTAGATTTTACACTTAGGTCTATGATCCATTTTGAATTAGTTTCTGTATGTAGTGCAAGGTATGTACCGAAGTTCATTTTTTTGCTTGTGGTTACTCAGTTGTTTAATCAACTGTTGGAAATACTAACTTTTCTGTACTAAGTTGTTTGTGCACCTTTATTAAAAATTAACTGGCCAGATACTGGTCTAGAGTTTCTGGATTCTCTTTGTTCCATTAATCTACGTGTCTATCCTTTTACCAATACCACAATGTCTTGGTTAATATAGTTTTAGACTAAGTCTTGAAATCATGTAGTGTGATTCCTCTAATTTATTCTTTTTTTCAAAATTGTTTTGGCTTTTCTAGTTCCTTTGCCTTTCCATGTAAATTTTAGAATCAACTTCTTGATGCCTATAGGTGATTTGGGAGGAAATTGACATCTTTACAACATTGAGCCTTTAATATGTGAACATGATATATCTCTTCATTGGTATAGGTCTTCAATTTTTCTCATTAGTGTTTTGTAGTTTTCAACATACACATTTTGCACATATGTTGTTAGATTTATACTTAAGTATTTTGTAGTGTGTTGAATGGGAGCCTCCCTGAAAGATTGTCTACATCCTAACCCCCAGAAACTGTGAAGATGACTTTACTTGGGGGAAAAGATCTTTGTGGATGTAATTAAGAATCTCAAGATGAGATCGTCTTGGATTGGTGGTCCTAAATTGAATGACAAGTGTCCTTAGAAGAGCCACACAGAAGAGAGACACACAGAGAAAGGAGAAGAATGCCATGTGAAGACAAAGGCAGAGATTGGAGTTATGTAGCCATAAGCCAAGGAATTATGGAGCCACCAGAAGCTGAAAGAGGGAAGGCAGCATTCTCCCTTAGTGCCTCCAGAGGAAATGTGGCCCTGCCTTGGTTCAGACTTCTAGAACTGTGAGAGAATTAATTTAGATTGTTTTACGCCATCAAACGTGACAATTTGTTACAGCAGCCCTAGGAAACTATTAATAATATATACTTCATGTTGTTTTGGTGCTATTGAAAAGATAATGGCCAAGAATTTTCAAAAAATAATGAAAGGCATCAAACCATAGTTCCAAGAAGCTCAGACAAACAGCAAACAAGCTGGAGAAAAACAAAACAAAACAAAATCCTAGATGAGTTATATTAAAACTTCTGAAAACCAAGGATTAAGAAAGAAATCTTGAAGGTAGCCAGAGAAAAAAAGACATATATACGTGGATCAAATGTAAGAATTATGAAGAATTCTCATGAAACTATACAAACTGAAAGAGTAACATCTTTAAAGTTTGAAAGAAAAACTGCCAACCCAAAGTTCTGTACTCAGCAAAAATATTTTAGAAATGATGGGGAAATAAACACCTTTTTTTCCCCTCCAGACAAACCAAAACTGACAATTTTTTTACCAGCAAATTTGTATTATAAGAAATATCTAATTTCTCTTTCTTCTCCTTCTAGGATTCCAATTGTGCATGTGTTAGAGACAGTATTGTCCTGTAGCTTATGGAAGCTCTGTTCTGTTTTATCCCTCTGTGTTTCAGTTTGAGGAATTTATCTATCTTTAAGATCACTAATTTATTTTCCCATTGAGCCCATTATAGCCATACTTCTCTGTTACTGGGTTTCTTATTTCTGTTGTTTCCATTTGACTCTTTCTTGTAATTTCTGCCTTTCTGCTGAAATTCTCCATTTGATCATGTGTGTTATTCAGTAGAGCCTTTACCATATTAATCATAGTTATTTTAAACTTTGTATCTCATAGTTTCAACATCTAGGTCATCTGAGTCTGCTTCTACTGATTGCTTTGTCTCTTGACAGTGGGGTTTTTTTTCTCCCTGCCTTTTTGTGTCTCATAATGTTTTATTAGATGTCAGGCATCATGCGTAGGACAGTAAAGACTGAGGTAAATAGTCTTATCAGGAGGTGAGCTTAGTTTAGTGTTACCTAATGTACCTAGGATGAGGTCTGGGTGATGGAGGATTTTCTCAGTCATTTTCCTCACTCTCACCTCTCAGCCAGCCCTGTGGGCATGCCCCTCAGAGGGGCATGCTTTTTTCCACGCTCTTGGCCCTCCTCCCTAGATAGGCTGCTGTTGCTTATTGCTTGGTGCTTGCTGTTTTTTTTTTTTTTTTTTTTTTTGCAGGGGGTTGGGGTGGGCCTTGTTGTCTTGACCCAGCTTCAGTCTTAAGCAGACTCTGTCTCCCTGGGTCTCAAAAGTGAGACATTCTTAGCAGTCCTGCTCCTTCCTCATTCAAAGGAGACCTTGATAATCTCAGCTCAGGATAGTTTCCTGCCTCTCCCTCAAGGGAAGAGGTGTTTTTATATTTGCTTTTCCCTAGTAGCTTCAGGATGCTCTTCTACAGGGGAGAGGTCCTGGCAGGGCTTCATACCTTTCCTTACTCACTCCCCTCCCCTAGGCCTGCACCTCCAAGAATGGTTTTCTTCCATCTACTGTTCTGCCCCGATTTTTTTTGTCATGAAAGCCCAGTGGAGGTCTGTGAAGGAGAACCTGTGCATGGGTGGAAGCTCTACTTGTGTCTATGGCACCTGGGGGTTCTGCACTCTTACCCTAGTCTTCACTTGGTTTCCAGCAATTTGTTAAAACTATAACTTACCCACTCATATGGCATTTGGTGTCTCTTCTCCTCATGCTTTGCTATAGGTGACCCACAGCTGATGCTCACTTTCTATTTTCCTTAGAAGTGTCTTCTGTCTTTCCTTAGATTTCAGGCTACTGGTTGCTCTGTAACTTCAGCTCTCTGATTTAAGAGAAGTTATGATTCTTTTAGATTGTCAGTCTTTTTCTTGTTAGGATGGAATTAACACTTTCCGCAGCTTTATATATCCTAGGCAGCAGCTCCTTATCCATACTTGTATCTTGATGGAAGAGTGAGATCACGGTCAATTCAGAGACCTCTCCAGAAGTCAACTCCAGATGGGTTGATTTCTTGTCACAAGGAAGATCTACAAGCTGTTTCTTTTGTTTTTAATGAAATGTTATGGTTTGGTTCCTCATGTGTCTGGGTAGCTGAGTATCAGCCACAGACATTTAGGCAATTCCTACTGTGTGTGAAGTGCTGAGCTCCTGGTGGTGTATGAAAAGCAGGCAGCAGAGGAAACAGGAACTGAGGTGGGCAACACATTAACCGACTGTGAGAGGCCAGAGTCCCACCCCAGGGTGGCATGAGAGGAGACACCTGCAGACCCCAAGTGATACTTCCCAAAGTTAGAGCCATCTCTTGAGAGTCACCTTTTTTTGTTTTGGTATTAAGATGTTTATATTTGGCAAAAGTGAAATGTTGTTGAATTGGTGTAGGCCTATACGAGTATATGTGTGGGTTAATCTTTGTTGTTATTTTAGTGAGCATTACTTTTTCTTTTGAGACGGAGTCTTGCTCTGTTGCCCAGGCTGGAGTGCAGTGGTGTGATCTCAGCTCACTGCAACCTCCACCTCCTGGTTTCAAGTGATTCTCCTGCCTCAGCCTTCTGAGTAGCTGGGATTACAGGTGCCCACCACCATGCCTGGCTAATTTTTGTATTTTTAGTAGAGATAGGGTTTCACCATATTGGCCAGGCTTGTCTTGAACTCCTGACCTCAAGTGATCCACCCGCCTTGGCCTCCCAAAGTGGTGGGGTTACAGGTGTAAGTCACCGTGTCTGGCCTCTTTGTGTTATTTTATTCATGTTATGCTTAACTGAGAACCACCAGGCAAAACCCCTAGGACTCTGATGTTGAACAGACAAAATGCTGATGTGACTTTTGCATTTAAATGCTGCTTGGGTTATTCTGCCACTGTCATTACTCATGGCTCTGGTACGACTGTCTCTTCCCACTCTTGTGTGTCATTTTCTTATCTCTGCTTTCTTGCTTATTTGCCCAGCTCTCAGGGAAATGCCACAGCTCCAGAGTGCTGGCATGCAGGTGAGTGGCTACAGAGCTGTGAGGGGTGGGGCTGCTGGCCCGTTGCTGCAGTGCAGACAGTGGGGAGGTTTCATTACACAGGAATTTTACCTTGGTGGGCCCTGCTCTTTGAGGTGTTGAGTGTTTGTGGAGGGCCTGCTCTGAGTTCAGCTCTGTGCTGGGCAATCATTCCAGGGCAGCTGGGTTGGGGAAGTGACGCAAAAAGCATTAGACCCAGGATTCAGAGGCCTCCACGGGGATGTTGGAGAGGAATTGTGCACATGGAAGCCCAGCTGCAGTCAATGTCACCTGCCAGAGGCTGTCTCATGTCCGGGAAGAGCCTGCACTTTGGGTTCAGATCCCAATTCTATTATTTGCTGGGTAACTTAGAACAAGTTACTTAACCTCTTTGAGCCCAAGGTCCATATCTGAAAAATAAGGTTAATAATGCCTATTGGGAAGAGCCATCATAAGGATGAAGTGAGGTTACATGTATTAAGTGAGGTGACATTAAATGAGGGCACACAGTGGATGGCAAGTAATCCATGGCGATTGCTGGACTGGTGGAGTGTTAAGTGCTGTGATGTTTTCTGATGGGAGTGGGCAAGGAGGCAGGGAAATGGCTCAAGGCAGCCCTGGAGTTTGAGGCTGGTTACCTTTGGACAGTCATTTTCTGACTGAGCCTTAGTTCTCTTTATTGTCAAATGGAGACAGCCCATGAAAGTGTGGTATAGGTGGGAAAATATGGTGGCTGCCGCAACCCTCTGTTGTAAAGGCCACCTCTCCAGCTTGGAGCGCCGTGGCTGCTGTCTTTAATACTCCCTTGAAGCTGGCTCAGCTTTGGCTTATCCAGGAGGGTTTCTATTGCTAAAGTCATTGGTACTCACCCTGCCTCCCTGCAGCGTCCACTGTGCTTCCAGAGGCTGAGCTCAGCACTGTCCATTTCTGGGCCATTCTGCAGAAACTCACATTTTCCATTCCCTCCTTCCTAGGCAGCCAGCAGCACCAGACTCTGGCCCATTCCATGACAATGCTGGCTGTGAGACAGAAGAGTTCCCTGCTCACACCCTTCCTCCAGTGGAAGAGTGTGTGTCTGCACTGCTAGGGGGTCCTCTGGAAGGAGTGGGCACAGCACTGAACATTTCTTAAGAAAGGCCTGCTGGTAGCTTCAGATAAGCACCTCTCACAGCCCAGCCGTTTGAAGGACTGGCCCAGTCTTCATCCCTATTTTATAGATGAGGAAGTGGAGGCCCAGAGCTGGTCAGTGACTGTGTGAGTCACCATTCCTCACCACTACACTCTGCTGTGTCTCCTGACAGAACTGCCTTAGTCTAGGGGCCACTGTGGTAGGCTGAAGTCTCTCCTGGCAAGGCTGGTGGACTTCTGAAATTTAAGGTTGGGATGGGCTTCTGGGTAAGCATTGAGATCTGAAGCACGTTGATTCCTGGATGACTGGAAGAGACCCAGCCCTGATGGCCGAAGTCTTAGAAATGGCCATGGAAGTGGCCAACATGCTGATGATGGGTATGTGGACACGGTGCTGCTCATGCTCTCAAGAATATCCCTCTGGCTCATGTCTCACATTCAAGTTCTCCTGTAGCTACCACAAGGGCCAGCATTTTTCCAAGTTCAAATCAGCATGCCCTTGAAAGTTTGTGATCTATGAGAATAGAATACTTACCTAATAAAGGAAAACATGCAGGTAGGGTCCATGTGCTGAACCGCATTCCCACGGAAACAAGTCCACAGAGGAACTGCAGGCTCTAAGACCAGCTCTGCCCTTGGACACCTATGGCTCCAGCATCCCGCCCACTGAACATGTGCACAGCACTTCCTTGGTCCACAGAAGCCTTTGTGCATAAGGCAAGGAGCTGACTTTGCTGAATTTAGGGGCTGAAGGGCCTTACGCAGAAACACTAAGCCCCTCACCTCCTGGAGTCCTATCTGAAGCAGCCCAGGGGTGCCTTTCCTGTGGATTCTGATTCCTGCCAGCCATGTGCCAGCCTGGGACATGCACACAGAAATCTTTGTTTTTCCAGGGGATCTGTGCCAGGGTGGGGTTGGAACACCCCTTTCCCCACCACACACACACTTCCACCAAGTTCTGGGCCACAGCTTCTCGGGCCTGGGAAAGGCATTTGTGAAGCCTGGCACATCCCCATGTTGAAGGGTGGGGAATTAGAGTTGAGCTGACCAGGAAGAGGAGGGACTTCAGGCCCAGGCCAGGCTTCAGCATCTCTGGACTCACCTGGATGCCTGCTGGTAGGTGCCAGCTGCTTGAAGAGATGGGAGGCAGCTAGCCTCCCTGAGGGGCTCCAAGAGCAGGCTGAGGCCACTCACTGGCCTACCTGCCCTCCTCCCCAGGACCCTTCCTGCCTGGACCATGAGGCGTTCTGATTCCACTCCCCACTTAAGGCCTCTGCCTGGAAAGGTGTGTGTGTGGACCCAGATGTGGGAACACTGCCACGCTGCTGTTTCTCACTGACACTTGGAGCTTACCTTCTCAAATTTGCTGGTGGTTTTCCCTTTCATCCTTTGGAGGGGCTATTCCTCTCACAGTATTTCTTCAAGCACTGGATAGACTGAGGAACTTTTTTCTTTCTGTCTTTAGCCAGAAGTGGACTTCCCTGTCCCTCCAGGCAGAGGCAGGAGTGTGGAGTCTGTGCAGAGCCAGCCCCAGGAGCCTGTGAGCATGCCCCAGACACTGACTAGCACGCTGGAGCACATTGTGGGCCAGCTGGATGTCCTCACTCAGGTAGGCCACGCTGTGGGTTCACCCGTCATCCCGTCATCTGCACTTGGTCCCGCATTTGGACCATTTGAAGTTGAACAACAGGTGCTGGATTTTTACAAACATAATTATAATGGACCTGTTTTCCAGTCCAGATTAATGACATTGCAGAGCCTTACTGGGGATCCTGGCTCTTGGAGCCATTCAAGCCCTGGCCAGACCACTAGACTCCAAAATCCCCAATGCTGGGTACTACTGGAGTGTGCTCACCTAGAGCTGGCCTGGGCCACTGAAGAGCTTTGAAAGAAACACTGTGTTTGTTTGTTCCTCCTACTCTTTGCTGGATGGGCACTGCAGGGGCATGCCAGGGAACTGAGTAGTGAGTCAGGGCTTCTGAGAGCCTAGGCTCTGAGTTTGAGCCTGGCCTTTTCCTTATCCTTTGTGCAACCTTGGGGAAATCCCTTCAGTTCTCCAAGCCCTGGTATGTTTATCTGTAATGTGCTGGTGGTTGTGGGCTCTGCCTGCCACATTCATGGTGAGAATTAAGGGAGATGAATCTGGGAAATGTTTGGCCCATGCCTGGCCCTAGGTAGCTGCTCAATAAATGTTAGTTGTGGCCCTGACCACCCTCGTCACTGAGATGGATATGGGCCCTGCCCTCTGGAGCGTAGGTTGGCAGCCATAACACAGGCTCGTAGTGTAGCAGTTTCAGTAAGAGCAAAATCCCCTGACAAGAGATGGTGGCCAGCACTAGGGGCATGCTTGGCAGGGCCATCTCACCCAAGGGAGGAAGAGAGGTCTGGCTGCCTGCGGCTCTGGAGAGGCCATGGGCACGTCCAGGGAATGAGTGAAGCTCCAGGTGGCTGGTATGTGGATATGTGGTTGTGGGGTGGGGGGCAAGGCAGGATTTAGAGGTTCCCCAATTCCTCATCTCCTTGGCTCCTGAGGCCAGGCTGGGACTCTGCAGATCCTCCTCTGCCATGCCAGCACGTGGGTAGAGCGAGGCTGCAAGAGGGACACGTGGTCCACGAGGAAAAGAGATGTTAAAGCCAGGGGGCGGGGGATGGGCAAGCAAGGAAGAGTGGTCTCCAGTCCAGCTCACATGAAGGACGCAAAGGACCCTTGATGTCACTAATGGAAATGGAGCTGAGATGGCATGGTATCCCTTCCCCAGCTTGGGATCGTGGGCTAAGTGAGAAAAGCTCTTCCAGGGTGTGTCATCAGAGCCCAGCTGGGATGGCACACCTTGGGCCCACTGAATAAAGCACTCTTGAAGGGAAAGGCCAGGTGTCATGACTGGGGGCTATGGGACTCCAGGGCACAGTGTACAGACCTTGCTGAGAGGCTGCTAAGCCCTGAGAAGAAGGCATGTGCTGAGAGAGATGTGAGCAGCATGCAAAGACTTAAAAACCACCCCACTTCAAACCCATCAGCAACTGCCTCATGTTTTTCACAGCCTCGCCAAGTGAGAGATTAGGGGAGGTGGAATCAATTAGAACTTTATAGGATAAAATTGGAAATTAAGTCTGAGAAGGTGGTTAAAAATAGCTTCATTGGATCCAGAGGAGTATAACACTAAAAACATTTCCTGTCACTGTGTTTTAGGGGTGCACATGGAAGGTTTTGTTATGTGTTCACAGTTAGGAGTATGATAGTAACTTTTAAAAAACTTGCATCGCAGAGAATAAGTGAAGGCTGGCCTGTGGCCTGTGGCCTTTGACCCATGGCTGGGTGTCTGGATGTCTCAATGCTT
This sequence comes from Pongo abelii, assembly GCF_028885655.2. Taxonomy (NCBI): domain Eukaryota; kingdom Metazoa; phylum Chordata; class Mammalia; order Primates; family Hominidae; genus Pongo; species Pongo abelii. Next base: position 102,277,713 of record NC_085928.1, read on the forward strand.
CTGTGGCACCCTGGTCCTACCTCACACCATTCAGCCCCTTTGCAAATCCAACTGGCAGGCCACCCCCAACCAGATGCCAACAATATCAGCCAGTCACCTGCTTTGCAAAACTGACAGTGTCTGTGTGTTTCTGGATGCCATAAAGCGAGGCATGTTCTTGACGGACTTAATGCATCCCGAGGAAACTTGAGTTCTGCAGATGAAGCACCAGTTGAGGCCTTAAAGTTCAACCCATTTTCAGAACTGTGCATAGCGCCTTTGTGCTAATCCTGGCAAGTTCTCCTCGGTCTTGGCTGTTGGTTGTCTTCTAGGCCAACCTTTCTCTCCTGGAGTTGGGGCATTCTCTAGCTGACGTGTTCCAGCCACAGCCACATCTATCTCCACCAGGGGGTTGAAAGTTTCCCTGTGCCTTTCTCTTGGCATTGGCCCAGCAGAGGCAGGCCCACAGCAGGCCCCGCTCTGGATGGTCCAGACTGACCCAGCCCTCCCCTGAAGCTTAGTGCCAGGCAGCCACCACCATCTGTCTTCCCAAGCGGCTTGTTCAGCTGGGCTTCCTACTTGGTCTGTGGATATTGGTCTCGGGTGCCACCCCATCAGCAAGCACTCCTCGCCATCTGCCCAGTCCTGAAGACCCTTTGTGTTCTGGAGGGGTAGGTTGCCCAGCTACCCCAACACTGATTCCTACTACAAAGTCATCCATGTGAATTGTGCTGTTCTCCTCCGTCGCCCCCACCATCCCTTCCCTCCCCCACAGGGAAGTCTACTTCAGAGTGGCCTTTGAGAGGGAAGCTGCCTTCTGGGTCCTTCAGGCCTCTATCCTGCAGAACATCCTTCCAGGGGAGAGCCATGGGGATGCAGCGGGCAGTAGCCAGGGATGTTTTCTGAGTGAGTCACAGAGTCTCCAGCCCCTGGGTATGACACCCTATTTCAGAGGCTCACAATCTTCAAAACCTTCCTTCCTGCTCAACAGGCTGGTATGGCCCCATGTGGCGAGGTCACCTCTGTGGATGTTTGTGGCCTGTCTGGCACCAGTCTGAGGGTCAGGGACCCAATCTCAGTCCTCCCCAGAGTGACCCCTTCAGCAGCTCCTCTGTGTAAAGGAAAGGCCTGGAAGCCAGGAAGCTGAGTGAGCCGATGGAGAGGAGTGGCTCAGGCTTTGTCTGGCTTCCCCACTGCCTAGCTCAGCGACCTTGGGCAAGTCACTTTGAGTCTGTGTGCCTTACTTTCCAAATCTGGAACACAGAGCTGATAATAGTACCCACTTCATAGGCCTTTTGGGAAGCTCCTTGAATAGTACCTGACAACGCCGTGCACTGCTGATGTGTTGGGTGCTGCCCCTGTTGCTGCCATTGTCATTATCCAAGGCTTGGGGGCCAGGGGGATCTGCATGACAGCACCAGAAATAGCTCTCCCAATTTTCCACTGCCTCATGAAGCTAGACCCTTCCCTACCCAGGAGAGTCATTCCTTGGCCCTCAGAGCAGAGGTGGCAGGTTCCTTCCATGCACACACATTCACTGAGCCCACACTCTGTGTGGTGGGCCCTGTGTGAGACCCAGTCCCACCTTCAGGAAGAACTCAGGACTGAATCTGCCGAGGTCAGAGCCAGGCCTCCCCAGAGGAGCCGGCAACTGGAATCTCTGGAAACAAGTGGGAGCCCAGACACCGGGTCAAGGCCATGGGTCCTCTGGTGTGGAGTAACAGAAGCAGCAGCCCAGGAGTTCACCCTCACCTGATGGGACACTAGGCAAAGTCGAGGCCTGACCCATGCTGAGGGTCTGGGGTAGAGTGGAGATGGGGACACAGAGAAGTTGAGACACGAGCAAGGGCAGTGCTATCATGGCCCCATCCCAGGGGCGATGAGACAAACAGCACTTTGGCTGGCCGCTGCAAGGCTCCTGGTCTCCGGAGCAAGCCAGCAAGTGGGGCAGCTTCCCCCAGCCTTCCCAGGCCAAGAGGCCTTTCAGATGAAGAGGAAACCAAACTGCCCTTGGGACTTGTACAGCATCAGAAACCCTTTAACTCCAGAAATGGGGTTGATGTTTTACTTTTTTATGAATGCCTTTTTTGTAAAATCCATGCATTATTTTTCAAAAGTGTATTTATATGGGGAAAATAGACTTTGGGGTGACCTTGTGAGCCGAGGAGGTGCAGTCTTCAGGCCTCCCCACATAGTTGTTTTAGATGGAAAGTCCTCAGAGTGTGGGGATCACATACTCATCATAGTTGTCATCCTCCTGGTTTTTATCTGAGGCCTGCCACTTTCCAAGGACTTCCCTTTGTGGCCCTCACTTTATCCTCCCACCTGGTGCGTGGCAGCAACATCATGCCAGGTGCAGATAACGTGTTAATAATGGCTTGTTTTGCCTGTCTGGACCAGCCTCGGGGTCCAGCCAGCCTGGGGCTTCTCCAGGAGGCCAGGTGATCCTGACCTCAACCACTGTGGGTCAGAGCTTCCCTAGCTTCCCTTGCCAAACAGTTTTGGTGGAGTTAGGGATGGCTTCATCAAGAAATTCTGCAAACCAAACTTGACCTCCCTGAAAGGTAAGGCCAGAACCTCTTGCCCAGGGCTCTGTGATCAGAGCCCAGCAGGCTGAGTCCCTTAGGTCACCAGCCAAAGAGCACACACACCCTTGCCCTGGCCTGCCCCTGTGTGAGGATGACCCCTCCTTGCCCCAGCAAACACTGAGCTTGCTGTTTGGGGCGTCACTGGTTTCTTCGCTAAGCTTCTCTGGGCCCTAATCCCAGCTGATGCCATGCTTTGAACAGCTGGGGTTTGTTCAGCTTTATACATCCCCATCAGCTGTGGGGAGCAACTGTTCCTCCTTGAGTTTCAGGGCTGCTCTGTTCACCCAGTGAGCCACCTGCCCATCAGCCTGGGCACACCTCCACCATTCGTCACCTGGGTGACCTTGGGCAGGTGACGTCAATCCCAGAGCCTCAGTCTCCTCCCTTGTAAAATGGGGAGAGATGCCTCATTGGCTCCTCTGAGCTCTGCTGTGCGGCTCTTGGTTAACTGGGTGTGCTAGACTGGTGCCAGCTGTTCTGTGAAGCACAGCAGTGAGTCGATGTTCTCCTGGGAGCAATATGGGAAAGCACTGGAGCAGGCTTGTGGCTCAGGAATGACAGGAGTGGACATTCCACAGTCCCCATACCGCTGGACTCAAGTCCCAGAAATGCTTTTGAGTTGCCAGTGAGACTCTAGTGTCTGGCTAGGCAGCAGGATAAGAGAGGGGAGAAAGAAGTCATTCCCCAACTCCGGGAAGGAGGAGGGCACAGGAGGTTACAGAGGCACTGGGGTGTACATAGACACTTGAAAATCAGGCATGGGTCATGGGGCCCATTAGATCAGACCCTTCTACCTGGACCTAGGCAAGAGGGGCCAAGATGGAAGCTCTTTGAAGATGTATATGGTACTTCTATGACAGGTGTTCTTTGAATGTAGATATTGTAATGGTTTTTAGGGAACATGTATTTCCTAACAATGGAACTGAAGATTTTCTTTGGAGGGCTTTTTGTTCCTCGAGCCCCCTATGGGAATTCTCAGGAGCTGCTAGGCCTGAGCTCAGGAGTGTGGGCGTCACATGCTGCAAGCTCCCTGCCCCACTGAGAGATCACTCGCCTCTCCCTCAGGGTCCAAGGGCCCTGCTCTGAGCCTGTTCTGAGACCCACCCCTCCCCTATCCCCTCTGGAGAGAGCACACGCCTGTCCTGTGGCTGCCCTGGGGTCACTCACCTGCTGGGCCTGCCTCAAGTCTTCTGAGAAAGTTGGCTTGACCCCAGAGGCCCGAGGGTTCCAGAGAAAAACCCAGACAAGGAGTCAGAAGCTGCCGCTGCTCAGACCCGGCTCTGCCTCTTTTTGGCTTTCCACCGAGGGGAGATTTTAAGCGCTGCCCCTCTGTCTGTCTGTCCCATGGGGTGGGCAGCAGAGGTCAGCCTCTCAGGTGGGGCCAGGACTTTCCCTGGGGCCTTGTTTCATCTGTTTGCCCCCAGGCCAGTTTCCTCCGTTCTGAGCACCCCTGGAGGACTCTAGGCCGGACCCTGAGGCTGCTAGGCCTGCCTGCCCAGGGATGGGCGCTCAGTAGGTGTGCAAGCAGAGGCCCTGGCCCTGACCCTGGTACTGTTTCCCCTTGTGCTCTTGGGGGTGCTGCCAAGGTGATCTAGGGGTCTTTTTCACAGATGCCGGAAAACTTCGCCAGTGAGCAGGGAGAGAGGCTGTTTCCACAAATAGCCACTGCTACATGAGCTCACCTCCACGCTGGCTTCGTGGCTTCCTTCATGGACCCTCAAGAGGCCAGAGGGCTGCTGCACAGTGCTCAGCTGCCCTCAGGAGTAACAGGTTTCAGTGGTGTCTGGAAGTTGCAGAGGCCCTGGGCCTTCCTTAGGGCAAGGGGTTGGATCTCGGGGGTGTCGACAATGACCCAGGAGCTGGGGAGGCTGCTGTGAGGGGGCCTGGCATAGGCCCAACACACGGCTTGGTGGTTTTGCCTCAGAAGCCCACAGCAAAGTTATTTTTGACTCCAGTTTCACGTCTTGCTGCTTTTTAAAAATATCGAGCCATGAAATTCCTGCTCCAACTGTTTTTTTATGGCACCCAGTGTTTCAGGCTGGCCACAGCAATGCTGTGATGTCACGTTTCAGTTCCTGTGACTCATGGAGCCTGCTGGGCTCCGGGACTTGAAAATGCATGTGGTGGGGAGCAGGCAGGGAGCAGGCCCACCAGCCCTGCTTGTTTGGGTCTCTTTGGCATTTGATTTTGTTAAATGTTCAAGTCATTGCGTTTTGCTGTCCTAACTCAGCAAGGCCAAGGATTTTTGCCTGTTTGCTTTGGGGATAGAGAATGGCCTATTTGCTTTGAGATACCTTAAACCTGCTCCCCCACCCCCCCACCCCCATGGTAGTCCTGGAAGTTCCTATTTGACGGGCTGCTCAGGTGAGGCATCTGGTTCCACACTGGTGGGGAAGTTGGCAGTGCCTGGCCTTGATGTGGGCCAAGCTGCCTCACCACTCTCAGGGGTTCTCTGTATCCCTCTTTCCTGGGAGGACCTGCTGTTGCTTATGGAAATAGAACCCCAATTTTATAGTTATACAATTTTCCCTGGGGATCAGTCCTCCCATGTGCACCCAGACAGAATTTGTTGGGAGGGTATAGAGTGAAAGTCACCTGGTGTGTCTTCCCATGATCCCAGGAGGGCGTGTGCAGCCCTCCTAACACTGCTTCCACTCGCAGACAGGGCCATAAGGGTGGTGGTGGGTTCTGCAAAAATGGGCCCCCTCTCTGCATCAGCACATCTAGCCAGCTCACCTGCTTGGTCCAGAGTGGATATAGCCACCCTCCTTGTTGTGGACCTTCATGGATTGCCCTTTTGGCCAGAGTCATGTTCAGGACAACCTAAACTTCTTTGTGGGGGTTTGGAAACTAGAGGCTTGTTTTCCTTCTGTTAAGAGGCTATTTCTGGGGGACAAGGGACTCAAGACACTGTCTGGTCTGTGCCAGGGACACACTTGGTGGCAAAGGTACTGGGGGAAATGTCTGTCTGCCTGGGCCCCTGGCCATTCCCCAGCGCTGTTACTATTTTTGGCATTTTTCCCAAAGGCTCCTCTGGCTTTGCAAATGTGGCGGGACAGGGGAGCCTGCGTCTTCCCCAAGTCGCAGGTCAGGGCCAGTGCCCTGCCTCCTTCGTGACATGCAGCCTGTGAACAGCACTCAAAAACGGGCAAGCTCGTGTTTGCAGGGGGACTGGATGGCAGCTCCCATGGGGGTCTGGCAAAAAACTCTGGTTTTCCATCTTTTATCCCGTCTGTGGTTGTGGCAGAAAGCACCGCCTTCCCAAAGAGGCTGCAGATTGAAGGCCCCTGCCTGCCAGATGGGCTTGACAGTGGCCATGGTTATCTCTGGGGCCTGGGAATGTTCATGGTCAGTCATATGAGATTTCTTCTGAGGCTCTGAGCAGGCTTGGAGATGGGGGAGGGCTGGGAGATGGCAGGCGGGAGTGGGTGGTGGAGAGCAGAGGCCGGGAGCAGGGAGAGAGGCCCATGCAGGGACATCTCATTCGGGCTGAATCTAGGCTTGCTCTGAGAAGAGGAAGGGAGGGGACTTCACGTGATTTGCTCTTGCTCCTCTGGGACCTGAGGGCCCTCCAAGGAAAGGCCAAACACAGGCCACAAGAAAGGGGCCTGTGTTATGACAGGAGCCCCAAACTGGCCTGCACGGCTCTGAGATCAAGTAAGCCACAGCCTAGTTCATCACAGCTGACCCCGTGACCTCTTGGTGCTTTCCTGAATGAGGCACCACCACAGCAGGGCCAGGAAGGGCTGTAGTTGGGCCTGCTTCTTCCTCCCATGCGCTCTGTAAAGGGCCCTGATCCAGGCCTGTAGTATGGGTACAGAACCTCATCATGCCCACAGTGGCCATGGCTGAGGAAGCAGAGGAAGCACAAGAAGCCTTGAACTTAGCATGGCATTTGGGAAGCAATTATGTGCCCCTTGCCCTTCTGATCTGGACCCAGCCAGTGGCTCCAGAAAGCTCACTAAGATGATTGCCCAGGTTTCCCCACTGTGGATCAGTGGATGCTTGGCAGGATGGGGGAGCCTTGAGACTCCATCCCTGGTGGCTTGTGCCCTTCTTCCTCCCGGAGGTGGCCTTGCTGGGTGGTAGCTACAGCCCGACTTGCCAGGCTATACTGAGACTTCCAGGCCTCCAGCAAGCTATCAAGATGTCTGGCTTAGGATGATCATGTCTTATTGGGTCTTGGGAAAGTAGTTAACTAACTACTTTATATGGATTGTTGGAAAAGTCAGCCTCTGAAGAAATGGGTTGCAGAAGGCAGCCAAAGCCAAGGTACACACCCCATGCTCAGCCCTGTTTGGACTCACCCTGGAGTCGGAGTCCAGCAAAGCCTATGGCCAAGCATGACTGGTGTCCTACACCTTGGGGCCTATCCCGGTCGGACACTCGGCTTCCCTGGTGGCCTGTGCATGGCTGGCAGAGATGTGCTTGAACCCACCCCAGTGTCAGTGGGGCTGTGGCTCAGGTCCTCCCTTTGGGTGTGAGCAGCACCCCATGGGTCCCAGGAGCATCCGGTTTTATGAATGGTCTGAGTGGACCCACTTTTTATAGCTTCTTCTTTTGGGGGAAAGAGTGATATGGAAAAGAGAGCTGTGTTCATTTAAAAGGAGGTGCTTTTAAGCCATGAGGAAGGTAAATAGCCAAGATTCCTTAATCTGGTAGCTAATCCACTAATAGAAAATAGTGTTTCATGTACTTCCTGAAGAGCGCTAATCCTCAGTAGAGGTGGGGGCTGGGGGATGCAAAACTGTCAGAGAAATCCTATATCCCTGAGATAATGTGAAACAGAACCACGGACCATAGGCTCAAGGGACCAAAAGCTCATTTTCTGTTGTTTGCAGCAGACTGTGGGGTTAGGGGGAGTAGTTAAAAAGACAGTTGCTGGGCCTAGAGAGATTGGGAGGAATTTTTTTAGAAATTGTTTTTTTGTGTGAATTGGCTGTGTGTGATCCTGGGCATGTTAGCATGTCAGACATCAGCATGAGAGGGGAACTCCATTCCTTCCTCTCTGAGGTTCAGGCCTCAGAGATTTTAGTCATCATCAGACCAGGACAGAGGTGGGAAGGGGAGGAACTGGACTGCTTCCTTTACTCCCGCCCCCACTTCCTGCCGAAGCAATGAGGCTTCCTCCCTCCCAAGACTAGCTGGTGGGGCCTGGCCCCTCCTACTGCCCGCCCCACTCCCCCTCTATCCCTTCAAGCTCACCAGGTCCAAGACCCACGCTGGGGTGAGTGTTCCTCACAAGCTGGGTGGGCCCATCCCTAGATTAGGCCTGCCCTTTGGCCTGGAGGACCTGGGCTGGCAGGCACCGGACCTGTGTTCCCTGCATTCCCATGGCACTCAGGGCTGGGCATTTGTCCATCCAGTCAGTACTCAGTGTGCACCTGCTGTGTACCAGGTGCTGTCTAGGAGCAGGAAGACAGTGATGAGGAAGAATAGACAACAATCTCTGTCCTCATCACTGGCATACAGACTGACTGATGTCCACAGGCTGCTCGAGGGGCATCGTTTGTACCCTCTGACATGAAGGCCCCTGAGCTGCAGACCATTAGGTACTGGTTGGTGGCTGGGGCCAGGAGGCAGAGCCTTGGGTGGTGCGAAGGTGCTGCAGGCCCTGTCTGCAGAGGGCTAGGCTGGCCCCTCTGGCCCCCCAGTCACTGCTGACACGTGGCAGTAGGCTAGCAAGGGCACCACCAGCAAGTCAGGGTCCTGCGTGTGTACACACACAGGCGTACACCAAGTGACAAAGCTGGAGTTGGCAGGATACAACGCAGAGCTAGGGTAGGCAGTGGGGCCCGGCAGCCCTGCTTTGTTTTGATAGCTCATGAGACCCCACAGCAAAGAGATTCCCCTTTTACTGTATCTGTTTTAGATCTTGAGAATCTGAGTGAAGTCAAAACCATGCTACAGGGGAGATTAATTCAACATTTTTCATCTTTGCAGTGAAGCCAAAGGAAAGTTAGACATTCAGTGCAGCACAGTTGAGACCAGGGGTGTTGAGTCAATGGCCAGCCCTAGGACATTTGCCCTGGTCTGCCACAAATGTCCTCAGTGGTGTGGCCGAGTGACTGTGCCCTCTCCCTGAGACTCAGAGCAGCGGGGGCCACGCCACCTCCGGCCCAGTTATCTGGCTCCTGTGTTGGTGGGGAGGAGACTGGAGAACCCCAGCCCCACCAGGGAGACCTCATGGGGGCGCCCACATCAACCGCAACCCAGGAAATGATTAAAAGGAGCTTTTCATCACAGGAGAACTTAAAGAAGCAGCCAGACCACCACGTGCATCAATGGCTCACACCCTCCCAAACCTGACCACAGGCTGCCCTATTTGGGGCCTCATCAAGCCCCATCTGTGCCCATGGCTCCCCCAACATCCCAGAGCTCAGCCAGGGCAATGGCTAGAGGAGTCATGTTCCCCATAGTGCATGCCTGTGCCTGGCCAGACAGAGCAAGTGCTAGATGCATATTTGCTATTAATATGAATATTGCAGTGACTATGAGAGGTGTGTTTTACAGACAAGGAAACTGAAGCCCTGAGTCTGGTAACTTGCCCAAGGCTGCTCGGCGATTTAGTGGTCAAGTTTCCCTTTGAACCTAGGCCATGTAGCTGAGGAGCCTTCGTGCTTACCACATGGGACCAAGGTTCCCCACTAGGAATCCCTCAGTGGCATTTTCCAAGGGCCTGCACCCATGAGGGGAGGAAGGCAGGCATCCTAGCAGCGGGACCAGGGCGAGGAGGCTCCTAGGGTAGGAGAGTGGGCGGGCCTCAGGTGGGCGGGGTTGGGCAGGGAAGGCAGTATTGGTGGGCAGCATAGGGCCTGGAGGGCCACGGGAATGCCATGCCACAGAGTCTGGCCTTTATTCCTGAGCTCTTGGATAGGAAAGGGGCACGGAGAAGCAGTGAGGAGGCAGAGGGTGAAGGGTGTCCCAGGAGTAGGGCAAGGGGAGTCACCAGGAAGCCTAGGTGTGAGGATGGGGACTGAAAGGAGCAGGCAGGAGGGGCACCTGAGTGCCAAGAGGGAAGTGCCTCGAGCCCTGCCTGGGAGGCCCTAGTGTAGGAGGAGCCCAGCTGGGGCGGGGGATGCGGTGCCTGCCTGAGTCTGGCGAGGGCAGAGCCCTGATGTGGCTGCCCCTGCCAATGGTACACTGACCAACCCAGTGTGGCCGCCAGGGGGACCTGGGACAGCATGGCCCTGTGTGTTCACCCTCCTACTGCCTCTCCCAGGCTTCACCCAGCTGCTGCCTCTCCTTTCTCTCAGTCAGTGTGGCTTTCCATCTTGCCCCATCAGCCACTGATGCCTTATCTCCTGGCCTCCCTGCAAACCTGCCAACCCAGGACAGTTGCAGCTCCCCTTGCCACTGTGTCCCCAGCCCAGGCAGAGTGCTTGGTGGGACACATGGCTGGATGTTGGCTCCGCCTCCACCCATCAGTCTGGCCCAACCACCTTGTCCACCTCCATGCCACCTGTCTTCCAGCTCAGAGGAGGCTCCCATAAGAACCAGTACCACTCACCAAGGAGGGCCCCAGGTACCACCACCCAGGGCTCTGCTAAGAGCAGGATGTGGATATGGGGAAGGGCCCTGGCCAAGGTGAGCAGGAGGCCCCTGGGAAGAGGGGCTGCCCTAGAGCTGGGGGGCAGGGGGATGGAGTGGGGAAGCCTCGAGTGAAGCCTGCACTTGGAGAAGTATTTTTAAGGATCTGGCCACCCTTGTTGTTTCCTGCCCCTAAGATGTTCTTTGCTGTCAGTGGTGGTGGAGTAGCTTTCCCCGCAGCCTAGACGGGACTGGTGCTGCAGCTGTGTCAGTGCTCGGAAGCCCCCAAGAGCTAGGGTCCCTTGTTTGCTGCCTGTGGTGGGTGCCTGACAGAGGTATGGGAGTGAATGATGTTGGCTGCCCCCAAGGAGGGTCGTGAGTGTCCCACAACTCCTCAGTTTTGGAGAAGTTACGGCTCCAGCTTCCCTGCCATGTTTGCACATGAGTGCATGAGGGAAGCCTTCAGCAAAGGTGGTGACGACAATGGTCATGGGAGGAGGAGCAGCTCCTGGAAGGGACCTGTCTCTGAGGGTGTGCCCTTGGTCTGTGCTCTGAAGTGCCAGTCTGTCCATTCACTTCCGTTTCATGGACTGTAGGACCAGGTGACTGTGATCAGTTCCTAGGTCGAGGCTCTTCTCCGAGTTTATTCTGGAACCAGCGTTCTACAAACTGGCCACAGGCACGTGGGAACAGCATCCTCCCTGGCTGTGCCTACTCAGACCTGTGAGCCTGGTGAGGCAGTGCCAGGGAGTGGAGGCTTCTCTGTTCCCTTCTGTTTCGAGCTGAGGGCCCTAGGGCCCATATCTCTTCCCTGCTCAACCACTTGAGGCCAAGCACCCTGGCCTCCTGACAGTTCCAAGAGTGTGCCTCAGGGCCTTTGCACCTGCTGCACCTAGTACTTGGAAAGCACTTGCATTGGCTCATCCTGTGTTGCTTTCTCCCAGAGGCCTTCCTGTCAGAGTTGATGCTCTCCTTCCCAGGCCGGGCAGCCCTGTCATCAGCCCCATAGCAGGTGAGCTGTGGCAGGGGCCTGACTCCACCCGGAGCTCAGTCCCAGGTGGCCAGACACACACTCTGCTCCTGTTCCCCTCGCCCTCTCACCAAACACAGAGTGGAAAGGGAATGAAGAGGCCTTGAAAGGAAATAGAAATGAGAACTGGGAGAGAAGCTAAGGAAAAAGTGCAGGACAAGCCCACCTCAAGAGAAAACCAGGCCAGGGAGAAAAAGAGGCTGGGGCTGAAAGAAGGGGAGGTCACACTGGGAGGAGGTGGCCAGCAGGAGAAAGGAGGGACAAAGGAAAAGCCCACATAGCCCAGGAAGAGTGCTGGGGTGTAACTAGACCTGAGGGGAGAAAGTGGGCATGACGGACTGTACGTCACTCCACGGGGTGTGAGGCGCAGCCAGGTGAGTCGCACCTGTCCTCGTTTGCTCTGTTTCGCCACGTATGAGGGTGGGGGCTTCACCCTCTCCGGAAGCACTATGCTCCCACCTCCTCTGTGCCTGTCCAGAGAGGAACTCTTCCTGTACCTCTGCAGAGCCCATGGGGGTGTCACACCGCCCATGCCTCTCGCCAGCTGGAGGGTCATACAGAGGCCCCTCTGAACTCTCGTGATGCCCCAGATGCCCGAGTCCCCATCACATACCTCAGAGGAGCTAAGGCTCTCCCCCCAGCCACCTCAGAGGCCAGCAGAGCTGCATAAACCCAGGCTCTGTCCCAGACAGGACACCTGAACTGGTCAGTTTGGGCCATTGGTGGGCGTGGAGGATGATATGGCATCTGGGCTTAACTGTTTCAATCTCGGAGCCCTGTGGGGACCATAGCAGGCTTTCAGCAGACACCTAATTACTCTAGGTCAGTAGAGAAGGACGCATCTGAGGTAGTGAGGTGCAGACTGGGGGTATCTGTTGAAATGTCCCCAGTGTTCCTCTTCTACTTGGAGTTGGGGGCCCAGGTGCCAGACATGTCTCTGAGGACTTGTATTTCAGTGCAATTTCTTTGGGCATCACTACAATTTTTAGGGGGCTAAAAATAAAAGCCTGTCATTTTAAAATCAGTTCTTTTTATACCATGCTCAGAAGGCCCTTTAAGGTGTTACATAAAACGTCTTACACGTCTTGAACTGTGAGTGAGAGAAGGCACACTCGCCCTCTGAATGTTGCCCCAATAGGACAGATCACAGTGTCTCCCCTGAGCGGGAAAATTAAGATTCAGATAGAATGCCATTGTTCACCCTCTCCTGGGGGGATTTTCCTTGGAGAGCTCAGGCAGATGAATCACTGCTAGAAGCCCTACCACCTGGCCCAAGCTCCTAGATCCACTGTCCAGCTACTGAGAGCCAGCCCAAGCTAGCCTGTCACCATGCTCTTGGTTTTGGTCCCCAGCATCTTGGCATCCTCCCTGTTGGGTCACCTGGGTTGGGCAATCCCTCCTTCATCCCCACCAAGGAGATTTCCAGGACGTTCAGCCCATCTCTGACATCACCCTGGGTCCTGGCAAGGCCCTCGGCTCCCCTGCTCTGGACTCTGCTCTCCAGCCTGCAGGGGCCTTGTGGGTCCACTGCCCTTCCCCCTCCCCCCTCTTCCTTCCCTCCTCACCCACTGGCTGCCCTCGATAGGATCCTCAGTAGTCCCAGTCTTAAAAATGCAGTGCAACTCTGCTGCTGGCTGAGGCTTCTCAGACCACCCCATGCCTGCCAGACCCTCTCAGCATTCTTGGGGGTCCTCATACTCAGCCTGTGCAATCTGGAGCCCGTCTTCTGCCTCTCCTGCAGGGTCAGTCCTTGTCTTGTGTTCTTGGCCTTGGAGCACATGTCCTCTCTCAGACCCCCATCTAACTCGTCACCAGGTACTGGTGCTTCATTCTTTGTGGCTATCTCTGGTTCTGTCCACTTTCCTTCCTGGCTTCTCCTGCCCCCAGTCCAAGCCACTGTCATCCCCTCTCGTTCTCTCTTGCCTGCACCTCACCTTCCCACAGCCATGAAGCCACTCCCAGACTGTCCCTGTGTAGTAGCCAGAGAGGTCTCAAATCCCCTCAGCCTAGCACCCCCCAGCACCCTCCTGCTCTGAGGGTGAAGATGAAGCTGCTAGGCATGACTTGCAGAGCCCAACCCCATCTCCTGCCTCCCCCGAGGCCCCCTCTTCTTGCTCCAGCACACGCGCCTCCTATGGTCCATCCCTCCCGTTTCTTACCTTAGCGGCCAGCTCAGGGCCTTCGCACACACCATTCTTTGGGTCCTGATCCTCTTCCTGCCCCTCTTGCCCCTCTGTCCCCCGAGTGTAGCCCACTGTCTATGCGCCTGCGTAGCATCTGCCTCGTTTAACTGGGGTGCACCCTGTGGGCCCAGCCGAGTCTGCATATTATCATCCTGGGCCAGGCACAGGCCAGCGTGGGGAGGTGCTTTGTGAGAGTTTGAGTAAGTGAAGAGTGAGGGCAAGGGTCAGCAAATTTAAACAGTAAAGATTTTAGGCTTTGTGGGCCATACAGCCTCTGTCAACCTGCCACTGGACCCAGAAGGCAGCCAGAGACCATACGGAAGCCAGCAGGCTTGTCCATAAAACCTTATTTACACAAAGGGGCAGCCGGCCGTAGTTTGCTAACCCTTGGCCTAGAGAAACAACAGAATACATTCGATGGCAAACAAGTGATTTTAAGGCCAAGGTTTTCTTGAGAAGGGCCATGGCTTCCAGGAAATTGCTGGTAACAGAGTAGGAAAAGGGTTCAGAAATGAGCCCCCAGGTGAACCTCGGGCAGATGTGACTTTGAAGATAAAACTTCTGGAGCCCTGCTGACCACACCCCATGAGGCTTCCTGACACTGGCCATGAGGGCCTTGACTTGGGAGGCAGACAGTATCAGGTGAGGAATGACAGTGCCCAGGCCATAGGGTCCTCACTCCGGCTTCCTGTCACTCCGATTTAGGGAGAGGTACCTTGTTTAAAGGTGAACCTTGTCTTCAGGGGATGGGGCACCCAGCAGTGACCCAGGCGAGTTCCACAGCGTGTTTTGGGGCTGATCACTTAATGCTGCAGTGGTACAAGTGCCGGTGAAAGAAGCATTGACAGTGAAGTGATTGAGGCAGCTTCTCGTGGTGCATCCAGGAGGAGGTTCTTGTCACTATGTCCTTTCAGTTCCTATAACATTGAGTTTTCATGGCTCACATGAATTATCCTTATGACCTTTGTAATAATTCCAAACCTAAATGTTTAGCCAGGTAAGAGACTGCTTTTCAGGGGGTGGTGACACATGAGGCCTGACAATGTGAGGGGGTGGGTGACCCTGGGGGCTGTCCATTCCCACTATGGCTGAGGTAGGAGTTTCTGCTCATTTAATTCGGAGCAGCTAGGCCAGGCAGCCTAAACCAGGACAGCAGGTGCTGCTGCCGGGTGAGGACAGGGATCCCCGAGTCTTTCCTCAGGCTGCCTGGGTTTGGGCATCAGGGCTGGAAGTGGGATGGGACACCAGCAGGCCTCTCCTTTGGCATTCTTGATGGGGACAGAGCCAAGATGCACACTGCCCAGTGCTTTAGCGTGCGCACTGCAGCCAGGCCACCTAGGCTTACAGCCTAGGCTTGTCACTGATAAGCTGTGTAACTTTAGGCAAGTTACTTAATCTCACTGTACCTCAGTTTCTTCATCTGTAAAATGGGGATGATAAAAGCTCCTACACTGAAGGTTTGTTGAAGTTTTTGGCACACACGAGCGTCGCGTGAAAGTCAGCTGCCAAGAGAAGCCCATAGAGCAGAGGGTCAATGATCAGGGTGAACTGCCCTGAACCCAGTCCCAGGACTTCTGCTGGTCCCCTCATGTTTAGGCTCCACACCCCGACTATACGGAGGACTTAAGAATGTTCCCAGGGTGGCACCAGGTCCCAGGAGAGGGAATGTGCTGCCTGGTTTCTCCAAGGTCAGCAGACAGAAGGGGCTGCACTGTGGGAGAGTTGGACCCCAGCAAGAGGGAGTTCTGGGAGATGGGCCATCTTTCCTGGCCACTTTGCCCAGGCTGCCCCCTAGCAGCCAGAGCCCTGGACTCCTCAACCCCTTCGTCAGTTTCCCTTTACCCTGCCCCAAAGCCAGAAGCCATGGACGCTTGTGTCAGGCAAAGCAGTTTCCCTTGTTGACACCTGGCACCTGACACAGCCCATACCTCTTTGGGGACCTTTTGAGGGGCTAGGACCAGACCTCTGGCCCCTGCTCCCCTGTACAGAGCACAGGGTGAGAGGCAGTGTGATCAAGGAGCTGTTTGGAAGGTCAGCACTCATTTTTCCTTGAATAAATGAAAGTCATGGCTTCCAGGCTATGGAGTGTGGACCCGGGGAGGCCGCAGAGGTATTTGCCTGCAGAGCGCTCCTCCTCACCCTCCAGGGCAGGTGTGGCCTTGTCTCCAGCCTGGTGAGGACAGGCGCTGGTAGCAGGAGAATTCCCGGGGTGGATGGAGCATGAGGTGACGAGAGCAGCCTGCTTGGCTGGGCCCCGCTGGGAGTTGGGCCACTAGGCAGCAGGTGAAAATGGCAGTGGCCTGTGTACACCAAGGTAGCATGTATTTTCTGAACCCTCATATGGGTATATGGGGATGTGCTTACTTTTTGTTCTGAACCGACAGGTAAAGATCATATACATTCTGAACAAGGCCACATGATATGGCTCCAAACCAGTCTGTTCCAGGGATACCCCCCACACACCCCTTCTGCCACCTCAGATGCTCTCCTGCCCTCCTCCCACAGCTCCCGTGCAGCTGGGGAAGCACGGTGGCACTGTGGTGGCCTGTCCTGGCTGCTCTGGACCTGTGGCCCAGACAGACTCCCTGCAGGTGGCCTGCTAGCCCTCCTGCCTGTGTGTGCCACCAGCCCTGAGTGTGTCTCCACTTTGCCACTTGGATGCCCGATGGGGCATTGCCATCATGGGGGAACCCCTTCCTTCCCCTTGTAGAGGGAAGGCACACCAGCAGCATTTGAGATTTCCATGTTTCAGCCGGGCGCAGTGGCTCACGCCTGTAATCCCAACATTTTGGGAGGCCGAGGCGGGCAGATCACAAGGTCAGGAGATCAAGACCACGGTGAAACCTCGTCTATACTAAAAACACAAAAATATTAGCTGGGCACAGTGGCGGGCACCTGTAGTCCCAGCTACTCGGGAGGCTGAGGCAGGAGAATGGCGTGAACCCGGGAGGCGGAGCTTGTAGTGAGCCGAGATTGCGCCACTGCACTCCAGCCTGGGCGACAGAACGAGACTCCGTCTCAAAAAAAAAAAAAAAAAGAGAGATTTCCATGTTTCACTGTCTATGAGGAGTCACCATTTTCTGTGAAAACGAGGCCCTATGCTTTATTAAGAAAATTTGATTTTTAAGAAAAATATAAAAATTTTTAAGAAAGTAGGATTTTTTTTTAACTACATGGAACAGAGAATGCCAGACAGCATTCTAATGTACAGAAATCCAAAAGGCATCCTGCTCTCCCAGGCCTTCTCCTGGCTCAGAGTGGGGGCAGCTGGGATCACATGTGCTGGGAAGGGCCTGGTGGACTTCTTTCTCCCTGATGGTGGCCACCACACGGCACCTTGGCAGAGAAGGAACAGGGGAAGCCGAGACCAAACACAGAGATGACACAGCTCCTCTGAAGCTAGGCTGGAGGGGGGGAAACTGCCTTGAGGGGTGTTGGGCCTCGTAAAAGCCTGTTTGTCTACTGTGCTGTGAAGTGATTCTCAAAACTCTGAGAGGAAGGCCTCAACGGGGTGGCACCCTTCATGCAGGGAGCTGGTTGTGAAACAGGTGATGCTTCTCTTTTCAAATAATTTAGACACATTTAGTGGTCACATTCCTACTGAGCTGAAGTATGGGCCCCCTATGGAACTAAGTGGAGGCCCTTGTATTGACGTTGGCCCAGCACCTCACCCACGTTTTCTGGGCCCACTATCTCCACGTTTGCAAATTGGGTTCCTGTGAAAAGTTTGAAAAAAAAAAAAAAAGCAGAAGAGGAAAAACAGGCTCCTCTGCTGCGGCCTTGAGTTTGGGGCCATCGGAAAAAGTCTGGATGGAGAATGATTTTGGCCCTGTGAGTTTCACAGCAGCCAGTGGAAACTTCCAGGAATGCTGCCCCAGGCCAGCCAGGGGCTGTTTCCGCTGCCACTTTTACGAGCTGCAGACCCCCTTCCCCGGCTGGCCGGCCAGCACAGGGGGAATGTGATGGTCTCTTTCAGCTCAGCTCTGCCTCTCAGGGTGCAGTTTGTGTTCCATGGGCAGCAATTTTTCCAGGCTCTGTCCAGTGACAGAGGGTTCAGAGTCCTCACAGCCCCGATTAGCCCGTTTAGAAGGGGCCAGCCACCAGGCGGAGCACCCTCCACGGCAGCTGATGTCTGTGCCGGACACTGCAAGAATTTATAGCAGCCTTACAGGGGGAAACTCCCTTCTAAAATGTTTCAATGTTTTATTAAATGTATGAAAGAAAGTTTCCTTTCCACTGGACCAAGGCCCAGGACTTCATGGAGCCCCAGGGAAGGGGGCAAAACCTCTTGGGAAAACACACGGGTGAGGTTAATCTGACCCTCCTGATGCCTATGGGCTGCACAGTACCGGAGTCAAGGCTGCCATACTCACATGGGCTCATCCAGTGGCCGGCGGGGGCCTGGCATACAGTAAGGCACTCAGCCAACCCTAAAGAGGGAAGTGAAATGACGCCAAAGGCGTCATGGCCAGCATGGTCCAACCTGCGCAAGTGATGAGTGGGGCAGGCTTGCTCTGGTTCAGCCCCTCTTTGGGGAGCATGCAGGCTCCCAGACAGTGCTGCCCCTCTGCTGACACTCTATCCAAAGCCAGAGGAGGAGGGCAGCTTTTCCCAGCCTGTCTGGGAGCGATGTCTGCAAGACTGGCCCTGGCCCATGAAGCACATGCAGCTCCAGCAGTTGGGGGCCTTTGGCAGGCCAGGCAGCCAGGTCTGCAGGTGAGCCATTGTGCTGGGTGTGTAAGAGAGGCCAAGAGAGCAAGGGCCCAGCTTCAGGAAGGCAGCATGATGACAAGCATGGTCAGAGTGAGCAACTGCTGGGCTGCTGAGTTACCCAGGCCATGAGCTTGGTTGTCCTTAGCACTGGAAGGAGAAAGTGAGCTCAGAGAGATTAAGTTGTCATGGCCTGTGATTGCCCTGGGCTGAAGTCCCAGATAACATATCCTATAGTAGTATTCGTTGGACTTGGACAGGCAGAGACCCTCCTGGGATCAGGGGACTCACCTCCCTGCCTTTGTCCCCTGCCAGCCTGGGAGGCTCTTCCAGGTGTGAGGGGAAGGACCTAAGTGGAGTGCCATCATTTGTGGGTGCAGTTTTCTCACCTCTGGAGTGGAGGTGGTTGATGGTCTCCAGTTGTTTATGGACAGTGCCTGGCTCAGACAAGGTAGCTGGTTTTGCTCCAGAACTCCAATATAAATACCAGGCCACCAGGATGGGGGGTTCCTGACCCCTTGGTTCTCTTGAGAAATGACCAAAGGCTATGGGACCTGCCATCTAGTTTCCCTCACTGTGTCCCCACCCCTCTGCCCACAAACATCAGAGATCAGCCATCCAGAGCCAGCAGAAGCAGACATAAAGGCAAGGGCTGTCCCAATAGCACCAGAGACAAGGGGCCTGGCAGAACCCCTGGGTGGAAAGAGCCAGCTGGCATTTGGGCAGTGGCTGAGGCAGCCAAGTGGGGACTGGCCAAGGGGGTCCCTAGAGCAGCCTGGTGGCCCTTCTGTGTTCTGATCCAACCACTGTTTATTTTGCAGACAGTCTCCATCCTGGAGCAGCGGTTGACACTGACAGAAGACAAGCTGAAGCAGTGTCTGGAGAACCAGCAGCTAATCATGCAGAGAGCAACACCGTGATCAGGGGAGCAGGAATCAGGAGCTCGGTTGATTTGCGGGTGGCAGGCCAGGGATTTGTACCGTGGGACTTGGGTAAATAAAGGGGACTGAACTCTGTGGGAATCACATCCATACCAGAGCCCTGGATTTTTGTGGTTCTGCCCTCCACCTTGCTGTCTGCACCAGGAGACTCCACCTGGCAGCCAGAGGTCCCCAGTGGGCTGGGCTCACACACAAATGATGCTTCAGACCCGACTGAGAGGACCACATTTTGCTTAATGTAAAGGAGCCACTTAAAAATGTCTGCTCCTTCTGGGTCCTGAGATTGTGGCTCCCCCTCTGGTGGAGGAGGTGGCCCCACGATGGCTTGATTTTCACTCATCATTTGGACCACGTGACTGGCTTTTCCTACCTCTGCCATGGTGTAGAAATTGATTGCACATTGATTGGATGAGCCGGGGGTTTTCTCTAGATCTGACTAAAGGCCCAAAGTGGGCCCATCTGAGTCAGGTTTGTTGGGAACAAGCCCTCTCAAGTGGGTGGTGGCTTTTCAGTGGCCCTGATTTCTGTTCCACATGTGTTCACTGGAGCCAGGTGACTTCCTCCTTGCGTGAGTGAGGACACAGGAATCTCAAAATTAAACCTGACTTCATTGCACTTGTTGCAGGAGTGGCTTATGCTGGATGACACTTAATCAATCTTCCCATCCCCAGGGCCCAAACAGAATGAGAATGGTGACTTGGGAGGGCCTCCGCCAGGATTGCCTCTGAGGCCAGGACACCCCTGTTTGCAGCTGTTTAGGGTGTCTGGGAACAAGGGCAGTCAGAGCCCTTGCATGCACCCACCTCCCTCTGGCTGGCCCCCACTGACTGCTTCTGTTGGGACTCAGAGGCCTCAGGCACCTGAGTTTCCATTTGCTCCTGAGGGCTTCCATAGTGTCCTCCCTCTGCCCCTGTGCTGGGGAAGCCAGGACAAGTGTTTTCCCTGTGTCTGTGTGTTGCCCGTGCCTTCCCTCTTCAGCTTCTTGGGGCTTAGCCAGCCAAGGAGGTCTTTATCCTCAAACACACCTGCCCTGCCCTGGGGAATGGGAAGTGGTGTTAGATCTTCCCAAGAGCTGTCAGTACCACGTGGTCAGTGGGTTCATAGCCTCTGCAGCCTCCAGGTGGAAGCAGAGCCTTCATGCCTCAGAGCCTGGACTGACAAGAGGGCAGCTGTGTTGAGTCCTGATGACGGGATGCTTTCTCTGGCCTACGCTGGGTGGGGAAGGAGCTGCCTGTTGCCAGCTGTGTGACCTCAACATTGTGATCTAACCTCTCTGAATCTTGGGTTCTTATTGTGTGAAGTGGTTGTGATACCCTCCTCTGGTGACAAGGTAAGCAATGCACTGTGCTCAGTGCAGAGCAGGTGCTCAAGAGAAGCCCATCACTCCCCATCCCCACCAGTCCCACTGGATCTATAGGGTCTGCTATCAACACCTTACTCTCCCTGCACTGTCGATGGGAAGAAGCTGCGGGCTCAGGGTGCTCTGGCGGCTGCTGGGACCTGCTGCACTTTTCCCATGTGGCCCTGCCGGTGTGTGGAAGAGCCTGGTAGGCCTGCTGGTCCATGCTGGCAGGTAAGTCTCTTGGCTACCTCAGGAGGCTTTGAAGGAGAGTCTGGGCAACTGCAGGTCAGCCTGCTAAGAGGAGGTGCAACTTGTGGGGCCAGCCATGTCAGTGCCCTCCCATGCCAGCCCTCCTGCCACCGGACCAGCACTGGGCTGCCTGTTGTGGCTTCCGGACCTGGGCTTGGACCTACCATGGGTGGAGACTCTGATGATTTGAGCAACCAGCCCAGGGCAAGGTCATCTCCAGAGACAGATGATGGTCCCTCGCTGGGGGCAGCAGGACATGCGCAGGGTCTCCAAGGCATTGTGTGTCAGGTCTTGCTCTCAGGCCAGACCTAGGTTGCCATCACCCCTGTCTTCAGTTTACACCAGGATCGAGTTTGGAATCTCTGTGAAATCCACCTTTCTCTGCTGGAGGACGTGGAGTTGCGGGAGGTGGTCTTAGGGGTAGTGGTGTGGTATTTGTCCCTGATTGTTGACTGCCAGTGGAAGCTCCACTGGTTACTAGATGTAAGGGATCAGGAGGAAGGACTCGCCCCCACACACTTGTAGTATGATATCGGCGTGTCCTGGGACAGCCTGACGTGGGCTGTCCAGATAGAGACAGGCCAGAGCCAGCGCCAAGCTTGGATAGGCCCACGCTCAAGCCCCACAGACTGTCGGAGGGCTCTGCTAGAGTGGTCTGGGTGTCCACGCCCACACCCCTCCCTTGATGGAGCCACCAGCCAGACCTGGAATTTGCCGGCAGGATGTTCTTCTTGGAATGCTGCTCTTTAAAACAGCACAGGCCAGGGGTGGTGGCTCACGCCTGTAATCCCAGCACTTTGGGAGGCCGAGGCGGGAGGATCACTTGAGGCCAGGAGTTCAAGACCAGCCTGGCCAACATGGAGAAACCCCATCTCTACTAAAAATACAAAAATTAGCCGGGCATGGTGGCTCACGCCTGTAATCCCAGCTACTCGGAAGGCTGAGGCAGGAGAATTGCTTGAACCCAGGAGGCGGACGTTGCAGTGAGCCAAGATCATGCCACTGCACTCCAGCCTGGGGGACAGAGCAAATCTCCGTCTCAAAAACAAACAACAAAAACAAAACAGCACAGAGACTGCTTCCACCAAGCCAGGGGGTCAATGTGTATCACCATGCTGAGGGCAGAGCTGGGGGTGGGGTGGGCACTAAGGCTCTCACCTGGGGCCTGAGTTCTTGAGTTCCTTTTCTTGCTCATGCGAGGCTTGACTCAGGACCTCACTGCTCTGAGTGAGAATCTGGGGGGAGGGAAACGGGGTCCTAGGCAGCTGTGACCGCTGTGGGCACTGTCCCTGTAGCCTCAGTTCTGTACCCCCACCCCCTCCCCGTGGAGATGCTGCAGGCCCCCTGAGCTGCACACCACACTGCCTGGGAGTGTAGGGCCCTCACAGGCAGCAAGGAGTGTGGGGCCTGGGTGGGCTTGAGGTGGCTTGGCGAGGTGTGGGGGCCACATGACGGAGCCTTTCTTGCAGAATCTCCCTAAGCGACACTCTGCCAGCCCTACCCGATGGCTCCCTGTAGCTGGGGCTGCTACTGATCCCCCACTCTTGCTGCCAAGCACAAAAGCAGCCCTTCTGGAAATGCAAATGGCTCGGCTCAGCCGTCATCTCTCCTAATTTTGGATTTGGTAACTGAGCTCTCAGAAACCAAATTGCAGGAATCTCTTTTGTGTTAGGAAGATGAAGTTAGTTTAGCGTTTTTGTCAGTAAGTGCATATCAGCAGCAATTCCCCATCGTTCGCCTCCCCAACCCCTTCATGCCCTAATTTTCCCAATGTGAAATAAAAGAATAGATGTCTGTGATTTAAACTGCACCCTGCTGCCTACCATTGTCCAGTTTCTATGGGTTCCTGGGATAAACCTGCACTTCCTGCTGGAGAAGCTGAGAGGTGGCCAAGATGACCACGGCAGGCAGCTTGCAGGTAGAAGCCATCAAGTCCAGCCCCGGCCTATGGCAAGCCTTTCCGCCTCTCACCCAAGTCACCACACCCTGGGAGCACCTGACAGGCTGTGTCGAGGGGTTGCCACAGGCTTGTGGCCACCTATTCACCCACTTCAGAGACTCAGGTAGCACATGCCAGCCTGCTGTGGGAACTCAGCCATCCTGCCACCCAGGCACAGTCCTTGGCCTTCTGTCCTGTGATTTGATTGCCACAGCATCATGATTTCTCAGTGGTGGGTGGGTGGGGGGCATGCTCTGTGGGGCAAGGGCAGAGTGGTGAGGTCAGGAGGCCCCCACCCCATGGCCCAGGTCCAAATCCTGGCTCTCTCTGACTAGTTCTGTGATCTTTTGGGGCCTCTGTACAATAGTGCTTGTGTCATTGGGCACTCACTACAGTGGTTTGTGCAAGTAAGTGTGGTTAGTGTGTGACCATTGATGTTATCCCACCACTGGCCTGGCGGGTCAGGCCCCTTCCCTGGAACTTGGCCCCATGTGCCAGTGGGGATGGGGGTGCTCGTGGTCCCAGGGTCCCTCTGGCTTTGTAATGTTAGGCAGCTAGAGTTCTCATCTCCTGATCCCATGGCCCCTGCCATGGGTGTCCCCGGTGGTGAGAAGGGATTGGGCCCCTCCCCACCCAAGAAGGCAAGCACTCTAAGGCTATCTCTTCTGCTGTCACTAAGGCCACCTCTGGGGAGAGCACAGGCTTGAGGGTGGGTGTTTGTGATTGCCCCGAATCCTGGAAGTCCAGCCCACTGAATAAGCGAGGGCATGGTGAGTCACGCTGGTCCTGTCACGCCAGTGCCCTGTCATTAACCTCATTTCCGAAATGATTTGCTTGAGATGGGCCCCTGATGGCTCCAAATTTAACTGGTGTGTGGTCATTTAAGGGGGAGCAGAATCTCCCTAGAGAACCCTTGGGGGTTCTCTCCTTACCACCCCTGCTCTGCCCGCCCAGGCTGCTGAGGAAACCACATGTGCTAAGGAAGCGGTGGCAGGCCAGGCGGTCCTGGTGTCCTGGGACATGGCTCCACTTCCTGTGAGCATTGCCATCGTGGAACAGGGCCTCTTCCCATTGCCTGGTAGGCTCAGCCTGCCCCAGCCAGGCCGCTCTGGCACCCTGGGTTCTCTCGCTCGGCCACTGTGGGGAGTGTCTCCCTAGAAGATTCACGCTGCCTCCATGACCCATGGGGCCCCCACGGCCATGCTCAAGACGAGGCTGAAGCCAGCCCATAGAGCCTGCAGGAAAGTCATTAGGAAGCGCATCCCATGCCAACCTCTCCTCCTGCCAGGAGCTACCCGTGTGGAAACACTCTCCCAAGAACCTATTTAGAGAGCAAGGCCAGTAGTTGTTTTCACCTTAGGTGAGGCCATCTAGAGCCCTGTCCGCCTGGAGTGCTGCTTGCGGCAGACACTTCTGCCCCTGCCCGCTCCCTCCTGCCACCCATGAGAAATCGGAACGCTGGTACGAGGAACATTGGCAGGAGAGGAAGTGATGTCTTCCTACGGCTTCCTTTTCTCAGCCCTAAGCTGCTCTTTTAGGCACCAGCGTGTGTTCCTGAAAGTGGGACTTTGGCATCTTTTGTGGGTACCCAGTGGGCAGAGGCCTGGCCTGCAGAAGCCAAGGCCCATGCTGAGCAGTGTCACTCAGCCACACATACTGACGCCAGCCCTTGTCCGTCTCCATGCTTCCCAGCTTGGCATCTGGACTCAATTTTGAAGTCAGGACTGACTTCAGAGCCATGGGCGGCCTGAGCACCTGGGGCCACATTTATCCAGCCCATGTTGTCATCTTGGTCTCCAGCCTGGCTGAGGCCATATGTGCCCTGCAGATGCCCTACCCACCTGGTATCTTCTTCCAGACCTCTGCCCTCCCCGGCTAGGCTTGGGCAGGGTCCTTGCCTTGACCTGGAAGGTCTCTCTAGAACCATCCAGCTCCCTCAGAAGTTCCCATGGTGCCCACGCCACCTCTGCACTGGGCCCCTCAAACTCTGACCCCAGCCACAGCCACCCCAAAGACATGTCCTCGTGCCCAAGGTTGGAATGGGAGTGCTGGCCATGCTCTCTA
This sequence comes from Pongo abelii, assembly GCF_028885655.2. Taxonomy (NCBI): domain Eukaryota; kingdom Metazoa; phylum Chordata; class Mammalia; order Primates; family Hominidae; genus Pongo; species Pongo abelii. The sequence continues at coordinate 102,302,268 of NC_085928.1, forward strand.
GGGCCATCACATCCCCCCTCTCCACCCCAGCTCAGGTCCCAGAACCTCCCTCCTAAGACAACTTGCTCCTGGATTTGTTCCTCAGAAGCCTCTGAAACTTGAAGCAAGAGAAGCAATGTAATTAGTCCTCCCTGGCCCTCCAGGCAGCAGCACTCATGTGCCTGCTAACTTCTGTCACAGAGGCCAGCAATGGCCCATATCTAGGCTGCTGCCCTGAGCCGCCTTGGCTGAAACTGTGAAGCCGACCTGTGCTCCCAGGGCTGCCCCTGCTTCTTGGGGTTGGGTCCAGCTCCCCAAGTAATTACAGTGTGTCCAGGAATAGGGCCACTGTGAAGCCCCACCATGGCCCTTTGAGAGGTATCCCAAAATCTCCTGTTGGGGATAAATGCCTCTGGTTTAGGGGAATCTCAGTTCCATGGTCCCCTCTGGTGGGGGATGGAAGCCTCAGGCTGGGGCGGGTCAGGTGAGCATACCTCCAGCCGCCCCACCTTCAGGCCTCCCCACCTCTTAGGCCATCTGGAGCAAGACCCTCAAGGAGCCAAGACCTGCTGAGATGTTGCCTGCTCACTTCCTACCTGGTCTCCCACTTCTGCCCCCAGCCCACCCCATCTGTTCTCAACACAGTAGCCAGAGTCTGCTGAGATGCAAGAGTAAAAAGTAAGAACACTTGTAAAAGAGCTCATGCCATCACTGCCCAACCTCCCAAGCAGTTCCCAGCCTCCTCCAAGTACAGGCCACAGGAGTGCTCCCCACAGCTGAGGCCTGCTCGGTTTTGCCCACCTCTACCCCCTGTCTCTTGCCCCCCTCCCCTCATTCTCCTCCAGCCATACCTGCCTTCTCACTGTTCCTTGGACACACCAGGCACATTCCAGCCCTAGGGCCTTTGCACCTGCTGTTCCTGCTGCTGGGAATACTCTGATTTCACCTCTCTGTGCCTCGGCCTCCTCATCCATAACATGGGGTAAAAGCAAAAGTGACCCCATAAGACTGCTGGGAAGACTTGCTGAGACAATTCACACAAAGCACTAAGAGCTGGCACTGTCCCTGCTGGGCTGCAATCGGTGGCCCAGGGAGATGGGTGGGAATGGGAGCTGATTACCAGCTGGCTACAAGGCCCACTCCAAGCTCAGCCTCAGCTGCTCGGCTGGGCCAACCTGGGGCTCAACCAGTGCTCCTGGGAGTGGGAGCCATTGTGCCCTGTAAGGCCCTTGGACTTTGCTCAGTAACTGCCATGGGTCTTGCGCACTGGACACCCCACCCCACGTGCCCGCGTGACTCCTGCATAGCCTTTTCCTATTGAGGCTTCCAACTACCAGGCCAAGCCAGGTGCCTCGCCCAGCCCTACAGGACAGGGTGCGAGAGTGGGGCCGCCTCTCTGCCCGTTGCTGGCTCAGAGAGGCAGAGGTGGTGTCAGGGCTGGAGGGATTGGTGGCCTCGAGGCACCATGGCCTCTTGGGTAGGGTACAGGTGGTTGGGCTGGATTCAAATGTGCATCTCACTGTTGGCTGGCCGATGGGATGTGGGGTGGCTTTCTCATGCCCCCACAGACACTCCCACCCACCTGGTTCTATCCTGCCCCGGCTAGTGGCTCCGAACCCCAGCCAAGCAGAGCCAGGGATTTGGGCTTTTTCTGTCTGAAGGAGAGGAGTGGGCCTCTAAGGGGCCTCTCCCACCACTCCCGCAGCAGACCACTGGCCTGGGGGCCTCCTGCAGGGGCCTGTGTGCCTGGCAGCCAACCTTGCTGGGGATGAGCACCAGAATGCCTGGGGATAAAGTCTTCTCCTCCCACCTCCTGCTCCCCTCCTCCCTCTCCCTTCCTCCTCCCTTTCTTCCTCCTCTTTCACAAACACATGTTTCCAATTCCATCTCAGGCCCCCTCTCCCTCCCCAGCCCCTTCCCATTTCCTCTCTGAGGCATCCACTAGCATGTGGAACTCATTAGGAGACCCTCAGGGCTCGTAACCCAACGCTGGTCCAGGCTTGGGGAGGGGGCCCTGTCCGCAGCCCCCATGCTGAGCCACAGCGGCTTCCCCACGTCTGGCCCCTGTCTGGCCCTGTGCAGTCACAGGCTGGAAAGCACAAGGAGCCAGCCAGTGCCGGTGGAGGAAGCATGGCCTGGCGGCCAGCTCATCTCACTCCTCTCCTCTCCAGCCACGTCCCGGCGCCTGGTGAGACATCTTAGCCCCAGCATATGGGCCAGGGTGGTTTCTGATCCCACCGGGGCAGCTGGACCTGTGTGTGAAAAGCAGATCCCAGGGCCACTTGAGCAGGCCCAAGGGTATGGAGTTCTGAGTGACGAACTCGATGGCCCTCAGCTTCCCGTCTGAAAAACGGGAAGGGAAGTCCAGGGAAGAGAATATGGTATGTAGAACAGCCACCAGGCAACAGAGTTCCACATCCTCCCTAGAGGACACAGTGAAGGCCCGGTTCCATGGGCTGTTAGCGGAGGTTATGCAAAACAAACTGGTGCTATGGTCACCAGGATTTGGGAAATGCCAGGGTGAACAAAGTAAAGACAACTACTTCCCTGAAGGATTGTCAGAGCCTTTAATACACTCCCATGCAGTGCAGCCACTGGGCCATAGAGTTCACGGTGTTTCCAGACATTTGACCACATGGTCCTTTTTATTGCAGCGTGCCTGGCAGGCCTGGGATTCTACAGAACCCACTTTAGAAAATGGTACAGAAAGAACAGTGAGGAGGCAGTAAGGATGGGTCAAAACCCCACAACAGGAAAAGCTCCCTGAGGGTCCCATCAGGAATTGTTACCTGCTGGGTCTGAGCAAAGGGTAGGAATTGATGGGGATGGCAGCAAAGGATGGGTGAGCAGGAGCCAGCGGGGGCTGGTGGGACCTCACTTGAGCCAGCTGGGTCCTGGTGACCCAGAGTTTCTCCCTATGCTGATGTTTCTTCCCCATGGGAGAACAGGCAGGTGAGTGGGCCAGTGTGGGTGCAGAGGCCGGCAGGCAGGGCCTTCCCCAGGAGATAGGACCTGCACGGGCAGGCCCAGGGTGTTGGGAGTGTCCACGCTACTCTCCCACTGCGACATCAGCCTTGGGATGGGCAGCCCCTGGCTCTAGGCTCAGATGAGCTCCTTTGTCCCCATTTCCCTATGGGGGCCAGCCTCTCTGCTCAGAGCCCCCCCTGCCCACACTGCCTGACACAGCTGCTCACAGGCCCCCTCTCATCCCTTTGCTCCAGGGGGCTTCCCACATGGAGTCCTTGACTACCCCTAGGTCCTCTCTCTACTTTCTGGGCACAAAGAGGTTGAGCAGAAGGCAGGACCAGGCCCTTCACATAGCTCATCTGCTGCCTTGCAACACTCTTGCCTGGTAGACTGAAGCCCCATTTTATAGACCAGCGGTCCTCAACCTTTTTGGCACTGGGGACCAGTTTCGTGGAAGACAATTTTCCCATGGACTTGGGCTGGAGGCATGGTTTCGGGATGAAACTGTTCCACCTCTGATCATAGGCATTAGATTCTCATATGGCGCAAGGAACCTAGATCCCTCTCATGTGCTGTCCACAATAGGGTTTGCGCTGCTATGAGAATCTAATGCCGACGCTGACCTGATAGGGGTGGAGCTCAGGCGGTTCTCCACATCCCAGGATCTGGGGACTCCTTATAGAGGAAGAAACTGAGGCTTGGAGAGGGGAGGCCAGTAGTGGTCAAGATTGGAGCCAAGTGTCTTGGTCAGGCTCCCCTATCTCCACCCCAACCCAATCTTATCCCTGCCCTGTCCCAACACACATGGCACACTCACACCTTGGTCACCTGAGGGCCTCACAGGGCTGTCCTGCTATGCCTGGCAAAGGGCCTGCCAGGTGGTCAGCACTTGACCTTCTCTGGCACAGGTGGGTCAGGCCAAGGCCACTCCTGCTGCCCAAAGTGCATAGGGGTAGTTGAGGGCCCATACCCAGCCACTTAGGACAAAGAGGCCTTTCCTTTCCCTCTGATGGGACCAATGTGGAACTTCCCTGGCTGCCCCATACTCCCTGGGAGTCAGGGGAGGCAGAAGGCACTGCCCCGCTTTATAGATGGAGAGATTAAGGCCCAGGGGCTGGGGCACTGCAGAGGCCCCCCAAGTGTGTAGCAGGTAGCAGAGCTGTTTCCCCAGCTCCATGGGCTCCAGCTCCTTGGGCCTTTTTGTTGTTCCTGGGAGCTCCAAGTCTGGGTAGTACCCATGGCCTGGGGAATCCAGCTATCCCTCAGACTGAGTTCTTGGGCGGGGCCTTGGGGCTGTGGGCTGATTGATGCTTCAGGGTCTCTGGGGAGGGCTCCAGCTCCAGCCAAATGCCTCCCAACACTCTTCAGCCCACCAGCCCTGGGCTCTCAGCTGCTCCTAGGGCTCAGGCTAGAGGGTTGTCCTGTTGGAGATGGGTGTCAGGGCAGTGCTGTCCTCTGCTGGGAGACTACATAAGTCACGGGGAGGGGCAGGGAGGTAGGCAGGGGCCCAGGCAGAGTAGGCCCTCGTCCATCCTGTCCCCACCTTGGAGGGCCCACTAGGAGCCCTGAGAGAGCCATTGAACTCCTCCCTCCTTGAGGGCCTGATCTTTTCAGGAAGGGAGTCATCCAAGTCTTGAAGCATGTGCCCCTGTGGCCAGAGTTAGGCTGGGTGGGGCCAGGGCAGGAAGGGGAGTCCCTAGACTATTTCCTGCTGTTGCCTACCTGGGAACAGCCTGCATCCAGGTCCCGGCAGGCAGCTGGCCAGCTGAACCACGTGGAATGGTGCTGGGCTATGAGGCCTCAAGCCAGCAACCTTGCACCTGGGCCAGGCTGGCTGGCTCCCAAGCCATTTCCCAGCTTCGTCATGGTCACCCTCACTGTCACCATCAATGCCTCATAGGAAGGATTCCTGAAAAACGGGGCCGCGTGGGCAGGCAGGGAGGGGACCAGACAGGCCCAGGCAGCAGGCAGATGCTAATGAGGCACTTAAGCCCCTGGCACATCCGCCCACGAGATGCCATGAGAACTCCTGGCCTCTTTTGCCCTCCCCGCCTCAAAGGTTGGACTGTCTTCACTGTCAGGAACCTCCCACTGCCAGCTCTGCCAATCAAAAAACCATAGGCTGGTTTGGCAAAGACAGAACCAGGGCAACCCCCAGCCCCATCACTACTTCTTGCCATTGCTCTGGCTAAGCAAATGCCTGCCCGAGATGTCCTCTCTCCCTCCCCATCCCCTGCTTAAACCGCCTGGGCTCCAGGCCCTTCCTGGCAGAGGTGGCCTTTGAAAGATCAGAAACTTTGAGCAGGGGGCCAAGGGTGCCATGGTGGCCAGGTGGGCGTGCAGCTAAGGATTCCTGCTCCTGCAAAGCCCTGGCTCCCATCCCTCAGGCTCCCAGGTGGGCTTATGGCGTGCAGCCCACAAGCCCTGGAGTGTAAGGCAGGGTGAGAAATCATCCCAGGGCAGAGATGCTGAGGATCGTGGGGAAGGGGATGCAAGAGGCGATGGTGTAGCCCTCACCCGTGGCTTTGGAGCAGGGAACTCAGTCCACCTGGGCTTATCTGAGTCCTTCCCCCTTCTCCTCTGCCTGCCTCTGAGGCCCGAGGACATCAGATGCAGCACACCTGATTTCCCCGGGCTGTTGAGTGTCTTCTCCTGGCTCTCTAGGGATGACCTCCGTGTCAGCAGATGGGGTGCCCAGGTGAGTCAGAGCCCCTGACCCAGCCCAGCCCCTCCTCCAGGCTTGAAGGGGGGTAGTGGTGGGGTATAGAACTAAAACCCAGGCTTAAGACCCCAGGGACCTTCAGGTCCATGAAGAGGTGGGAGTTTGGGCTCATTCTGTGGAGGACGGAGGAGCTGTAGCTGGGTGGGGGAAATCAAGGGCTATGGTCCAAGGCCAGGATGAGGCCTGCCAAGCAAGGTGCCAGCAGGTCCATCCCTTCATGGCAGGGAGCCCTCTGGCTCCAGAGACTCTCACTGAGTGACTCTGGGCAGGTCATACAGAACAGGCTGAGGCCCAAGGAGGGAGTGGAAGTAAGAGGCTTCTGGAATCATCGAGCATGGCAATGGAGGGCCAAAGATGTTTTGTTTTGTTTGTGGGTTTTGTTTGCTTTGGTTTTTTGAGACAGCTTCTCACTTTGTTGCCCAGGCTGGAGTGCAGTGGCATGATCATGGCTCACTGCAGCCTTTGCCCCTCAGGCTCAAGAGATCCTTCCACCCAGTGTCCTGAGGAGCTGGGACTACAGACATGCACCACCACACCCAGCTTTTTTTTTTTTTTTTTTTTTTTTTTTTTTGTAGAGATGGGGTTTTGCCATGTTGCCCAGGCTGGTCTCGAACTCCTGAGTTCAAGTGATCCACCCACCTCAGCCTCTCAAAATGCTGAGATTACAGGTGTGAGCCACCACGCCTGGCCCCAAACATGTTTAAATCACAGGACCATGTGCTCATGGCTGACAACACAGAAGAGTCTAGAAGTAGGCCAGGGTCCCAATCCTGGCTCTGCCACTTCCCAGGTGCCCACTGTGGCCCTTAGAGGATGAGTGGGTTTGGGGGACAGAATAAGAAGGTAGTCAAAGGCGAGAGCTGGGAGAAGAGGGTTTCAACAGGAGGATCAATGAGGGCAGAGGCCCTGCAGAGGGAGCCCGGGCTGGGGAAGTGCGGGTGAGAGAGTGAAAGCGGCTGGAGAATCCAGGACGAGGAGAAGAGGGAGGGGAGGGGTCACAGAGCAGAGTGTAGACTCTATGCAGAGTGTAGACTCTATGCCGGGGACAGTGGTAGGCTGTGGAGGAGGAGAGGCTGCCTCCACCTTCTCAAAAGATCCCTCTGGCTGCTGTGTGGGGAATGACTGTCGGGATGGAGGCAGAGGCCTGGGGAGGAGGCGCGGGAGGTGGTCTAGGGGAGAAGGGGGAGAATCTGGGCTGTGTAGTGGTGGCCAGATGGCTTCTGAAATTGAGTACTGGGATGGATTAGCCATCTCTGTCATGGAAGTGGAAAAGGCGTTTGGTAGCACGAATGCTCTGTGGAAGACAGAGCCCTTCTCTTTATGGGCATGCACAGCTGCCTGTCCTCCCAGTCTGTCTCCCACCCTGCTAGCGCTGGGCCTCCCCAGAGATGGGAAAGAGCTGGCAGAGCAGGGCTCCCTGTGGACTGTACTTGAGCCTGGAGGAGACTGGAGCCACAGTCAGAGCCAGCTGGGAACCCCTGGGCGGGGGAAAGGAGCTCTAGGTTTTTAGTCTGGGGCCCAGCCCCCTGCCACTGCTTGATTTGTGGCCATGGGCCTCAGTTTCTCCATTTATCAAATGGGTTGGCAGTGCTCCCAGGGCTGATGCAAAGCCTGGATTCGAGGCCAGAAGGGAAGATGTTTTGAGACAGATGGGAGTGTGCAAGCCCATTAAGCCCAAGACAGCCTGTGTGGGAACTCATCACTGGGAGCCCGAGGCGGGCATCCACCCTCCCTGCAGACCGTCCTTCCCACTTGCCCGTGTTTATGTGTTTCCTTCCCATCACCTGGGCCACCATGACTCACCCCAGGCCTGGTGGGTGAGTGAGTAACTGGCTGGGGCTTGGGCAAGACACTTCCCTTCCTGGGCCTCAGCTTTCCTATCTGTAGAACGGCCAGACAAGTCCTGCTCTGCTCACCCCACTGGGGAATCCGGGGTGAATACAGGGCTGAGGATGTGAAAGCAAGAGGCTGCAATGGAGTGGGGACAAAGCAGGGTGTGGCCTTTCTGCCGGAACAGAAACCAGGCCCTCTTGACATCAGTCCCAACTTGGCTCCAAGCAGAGTTTTAAATGCTTACTTGCCTAGGCTGACCAGCCCAGCAGATCCCCATTTGCTCTGAGTGGGGGCGGCCATGCCTGGGAGAGCTTGGAATGGAGGGCAGGGTGGGGCTCAGGACCTTGGTGACCTCATGGGAGATGGGACTTCAATGATGAAAGGGAGGCTAACCTAGGGGAAGAAGCTACAGAGGTGAAGCCCCACCCTAGACCCTGCATGCTGAGGTGCCCTTAAGTGGGTAGAGGGTAGAAAATGCTGGACTTGGCCCGGTGCGGTGGCTCACACCTGTAATCACAGCATTCTGGGAGGCTGAGGCGGGAGGATCACTTGAGCCCAGGAGTTCGAGGCTGCTGTGAGCTGTGGCCATACCACTGCACTCCAGCCTAGGTGACAGAGCAAGACCCTGTCTCAAAAAAACTAATAATAAAAATAAAACAAAATGAAGTAAAATGCTGGGCCCCACAGGAAAGGATTAGGAGAAGGTGCAGACTGTTGCAATGAGGCAGGGAAGGCCTCCTGAAGCTGTGGCCCCTCAGAAGCTGGAGATGATTTCAGAGGATGGGGGCATGGAATGAAGACACATGTGGAGGCAGGGACACTGTATCTGGCGCACAGTGTAGGGAGCAAGCAGGAGGAAGCCAGGGTGAGCTGAGCTGGCGGTGGGGACAGGGAGGGCATAGCTGGTATGGCTATGAACTAAAACCTAAGCAAATAGGTTTTAGCTTTCTTGCCTATGACAATCGGCTGGTCATGCCTGCTTGGAAGGGTTTTGAGACCAGGGCATGGCTCAGCAAGAAAATGTGCTGTGGTTGACTAGTAATGTCTGCCAGGGACAAAGCATGGAAGAGCAGTAGATGTGTGTCCTCTGTTTTCCATCTTTGGGCTGGCCCCTTGGGCTGTGATTGGAAAGGTACACCCTCAAGTGAGTGACCCCAGGGACTCCATGTGGAGAGGCTGGCCAAGGGCTTGCTCTGTCACTGCTGGGTGGGGAGCTCTGAGAGAGAAGAATTATGTTGGTCGGTGCCATCTGAGTCCCCCCTTCACTGTCCTGCACACTCCCTGGTATGGGGCAGGTGCTGAGAAAATGTCTGAGAATGAACAGGGAGGCTTCCCTCTTGGCCGGGCTCTCTCCTCCCTCTTCCCTTTGCCTTCTCCAAGCAGCCTTGGGGATTCCCCACAGATCTCCCAGGCCTTTGCTTCCGTCCTGCCATGTCTTGTGCTCTAATCATCCTGGGCGTGACCCACTTTTCTGCCAGGGCTACTTGCTCCCCCAGGCCCTGCACTCTCACCAGGTCTGCCCTGCACACCTGGGCAGGAGAGGGCGCAGATAAATAGGCATGTGTCTCCCCCACCCCAGACCTGTCCCAGCTTTCCCACACTACACTGCCATTACCCAGGGCCTGGCAGGCCCCTGCTGGAAAGGCAGGGGTGGACTCCGGTTCCATCCAGAACCTGTTGCTATGGAGATACCAGCAACAGCCAATAGGACAACGTGAGCCTAGGTGACTAGAGGGCTGAGGGGAGAGGACCGTGGATCTCGCCAGCTTGGTAACCGCCCCTCTGGAGGACATGTCTGTGGGTATCCCCCTAATAGGAGTGGCGAGTGCCCAGACCTGGGTCTGGAAGCGTGTGTGTCTACATACAACAGAGTGTGTGTGCACGTGTATTGTGTATTTCTGCACACATGTATAGGTCCGAATCTGTATTTCTGTACATATACTTATATGCCCATGAGCATATGTGCTTATATGGGTAGGACTATGTGTGTTGGTGCCTGTGTTGTATGTATCCTTACATGTATATGTGTATGTGTGCAGCCAGAAGTTCTGTACAGGGCAGAAGAGTTGCCAGCCCTTCACAGTCCTCTCCTGGCCTGGCTGAGATGCTGCTGTCTGAACACCGGCCCAGGCAGGCACCCCACCAAGGGTTGGGGAAGAAGCTGTCCCAAAGTTCAAGGGCAAGCAGAGCAAGCCTAGGTCTCAGCAGGCCTCCATCGGAGCACCTCTCCAGCCTGGTGGAGCTGGTCTGGGCAGAGGCTGGCTTAACTCTCCAGCAACAGGCATCACAGACTGCTCAGCCCTTGCTCATCCCTTACAGTGGGATGTGAGACAGACCCACAGTAGAAAGCCGCCTCCTTAGCTTGGATTTGTGCCAGCCTCCTTAGGACCAGGAGGGCAAGGAGCTGACCCTCCCCTCACCTCAGCCTGTCCATTAGAAGCATGGTGGCCTGTTTGCAAGAAATCCATGGGCACTAGTGGGAAAAGGTAAATCTGTTTCTTAGGCACTTGAACTGTTCTGATGACACAGCTCCTTGGTCAACCAGCCATATGAATGTGTGTGTTGGGGGGAAGGGGGTACACACTAGCTTGCATCTGCTCTTCGGGACCCACAACTCCTCCCAGAGGAATAGCAAAGGGCCATGAAACATTCCCACCATGGAGAGGCCTTGCGCTGCCAGGAAGGCCCCTTCTCTGTGTGGTTCTGAGGTTGGATGTGTGCAGACAGGGAAGGCAGCTCCAGACGTGCCTTGTGGGTTCAGGCCTGGCAGTTGGCTGATTGCGATGAGAAGGGATGGCAGGAGGAGCAGCAGGCTTGAGGCAGGGCAGACTTGCCCCTGGGCGTTCGGGTGACAAGTGTGGTGTGGTGGTGGACAGTGACTGTGATAGGGTGCAGAGCAAAGATGGGGTGAGGAGGGGATGGGGTCCTTGGAGCACGCAGCAGGGAAGCTAATCTGGGCCTGGATGATCAGAGGAGGCCTTTGTGCTCAGAGACTCTGAGCTGGGATCAGAAGGCAGGCAAAGGCTGAGGATGAAAACTGTCCAGGCAGGGAAAATACCTGTGCAAAGGCCTGGGGCTGTGTGGGAAGGAGGGACAGCCCTCAGAGAGTTCAAGCATGTCCCACCTGCACTTCCCCTCTCCCTCCTGAAACCAGCTCATCCCCAGGGACAGACCTTTTCCAGCAGCCTCTTTCCCACTCCCCCACCCTGCCCCTCAGGGAGACCCTAGTGAGCTGGACACCCCTCCTGGGAGCTGCAGGTGAGGGAAGGCCTGAACCCTAAAGGCAGGAAAGACCACATTTCTAAAGAGGAAGAATGATTCCAAGGCCTTGGAATCACCCAGGGCACCAGGTTCCTGCCAAGAAAGACCCTCTCCCTTGAGGGAAGCCTACAGCTGCCAGGCAAGGCCCTGGACAGGGACAGCTCTGGTCTCTTGCCATGTGACCACAGGCGAGTTCCTGCCCTGCTCTGGGCCTTGTAAGTCTGGGATTGAGGGTTCTTCCCCACAGTGAGAACCAAGACTTAGGGCCTTTCCTCCAACCTCCTCCAACCTGCCCGGTGGGGGCCCAGGGTCCTGCTGGCACCTCAGGGGCTGGTTAATTTTCCTGCCAACCCTCTGCTTCCACTGTCACCCCCTCTCCACATGCTCCCCCTTCTGCACTCATCCAAATCTGCCTCTCTTTACTTCCCTGTTAGAGGACGCCCTCTCCTCCTGCTGCAGGAGCTTTTCACACATTCTCACAGATCTCTCCTCCAGGGTGTATGCCCCACTACAGGAGTCTAAAGGGAGAGAGACAGGAGTCATTGCAGGCTAATGTGAGGGATGGCGGGACCCCTTTCCTCTCTCTAGGGTAGCTCTTCCTCATGCGTGGGTAGTGGGGGCTGGGGAGGCTCAGAGGAGGCTCCCATTTCAGTTGTTCCCTTGCTAGTGAGAGCAATGGCCCATTCCTCACCAGGCACTCAGAAGCGAGTATGCTTCAGCGCCATGGGACACGCGCCCAGTCTCACTTGAGGACAGCATGAGCCTCCTGTTAATGTGACTCTGGCCTGCCTCTCAGGGATGTCACCCTGATTTATTGGGCACTTGACACCTTCTTGAGCTACCATGGACCCGTCTGGGGAGGGAACACCAAGACCAGTCTCTCCCCTAGAGAAAGAGGGGTCTATGTTCATCTTGTGGTAGGCCTGGGAGAGCACCCAGACCAGCATCCAACCCCATGGTGGAGCAGAGGGGAGAGGTAGCCAGGCCTGAGTGGAGGATGGAGGCTCCACTGTTATCACTCCAGCTCCAGGCAGGCTGGTACTGAGGAGGCCCTCAGCAAGGCTTGCTGAGTGAATGGTGCACTGCTCAGCAGCTCACCCTCCCCTGGGAGTTTGCTCAGGCCTCTTTTTTGAGTGCTGCCTCCATCTCTGACAAGCAGCATCCAGCCTGCCAGCCAAGAGGCCTGGCCTCAGACCATGTCCTCCCAGCCAGATGGATTCATAGACGGCTTGGGCTCCGTCCACACTAGCACTCTCCTACACTGGGAGAACCGAGGCCCAGAGGGAAGAACCATACTAAGGTCACAGGATACACCTGCAAGTGGCAGGACAGAATCTGGGTCTTGGCCTCTCGGGCCCTGGAAGCTCTTTCCACAGGCCCAGGACCCCCAGGACAATCTTGGGCGGAGAGTTGCTTCTCCTTTCACACTCTGAGAGTGTGACTGTGGGAGAGACCCCTGCTCCTTTGGGATACAGCCCTGTGGCCCAGGATGAAACCCTTCAGAAAGACTATCCCTCGCTTGAAAGACGGGCGGGGACTGCTCCTGAGTCACCCCTTTTCGTGCCTTCTGGTCAGAGGTTAGCGGAAAGCTCAAATCCTCGGGGTTCCAGAGGCCGTCCCTCAAGCACCACCGCTCCCCCAGTCAGGGATGGGGGCAAGGTGTCTCAGAGCCGACCAGCCTCGGGCGGAGTCGGGGGGTTAAGCCCCAAGGAGGGGCACCCCGACAGGCAAAAGAATGGACCAGATAGACGGCAGGGTCCAGCCTCGAGCTGCCACCCTGGCTCCCTAGGGAAAGCACTGCAGGTCCTGCGCAAGCGCGCCGCCTGCGTCTAGCCGCTTTGTTCTAGCGCTACCTGCGGATCCATTCACCTCCGCTGCCCCGCCTGCCTGCAAATCGAGACACAGGGCTGGCGGAGGCCCCGCCCACTTCCCCGCGCTGGGTGGAAACCGCGGCGGGCCCCGCCTCCCTCCGCCACCACCTCTTTCGGCCAGGATTGGCCATCTGCATGGCAGGCGCCCGCCTACCGCGGAAGTTGATTGGTCCGTTGAGAGGGAGGCAGGGGAAGGAAAGCTGATTATAAAGGAGCATTCCCCGCCCACCGGCCCCGTGGAAAAAGTCACGTGGCGCTTCGCTGGGCGTCTGTCACCACCCCGCTTGTAAAGCTTTCTTAAAGGGCTCGCGTTCCCTTCCCAGAGCTGGTCCTTTCCAGGATTTCTCCACCCCTGCCCACGGAAGGTGGCACGGCCCTGAGTCTTCCTACCCCGCCAGTTGCCCAGGTCCTGATTTCCCATCAGGCTTGCTGGCGTGAGACGCTCCCCCTCAGGTCTGGAGCCTGTGACCGTCAGGGGAACGATGAGGTCCCCTGAAACGGTGATCGCCTAGCACAGTGCCTGGCACGTAGTAGGCGTTCAATTCTCATTTGTTGAATGAACTCGATGACAGAAAAAATGAATGGGATGACAGGAGGGAGGAGGAGAGGTTGCTCAGCTTGACCACCCCTCCACCACGCCCCGTCCCAGGAAAACTATGCTCTTGTGAATGTCGGGTGGGGGTGCCAGGCATAGGACGCCCCCAGGGCCTCTCTTCCCGTAGTGTCCAGAAGAGCTTGGGAGCACGCGCAGAGTGAACCCGTGAGGGCGTCTGGGCCGGGGCCCCTAGGCAGATCGTAGTCAGCTCCGGGCTAGTCCAGGGGGCAACGGTGCGAAGGCGGTGGGGGAGGGCCCCGCCGCTGGTCTCCCGGGCTCGGGTCGCGAGCGCGCCCGCGTACCCCGTGGGGAGGGCCGGTGGAGGCGCTGCGCCTTTAAGCCCGGGCGCCGGCCCCCGCGGCCCCGCCCCCCGGAGAACGCCTCGGCGCGCGGCCGCCGGAGCCGCCGTTTAATTGGGGCTGTCAGGCCGCGGTGCGCGCGGAGGGCCGGGCGGGCGGGACGGAGGCCGGGAGGCCGGGAGGCCGGGGCGGCGGGCGCGCAGCTCGGCGGGAGGCGGGCGCCCGGAGACGCGGCTGGGGCCCGCGCGGCCGGGGCGCCGTCCCAGGGCAGGGCTGCCCGGCCCCGGCCCCGGGCCGCCCGCGCTCCCCATGAAAAACCAGCTCCGCGGCCCCCCAGCGCGGGCGCACATGTCGACTTCGGGGGCGGCGGCGGCTGGGGGCACCCGGGCGGGGTCCGAGCCCGGTGCGGGGTCGGGGTCCGGCGTAGGCACCGGGGCGGGCGCGGCGACGGGAGCAGGAGCCATGCCCTGCAAGAGCGCCGAGTGGCTGCAGGAGGAGCTGGAGGCGCGCGGCGGCGCGTCTTTGCTGCTGCTCGACTGCCGGCCGCACGAGCTCTTCGAGTCGTCGCACATCGAGACGGCCATCAACTTGGCCATCCCGGGCCTCATGTTGCGCCGCCTGCGCAAAGGCAACCTGCCCATCCGCTCCATCATCCCCAACCACGCCGACAAGGAGCGCTTCGCCACGCGCTGTAAGGCGGCCACCGTGCTGCTCTACGACGAGGCCACGGCCGAGTGGCAGCCCGAGCCCGGCGCTCCCGCCTCCGTGCTCGGCCTCCTCCTACAGAAGCTGCGCGACGACGGCTGCCAGGCCTACTACCTCCAAGGTGAGGGCAGCACCGAGACGCCTTACGGGATCGGGGCCCCCCGCGACTCCCTGACGCCCCCCTTGGAGGCGCTTTCCTCTCCACGCTCTCGGCCTGCCCCTCTGGGCGCCACGTCGTCCCCGGCCCGCATCCGCCCTCCTGGAGCCGGGTCCCCACTGTGTGGTTTGGCAGGCGCGGGGCTCCCTCTGCGCCCCCTTTCTCGGCACGATTCGAGTGGGTGGGACAAACTTTCCCCTGCCTGGGGTTTCCTTTTTTTTCCTGTTGATGGGGCGACAGTAGTGCCTAGGCTCCAGTGGAGCCCCTCAGAGGTGGAAGGCGCCGCCTCCCAGAACCCTAAAAGCGGCAGGGCGTCCAAGTCCAGCCTGGAATTCGTGTTTCTGGAAGGCCAGGATCAGGAAGGGTACCTTTCATAGCACCATCCTCATCTCCAGCGCATGGAGACCATTTGGGTTGGGGTCTCCTGGATCCGGGAATTGCTCCTTCCACCGGAGAATTGCCGCCTCTAGGAGGCGCTTGGAGCAGGGTATGGGCAGGGTCCATTGCCTTGGCCCGGGTCTCTCGGGACCCCCAGGTCCCTAGCCTGCTGCCCCGGAGCTTGCAGAAGGGAGAGGCAGCGCCGGGGGGCGAGTGGCTGAGACCGGTGTTTCCAATTAACATTCCAAAATGGCCTCTTGCTGGCAGCGGGGCGGGCGGGAGGGGAGGGGAGGCCTGCGGCACCCTCGGGCGCAGGGCCCATGCCTCGCTGCAAGGGGCTCCCCATTTCTTCTGTCCCTGTATCGCCCCAGTGGCCCTCCCCCGCTGCAGGTCCAAGGCTGGGGGCGGCTTGTGTTCTAAGGGAGGGTTCTAGAAAAGTGGAGCCAGGACCCCTTTCAAAAACCTGCTCCTGCTGGGGGAAGGGGCCAGCCAGTACCTTCCCACTACCCTCCCCAGCTGTAGTTTCGGGGCTGGGCAACCACTAGACTCCCATTCAGGAAGCCCAGGACCTCTCTGCCTCTAACTGAGCCAGATGTGGCTCTGGCACCTGTGGTCTCATCTGTAAGAGGAGTTTGCCAACCCAGAGGTGCTGGCTAAGATGGGGTTGTCTGCTTTTCTTTACCACTTTAGCTGTTATTGAACACCCATGGGTGCTAGGTGTGTGTGGGAGCTGCAGAAGAGGAATTAGCTGGGGCCTGTCCTCAAGTGCCCTAAAGCTGGTGGCATGGCTGGGGGCCCTGAAGTGTTATGGGTACCAGTTTGGAGTCCAGGCACGTCACTTCACCTTCTGGGGGCCTCAGTTTCCTTATCTGTGAAGTGGTCATGGTTTAGATGGAGAGAACACGAGAGAGGGCACACGTGTAACATGCTTGGCATGGCCCATGCTGATCGTCGGTGTTGCGGTGTTTGGCGTGCAGAGTCCTGGCCATCTCTGGTCTTGTGTAGCCCATCTGGGCTCTCACCAGCCTCTCACCCAGGCCCTGTCTCACCCCGGACACAGGTGGTTTCAACAAGTTTCAGACAGAGTACTCTGAGCACTGCGAGACCAACGTGGACAGCTCTTCCTCGCCGAGCAGCTCGCCACCCACCTCAGTGCTGGGCCTGGGGGGCCTGCGCATCAGCTCTGACTGCTCCGATGGCGAGTCGGACCGAGAGCTGCCCAGCAGTGCCACCGAGTCGGACGGCAGCCCTGTGCCATCCAGCCAACCAGCCTTCCCTGTCCAGATCCTGCCCTACCTCTACCTCGGCTGCGCCAAGGACTCCACCAACCTGGACGTGCTCGGCAAGTACGGCATCAAGTATATCCTCAATGTCACACCCAACCTTCCCAACGCCTTCGAGCACGGCGGCGAGTTCACCTACAAGCAGATCCCCATCTCTGACCACTGGAGCCAGAACCTCTCCCAGTTCTTCCCTGAGGCCATCAGCTTCATTGGTAGGTGCTGTGTGCTGGGCAGGGGGGTGTGGGCGCATCAAGGTGTATGTAGGACTCTGGGTGGCACCCCCGCCTGACTGGGTACCTCTGGGCCTGTTGAGACCTGTGTGTGCCCTGCGTGTGCCAGCGTGTGCCCGTGGGTGTACCCATGCCTACTGTGAGTCACCAAGTCCCTTGGGCCCCTCTACCTGTTGGGGCCTGAGCAGTCTCCTGAGTCCTGAGCTCCCCCTAGCTGGCAGCACCTGATGGGCTCTCTGCTGTCCAGCTTGTGTTTTCCTGGCTTAGATGTTGTTTCGGGCTTAGCAAGCTGAAACATCACAGCGCACAGACCTCCCACGGGTCTCACTTGCTCCGCATCATGCCTCAGCACACGTGTCTCTCCAGGATGGGGTTGTCATAGTGCCTCTTTGGGCTTTAATGTGGACCTAAGAGGGCTGAAAGGTAGCCCTGGAGCCAGAGGCACACCCCAAACAGGCAGCTATTGAAATATGGTGACTGCTAGCTCAGTCAGGCTCCAGATGCTCTCTGCAGCCTGTAGGGCTTGCTTGGAGTGTAGGGAGGAGTGTAAGAGAAGGTGGGGGAGTGGAGAAAGGCCTTCCCCAGAGCAGTGTGTCCTGCTGTCTGGCTTAGTGCCCTCTGAATCCCTATATCCCCAGCTTCAGCAGACTCGGGTCCCTGCTGCTTTCCCCTTGGCCAGCTGGAGGCTGAGACCACAGGTCATCTCCCCTGGCCCAGGGTGCAAGGAAGGGGCACGGGGGCTCAGGATGAATGTAAACTCTCTATCTCTGAGCTTGGTGACCCAGTGTTTCTGCCCAGCCTCCAGTGGCAAGGTGTGGGGGTGGCCTGGGCTGCCTTTTCCCGATGGAGGCTGTGTCCAGTGGAGGGCGTTTTGGTGCGGCTGGGCTGGGCTAGCTTTAACAACAGGAAGTGGGAGGCTTCCCCGCCTCATCCGCTTACTGGGAACCAAAAGTAGGTGCCTGGCTGGGAGGAAGGAAGGAAGCTGAGGCCTGGGGGAGGGGCTGCAACTGGGGCTGCCTGGAGCTTCTCACCCCTGCCCCCCACCCCCTGGGTCAAGAGGGCTAGGGGTGCTGCCTCAGCATTTGAACTCCCCCAACGAAGGAGGGGAATAGAGAGAGAGAAGCAGGCTTTGCCAGGCTGGGCCTGGCTAGTGGATACCTTTATCCTTCCTGAAAGCTCCTCCCCATCTGGGTAGGGGGACCTTTTCCCTCATTTGACAAGTGAAGGAATTGAGGGCCAGGCATCCCTTAGGAGTCAGTGGGACAGGATCAGTCACCAGCTACACACTGAAAAGGCCAAAAATAAAGCCAGCAGAAACAGACTCTCTTTGGATCACCTGGAGGTGGGTTTAGAGGCCAGGCGTTCCTCACATCCTGGTGTCACCACTGGAGGCTGGTCCCAGCACCCCCTTCTCCCACCCCCAATCTCTAGGTCAGACCACACAGCTCCCCATGAAGCCGCAATGTCTGTCTCCTTGCCAGATTATCCCGCCCCCGTGCCTTAGCCATGGGGCTCCCTGTCAGTCCCTGAGTCTGGAGGAAGCACCTACTGTATTCTTAGTGGTTGGTTGGGTGGGGATGGGAGAGGAAGCTCTGTCAGGACAAAGGCAACGAAGAACAGTGGGTGAACCCATGTGTCATCTTGTAGGAAGGCATTGATTGAGTGCTAGCTGTGTGCCTGGCTCCTGGAGGGTTCAGAGTCAGGGTGGTGGGGACATCAAGGACCCCATGGCTGCCTCTTGTGAATCTATGTCCCTGGCACAGCTGTGGCACACAGAGAGGCAGCTGCCCCAGGGTCCAGGAGAGATTACAGGACTGAGTGTTCAGTAGCTCAGCCAGTATTTATTGAGCTTCTATGTGTCAGACAGAGGAGTCTGAGAGTGGCACTGGGGGAAGCTGAGAGGGTTGGAGGGGAAAGGGGACAGGAAGGTTGGCCCCATCAAGTCAGCTGTGATAGGAGATATCACTGACACATGGGCCTGCTGAGGAAGGTCTAGCAAGTGGCAGGGGTGGGGCCCATTTAAGCACACCTCACTTATGAAGCCCCATCACAGGTGATAGTGTGGCCACCATCCCAGTCCCTGTGTCTTAGGAGCTGGAGTTAAGGTCTTGGGGACTAGCTGGGCAGAGGGCAGAGCGAAGTGCAGGGCCAGGCCACCTACTTCCTTCCAGAGGAGCCTCCCTCAGGCCACTTTCCTGGGAGACTCTCAGGGACAACCCATGGGAGCGGCTCCAAGAGAACCAGCCCAGCCCCCAGTCCCAGGTCATGGCCTGGCAGCAGCAGGTGCTGAGCTAGGAGGAGCTTCTATGTGGCCTTGGGCTTGCCACTTTGTCTCTGTGTCTGTTTCCTCGTTGATAAAATGGGCTTACTGGCCATGGTGCAGATGACCCAAGAGGATGCAGGTGACACCCATGACAGCAGTCATAATGCACATGGTAGTGGTAAGACTAGCCATGATCACAGACATTACAGTAGTTCATGTTTGTTGACCCCTCACTTGGCTCAGGTCCTTATGAGACCACTGTGCATAAATAGGCGCATTTTATAGATGAGGAAACTGAGACACGGGTGTCCAGTGCCTTGGGACTAAAGTGTGCAGAGCCCTCTCCACAGCAGTGCTGTTGACCTCTATTCCAAGTTGCTGCCCTACCCACACTGGGCTTGGCCAGGTCCCTCAGGGGTCGGGCAAGACCAGCCAGCGACCATGCTGCCCTCTGTGCCCCAGCCCCACCTGCCCACCCATGTGGGAAGGCTCCTTGAAGGAGGCACCTCCCTGACCCATGCCAATGTGTTTCAGACGAAGCCCGCTCCAAGAAGTGTGGTGTCCTGGTGCACTGCCTGGCAGGCATCAGCCGCTCAGTGACGGTCACTGTGGCCTATCTGATGCAGAAGATGAACCTGTCACTCAACGACGCCTACGACTTTGTCAAGAGGAAAAAGTCCAACATCTCGCCCAACTTCAACTTCATGGGGCAGCTGCTGGACTTTGAGCGGACGCTGGGGCTAAGCAGCCCGTGCGACAACCACGCATCGAGTGAGCAGCTCTACTTTTCCACACCCACCAACCACAACCTGTTCCCACTCAATACGCTGGAGTCCACGTGAGGCCTGGTGCACGGGGGGCATGGCACCAGGCCCCTGCTCGGCTCTTCACAGGGCTAGGTGGGAGAGCCCAAGCCTGCCGCCTCTGGCCTGAGGAACCCCCAGATGTCGCCTGTGCCCAGGGGCCCAGGCTCATCGGTGTCGGAGCGCCCCTCACCATCCTTGGGGGCGGGACCCGCAGGCAAGGTCTCCCACTGCAGGGCTTGCTGGAGAGGCCTCGGCTCTCGGACACGTGGCTTTGGGCGTCCACCAGGGCCTCATCCTGTCCAGGACGCTCCTTTCCGCTGATGGCCCAGCCAGTTTGGCTATTTTTTAAAGACACATCCATGGACCTGAGTTTACTTTTTACTTTTGGCAGGTAAATCCAAGCTCCCTGGAGCACAAAGAGTGTTTGAGCTCTTCTTGATTTTTCTTTTTTTTTTTTTTATAACAAAAAGTGTTATTTTCAGGCTACATGCAACAGTGGATTGTATAACCCAGTATTTCATCCCTTTCCTGATCCTGCAAGAGAGAGAAATGTTATCGGTTTTGTTTTTCATTCAGTTTCAAAAAGCAAGTATCGTGTTTGTTTTTGTTTTTGTTTTTGTTTTTTAATGGAAAAGACAGACCCCATGTTGACCTTGACCAAATGCGTTTTGCACATGTGTGAAGCCTCCGTTTCCTCGGCGGGCCCTTCTTGAAGGGGTGGCTTACTGCTCTTCAGGTATTGGGACCCCCAGTCGTGCCGCCTCCCACCCTTGGCCCAGTCTGACTGAGCCCTGCATTCGCCTGTGATGACTGCTGCAAGTTGTGATTGGTGGGCTGGATGGTGGGCTTTTCATTTTCTGCCCTCTCATCCATCCCTCTGGTGGTCCCTGCAGACCTCCCTGAGGCAGAAGGTGGGGAACCTGGGGCCCTGCCACCGTCCCTCAGGAGGTGGGCCGCAGGGGGCTGCCAGGCAGTAGCATTAGCCCTCTGGGCTCAGCCCCTAGGAGGGCCTGGGCTCTGAGCCCTTTTATATACTTAGCCACTACTTCTGTCTGTCTGTTTGTCTCTCTCTCTTCTCTCTCTTCTCTCTCTCTCTCTCTCTCTCTCTCTCTCTCTCTCCCCCTCTCCCCCTCTCTCCCCCTGTCTCCTTCTCTCTCCCTCTCTCTCCCTCTCCCCCTCTCCCCCCTCCCCCTCTCCCCCTCTCCCCCCTCTCATTGTAACTGGGAGTGGAGGCCCAGTGGCTGGGGAGAGCTTAGATGGTGGGGCCCAGCCCTACCTCCAGGTTCTTCCCTCTCCCTAGCTGTCGCTTTGGTCTGGCCACTCCCAGCCCCCTTACCCCTTGGAAGCTTGCCCTGCCCTCGTCTTGCCCATGCCTTCTACTGCCAGGAGACTTGCACCCACTTCAACCCTAGGGCAGGGGCAAGTGTGGCAAGGATGGACCAGCAGAAGAGGGGTGAGGCTCTGTTCACTTCCCCCTGCCTCCACAGAACAAAGCCACGGATTCCGTTATCTTCTTCCAGTTTTGTTCCTTCTCCAGCCTCAGTTCCACCAGGTGTCAGGACTGCATGGGGGCCTGGGGCAGGCAGAGGGGTCAGGCCAGGGTCCCTGACGGAGCAGCACTCAGCATGTGAGTGACGCCACAGAAAAACTCTGCCCCACTGCTTCTTACCTCACAGGGGTGGCTTTCAGGGATTCTTTAGGGCAGCAGATTAAAATCTTGCCACAGTCGAGAAATTGACAACAAGCTTCCATGCTGTACATGGTTCTCTTTTTCTCTCTTTTATTTTTAAAAAGAAAACCCAGAAAGATGTACCAGATTTGTGTAAATGAGGGTATGCCAGAAGGTGGCCAGTTTTGCTTTATGATCTTATGAAGGAAGATTTGTGACCCTACATATATATATATATATATACACACACACACATACATATATATATCCCGAACCAACAACGGGACTTTGTTTATATTGCAAATAAATATTATTTTTTCTTTAAAATGAGTCGTGTCCGATAAGGGCTTGGGGCCTGGGAAGGAGGGGAAGGAGTACTGTTGACAGGCATCCTAGTGCCTGCTCTGTGAGGCACTGGCCTGGTTCTGCTTGGGGTCTGCTGGCCACTTGCTTAGACTAATCAAGGTGCTCCGCAGATGGGAGGGAGCAGCCAAAGTTTCTGGATGCAGCTGGGGCAGGTGGCATTTCCCCAGCCCTTAGGCACTGGCAGGCAGAGGCATCAGGGCTTTCTCTGTGGGCTTCTGCTGAAATCAAGGCTTGGAGAGGTTGTGTATACCAAGTTCACACAACTGAGCCCTGACTCGCCCTTCATTGTCCGAGGCTGTCTGCTTAGGCATTGCTCAGATTGCAGCCCCCAGGACCCTAACCCTTTCTCTTGCTGCTGTGTGGGTGAGAGGGGAATGTGCATTTAACCCTGCCCCTGCAGGTCCTGGGATGTCAGTGGGCAGTGACAGTTCAGCCCTTCTTTGCTTCTTAAGGGCTGGGTGGCCTTGGACAGGTCCCTTAGGCCGATTGCACCTGGTTCCTGAGTGCTTTTCAGCTTTGTGGCATGACGAGCACATTATTGGCCTGGGTTCACAGGGAGGAATCAGCCGTGCTCAGGCGTGTACAAGGAAGGTTGGGCATGGGCCTCCGTCCAGGCTCCCCTGGCGGTGGGGGTCTAAGCGAGGCCCTGGGCTAGAGCAGGGAGGAGGTCTGGGGAAGTGAGGCCCCCAGTGGGCCACAAGCCCTGAGTTACAGATCACGAAATGGAGGCTCCAGAGTGGCTTAGGTCTCCCTTGCCTCTGGCTGGATAAGGTGAGCCCCAGTCAAGGACTTAAGAGGCCTGGAAGCTGACTCAGTTTCTCCATTTCTGACATTCCCCAGCTCTATCCCTTCAGCAAACTGTGTGACCAGCACTGAGCTGGACCCAGGTGGAAGGTAGGTGGGTAGAGCCAAAAGGGTGAGGGCGGCTCAGCCTGGGACTTGCCCTGTTGGGGTGTGCCCAGGCTCTCCTTCTCTTCTTTCCCACATCTCTGCTCTTCAGTTATACTGCACCAGAACAGTCACAACCATCATGCGCAGCCTGTGGCAAGGGGTAGAGGACAGGTTCTGCCCACTGTGGGGCCTGGGTGCAAATCTCAGCTGTGTGACTGCAGTCCCTCAGCTCTACCCCCCAACACTCCCATCTGGAGCGTGGAAGAATCCTGCCGCTCAGCCGGCAGGCCTGTGTGGGTGGGAGGGGGCTTCTCGCTGCATCCCCGACAAGGGGGCGGTGCTGCTGTTGCTCCTGGGCTCCCTCAGGGCCCTGTTCCTTCTGTGCCAGGGGCAGGCAAAGGGGGTGGGGGCCTGAGCAGGCAGAGACTGGGCCTTTGTTCCCTCCTGCTGCCCTCGCCCAGGCCTGGGGAAGCCCGCGGGTGCTGGGCTGGGGGCTGGGCCCTCGACAAACCGAGTAAGTGCCTGGCAGTGCCAGCGTGCCCAAGCACAGGACGGGGTGGGGGTGGGAGTGGCAGCCGCCTCCTGAGCCGGCTCTTCAGACGGAGGACTGGGAGTGCCTGAAGAGGGCCAGCCCCGCCACTTACCCCTGTGCACTCTGGGGCCAGCGGTCTCTCTGACCATCTGTGTCCTCCTTACCTGTAGAAATTCCTACCTCAGCACTGGGCCTGGCTAAGTTTCCCTACTGGGGGACAGAGGGCCAAGTCATGGCTGAGTGGCTGGGGCCCTGGGTCCTTGCTCTGTGACCTTGGGCCGGGCCACGCTTACTGGACTGTGGTCCCCCACCTCCGGGTTTTGGGCTCCCATCTCATGGCCCCGTGTCCTGAGCTCCTCCTATCCCACCCCGTTTCTGCCATGCTCTCCCCTGCGGGCCCTGCTTGCTTCAGGCCATCTGTGGCTGAGACCCTCAGTGCAGCCGTCCTGAGCTCTTGGACACTTGGCTCTCTAGGGGTGCGCCTGCTTTATCTCTGTCCCCAGTCCTGTTGCTCTCTTGAGCCTCTTTGCCTCCTTGGTCCCTGTTTCTGCCTCCGTTTCAGCCCAGGCCCCGGGGACTTGGTCCGCTCCTTAGCCGCTTAGTGTTCCCATGGGAGGAGTATCCAAGACACTTACTCACTTGCACATTCATCCAGCAGCCATTTCCTGTGCCGGCTGGACAGTCCCAGGGAGGGAACATGCCCGAGGGAAGCTCGGTGATGTCACACTGGGTGGCAGGATAATGGGGCCCTCAACTTGTCCTCTGATAAATGAATCAAGTGCAACATGAGGACTGACTAAAGCTGGATACGAGAAAGCACTTGGAGCACTGTGGAGTGGTGACCTTGAAGGGGTTCCGACAAGACCGCAGGAGAGATGAACGTTTCCCTAGGGTGGTCCCGCTCTGAGCCTGGGGGCAGAGGGAGCCCTCAGGAGAGGGCCCTGCTCTGCCTGCCACCCCCACAGGGCCCCTCCCCAGAGGAAAGTCATTCCTCATGAATGGACCAGGGTGGGGGTAGGTGGCAAGCCTGCACTGGAGCCTGTCCCTCCCTGCTACTGCCCATGTACTGCGCACCTGGGCCAACACCGTGATTGCACTGTACCTCCCTCTGTGTCAGAATGGATGTGTCTGGGACACCAACACCTACCCCCAGATCCTTGGCAGAAGCCAGAGGGCCTGATATGGGAGCCAGCTTTTTCTGTAGGGAGCACAGTAGCATGTTAACCTCTGGGTGCCCTGATGGAGGGTGTTCAGGTCCTGATCCTTGACATCTTTTCCCCTGCTCTTTTTGGGCCCCACCAGGACACAGTGCTCTCACCTGACTCCTGAGACCCAGCTGACCTGAGAGCCCTGGGAAGGCTCAGAATCACTCTGCTTCCCAGCCCTGTGCTGATGGGGGAGGTGATAAGGGCTTAGGGCCTGGGAAGGAGGGGAAGTCCGATAAGGGTGTCAGAGGGCTGCCATAGAGTGAGGCAAGGTAGAAGCTGGGCCCCCCACCCTGCTGCCCTGAGGCTTTTCACTAGGCCCTGGCTCTGTGAGGGACCAGACACACACACACACACACACACACACACACACATATGCACATAGCTTCGCCATCCTCTGACTAGACAAGCCCATGCAGGTCTCATAGCAATGGAGGAGCCGCCTGCCTGTGACTGTAGCCTCCTCTCATCAGGGTGCGTCCTGGGTGAAGTCATCCCTTTCCAGGCATGGTCATTAAAGACTATCATTAGCAACTCTTAGAGGCCTTGGCCCCATTGTCTCTGGCTGGGTCAGATGAGCCCCCACAGGTGACTGTGACACAGACTCCAGCCCTTGCTAGAACCCCTCTTTGCCCAGGCAGCCAGCCCCCTTCCCAGAGCTGTCCTATTGCGCACCTCCAGGAGCCATTGTCTGCCGTGTAGCTTCCGTGCATGTGTGGGGTCTCCACACACCTCCCTTGTGCCTTCAACTCCTCCTCTGGCCTCAGGGCTGCAGGCAGAGGAGAAGCTGCAGTGCCTTTCCACAGGGTGTCATGGGCCAGGGAGGAGCCTCTTTAGGGGACAGGGGAGCCCCTAGAGGGCATCAGGCACAGGGCTGATGGGGTCTGGCTGTCACAGTGAAGATCTAGTTGGTGACAGCGGCCTGAAAGCCAAGCACGCAGGCCAGGGCACAGGGAGGAGGCCAGGACAGTCGTTGTGGGTGGGTCAGGAGGGCTAGAGAGGGTGTGGGAAGGGCACATCTGCAGACCAGCAGGACTTGGGCCCCATGGGAATCGAGACCCATGGTGTGAACAGAGGGTCCCAGCTTGTCTGACGCCACGTCCACAGCCTGAAAGCCAGCCGCTGTGCCACACAGAAGGATTAAGCTTAGCCGGGGCATGCGTGGGCCCACGGGACCCTGAGCCCCCACTCACCTCCCTTGAGGGAAGCTTGCCTCCCCCTCATTGTGCCACCACATGCTAGGCACCCAGGGAGAGCCAGGGGGCCCCAAGATCCTCATGCATCCTGGAAGTTCCCCAGGACAGCAAAGCCCTGACGGCCCATCTCAGAGCCTCCGTTTCCTCGTCTGTACAGCGGGGATAAGATTGCCAATTCAGGAGGAGACAGCAGGATGAAGGGCCTGTTGCTCAGCTAGACCTCCGGAACAGGAGCCCAGGTGAGTTCCTTTAGCTGTGGCCTCCCCACCCCTGCTGAGGGGCACCTCTCCGGCCCAACCATTGCCAAATTGCTGTGTGATCTTGGACAAGCCTCCTCCCCCATTCAGTTCTCCAATTCCCTGTTTCCACTGACGAGAGACAGAATAATGACCCTGAGGGACCTGGCCCTCAGATTCAGCACCACACCCCTTTGAGCCTGCCTCTGGTCCCCCAATTTGCATGCCCGAAACCTAGTTCTCTCCTCACCCCACAGAACCTAGCATGGGGGCTTGGGATGGGGCTCCCGGTGGAGGAACGAAGGAGTGAAGGCCCAGCTCACACTTCTCCCCAGACCCCTGGCAACAGGCCCCTGCAGCGCTATTCCCCGGCCGCTGGGAGAGAGGCAGGCTGGATACCACTGTCCCTCCCTGGTTGCTGGGACTCAGGTGGTCTCACCAGCACCTCTGGGCAGGGAGTCTGGGTGTGGTTCTTCCGCATCTCAGATTCTTTCCCTGGGCCTCCTGCCCAGAAGTGGCATTTCTGGGACAAACACCCCTGCTTCCATTTTTCCAGACTGGCTTCTGAAAGGAAAGCAGAGTTGTTTGTCTTTTACGTTCAGCTATTACTGTTGCTGATTTAGAAAAGCCACATGTTGGCAGCGCCAGGAACACGGCAGGGGCCCAGGACAGCACTGGGGGCTGAATCATTCCTCGGCGTGAGGTCCTGCCATGGCTGCCCCTCATGCCTGGCCCTGCCTGGGATCTGTTCCAGTGTAGTCGGTCGCCTGGCAGTTCAAATTGCAGTAAGCGCCATGATAATAACACACAGCCATGGCCCTTGTGCTGGGCCAGGTGTCCTGCAGGCTTTACATGATAAACTCACTTAATCTCCCCAGCAGCTCTCGGAGGGGGGTGCTGGATTATCCCACACGGACAGATGAGGAAGCCAAGACAGAGAACTGCGAAGCCATGTGTCAGGAAGGGGCCCCACTGGGGTCTGGGCACAGGTCTGGCTGCCTTGAGAGTCCCTGCTCTCAACTCCCCCAGGCCTGAGAGGTCAGGAGACCTTTGGGTTTTGACCCCCTCCCATCCCTGACACCAGCTGGGCTCCCATCCATGCCAGCCCGAGGAAAGCAGCATGTTGTGGGAAGGAGCCTGGAGCTCTCTTTCTGAAGGGACTGCGATGCACCTGTAGGTTACCTGGGTGGGGCAGGGGAAATGGAAGAGAAGAGCTGGCAACAGCTGGGGAGGCTTGGGAGGGAGTGTAGAGTCAGGGCTGCCCTCCTGGAGTGCACAGGCTGGAGGGGCAGAGAGTCAGGGACATCCAGTTCCAACAGGTAAGGTAGTCTGGGGGCATCTCCCAGAAGGGGACATCTTCTAGTGGAGATGAACCTCCTGCTGTTCCTGCTTCCAGCCTTTGTGCGTGCTATTTCCTCCCCCTGGAATATTCTCCACCTGCCACCACCCCCTTCAATTGGCTCCCTCTTTTCCTTTTTCTTTTATTTTCTTTTCTCTTCTCTTTCTTTTCTTTTCTTTCCTCCCTCCCTCCCTCCCTCCCTTCCTCCCTTTCTCCCTTTCTCCCTTCCTCCCTTCCTCCCTTCCTCCCTTCCTCTCTTCCTCTCTTTCTCCCTTCCTCCCTTTCTTCCTTCCCTCTTTCTGTCTGTGTCTCTCTCTTCTTTCTGTCTTCTTTTTTTTTGACAGAATTTCGCTCTTGTTGCCCAGGCTGGAGTGCAATGGTGCGATCTCGGCTCACTGCAACCTCCGCCTCCCAGGTTCAAGCAATTCTCCTGCCTCAGCCTCCTGAGTAGCTGGAATTACAGGTGCCCACCACCCACCCAGCTAATTTTTGTATTTTTAGTAGAGATGGGGTTTCACCATGTTGGCCAAGCTGGTCTCGAACTCCTGACCTCAGATGATCCACCTGCCTCGGCCTCCCAAAGTGTTGGGATTACAGGCATGAACCACTGTGTCTGGCTTCTTTTCTTTTCTTTCTTTCTTTCCTTTCTTTCTTTCTCTTTCTTTCTTTCTTTCTTTCTTTCTTTCTTTCTTTCTTTCTTTCTTTCTTTTCCTTTCTCTTTCTTTCTTTTCTTTCTTTCTTCTCTCTCTCTCTCCTTCCTTCCTTCTCTCTCTCTCTCTTTTTTTTTTTTTTTCCAGAGTCTCGCTCTGTTGCCCAGGCTAGAGTGCAATGGTGCGATCTCGGCTCACTGCAAACTCCACCTCCCGGGTTCACACCATTCTCCTGCCTCAGCCTCCCAATTAGCTGGGACTACAGGCACCCACCACCATGCCTGGCTAATTTTTTTTTGTATTTTTAGTAGAGCTGTGGTTTCACCATGTTAGCCAGGATGGTCTCGATCTCCTGACCTTGTGATCCACCCACCTTGGCCTCCCAAAGTGCTGGGATTACAGGCGTGAGCCACTGCACCTGCCTGCCTGCCTGCCTGCCTTCCTTCCTTCCTTTTTTCCTTCCTTCCTTCCTCCCCTTTCTTCTGTTCTTTCGTTCTTTCTTGACATAGTCTCATTCTGACACCCAGGTTGGAGTGCAGTGGCACGATCTTGGCTCACTGCAACCTCCACCTTCCGGGTTCAAGTGATTCTCCTGCCTCAGCCTCCTGAGTAGCTGGGACTACAGGCATGAGCCACCATGCCCAGCTAATTTTTGTATTTTTTGTAGAGATGGGGTTTTGCCATGTTGGCCAAGTTGGTCTAGAACTCCTGACCTCAAGAGATCTGCCCACCTGGGATTACAGGTGTGAACCACCGCGCCTGGCCTGTCTGCTCTTTCCCTGAGTTTAGTGCACATGTCTTCTCCTCCAGGAGGCCTTCCCTCACCTTGTCCCCCAGCTGGCGTTCTGGTGCCTCCTCTGGCTCCTATGGCCCTCTGTGCAGGCCCATCCCTGGAGGTCTTGGTGGCCAGGGTGCTGTGTCCAGCTGGACATCATCAGCACCCCTGGCCATATGTCTGGGGCACCTCTGGGAACTTACCTAGCTCTGGGTGTCAGACCTGTGACTTGTGCACAAAGAGGTGTTGCATGGGGCCCCCGAGTATCTGCCTCACTGTGTCCCCTCACATGTCCCAGCGTCACTGACTGCATCTGCCCAGGCCTTTGGTGGTGCTCAGGAGCTGGGACTGGCGCTTCTGCAGCTCTGACCCGACGTCCTGCCTCTGCAGCCGTGCTCACTGTTCCTGTGCCCACCATGATCGCCTGCCCTCCCCTCTTCAGGTTCCAGCCAGAGAAGGGTCTGGCAGCTCCTGTTTATAAATATCTGCCATGGCCACAGCTAAGTGGAGGGGTCTGGAGGCCACGCTAATTGATTAATTAAACCCTTTCGGTTAATTAGCTCTGTCCCTCCAGGGAAAAAAGTCTAGAGCTGGAGCCAGAGCCTCCTCTGAGCTGGGGGAGGGTTTAATTAGCCTGGGTCAGGCTGAGCCTGATGCCAGCTGCTGGGGGCAGTGGAGAGCCCAAGAGGAGAGTAGTTCTGTGCACTGAAGCCAGTGGGCCACCTAGGACGGGGAGAAGGAGATTCTCACTTCAGCCCAGACCAGCCACTCCTGACCACCCTGGCCCTGAGCCCCAGAGGCCAGAGGCAATGGGACCCAGAGGAGGGAAAATGTGTACTCAAGAGGCGGGACCCGTGGGAGCAAAAGGGCGGAGGCTGGATCTGGGAAGATGAAATAGTCTTTACTGTGATCTGTGCTCCTGCACAGGGGCTGAGGGAGGATCCAGACAGGGGCTCCCAGCCCTGGCTGCTGCTATGCAGGGAGGGCCTTGAATGCCACACAAGAGCTTCGGATTTCTCTGGACGTGGCATGGCAGGTTTGAAGCTAGGGTGGAATCCAATTAAGTTTTGGTTTTAGAAAGATCTCAAGGGGGACAGCTGCTCAGGGGAGAGTGGATTGAAGGGACAAGGGAGGAATGGGGGGCATGGAGAAGGGGCCTCAGGTTTCCAGAGAGAATGGAGGTCCATCATGTCTGGGGGCTGGTGGGGAGTGAAGTCCAGCCTGAGCATCAGCCCACGAGCTTGTGCTGAATGGCCCGGGGCCACCCACTTCCCTTCTCTGGCCCTCTCTCCCTCCATCCACAAGGTGCCAGGGTTGGAGGGTGGGAGTGGGGAGGAGATGTTCCTGAGGTCACAGCCTCAGGATGTGAATGTCACTGGCATGTTTCCTTGTCCCAGGATAAAGCACCTTCTTTACCCCCCACCCGCCAGCTCTCCTTGGTACCTGCAGGCGTCCAACCTAGCAGCGTTCACATGTATGTGGAGTCCCCCATTTGTGATCTGTTCCAGACAGGAGGAAGGAGGGAAAGGGAGGGGAACACAGTGGTGGGGAGGGATACCTGTGCCCAAGCTGGCCCTGGCCCTAGGGAGGAACTGGCCACAGTAGCAGCAGGGAGCCCAGGACACCCTGACTGGCCACAGGCAGCAGGCAGGGCTGCAGTGCTGGCATGAAGCCTCCTCTGGGCCGGTCCTCCAGCTCCCTGAGTGGTTGCCCAAGTGGGAACAATGACCCTTTCACGTCACGCCTCCTCCAGTCACAGCAACTTTGGCGCCGCGGGACAAAGGGGCCGTTTCATCATTGTCGGGCTGGATCAACAGCCCGCCCGCCTGAGCCCTGCTGCCCCCACCCAGCCGGGCCCGGGAAGGGAGGCTGACTGCCCTGGCTGGCCAGAGCCCAGGACGGTCTCCCATCTGGCCCAGCCACATCCGTCCCAGGACCCTCCTCAGTTCCCACACCTTTGCCTTTTGGGCTCACCGCTGGCCTTCTATGAAGACACCTGGCTCTGCTCTGCTCTTTCCCTTCCCCGAGCCTTGGTGTCCCCATCTGTGGAAAGGGGGCTGGGAGAGATGGGCCCCCAGGCTCCGCTCAAGTCTGTGACTCTAAGGTGTAAGTCTTTCTACTTGTAGTCTCTGTCCCCAGCCAGTCCTGGTCCCCAAGAGGGAGCATTGAAGTGGGATGGGGCAATGCCTCATTGGGGAGGGGTCCCTGGCCCATGGGGGACAGGAAATAGAAGAGGCTTTGTGGTCTGAGTCCTTGCCAGGCCCGTGACCAGCCTTTTGTTCCCAGTGACTTTCCATGATGTGAGCTAGCCCAAGGCCATCTTTGCTCACTCTTGGGCTAGGCTGAGCTCTCCATGGATACTAGGCTATACAGAGGCCCAGGGGGACAGGGCTCTACCCAGGGTAGACTCTCTTCCCCATGCCCAGCCCTGCCTCCTGCCTTTGCTAGGGCCTGGGGGTTTGGGACCCTGAGCCCCACGTTTTCTCCCTTCTCCATGTGGCCAAGGTTTGCTGGAGGCTTCCTAGCAGGGAGAGGCGTGGGAGGCCTTGTCTTGCTCTTGATGAAGAGACCCTAGTCTGGGGACCAAGACAGAAACTGCACCTCTCACCCTGCGTGGTCAGAGCTGGGTCAGGAAAAATGCCTGAGAATCCAGCCATTGGGGGCCCAAGCCACATCCTTGGAAATAGGGACTGTGGGACAGGCTGGTGGCCTCCTGGAGGGTGCTCACAGCCTTGGGCCTACAGACGGCAATAGTGTTGATAACTCATCACCCAGGGGTGAGTAGGGAAGCTCAATTTGCTGAGCCCCGTGGGAATGCTGATGACTCTCAAGGCCGAAGGGTCTGGGGGCTCACCCTGGGCCATCTGCGCAGCACAAGCCATCTGGGCAGCCTGTGTTGAGAAGGCCCTGCTGCCCGGGCCCGGATGCCCCTTCTGCTCAACGAAGCAGGGCACCCCTCTCAATGCAGCAGACTCTACCCTGGTGGGCTCTTTCTAACTCAGGAGTGGACTCCTGACGTTGGGGAGAGGGAAGCCAGGGGCACCTGGGTTCCACAGTCTTCCCCACTTTCCAGATGAGAATCCTGAGGCTCAGAGAGGTCAAGTGACCTTCGAAACCACACGGCAGGTGAGGGGCAGAAAGGAGACTCAGCAACTGGGTCAGGATGCAGCTGGGGTCAGGCTGGTCACCACAGGGGCCTGGTCTCAGGGTGACCGCCCTGGGTGCTGGGCAGTACACAGCCACTGAGGGCAGACATGGCTGCATGGATGCCGGAGACCCGCAGGGCCAGGCCTGCTCTGCAGTCCCTATGGCTGCCCATCCCCACAGGCATGGTCGCTGCCAGGTCGGCAGCACTACACACACATTGCCCCTTTGCCCTGCCTCACTTCCTCTCACTAAAGCTAAAGACTCGCCCCTTCAGGGGATTCAAGCCCTGGCACTTGTTGGCAGGAAATGCCCAGCCCAGCCTCCCCAGAGCGTGCCTGCCCTGTCACCCTCTCTCTGGGCTCCGTGGCAGAGGCTGCCAGGAGCACATGGTGGGGATGAGGTTGCTTCCCTGGTTTGAGGGTACTGGGCTCAGCCTGGGCCAACATCAGGCAGTGGGGGGTAGAAGCGGGTGCTCTCTCGTCCAGACCTTGCCAAGGGCCCCTTCTGTCCCGGCTGCCAGTCTTGCTGACACCCCAGCCTCAGAGTCCTTGGTGCCTAAAGCCTCCTCGAGCCTAGTCAAGCCCAAGACCTAGGGAGGGGGTTAGGTGCCGAGCTCCCAGCAGAAGGGGAAAGCCTCGGCTCTGAGCCCAGTTTCAACCTCCTTCCGTTTCAAGGTAGCCGCTGAACTGTGTCCATCCAAGGAACAGAGAGGTCGAGGCTACCCCAAGATGTCTGGGAGAGAAGTGGGAGTTTGGCCTCATTACACTGGGGGCTGCCCCATCTGGGATCCCTGATGATCTGCGGCAGCTGCCGTCAGGGACTGATGGGAGGAGAGATGGGGCTTCAGGCAACTTTTGGATCCAGGGCAGGGCCACAGCTCCAACACAGCCAACTCCAGCCTCTGCCCCAGGCTCAGGCCCTGAGGTGGCCAGCACCTGCCTGAGCTGGGCTGTACTAGGCAGAGGAGGTTGCTGGGGCCTGAGGGCGAAGCACAGCTGACCTGAGTGTTCCTAGGTGGGGCCAGGAGGCTGAGTGAGGCTCTGGATCCTGACTCCAGCTCTGCTCCCGAAGGGCTGTGGGCCCGCAGCCAGGTCTCTGGCCTTTCTGGGCCTCAGTCTCCCCATCTGCACACTGGCTGGACTCCTGTACAGGGCTACTGGCAGTCCAGATACTCTAAGTTCTTGCAACGTACCTGCTAGGTAGAATACACCAGCAGGCCCCCAGCAGTCACCCTGCCTGTCCCGAGGGTTTCTGGGAGGGGATCCTACTCTGTCCTCAGACTCTGTCCTCTGGTGAAGAGGCACTCTGAGGAAAGTACAATGATGCTCTGATGGCAAGGCTAGCCAGGGCTGTGGCTGGGGCTGGTGATAGGGTCCTCACAGAGGTGAGGCTTCGAAAGGCCAGCCTAGTAGAACTTGTTCCACACTCACATGGCACTGTTTATGCTGAAAGCTTTTTTGCCACTCAGTCAATAAAATACTGGGGCTGCTGAAAGTGCAGCCCTGGGGGTGGTGGGCCTGGGATAGGCAGAAAGCCCCTTGCAGCCCAGCCCCCTCCTCCCTCCCACCTTCCCCCAGCCCAGCAGTCTCCACCCCTGAACCTTCTGAGCACCTCCCTCTGTATAGGTGTCGGTGAGTGGTCGGTATGTGATCCAGCCCTTCGGTCTCTGGGCCTCAGCTGCCACCTGTAGGCGGTAAGTGCATCCCCTCCCCAAGGGCTGTGGTAAGGATCAGAGACCTCTGATGAACAAAAGCTCTGAAAACCACCTGTAATCCCAGCACTTTGGGAGACTGAAGTGGGAAGATTGCTTGAGCTCAGGGGTTCGAGACCAGCCCGGGCATCACAGTGAGACTTCATCTCTACAAAAAAAAATCCAAGAAAAAAGTAGCCGGGTGTGGTGGCGCATGGCTGTAATCCCAGCTGCTCTAGAGGCTGAGGCGGGAGAATCCTTTGAGCCCGGGAGGTGGAGGCCGGCCACGGAATTATGACTGCACCACTGCACTCCAGTCTGGGCAACCAATAGAACAAAATTCTGGAAAAAAAAAAAAAAAAAAGCAAGCTCTGGACACAGCCAAGCCAGGTGGTGAGCATCATATATGGCAATATCCCAGTGGGGTGAGCTCTGTGGCACAGCTGAGAGTCTGGCTTTGAGTCAGACTGGTTTCCAATCTCACCCTCAGAGGGCATCAGCTGTATGCCCCTGGTCAGGGTACCTCCCTTCTCTGAGCCTCATTTAAATGGGGATCATAAAGGGACCTGTCTCATCAGGTGTGGGGGAACTTGTCTGAACCACCAGGCCCTGGGGGATGAGAGCAGCTGGTATTGGGCTGTGCCTGCTGGGGGATGGATGGGAGCAGTAGCTCCCAGGCACCCCTCAGTGCCCCGCAGCCTCTGGGCTGGGGGTGAGTTTGGGTGCCTCACCCTGCTGGGGGAAGAGCTCTGGGGATGCACCGTCAGGGGCTGTCCAAGCAGCCACTGTGGAGTGTGCCACAGCTGGAGGACAGGGGGGATGGAAATGCTGCCTTGAAGATGGGGGACACCGTCTGGTGACCCTGCAGGTGGCTGGGAGGATCAGGGTGCTAGGCCACTCTGCCCTGGCACTGGGTCTCAGGGAACAGAGGGCAGAGAGACGCAGGGGTCAGGCCCAGAAGGAAGGTGGCCTCAGGTGTCTTTCCTATGGCAGCAGGGCTCCTCGAATGCTGCAGTCTGAGCCTGACCCTGGGCTGGGGGAGTCCCGGGACTCCAGCCAGTGCCCAGTGGGCTCAGCCATGCTTCCTCTGCCGGAAGAACTCTCCCTCCCAGGTACCCTGGCTAGCAGTAACCACTGCTCCAAGGTGAAGACTTGCCAGAAGCGCTTCTAACTCCTCCAAGAGGTTCCCACTGGACTGTGAGTATAGAGACGGAGGCCCGGAGAAATTCAGTGACTTGGAATGTGAGGGAGGGGAATCCAAAGCCCCAGCCCTTGGCTAGACAGAAGGGATAGAATGAGGATGCTTCATCCTGGGGTCAGGCCCAGCCCTAGAGAGGCACAGGGACAAGGCCACCCCAAGGCCCACGTGTCTTGATCCGTCCTGTCCCCAGCTGGCTGCCTCCTGCGTGGGCTGGTATTGCCACTTCTGGGAAGCTGCCCAGCCCCAGGCTGAGTGAAATGCCTGCGCTGTGCCCATCACCCTGTCCTGGTGCTGTGGGGCTTGTTTGTCTGTGGGAATACCCATGAGACTCCATGAGGGTAGGGCTGGCTTACGCACTCCTATGTTCCCACAGAGGGAGCGGGGGAAGCCCAGAAAAGGGGCCGTGAGGCTATGGTGTGGGCCATGATGTTACAGCAGGTCCTTTTATCCTAGGGAGAGCTCAGGCAGCCTCGTCCCAGACCACAGGTATAACTGACCTTCGGAAGTGGGGGTGGGACGGTGTCTCAGCTCTCCCTAGCTGCCTCGTAACCAACCAAAGGCAGGGGATCTGGTGATGCTTTCTGCAGGCCATTTGGCAACTTGAATCAAAAGGCCTAAAAATATGAACAACCTTTAATCCAGCAATCCCATTCCTGGGAATCTGCCCTAAGAAAATCACAGCTTGAAGGAAGGGAGAAGTGGAGTGGTTAGCCTCTAACTTGCTCCGTGATCCCTGGCTCACATTGGACCCAGCGGCTGTTGTCCAGCCTCCCCCAGTGAGGTTGTTCCCTCCCATAAGATCATGTCCATCATCCTCCCCAAAGAATGTGGCCCATGGTGCCAGGTCACTGCCCAGGCCTGTGTTACACATTCATGGACCTTTCGTGTCCATCCTCCACCTTTCTGGGACTCAGGCTTCTTTCTGCCTAAACACGGGCATCCTAGAGGCCCCCTCCTCCAGGGAGTCTGCTCAGATTTCATCCATGGGCATCCTGCACCCTGTGTGCCCCCAGGTGGAGGTCTTTGGAGGCCTCTGTCCTCCCTGTGGGTATGAGGTGGCTCCACTCTCCATAGTGCTGTTTGACCACTCCCTGCTGAATTCCAAGAGTCTCTGGCGGGTGTGAGACCGGACTGCTGTCCTTCCCTAGGGGGAAGGGGTAGGCACCACCACAACACACCTGGCGGGTCAGCCTCATGCTCCCTGTCTTTGGCAGTGCCCAGCCTCAACATAGCATAGCCTGGGATGCCTGGACACAGGCAAGGCCCCCCTCTTCCCCTCCCTCTCTAGGCCTTCAGGGGGTCATCTGTTCTTCCCTCTGCCTCCAGCCCTTGCTGCCTACAAAGTCTATTTTTCCAACAGGAGGTGAGTGAACTTCTGCCCTGTGTTCCCTGTAAGTCCAAGACACAGAGGTGGCTGGGTGCAGTGGCTCATGCATGTAGTCTCAGCATTTTAGGAGGCCAAGGAGGGAGGATTGCTTGAAACCAGGAATTTGAGACCAGCCTGGGCAATATGGCGACACCCCATCTCTACAAAAAATTAAAAAATTAGCCAGGCATTGGCCAGGCACGGTGGCTCATGCCTGTAATCCCAGCACTTTGGGAGGCCAAGGCAAACGGATCACGAGGTCAGAAGATCAAGACCACCCTGGCCAACATGGCGAAACCCTGTTTCTACTAAAAATACAAAAATTAGCTGAGTGTGGTGGCACGTACCTGTAATCCCAGCTACTCGGGAGGCTGAGGCATGAGAGTCGCTTTAACCCAGGAGGCAGAGGTTGCAGTGAGCCGAGATTGCGCCACTGTACTCCAGCCTGGCGACAGAGAGAGACTCTGTCTTAAAATAAATAAATAAATAAATAAATAAATAAATAAATAAATAAAATATGAACCAGGCATGGTGGCTCGAACCTACTCAGGAGGCTGAGGTGGGAGGATCACTTGGGCCCAGGAGTTTACGACTGCTGTGAGCTATGATCACACCACTGCACCCCAGCTTGGAAGACAGAGTGAGACCCTGTCTCAAAAAAAGAAAAAGAGAGAGTGAGAGAGAAACAGAGAGACACAGGCCAGGCTGCTGGGCAAGGAGTGCAGCACAGTGAGAAGGTACTTAATCCATCCAGCACTGTGCACTAGGCAGCTTAAACTGTGATACCTGATTTCTCAGGAGTCACAGGTAAGAGGAACTCAGGGAAGTCTCAGGGAACTCAGAAGTCTCAGGGAAGAGGAACCTGCATGGTTTAGCCCCTCCTGTGTACCAGGCTCTGTTCTAGGCACACACCACCTTACTTCATCCTCATGGGAAGGGATTATTCTCCCCATCTTTCAGGCAGTGAAATTGAGATGTACAGGGAGTTTCAGGCACCCAGCCAAAGAACTCAGCTATAATCCCGCAAACAGTGGGGAGGGAGCCCTTGAAGGCACGAGAGCAGGGAGAGGGGCGCAGGCCAGGTGGAGGCCTCTTAGGGACTCACAGCGCCTGTCCTCCTGAGACCTTGCAGGGTCACTCCTCATGCTGCCGCAGCAGGTGCTGGGGGTGTCTGCTCTGGCCTCTCCCAGTCATGCAGGCCCAGGCCCTGGCTTATCCCCCACAGCCTCTGCTGCAGCCTCAGGATGTGCCTGGAATTCCAAAGCTGAGCAGCAGAGACCATCTGCCCAGAGCCTAGCTGGCTCCAGGCAAGGCCGGGTTGGTCTCTCCACACTGCGTGAGGTGCTGTGGCCTCAGGGGTCCTCACGCGAGAAAAGGAGAGTGAATTAACCTAAGGCCACCTGCTCCTGCCCCCACCGCACCCCACCCCAGGATCTGGGAGAGTGGTGCCAGGGGCAGCAGAAGCTCCTGCAGAGCCCTCAGCCCCTCTCTGCAAGCTGGCAGCTGCCCAGCCACCCACTTGGGCTCAGAGCCCTGTCTAGAGGGCTGAACGCAGAGCCAGGCAGGCGTGCCTGAGCCTCCTCCCCTGGTGTTCTGTGGGCTCAGACAAAGAACCCTGTGCAAAACTGGCTGCCCTCCAGTGAGGGCCACAAACGCCCTCCACGTGGGCTGAGCAGGTCATCCAGTGGAGTTGAGCCTGCAGGTATAGAACAACCCTGGGTTGGAGCCCCAGCTCTTCCACCTACAGCTGTGTGACCTTGGGGACATCACTAACCCTGCTAAGCTCCAGATTCCTCATTAGGAAAATGGGGAGTGTGAGACCAGAACCCCAGAGGTTTAGGTGGGGCAGTGCAGAGCCTGGCGTGATCATGAGAGCACTGTCTCTGTTTAGTGAGGCCTTGTTCTCTGCAAGCTCTGCACGACGACTTTTGTATGCTTTCATCTTTATGGGAAGAAATTATTCTCCCCATCTTTCAGGCAATGAAACTGGGGTGTACAATGCATCTTCACAAATAGCCCACGAGACACACCTATTCTCCAGATATGTGTGGCATTCTCCGCAGCATCTTACAGATGAAGAAACTGAGGTTCTGCAAGGCTAAGGCACACCGTGTGGTTGTGAAGGAGGGATGGAGTGAGGGAAGCTGTCTTTACGGGGCAGCCTGTTGCAGATACGGGCTGGGGGCAGGAATGCGGCGTGTGACTGAACAGCATGACATGTCATGTGTGTGGCTGCTGCCACTGAGGACTCCTTCTCGGGACCTCTCAGAGGTGACAGAGAGGTGGGAGCAAGCAGGATAAAAGAAGAGAGGAAGGAAGGAGAAGGGAGCTGCTGGAGAGGGCGGAGCCAAGACCCACAGACTGCCATGGACCGGCCAGGACTCCATGCTGTGGACCTGGGCCCAGCCCACCAGTCCCTTCATCCCAGCGAGGTAGGCAGGGAGGCCCAGGCAGAGAGGCTTGGAGGGTCCACCGGGGGGCTGGGAGGTCTGTGTACATGCAAGCATGCCGACATGTGGCAGTGTGGTCCTGGGCCCTGTCTGTGTCTACCCTCCAGTGAGCATGTAGCAGGGTGTCCCATCTGCTCCCCAAGCCACCTAGCTTTGGTTTTGTTTTTGTTGTTTTGAGGCAGGGTCTTACTCTGTCACCCAAGCTGGAATGCAGTGGTGTGATCATGGCTCACTGCAGCAAGGGGCTTAAGCGATCATCCCACCTCAGCTTTCAGAGTAGCTGGGTCTGCAGGTGAGTGCCCCCATGCCTGGCTAAGTTTTTGTTGTTGTATTTTTTGTAGAGATGAGTTCTCACTATGTTGCCCAGGCTGGTCTTGAACTTCTGACTCAGGTAATCCCCCTGACTTGGCCTCCTAGAGTGCTGGGATTACAGGTGTGAGCCACAATGCCCCGTCCCTGGTTTTTATCTCTGACACTCGTGTTGCATAAGTGGGATTGATCTACACCAGCTGCAGCTGCCTTTTCCCCAACAACGAGCTTGCGTTGCCTTCTGTGCCAGCTTCCATGTCTGCCTCATGGGGTCCTGTGCAAAGACCTGCCATGGACATTTCCAGTTTCCCAGGGATTTGCCATTAAGGATTCTGCCATCACGACCCCCCTTGCAAGGAGTGTGCTCGTGAGCAACGAGACCGCTGAGCGGGGTGTCTCAGTCCCCCTGAGTGTGTGTCTGTGTACTAGGGTTATTGGTGCTCTGTGACTCTGGGCAAGAATTTCAACTCCCCTGGGCCTCAACTCCTCATCTGTAAAACAGGGGTAAATAATTGGGCAAATCTCCCAGGATCATGAGAATTAAGTTAAATGAGGGAGTGCTGGCAAGCCGAGCTCAGCCAGTGTCTGGCGCAGAGCAAGAGCAGAAAGGTGCTATTCCCCAGGTTTCTGTTCTTGTCAGTAGTGTCATCTGCCTGGTCTGGCTGGGATCCTGCAGCCAGCAACCCCCCAGGTCCTAAGGGTGGGAGCTTTGCTGAGAAGCGTGCCTGGGCCTGGTCTCTGGTTCAGGGGAACTGGAGGCTTGGATCTCCCCTCTGGGTTAGCATGAGGTGACTCAACCCATGGCATGTGGCAAAAAACCCTTCCACACCCTCAGGTTCTCATGAATCCAGCCTTGGGTGGAGGTGGAGGCCCTCAGCCGGATTCAAAAAAGGACCTGTTCGGTATGGAAGCCTCCCAGGGGCTGGGGTGGTGGGGCTCGCACCCATCCGACAGCCTGTGGGCTTCTTTCTGAGTGAGCATCTTTTTCCCTGGCTCCCTCCTCAGGCCTCAGGGACTCTTCCTTTTATGTACACTTGTCCCTTCCCAGGATGGCCCAGGCTAAAGAGGACCTAGAAGCCCCTCAATGCTGATCATGGCCGGAAAGGTCCCAGGCCCCTTAAAGGCCCCCATTCTTCCACTGCCTGCCAGATGAATTCCAAGGCTCCGCAAGGTGCCCCTTCCCACCATTCATCTGGAAAATACTTTCCAGAAAAGCTCCCAACTGCTTCTGTGTTATGTCCACTGCCCTGGACATTGGGGCAGAGAAGAAAGCCAGGGTTCATCCCCAAGACTGGCCCTGGCCTCCTTCAATACCTGAACACGCCAGCCCTTAGAGACCCTGACAGCAAGGGCTGCAGAAGTCTCCACCACAGGGCAATGATGAGTCTGGCTCCCAGTCCAGGCTTAGGGGCTCCTCACTCCTTCACCCTCCTCCTCCCTGTCTCTGTGATCCAAGGCCTGGGCTCTTCTTGGCTCCCACAGGTGGCACTGTCATTATGGATGGTTCTTCCTGAGAGTCCAACAGATGATGGACAGATGTGTCCCAGGGAGCTGTCAGGACCAGTGTGTGAGGCCCTAAAGATGGGCCAGACCAACCTCAGGGGCTCAGAAAGGGGAAATGTTGTATTATTTATTCCCATGTATTTGCTCAATATTGAGTTATTAATCTGTTCAGAAAGATTTATTGAGTCTTACTCGATAAATAAGAGGTGGGGTGGCCAGATCAGCCCAGGGTCTTCTGACAGTTTGGGGGTGACAGCTTTTAGCCATTTTCTCCCTGGGGATTTGTTCTGGCCTCTGCTGGGCACTGGAGGCCCCTCTGGGCAGACAGTGCCGTTCGCCGGTCAGCTGAGGCTCTGAATGCAGCTCTAAGAGGCCTGCGTTCAAACTTCGCTTTCTAGTGGTGTGACCTTGAGCTGGTGACCCCACCTCTCTGGGCATTGTCTCCATCTAGAAAAGGAGGACCTGGTCCACAGGGCAGCAGGAACAGGACAGGGGCCATGCACCGCAGACACGTGGGGACACACACAATAATTGCCCAGTGGTGCAGCGCCATGTGGCTTCCTACCCGTCCAATGCTTGGGAGGCTGAGGGCAGGGTGAGGACCCTGTGCCTGCTCCCTCAGACCAGAGCAGACCAAAGCCACTTCCAGACCTCAGTTTCCCCATCTGTAAAGTCTGTAAATGAGTGAGACAGAACCATAATAGGGGCCCTGCCATGGCACAGAATACAAAGAGGAATCATACTCCATGCCGACTGCAGGTCTCGAGTAAGCTGTGCACAGAGGGCCTTAGGGTTTACTCCAAGATATGGCAACCAGATGTCTGTGGCCAGCAGGCATGGGGGCAGGGTGTCAGAGCCCAGGTCTAGGTGGCTTGAGGGCGGGGCCATGAGCTGCCTTTGAGTGACCCCAGGTTATCTCCTCCAGACAGATCCTTCCACCAGCTCTGCCCTCTGGCTACCGCTTATCTCCCTGATAGATGGTCCCAGTGTCCCGGCAGAGGAAGAGCTGCCTGTGTCCTTCAGAGCCCTGCTTGCCTGCACAGGGCACAGCTGGGTGCAGCCTTGGGCTGAGGCACATCAGCACGGCCGCTGAAGATCCCGGGCCATTGACCCAAGGGTCTTGCCAGGTGGGGACAGAGGCTTGGCCCCAGGGAAGCTGGCCGGCTGCATCATGTTCCTGGTTAGGGCCCTTGGGGACTTTGGTCTGATGGGGAGACTCAGTCCTGCCCTGAGTCTGAGGGGAAGGGGAGGCCTCGTTCCTCCCAGAGCACCCCATCCCCTGCACAGCCCCACCCAGCACACACACATCACGCAGCCTGGGTCATTGAGACACACTGAGCTGTGCCCCGGCAGCAGGGAGGGGCTGCTTTGAGCCATGACTCGTACATGACCTTAGCAGGAGCTGCTTGTAGGCTGCATCCCATGGGCTGGTGGCGGAGGGGTGTCCTGTGGAAGGGGAAGGCATGAGCAGGGCAGGCTGCCAGCCTGTCTCCGTGGGTCCTTCTGCCCAGACCTGCTATCGCAGCTGCTTGAATGCTGGCCACAGATGGCGTGGGCGACGGCCCAGGCCCCCAGCAGAGGGACAGGAGGTTCTAGGGCCCCAGGCTGGCCCAAGCCTCTCAGGGCCCTGTGGGACAGGATCAGTCTGTGCTGCATTGTAGATGGCAGCTATGCCCAGAGATCGCACCTCCCACGGGAGAAAATGTCTTCCCTTCCCTTTGGTCAGGTCCATTGAGCCTCCTGGCTTCAGCCTGATGGGCAAAGGCAGGGTCTGTCTGTCCACAACCTCAGTGCCCAGGCAACCCCTGGCACAGAGTTGGCACTGAAGAAATGGCTGTCGATGCCTGGGCACGGTGGCTCACGCCTGTAATCCCAGCACTTTGGGAGGCCGAGACAGGCAGATCATGAGGTCAGGAGATCGAGACCATCCTGGCTAACACAGTGAAACCCCATCTCTACTAAAAATACAAAAATTAGCCGGGTGTGGTGGCGGGCGCCTGTAGTGCCAGATACTCGGGAGGCTGAGGCAGGAGAATGGCTTGAACCCGGGAGGCGGAGCTTGCAGTGAGCTGAGATCACAGCACTGCACTCCAGCCTGGGCGACAGAGCGAGACTCCATCAAAAAAAAAAAAAAAAAAAAAAAAGAAAGAAAGAAAGAAGGAAGGAAGGAAGGAAAGAAAGATAAATGGCTGTCAGTGAGTGAAACTTGGCTACACCTGCTTTGATACTTTCAAACACATTTAAATTCTTACATTCGAATGTGTTTCATTGAAAAAATTTCCTCACTCGTTCGGTGCCCAGGTGGCTCCCAACACATGGTCAGTGTTACTGCTGCTGTGGTTAGCTTCCCGGCTGCCTGGGAACCAGCCACTGCCAGTGACATTGGGGCTGGCTCAGGGATGGTTACATTTTATGATTGAGAGTAACCATCTTTGTGACATCCTCAGCATGAGGGTATGGACGTGCATTTTCTTTCTTTTTTTTTTTTGGAAATGGAGTCCCACTCTGTCACCCAGGCTGGAGTGCAGTGGTGCGATCTTGGCTCACTGCAATCTCCGCCTCCTGGGTTCAAACAATTCTCCTGCCTCAGCCTCCTGAGTAGCTGGGACTATAGGTGCACGCCACCACGACCGGCTAATTTTTTGTATTTTAGTAGAGACAGGATTTCACCATGTTGCCCAGGATGGTCTCGAACTCCTGAGCTCAGGCATTCCACCCGCCTTGGCCATCCAAAGTGCTGGGATTACAGGCATGAGCCACAGTACCCAGCCTCGACGTGCATTTTCAATGCTATTGGCCTGATATCCTGACCTTAAATTTCTACTAGCGGAAACACTGGTTTTTATATTTATTTATTTATTTATTTATTTATTTTTGTCATTTCAAACAAATTTATTTCCTTGCTTCATGAGAAAGAGCATTCTAAAAGCAGTATAGCCAGCATACAATCACAATGCTGCAGAACATTGAATAAGCTTTCAAAAAATCACAGGGCAGAGAATGGGATGGTAAATTGTTAAAAACTGGAAAGAGACTCCAACAAAGTAGGAATTCAATTTGGTTCCCACAGTGGGGTAATCAGTTTAGGAAGTCCATTCATGATGTTAACTACAACAATGGAATGGAAACATTTCAGTTGATACTAGATAGGTTTTTATATTTATTTACTCCACACTGGACACACACACACACACACACACACACACATACATACATATATATATATATATATATTTTGGAAATGGAGTCTCACTCTGTCACCCAAGC
The DNA here is from genome assembly GCF_028885655.2 of Pongo abelii. Classification (NCBI taxonomy): domain Eukaryota; kingdom Metazoa; phylum Chordata; class Mammalia; order Primates; family Hominidae; genus Pongo; species Pongo abelii. Next base: position 102,345,409 of record NC_085928.1, read on the forward strand.
TGGAGTGCAGTAGTGCACCTCAACTCACTGCAGCCTCTGCCTCCGGGGTCCAAGTGATTCTCCCACCTCATTCTCCCAAGAAGCTGGGATTACAGGTGCGCACCACCATGCCCAACTACTTTTTGTGTTTGGTAGAGACAGGGTTTCACCATGTTGGCCACACTGGTCTCGAAATCCTGACTTCAGGTGATCCACCCACCTCAGCCTCCCAAAGTGCTGGGATTACAGGTGTGAATCACCGTGCCTGGCTTGAACATATATTGATTAAGCATGTGCTCCAGGGCTCATTCACGGCGTGAGGTGATGGGATACAGCAGTGACCAAGAGAACACAGCCTGCTTTTTGTAGTGGGTGCAGAGACTAATCGAATAAGCATACAGTTAAGGTTCTCACTGCAGATTCCATGAGGAGCAGAGCAAGGGGCTACAGGAGCAGGTGCCATGAGGGAGCTATCATAGTCTGGGGGCTGAGCAAGCTGCCCCGGGAGAGGGCTGGGATCTGAAGAGTAAGTAGGAGTTAGCAGGTGAAAAGGACAGAGAACATATTCCAGGCAGAGAGAAAAACCTGGGCAAGGGCCAGACAGCCAGAGGGACCATGAAAACCCGAGAGCATTCAGGGCAGCTGGAGTGGAGGGACGGAGTCGAATTCCAGGGAGGAGGCTGGAGTGTGGGTGGGATCAGGGGCACACAGGGCCTTATAGGTCCAGCACTGGGGAGCCGTGGCAGGCCATGCAGAAGGAGCAGGAGGTCAGGGGTGATTTTGAGAGGTCCTTCTCTGGCTGCTGGGTGGAAGGTGGCTTCTGTAGGATTTTATTCCCAAAAGTCTGGAGTTGATTTTGCTGGTGTGGCCAGGGCTGCAGGTTTTGTACTGTTCCCTGTGGTCTCCCTATGCCTGTCTAGACCTAGGGCTCCTCGTCTAGGAGGGCAGGGTGTGCGTTCGTGGCTAATTCATTTCTGAGGGCCCAGTGTCCATCACAGGGCCAGACACGTGGCAGGGGCCGAACAGATGTGTGCTGAGTGAGGGAGGTCACTAATGGGGTGCTCCACTTGCCTGTCAATGCCCATGAAATTGTCTGGCCCTGCCTCTACCCGCTGGCTTGTGTCCTCAACCTGGTCAGTCCAGGCAGGATGTGCAGGCTGACAGGCCAGGCGTCCAGGAAACAGATTGTGTGCCTCTCCTCACGCGCACACGTTGGCAGCCAGCTAGGGAGACTCTAGCCTGGAACCCACCTCAGCCATCTGGGGCCATATTCCCAGGACAGATCAGATGCGCAGCTAGTGTTATGCAGCCTGCAGAAGCCCAGGGCCCTACCCACGGAGTCCACCCTGACCCCAGACTCCATTCAGGCCAAGGCGGGAAAGATGAAAAGTTGGAGGCAGAGGGTGGGTAGAGGTTAGGATGCAGAAAACCTTGGCTGGGAGTTTGAGGGGAGAAGCACCTCACTCAAGAAAGACTGTCCAACAGCTGCAGCTGGGCAAATTTACCAGGCAGTTGGTAAGCAGTGAGCTCTATGTCTGGAGAGGTATGCAAGTGAGATCAGAAGCTGGAGGATCTCCCAGTTCCTCTCTTCCACCCCGTTAGGAATATTCCCCACTAAGCATCCTCTGTCCTATTTGAGCCCTGAAAGCCATCCCTCTCCTGTCCCACAGCAATCACTGTGGCTGCCACGGCTACGGGGCCTCGTCGTGCAGGTCCATCCCCTCCCCACCTCGCTTGTCTCTTCTGTAACACAGGAGTGGGTGAGCTCAGGGAGGTGTTTTCCTTTTATTTCTGCATGCAGCACCAAACAATAATTGCATTTATTCTCAACATCTAGAATAATTTTCTTCTAAAAGAAAACCACAAAAAGTCCCAAGCCAATTAGCAAAAGCATAGGAAGCCACCTTCATTTCAGGTCACATGAAATAAAACCCGTGTCCCATGTTTTCCTTGAAGTAAATTTAATTATTTCTCCAAAGGCCTGAGGCCATGTGGAAGGGGCCTAAGGGAGGCCAGTGTGAGAGATCCCAAGGAGCCCTCTGTTTGGGTCAGGCAATGGGTCCAGACCCGCTTCTGCACAGCACCCCCCACCCCCTCACCCCTGCTCACAGGCCTCCTCCCTGATGAAATGCAATCCTCCCAATGTGGCTGACTGACACTCCTCCCCACCCCCCAGTCTGGACAAACCAATGTTTCCACCCACTTCTTGATGCCCACTCCCTCACTCTCTGCTCCTGGGATTTTCGTTCAATGCTCCTTCCTCCTATAATTGTCTTCCCCTCTCTTCCCCTAACCAAGAGCACATTCATTTTTGGGGTCTCAGTTTATACGCCTCTTCCTCCAGGAAGCCCTCCCTAACCTCACCAGGCATTCCCACAGCCACCTGTGCACCTTCTCATTCTGTCCTGTACCTGGCACAGAGAATGTACCCAGAAAGTGTTTTTTGAATGAATGACCTCCCCCCGAAAATGACCTCAGAACTCTGGGTTGGCCTTATCTGAACCATGCTGGCTCTAAGTTCGTTGTCAAACCCCAGAAGGGTACAGACTTCCCCTGAGCCCTGGATGCTGGTCTGGGACCTGGGGATCCCTGAACTGAGGGGCAGGAGGGTGTGTGTGTCCTGAATTCTTTCTGAATGTGGTCCTGTGATCTGGGACTAGACCAACTGAGGGCCCTCTGTGAACAGGAAGCAGGAAGGAGAGCCGGGCCTCTGTTCTCCCACCCAGTCTCCAATTTAGAGGAAATGCAGCCTATAATTTGGAAGGCTAATTTGGTCTGGGGTTAGAAGGGAGCTCTCTGTGTGCCGAATGATGCCACGCTCTCCCAGGGGAGGAAGCATCCCCTCCCTGGGGACCTGGGGCCTCTGCTCTCAGTTCCAGGCCACACTGCTCCAGTGTGCTCCCTCCTGAGGCCTGAGCTGGGGCCCCTAGAGAGTCAGGCAGCCGGTCCTCAGCCAGGGGAGAAGGAGGGAGGGTGAAACCCAGGGCCAGACTCCTTGGTCACTGACTGTCCGGTCCACTGACTGACTGGTGCTCCCGGCATCAGGAAGAACTAGTGGAGGGTCTCCAAGGACCAAGGCCACATGGTGAGCATTGCCCCAGCGTGCCCCTGGCCAGCAGGTCACGCCCATTCAGGCAGGAGCTCAGGGGAAATGCAGGCAAAATGGGCATTGTAATGACCTGGTCCAAGAAGCCTCACTCTCTAGCAACCCTGACCCCAATTCCCGCCACTCCCTGAGCTTAGGCACACTGAGTCACTTAAGGTCCTCCCCAGCATGATGGCCACTGTCATGTTGCTTTTCCTCCTCCCCTGGGAAGTCCTCCATGTCCACCAGGCTGGTCAGGAACCACCTCCAGGCTCCTTGTCTAACAGGTACCTGGTTGCCTCCCCATTGGGATAGGGGCTCTGTGAGAGTGGGTTCCAGCTGTGGTCACCTTGGTGGTCAGAGCCCTGGCCAGGGCCTGGCTCAGCAGAGCTAGTGATGACGGACAGGCAGAGAGGCTGCACCACTCACAGATGTATGGCCTTGGGCAAGTCCTGGCACTTCCCTTGGCCTCAGTTTGCTTGTCTGTGGGCTAGGCACAGAGCAGTAGTTCTGTGATGACTAAGTGAATGAATGCATGCATGCATGAATGAATGAATGAATGAATGAATAAGGAGTTGGACTGGACAGTCTCCAAACCCTGGAGCTCAAATCCTCTACAGTTTCTCTCTCCTCATTTGAGTGCTAGTCTCTCTGCTCAGGCTTGTGTCAGCAAGGACTGGGGAGGGGAGAGGTCCTGGGGTCGGTCAGGGCAGACAGGAGCTGCAGGGAAGCTGAACGCTGGGATAGGGTGTCGGGTGACAGGGTCTGGGGAGAGGCGGGGCAAAAAGACTCTTCAGGGTGAGGGGTGAAGGTGCCCATCCCTGGACCTGGTGTTCGAGCACCCCAGCCTGCCTGTGGCAGCGCGCCATCCCCACGACACACCACCCCAACTCACCCACACCCCAGTGGCTTCTCTTGAAACTTCTGCTCGGCTCCAACAGTCTGTCACTGGGGCTGGTGATTCACACACTCCGCTCTTCTTTCCTCTTCCCAACTAATTATAGCTCCTGTGTGTTTTTCCCCCTGGAAAAATGTCTTCTTAAAAAAATATATCCCCAAGCCAGTGAAAATTAATTGGGTGAGCATCACTGTGTACAATTCAGACTGGCTCCGAAGACAGGCAGGTCCCAGGTTGTGGGGGCGTCTACTGCCCAGCAGAGAAAGGATGGGCGTGGGACGTAGGGTGCACATGGGGACAAGCAGCAGAGGCTCCGCCCAGCCCCCATCCGACTGGCCATGGCTCTGGGGATCCTGAAGAATAACCGCCACAGTGATGATAACGGGGACTCTACTGAGCACCACAGCATGCTGGGCACAGTGCCAGATGTCTGCCATGTGCATTGACATGGCAATTCTGATGCCTGCTGAAGCTGGCCTTGCAATTGGTTCCACTCTGTAGAAGAGGAAACTGAGGCTCAGAAACTCATCCAGTGTCACACAGCCATAGTGGGGGGCGTGGGGGGTGACCATGAGCCATGTGGTGCTGGGAATTGGGAGCCAGGGTGGGGGGGCATGGCCAATGGCCTGACCAAGGGGAGGCCCAGCATCATTAGGCTCCCCAAGGGACAAGCAGAGCAGGCACGCGGCCCTCTGTCTCGTCTCTCCCTCGCTTGCCTCCTGGGAATCACAGGAGCTCCCCTGGCACTGGGCCAGAGCTGAGACTACAAGTCCCCTAAGCTCTTCATGGGGCCCAGTGCTTGGCAGTTGGAGCAGATGTCTGAGCAGGCATCCTGGCCAGGCAGGGAGGGTTCCAGAGTCACAGTGACAGAGGCGGAGATAATCAGAGACAGGACAAGAGAGAGCCAGGCAGAGCTAGAGAGGGGACAGGGAGTCACCAGTCCAACTGCAGAGGCAGAGAGAGGCAGAAATGGAGACCGAACCAGAGACACAGACGGGTCTGAGTCTGAGACCAAGGGACAAAGATAAAACCCAGGGAAACAAGATGGAGAGACACAAGGGAGAACCAGAGGGCTGCTGTGTAGGAGAGAGCCTGGAGAGAGGCAGCACCGAGAAGAGAACAGGAAAAGGAAGGTGTTGACGGCCTCGCTAACCACAGGCAGACTGCCCTGGCTCCAGCCATCACCTCCCCCAACTTCTCTGGACACCTGACACGGCCGCTGGCTGCCCGGGGTCAGGGCTTGGTGCCCAGGACCTATTAGCCAGGCAGCTGTCGGGATTTCCAGCACAGGGGGGCCTCTGGGGCTGACACCTCTCTCAGCCACTCTCTTGTCTGGAATCTGCTGGCCAAGTCTGCACTCTTCTGGGGTCTATGTCTGGACCCTAGAGCATCTGCCATGAGAAAATAGGACACAGCAGGAAACAGGTGGCCTTGGGTGGCCTTGAGGCCAGAAGACCAGCACAGGCCTTGAGGATGTGCCCTTGAGCCCCAGGAATGGAGAAAGAAGTGGCCGATGGGTCCAGGTAGGAGGGTTGGTCCAGGAGAAGGGCACCCATGCAGCCTCCTCATTCTTGGTCCATGCCCCTCAGTGGGCCCGGACACTGTGATGACCAGGACATTGGGATGGAAACACCTTTTTCATGGGCCCCCCAAACAAACCAGGAAGTCTCCTTTTCCAATAACTCATAACAGGAGGCAATACAGGATAGGGTCTGGAGTCAGGCAGCCTGGCTCCTTCCAGCTCAAGCCCTGGGGAGATGACTGAGCCTCAATTTTGTTATCTGTAAAATGGTGCTGCCAGTAATTCCCTTCTCAGACAATGCTGTGGATAAACAAGATTTTGCACATGAAACAGAAACATAAGTGGCTATGCTTTAGGCAGCGCAGCTCCTACCAGAGGCTCCAAACGTCTCCCTGGAGCCCCCTTTTTTCCTCTAGGCCCCTCCTGGCAGGAGGTGACAGGAAGTCCTCAGTCTCCAGCCCCACTGCAGCCTGGGGACGACCAAACGAAGACCTGAGGGAAAGGAGAAAGTCTGGATGGGGGTAAGAAGCCAGGAGACCTTGGTGTGGTCCCCTCCTGGAACGGGCCACTGGCAAGCCCCCTCCCTCTCGGGTTTCTGAGCAACGGGGATTGGACTGGATGAGCGCCTTCCTACTCCCAACTGGAATCCTCAGCCACCCGCTTCTCTCTGCACCTCCACTCCGGCCCCGGTCCGCTTCCAAGCCAGCCTGGCCTTTGGCCTCAGCTCCTCTGACAAGAAGAGAGGGAGGAGGGCTCACCTGCCCCCATGGGAAACCATTTTTAGCCCCCTGAGGAACTCGGCGTCCTCCCAGCAAGGGTGCGTGGGTCGTAGCTGGGTATTAATAGCTCAGCTGGAGGAGGTGACCGGGACTTTGACAGCCAAACCCTGGAGGCCTCCCATCCTGGGCAGCAGAGCAATCCCCCTGTCGTCCACCTCTCCTTTGCTGGCTCTGAACTCCACCACTGCTGTCCCCCAGGGGTGCTCTCCTCCTCCAGCCTCCACCCCCCTGCCCCTCACACAGGACTGGTTTCCCCCTTGGTTGAATCTTCCTGTGGTCCCCTGGGGAGGGGAGACCTCTTGCCCCAGTTGTGGGTTGGTGCCTGAGGCTGGTTTGTGACCAGGCCCCATGGGAGGTGAGAACAGAGAAGCCTGTGATAAGGCTTCCCCCTCGCACCCTTTTCCGCTGCCCGCTGGCCTCTCATTCCTGCTTGCTTATTCCACCCTGGCTCCTCCACTGGCCGCCATGTGGGCTGGTCCCCAAATGTCTGTCCACGCTGGGCCCAGAATGGAGAAGAGGCGGGAAAACCTAGCTGGCCGAATGGAGGCCTGGAAAAGGTCCCCTGGACAGTACTGCCTGTCCCCTGCTCAGGTGGGACATATGAGGCCTGAACAGGCCGCAGGGCTACCTCTTGGAGGTAGCCTGGGAAGTGATGGGGCCCTGGGCTGCGACTGGGGACCTAGAGCCTTGGCTCAGCTCCGTCCCTGAGGCCCCCATGCCGTGGAGGTAGGGAAGGGGCACGAACCCACACCAGGTGTCTCACACACCCGCCTCAAACACTCATCCACACTTAATAGCTCAGCTACCCCTGGTCCCTCGAGCCTACAGCCTTGAGGGTAGAAATCGGCAACGCAGAGGGAGCGTGATCGATGTGAAGGTGGGTGCTGTGATCACCCACATTTCAGAGATGAGCAGCCAAGTTTTCAGGGGAAGCACACCCTGGGAGCAGGCAGGCAGCCGGGGCTGGAGGCCTTCGGGAACAAGATTTGGTCCAAGTCCTTTGCTTTCTTTCTAGAGTCATGGTCTTGCTCTGTCATCCAGGCTGGAGTGCAGTGGCACTGTCATAGTTCACTGTAACCTCAAACTTCCGGGCTTCGGTGATCCTCCCGCCTCAGCTTCCTGAGTAGCTGGGACTGCAGGCACGTGCCACTGCACCTGGCTATCACCCTGTGCATGGTCATGTCCAAGCCCTAGACGCCCATTTTTCAGGCATCTCTTTGTTACCAGTCCTGCTCTGAGTCGTCTCCAGAAAATAGGAAGGCTTCTGGGTCTTTGGGGACCTCTTCCTCAGGAAGTCGTGGCCTTTGGGACCAGCCTGAGTCCTGACGAGGATGAAGGTCCAAGCTCAGTTTGGGGTCAGGGTCAAAGGTCAGTTTGTGGTGAACAGTGAACCCGGCCCTCTAACTCCTAACTCCAAGCTGAGTCTGGACCTCTGACTGGTAGACAAGACTGAAGCCCAAACCTCTGGGCCCCAACTCTAGTTTCTTTTTTTTTTTTTGAGACGGAGTTTCGCTCTTGTCGCCCAGGCTGGAGTGCAATAACACGACCTTGGGTCACCACAACCTTCGCCTCCTGTGTTCAAGCGATTCTCTTGCCTCAGCCTCCTGAGTAGCTGGGATTGCAGACACGCGCCACCACGCCTGGCTAATTTTTTGTATTTTTAGTAGAGACGGGGGTTTCTCCATGTTGGTCAGGCTGGTCTCGAACTCCTGACCTCAGGTGATCCACCCACCTCGGCCTCCCAAAGTGCTGGGATTACAGGCATGAGCCACCGTGCCCAGCTAGTTTCTAAAGTCTCAACCATTAGGCCCAGGATGAATCTGGGCCATCAACCTCCGACTCCCACCCCAGGCTGAGCCCCCAACCCGACCCCAGGCCTAGGGAATACTGGTCCTCACTTGCCTTCTGAGGCTGTGTCCTGGGCTCACCCAGCTCTTCACCTCTAAATCTCAACCTGGAGGTGGCCCTGCGAGCTCCTCACACTCCCTCCTCAGCCACCCCCGCCCTGAGTCTTGAAGCAGGCTGACACAGGGACACATCACACCAGGCGATGTATGACTTGGAGGAGCAGAGGCTGGAAACATATGCTATTTCTGGGCTGGATCTTATTGGTTTGGACCGTGAGCAAAGCAAAGCCCACAGCAGAGGGAAGGGAAACAGGCAGACGGGCCCTCAAACACACAGACACCACACCGCGTGGCAGGATACAGGGGTCCTTGGGTGACCTGGCGCTAGAACCATGCTCCCCTGGGACAGAGAGGCCAGCGTCCACACCCCGACTTGGAGGAAACAAGTTTAGGTGAATGTGACACACACATCCCCAACCCTGCAGCTAGTTTTCTTTCTAAGGAACCCATATTCCCGGTGGCTCAGAGTGGAAACTGGATCCAAGTCCCTGCTCTTCCTATAAGCTCTGAGACCTGAGGCAAGCTGCTCAGCTTTAGCCTGGAATAGCCTCAGCATCCTCATCTGGGAAATGGGACTGTGATATTATCTTCCTTTTGGGGTTTTATGAAGACAAAACACAACCATAGAGGCGGATTCCCTGCACAAGGCAAGAGCTCACAAAGGGGCAGCTACCAATATTTTCCCAGTGACCAAAGGCAAGCTTCTTCAGTTGTGGGGTCAGGTATCCCTTCACCCCTTGCTTCCGCCTCTACCCAAGGGCTCCTGGGGGACACATTTTGGAAACCCTTAACTTAGATTCTAGGCCAGCAGCAGGACCAAAAGTAGCGTTAGCTGACGATTACAGAAGCCGGAACAGCACGGAATTTGTCAGCATGGAATTAGGTCACAAAATTCTTAAAACAGAAGAGCCACAGAAGCCCAAAAGGCTCAACATCCCAGGATGCAGACCCCCGATTTCCTGGGCCGAAAATGGCGAGAATTGACCAAGAAAAAACCAGCTCTTGCCTCGGACAGGAGCCTGGGGACTCTGGGCTCTTTCCCTACATGTCCCAGAGCACCCAGGGAGGGGGAGGGCTCCACCATGGTCTCCGAATCCCCTCATTTCCTGGGGATTGCCTGCTTCCCCTCCTCCTCCAGCTCAGATGCCCTGGATGTCCAGCCATTTCTAGAGCACCCCCAACCTGGTCTGGCCACCTCTACTGACCCCTCCTAAGACTCCCCACCCAGGTGCTGAGGTCCCCTGGTGTGAATCCCAGGGAGCTGTCCCTGCTGCCCTCAGCCTCCAGGGCCCTGCAGAGTGGGGCTCCTGACATGCTGGGGACCTCAGGCTCTATCCCCTCTGGCCTCTTGCTCCTCACAAGTAGAGTCAGGACAGGAATTGGCACTGTTGGAAGGTGAGCACCCACCCATGTGCGGGGCACCTACTGGGCTTTACGTCCATCATCTCTGATCCAGGAATCCTAGGGCCAGATTGGGGCTTGACATACGCAAGGCCACATAGCTGGGAGGTGGCAAGGGAGTTTGGCGTTTGACCTAAAGTTGCTGTCCTGAAAAGGGAGCTGTGGAGGGAGGTCCCAGCTGTCGGACGAGCTACCCCTCAACAGGCAGCAGCAGAGCCTGGCAGCCTGTCCATGCTGCACCCCAATTTCTGGGGGAGAGGCCCAGCCTCCACCATGGCTGGCTGAGCCCTGCCCCCCGGTGCCAGTCCCACATGACCTTTCCAGGTGGCTAATGAGAACCTGGGCACCACTCAGTAATTGGCCTCATTAGGTAGCTAGGGCTGCCCAGGGGATGGGGTGGCGGATGCTGGGCCCCGTGGGGACTGGCCAGACAGCCGCCCGTTAATTACCTGAAAAATCAGACAATTAGGCTTCCTGCCACCTGCCTGCCCACGTCCTGCTGGCCCCTAATTACTGAGCGGCTGCTGAACAGGCTGGGAGTGACCTGGATTTGGACCGAAGACCAGCCCCTGCCATCTCCCCCATCCCCCACCCCCAGCCTCCATCGCATGCTGCAGGGACAGACAGCTGGGGTACAGTGTGTCTTTCAGGGATCTTCCCCTGGAGCCCCCAGCCCCCTTTCCTAGCCCTGTTCCCTTCCTGCTCACGATCTCTCCCGCAGAAGGTAGCTCTGGAAGAGAAGAGACGGATGCCCGAAGCCCTGGTAGCCCTCAGGGAAGATGGCTGCCAGGGGAGTGGCAAAAACCCAGAAAGCGGCATCCAAGAGGTCTTGGTGAGGTGAAGTGGCTGCTTCCCCTCCTGCTCAGCTCTTCCAGGGGAAAGATAGCAGACTGTGTTCAGGAGTAGGAATGGCAGATAAGAGGAAGTTAAAAGCTCTCCTGAGAGCCCCGGCACAGCCCAGGGGATGCTGGGGGCCCAGGCCTGCCCTTGGGGAGTCCCCTCACTCAGAAGAGGAGATGGAGCTGGACAAAGCCAGACCAGCGTGCAGGGCCTGGCCTGACTAAAGTGGTCCTGGAAGGCTTCCCAGAGGCAGTGACCTTTAGGCTCCGTCAGGTGAGGTGTACACTGTCCCAGGCAGAGGGAACAGGGCACGTGAGGGTCTGAAAGTGGATCCTCCCCTACAGAAAGCACAGACAGAGAGGCAGGGTACTCCCTCTGCAAGCACCGACCATGCACCAGGCAACTGGCTGGAAGGGAGTGGGGTGGACACACTGGAGTCTAGAGTGAGGCTGATCTGGGATGTGGGGCCTCCTGTCATCAAGGTCCAGCATGCAGGAAGTACCTGGGCCACCTCCTTCCTGACCTGTTTCCTTTCCTGGTTCTGTGCTAGGATCGAAAGTCCCCTTCTTTGTTTCCCTTGGGGACTTGGAGGCCCAAAGATACCTGCTCAGAAGGGCACTCCCAGCCCAAAGAGGTCAAGAGACTAAGCTGAGTTCACCCACCCAGTTGGCTGGAGTGGGCCTCAGAGAGGTGTCCACTGTAGTCTTCCAGTGGGGTTCTGGCCCAGCCAGAGGTGAAGCCACCACAACGAGGTAGGTTAGAGACAGGAAGGAGATGGGACTGCACTGGGAGGCTGGACACCAGCATTTGAGAGCTGCCACAAAAAAGTCACGCTACCCCCTTGTCCCTAAGCCTAACTCCAGGGTGGCCCCCTAGAGGCCTTGCTGCCAACCCACACCTTCCCAAAGCCATCCCTGATAAGAAGGCCAAGAAGGCTTTGTGGACTTCCTTTAATGCACACACTGGATCCTAGGGCTTGGTGTAGCCTTAGGCCAGAAGCTGGGAGCAGAGTCTGAGGGCAGAGCAGGTGAAGTCCCTTCTCTCCACCCCTTTCTGCTGCTCTGGGCTTGCTGACCATCGCGGGGGCAACTGCCCTGTGCTCTGCAACCTAAATTGCAATGGCTGCCGAGGTATTTCCTGTCAAACACACTACTTTGCTGTAGTGTAGCGACTACCGCAGGGATATGGGGCCTCCAGGCTTCTACCAACAGCCCCCAGAGTCAGAGTCCTGTGACACATGCACACGTGTGCACCCAACCTGGAGCCCCGACTGTCTGGTTGTCTCTGGGTCCACCTCTGCTGCATCATCATTGTCCACTAGGTCAAGCTGTACCCTGCACAACACCAGGACCCTGCTCGCACATACCCTGCTCTCATCTCTCTGTTCTTATGAGATTGTTCCCATGCTTACACCTTTGCAACCTCTGAGGGCAGGTTTTCACCTGCTCATGGCGCCTGACACACAGAGGATGCCTTATAAATGTGTGTTGTATGGATTGTGGGTGGTTGATGCATGGATGGACAGATGAGTGACTTATCTAAGCTCTCCTAGCCTGCTCTAGTGGATGTAGGACTTGAACCCGGGTCCTGGGCTTCCACATGCTGCCTGTCTTGTTTGGCATCCAGCCTAATCCCAGCTGGATCCCCTTCAGGATATAAGGGTGTCTGTACAATGAACACCCCTAGTCTGTGCCCCCACCTCTGGCTGCCACTGAACAGCCTGGGTCACCAGGTCCCAGGTGGGCCTGAGTCTCTGCCCCTGCTGCCTGGCCAGACTTAGGAAGGTGTCACACATCTGAAGGAAGATGACATTGCCTGGGCCAACAGAATTCTCCCATTGGATCTCAACTCCAGGGTCCAGAGCTGGGCAGAGAATGCAGCTAGGAGGAGAGAGTGAAGATAGGGATGAAAAACAGGGGGTCCCTTATATCTCACCAGGCTCCCAAGCCAGTCAGGGAAAAATGAGCATCCGGAGCTTCAGCCCTTTGGGTGGGAGATCCTTAGAGGCCAACTTCTGAGTAGAAAACCTGTTCCAGGGGAGGATGGGGTGGGGCAGACCGAGCCCAGCAGCACAATGGTCTCAGAGCCAGCAGGCAGCTGCCCCAGCTCAGCTCTGCACCAGCACCCAGTCAGCCAGACCTACGTGCAAGCTGCCTCCATGGATCATGGGCTTGGGCAGCCTGCTTCCTCCTGAAGCCTCAACTTTTGTATTCAGAATCAGGTGAGCAATGAGATTAAATATCAAAAGATCTCTTGGCACAGTCCCCAGGCATTCCACAAATGGTGGGCTACTGCGTATTGCTCCATTTTCCAGAAGGGGAAACTGAGTCCTGGAGAGATAAAGTGACATCCTGAAAGCAATAGCAGAGCCAAAACTGGCACACCAAGCTCCTGGCATATGGTGTGGCATTTTGACCACACTGCCTCCTGGCTTGGGGTGGGCCAGACCCAGCAGGTTCATGCATCTGGGATTTGTGGTATCAGTTGGGTGTGTAGAGAAGAGCCACTCACATCTAGTCGAGGTTGGCTAAGCAGGCCTCCAACATGGTACCTGGGTGACCCTCATGGCGGCTGACCCTGTAAGAAGCTTGGGAAGACCTTACCCCAATCTGCCCTAGGCAATCGGTTCTGAAATTCTACCCTGAGCCCTTTTTGTTGTCCCTTCTCAATGTTGACCTCTGCCCTCCCTTCCCCCACACCCAACCTGGGGCCAGCTGCCCAGGAAGCTATCCTGGGCTACACACTTGGCCTGAAACATCTGCTGGACATGGCCAGACACATACCCTTCCTGTGACAAGATTGGAACAGGATGGGCAACACTGTCTTTCCTCTTTCTCAGGGTCATGCCAAGGTACAGGCTGTTCCTGGAAGATCGTGACATGAGCTGGGCTGGGGAGGACTGTGCCCATGGCCCTACAAGATACTGGGCAACTCTCTGGTCAGTGGATCACAGGGTCCCCTGTGATCAGGCTCCACGGAGCTATAGCTCAGCATGTCAAAACCAACAACTCATGGACAGGAAACTGGTCCTTTCCTGTGGGGAGGAGCTAAGTGCCAACAACTCCATCCCCCAATATAACAATCTAGCACCTTCCAGGCGGTGATGGTGGCGGGGTTCCTGTATGCCAGGGCCTGTGCAGGCTGGTCTTCAACATGAGTTCTCTTGAGCTTGACTACAGCCCTGAAAGGAGGAGCTATCATTATTCCCATTCTGCAGATGAGGGTGTGAAGACCCAGACAGAGGTAGTCCTGAGATCACACAGCCCAAGAACTAGGCTCAGCCTGACCCTTGAGCAGGTGCTCCTCACCGGTACCAAGAATGTGGGTGTCATGGCCATTCATTACTAACTGATGGGCTGGTGGCTTAGGTGGGAGCAAGAGTGAACCTCAGAGCCTCAAGGCTGTGCAGAAGCTATGGCAGGCATGAGGCCTGAGCTGAGGAGCAGGAGGCAGAAGTCACAATAGGAGGACAAATCCTGGTTGGACCAGGCCTCTTGCCCTACTCCTTGGACAAGGCAAAGAGTTCCAGGTACCCGGGGGTGAGGAAAGAGGTAGCAAGGGACAGTGGCCTCAAGGGGCAGCCTTCAGGTGAGGCGCTGACTGCAGAGACTCACAATTGTTGGCTTTTTTTATTCAAAATTTTAAAAAATTCACCGGGCATGGTGGCTCACGCCTGTAATCCCAGCACTTTGGGAGACTGATGTGGGTGGATCACCTGAGGTCAGGAGTTTGAGACCAGCCTGGCCAAAATGGTGAAACCCCGTCTGTACTAAAAATACAAAAATTAGCTGGGCGTGGTGGTGGGCACCTATAATCCCAGCTACTCAGGAGGCTGAGGCAGGAGAATTGTTTGAACCTGGGAGGCAGAGGTTGCAGTGAGCCAAGATCGCACCAGTGCACTCCAGCCTGGGCGATGAGAGCGAAACTCTGTCTCAAAAAAAAAAAAAAAAAAAAAAATTAAAAGAAAAAAATATCGGATGGGTTTGGTGGCTCACGCCTATAATCCCAGAACTTTGGGAGGCTGAGGCAGGTGGATCACCTGAGGTCAGGAGTTCGAGAGCAGCCTGGCCAACATGGTGAAACCCTGTCTCTACTAAAAATACAAAAATTAGCTGGGAATGGTGGCAGGTGCCTGTAATCCCACCTACTCGGGAGGCTGAGGCAGGAGAATCCCTTGAACCCAGTCGGTGGAGATTGCAGTGACTGAAGATCGCATCATTGTACTCCCGCCTGGGCGACAAGTGCAAAACTCCGTCTCAAAAAAAAAAAAAAAAAAAAAAGAAAGAAAGAAAAAGAAAAAGGAAAAAAAATCAATGGGACTCACAGTTGTTTTACAGTGCTCCCTGCCTTGTTCCCGCCACCAAAAGCCATCAAGCCTCCCATAATCCTTCCCAAGTGCTTCATATTCTACCATCATAGCACTGAGGATCCTGGATTGAAATCCTGTGTCTATTGCTCCCAATGGGTGGGGAGCTTCAGGAATTTGGCCACTTTTTTTTCACAGTTTGCCAGGTGACACAAGGGGGATGGTCAATGAATATTTGTTAAATGGGTGGATAGTTAGTTAAATGGACAGATGGATTGTTGGATGGATGGTTAGATGGATGGTTGGCTGGACAGTTGGATGGATGGTTGGATGGATGGTTGGATAGGTGGTTGGGTGGATGGTTGCATGAAGGGCTGGCTGGTTAGTTGCTGTGTTAGTTTCCTATTGCTGCTGTAACAGATTATCACAAGTTTCATGGTTTAAAACAACACAAATGTATTATCTTACAATTTTGGAGGTCAGAAATCTGAAAGGGGTCTCACTGGACTAAAATCAAGGTGTCAGCAGAGTTGCATTCTGGAGGCTCTAATGGAGCATCCATGTCCTCCTTGCCTTCCCAGCTTCTGGGGGCTGTCATTTTTTTCTTGTCTTGTGGCCCCTTCCTCCATCTTCAAAGCCAGCAATGTAAGACCAAGTCCTTCTCATCCTTCTCATGCTGCCATCTCTCTGGTTCCTCTTCTCCTCTTAAGAACCCATATGATTACCTTGGGCCCACCCAGGTAATCCAAGATAATCTCCCTATTTTAACACCAGATGATTAGCAACCTTAATTCCATCCGCAACCTTAATCCCCCTTTGCCATGTTAAGTAACATAATCATAGGCTCTAGGATTAGGATGGAGACATCTTTTGGGGGACATTAGTCTGCCTATTACAGATAGATAGATGGTTGGTTGGATGGATGGGTAGATGTATGGATAGATGTATGTATGTATGGATGGATGGATGGATGGATGGACAGATGGATAGAGGGTTGGATGGATGGGGAGATGGTTGGATGGATGGATGGCAAACTAAGCCCTCCTGACCCCCCTGCCTTTGATGGGAATGAACAGCTTGAGACAGGTCATACGTATTACCTCCCATCTCCTGTACTCTCTATCACTATTAATATAGTGCAAGAGCACTGAACCAGGAGAGGGATGTTTGCCACGAGTGTCGCTCCGTCGCCCAGGCTGGAGTGCAGTGGCGTGATTTCGGCTCACTGAAACCTCTGCCTCCTGGGTTCAAGCGATTCTCTTGCCTTGGCCTCCCGAGTAGCTGGGATTACAGGCTTGCACCACCACACCCAGCTAAATTTTTTGTATTTTTAGTAGAGACGGGGTTTCACCATGTTGGCCAGGCTCGAACTTCTGACCTCAACTGATCTGCCAGCCCAAGCCTCCCAAAGTGCTGGGATTACAGGTGTGAGCCACCGCGCTTGGCCACCCTGCATGTCTTTCTCTTGCATTTTATCTTTCCAAATGGCTTTGGTGCTCCCAGAGGTAGGGAACTCTGTCCCACCTTCCAGCCTAGCACTCCAAATGATATTTGACTCTTACCTGCTGGTAAATGAGAGAATAACTTTGTGGGACATTCAGCTAGGCTGGGAGATTGAGAGGGGTGAAGGGATCTGGGATTCCCACCGCCTCTAGGTGAGTGTGATGGGATATCCATGAGGGGTAGCAGGGAGAGGAGCTCAGCCCCCAGAACCCACCCACTTGGGTGGGATGTTTTACGGGGAGATGAAGGTCAATTAAGTTTGTGTTTATTCCTTGTTTAATCTATTTAAATACCAAATACTATATATATACACACACACACATATATTATATATATGGTATATATACACATAGTATATATATGTATACACATAAATACTATAGATAGTATATATATACACACTGTAGTATATATATGTGTGTGTGTATATGTATATAGTATTTATTTATTTATTTTTATTTTATTTATTTTTTTGAGACGGAGTCTCGCTTTCGCCCAGGCTGGAGTGCAGTGGCGCTATCTTGGCTCACTATAAGCTCTGCCTCCCAGGTTCACGCCATTCTCCTGCCTCAGCCTCCTGAGTAGCTGGGACTACAGGTGCCCGCCACCACGCCCTGCCAATTTTTTTTTTTGTATTTTAGTAGACATGGGGTTTCACCGTGTTAACCAGGATGGTCTTGATCTTCTGACCTCAGGATCCGCCCTCCTAGGCCTCCCAAAGTGCTGGGATTACAGGTGTAAGCCACAGCACCCGGCCTATATATAGCATTTAAACAGATTATACATATAGTATTTAAACAGATAAAACAGTAGTATTTAAAATATATATATTATATATATATATATTTTTTTTTTTGAGACTGAGTCTTACTCTGTTGCCCAGGCTGGAGGGCAGTGGTGCGATCTTGGCTCACTGTGACTTCCACCTCCCGGGTTCAAGTGATTCTTGTGCCTCCCAAGTAGCTGGGACTACAGACATGTAGTACCACCACACCCGGCTAATTTTTGTATTTTTAGTAGAGATTGGGTTTTGTCATGTTGCCTAGGCTGGTCTTGAACTCCTAGGCTCAAATGATCCACCCAACTCAGGCTCCCAAAGTGTTGGGATTACAGGCGTGAGCCACTGCTCCTGGCCTAAATACAGTATTTGATTAATATAAAAGAATATCAGGCCGGGCATGGTGGCTCATGAGTGTAATCCCAGCACTTTGGGAGGCCGAGTGGGTGGATCACCGGGTCAGGAGATCGAGACCATCCTGGCTAACACAGTGAAACCCTGTCTCTACTAAAAATACAAAAATTAGCAGGGCGTGGTGGCGGGCACCTGTAGTCCCAGCTACTCCGAAGGCTGAGGCAGGAAAATGGTGTGAACCCAGGAGGCAGAGCTTTCAGTGAGCCGAGATCGCGCCACTGCACTCTAGCCTGGGTGACAGAGCGAGACTCCATCTCAAAAAATAAAATAATATCTGTGACTGGATGCGGTGGCTCACACCTCTAATCCCAGCACTTTGGGAGGCCGAGGCGGGTGGATCACCTGAGGTCAGGAGTTCAAGACCAGCCTGGCCAACATGGTGAAACCCCGTCTCTACGAAAAATACAAAAATTAGCCAGGTATGCTTGTGCATGCCTGTAATCCCAGCTACTCGGGAGGCTGAAGCAGGAGAATCGCTTGAACCTGGGAGGTGGAGGTTGCAGTGAGCCAAGATGGCACCACTGCACTCCGGCCTGGGTGGCAGAATGAGACTCTGTCTCAAGACTCTATCTCAAAAAAAAAAAAAAAGAAAAAAAAAGAATATCTGTAAGGAACAATGCAGACAATGCAAAGTAGTATAATGGACACCTGCGACCTACCATACAACATAGAATGGGCACGGAACTTGTCTTGCTAGACCATAAGCTCCACAAGGCCCGGGCTTCATGTCTGCCTTGCTCATGCCTATATCTCCCCAGCACCATGAAGAGTGCCCGGCACCCTGTGGGCCTGTGGCAGGTGTCTGGGGGTGGGGTCCCCCATGTGGGTCTCCCTATCCAGCTCCTGCCTCTCCTCAAGTATGGCAAATTTTGGTTTAGCACTTCCTAGCCTGTAGATAGTTCTGTCATCATACACACCTGAACTCCTAAAACTATATCATTTAGTTATACTTCAGGGGGGCTTTATAAAAATGGCTTTGAACTGAATGTCGTCTCCTGCAATTTGCTTTTTCACCCACATGTTGGTTCAGGATCCACCCATGCTGCTGTCGGAGCTAAGGCTGATTTCTCAATTTGCCTGTCACCGGATATTTGAGTTTCTCCTTAGGAACAGTGTTGCTAAAAATGTCTCTGGGGTCGGGGGTGGGAGTTATTGTCATTATTGTTATCACTGGTCCTGTTCCCATTCAAGCAGGTTCACACTCCCTCCTCTCCTCCTGACCTCCCGCAAGCACGGCCACTTCCCAGTCCCATTGGTGCCCCAGAATGAGGCTCCTTGTGACCTGAGCCAAATCTGGGTGGGGGTGGGAGGGGGCACAGCTGTAGGGAACTTCTGTCTGGATCCATGCCCCTGCACCCCACCTTGAGTCATCCCCAAAAGCACGTCTCGTCCCCCAGGCCCTATGTTTAGAATAGGATGGAATGGGAAAACAGACTGCAGTTGGACAGTGCCGGGTTCAAAATCAGCCCATCACGTCCAAGCCATGTGACCTCAGACAAATCCCCCTTTCTGAGCCTCGGTCTCCTCACGTGTGATGGGGGATAACCTCAGTGCTGTCCTCACAGAGCATCTCAGCGCCAGACAGAGGTGCTCAGTGAAGGGCAAGGAAGCTGAAGTCGTAGCTGTTGCTGTTTTCCCAAGGGCAGCTGCTATGCTCCCTTCCCCAGATGCTGTCAGGAACTTCAGAGAGCGTCTAATTCAGACCTCTTTTACAGATGAGGGAACTGAGGCAATGGCGGGGGCTGGGAGCTCCCAGCCTGTTCCCTGCTGCAGGACGGATTGGTCCCACACCGGTATGTCCCCACTGCCTCCGTGTGCATGCAAGGGACTGCCATCCTGTCCCCCTTCCGCCACGCAGCCCTGGACCTGCCCTTGAACTGCTTGTACAGCATCCTGCTCTGGCCTGGCCCTGGGGTATGAAGATGGGGATGGCAGGGGGGCAGCAGTGACCTCCACCTCCCAGGTTCAAGTGATTCTTGTGCCTCAGCCTCCCAAGTAGCTGGGACTATTACCATGCTACCTGACCCCAGGCTTCTGCCTGGGCCCTGAAGTCACCTTCCACTCTCCATGAGGCCCTGGAGTCCCCACTCTCCCTGACCTGCCCTGCTGCACCTCGAGAGACCCAGGTCCTGCCTGCCCAACCTGGGCATAGCACCCACTCTGCTCTGAACGGTGGTCACGGGACTTGCCCCCTCTGCAGGCACCAAGGCGGTTGGGAGTGAGTGACAGGGAGCCTGATGCTGCTGCTCCAGACAGATGAGAGGCTGCCTGCAGAATGGGGGTGGAGGCAAATGCTTGATTTTGCAGTTGCATCCAGTTATCAGATAAGTTGAGTTCAGTGTCACACAGAAGGAACAGGACATGAGACCAGACCTGACTCCTCTTGCCTGATGCCCAACACGGCTTGCATTCTGGTGCCCTGTGGGAGGGCATGGAGGAGGCTCCTGCCCAGAGCATCTACAGGGGGAGTCTCCTCCAAATCCGGTGTCTGTGCTGGGAGGAGCACCCCCGCTGCAGCCAGGCCGCTTACCCTCAGTGATGCAAGTGCAGGGGTCAGGGCCAGCCCTTCCCCAGGTTTTCTCAAGAAGCACTGTCCCCAGGGAGCAGGCCTGAGCCTGGAGGAATGGGCGAGAAAGGGCCAGCCTCCCTTCAACAAGCTGCACTCCTTCCCACCTGCCGACACTCACTCTTCTCCACTTCCTGTCAGGGAACCCCCTCCTGGCTGCGGCAACATTCCCTCCAGGCGCCGCCCCCGCAGGGCGCCCCCGCCCCCCGCCCCACCCCTCCTCTGCGCCAGGGTGGGAGCTCAGTAATTCAAGTTATTTTTAGCCAAGCTGCATCCTCCAGGAGATTGGAGTCAAGGGGAAGCCGCCCCCGCACCTCCAGGAGCTGCTTGCGGAAAGAAAGTGATCGATTAAAACCAGTGCTGCAAGGGCCCTGTGCCAGGCAGGCAGCAGGCGCTGAGACAGGCAGAGCCAGGACCGTGGGCCTCTCACCCGCTGGCTCCTAGGCACTGGTGTCGCGTTGTTAGGAGTGATGGGGGTCCCCACATGTCCCTCACTGCCACCGCTCAGCAGCTGCTTGTCAGCCCAACTTCATCTGACCCTGTCCCCAGCAGCCCTGCCCACAGGGAGGAGGGCCACCGCAGAGCCATCCCCTTCTCTTATCCCCACTCTGGGTGGGATTCTTTGCCTCTGTCCCAACCAGCCTCTGCTCACCAGGGGAGATTGGCGAGGGCAGAGAAGGACCCCCATTTTGCCTCCCTGGTCATCTGTCCAATCCGAGCCTTGTCCTAGGAGACCTGCTGGGTGGGTGGGGACAACCCTGACCCCCTGACTGCCAGCACCTGGCCCTGAGGATTATTGGGAAATGGGGACCAAAGCCGCAGGCAGGCACAGGAGTAGGCAGGTGGCTGGGGGATTAACCAGGGCTGAGGAGTGCCTGGGCGAGCCGGTGACTGAGCAGTGTCCACAGGCCAGGCCCTGGTAGGTGCTCGGAATGAACAGGTCCCTGGATCCCCACCACAGCCTGCCAAGTAGGTGATGCCCTGCTCCCCCTCTCCCAGATGAGGAAGCTGAGCCTTGGGGTTGAGTCTCTGCTTAAGGTCACCCAGCTGCCTGGCATCCAGGCAGGTCTGGACTGTGCTCCCCAGCCCTCGCCAGTGGCTGCCTGCTGAGGGGGTGCCTGAGAATTTGAAGAACTAATGAGTGGGTATGGGGCCGATGTAGAAAGAGGGACTAACAAATGCAATACTGCAGGGGGACGCCTGCTGGATGAGGTGGGCCTGAGGCTCCCAGCACCTGCCCCAACCTTCCACAGACACCTCAGCACCGTCCACCAGAGGGTCACTCTTTTTGGTAGGCGTCCCCTTCCTTTCCCCAAGCTGTCATCTTGGGATGACACTTCCCAAACTTGGGTGACACACTTCCCACCTGAGTGTGAGAGTCTCAGGCAGTGTCCACGCCCAGGAGAGTTTCAAGGAGCGGCTTTGACAGGGGAGAAAAAGCTGGGTGATCACGGGCAAGTCGCTTTACTTTTCTGAGCCTGTTTCCTCCTCTGCAACGTGGGATTAACAGGCGAGGACACTCTGAGGGTGTAGTGAGAACCAGCCACAATAAAGGTAAAGCTCCTGACTCCAGCCCCCAGCAGCAGGCCCCTTTCTCTGCTGGCGCCCAGGACTTGGGCTGTGTGCGGGAAAGGCGAGGGCACCCTCTTCCAGCCAGGCCTTGGGGGCTTCAGGGTCGCAGCGACAGCTCAGGGAGGTCTGGATCAGCTGGGAGAGCTATGGGAGCAAATGCCAACCTTCACCCTCTCCAGCCCACTGTGTTCTCTCCACCTCCACCTGATCGCACAGGGCCTGCCTCATCTTCTAGGGAGGCTCTCAGGGCGCTCCTCCAACCCCAGAGGCTTTGTGGAGCCCTCTGTCCTGGCTTGAATGGAGCCCTCTCTGGTCTACATCTAGGGGTGCTGCGCCCAAAGCTTCCTCCCCTCCCAGCCTCCCTGGCTCTGCACACCGTAGGTGCTCCAAGTGATCATGGCAGTAGCCCTGGCACAGCAGATGTAAGAGGTTTGGGGCTGGGACCCCCTCCCAGGACCTGTCCATAGCTCTGTGTCTGCTGCCTCATGGGAATGTCGTGTAGCCTGTGTGGCCGACCTCGTTTACGTGGAGGTGGGATTGGGCCATTTAGCAGCCCCTGAGAAGTTGAGTGACTTGCCAGGGACACAGTCAGGAAAGGGCTGCCCTTGGGCCAGAATCCGCTGCCTGCAGCCACAAGCCCTTCTTGATCAGGGGACACTCTCGATGGGACCTTTAGGATCCCCAGCCCTCTCAGAATTCTAGCACCTCTCTGATCCTGCTAGAGTCCCGTGTGCCTCCCTAAACAGGGCCAGATCTCATTCTCCTTCCTTAGCCTATGTTGCTCTGGAGCCTGGGAGGCGGTTACTGAAGCACTAAGTTTAGGAAACCCAGGAACAGCAATGGTAGGGAGGCAGGCGCCTCTCAGGGAACAGAAGTGGGTGAGGGCAGCCAGGGGCTTTCTCTGGACTCATGAGAGAAACACCAGCAGCTGCCTTCCCATGGGGTGCAGGTCTCCTGTGGCCCTCTGTACCTAGCCACTCCTCGGGCCAACAGTAGCAAATGCACCCTCCACCCTCACCCCGGCTCAGGCCTCTCTGGTTCCCTCCCTGACTCTCCAATACTCACTGTGTGCCCTTGAGTAAATTCCTCCTCCTCCTAGACCTCAGTTTCCCCACCCATTGGCTTAGAGAGGGGAACTAGATGATCTTCAAACCCCCTGCTCCAGCGCTGGTTTCCTAAACTCTGCCAGGGGCTCCTGGGTCACAGCCTCTGTCTCCTGGGAGGGAGTGAGGACTGGGAGACTTGGGGCTTGAAATCTTTGGGAGAAGACAGCTCCCTTGTTCATTCAGAATAATTCTTTCAAAGGTCATTTCATCCTGTCCTGTCTCCATCTTAAAGAGTCCTCCATCTGATCCCTAGGAAGGGGCGGTCCTGGGATGCAGCCAGGGCATTAACCCCAGGACTGCTTGGTGAGCAGAGAAGTCCTCTCTCCCCAGCCCGCCAAGTCTCTCTTTAGTCTGAGCTGGGAAGAGAGGGAGGGAGGGTACAGGCAAGAGGTGCATCCAGGCAGGATGGGGTTAAAGGAGAAAGGGAACTAGAAGGGGGCTGTGGTTGCCAAGGCAACGACATTGCTGGGGCCATTGGAGCCTGCTGGGGAGGGAAAGGAGAGGGGTGTCCCTCCCAACCCTCAGCTTCATTCTTCCTTTTCAGATGCTCTTTGTTAAAAGGGAGTCTCCGTAGCCTCCTTTTGTGGCTGGGAACAGGAGTGGGGAGAGGTACTTGGGGCTTCCATCCAGCCCTGTCCAACACCCTCATGTCACCCACTTACCCTGTCCCTTCCCTCCCACCCTTCCTGGCAGGTTGGTTTTCTGTGCTGCTGGACTTCTCTTCCATTCATACTTGGCCAGTCCTTGGCTGCCTGAGGCCAACTGACCCCGGCCCAGGCCTGCTCAGGCAGCAGCCTGCCCTCCACCCAAGGACACTACCGACACTACCACCTCCTTTGTAGGCCTGCTCTGGATGTGGCAGGTGTGTCTGGCAGAAGCAGGGGCTGGCACAGAGGATGCCCTCACTCTGGGCATCCGTTGGCCATAAAGGCCACAGGCTTCTCTTGTCACATGGCAGTCACTGTCACAAGGCCCCCTCCATGGCCTCATTGGGTACAAACCACCCTGTGCTCCCCCAGATTCTGGTAGGTGCCTGGACTGCAGTAGCTCTCCATTTGGCTGTGGGACCTCTAGCCAGTCATGCCCAAGGACTCCATCTCCCCATCTGTGAAGTGGGGTGATAAAAACCATACCCCCTCCAAACGCTGCTGTGCGGTCTCACAATCAAACCCGCGGGCCTCCCAAATGCACAGCGAGGCTCCGGGAGGCTTCCTGCCTCCTCAGCCCTGGCGCTACTCGCCTCCACTGTGGCAGGCGGCTGAGGCTCCAAGAGGTGAAGACGCTCTGCTGGTGAGTGGCAGTCAGAATCGAAAACCAAGTCTGTCTGATGCCAAAGCCTGTTCCTTTAACCCACAAGAGGCATCCCCCTTGGGTAACTCCAAAGTGGGCCAGGATGGGCTGTGCCCAGGGATGCCCACGGGCTCTACTTCCTCTGCCTTGAACCCTCTCTGGGTGAAGACACCTCACCACCACCACCAGGAACTTGGAGCTGAGGGAGACCTGACCCAGCCTAGAGAACCTGTTCAAAATAGAAGGCACTGAATCTGGAGGTGGGGGTGGTGGAGAGTGCTGAGAAGAGCAGCTGTGAAAGGCCTGGGAAGCTGCAAGAGTGTCCCGCGGGAGGGGAGCGGGTGCCTGTCTACAGCCCACCTGCAGCACCAGACTCCATCCGCGGTCCCACTCTGCCCCCTTGCGGACGATAGGCTCACATCCCGGCTCACTCCTGAGCTAGGTGGGCCAGGTGCGCCCCTAGAGGGAGATCAGGCCTGGGGCTGAGAGGGGTGCGCGCGCGATGACCTGAGGAATAGGCCGCACCTTCCAGTTTCCACTGGAACTGACTCTCTTTTGAGAGATACTGAGCACCAGCCTGGCATTGCATGCAGCCCATGGCCCTCTCCTTCTAACAGGAGCTTTGAATCCCAGGCTCCTGGTGGGGAGTGAACTTAACTCTATTTTCCAACCCTGCATTCCATTTTTTTTTTTTAATTTTTTTGAGACAGTTTCACTCTTGTTTCCCAGGCTGGAGGACAATGGCGCGATCTCGACTCACTGCAACCTCTGCCTCCTGGGTTCAAGCAATTCTCCTGCCTCAGCCTCCCAAGTAGCAGGGATTACAGGTGCCCACCACCACACCCATCTTAATTTTTTGTATTCTTAGTGGAGATGGGGTTTCATCATGTTGGCCAGGCTGGTCTCGAACTCCTGACCTCAAGTGATCCACACGCCTCAGCCTCCCAAAGTGCTGGGATTATGGGCGTAAGCCACCATGGCCGGCCCCCTCCATCCCATTTTTAAACCCCCAACCCCAGGTCACTCAATCGCTGCTGGCACAACCCTTGTATCAGGAAGCTCACTACCGCTGGGAGCAGCCCATAGTTTGGAGGGAATTCTGATTGCAAAAATGCCCCTTGTCCATGAAGCTGGCATTTGCTGTCCTCAGTCACAGTTCTGTCTTCTAGGGACACACAGAATCAAATAGCCCCTCCCTCAGAAAGTTCTAAGCAGATCCAAAGTCCCAAAGCCCACCCCACCTCCACACTTCTGTCTTGTGGGGGTAAAACAACCAGATAAAACACCTTGGTTCTGATAA
Source organism: Pongo abelii (assembly GCF_028885655.2). NCBI lineage: Eukaryota > Metazoa > Chordata > Mammalia > Primates > Hominidae > Pongo > Pongo abelii. Next base: position 102,370,655 of record NC_085928.1, read on the forward strand.
CCTTCACAGTCCCTCTTACCTGAAAACACTGGTAGTCCCTGTATCTCTGGAACCTCAGAGGCTGAGGGGACCCAGCCCCCGCAAGCACTGCCACCTTCCTCCACCTTGGCTTTCTCTTGTTGTTCCTTGGATCTTGTCCTTATTTTTAGCATCCACTTGCCACTGATTTTCTTTCCCCAAGCCCCGTCTCCCTCCCCTGAGGCCTTGTAGGGAAGATGCATGGCTGAGACTAACAATGATTGAGCACCTACTGTGTACTTAACATAGTGTTCTGCGCTTTACTCAAATTATCCGGTTTAGCCCCAAGAGGTAATTACTATTTTTATCCCCACATTACGCTGGGAACTGAAGCTTAGCAAGCAAGGCTCTGGGTCAAGGAGAAGAGCTGACTCTTATCTCTGAGAAATCCCTCCAGGCCAGCTGGCTTCTCCACTCTGATTCTGTCATCTTCCTGGATTTGTGAAATGTGCACATTTAACTCCTCAAACATGTATCAGGTCCCCATATACTCCTGGGACTGTGACAGGAACTGCAAAAACAACCCCAGGTGTCTCCAACCCCATCACTTTGCTGAGGAGACACTATGAGATCCTACTTGGGCTTTGAATTGGGTAATGGGTCTGGACAAGGCCTGGACAAGACAACACCCTTGCAGGCCACATGGGTCGGGCTGATCACATCCAGCCCCATCCAGCCCTATCTCGTCACCCAGGCTCACATCTTTCTCTGCCTTGTGCCCAAGGCATTTGAGAGAGACCTGGCTGATGCTCTGCTGAGTCCAGATAGTGGCTCTGCCCAAGGCTACTCCATGGAGGAGGCAAGTGGAGCCCGGCCTCCAGGCAGATTTGAGATGGGGCAAGAACCACTCACTCATGGAGGGTGAGAGTGTGTCAACCCTAGAGGAAAGGTTAAGTTCTTTGCCTTTTTGTATGTGTGTGCCAGAGACTCCATTGACATATGGTGATATTTATTGACCTCTTCTCAAAATAATGTTTCAAAATAGTAAAATAGATTAGGATTACAAAAGATGTTCACGAGCAGAGAAAGATTTCTACAAATTATGATTAAATGCATAAAATCAGGTTACAGAAGAGTTTATATAGTGTTAAGTTTCCATTTATGAAAGAGAGGAGTGAAAAAGGGAGGGAGGAAGAAAAGAAAGAAAGAACGGAGGGAGGGAGGGAGGGAGGAAGAAAGGAAGGAAGGGAGAAATAAAGAAAACTATCCCTAGAAAGAATACTGTCTTTATAGACATGGATGGCCCTACCATCCATCCCACTTTGAAAAGCATGACAGGGACTGGCATGGTGGCTCATGCCTGTAGTCCCAGCATTTTGGGAGGCCAAGGTGGGCGGATCACTTGAGGTTAGGAGTTCGAGACCAGCCTGACCAACATGGTGAAACCTCATCTCTACTAAAAATACAAAAATTAGCTGGGCGTGATGGCAGGCGCCTGTAATCCCAGCTACTCAGGAGGCTGAGCCAGGAGAATCGCTTGAACTGGGGAGGCGGAGGTTGCAGTGAACTGAGATCGTGTCACTGCACTCCAGCCTGGGCAACAAGAGCAAAACTCTGTCTCAAAAAAAAGAAAAAGAAAAGAAAAGCATGACAGGTCAGTGGCTCCAGGTCATGGTCCCCTTTGGCTCCTGGACAGGTCCCCTCAGGTCACAGCCAAAGTTCCTCATTCTTGTCACTGACTCCCCCTTGCCTAACAGCTGGGATTTAACTCCGGGCCAATCCCTGACACAGCCCCAGTGGTACTGCATGACCATCATCCATCTCTGAATCTGCCTCCCCCATCAGACCGTGGCTTTCTGCTCACTGCTTTTTCTGCCTCTGTCGTAACAGTCTAGCTAAACCAAGTCACTACTCACTTTTTAGGAGCTGTGGGAGTCGCTACCCAGCTGGAAGGCCACATAGCAGGGCAGCCGGGTTCTTTTAAAGTCATCACAGGCTGGGCATGGATTGCAGGCTCACGCTTGTAATCCCAGCACTTTGGGAGGCCGAGGAGTGTGGATCACCTGAGGTCAGGAGTTCGAGACCAGCATTGCCAACATGGTAGAAACCCTGTCTCTACTAAAAACACAAAAATTAGCCGGGCATGGTGGCAGGTGCCTGTAATCCCAGCTACTCGGGAGGCTGAGGCAATAGAATCGCTTGAATCCGGGAGGTGGAGGTTGCAGTGAGCCAACATCGCGCCATTGCACTCCAGCCTGGGCAATGAGAGCAAAACTCTGTCTTAAAATAAATAAATAAAAGTAAATAAATAAAGTCATCACCGCCCCCGCTGTCAGCCTCTACCTTGCTGGCTTCTCTTTCTCAAGGATGTGGCAGTCAGACCTCCTCCTCCCTGTCCCAGTCTCCACAGCCACCTCTTCCACTTCCTGAGCTGAAGCCCTGACTTGCTGTCAGGCATCACACCACCCCCACCTCCTGTAGTCCCTGTCTTTGCCCACCAGGTTCTCTACCTGTGCTCAGCACCCCACAGGGACTTTATTCCTGCAGAGACACTCTCCTCTGGGCTCAGCTGTTTCTTTCTTGGCACCAGGTCATCCATCAGTATATAAGCCTGCTTTTCATTCTCCCAACTCACACCTGTCAGATCTCTCCCCTTTCTCAGGAATGCTTCGGTAAGGAGTCATCTACATGTCCTGCCTCCACAACCTCCTTTCCCCTTCACTCCCTAAACCTCTGCAGTATGCGTCTGTCACTCCATGAACCTGGCTTGTCAAGGAACGTTCACTGGGCATGTGTTTATTAAGCTCTTGCTCTATCTACATTGTGCTGAGTTAGGCAGTGGGAAAATGAAGGTGATCAAACCAGTCCCAAACTCTGGGCTCCTATGATAATGGACACATACACAAGTAAGTAAACAATGCAATTAGAGTCTGGGAAAGTTCTATAAAGAAAGCAAACCATGGCCGGGCGCGGTGGCTCATGCCTGTAATCCCAGCACTTTGGGAGGCCGAGGCGGGTGGACCACGTGAGGTCAGGAGTTCAACACCAGCCTGGCCAACATGGTGAAAACCCGTCTCTACTAAAAATAATTCTTTAAAAATTAGCTGGGCGTGGTGGTGCGCGCCCGTAATCCCAGCTACTCGGGAGGCTGAGGCAGGAGAATCGCTTGAACCCAGGAGGCAGAGGTTGCAGTGAGCCGAGATCACACCACTGCACTCCAGCCTGGGAGACAGAGTGAGACTCTGTCTAAAAAAAGAAAAAAAAAAAGAATAGAAAAGAAAGAAAACCATGAGAGGACACAGAATAACTGGTGAGGTGAGGCAGTGGTTCTCTATTTTAGATAATGGAGTCCAGGGAGGCCTCTATAGGAAAGAGCACACCATCCAAAAAGCAGGGAGAAGGGCAGTCCAGGTGGCTGGGATAGCAAGTGCAAAGGTCCTGAGGCAGAACACACGTTTGTGGTTGGCAGGAAAAAAAGGCAATGGGTTTGGAAAGAAGTAAATGACAGAGGTTGTCAGGGTCAAGTGGGTAAAGAATTGATCTTCAATGCAAGGGGATGTCCTTGCAGATTTAAGGGACAGGATCTGATTTGTATCTTAAAACAAGTCCTCAAGCCCCACTGCTGTGTGGAAAATGAACTATAGGGGGAAGAGGTGGAGAAGGCAACAGAGTTGTTAGAGGCAACACTTTCTCAATTCTGATGTCCAACAGGCATCTCACATTTAATGCATCCAAGAAAAATATCTGGCTCATCATTCCCCCTCAAAACAAAACAACCAAAGCCCCTGCTCCCCACTCAATCTTCCATCTCTGTAAACAGCCCCACCATTCACCCAGCTGTCAAGCCAAAGACATAGGGGCTATCCTTGCCTCCTTTTTCTCCCTCATCTTCTGTGTCCCAAGTCCAGTACTCTTTCTTTGTCCACTCCTCTGCATTCCCACTGTCCTCCCTCAGGTCCAGGCAGCCCTCTCTCCTTCCTCCCCTCTGCTCCTTCTCCACGAAAGAGTCAGGAGTTTTTTGTTTTGTTTTGTTTTTTGTTTTTTTGAGATAGAGTCTCGCCCTGTAGCCCAGGCTGGAGTGCAGTGGCGTGATCTTGGCTCACTGCAACCTCCACCTCCCAGATTCAAGCAATTCTCCTGCCTCAGCCTCCAGAGTAGCTGGGATTACAGGCACGTGCCACCATGCCTGGCTAATTTTTTTTTTTTTTTTTGTATTTTTAGTAGAGATGGGGTTTCACCATGTTGGCCAGGCTGGTCTGGAACTCCTGACCTCGTGATCCGCCCACCTCAGCCTCCCAAAGTGCTGTGATTACAGGGGTGGTTTTAAGAACACAGATCGGCCAGGCGCGGTGGCTCACGCCTGTAATCCCAGCACTTTGGGGGGCCGAGGCCAGCGGATCGCGAGGTCAGGAGTTCGAGACCAGCCTGGCCAACATGGTGAAACCCCGTCCCTACTAAAAATACAAAAATTAGCCGGGCGTGGTGGTGGGCGCCTGTAATCCCAGCTACTTGGGAGGCTGAGGCAAGAGAATCGCTTGAAACCGGAAGGCGGAGGTTGCAGTGGGCCGAGATTGTGCCACTGCCCTCCAGCCTCGGTGGAAGAGCGAAACTCCGTCTCAAAAAAAAAAAGAAAAGGAACACAGATCTCCTTGCCCAACAACATCCCTCAAGGATTCCTTTCTCTTTCAGGATCTTGAATAAGACTTAAGAGCCAGGTCCTGGAGAAACAGAGAGGGGAGGAGGCAGCCTGAAGGGGGCGGAGGCAAGCTCGTAGCACCGCCTACACGTCTGGCTTGCGTTCTTCCGGGCTTCGGAACTTTTCTTCCTGGAGCCAGGGGAAGCCTTTCCAGTAGTACTTTCCGGCGTTGTTGACCCTATTTCCCGTGCTGCACCGCAGCCCCTTTCTCTTCCGGTTCTAGGCGCTTCGGGAGCCGCGGCTTAAGGTGAGTGTTGGCCGCGCGGCATCCGACGCCATCCGCGACTTACGGGCGGCGGCGGGGCGCGGGCTGCGGAGAGGACGGGTGACCGACCGTGTGTCTGTGAGGAGCGAAAGCTGCGGAGTGGGAATGGTGCTTCTAGGTCCTAGGAGGGGGATGGCAGGGAAAGCCACTTTATTGAGGAATGCAGCTTTCCAGGGCTAAGGAGTTGATTTCAGGGCATCATTACCTGGGTTTGGGAGGCCGGCACTGGCGTTGGGTGGTGCAGGGTAAGTCGAGACTCGTGGAGGCTGCACATTCTCTGTCTGCAGGCTCATTCTGACCAGAATGAGGGGGCAGAGGTGGCCCAGCCTGGCGAGCCCCTAACCCTGATCTCCACTTTTGTCTTCCAGGTGCAGACATGGCCAAGTCCAAGAACCACACCACACACAACCAGTGTAAGTTTTTTGGGCCCTGCCTATATCCCAGACCCTGGCAAGGACTGGTTCAGGCAAACTGGGACAGGGATGAAGGGGCACGTTTCCATTGTGGGCCTGAGGCTGATTGATTTCACCCAGTAATAACTTTAGGGTTATAGGTTTAGAGATCTACTTGAGATACACAGTGTTTTGCATTTAGTAGTAAGGGTTTCCCGTATCTCAAGTGTAGCTGCTGTAGGAAGCGTTGGTTCTCCCAGACTTGCCAGCTGTGATGTTGGATGGTCTTATTAGAGGAAAATTCTTTGTTGGCTTAATTCCCTTTTTTTCTCCCACAGCCCGAAAATGGCACAGAAATGGTATCAAGAAACCCCGATCACAAAGATACGAATCTCTTAAGGGGGTGAGTGCACTGAATCACATGGAAGTGTCTTTTCTTGGTTCCAGGTGCACAGTCAAGACCTTTCATGTAGTTTTTCTCTAGCTTTGGCTTCTGCCTGAGCACAGCCTAACTGGCCCACCCAAAGCCTGCAATTCCTTTTTCTACCCTACCAGACCCATAATAAAGCTTTCCTTGGTCTTCCACAGCCTGAAGTGTAACCTTCTGGTCAGGGTGTAACCTGCCTCCTGAGGGCAGTTTGGCCATCTCCCTTGCTTGGCAGTGGCACTTAGGGTAAGGAGTGGCCTTGTCTGAGTGCGTGCAGGGCACATTCCCACACTAACCAGCCTTATGACCTCCATCTGACCCAGTGCTGGAGTTGGGGTCAGCTTCTCTTCCTGTGTCGGGGTTTTAAGGATTAGCTGAGAAGGCTGGAGGGTCTAGGGGAGAGCTGAGCGTGTCCCCAGTCTGTTCCTCCCCTTTACTTTTGCTCTCTGTTCCGTGGAGTGAATCACAAACTCTGAGCCTCAGTTTCCCCAAATTCCACCTTGGCTATAAGTCTTTTGGACCAGACTTGGTATTTAATTGACACCTTCTTCTAAAGAGGGGAGGGGGTGTCCCTGAGGGGATGTCAGGAAAAAACCTGGTCGAACCCCTGCTGTAGGAAGTTGAAGCCCCACAACCTTGGCAGACAGGGCAGCAAAGCAGCTTGTAATTTTGTTCTTGAAGGAGGTCTGCACAGCATTACCCAGGTGGCGTATTGGCTCCCTGGGGTGGTGGTACACTTTCTCTGGAAATAGTTTCAAGAGGTTGGGTATTTCCACATTTGAGGTTGACTTGATGCTGTCTTCAGAATGCTGGATATCCCTATGGAGAGGGGCAGCAGGGAGAGACTTGGGGACCCACATGCTGCCACCTGTACCTTTCCTGCTTTTCAGGTGGACCCCAAGTTCCTGAGGAACATGCGCTTTGCCAAGAAGCACAACAAGAAGGGCCTAAAGAAGATGCAGGCCAACAATGCCAAGGCCATGAGTGCACGTGCCGAGGCTATCAAGGCCCTCGTAAAGCCCAAGGAGGTTAAGCCCAAGATCCCAAAGGGTGTCAGCCGCAAGCTTGATCGACTTGCCTACATTGCCCATCCCAAGCTTGGGAAGCGTGCTCGTGCCCGTATTGCCAAGGGGCTCAGGCTGTGCCGGCCAAAGGCCAAGGCCAAGGATCAAACCAAGGCCCAGGCTGCAGCTCCAGCTTCAGTTCCAGCTCAGGCTCCCAAAGGTGCCCAGGCCCCTACAAAGGCTTCAGAGTAGATATCTCTGCCAACATGAGGACAGAAGGACTGGTGTGACCCCCCACCCCCGCCCCTGGGCTACCATCTGCATGGGGCTGGGGTCCTCCTGTGCTATTTGTACAAATAAACCTGAGGCAGGATTTGTTAGCCTCTGTCTATGATCCTGGGGATGGGTTTGGTTGCTCCATCTGTTGTGTGGGAGAAGACATGAGTCTGGATGGTGGGATGTGGGTGGGAGTCAGGAGATGGGGCCCTGAAGTGCAAGAGGAGGACTAATGAATGAGAAATGATTGGGGGCTTTTGGAAAGCTCGGGCACATAGCTTGCTGGACTGTGTAACCTGCCGAGCAAAGGGAGAATTTTTTTTTTTTTTTTTTTTTTTTTGAGACAGAATCGTGATCTGTTGCCCAGGCTGGAGTGCAGTGGCGCCATCTCGGCTCACTGCAAGCTCCGCCTCCCGGGTTCACACCATTCTCCTGCCTCAGCCTCCGGAGTAGCTGGGACTACAGGTGCCTGCCACCACACCTGGCTAATTTTGTTATTGTATTTTTAGTAGAGATGGGGTTTCATTGTGTTAGCCAGGATGGTCTCGATCTCCTGACCTTGTAATCTGCCTGCCTCGGCCTCCCAAAATGCTGGGATTACAGGCGTGAGCCAGTGCTCCTGGCCCAAAGGGAGAAATCTTAAACAGCCTCATGAGGTCTTAAAGCATACTCCGAGGGAGGGGAAGGGGCCCCGCTGAGCAGCTGTGCACTCTGGCCTGAGGTGTCCCAGATTTGGGCTCTTTTGGTGCACCTGGTCAGCATCCACTGCTCTGGGCTATGTTAGTCCCCCAACAGCTAGGGACCCAGAAAGGCAGGTGGTGGTGGCACTGCCTTACTCCCGTGACTGGTTCTGACCCTACTGTGCCCCTGGGTCAGCTGCTTCACATGGAGGTCTTTATCCTCAGCAGTCAGTGAAGCAAGTACTGAAGTAATAGTAAGCCTTGTGGAGGCTTCCTATAGAAGGCACCAGGTGGGCACTTCCCGGCTGCACTTAATCCTCAAAACCAGCCTCGGTCCAACCTTGGACACTTTAGAAACTCCTAAAGGGGTGCTGTTATGCTACAGCAGCAGGTGCAGCCCATGGCACATGATCCCCTACTTCTGAAGTAGGTATCATGATTATCTTTGTTTCACGGGTGAGAAAATATTGAAGATAATGAACCTAGGAAGGGGTGGGGGTAGCATTTGATCTAGGCAGTCCATCTGGGGCCCTAGGAGGTTTCAGTTGCCCAACCAGGGCTGGGGCTGCTAGCTCTTGACTGTAATCCTGGCAGTCTCTGGGTGGCCACCTACCCCTTGCCAAGGCATGACAGGTGGAGGTGGGGTTGAAAGGGAGCAAGAGCAGGTTCTGTGTTCCGAAGGTGGTTTGGCCCAGACAGGCCACCAGGTTGATAACTTCCAAAGTGAGGTTTCTGTGCTGGTGTCCTGGACGTGAGGTGGGAAGGTTCTTTCCCCAGCCATCCTGCCATGAAAAAGGAGTGATCCCTTTACCAAGTTCTGGTCTGAGGGGGAGGCCAGGTCAGGGCTTCAACTGGGCTTAAGGTTACAGCCAGCTGCTACCCTCAGCCTCCAGCTTGTACATGGAACCTGCCTTATGCTCAGGAAGCACAAATTCCCAGTTCTTGAGTTTCGACTCCTTCACCTCCAAGCTCTGTCGTCTGGGGCAAACTATATTAGTGGAACCTGTTTCTTTTTCCTTTTTTTTGGGAGAGTCTCGCTCTGTCACCCAGGCTGGTATGCAGTGGCGTGATCTCGGCTCACTGCAACCTCCATCCCCTGGGTTCAAGCGATTCTCCAAAATCAGCTTCCCGACCACAGGCACATGGCACCATGCCTGGCTACTTTTTTTGTATTTTCAGTAGAGACGGGGTTTTGCCATGTTGCCCAGGCTGGTCTTGAACTCCTGAGCTCAGGCAATCCGCCCGCCTCAGCCTCCCAAAGTGTTAGGATTACAGGCATGAGCCACCGTACCTGGCCAGTGGAGCCTGTTTCTGCATCGCTAGTGGGACCTGGCATCCATCACAAGACTGCTGTAAGGGTTCATTGAAAAGTAAGCCAGTCTAGGCCGGGCGCTGTGGTTCACGCCTGTAATCCCAGTGTGTCTGGAATTGGTGGGTTCTTGGTTTCACTGACTTCAAGAATGAAGCTGCGGACCCTCGCGGTGAGTGTTACAGCTCTTAAGGTGGCCCGTCTGGAGTTTGTTCCTTCTGATTTTCTGATGTGTTTGGAGTTTTTTCCTTCTGGTGGGTTCGTGATCTTGCTGGCTTCAGGAGTGAAGCTGCAGACCTTGGCGGTGAGTGTTACAGCTCATAAAAGCAGCGTGGACCCAAAGAGTGAGCAGCAGCAAGATTTATTGCAAAGAGCAAAAGAACAAAGCTTCCACAGTGGGGAAGGGGACCCAAACGGGTTGCCACTGCTGGCTCAGGCAGCCTGCTTTTATTCGCTTATCTGGCCCCACCCACATCCTGCTGATTGGTAGAGCCGAGTGGTCTGTTTTGACAGGGCGCTGATTGGTGCGTTTACAATCCCTGAGCTAGACATAAAGGTTCTCCAAGGCCCCACCAGAGTAGCTAGATACAGAGTGTCCATTGGTGTAGTCACAAACCCTGAGCTAGACACAGGGTGCTGATTGGTGTGTTTACAAACCTTGAGCTAAATACCGATTGGTGTATTTACAATCCCTGAGCTAGACATAAAGGTACTCCACGTTCCCACCAGACTCAGGAGCCCAGCTGGATTCACCTAGTGGATCCCGCACCGGGGCTGCAGGTGGAGCTGCCTGCCAGTCCTGCGCCGTGAGCCCGCACTTCTCAGCCCTTGGGTGGTCGATGGGACTGGGCACCGTGGAGCAGGGGGCGGCAACTCATGGAGGAGGCTCCGGCCGCACAGGAGTCCATGGAGGGGGTGGGAGGCTCAGGCATGGCGGGCTGCAGGTCGGGAACCCTGCCCCGGGGGAAGGCAGCTAAGACCCGGTGAGAAATCGAGAGCAGCGTCGGTGGGCTGGCACTGCTGGGGGACCCAGTACACCCTCCGCAGCTGCTGGCTCGGGTGTTAAGCCCCTCATTGCCCGGGGCAGGCAGGGCCGGCCGGCTGCTCCGAGTGCGGGGCCCGCCAAGCCCACGCCCACCCGGAACTCCAGCTGGCCCGCAAGCGCCGCGCGCAGCCCCGGTTCCCGCTCGCGCCTCTCCCTCCACACCTCCCTGCAAGCTGAGGGAGCCGGCTCTGGCCTTGGCCAGCCCAGAAAGGGGCTCCCACATTGCAGGGCTCCTCAAGTGCCGCTAAAGTGGGAGCCGAGGCAGAGGAGGCGCCGAGAGCGAGCCAGGGCTGTGAGGACTGCCAGCACGCTGTCACCTCTCACCAGCACTTTGGGAGGCCAAGGCAGGCGGATCCCCTGGGGTCAAGAGATCGAAATCATCCTGTTCAACATGGTGAAACCGTCTCTACTAAAAATACAAAAGTTAGCTGGCCGTGGTGGCACGCGCATGTAGTCCCAGCTACTTGGGAGGCTGAGACAGGAGAATCCCTTGAACCCCGGAGGCGGAGGTGAAACCCCGTCTCTACTAAAAATACAAAAAGTTAGCCGGGTGTGGTGGTGGGGGCCTGTAGTCCCAACTACTCAGGAAACTGAGGCAGGAGAATGGCATGAACCCAGGAAGCAGAGCTTGCAGTGAGCCGAGATCACGCCCACTGCACTCCAGCCTGGACGACAGAAAAAGACTCCATCTCAAAAAAAAAAAAAAAAAAAAAAAGCCAGTCTAAGTCCTGGCTCCTTGTCAACTATGAGCAGAAGTGATTGTTATTTCTATTAGTACTAAGCCTGCAGCCCAGAGCCAGGCTCTGGACTTCTGGCTACAACTAGAAACTTAAAAAATCCAACTACCCCACCCCAGCCCTGTCTCCCCTGCCCCATGCTCGGGGAAGTCAGAACAGGATAGAGCAGATCTGGCTAGATCAGGCTCTGCTATTGGGGCCATAGTTTACTCTTGGTACTGCCTGGGGGTCCTAGCAAGGCTGAGGTGGAAGCCCAGTTCCTGGGCCTCTGCATACACAGATCCAGGGTGCTGAGGCCCCTAAGATGAACTGACCTAGTCTACCAGGGACCCTGCCCCTCTGTGGCCCCTGCTGCCAACACAAGGGTGTACAGGTTTTGACAGGAGCCAGCAGTCACCGTTGGCCCTCTGCCTGCCCCTCATCTGGCAGGGGCCCAGCTGGTGCTATTCTGGTCCTGTCTTAGGATCCCAGATGTACACCCAGGAAGATGGGAGTAGTTCCTGAGGTCCTTAGTATCCCCCTTTGATGGGAATGGAATCCCTGACAGGTCAGAATAAGTATGGTGGCCACTCAAATAGGAACTGTGGCCCTTTCTTGCTAGGCACAGACATGGCTGGATGGTACTGAATGGGAGTGCTGTGTCAAGGGGCACAGAGCAGTGTGGGGTAGTGGGGAAGTGCTCACAGCCAGGCTCAGTTTCCTTATCTGTGAAATGGAGATGGTAACATGTCCCCAGGAAAAGGAAAATTCTTGCTCCACGGGTGTCCTTGCTGTTAGTACTTCAGAGACAGCCCTGTCCATAGACTTTATTATTTGGAAGGGGGAAGAGGAGGTCCTTGGCACTGGTTGGGATGGAAGCCCCAGGGGCAAAGGTTGAGGAGTTCCGGGGCTCAGCTCTCACTGGGCAGGGCAGGCACACTGGCAAGGGCAGGCAGCAGGCGTGTATATATGTCCACCCCACGGAGGAACACAGCCTCATGCAGCCGTTCATCGTGGTCGTGCAGCAGCACAGGTGTGCGGTTCATGGGTGAGAAGCCTAGAGCTGGGATCCCCACCTGCAGGGGCAAGGAAGAGCCGTTAGGGAAAAGCCAGCAGTCAGGCCCAGTCCACTGCCCAGGCACTATATGCAAGTGGCTCACCGCGCGGATATAGCGGTTGTCAGTGGCAGCAGGCATGATCTCAGGCTCCAGAGTAAGCTTCCTGTAGGAGAAAGAGCCTGATGAATGGGGAGGGAGAAAGGGAAGAATTGAAGAGACAAAGGAAGGTGGGAGAGAGGTGGGAGGAGGGAGGAGGGATAAGGGAGGGGGCAGCAGGAAGGAGAGGAGTGGGGGGCTGGGCTGTGAGGAGAGCTGGCCAGCGAGCTCACATGTCCTTGCAGACCCGGCTAAAAGCTGCCCACCAGGGGTTTGAGTCATCAGTAGGTGTCACTTGGGGGTGCATCCACTTCTGAGGGACGGGAAGAATGGCAGGATCAGGACATGGGCCTGGGCATCTTGCCCTATTTCCCATAGAACGGGCTGTGCCTAGCACAGAACACCTCCCCACCCCCACTCCTTCACCTACCCAGACATCTGGGTGGCCAGTCCAGCCACAGGTCCTCTTTCAGCCCCTCAAATGTCCTAGGTCTGGGACCTTCCCACCCTCCATCTACTTACCTCCTGTCCATCCTTCAGATCCTAGCCCAAGTGCCCCTTCCTTAAGATGGCTCCCCCAGACCTCTCAGACTAGTTGGATACTCCAGTTACAGGTTTTCAGAGTGCAAGGGGCCACCCTTTCTTGTACCACATGTGTTATATGAAAGTACGGCTGGGTGCAGTGGCTCATGCCTGTAATCCCAGCACTTTGCAAGGCCAAGGCGGGTGGATCACTTGAGGCCAGGAGTTTGAGACAAGCCTGGCCAACATGGTGAAACCCTGTCTCTACTAAAAATGCAAAAATTAGCTGGGCATGGTGGCAGGTGCCTGTAATCCCAACTATTCTGGAGGCTGAGGCACAAGAATTGCTTGAACCCGGGAGGCGGAGGTGAGCCGAGATTGTGCCACTGCACTGCAGCCTGGGTGACGGAGTGAGATTCTCTCAGAAAAAAGTAATATCACATAAATGTTTGATTTATATCTCCCCGTTTCACCATACAAGGGCATGAACTGTGCCTAATTTTACACCCCACAGCATTCCCCAGCACCCACAGTGGCCTCTACAACGAATGCTTGTTGGAATAAAATGTGTCTCTCACAGATAAAGAAATGCCCAGACATATGCAGACATACCAAGCACACACTCCACTGTTGCACACTTGGGTCTCTCCCAGCTCCCACACTCTCCCATCACATGTCCCAAGTCCATACCTGAGCAAACTCTAAGGTGACCCCCTCGCCAGCTGCCTGGCACCAGCTCTGCAGCTGCTCCTCAAAAGCCTAAGAGAAGGGAGACGAGCTGATCCTTCAGGCTTTCCAGAGGCCTCTAGGACAAGATTGAGGACCCAGGATCCCTCCTCCAAACCCAGGTGGAGGTGGCACCTTGAAGTCCACATCCGGTGCCACACGGAAGTCAAAGCTGGCGCTCATGGTGGCAGGTATCACGTTATAGGCCACGCCACCCTCTAGCTTAGTCAGGTTCACGGAGGTCACGGACCCCTCTTTCAGGTGGGGGTTTGACTGCAGCCTGTAGTGCGGGGGCAGGGTAGCGGCAGCAACAGATAAAAGAGGTGGCTCAGACTCTATCCTCTGTGGTACCGCCTCCCAGAGCCACCCCACCGCTTCCCAGGCTGCCTCACCTCTGCCATTCCTTCTCCCGGAATGCCAGGATGGAGCTCACAACCTTGTGCTACGAGAACATGAGGTTAAATGGGACAGTGGCCTCAGGATAGAGCCTCTTGAACTCCCAGACTCCCTCCCGGGGTGCCACGTACCAGCTTCTCTGCTGCTGTGTCCTCCATGAAGCGTGAGGCATGGCCTGGCCTCCCAGTGCTGGTGACCCGCACCCCTGGGGAGGTGTAGGGGGAAGGGAGTGTCTTCAGCATGAGGGGCTGGAGACACAATCAGCCCTGGGGTGGGCCCAGGTCTCCCCCTCATTCCAGGCTCCTCTGGCAGGGTCCTGTCCCCACTTAGGGCCCGTAGCATAGAGCTGGTTTCTGCCCAGTCAGGGCTTGCCCTCAGAGAAGCTCAGATAGGAAAGAGCTGGGAGGCAGAGGCCCTGGGTTCAAGGCCTTCTCAGGCCTCAACTTTGCTGTGCAACCCTTCATAGGACTGTGCCCTTTCTGGCCTAGCCTCCCACCTGTAGAGTGAGCCCTCCCTCCAAGCTCATACTTACACCAGGGACTCCGCTCACTATAAAAGACAGTGAAGGCATCAGTGGGATTGGCTATGCCTGAGGAGGGAAAGGGGGTTCAGAGGGTGGAGCAGCTCAGTCCCCACTAGCAGCCTCCTACTCCCTCCCTGCCTGGCTGCTCATTGGCTTGCCAACCTGCTCACCCTCATCCAGGGCAAAGCCTGCCCTCAGGGCATGGAACTCAGGCCGCTGCACGAACAGCTCCATGCCTTGGTGACCACCAACCTCCTCATCTGTGAAAGCAGCAGGGACATGAGATAAGGAGGCTGCCCCGCCCCACCCTCCCCTTTCCCAAAGGTATCTGAGCCACTCCTACCAGGTACAAAGGTCATGTGGATGGTTCTGGGGAACCGGTGGCCCTCCACCTTCAGCCTCCTCACAGCTTCCAGGTACCTGAGGGGGCATAAGCCAGGTGCTGGGGGAGCCACCAGATGCTCAGGCTGGCCCCGCAGGCAGGGCCAACAGGCTGGAGTCCTGTGCCCTGGACTGTACCCTGCCACACCCTGATAGGGACTCCAGAAAGTCCCTGCTCCTCTCTGGTCTGAATCTCCCTATCCATGCAATGGTCATGGCAGTAATTCCTGTCCAAGAAGTCAAGGTGTTCCTTGGCCTTGAGTTTCTCCAATCACCCCCTCAGGTCCTGGGTCAATCCATTGGACCAGTGGGGACATTGTAGAGGAGTAGGAATGGAGGACACTCACTGGATGCTGATGCACTTCATGTCCTGGGCACCCCTGGCATAGATGTAGCCCTCAGAATCCTTGAAGGCCTCAAAGGGGTCGTGACTCCAATGTTCCTGGGGGCAGGGATGGAAAGAGGGGCCCAAACCCCAAATTTAGCCATTAATCCACTCTGGTCAACAGTGGCCCTGCCCTGGGAGCCCACCATAGGGTTGGAGTGACAGGTGGAGTGGTGGGAGAGGAAAGACGGGGGCTGAAGAAGGCAGCTGATTGCCATCCTCCATCACTGTCTCCTGCTTCCCACCCCCCAGTCCCCCACCCCACTCTGGCCCAGAACTTGCTGCTGGATGAAGGCTGCTTGAGTGGTGTAACGTCATAAGGATGTTGAGAGTTACTGCCAGGACTGGGACCAGGACCATGCGCTCCCTGAGGTTGAATCCTGGGGTCTGCATCACATCTGTCCCCAAGGCCTGCACTGCCCACCTCCCCAGCCCCTTACACACCTTGAAGACAGGCACCACATCCGTGTGGGAGTTGAGCAAGATGGAGGAGAGTGTAGGGTTGGTGCCTGGCCAGGTCAACACGGTCACCACATAGCCAGGTGCCACCTGGAGATGGTCATGAGGGTAGGTGGTCTGAGCAGGGTGAGGAGGTGCCCAGGCCCACCTCCCTTCCCCGCTTAGGGCCCCCGGCTCACCTCCACTTTCTGACAGCCCAGGCCCAGCTGGCGGGCTCTCTCCTCAAAGAAAGCCACAGCAGCTCCTGGAGGCACAGAGTGTCTTGGGGCTGCTTCTGCCTACCCACGGCTTCCCACCAGCCCAGGCAGCCCGGAGAGGGGAGCATACCCAGAAATGGGCTGCTGCCTCCCTGACACACTCCATATCCCTCAGAGACTCCTGCATTTCCATCCCCAAGAAAGAAGATATTTTTGGCTAGTCAGTGACCCTTTCTGGAAGGCCAGGCGGATGTCCAGGGTTGGAGGAAGGTGTTATCTTCCTTAAATATGGGAAACTATGGCACAGAGACATGAAGAGATTCACCCACCATCTCTCAGCTGATTAATCACAGAAGAGGAATTTGGACCCATGTACACAATTCCCAGCCACCAAGTTTTTTTTTTTTTTTTTTTCTTTTCCTTTCTTTTTTTTTTTTTCTGAGACAGGGTCTCACTCTGTCACCAAGGCTGGAGTGAAGTGGTGTGATCTAGGCTCACTGCAGCCTCGACCTCCCAGGCTCAAGCGATCCTCCCACTCAACCTCTGGAGTAGCTGGGACTACAGGTGCACCACAATTCCTGACCAATTTTTGTATTTTTCTGTAGAGACAGAGTCTTGCCATGTTGCCCAAGCTAGTCTTGAACTCCTGGGCCCAAGCAATCTGCCAGCCTCAACCTCCTGAAGTGCTGGGATAACAGGCAGGAGCCACCTCCAAGGCCCTAGCCACCAAGCTTGATTCCCTAAGGGCTGTGGCCTTTGTCCAGCCCCAGTGGACTTCTGGAGGGCCTCTCCTTTCCCTGTGGCTGCCTCAGGCTTCCCCCACCACTCCTGCCCTGGAGAGTGAGGTGAAGTTTTTCTTTAACCAGCTGCCAGGAGTAACCTTGGTCAGCAGCAGAGCCTCTGGGGAAAGGGTTCCTCCTTAACCTGGAGGGGCTGCCTCAGTCTGTTTACTTGGGGAATGGCTGGAGGGGTTGGGGAGCCATTTGGTACAGCAGAGTGGGGCTCAGCTGGGTGACAGGGGTTGGAGGCTGGTTTAGAGCACAGTCCCCGTCCCTTAGGCCCCGTCACAGGCTCTGGAACCACCGTCTTCTCACCGTAGTCAGGCTTGGGCTGGACGGTGCGGATGCGCAGGTACTGGCGGAAGAGCGTCACCGATGGGTGCTCCTCCTCGGGACCCTTGCTGGTCATGGCGCTGCACATGGTGAGCTGGGGGCAAAGTGAATGGCTAACTACCCCTCCAAGCCCCTGGAACTGGTGCGCTCCTGCACACTGCCTGTCCCCACGGCGGCTCCCGGACTTCCCACAGGGGTAGGATACCGTGTTTCGGAGCCTCCATTAAGGAGCACCCATTCTGTTTCAGGCGCTGGGCTGTCTGCTTCCAGCACATTTCCTTATTTAATCCCCAAAAGAGCCCCATGAAGTTTGTGCTCAGAATGCCCACTTTACAGAGGAGAAAGCTGAGAGGCTCAGAGAGGTTCAAGGACAGCTCAGAGAGTAGCCGAGCAAGGTTTGAACCCAGACTTGTACTCCCCCCGCCCTCCTAAAAAAAAAAGGCAAAAACAAAAACAAAAAACAAAAAACAAACAAGAAAAACCTCAACGCCTCCCAGTTGCCCGGCTTTCAAGCCACGGAGCCCCATTCCCTCTATCCCTCCCCAGGGCCCCCACCTCACTCTCCTGTCGCTGGGCTCACGCTCACCTCTCAGCGCCCTTTCCTGACTGTGGCCTGGACTTAGGGTCCAGCGAGGTCGCCTGGGAGGTCGCAGGCTCAGGACCGCCCCGGTCCGCCCACCACGTGGCCGGAGCCGGATGTCGGGGCGGAGACCGAAGACCGCCAGTGAGGGCCGTCCCAGCGCCCGCGGCCGCGTCGGCGCGGATGTCCCCGCCCGCCTCTGGTTCGGGCCTCAGCGGGATTACTGGAGGCTTAGATCCGGATCCCGCCTCCGGGCAGCGGCCGCCGCGGCCAGCGCCGCCCCGCGAGTTGCGAGCTCCGGGCGGGCACCGCTCTGACAGGCTCGCCCCGCCCCACACGACACGCCTGCCACTCCTGCCCCCGGGTATGCGCCGGGAGCTCAGGACGGTCCCGTCCCCTAAAGGCGCCTCCTCCTTCAGCCCCTGGATAGGGCGGGAGGAAAGGGGGCCGCCCCGAGGCTCTCAAGATGCAGAGCTGCAAAGCCCAGGGCCTGCGCCCCCGCCCTCCTCGGCAAGTCTCCAACGGCTCCCCTCTGCAGGCCTCAGCTCCTCGGGGAGGTCCTCCCTGACGCCTCAGCTCCGCTTGTACTGAAGTTATTGGCCAATGTCTGTCTGCCCACACTGTGAGCTCCAGGAGGCTGTGAGCTCCACTTCCTGCAAGGTTCTGCCCAGGGCCGTGCCGAGCCCGGACAGTGCCTGGAATGGGAATAAATGCATGGACAAGAGCACGTGTGACGGTTTAAGCGTGCCACTGCGTGTGCAGTCTATCAGTGGGTATGATTGTGTATGTGACAGTGTGAGATGGTGGGTGGGTGTGATGATGTCACTGTGAACGGATGTAATTGTGACCCTGGATGACAGTGTGAGGAAACTGGCTCTTCTGCAGCCACTGGAGGGGAGGCTAAACAGGCACAGGTGTACCACTGGCCCCCTGCAGGCCACAGCTGCAGTTGCCCACTTGTGTCCCAGCTGCCCTTTGTACTCCCAGCCGGGTCTGCCCTCTGCTCCAGGGGCTGAGTCAGCTTGGGGAAGGGTGAGGGACAAAGACTTCAATCTCTAGGCCAAGGAGGCAGGCTGGGGGGAGGGGTTCTGTCCCGCCTTTCCTGAGGTTTAAGTCTTGGCTGCTCACACATAACATGGGGGCAAATGGACTTTAACTCATAACAATGCTGGCTAATTCTTTATTTAGTTATTTTTTTGATACAGAGTCTCACTCTGGCATGCGGGCAAATAGATTTTAACTCATAACAATGCTGGCTAATTATTTACCTATTTATTCATGCGGGCAAATAGACTTTAACTCATAACAATGCTGGCTAATTATTTAGCTATTTATTTTTTTGAGATGGAGTCTCACTCTGCTGCCCAGGCTGGAGTGCAGTGGCTCCTTCTTGGCTGGCTGTAAACTCCGCCTCCTGGGTTCAAGTGATTCTCCTGCCTCAGCCTCCAGAGTAGCTGGGATTACAGGTGCGTGCCAGCACGCTGGGCTAATTTTTGTATTTTTAGTAGAGACAGGGTTTGTCATGTTGGCCAGGGTGGTCTTGAACTCCTGACCTCAGGTGATCCACCCGCCTCCGCCTCCCAAGGTGCTGGGATTACAGATGTGAGCCACTGTGCCCAGCCAATGCTGTTTTTTTTGTTTTGTTTTGTTTTTGTTTTTTTGAGACAGTCTTGCTCTGTCACCCAGGCTGGAGTGCAGTGGTGTGATCTCGGTCTTGGCTCACTGCAAGTTCTGCCTCCCGGGTTCACACCATTCTTCTGCCTCAGCCTACCGAGTAGCTGGGGCTACAGCCACCCGCCACCACGCCTGGCTAATTTTTTGTATTTTTAGTAGAGACGGGTTTTCACCGTGTTAGTCAGGATGGTCTCGATCTCCTGACCTCATGATCTGCCTGCCTCGGCCTCCCAAAGTGCTGGGATTACAGGTGTGAGCCACTGCGCCCGTCCAATACTGGCTAATTGTTAAATCACGTTCCCCACACCCTCTAGGTTCCTGACTTCCTTGGCTTGGCTGTCCAGACCCTGGCTTTCCCACCAATCCCTGTGGTCATGCAGCAGCAGTAATACACCCCGCCTCCCACCAGCAATTCCCCAGCCTTATGTGGCCAAGTACTCAGTTATCCAGACTCATTCAGTCCTATAACCACCCTCCAACCTAGGTGTTGCCATCATACCCGTTTTACAGATGAGAAAACTCAGGCACAGAGTGGTGAGGCCAGGCACTTAGGAAGTGGCGCATTCTTAGCCTTCTCAGACTGCTGGACATCCCCTCCAGCTCCCAGGCCCAAAGTAGTCCCAGACTTGCCTCCCACTCCTGTCTCTCCCACAGCACACCAGGAAACGGAACCTGTCACTTTCCAGGCAGGGCAAATATGCTTTTTTATTGTGTCTGTGAGATGAAATGAGAAGTCCTGGCTGGGTCTGACCCTCTGGCCTCTGGCCTCCAATCCCAGAGGCTGTCTCCCTGGTCGGGGGAGGGTGGCTGGCGGTCCAGACTGTCGAAGCTCAGGCCAGGCCGGGACCTGGGAGTGGGTTAGTTCAAGGTAGATGGTCAAGGAAGGCAAGCAGGACAAGGTGGAAGTCTCGCGGCTTGTGGAGGTAGCAGGCATGGCCTGCATTGCGTAGCTTCACTACAGAGTGGTTGGGCAGGTGGCGGAGCTGCCGCAGTGACTCTCGAGCCAGGATGTGGTCTAGCTCTCCATACAGGATAAGGGTTGGAGTCTGCAGGGCAAGGCAGAGGGCTGTGATCTTGGGGCCTGATGAGTTTCTGACCCCCAAGCCACTTCCTAGGAAGCCTTCCCCAACACCATCCAACTCTTCCATCCAAGATCAGGGATAAGGCCATGTCCCTCCAAGTAAGACTTGAGTCCTGAACCCCCCCCCCCCAAGCCACAGACAGGGTGCCAGGACCTTTGAGATCCTTCTCCCAGTACCTTCACAGCCCAGAATTGCTCCTGGGTGTAGTTCTGGGTGGAGGTGGGTGCGATGGGCACGAATCCATGTAGCTGGTGGTGGCCTCGCATCAGGAAGGGCAGGGCATAGTGGCCACTCAGCGAGGGGCTCACCAACACTGCATTCTGTACCTCCAGGTCCCGCAGCGCCCGCTCCAGCAGCGCTGCCCGCCCTGCCTCTGTGCTTGCCTCCTTCAAAGGTGCCGAGTTCCCAAAACCTAGGAACAGCAGCAGGTACCAGCTGAGGGGCACTGGGAAGGTACACAGGACTTCCTGCCCACCACAGTGGGGGAAAAAGTTGGGGACCAGTGGCACTGGCACACACTACCTAAAACTGCCCAGAAGCTATTTTTTGGTAATGTAATATGCCTGTTAGAAAAGCATATCTTGGCCAGGAGTGGTGGCTCACGCCTGTAATCCCAGCACTTTGGGAGGCCGAGGCAGGCAGATCACCTGAGGTCAGGAGTTTGAGACCAGCCTGGTGAACATGGAGAAACTCCATCTCTACTAAAAAAAACACAAAAATTAGCTGGGCATGGTGGCAGGCGCCTGAAATCCCAGCTTCTTGGGAGGCTGAGGCAGGAGGATTGCTGGAGCCCAGGAGGCGGAGGTTGCGGTGAGCCAAGATCGTGCCACTGCACTGCAGCCTGGGTGACAGAGTGAGACTCTGTCTCAGGAAAAAAAAAAGGAAAAAAAAATGGAATGCAGGGTTGGAAAATAGAGTTAAGTTAACTCCCCACCAGGAGCCTGGGATTCAAAGCTCCTGGTAGAAGGAAAGGGCCATGGGCTGCATGCAGCGTATCTTTCATTCATCTAATATTAGCAAAATGAAAAAGACTGAAATAATACCCAGTGTTGGAGGAGACATGGGGAAATGGGTACTTTCATACATGACAGGTGGGAAGATAAATCCATACAGTGTTTTTGGAGGGTGAGGTAGTAGTTATCTAAATTTAAAAATGCATGTCCTGGTGGCTGGGCGCGGTGGCTCATGCCTGTAATCCCAGCACTTTGGGAGGCGAGGCGGGTGGATCATGAGGGCAGGAGTTTGAGACCAGCCTGACCAACATGGTGAAACCCTGTCTCTACTAAAAATACAAAAATTAGCCGGGCATGGTGGGGCGCACCTGTAATCCCAGCTACTCAGGAGACTGAGGCAGGAGAATCGCTTGAACCCAGGAGGCGGAGGTTGCAGTGAGCCGAGTACGAGCCACTGCACTTCAGCGAGGGTGACAGAGCAAGGCTCTGTCTCAAAAACAAAACAAAAACAAAAACAAAAAAACGAAACAACAAAACGAAACACATCCTTTGGCCCATCAATTGTCCTTAGTAGCTACCCTAGAGAAATTATTGCTCACATGCTCAAAGAAGCATGTCCAAGGATGCTTTAGCTACCACATTGCTTGAGCATTCCACCAGTAGAGGAATGGCTGGATAAAGCCTGTCCATCCTTCCTATGGGACACACTGCAGGGTTGACAACAAAGAGGGAGGTTTGCAGGGACCGGCATGATCCTTGAGACATGATGTAGGGGGAGAAAACCAAGCTACAGATGGATGTGCTAAGCAGACAGGATACCAATCATGTTTACAGCCCCCACCAGACAATCCTCTATATTGTCTGCATCTTTACGTGTGGGAATACCCAGAAGAGGGTGTGGCATCCCCTAAACTTTTTAGAGAGGGAGAGAAATGCGGCACCGGTCTCTCAGAGCTTCGCTATTTTTTAGTATTTTTTAATCCTCTATGACTCGATGACATTTTTTCATCTTTTTAATGACAAGAATGATAGCATAAATCATTTGTGTACTTAAAAACACAAAACCTATATAGTTTGTCATAGAAAGTACACTGCTTGGCCGGGCGCAGTGGCTCACACCTGTAATCCCAGCACTTGGGGAGGCCGAGGCAGGCGAATCACCTGAGGTCAGGAGTTCAGGACCAGCCTGGCCAGCATGGTGAAACCCAATCTCCACTAAAAATACAAAAATTAGCCAGGCGTGGTGGCAGTTACCTGTAATCTCAGCTACTGGGGAAGCGGAGGCAGGAGAATCGCTTGAACCTGGGAGGTGGAGGTTGCAGCGAGCCGAGATTGTGCCATTGTACTCTAGCCTGGGTGACAGAGCAAGACTCTGTTTCAAAAAATATATATAAATAAAATTAAAAAAAAGAAAGTATACTGCTTGTGGAGAGTTTTTATTTGCTCCACGACCTAGAATTCATACTGTAGTTTTCATGGTAGAAAATGAAAACACTGACTTTTTCATGGTGCCACCTTATGTTGTGACCTGCCACGGCTTGTCCAGACACTAGGGTCCAGTTGCCCCCCCCAGCCACACTTAGGGCTTCCCTAGACAAAGGGGTGGGGGTGCTCACCTGGAAGGTCAAGGGCCACGGCCCGGTAGCCCCTCTGTGACAGTAGCTGCAGTGTGCCCAGCTGCTCCCACGTGTGAGAGTTAAAGGCCTTTCCATGAAGCAGCACCACCTCCACCCTGCAGGCACACAGGGGAATGTGTATGCTGGGGACCTGGTGTAGCCCACCTTTCTTTATTCCTAGGCTTCTCCCATTGCCCTCCCAGGCCCTGAGCACCCTGAGTATAATGGGGGTCCCACACAGGGACTCCCCTTGGGCCTAGTCCCTCCACTAGACCCTTGGAGCAGCACCTACCTGTGTGCCTGGTTGAGTGGGAGCACCTCGCGGTAAAAGATGGGGGAGTTGCCAGGGGTGAGACCAGCCAAGACTGTGACATTGGGGTCTCCCCAGAGCCAGGAAGTCTGCTCAGGGGGGCCCAGCAGCCCCACATACAGTAGGAGCATGAGCAGCAGACTCAGGCCCAGCAGGGCTACCTGGGACCGGCTCATGGAGGTCTGTACCACAGTCTGGAGGAGGAGAGGAGAGGGAAAAGAGGCTGGGACTGAGCCCCTACAAGGACCCTGGATCCCATCCCAAAACCCCACCCAGAGTCCCCAGCAGAGGAAGAGCTCTAGCCCTTGCCCTTTCCCTTGCTCTGGGCAAAGTTCTGGGGGTTCACACTCAACTACTCCACATGCCAGGGCAAGTGCTCAGATACCTCACAGTGTGAGGAGGTGCATCTGAGGTGTTCCCTGGCACACAGCATGCTCAGTGACCACCACCATCATGGCATCAGCTGAAACCACTTCCGTTCATCAAGCGCTTATGAGAGCAGGCCCTGAGTGTGGCGCTTCACATACAAGGTTCTTTTCCACCAAGAATGCTGGGGAGCAGACGTGATTATGGGTCTCTTATAGGCGAGGAAATGGAGGCTCAGAGAGGTACATTCTCTTGCCCAAAGTGCCAAGTAGCAAGTGGGGGAATTGGGGTTTGAACCTAGGAATGGGCTTCTAACTACCAGGCCACACTCGGTTTGCCAAGGAGGAACCCGTGGAGCTGGGAGGTGATGGATGAACTGGAGCCTTGCAGGTGGAAAAAGTGGTGAGGGCTATCAAAGAAGAAAGACTGCGTGCAAAGGGATCTCCCACTTAAGGGCATGTTTGGAAATGGTTCTTTTAATCTCACGGCATTTAATACTGCTAAAATCAGAACGCGTTTTACAATCACATTATAACTAAGGTCTAACCCAGCTGTTATGAAGAGGCTCACAGAGAATGTCTGTAATAGAGGAAAATGCTGAGGAGTAAGGGGCTGCAGGGCCAGGGAGGAGCATGGTACACCCAGAAATGAAAAGCACGGTGTAGAGGTTGGAGAGATGAATGCCGCCTGCTACTCACCATCCCACACACAGACAGCTTCTGGCCAAATGACCTGCTTCGTGGACTCCTCCAGTCTGGGGTCTCTGCCACCCCAGAGGACAGCCCTTAGGACCCAGGACTCAAACAGGACAGGCCTTTGAGACTGCCACTTCCTGACCTTGTGTTTTCAGTTTGTCAGTAAAATGGGATAACCTCGTGGCTGCCCTCCTAAGCTTCCTGTGAGATTTTGATAATACCGTGGACTGGATCAGGGCTGTTCCTGTCATTTCTTGGGCCTAGGATGAGCACGCCTGCTTCCTTCCAGGAGTCCAGCAAACACATCTTTATTTTATTTTTATTTTTCTGAGACGGAGTCTTGCTCTGTCGCCCAGGATAGAGTGCAGTGGCACAATCTCGGCTCACTGCAACCTCCGCCTCCCGGGTTCAATCAATTCTCCCGCCTCAGCCTCCCGAATAGTGGGATTACAGGCGCCCGCCACCGCGCCCGGCTAATTTTTGTATTTTTTAGTAGAGACAGGGTTTCACCATGTTGGCTACGCTGTTTTCGAACTGCTGACCTCGTGTTCCACCCGCCTCGGCCTCCCAGAGTGCTGGGATTACAGGCGTGAGCCACCGCGCCTGGCCAGCACATCTTTATTTTGTGCCAACTGGGCGCTTGTCCGAGCTAGGAGCCGGGGGCCCGTCTTGGGTCCTATTCTTCCCTCCGGGATGTTTTGGGGATGTTTCCTGAGCCCGCATCCCCAGGCTTCGGGGTCGGGGGGTTTGTGGGCCACAGCAGCAGCCGCCTTTCTGCTCTTTCTGGAAAACCAGGACCTAGTGGAGGAAGAGCGCGTTCCTCTTTTCTTGGAGACCACTAACAACCTCAGACGCGCGTCTCTAACTGGGCGTTAGCCCAGATTCCCACCGGGCGCGAGGGACCTTTCCTTGCTGTCCACTCGGGGCGCCCCAGCGCTTCTCCAAGGCGGGAAGGGCGGGGCTTAGGCTGTTGCCTTGGCAACCCAGTACTAGGCAATTGTAGCCGACCTGCAGCCGGCCGCCTGGGGGGGGTTTGCGGGGGGCAGGGTAAACTGTGCCCGCGTTAGGTCATTGGAATATGCGTTGACAATGATACACAGG
Organism: Pongo abelii; assembly: GCF_028885655.2. Lineage (NCBI taxonomy): Eukaryota > Metazoa > Chordata > Mammalia > Primates > Hominidae > Pongo > Pongo abelii. The sequence goes on from NC_085928.1 coordinate 102,395,655, forward strand.
TGCACACACGCACAAATACGAGTCTTGCCTCCACACGCTTTTCTTTTGCACAAGCTATTTCCTGCATGTACATGCAGCCTCCTTGCACACACACTGGCCTGTGTGCAGTCAATCCCTTGTAATGGTACCCTCTACATCACGCACACAGTCAGGCATCAGGAAGCCAGAGAGACTGATGGAGATGCACACTTTCAAAACCACAGGCTGATCCTCAGAAATACTCAAGCACGGTCATACACACAACCATAAGACTACACACTCACACAAGAAAGGAACATGCACAGGAAAGCAGACACACACACACACAAACCCCCAGAAATGCACACACGCAGACAGGTAGACACATACCCTTAAAATCACACGCACACAGAAATACACTCGGAAGACATACGCTGACACAAGCAGGCAGACATCAACACCCCCCCCCCAAAATACAAGCGCGCGGAAACCCACTGACGGACACCACGCAGACACACGAGCGTACACATACACCCAGACCCCCAAGAACATATGCAGACCCTGCGCACACACATAACACGCGCACACACATAACACGCGCGCACACGCACACTCGCGGCCCCAGCGTCTGCTTCTTCCGCGGGACTCTGCCCCGGGGCGCCGGGGCAAGGGGCGGGGTAAAGACGGCCCTCCCCCGGGCCACCGGCCGGCCTCCCTCCCCGGGGAGACTCACCGGGCCGAACGGGTTGAGCGGGCGGGCCCCGCCCAGGCGGAACCAGCAGCCGCACAGCGCCCCGACCATGGCTGCCTCCGCAGCTCCGCGGGCCGCTCCGGCTCTAGGCAGCCAGGAGCGCGGCCACCTAGACGCGCCTGCGCACTCCGCAGCCGCGGGCCTGCAGCCCAGTTACCGAGTTGTCTGAGTGGAGGGGATGCTGGGGGCGAGCCCCAGCACTCTCTGGCCTCCCCCTGCCCAGATTTTCGGAATTGTTTTTGGCTTGAGGGTCGGCGGAGAGCCATGTGGCTTCTTCCCAGTGGAACATCTCCACCCTGGCTCAGTTCTCTCGCCTGTATAATGGAGTTAAGGATAAAACCCACCGCACAGGGTTGTCCTAGGTTCTCAAGGACGGGTCAAGCCTCAGAACAGTGTCCGGAACAGAGGCCTCGTTGTGTAAATGCCAGATATTGTTATGCAGCAGCTCCAAGTCTTGGCCGAGCCAAAAGTTTCCTGACTCCTATCCACTCCTCCCCACCCCTCCCCGACGCACACCCACAGTCAGAGCCTGGGCTGGCCCTGGGCTCCTTCACGTCTACTCATGGCGCCTGCCCTGGTTGGCGATGTGTTACAAACGTCTGGCCTGTCCCAGGCCCAAGGCTCCGCGTGGCGACCAGGCCCAGCACTGGGAGGCTGTGCAGAGCGTGGCGTTTACTCCTTATTGCTACTCTGCAGAGGTTGGCAACATCTGACCCGCTCTACAGGCAGGAAACAGGCTCAGGGGCATTGGGAAAATGATCAAGGTCACTTGGCTGGACACTGGCGGAACCTCGCACTCAAACCTGTCGGGCCTCAACTCCGTGCCAGGCCAAAAAGTTGCCCTAGGCAGTTCTGGCTGGGGATAAGGGAGATGGGGAGCAGGAAGAGAGCAGCAAGGATGCGATCCCGAAGGAACTTTCCTCCTCAGACTGCTCCATGTCCATGTGGGGCAGGTCGCTGAAGAGTTCGAAACCGTGCTCAGCACCGCGTTTGGGGCATGTGGGACCGAGAGGCTTTGGGAAACTGACGCCGCTGTGAGAAGAACGAGTTTAGCGGAGTCTATGGACTCTGCGAGCTTGTGGCCGCAAGAGGGCGCCCCGGAGCACGGTCCAGTCCCCGCCCCCGCTGGATGGGGCCCGACCTCTCCCCAGCGTTCCTCCTCCGGCCCCAGTTCACCGCCAGCACGCGCCTGCTTCCCGTCTGCGCGAGTCCACGCAGCTCCCCAGGTACCCGCCCTGCACTCCTGACCCTTTCTTCTCTCCAGTCAAAATCCAACTCCACCTACCCCAAGTCTTACTTTCTCGGATCCCTGGGTCCCCTCCTTGGGGGTTGCCACCATTCCCTCCCCGTGCTCCCTTCCAGAGCTAGCGAGCCAGAACCGTGGTCCGCGGAAGCAACCTGACCGCGAGGTCAACGCGTTGGGCCCCAGGTGGCAGCGCATTGAGCACCCCGCGTCCCCGGGGGGTCCCCTTTCCCACTGGGCGCTTCGGTTTCCGCCTCTAGAAAATGGGCTTACGGTGTGGAAGCGCGCCTGTGGTTCCAGCTACTGGGGGTGAGCCGGGAGGATCACTTGAGCCCAGGAAGGTCAAGGCTGCAGTGAGCCATGATTGCGCCACTGCACTCCAGCCTGGGCGACAGAGCGACACATCTTCTCTTAAAAAAAAAAAAAAAAAAAGACGAAGAAAATGGGCTTTTAGTCCCGGCGCGGTGGCTCATGCCTGTAATCCCAGCACTTTGGGAGGCCAAGGTGGGTGGATCACTTGAGGTCAGGAGTTCCAGACCAGCCCGGCCAACATGACGAAACCCCGTTTCTACTAAAAATACAAAAATTAGGCCGGGCGCGGTGGCTCATGCCTGTAATCCCAGCACTTTGGGAGGCTGAGGCAGGAGAATGGCGTGAACCCGGGAGGCGGAGCTTGCAGTGAGCTGAGATGTGCCATTGCACTCCAGCCTGGGCGACAGAGCGAGACTCCGTCTCAAAAAAAAAAAAAAAAAAAAAAATTAAAGGTCATGGTGACGCGCGCCTGTAAACCCAGCTACTCGGGAGGCTGAGGCAGGAGAATCGCTTGAACCCAGGAGGTGGAGGTTGCAGTGAGCCGAGATCATGCCACTGCACTCCAGCCTGGGCAACAAGAGTGAAACTCCGTCCCAAAATAAATAAATAGAATAAAATAAAATAAAATAAAATAAAATAAAATGGGCTTTTTACCCCAATTTGGGCTCCCTCTGGCCTGCGTTGCCAACTCATGACCTGTAATTTACCGTTGATTGAGCACCGAGCCCTTACTACGTGCTAGGCATGGTACCTGCATGGCCTTATTTAATCCTATCAACCACCTATGAGCTAGTACTATTGAATTATCCCCATTTACAGAAAAGGATAATAACGATGAGAATAAGAACAGTAATCATAATGGAGCCCCACCACATATTGAGTTTTTACAGCAGGCACCCCCACTGATAATTTTTCTGTTTTTTTTTTTTGAGATGGAGTTTTGCTCTTGTTGCCCAATCTGGAGTGCAATGGCGAGTTCTCGGCTCACTGCAACCTCTGCCTCCTGGGTTCAAGCAATTGTACTGCCTTAGCTTCCCAAGTAGCTGGGATTACAGGCGTGTGCCACCACAGCTGGCTAACTTTGTATTTTTAGTAGAGATGGGGTTTCTTTCTCCATGTTCATCAGGCAGGTGTCAAACTCCTGACCTCAGGTGATCCGCCCACCTCGGCCTCCCTAAATGCTGGGATTACAGGCATGTGCCACCGTGCCCGGCCTAATGAGAGTTCCATTTGACTATCAGCTGGCTCTTTTTTTTTTTTTTTTTTTTTTTTTGAGACCGAGTCTCACTCTGTCGCCCAGGCTGGAGCACAGTGGCACGATCTCGGCTCACTGCAACCTCTGCCTCCTGGGTTCAAGCGATTCTCCTGCCTCAGCCTCCTGAGTAGCTGGGACTACAGGCACGTGCCACCACACCTGGCTAATTTTTTATTTATTTTTTTGGTAGAGATGGGGTTCCACCATGTTGGCCAGGGTGGTCTCGAACTCCTGACCTCAGGTGATCCACTCTCCTCGGCCTCCCAAAGTGCTGGGATTATTACAGGCCTGGCCGATAATTTTTCTTAAACTTTTAATTAAATTCCTAATTCTTGAGGTTGGCTTTATTGTTCCCGTATTTCAGATCAAGAAGCTGAGGCCCAAGGTTAACACACTAAAGTAAATGGTGGAGGCAGAAATAACACCTATGTCCTCCTGACCCCGAAGCATGTTCTTAAAGTTCTGGAAGCCTCCTGGAGGCTTCCTTGCTGCTCCTCTGGGACCGCCACCCTGGGCAGGGTGTTCTGTGGCCCCTCATCATCGTGGCTTTGAACCACAGGCCCTTCACCAGCACAGCAGCGGCAGGCATGGCGGCAAGTGTGGAGCAGCGCGAGGACACCATCCAGGTGCAGGGCCAGGCCCTCTTCTTCCGAGAGGCCCGGCCCGGCAGTGGGCAGGCTCACTTCTCTGTACTGCTGCTGCATGGTATTCGCTTCTCCTCCGAGACCTGGCAGAACCTGGGTACACTGCACAGGCTGGCCCAGGCTGGCTACCGGGCTGTGGCCATTGACCTGCCAGGTACTTAAGGGGCAGGCTTCTGGGCAGGGGTTGGGGAGGTCTCATCAGGGACAGGACCAGGTTCCTATAACATGTAGCCCCTCCCCACTCCAGGGGTGGGGGCGGTGGGATCTGGAGGACCCAGCCAGGCTGGGCCCTGAACTTGACAGCGTTTGGTCAAGCACACTCCAAGGGCCTCTGAGCAGTCTTGATCCAGATGTGGTCCTCACTGCCCAGCTGTTCCTCACTGTTACCTGGGCATTGTCTCAGTGTCTCTGAGCCTCTGTTTACTCATCTGCAATGGGAGATAACCACACTCATGTTTGGGGCTGGCTCTAATGAGAATGGAATGAGATAATCCATGTGAGTATGTGGCTAGTACCTGACACAGAGTAATCGGTGCCCAGCCAATTGGAAGTAAAGTATTGTGACTGAGTCATAACCATAGGCTTTTGGAAGCCCTAAGGAGTGAGACCTGAGTCTTCTGGAGCCTTGGGGGACAAGGCAGGGCCTGGTGGATGGCCAGGCCCCCACTTGTGATCCCACATGCAAAGCCCTGAGCTGGGTTCTAGGGTAGGTGGGATCAGTGCCCAGACTGCCTGTCATAACCCAGATGGCTGGGTCCCAACCCTTGGTGCCAGGTGTGAAAGGAGCAGCATGGCTGGCCCCACCCCCTCAGGCCAGGGATGGTATGGTTTCAGGGCTCAAGGGCGAGCCTCCTGCCCAGGCAGGATTGATTCCAATGGTGGGTTGGCTTGAGCTTCAGGGTGAAGGTCTGGAGCTAATCTTGTTGGTGAAGCCTGAATGACTGGAGGAGGAGCTGCAGAACCCACCCCTCAGCTGCTGTCCTTCAGGAGCCTCTCCTGTCCCAATCCAGGGCCAGGTGCCTTTCACACAGTTAATTTTCACAACAATCTTAAATGGCAGATACTTTTGTTATCCCCCTTTAACAGATGGGGAGACTGAGCAGCTGAGAGAGGGCTGAGGGGGACCTACCCAAGGTCACATAGACAATAAATGCAGAGTTGGGTTCTGGACCCAGACTTGCTGGGCTTCAGGGCCTGATTCTCTCCAGGACACTTACTGCTCGGGAGACAGGCACAGACGTGGAGAGAAGTGCCTCATGCTTGGCACGATAAGATAGAATGAGGCTACTGTAGGAATAAATGTGGGCACACTGGATGTTATAGGAACCTGACCACAGAGAAACTGACCTAGGAGGGCTTCCTGGAGAGAGCATCCATCTCCGTTGTTTTGCCATTCACTGCCCTTGTCTTGTCTCTTTCACACCTGAATCCCTGCAGGTCTGGGGCGCTCCAAGGAAGCAGCAGCCCCTGCCCCTATTGGGGAGCTGGCCCCTGGCAGCTTCCTGGCGGCTGTGGTGGATGCCTTGGAGCTGGGCCCCCCGGTTGTGATCAGTCCATCACTGAGTGGCATGTACTCCCTGCCCTTCCTCACGGCCCCTGGCTCCCAGCTCCTGGGCTATGTGCCAGTGGCCCCCATCTGCACTGACAAAATCAATGCTGCCAACTATGCCAGTGTGAAGGTACCCTTGTGTGGGAAGCTAAGGTGCCCCTGCCAGGAGCAAGGAAGGGTGCATCCCTGGGCTTTCCTCATCTGGGGGCTGGGTAATCAAGGGGTGTCTTCTGGGAGGAGCTGACCACCCAACTCCACCCTTTTTGTTTACTCAGCAGACTACTGTGCCAAGCCCTGTGCTTAAACTGTGTTCTGGGGCAGACACCAATCTGTGCCCCCACCCACTGGGCCAGCTTGTCTGTCTCCCTCATATGGGGTGGTCCCAAGAAGAGACTGAAGTGGTGGGGAGGGCTGGGGATGCTATGGCAGGTCCCTGTTGACTCTGCCCCACCCCCCTATCCTTCCTCTCAGACTCCGGCTCTGATTGTATATGGAGACCAGGACCCCATGGGTCAGACCAGCTTTGAGCACCTGAAGCAGCTGCCCAACCACCGGGTGCTGATCATGAAGGGGGCGGGGCACCCCTGTTACCTGGACAAACCAGAGGAGTGGCATACAGGGTTGCTGGACTTCCTGCAGGGGCTCCAGTGAAGCCCAGCACTGCTGCAGGGGGTGGGCTGCCTGCCTGCCCTGAGCTCTCTCTCGCACGCTCTCTCTTCTCTCACAGGCTCTGGCTCATGCACATGCAACAGGTGCGTCTGTCTATATGTCTGGGTTCTTGTCTTTTGTGGTCTGTTTGTCTTTTCTGCCTCTTTCTCTTGCAGTGATAGACTGAGGGGGTAAAATCAAGAGAAAAAACCCTCAGGAATCAAGGAACATAATCTGGTGGAGGATAATCCATTACATGAGCTTCTCCTGTTCTTCCACTTTCCTGCCTGGCTTTCACTCCCTCCCCTGCTCTGCCCAGCCTTTCCCTCCCACCCACTCCTCCTTCTGCAAATGCCCTGAAGGCCAGCCCTTCCCCCAACACCCACTTCCCCACCTCCTTAGGCCCCAGATACATACATGCCCACATGCACGCTTACATGTTTAGAGCCATCCTTGTTCCCAAATATGACCCTTCGCTTGAGAGCAACTGCATAGGTACATGTAACTCTGGACTGGCATGCACATTGTCATGTGCAGCTTTGCATATACACACATGCATACATGAGCCTCCACACAAGCACTTGCACACGTGTGGACTCCTAACCATGCTAACCTCACTGGCTGGGAAGGTGGGGACCCCATGGGCCAACCCTTGCAGGAGGCCCTTTTGCAAGGCTTAGGGTGTGGCCAGCCCTGAAAGCTACTTGGACACAGGTTTCAGCTGGCCCCAGCCCAGAAGTGACCCCCAGAAAGGGAGGGCCACCGCTTCGCCCCCCTGCTTTTACCCTTCCTTCTGGGTGCTCTACACCTCCCCAGGTTACCCAGCCTGAGGCATCTCAGCCAAGCTTGTTTCCTGCTCTGAGGCTTGTGGGGTGAGAGCCAGAGTGGAGGTCGGTGAAATAAAGTGATGCAATCAGACCCCACCGGCTCCTGCTTCTAAGAGCGCCGCCCCTCCCCCACCCCTGGGACCAACACTGTGGGCTCCTCCCCCACCCTGGCGGGACCAGATGGTCCCCCTGCCCTTTGTCCACCAGGCCAGATGGAGAGGAAGGGAGATTGGATTCCCCTCCCCACCCACACATACCCAGGTGCCAAGAGACTCAGCTGTGGGGGGAGGTGGAGGTCAGTGGGACCAGGCTGAGCCGATTATGGAGTGGGGGGAGGAATAGTTGCTCCCCCGAGGGCGGGGGGTGCCCAGGGGACTTGAGAACAGTTCGTCTCCACCCCCACTAGTATCCCTTCCCCAGTAAAAGACTCAACGGAGCCCGTTCCTTGCGACCCTATCCCCAAAAGGAATTCCGGGGGTTGATTTGGGGTTATCACAGGATCGGGTGCACAGGGCCACACGGCTCTCAGGCCCCTCCTCCAGCCTGTCCTGCGCGGACGAGGGCCGGGCCGTGCAGCTGTGGGTGGCCGAGGAGAGCGGGTCTTGGTGGGCGCAAGCCCGAGCGGAGGATGGCGCGTAGCGAGCAGAGCCGGGAGCTAGGCGGGGCGCGGGGTCCCAGCCAGAGCTCGGAGGGACCCGGGCCGGGAGCGAGGCGGAGCCGGGGCTGGCGGGGCCAAGGCGGGGATGCGGGTGCAGGGGGCTCGGCAGAGGCGCCGGGCGGGCGGCCCGGGCCGGAAGGACTGGCCTGGCGGGAGCGGAGGGGCTTGGAGACGGGCGTAGCGGGTGCGGTGAGGGGAAGGCCGTGGCTGGGGACCGGGCTTCAGGCCGGACGCCCCTACCCCCAACCCGTGGGGCTCTGGGAGTGGCAGGGGAAGGGTCGCCTGAGCCCTCCAGGAAGCGGCCGCCGCTCGGGGCGCACCGCGGCGCGCGGGGCGGGGCGGGCGGCTGCGGCACTGGGGCGGCTGGGGCGGGCCCGCCGCTCTGTAATCGGATCCGGGGAGGGGGCGGGGAGGGGCCGGGCCGGGCGGGCCGGGGGGTGGGGGGGGGGGGCGCGGAGCCGGGCTCCGGGCCGGCCGGGCTCCGCGCCTGTCAAACCCCTCATTGTTCGCAGCTGATGTCACTCGCAGTTGTGAGCGGCCGCCTCTCCCGGGGACAATGTGGGACTGAGCGGCCCAGCCGCCGTGCCGCCGCCGCCGCCGCCGCAGGACAGCCCCAGCGAGGTAGGGCGCGGGCCGGGCGGGGCACGGCGGGCCGCGAAGTTTGGGGGTTCGCCCGGGGGCAGGGAGCCCGCGCCCAGATCCCTTGGTTGGGGTCCCGGGTTTGTGAGACTGCGAGGAACACGTTCTCTGTCCCACACCGCTGAGGCCTGCACAGGTGGGGGGCGCTGGTCTGCCAGAGGCGCTCTTGGCACCAGGGAGGGGCTTCCTGGACCTTAGATCCCAGATTTGAGGCCCCCATCCCACTCGCTGTTTCTGTCCTTTGCGCCTGCTCCTCTCTCTGCCTCCTGCCCTGGGTTCTGGTTCTGCTCCATCTCTGCCCTCATCTGCCACTCCCCTGTAGCTCCTGGCTGGGCACACACCCCTTCCCATCCTCCCCAGTCGTTGGGGGAGCCAGATACAGACCTCCAGGCCAGGGGTGTATGGATATGACAGCTGGGGGCTCAGAGTGGTCCTTCTTGCCCCATAGCTCTTCAGCCCTTCAGCTCTGACCTAGCTTCTTGGCTGGGGTCCTGGGGGGTGGGGGTGGGAGGCTCTGCTACTCACTTCAGCTTGGCCCTCATGCCTGCCTGGCCAGGAGAGGGAGGTGCCCGCCTCCTCTCTCCCCTATCCCTGGCCCGCCATCTTGAGACCTGTGGCACCCACTGCCCCACCCGGCCCCAGCACCCAGGGGAGTGGTCTCCAAGGTGATGATGCACCCAGGGCCAGTTGCATTCCTTTCTCCCCACCAAGCCCAGGATGCTCATGTTCGTGCTGAACCAGCAGGACATGTGTCCCCAGGGGCTCGCCTTCCGCTACAAAGGCTCTTACAATCCATGAACTTCCTAGGAGCTGAGCTCCTGCCCTCCCTGTTCCCTGGGTCATCCTCATTGCCTCAGGACCAGTACCTGGGACCCTATTCTTTCCCCATCTGAAAAAATCCCCTGGCCTTCCCAGGTCCTGGAGCCCCCTCAATCTCCAGGGCACCCCCATCCCAGCCCCCACCCCCTAGCCTTCATCAGCATGCAGGCTCAGGCTGCCCAAACACAAGGGGATTGTTCTTCTTGCATGCTCAGGGTGGGGGGCTGGGAGCAGGCAGCCCACACACCCTGGCAGGCCCAGGCCACGAGGAGGCTGGCTTGCCCCACCCTGTGTCCCCAGACAGGCTGTCCACCCTCCCTACTCCCATCACTGCTGCCCCTCCAGCCTCTATCACCATTGCCCAGTGGCGCTGACATCTTGAGGAAAGAGCTCTGAGCTGCACAGGTAGACCCCTGGGTTCTCCAGCTCTGCCAGTTGTCTCCCATGTAGGCTTACAAACATTTCCCTTCCTCTCTGGGCCTCGAGCCCCTCTTGTGATTAGTGAGACCTTTCCAGCTGTGACAGGCTGAGCCCAACTCGACTCTGTGAAACGTACCCCACCCCCCAGCTCTTCTTCCAGTCCCCCTCTTCCATGAGGAGACCCACTCTGCTCCCACCCTCTGAAAACTTAAAGCACAAACCAAATCCGCCACCCCATCAGCATACCTAGGGAGCTCCTAGTCCTGGTAAAATGGCAGGAGTAGGGCTGGGGATGCTGAGAAAGGAACCAGGAATCCTGTTCAGGCAGGTCCTACCTCTGCCCATGTGGCTGGCCCTCATGTCTGGGTCTTCTCACTCTACTCTCATTACTCCTCTGGGACCCTCAGCCCCATCTTTGGTTCCAAATGTCCCCAGGCCCCATGAACCTTAACTCTTCTCCCTGCACACTGACCCTGGTCTTGTCTCAAATTTCCTCTTTCTGGAGCTCTGTGTATAGTGGAAAGACAGGCTCAGAAATGCCCAACGGGGACTTCTTTGAGTTGCAGCAGCATCTTTGAGGGGCACAGAGGCCTGAGTGATCACATCTGACTTGGAAGCCTGGCGAGGGCTTCACAGAGGAGGTGGCATTTGAGAAGGATTTTGACAGAGAGTGGGGAGGATGGGCGTTTTGAGCTGAGGTAAGCCTGGACAAAGGCCCGAAGGGCTGGAGGTGCTAAGTGTGTTCTGCAGCCTGGCATGTGTGAAGGATGGGGTGGAGATGAGACAAGAGAGACAGGGGCTGGATCATGAAGATCCTTGATGGCCTGTCTGTGGAGCTCAGGCTTTATTCTTTGGGCACTGGGCAGCCATGGGTGGCTGTTGAGCAGCAGAGTAAGCATATAGTTTTCAGCACGGAGAATAGAAGCTAGAGGCCTTTCTCAATGTAGGTGAGAGAGTGAGGGGATGGGTACCATGAGGCTGTGGCCTTTCTCCTGGAGCCCAGCCTGGGCCCTGGCTTGATTGGTTTCCCTTGGTTCCGAAGACTCCTGGGGGCTGCCTAATGATGCTCTATGGAAGCTGTAGCATTTCTGGCACCTGCCAACTTGTCAGAGCTGCCTTTCCCTTCCTGGCACTTTGTCTATGTGGCAGATCTGAATCAAGAAGACAGAGGCTGGAACTTGTGGACCCCAGGATGCTCACCTGAGGCTTCCCACTCCCCTCCTCCTCTCCCAGCTGTAGATGATTGGCTATCCCGGGAGGCTGGGCACATGTGTCCAAGGATGGTGGGGCAGTTCTTATGAAGGCCTGGCTAGTTAGGAGAGTGAGCATCTCCAGAGAAGGGATTGGGCAGGAGAGTTAGGAGCCCTCGATGCAGACCTGCTGTGGCCCAGGGTCCACCCCCACCACACCCTGCCTCCCTGGATGCTCCGAGCCATTCCCCAGCATCACTGGGTGTGGCTAGCATGGCTGCTTTGGGAGTGGGAATAGGAGAAGGGGGCTGCTAGGTGGGGAGCTGGGGGTGCTGAGAGGATGTGGGGGGATGTGAGATGGAGAGTGAAGCCCAGGTGGGTCCACAGGCCCTAGCTGGTCCAGGCATTCTGGCCAGCAGAGCGGAGGGAATCCCCCAAGGGGCGGGCCAGTCTACTTGAATCGCCTGGCCCCAGGAGCCCTCCCCTCCCCCGGATTGTTCTTGCTCCAGAACAAAGGCAGGGTGGACATTTGATCCCTGCATGTGGGGTGAGCTGGCTAAGCCCCCAGCCCTTTGATTGGGCAGCTGTCATGGGAGAGAGACAGCTGGGGGGGAGGGGCAGGAAGGGGGCAGCCACCATCGCTTACACAGCTGTCACCCCCCCGCCTCCTCCAGCCTGAGTGGCAGAAAGCCAGGGACAGAAGGAGTGGGCACTGGGGCTGGGGAGGGGGTCTGGGAGTCAGGAGGGAATGCCCGAGGTCAGAGGCCTGGTGTGAGCTTGGTGTGTCCTGCCAGGGAGCCCTGCTGACCAGAGGGTGCTGGGCACCCTCGGAGGTGAGCTGGAGGTCACTGTGGCATGTTGTGTGGCTGCCACGTGGGTGGCCCGGCAAAGACCCAGGGCCCACCCGGCTGAAGCAGCAAATGACTCCCTAGAGCCCCACTGAGGGCAGGGGGAGCCAGTGATGCCTCATGGGGCTGCTTGTTCCTTGGGCCCTAGGAGAATAATTTGGAAGACATGGGTCAGAACCCCTTGTTCTTGCCTAAAGATGGGAAAGACCTTGAGAGTCTCTCAGAACAGGAAGGGCGCAGATAGACCAGCAACTCTCTCCCTACCCCCAGCCCCTAAACACAATACAGGTGGGTTTAGATCAGGTGAGGACCTGGCCAAAGTTACCCAAAGGACTTGGGGCAGTGGGTCTCTGCTGGAGACCCAGGAATCTTTTCATGGCAGAAGCTCTAGGTCTGGCCATGTTCCAGCCCTCCTGCCCCATTTTTCCTGGAGGCACAAGAGGTCATGTGGAGAATGTTTGGGGACAATGTCAGGTCTCCCACTGGTTACCATCCCAGGGGGTCCTTGAACCCCAGAAAATTTTGGAATTTAAGACCGAGGCTCTGGACAAGTTGTCAGTCCTTTCCAAATAGGATCCCTGTCTACTAGCCAGGCAAAGGTCTCAGAGACGACTGAAGCCCAATCCCCACTTTCAAAGGAGCCCGCCCTCCAGGAAGAGGACTAACAGATCCAGACAGGAGCAGCCTGAAAGGGGAGGCAGATGGGGCTTTGGATAGCCTCACACTAGCAATGCTAGTCCCACCGTGTCCCACCTCTCTGTGACCTTGGGCAGGTTACTGATCCTTTCCAGGCATCAGGTTCTCCTTCTGTGCAGTGAATTCATCCGCTCAGCTAACCAGTATGTTAGCTGAGTTCCAGCTGAGCTCAGTATGTTCTGAGCACCTTCTCTGGCCTGGCTCTGAACTGAGCCCTGGGGACATAAGGAGAAGGCAGCAGCCTTGGCTCCTGCTCCAAGGGGCTCCTGGGCTTGGCTGTCCAGAGAGGCAGAAACCAAGCACGTCATCACAAGTGCTTTGATGGGGGAAGTGCAAGCAGCCGGGGGAATGTCTAGCAAGGGCAGCCAGCATGAGGCTGGCCAGGATGCTGGGAGAGCACAGTCCCTGCATCCATTGCTCATCTCCACCCTCTGGAGTCCCTGTGGCAGAACTCAAATGGAAGGAGGAGCAGCTGTGCCCAGGGGAGCAGGGTGTCACCTCCGTTGGATAGGTGAGGAAACAAAGACCTTATGCCATACGGTGGCTTGCTGGGGCTTCTTAGAAGGAGCCAGGCTGGGAGCCCCTTTCACCTTCTGTGCTCAAGCTCTGTCTAGCAAGGGGAGTTCAGAAGAGGGCGTTGGACAGAACTCCATGCCCTTTCCTGTCATGTCGGGATGGGGCAGGGGGCCGAGGAGGAAGGCGCCCAGAGACTTCTGGAGTGTTCCAAGCTCAGCACACTCATCCTTCACCCGCACACCCTCCTGGGCATGAGGAATTTGCAGTGTTAGGGCTTGGTCTTGGCCCAGACTTAGCACCAGTTGGTCCCACTCCCTGTTTTCCCCATAGGGTTCTGGTCCCCCAGTGAGCTCCCTATCAAGGCTGAGCCTTGGCAGCAGACAGATGCCTAAGGAGAGGGATTTCCAAGCAGGATTAAGGTTGAGGATTAAGTCGGGGCATGAAAAAGGGTCGGGTGGGGAGGGCTGGCCACTGAGCTAATCCCAGCAGCTAATCTCAGGCTCCACCTTCCTCCATCAGTTAACGGCCTTGACATTTCCGCAGCCCACCAAATCCTTTTCTTACCCATCACGCAGTCCTAGGGAGAGGTATTCCCTCCATTTTATGAGTGAGGAAATTGAGACTCAGAGCCCAAGTGACTTGTTTCTGGTACAGTAGAAAGTGTTCCAGGCTGGGAATGTGGCCAGCCTGGACACTTCTTACCTCCTGTTCCCAAGGCCATTTCCAGCACATAGGAGAGAGATTGGAAACCAACGTGCAGAACTGCCAGTCCCCTGACACACTATGCCCCACCCACTGCAGCTCAGTGCTGAATGAACCCTGCCCAGAGGTGTCTGTAGTGAGCTTCTGCCCTAGTGACTTTTGGTAGGTGGGAGTGTGCCTCAATTCCCCCCTCAACCCCTGCCTCAAGCCTTTACCAGGCAGTGGCAAGACCTGACCACACCCGAGGCCTCCCTGCCTTCAAGGCTTCCCATGGCTGCTCCAGCTTCCTCCCCAGCTGCTCTTCTGTGCTCCATCCAGCATCTGGCCGCTGGACGCAAGTGCCTCTCATATAGAGTAAGCTTTCAGCCTGAACTCCACCTTCAGGGCCCCATCCACAGAGGTGACCTCTTCCAAGAGGTCAGGGAGGAGGCTCTCCTCTCTGGACTCCCATAGGCTTCCTAGTTAATTATTTCTTTTAGTGTCTCTGGGTAAGGGAAAGGCTAGGTACCTACCATGTATGTGCTTATTGTTCTAATTCTCATCACTCTTTGGAGATGGGAATTTGTATCCCCTTCTACAGATGGGGAAGCTGAGGCTCAGAGGGTTGAATGGGCTCCCCAGGCTTACATAGCTCGTGAGACACACATAAGCACCCCAGTCAGAGGGTTGTGTGGCGCTTAAGCTCCATGCAGTCTCTTTCCTCTGGGAGTTTGACTAGCCCAGCTCTGGGGTCCCCATGCAAGGGCAGGGGCAGGGTGAACTGGGCTCCTCTTGAACCCCTCTTTGGCTGCCCCTGCCAGAGCCGGCCAGGTCACAGCGCAGACACACTCGCAGGTTGCTGTGGCCCCAGCCTCGCCTGACAGAATGAGCGGCTCGGATGGGGGACTGGAGGAGGAGCCAGAGCTCAGCATCACCCTCACGCTGCGGATGCTGATGCACGGGAAGGTGAGTGGGAGGTGGAGGGGAAGATGAGTGGGAGGTGGAGGGCAAGGCGAGGCAAGGCTGGGCTGGGCTGGGTTTCACTCGGTATCCCAGTGGGGAGGGGCTGGGCCTGGGCACTGGCACCCATCTGACGGCTCTTGTCTTGTCCGCAGGAAGTGGGCAGCATCATCGGGAAGGTAGGTGCCCAGCTCTGCTCTGTACATCCCCCTCCAGCTGAGGCTTCAGCCCAGGGAAGGAGGCTGTGACCTCTAAGTTAAGAGTGATTATCTGTTTTGTCTCCCACAGAAGGGCGAGACTGTAAAGCGAATCCGGGAGCAGGTGAGGATGGAGTTTGGGGGAGGAGCCCAGGGCACCTGATGTGGAGGGGAGATCCCTGCCCCACTTTCTCCCTGAACCACTCCTTCTGGGCTGACCAGTGAGTGCCCCAGAGGGTGGCAGTTTTGAGCCTTGCCTCGGGCCTAGTGAGTGGAGCAGGCAGACAAGTTCCGGCAAGGGAGCAGGGAAGATGCCCCGCTGCCCGGCGCTCATTCTGTATCTGCAGAGCAGTGCCCGGATCACCATCTCCGAGGGCTCCTGCCCCGAACGCATCACCACCATCACCGGGTCTACAGCGGCTGTCTTCCATGCAGTCTCCATGATTGCTTTCAAACTGGACGAGGTCCGTGGCTGGCCAGGGCAGGAGGCCAAGAGTGGTTCCCCAGGAGGAACGCAACTCCGACTCCAGATAGTGGCTATGGGTGGGAGGGGAGGTCAAGCCCAGGACAGTGTTCCCTTGAAGTGGGACTGGGGAAAGGGTACCCTCCTGACCCCATATGGCAGGGACAAGCATGGCCAACCCACCGTCTCCCTGTCCCAGGACCTTTGTGCTGCTCCTGCAAATGGTGGAAATGTCTCCAGGCCTCCAGTGACCCTGCGCCTTGTCATCCCTGCCAGTCAGTGTGGCTCACTGATTGGGAAGGCTGGCACCAAGATCAAGGAGATCCGAGAGGTGAGGGGCGAGATATACCACCCACAGGGAATCCGGGGCAAGGGAGCAGTTGTAAGAGGGGTTTGGGCTTATGGTGTCCTCCCCCTCTAGAGAGCTCTGAGCCTGGGCAGCCCTTTTCTGGGTTATGGGAGCAGCCAGAAGTGGCCCCTGTTCTCTGTTTGCAGACTACGGGTGCCCAGGTACAGGTGGCAGGGGACCTGCTCCCCAACTCCACAGAGCGAGCTGTTACGGTGTCTGGGGTGCCTGATGCCATCATCCTGTGTGTGCGCCAGATCTGCGCTGTTATCCTGGAGGTGCTGCCCTGGGGCAGGGAGAGAGGGGGCAGGAGATGGGCCCTGGGTCTGCCTTGTCGGGTACCCCAAACCCTATGCCTGTGCCACAGGTGGGGCAGGGCAGGGCTGCAGGGATGGATGATGAGCTCCAGGGATTATGTGCATTTCCCTGGGGGTCATGGTGGGGGCCTGAGGCCACTAGGCAGTTGGGGAGGTTATCAGAGCCTGAGAGGGTCCTGACAGAGCCCTGTTTATGCCTTCCAGTCCCCACCCAAAGGAGCCACTATCCCCTACCATCCGAGCCTCTCCCTAGGTACTGTTCTTCTCTCTGCCAACCAGGTGAGGGGAACAACAGGAGCAGTGGGACACATTACTGGAGAAGGGGGATTGAGATGGAGGAGGGGATGGAAGAAGGAATTGGAGGTCCAGGGACGGGGGAAGGAGTGACTCTGGCTGAACTGCCCTAATGTCACAGTAACCCCCTTTTCACCCACTTTGTCCCCACAGGGCTTCTCTGTCCAGGGTCAGTATGGGGCTGTGACCCCAGCTGAGGTGAGTGACCCATAGCCCAAGGCACCCCTTCCCGAACCATGCCTCCTCTGACCTCTGACCCCTCTTTGGCACAGGTCACCAAGCTCCAGCAGCTCTCAAGCCATGCGGTCCCCTTTGCCACACCCAGCGTGGTGCCAGGTAAGCCACCCCTGCACAAGGAGGCAGGGGGAGGGTCCTAAGAGGGCAGCCCCCTCCCTTCCAGGGAGAGTGGAAATGGTGGGGTGGGAAAGGCCCAGAACCGCACTCAGTCCCTCTTCTCCCCCTCAGGACTGGATCCCGGCACACAGACCAGCTCACAGGAGTTCTTGGTTCCCAACGACGTGAGCAGGGGATGGGATGGCTGGAGGGTGGGTAGGGGGGCCTGGGGGTCTGGGCCTCACCCAGGGTTGAATTCTGCCTTCCCTCTAGTTGATTGGCTGTGTGATCGGGCGCCAGGGCAGCAAGATCAGCGAGATCCGGCAGATGTCAGGGGCACATATCAAGATCGGGAACCAAGCAGAGGGCGCTGGGGAGCGGCATGTCACCATCACTGGCTCTCCGGTCTCCATCGCCCTGGCCCAGTACCTCATCACTGCCTGGTGAGCGCGTGCTGGGCGGCAGTCGGGGAGCAGGTCATGGTTCTCACGTGCCCAAGAAAGGCAGGGGTGGGGAGAGGAAGCTGGCCTCCTCTCTCTATCTGGGCCCGACCTCTGCCTCTCCTAACCCTACTCCAATTCCCCATGGTCTTTGCCTAATTCACCCTCTGTTGCCCCATCTCCCCCCTCTATATCCACCTCTCATTCTCCATTGCTGTCTCTTTTCCCTGGGTCTCTGGCCACCCCATTTCTCCCTGCACCTCATGCTATATCTGCTTGTCCTTTCTTCCCTTCCTCTTCCACTTTTCCCATCTTCCCCTCAAACACATCCACCCCATGTGATTGTTCTCTGTTCACTACCTCTCTCTTGCCTTTCATCTAATCTCATGCCCATCTCTGCCCTCATTGCTCCTCTCTCACTCCCACTTTCCCCTTTGTCTCCCCTCTATATCCCTCTCTCCAGTCTAGAGACGGCCAAGTCTACCTCTGGGGGGACGCCCAGCTCGGCCCCCGCAGACCTGCCTGCCCCCTTCTCGCCACCCCTGACGGCCCTGCCCACAGCTCCCCCTGGTCTGCTGGGCACACCCTATGCCATCTCCCTCTCCAACTTCATCGGCCTCAAGCCCGTGCCCTTCTTGGCTCTACCACCTGCTTCCCCAGGGCCGCCGCCAGGCTTGGCGGCCTACACTGCCAAGATGGCAGCGGCTAATGGGAGCAAGAAGGCTGAGCGGCAGAAATTCTCCCCCTACTGAGACCAGCTGAGGTACAGGCAGGGGCAGGCAGGACCACCAGCAGGGGGCTGCCTCCGCACCCTACCCGCCCAAGGAGACTCCACCCTGGGGTCCCAAACGCCGCTAACGCCCAGACGCATGGATGCACCCCCTACCCTGCCTCCGTCTATGGGAGTTCTTTCTCTCAGAGTGGGGGCAGTTTCTGGCCCAGGGGTCTGAGCTGCGGCAGCCCCAGGGCAGGGGGCCCTACCTCCTCAGCTCTGTGCTTGGATACAGGGAGCAGCCAGGAGACTCCCTAGTGCCCCCACCATGGCGGGTGTCACTCACGCACTCCCCATCCCTTAGGGCTTCCTGGCCTACTGCATCCTTGTGGGAGTCAGGGAGGAGGGCCCGGGGGGTAGCTGGGGCCAGGCTTCTCTCCCCACCACCTGCAGATTTCTCGCTGCTTCCACTGATACCCTTTTGACTGGAATGAACTGGCTGGGCTTGTCAGGGGGCACCCCAAAGAAGGGGCACTGCCAGGTAGCTGCGGGAGTGGCATGGGGCAGGGGCCCAGTTCTCAGCAGCAGACACTCTGTACAGTTTTTTCAATCCCTGTTTTTGAATAAATATTCTCAGCGACCAGGAAGTTGTGAAATACTGGTGTTGTGGGCAGCAAAACCTCCAGAAAATGGGTGCAGCTGAGGTCCTGGAGGACCCCCAAGTGTGAATCCACCAACCTCAATTAGGCCTCAGCCCCTTCCACACGCCAGTTCTGGGGCTTCAGGACCCTTTGGGGGTGAAGTCGTCCAGCCTCCTACTTCTAACACCAAACTGGTCCAGTTGTCTTCTGGGCATTTTAGAAGCAGATGGAGGAGTTTCAGTAGCTTTGTCCAGACTCTCCTTGATGCAGATGTCAGGGAAGTCCTTCTGAGTGTCTCTCCAGTGGTTCTTCCTGCTGTGGCTGTAACCCAGATACTGCCCTGCCTGGCGGATCACTTTGGTTGTGAGCCCTTAGGGCCCTCTTCTTTGTGACACCTGCCCACCTTGGCCTGGGGACCACCTGTGAGTTTCACAAACCACCTATGCTGGAGGGGCCCTCAGAGATGTTGCAGGGTGCAGATGGGAAAGCTGAGGCCTAAGGAAGGGTCGGCCTGTGCACAGTGCTATGCAGTGTTGGGCCCAGACCCCAGGATTCCTGGCTCTCAGACGTCCGTGGGCCTCACCAGGCTGCAGACACCCTTTCTCCTCCTGTTCCAGAGCCAGATGTCCAGCAGGGCACCTGCTGTGACCTGTGCAGGGGTTGGATGAGCCCCCACGGAAACCACCCTCCTTTCTCCTGCTCAGGAGAGAGAACTCTCAGGTGGCCCTTGGTATGCTGGGGCTCCGCCCTCCTGCCAACTCGGGGGTCTGTTCTGGAGCCTCGGAAGGGCCTACGGCAGGGCCCTCTGTGGGTCTCTGGAGGCATTGCAAGAGTGCCCGCGGGTGCCAGGCTTGCGGAGTGCAGGCCCGCAGAGGTCCAGGCAGTGCACGGCGAGAGAGGCGGCCCAATGCCAAGCGCACAGGGCGCTGCAGCAGCCCATATAGGAAGGGGTGAGCCGCGAAGGCCGAGTAGGCGACCCAGGTGACAGCCGCCTCGGCTTCCGCGGCCCGCGCTGCGGGCGCCAGGCACGCGCAACCATAAGGCAGCCAGCAGGCTGCAAATTGGCCCACGGCCAGCGCTGGGGCCAGGGCCGCCTTGCCCCCGGGCAGGCGAGGCCGGAGGGGCGGCAAGATGGAAAGGCGGCTATCCAGAGAGTCCGAGCGGAGTCGGGACCCGCGCGCCGGCCGCGGGGGCCTCAGGGCAGCGCGACGCGCCACCACGAAGATGCCGCCGTAGGCGCCGAGCAGCAGGAGGGCGGGCAGGGCGAAGGCCAGCAGGGCCCAGAGCGGCCGGAAGGGCCCGAGGCCCCCAGCCAGGACCGAGCAGCGAGCAGGAGCAGGGGGCGGTGCGGGCGGCGGGCCGAGCAAGGAGAGCGCGCCCAGCAGTCCAGCCGCGGCCCACACGGCGGTGAGCACGAGCACAGGCGGCGGCCGCGAGCCTGGCCGCAGCGGGTGCACGATGAGGCGGTAGCGTGCCAGCCCAAGTGCGGCCACCCCGAGCGTGCAGGCCGGCAGCAGAGCGGCGGAGAGGAAGCGAGCGGCGCGGCATGGCGCGGGGCCCAGGCGCACGCGGCCCAGCCCGGGCGGCGGTGCGGCCAGCAGGCCCAGCGGCATGATGGAGGCGGCCGCCAGCAGGTCCACGACGCACAGGTGCGCCAGGTAGAGCGCGTCGCGCAGTCCCGGCGTGCGCAGCACCACGACCAGCAGCGCGCCGTTGCCCAGCAGTGCCCCCACCTCCACGACAGCTGCCAGGATCAACCCCACCGAGCCTGCGACTTCTGAGGCGTTCAGCCCTGTGGAGTTGGCCATTTGGGCTCTCAGGCTTCACCCTGCGCTGGGATGTAGATGGCAGAATGGAGCCTACAGCTGCAGGATTTCCATCACCTGTTCCTCTTGTCCCCTGCTCCTCTTGTCCCTTGCTCCTCCAGCCCCTCACCTCATTGGCTGCCCAGGAGGTGGCTCCGACGCCCAGGCTGCCATCCTCTTGGGGGCTTGGCCAGGCCCATGGAGGGGTGCAAGGATGAGTCTGCTGTCTTTCTCCCCTGCCCCAGCCTAGCTCCAGCAACTCAGCCCCTGTCGGAGATGGTACTGGCTGTCACTCTGATGTTGCCACACAGGGCTGGCAAGGGAAGGGCAGGGCCTGGCGCCAGCCCCCTGGGTCCTAGCAGCTGCCAGCTGAAGGCTGGAGGCTCTACTGTGGAAGTGCTTGGGGGTGCCTCTAGGGTGGAGGGGTGGAGGACAGAGCAGGCACAGACTTGGAGCCTAGACTTGAGAGGGTTAGAGTGTGGCTTTGGAGTCAGCCAGAGCCTGCTCTACCTTTCTCAGTGGTGAGAAGTGCCCCGCCATCTCCTGTCCTCCCCCATCCTCATCAATGGGATGAGCATTTAGCTCTCTTATTAAAGGGAAACTGAGGTACCAGTGAGACGAAAGCTGAAACAGGAGGACCCTTAGGCATGCCCTGACCCCCCAAGAGGGCTAGTTCTCTCAGAAAGAAAGGAGGATGGAAAAGTGAGAGAAAAGCATAGGACATGGCACATAGTAGGTGCTCAGCTAATATTAACTTCACACAGAATAGGTGCTCCATGATAGTGTGTGTGATGAGTGAGAGGAGGCCTTAGCAGGCAGATGCTCTTTGGTTTTTTTTGCTGTTGTTTGCTTTTGTTTTCGCTGTTAGCAAACAGGTCCCCTTTTGGTAAGAGCACCCTGAATTTTCTTTTCTTTCCTTTTTTTTTTTTTTTTGTGACAGGGTCTCTGTTGCCCAGGCTGGAGTGCAGTGGTGCAATCTTGGCTCACTGTAATCTCTGCCTCCCAGGCTCAAACGATCCTCCCACCTCAGCCTCCTGAGTAGCTGGAACTACAGGCATGAGCCACCACATCTGGCTAAACACCCTGAATTTTCTTTAGGAAACCACCCCTCCCCAATTCTCAGGACAGGAAGTTTGGGTGAACAAGATCCCCACCCTCTATTTTCCTGATTAGGCACAAAACTCAGTCCTGACTAATCAGTGAATGTCAGGGTTCCCCACCCCAATGTGGTTGGCTCATGGAAAGCCATGTAACTCCCGTGGGGCATATGCCCCAGGTGAAGTCACCCAGTTTCATGGCAAAACCCTATCTATAGTCTGATAGCTTGCATTGGTATCTGAAGCCTCTTCCTCTTTTCACGAGTATCCAGCTGCCTTTTCAACATTTCCCCACCAGGACTTTCACTAATGGGCATCTCAAACTTCCTATGTCCAAAACAGAACCATGACTCTTGACCCCTCCCCAACAACCTGCTCCTCCCAGAATCTTCTCCATCTTAGTGTCCATCTCAGGATGACTCCCTCTCCCCCACACCCTATATCCAGTCCGCTGAGGTCTCTGGAATCCAGCCATTTCTCACCATCACCATCAAGCTGGTCCCAGCCACCACCACCTCTCACCTGGACCATTTCAGCATCCTTCTAACTGGTCTCCCGGCCTCAGCTCCTGCACCTTGCACTGGCCATCTGCCTGTTTGCCCTCAGATTCATTCCCTTCTTCGTCAGTGCTATACTGCCTTCCTGGGAACTGTATTTCCCAGGCTCCTTTGTCAACTGACTTTGGGTATGTTCAGCCAATGAAAGTTACCAGCAGAAGACTGATGGATGGGAGGAGGGAAGAAGCCAGGATTTATTTCCCTCTGAAGCTCAGCCAGGGGCTCCCTTCAGGTGGCCCCCTCTGTGGTTCTGGCTCCTGCAGGGTGATCCTAGCCTCTGGGCATCAGAGCACCATTCACTTCCTTGATCTCTCCAGTCTTAAGAGTAGTAGTGACTTCCAGCTGTTGCTCATCTTTGGATTGCCTCATCATCCCCCATTTGGTCATTCAATTCTTTCCCTGTATCAAATTTCCCTTGTCTGAAATACCTAGGGTAATTTCTGTTTTGCTGACTGGTTGTTAACTGACGTATACTCTACAGTCCACTCTCTACACAGGGGCTGAAGTGGATCCCTCTAAAAACAAAGCAGATGGGGGCATGACCCAGCTCTCATCCCTCTAAGAGCTTCCCGTCATCAGAATAGATCAGAATAGAATCTCAGCTCCTCTGGAACTAAAAAAAAAAGGCAGATAAAAGGGAGCTAGGCCCTTTTATCTGCCTTTTCCATCCCTTTCTGAGCTCACCCTCCTCCTTGCCCACAGTATTTCTAGCCACAGCAGTCTGCTTGCTGTTCCTTCCGCCCGTCAAGCCAGTTTCTTTGCATTTGCTGTTTCCATTGCAAGAACACCCTTGCCGCAGATCTGTCCATGGCTTGCTCCCTCACATGATTCAGGTCTCTGCTCGAGAGGGACCTTCAGCGACCATCTTTTTTTTTTTTTTTTGAGACGGAGCCTCGCTCTGTCTCCCAGGCTGGAGTGCAGTGGCACAGCTGGGCTCACTGCAAGCTCCGCCTCCCAGGTTCACACCATTCTCCTGCCTCAGCCTCCAGTGTAGCTGGGACTACAGGCACCCGCCACCACGCCCGGCTAATTTTTTGTGTGTTTTTTTAGTAGAGATGGGGTTTCACCGTGTTAGCCAGGATGGTCTTGATCTCCTGATCTCATGATCCACCCGCCTCAGCCTCCCAAAGTGCTGGGATTACAGGCGTGAGCCACCGTGCCCGGCCTTCTTCTTCTTCTTTTTTTTTTTTTTTTTTTGAGACAGCGTCTCGCTCTGTCACCCAGGCTGGAGTGCAGTGGCACGATCTCAGCTCACTGCAAGCTCCACCTCCCGGGTTCATGTCATTCTCCTGCCTCAGCGTCCTGAGTAGTTGGCACTACAGGCGCCCGCCACCATGCTCGGCTAATTTATTTTTATTTTTTTATTTTTAGTAGAGACGGGGGTTTCATCATGTTAGCCAGGATGGTCTTGATCTCCTGACGTCGTGATCCGCCCGCCTTGGCCTCCCAAAGTGCTGGGATTACGGGCGTGAGCCACCGCGCCCAGCTTGCGACCATCTTTTCTAAAATTGTTCCACCTTCCCATCACTCAAATCCTTTTATCCTGCTTTATTTTTCTTCCCGGCACTTTCCCTACCTGCTATGGTATTTCATATTTATGCATACATTTGCTTAGAGCCTGCTTTACTAGAATGTAAGCTCCATGACAGCAGGGACCTTATCTGAGCCTCACTTGTGCCTATGGCCCTAGCACCCCTCACAGACACACGGTCAGCATTGCTGCAGATCTAGATGGTGAAGACAGGACATGGACCTCTTGGTTTAACTAATTTTGTGCTGGAATTCAAAGGGCTCCAGTGCAGTTCTCCATTATTCAGATGAGAAAAGTAGAGTGGAGAAATGGGTCCCAGGTCACACAGCTGAGTTTTGCTTCCTAGAGCTCTGTCCACACAGCTGTCCCTTCCTGTCCTTGGCTACAACTTGAACTTGGGCATTTGCCTCTAGGAGGTGAAGCTGGATTTTTGAAGTTTTGGTCCTTACCCAGGCAGCCCTATAAGCCCGGGGCAGCCCCTGAGTTACCAGGGCCTGGAGAGAGCTCGGTGGGGCCAAGTGGGAACAGCAAATGAGAAAAGTGGATTGGGGAACGCGATAGGGAGGGGTGGGGACTGTGGTGGGTTGCAGAGTTCATGCTCCCTTCAACATCATTAATATAAATAAAAAATTAAAACACTTCCTTAGCATGTGTATGTGTGTAAGTGTATTGCAAAATTTGCAAAAAACAAAACAAAATTAAAAAAAAACACACAGGAAGGATATGCCAGAAACTAATGAAACTGGCTCCCTCCAGCAGGTGAGTAGGAATGGAGTGAGGGGAATAGAAGGACTCTTTTGAGCACAGCTTGCACAGAGTGGACCTTTTGGAACTATGTTAATGTTCTACATATTGAAAACAATAAAGTAACAAAGAAGAATGTAGACAGAAATGACTGAGCCTACCTGTATTTCAGACGAATAACATAACCACATTGAAGAGAAAGAACCAATCCAAGTAACATCTGAACCTGTATTCAAACTGTTACTTTGACCATGGACCCTCAGTCTAACGACAAAAAAAAAAAAAAGAAAATACTGAGTAAGATCAGATACATCTTGAGCTCTACTTAGAACGTTTGTTTTTCACAGGGTATGGGCATGGCAATTCTGAAACTCCTTTTTGTGTAGGATTGAGCAAATAAGTAGATGTATTGATGTTGATAGAAACCCAGGTTCTTACTGTTTGAGAATCGAGGAAATAGGGAATTGGGGAAGAATGGAAGAACTCTGTGGTGTTTGATTGGAACTGGAGAAATAGATATAGAGAGATGTTTGTTATTTATTCACACATACGTATTCTGTCTCTCCCCTTTTTTTTTCCTTTTTAATTTTTTTAGAGACAGGGTCTTAGTCTGTCATCCAGGCTGGAATGTAGTGTTGCAATCATAACTCACTGCAGCCTTGAACTCTTGGGCTCAAGAGATCCTCCGGCTTTGGCCTCCCAAAGTGCTGGGATTACAGGTGAGAGCCCCTGCGCCAAGCCACATATACACATTCCTTAGCTCTCTTTGCTGAAAGGACTTAAAAGCAATGACATCTCAGTACCAAGGAGCACATCTATTGCCCAGATCTTGGATTCTAAACATTTCCTGCTCCAGGGAACCAGGGCTCCTTGGAGAAATGGCTGATTCCCGGTTCGTACGAGATGAACCTGGAACATCTTGTGATGCCAGAGAGAAAGGATGTGCTCAAAAAATGATCAGGACACAGAAGGGACCTTCTGCTGGCCAAATCTGGGACAATTTGAGGATCAAAATAACTAATGACAGTAATGGATTATAACTCACTGAATAAAATAAAAATCCATGAGTCTACACTGGTAATAAAGACAGAAACTAATACAGATAAAAGAAATGATGGAGTTAGATAACTACCATTTGCAACTATCTTAGCAAAAATTGATTCAGGTAGTTGATTTCAGTTAAGTTATCATCGATGGATAAAGCTAGTGGGTGAAAGGTGATGAGGAAAGGGACATTTACACCCAACAATATTTCCCCACAGATTATTGATTAATTACAAAGAGGAGAAATAGTAGCTTCACCGTGGAGAAACATGGTGGACATCACCTTAATGGATGATTAAAGTTAATTAACATCACCAAGAATGGGCCATGCCCCTACAGATGGAATTCCCTAAGGGCATATCATTTATGTCACATTCCTGCCCATGCAATACCTAAATCTAATCACGACAAAGCATCAGAGAAACCTAAACTGAGTGACATTCTATAAAACAACTGGCCTGTATTCTTCAAGAGTGTCAAAGTTATAAAAGAAAAAAAAGGCTAAGCAGTGTTTTCAGATTAAAGGAGACTAAAGAGACATAACAACTAAATGCAATGTGCAACCCTAGCCTGGATGTTGGCCTGCTCCAGGAATGGCACCCCTTGTCTGTGGATAGGATGACCTGCCTGGTGATCACTGGCATTCCTGCCTGAACAGCCTCCTTTCATGATTGCAGAGCTGTGCTCCTCTGACATAAGCTCAGCTTGTTTCTAACATTTAGATTAAGACACAAAGGAGGCTGGGTGCAGTGGCTCACACCTGTAATCCCAGCACTTTGGGAGGCAGAGGCAGGAGGATCACCTGAGCCCTGGAGTTTGAGACCAAACTGAGCAACGTGGCAAAACTTCATCTCTACAAAAAACACAAAAATTAGCCAGGTGTGGTGTCATGTACCTGTAGTCCCAGCTACTCTGGAGGCTGAGGTGGGAGGATCACCTGAGCCTGGGAAGGCTGAGGCTGCAGTGAGCAGTGGTTGCACCACTCCACTCTAGCCTGGGTGACAGGGTGAGACACTGCCTCAAAAAAAAAAAAAAAAGAAAGACACAAAGAGATGTTTGGTGCCAAGACATGAGGAATGCTTGATTCACCTGGCAATGTCTGGGATAAAGGACAGAATCACCAGGTGGGTCCCCAGATGACAAATAGTTCTGAGTAGACAGTGGGGGTCCCCCTTGAAGGCTCAATTAGAGGAAGCAGGTTGTTGCAGTGATGGACCAGGAGGGGCAAGGAGTGTGTGCATGATCCACATCAACCCATATGAGCGCTCGCTCCCTGGAGTGTGGCTGGAGGCCCAGGCCCAGCACAATTGTGGCACAGACAGGCAGAGGCTGGGACAAGAGAATACCACGTTTAGTAAAGCTGCTTGCGCGTGCCTGCAGTTTAGCCTACCTTGGTGACCACATGGCTCCAACATGCAGTCCAGTCCAGGATGGACGGCCTAGGTGGATGTGGGATCCAAGCCACTCTCAGCTGTGCCCCTTGAGCAGGCTGCTGCATCTGTGTCCCTGTAATACGCCCGTACCACACCCATCACTTTAGGAGGCAAGACTCTGGGGCCACAGACACATCAAGGCTAACAGGGATTGGAGGGAAGGGGGATCGATGTCTGGGACACAAGGGAGCCTGGCAAGAAGGGGTGATATGGATCCAGAAACCCCACTACTGGGTATACATCAAAGAGAAATGAAATCAGTATGTTCAAGAGATGTCTGCTCTCCCAGTTCACTGTAGCACTGTTCACAATGGCCAAGATATGGAAGCACCTTGGTGTCCACTGATAGATGAACAGATAGAGGAAATGTGGTGCATATACATAACAGAGTACCATTCAGCCTTAAAAAAGGAGGAAATCTTGTCATTTATGAAAACATGGGTGAACCCGGTGCACATTACACTAAGTGAAATAAGCCAGGCACAGAAAGACAAACACTGCATGATCTCACTTACATGTGGAACCTATAAAAGCTGCCCTTATACAAGTAAAGAGTCAAATGCCGGTTACCATGGGCTGGGAGGAGAGGAACTGGGCAGATGTGGGTCAAAGAATACAAAATTTCAGTTAGGAGGCATAAGTTCAGGGATCTTGTACAGCATGGTGACTACAGTTAACAACAACGTACTGTATTCTTGAAAAAAAGGAGTGATATAGGGGTACCAGAGATGGGCAGGATGATTGAAGATCACGGTCCAGCCTTGCAGGACCCCGGCGGACAGGGTGGGCACTCAGAGGTGGACCTCCAGCAGGTAGCGCAGGCGACACTGGCTCTCCTGGTAGATGAGGTACTCGCTCTGGGAGAATGTGGACCTGCTGAACTCTGGGCAGGGCACAGGCTGGCCCTGGGGCACCACCACTTGCTGGCCATCCAGCTCCAACTCAGTGTCCTGGGTCGGATCTGCAGGGCACAGCAAGGGCCAGGGTGGCCCAGGGGTCACAGGTCACTGGTCCCTGGCCTTACGAGTAAGTCCTTCTCCCTACGCTCTCCACGTCTGTCACAGGGCACACCTGCTCATTTCCACCTTGCCCACCTCCAAACCACTGCAGCGGCTGGGGCTTCTGCCTGGGGTGTCCTCCCCGACTTCTCTCTGGGAAACTCGTACTCATCCTTCAATGCTCAGTCAACAACTTCTCTTTTTGAAGCCCTCCGGGATGCCCAGGAATGATTTGTTGAACAAGTGGATGTTTGTCAAATGACAAACTGAGTGACTACAGGGAAGCTTCTTTTTGTCCCTCTTCACAGCCCCCTCCCTGAAAATGTCCCAGCCCCTATCTCGGCCCCACCTCTCTCCCTGGGCTGTACAGCTTCTGAGGACTCACCAGGCTCGGTGTGGCCTCGGGCAATGACACTGTCGAAGCCGGGAGGTGGGCTCTTCAAGCTGGGGTTGTCCGTGTTGATATGGTGCTCTCTGCCCAGGGCCACCTCACCCAAGAACATGTAGCCGACATGGTGGGCCCCACACTTCATGCCAGTAACTGCAGGACACAGGGAGGCACCAGTGGGCAGCTCAGCCTGCCTCCTGCTGACCTGTGGGGCCCCTCTCTGCTGCGATGTTATCTCTTTTGGCTTTGCTGCTCCAGCAAGAAAAGGCTCACTCTCCTCCAGCTGTCACTCCCTCCTTGTCCCAGCCTGCTCCCTCCCACCTCACTGTGCTCCCTATGGCCAGGCCTCTGCACCCTCTGCTGTCCTCACCAAGGTCAGCAATGGCCTCCCAGTGACCAAACCCGGGGCAGGGGCTTTTCTCCCTGGCCTGCTCTGCTTACTTTGCTTCTGACATCATCAGCCCCTACCTGGGACTTCCTCGCACTGGCTCTCCTAAGCCCTCCACCCCGCCACTCTTTCCTAAGCTCGTCTGCCCTCCTGGTGGACCCCTTGCTCTTGGCGACCTCAGGCATCCTAGAACTTCAGCCCCATCTATTCTGGGATGAATCCTTGGTCCTTGCTCTCTTGGCCAGCTGGGTGGTGGCCTCCAATGATGGGGACAGCCTGGGCTGAGGAGCTGGTCTGGGGGGGTCATTTTGGTGAGGACATTCCTGGCCAGAAACTCCGAAGTCACTGGAGACAGCCTTGACCCTTTCCCACATGCTCCCCATCCCACCTCCTATATGCCCCTCTCATGGGCTCCCTCCCCTGCACTTCCCAGCCCTTGGGCCAGGCACCCATCACATCCAGCCTGGATAAGAGCACGGCCTCTCTGCAGCCTCTGGCTGCTGCCCCCCTCTCCACAGCTGTAGCCACTGGGATCCTGCTACAGACAAGTCCAGCTGGGCTAACCATCAGTCTCTGGATAAAGCCTCCTTGATCGTTCTGGGCCCCTAACCCACCCTGCCCCCACTAGGCATTGCTCTGAGCTCCAGTATCAGGAAGTGTTTGGAAGCCCTGACCTGCCACATCCTCACATCCTCCCAGCCTCTCTGCCCATCCCCTTGCCTTGACGTCTCCTCTTTTTTATTTTTATTTTTTCAGATAGAGTCTGGCTCTGTCACACAGGCTGGAGTGTGATCATAGCTCATGGCAGCCTTAAACTTGTGGGCTCAAGCACTCCTCCTGCCTCAGCCTCCTGAGTATATGGAACTACAGGTGTGTGCCACCACACCTGGCTCAAAGGCTCCCCTTTTACCCCCTCCCAGGTCTGGTTGGTGCACCCATCCTATCTGTATTGCCTCCCCCAGGAAGCCATCCCTGACCATCAGACACTTCCTCTAAGACCCCCGCCACCAAAGCTCAGGACAACCCACTGAGCACTGTAGTCATTAACCACTAAAGGATTCCTCTCTTGGATTCACCATGAATTTCCAGTGACCAAGGACTGGGCCCAATCCACCTTAGTGCCAACCCTCCCAGGGCTTGGCCCAGAGGGGCACCTCACCATATCCAGCTGACTTGCTGTTCTCTGAGGCAAAGTAGATGCCCTTGCCAACACGCCCACCAGAATGTGGCATGATGCGGAGCCCACTAGTGAGGATGGCGGCCACCACGGCCATGTTGGTGCCATGCCACAGCAGCTTCCGATTACCCAGTTTGGAGTGGGCCTGGAATCTGTCTTCCTGAGTGGAGAGGAAGTGAGAAATGGGAGTGATGCCACCCGAGTACTCAGGCGCCTTGCCCTGCTGCTCGTGACCGAGGCCTAGTGTCCCTCTGCTTACTCACACGCACTCATGGCCGGCAGAAACTGACCAGAGTTGCTAAACGATTTGCTAAGGGGCAGATTAGTCAACGACATCTTCCTAAGGCACAGTGGTGATGGGGGAGAGGTGGGGGAACCTCCCTCACCTCCCCTTCTCGGTTTACTTTCCAGATGTGTTGAAGTGTAGGGCACCTGTGGTTGCTGCCAGTCTGTTCTAAGTAGGTCTGTATCACCTGTGGGGAGAGCAGAAGCTGGTTGCCAGGGTGGGAGGCTCAGGAGCTAATCCCCCATTTTTCTTCCCCCAGTCCCAAGCCCTCCTCAGGCCCTGGAGACACAGGAAGAGAAGGCTGAGGGCGAGTATTCCTCTGGGCACCTCGAGGGCAGGTGGGCAGAGGGACAGTGCCCACTGATAGCCTGGCCCCTCTGTGGGGCCCAACTCACCTTGTACTCAGGTGCTCCAGAGTCTAGCAGCTGCAGCTGGCACTTGAGAAGCTGGTAGTCTCGGTCCAGGGGGTGTGGCACCTCCTCCACCATCTTCTCCTGCTCAGAGGCTGCCTGCAGGGCCTGGGCCAGCTCGATGTCCGCCAGCACCTAGGATGATGGGCCCTGGCAGCTTGTCTTCCCACTTGACCTCTGGCCTCCCCTCTCCTCTCTCACATGACTGGTACTGTAGCCACCCCACCTGTGTGTCCCGCCTGTCCCTCCCCACCCTATCTGTCTGCCTAGCCTTCCCCACCCGTCTGTCAGCCTGCCCAGGCAGTCCATCCTTCTGGGCCTTCTTGGCCACCTGCCCCTCATCCCGCTTGCCTAGGCTGTCTGTTCAGTGCCCCACTGCCTGCCCGCACCCCTGCCAGCCCTCACCAGCAGCATGTCCTTCTTGGCCTGCAGAAGCTCAGGGGAATTGATGGGCGGGGGCTGGCTGCGGCCGAAGTTGTGCGGGATGACAGTGTAAAAGTGGGAGGACAGCTCCTCCAGGCTTTGGCCACCATCAGTGGGGCCTTTCAGGGCCTCCTCCAGCGCCTCCAAGGCCTCAAAGCCCCGTGCAATCTGTTGCTTGCTCAGCTTTCCCAGGGGCATCTTCTTCACATCTAGGGGGACAGGGGAGTGGGGAGACTCAGCCCCACAGCCCTGTCACCCTGAGGCCCCTGCCACCCTGCCTGCCTCTCACTCCTCACCCAGGTCCATGAGGGCCATGGTGTTCTTGAACATCTCCTTGCTGAAGATGTTAGTGATGAGCTTCTGCGTGGCTGGGTCCAGGGAGCAGGGCTGCACCCGCTTAGCCACAGTCCTCACTGGGCCTCCGTCCACCTGAAGATAGAGGGCACACATGGGCAGAAGCAGCTGGGCAGGGCGCGACACCAGACAGAGACCGGCCAGCCTGAGGCTAGAGGGGAGTTCTGTGGCTGAGGCTGCGCAGCTGGGCAGTGGCAGAGCCCAACCAGCGGGAACTCTCCAACGAGTCCCCTCCCTCAGCCCAGGGCCTGCTCACCTTCCTTGGCCATCTCACCTTCACCACAGCTTCCTGGGCCTCATCCTCTGCCTGTACTTCGATAAGTGTGTACTTGCCCGGGTGAGACACAAAGCGGTCCCGCTCTGCCCAGTTGTTCTTGGTCTTTTCACGAAATTTCTTCTCAAAGTCCTTCTTTGCATCTTCTAGCCTTGTGAAGTGGTTGATCTTCGACTGGCCGACCTCTCCCTGCAACTGACAGCCTTCAGGGGTATGCCCACCATCAACATTTGCTGGCCTGCGTGTCGGGCCAGGTCCTGTGCTGAGCACCCCGGGACAGTTGGGGGTGCCCCCCTAGTCAGTAGCTGTGGCCTTTTGAGGACCCTGGGGAGTATGTGCAGAGCAGGCGGGGCACTCACCACACGGCCCCAGCGGTTCCAACAGGTGAAGCGGTCGCTGTCTTGGAGCAGCTGGATGATGTAGAACTTGTTGTTGTTGTTCCCGATGTTGGTCTGGTTCAGGGTGCAGTCGTAGTCCTCATACACCTGGGCCAGAGGGGAGGTGGGGGGCAGGCTGGCTGGGGTCAGATGGGGTGCCTGGCCGTACACCGAGAGGGCTCTGATGGGGACAGGAGTCTGACGGCAGTGGGAGTCAGAGGGACCCTGTCTTGGAAGCTTGGGCAGTCACTGCTCTTCCCTAGGCGATGCGGTGTGAGAGGACATGGCTAAACCCTGACATGGGGGTATGGGGGGTGCTGGGGGGACACAGCTGGGCCCTGGATGGGGGAATCTGAGAGGGACATGGCTCTGCCCTGAGGGGACATGGGCGAGCGCCCAGGAAACTGATGTAGTCACAGCCTTTCCCTAAGTGCGGTGGGAGGAGGCCTGCATGGGGTCTGCAGGGCAGATGTGACCCGCCTGGACCTGATGGGACACAGCCCTGATGTGTGGGGTCAGGAGAACATGGCCTGGCGCTGGCGCTTACCTGGGGGCCTTGGGCTCCAAAACCAGAACTGAGTCCTAAGGGGGTGGCCTGGGTATGTTTGTGCTTATCAGTGGGCAGGTTCTGGGCCTGACTGGGGACTGCAGCTCACCTGGGTCCCGGGGTTGCTGCTGAGTGGACATGTTGGATCCACGCGGATTATGCGCTTCTCTGCGGGTATGGCCTTGAGGGCCTCAGCGGCGGAGCGGAAGGGGTCCTCCTCCCTTCCTGCCTGCCGGCCCTTCTTCTCAGGGCCCTCAGTCTGTACCGAGGGCTTCCGCTTTGGAGCCATGGCTGTCCTGGGGCACAGAGAGGCCCTTAGGCCTGAGTGGAGGCCTCCTCATCCCCAACGACCCACTGTCAGTCCCCACCCCTGCCCTGGGCCAGCACAACACCAACTTGCCCCACCCCGGGCTGGCCCTTCGGTGGCCTCCCATTGCAACCTGTGTCCACCCTGACGGCATTCCCAGCCCCAGACCACACCCGGCTCTTTGTCCCTCAGAAACGCCCCTTTCCCCAGTCCCAAGTGCAAGGTTAGGACTCTGTCCAGTCTGCCCACTCTGGTCAACAGGGTCTGCCTGGCTCCCTACCCTCTCCAGCTGACCTGTGTGTCCTGAGGGGTAGGGAAAGTGAAAGGAGGATCTCTCTCTTCCACTTCGGGGCTCCTCCCCCTGTGTCAGCTAGTTCAGCCCTGGCATGGTTGCGGGGCTGAGTCACCGAGCTATGGGGGAGGGTGGGCAGAGGCTCCTGGGGGCAGGATTCTTGGGGCCAGATTTATCCTCCCGGAGCTTAGAACCCAGTGCTGTAGAAGTCCTTCCCAATGGACTCAAGAGTTCTGAGGAGACAGAACTCCAGATCAGTGGCCTTGAACTGACAGAGGGCAAAGGCCAGTCCCACCAGGCCTTGCCCTGCCCTGCCGTGGGCAGGACCATAGCACACTCACCCAAGAAAAGCAGGGACATGGGAGAGGAATCTTGGCTGCCACCCGGCCTGGTTGTGTGCGCCTCCCAGGACAGTCCCAGGTCTAGCAACTCTCCATGAGCCTCAGGCGTGAATTAGGGAGAGAATTCCCAACAATCGCCAGAGGCCGGGGATGAGCTTGTGTGGGGGATTAGACATCGGCTATTTGGCCACCAGTGAGGTGAAGCAGTGGCTGGGGCAGGCCGAGTCAGGCGACCAGTCCCACGGACGGGTGGACACTCGATCTGGCATATCCAAGTCCGGGGCAGTCGCGTCCGTAGCGACTCATGTGGCCGGGGCCTGCAGCACGCATCTGCCGGTCGCCCGGTGACCTTGGGCCCGGTGACCTTGGGCCCGGATACAGACGCAGCCTCCCTCTCCCCGGGGCTGCTTGGATCCCCGTTGGGTCTAGCGCGGGGCTGCCCATGGAGGGGAGGAGTCACGCTCCAGAACGCGAAAGGGCGCCGCGTCTCTGGCGCCTCCCAGCGGCCAAGGGGCGCAAACACAGAGACGGCTCTTGCTCCGACTTCGAAGTCGGCCGGCAGCAGAGCGCAAGCGCCACAGCTTCAGGCCGGAAGCGCTGTGGAGGTACGGGCTTCCTACTCGAGCCTGGTGCGGGAGCCTAGGAACTTCAGGAGGCGGGGCTACAAGCGTGCATCCTATGGGTGCCTGGGGGCGTGGCAGGGCCTGCCGAAGGACCCAATGGAGCAGTAGGAGGCGGGGCCCGGCGGGCGGTGGAAGCCTATCAAGACGCGGGGTCTTGCCATGCGGCTGGGGAGCTGGGAGGGTTCAGCTGCCACGTGAGTTCTCCTGCGGCCGCTGCTACACGCCTGGTGGGCAGCATGTCGGCAACAGCGGCTGCTCGTAAGCGGGGAAAGCCGGCCTCTGGGGCCGGGGCTGGCGCGGGGGCTGGCAAGCGGCGGCGAAAGGTGAGCATGGCGCTTCTGAGGGCCGCGGTCAGCCCTGCTACTGGGACAACCGTCATCCCATCCAGGGGACCTAGGTCCGGGCCCTTCCCCAGCCCTTCGCCCTGGACCCCTGCTGGAGTCAGCTTCATCCCTCTCTCCGCGGGCCAAATCCTAGAAAGCCGTTCGCTTAACCCGGGAACTACCGCCTTTCCCAGTCCTGGGGTTCTGAGGGAACCGAGGGGGGCCCTTGGTCAATGCCAGGGTGGTCTGGACCCCTGACCAAAGAAAAGACCGTATAATTCCCAGGCCGACTCTGCGGGGGACAGGGGCAAATCCAAGGGTGGCGGCAAGATGAATGAGGAGATCTCCAGCGACTCTGAGAGCGAGAGGTGAGCTGTTCTTTTCCACATAGTGGGAGGGAAAACTGAGTCCCATGGTGCACGGAAGACTGAGTGAGTCCGAACAGAGCTGAGCCGAGAACCCAAGACTCTGGCCCTTGGCTCTGAGATCGTGGCTCTTTCCTTTAGTTTCTGGTCCTGCAAAGTCTTGTTTCTGCGAGGTCTCTGGGTGGGAAGGACCCTGGGCCCCAATCCGAGGCCATTGAGACCTCTTTAGGTTTTGGCAGGGACTGGACTGATTGAGAAATTGCAGGAAAAGAGAACAAAGCTGTCAAGTATTTCTTGCATCCTTCTTCCCTTGCCAGTTTTCCTGCAATTTCACAATTACTGGACTCCCCGTCTCTTAATATGCCAGGCACTGTCTTTGCTGTTGGAAGTGCAGAGATAGGCAGGCGGGTGAAGAGAGTGTTGTAGTGAGGTGTGTGTTTTATAGTTGTGTGTTCTGGTAACAGGGGAGGGACATTTAAATAGGGTCTTGAGAGATGAAGAGGAGTCTCTCACGGAGAGGTAGGGAAGGCATTCAGTGATCAGAGGAAAGTCTGAGGTGTAAGTGTGCCAGAATGGGCAGTAGAAAAGATGGAAGGGTGCTGGGCCTGGTAACTCATGCCTCTAATCCCAGCACTTTGGGAGGCCAAGGCGGGAGGATTGCTTGAGGTCAGGAGTTTGAGACCAGCCTGGGCAACATAGCGAGATCTTGTCTGCACAAAAACAAAAAAAGTTAGCTGGGTATGGTGGTGTGCACCTGTAGTCCCAACTACTCATTAGGCTAAGGTTTGGGGATCCCTTCCCAGGGAGTTGAAGCTACAGTGAACTATGATCATACACTGCTCTCCAGTCTGGGTGACAGAGCAAGATCCTGTCTCTAAAAAAAAAAACACACACACAAAAACAGGAGGACTGGTCATAAGTGCATGTAGATTGTAGAGGGCTTTGAATGCCTCGCTCATTTCTGCAGGTGATGGGTGTGGTTGCTTGCAGGATTTCAAAGGGTCAGGCAAGGTGTCAGGCCTGACCCTGTGGGTTGGAGGCTCTTGGACCAGAGAATCCTAGTGCCTTCTCTATGAGTTGACTTTAGAACCTCGCTTCTAAAATTGAGTATGTATTGCCTTAATTTGCTCACGGAAAGACTTAATGTACTTTTTTTTTTTGTTTTTGAGACAGAGTCTCACTCTGTTGCCCAGGCTGGAGTGCAGTGGTGCGATCTCGGCTCACTGCAGCCTCTGCTTCCCAGGTTCAAGTGATTCTCCTGCCTCAGCCACCTGAGTAGCTGGGATTATAGGCCTGCACCACCATGCCTGGCTAATTATGTATGTTTAGTAGAGACGGAGTTTCACCATGTTGGCCAGGCTGGTCTCGAACTCCTGACCTCAAGTGATCCGCCCACCTTAGCCTCCCAGAGTGCTAGGATTATAGGCATGAGCCACCACACCCAGCCATTAATGTACTTTTCTTAATCTGAAGGTTATTGTGGGTGAGTGTGTGCCAGGCTAGTGTGGGCTAAGTGCTTTTAAATATTTTTAGAATGTTGTGTTGTGAAGTGTGTTAGATACAGAAGAGTGAATGAGATATATTTGTGCTACAGAGAGTAATGGTAAAATGGTAAACCTCTGTATACTTACTTACCACTTAGGTTAAGAACTAGAACATTTGCAGAAACTTAGAAGCCCCAACTGTCATTCCTAACTTGAGTTAATCATTTCTTTGGTTTCTTTGTTCTTCTTTTAAAAAATTAACATTTTCCATTTAGGTGTAATTTACATATAGTAACATTCACTTTTTAAAGTTATAGTTCAATGAGTTTTGACAAACACACACAGTCGTGTGACCACCTCTACCCTGAAGGTAAAGAGTT
Source organism: Pongo abelii (assembly GCF_028885655.2). Classification (NCBI taxonomy): domain Eukaryota; kingdom Metazoa; phylum Chordata; class Mammalia; order Primates; family Hominidae; genus Pongo; species Pongo abelii. The sequence continues at coordinate 102,431,960 of NC_085928.1, forward strand.
TCATCACCCTCCAAAACTCCTCCTGCTCCTTCATAGTCAGCCCCTGTCCTTCCCCCCAAGTCTCTGCTAACCACTGCCCCTAGAGTTGTGCATTTTCTAGCATGCCCTGTAAATGGAATCATAGTGTGTACTTCCCTTGCATTTCTTTAGCATTCTGCCTCATGCGTATGAATCCTTCAACAATAGATTAATTAGTTTGGCTAAATTGAGTAGAAGTCCGAAGTTAACACAGGTCCTTTGGCTGTGTAAGGGAAGGGCAGCACTAGCCCTGTTGGCTGAAGGCTTGCCAGGCACAGGGCACTAAATTATTTCTGGGGCATGGTCCAGCTTTGGCTTTCCTGAGAGTTTCCAAGATCCCTTCTGGGGAAGTCAGGGGCAGGGTTACGAGTGAGTCCTGGGAAACACGGTTAGGGGAGTGGACAGAGACTAGATGTCTGCAGGCACATGATCAGAGGGAGTGGGCTGCCCTGGATCCTCTGTGTCTGAGTGCCCATGACCTACCCCCACCTCCCAGGAGCAGGTCAAAGCAGGGCCTGTCTTTGAGTGAAGTGAGTACTCTCAGCTGGTCTGGGGGCTGGGGCATGGAGGGGAAAGCCGTAACTTCACCAGTAAAGGCCAATCCCCAAACAGTGAAGGTTCGCTTGGAACCTTGTTCCCAGGGTAAAGGATGGTGCTGTGGTGATGACAGTCCTGGTGTGTCTGCCTGGTGGGTCTTTGGATCTGATCCAGACTGCCCCTGTTATGTCTGGGTATGGTGTCACCTTTTCTGCTCTCTGTGTCGCATCTCTGGTTTCCGGTATCCCTTGCCTTTCTCTTTCCCAGTTTACCCTCTTGTTTGGGAGCACAGCCTCTATCCTTCTTAAAGAAAAAGAGGGAGAAAATTCCGTGGCACCTTGCACACCTGGCAGTGTCGTCATTGATTGTTTGACTGGGCATGGCATTTTAGGGGTCAGTGTATTCCTCCAGAGCTTTGTGTGTGAGTCTCCTTTGTCTTCTTGTTTTCAGTATTGCTGTTGAGATGCCTGTGCATTTTGATTCCTGACTCTTTGTATGTGACCTGATTTCTTTTGGAAGCCTGGTTTCTCTTGGAAGCCTCCTCTTTCTCCCAGAGTTGAGAGGCTTTAGTGATCTCTTTGGGATTTGGGTCTGTTTCCACCCCTACGTGGGGCACTGAGTGGGGCCTTTTAGTTTGGGGAGTCACATCCTTCAGTTTTCTGCAGTGTAGTCACCGGCCACGTGGGCTGGCAGGGAATGGGGGAGGTTGGATGGCAGGGTGAGCATCCAAAAGGCACGATCCTAGCGGCCAGAGGAACAAGGTGAGCCCCTCAGACCCAGCCCCTTCCTGCCCACAGCCTAGCTCCAAGGAAGCCTGAGGAGGAGGAGGAGGAAGAGCTGGAGGAAACTGCACAGGAAAAGAAGCTGCGCTTGGCCAAGCTCTACTTAGAGCAGCTCCGTCAGCAAGGTGAGCCAGTGAGCAGGCCAGCCATGGGCAGGGCTTGTGCCTGTGCTGGTCTGCTGCTCATCGCTGCAGCCCCAGCCACTTGATGGGTGACTGACATGGGTTCCCAGTGAGTGCCCGGGCTGTCGGTGCTGGCTGCCCTGTGGGGGTGGCCAGGAGCTCTCATGGGCCTCCTGGGGAGCCTGCAGGGGGCTGATCTGATAAGTAAAGGCAGGAGGAAACCCTCCAGCTTGCCCTCCCCTCTGCTGAGGCAGCTGGAGCTTCCTGCATTATCCAGCGCTGGGGCAGTGGGATGGGGACAGGATGGAGGGGAAAGAGGGGTCTCAGCCTCAGTTTATTTGGTCTGGTCTGTCCTGCACAGAGGAGGAGAAGGCTGAGGCCCGTGCATTTGAGGAGGACCAGGTGGCGGGGCGCCTGAAGGAGGATGTGGTAAGTGTGGAGGGAGAGTTGGGGGAGGGTGGAGGTGGAGCTGATCTGCTCCCAGGGTCTCATCCACCTCTTCTCCATGCAGCTCGAGCAGAGGGGCAGGCTGCAGAAGTTGGTGGCAAAGGAGGTGAGTGGACATGGTATTTTGTTATAAGGTTGGAGGGAATTGGGGGCCCCACTTGGGTTGGTGGGCAGGTGGCTCGGTGGGGGCTCAGAGTGTGGGGGCCTTTGCTCTGGAACATGGTGGACACTTGGGCCTATCTGGTCAGGTAAGGATCTGGTCCTTGTAGCCTTGGGTCTTGTTTTCCTTCTGGCCTGGGTGGGAAAGGCCAACACTGCGCGGTGGGGTTGGTGAGGTGGTGCCTTTATGCCACTAGCCACAGTGACCCAGCCCCTGTCTGCCCAGATCCAGGCCCCAGCCTTGGCTGACATTCGTGTTTTACGGGGGCATCAGCTGTCTGTCACATGTTTGGTCATCACCCCCGATGACTCAGCCATCTTCTCTGCTGCCAAAGACTGCACCGTCATTAAGTGTGAGTGAGTGCCTGGGTGGGGCTGGAGCCCCCTTGGCGGATGCGGGAGGGCTGTCAGGGGAGTGGGAGTGGTCACGGCAGGCTGAGCCCTGCAGGGGGGAAGTCTCTGGAGGCAGGTTTGCTGCCCTAGAAGTGCTCTCTGGGTGACAGTGAAAGCTGCTGCCCGGCAGTGGAGCTTATGAGCTCCCTGTCCCTAGAGACCTTTGGACAAAGTCAGGATGATGATTTAATGGGAATTAATGCCGCTGGTGGGTGGTTGGACTAGAAGACATTTGAGGCTGTGCAGTCCTGGGATTGAGTGCCCGGTCCTCCTGGGTTCCCATCCATTGCTGGCTGACCAGCAGTTCCTTCTACACCTGGTGTAGTAACAGAAGAACTCACACCATCAATCCCAAAGTCCTTGTTCATCCCTTCTCTTCTTTGGGCTGTGTGGCTGCTGTTTGGCATTAATGTCCCTCTTCATAGATGAGGAAACTGAGGCAGCTTGTCCGGAGGCTCACAGTGGCTGAGCCAGGTCTTCTGGCCGAGTCCGGGACATTTGCCATGGCTCTTCTTTCCATGCTGCCCCTTGACGGGGGTTGCCAGCCAGCCCTATCCCCCCATCCCAGTAGCTTCTCCCCCACCCCCAACGGCAGGGAGCGTGGAGAGTGGACGGAAGCTGCGTGTGATTCCTCGAGCCAAGAAGGGTGCCGAGGGAAAGCCCCCTGGCCACAGCAGCCACGTCCTCTGCATGGCCATCTCCTCCGACGGCAAGTACCTTGTAAGGCCAGGTTGGCCCTGGGGGCAGGCAGGAGGTCTGGTGCATGGTGGGTGCCTGTGATCATTGTCTTCATCCCTGCAGGCCTCCGGTGACCGCAGCAAGCTCATTCTCATTTGGGAGGCCCAGAGCTGCCAGCACCTGTACACCTTCACAGGACACCGGGATGCAGTGTCGGTGAGGAGCTGGGTCTATGCCAGTGGATCTTTAGTGGGCACATGCTAGTGTTCTAGGCTCAGTGCTGGCCTCTGTAGTCCCCGTCCTCAGGGAACCTGCATCCTGGGGTAGCGAGTGGGTAGTGAGTGGTGCTGTAAAATACATAAATGGGCGAAAGGGATGGGGAGGAGCTGGGGGAGACTGGGCCGAGCTTGCTCAGGAATCAACGAGGGCCTTGAGAAGCCGCCTCTGGGCGTGGTGTGGCAGCTCTTGCCTATAATCCTAGCACTTTGGGAGGCCAAGATGGAGGATCATTTGAGCCCAGGAGATGGAGGCTGCAGTGAGCTATGATCGCACCACTGCACTCCAGCCTGAGCAACAGAATGAGACCCTGTCGCTAAAAAAAATAAATAAATAAAAAAGAAGTCTGCATCTGCTCAGGGGCAGACGGGCATGTGGGCGGCACAAAAGTGCCTCACAGGACATGCCACGTGGCTTGCTTTTTGGGAAGTCCTCCCTGGGCCTGACCTGTCTCTCGCCTGCTGTAGTCCAGGTCCCCTTTGTCCTCTCCCCATGCACCCTTAGGGTCTGGCATTCCGTAGAGGCACCCACCAGCTCTACAGCACGTCCCACGATCGCTCTGTGAAGGTGTGGAATGTAGCAGAGAACTCCTACGTGGAGACGCTGTGAGTATGTTTGGGAGAGGGTGTGTGGATGGTATGGGAGAGGGTATAGGAGTGTGTGCCCATGAGTTCATGCGATACCCCTATCCCCCCATCCTGCTCTGCCCGGCCCTCTAGCTTCGGACACCAGGATGCTGTGGCTGCGCTGGATGCCTTGAGCCGGGAGTGCTGTGTGACGGCTGGAGGCCGGGACGGGACTGTACGTGTGTGGAAGATCCCTGAGGAGTCCCAGCTTGTCTTCTATGGCCACCAGTAAGGTGGCCTGCCATGCCAGTGGGGGCTACATGGGCTGGGGGTGGGCTTGGGCCACAACCCTCACAGCCCCTTTCTCCAGGGGCTCCATCGACTGCATCCACCTAATCAATGAGGAGCACATGGTGTCCGGCGCGGACGATGGGTAAGAGCTCCTTTGGATGTCTCTGGCCACAGCTTCTGCTCCTGAGCGCTGGCTGCCCACGGGGCCCTGAGCTTGCCCCAGGGCACCCCCAGTGGGGGAGCTGTTGTAACCTCTTTTCATAGATGAGGATGATGAGGCAGAGAGCTCAGATGACCTTGTCTGGGCTGTGTGCCCTTGATCCCTTCCTGTCGTGGCCTTTTTTCTTTTTTTTTAGAATTAAAAAAAATTTTTTGTGGGTGCTTAGTATGTATTTGTGGGGTACTTGAGATGTTTTGATACAGGCATGCAATAAGTAATAATCACATCATGGGAAATGGGGTATCCATCCCCTCAAGCATTAATCCTTTGTGTTATACATGGGGTCTTTTCTGCCTCTGGCCCCCTCACTGCTATATTCCCTCCCTGTCTGTAGCTCTGTGGCCTTGTGGGGCCTCTCCAAGAAGCGACCACTTGCCCTGCAGCGTGAAGCTCACGGGCTGCGGGGAGAGCCAGGCCTGGAGCAGCCCTTCTGGATATCGTCGGTGGCAGCCCTCCTCAACACAGACCTTGTGGCAACAGGTGGGTGCCCTGAGAGGCAGGAAGGAGGGGTCGCCAGGTGGGCCGGTGCAGGGGTTGCTCACTGTTCTAGTCTCCCCAGGCTCCCACAGCTCCTGCGTGCGGCTTTGGCAGTGTGGGGAAGGCTTCCGGCAGCTTGACCTTCTCTGTGACATCCCCCTGGTGAGTGAGTGGGCTTGAATGCTCAGCCTGTCTCTGCCACACTGCCTAGGCCCCTGGAATTAGCTCTTTAAGGTCTTTCTTCCTGCCAGAAGGGAACCTTCTCAGGGCAGGGCCAGCTCCTAGCGCAGGGCCTGGCAGGAACCCTCCCCACTTTCCCTCCTCTGTTCCCCTTCCTATCCTAGGCCCTGTCCAGGGTGCTGGGGTACAAGTCAGGGAGCAGCATGGGGAGAGGCATGGAGGCCTGGCCCTGTGATGAGTTCTGCACTGCTGGTGCTAGATTGGGTTCCAGGCTAGAGGGTGTGGACCTCACTGTCCACACTAGGGTGACCTGGGGGAGGGTGGCAGGATCTGTCAGTGATGTGTGCTGAGAATGCAGGGTCTAGGTCAGTGGGGACAGTCATGGGGTCTCCAGGGCCCCACCACCAGGAGCCAGCCTCAGGTCATACTTGGTGTACATTGCCTCCTTCATCCTCACAAACTCACTGCTAGCCCCGTGCTCTGCTTACCCCCGTCTCACAGATGTGGAGGCTGAGGCCCCGACAAGTGTAGGGCTGGCCTGTGTCACCAGGTGGCAGGAGGCAGAGCAGGGATTTAACCCAGGCCTGATAAGGCCCAGTCCTTGACTGTCATGCTGAGGACGGTGGTGGGGGGGCATTCTAATGTCTTTCCGTGTTGTCTCTCTTTCTGCTCAGGTGGGTTTTATCAACAGCCTGAAGTTCTCCAGCTCTGGGGACTTCCTAGTGGCTGGGGTAGGGCAGGAGCACAGGTATGTGTGGCCCTCGAGGGTTCAGGTAAGGTGGTGCAGGCTGGACAGCTGGGTGGAAATGGGGTGGAGACTGGGCCGAGTCTCAGCTGCTTCTTGCACTCCCTGCAGGCTTGGCCGATGGTGGAGAATCAAAGAGGCTCGGAATTCTGTCTGCATCATCCCACTCCGCAGGGTCCCCGTACCCCCAGCTGCTGGTTCCTGATACTCTTACTCTCCTTATTTAAGTCCTTCCCAGGCTATGCCCCACCCTCTTTGTATTAAAACCCTCCTCTTTTTGGTCTTGTCTCTTGTAGCTTCTTGGTGGGGGTGGGGGTGCATCAGGGACTGGGTGGGAGGCGGCCTGGGGTGGGACAGGACTCCAGCAGTCTCCTAGCTCTGCCCCTCTGCTAGCCTGAGGGCTGTTATCCTTTTCCAAAGAACTTGGGATGGAGACCTCAACTGGCTCCTGGCTCCTGTCCCTGCATGTCCTGCACAACCTCCTGAGGCTAGCTGCCTGCCACTGCTCTGGGTGGTCGGGGTCAGAAGCTACTCACCCCTCAGCTCAGAAGCCAGGGCTTGTAAGGGCTGGCGCTGGGGTCAGGACTGGACTGTAGACAGAGGACCTGCACATGAAACTGGCTTCGCTTCCTCTCCCAGGTCAGGTCAGGAAGCTGGAGGGGACAGACTGCCCTGAGGTGTGGGGGTCAGGAGTGGGAGTGGGAGTGGCACCCTGCACTGGTGGGCTTACTGTTTGGAGACAGGGGTCCAAGTTGGGAAGAGCTCTGTCTTTGGTCTGAATATCAGAACCAGGACCTACCTGCCAGGACCTACCTGCCAGGGAAGTGAGTCAAAGGAATGCTCACTCTCTCTGATTTCACCGAGTGGGTAGCTCCCTCCTGCTGTGGGGTGAAGCCAGCGAGGAGGAGGTAGAGGTGGACTGGAGGTGTAGAGGCACAGTGAGGTCCCCTCCTATCAGGAAAAAGAAGAAGGGGGTGTTAAGGGAAAGCCCCGTGCCCATGGGGCCCAACGGCTGAACCTGTGAAGGAGTGGTGTGGTCACCTGAGAGACGAAGCCACAGGGCTCCCCTTGACCCCATGCTCACGAGGCCTCCCCCTCAGACTGACCTGTGCCTGCAGTTAACCTGGGGCCAGAGGGGTCAGGTTCAGGCTGAGCCTCTGAAAAATCATTTTTTAATTTTTTTTTGAGACAGAGTTTCAGTCTTGTTGCCCAGGCTGGAGTGCAGTGGCACGATCTCAGCTCACTGCAACCTCTGCCTCCCAGGTTCAAGCAATTCTCCCACCTCAGCCTCCCAAGTAGCTGGGATTACAGGTGTGTGCCACCACACCTGGCTAATTTTTGTATTTTTAGTAGAGACAGGGTTTTGCCATGTTGGCCAGGCTGGTCTCAAACTCCTGACCTCAGGTGATCCATCCACCTCGGTCCCCCAAAGTGTTGGGATTACAGGCGTGAGCTACTGTGCCCAGCCTGAAAAATCCTATTACAGATGAGAAGATGTTGGTAGAATTCACTCACTCCTGTGTCCCGTCCCAAATTGAGCTCAGCAGTGTCATAAACACACCTGAAAAACACTGTAAACAACACAGAGAAGCCCCTGAACGAGTGAACACTTTCCTAAGTACATTCTCATCAAATGAAAATGAGGACTCCGGATTCAAAGTGAAGATAACTTCTTCCATGGTTTCTATTCTCAGCGTTGCTCTGTCGGGGCTTCCTTGCTATTGAATTCTTGAGCAGGGACTGCTATCAGCAAACCCGGTGCCTTCAGCCTCTCCCAGGACCCTTCTCCTCACCTCCACTTTGGCCAAAGTCTGCCTGTTTCGGGCGGGTTGCATTCCACCCGGCTCTCAGGCTGAGATTGAGTAGGTGTTCTCTCTGGCTCCTGCATCCGTTAGCTATTGCTGGGTGCAAACCATCCTAAAACTGGCTTAGAACCATTAGTGTGCATGGATCTGCAGGCCAACGGGGGATTTCTTTTCTTTTTTTTTGGAGACAGAGTCTCGCTCTTGTTACCCAGGCTGGAGTGCAATGGCGCAATCTCAGCTCACAGCAACCTCCGCCTCCCAGGTTCAAGTGATTCTCCTGCCTCAGCCTTCCGAGTAGCTGGGATTACAGGCATGTGCCACCATGCCTGGCTAATTTTGTATTTTTAGTAGAGATGGGGTTTCTCCATGTTGGTCAGGCTGGTCACAAACTCCCGACCTCAGGTGATCTGCCCGCCTCAGCCTCCCAAAGTGTTGGAATTACAGGCATGAGCTACCGCATCCAGACCAACTGGGGGTTTCTTCTGGTCCCAGCTGAGCTTACTCATGATTTTGCAATCAGCTGTGTGTTTGAAGCTCTGCTGACCTTGACTTATCTATGTTTGGAGGTTGGCTGGCAATGGACACACTGGGAAAACTGCACTTCCATATGTGGTTTCTCATTCTCCAGCAGGCTAGCCCAAGCCAGGAGAGAAGCATGCAAATCATCTAGAGGTCCGGGCTTGGATCTGGCACTTCTATTGCATTCAGTTGGCCAAAGTGAATGGCAGGCCATCCTAGATTCATGGGAATGAAACTTCATCTCTTGATGGGAGTGACTGCCATGTCATGTCATGAAGGGCAGGGAATCCACATAGTTTACTGTCCAGTCCAGAACATCACTCCACCTTTCCCCTACCAGAGCTAGGCTCTTCTTACTCCTGAGTTGGCAGAGGATGTGCTAGAGGGCAACCTCAGATTCTGATGGTGCAGGAAGAGTCAAGGATGAACGGCCAGATCCTAGCTCACTGGCCCCCCCTTTTTTTTTTTGAGACAGGGTTTTGCTCTGTCATCCAGGCTGGAGTACAGTGGTTCGATCTCAGCTCACTGCAACCTCTGCCTCCCTGGTTCAAGTGATTCTCATGCCTCAGCCTCCCAAGTAGCTGGGTTTATAGGCATGAGCCACTACACCTGGCTAATTTTTGTATTTTTAGTAGAGATGAGGTTTCACCATGTTGGTCAGGCTGGTCTCAAACTCCTGGCCTCAAGTGATCTGCCCACCTTGGCCTCCCAAAGTTCTGGGATTATGGGCATGAGCCACAGCACCTGGCCACCCCCTGGCCACTATTAGGAGGTTGGCATGACAGATGAGCAGCCAATATCCACTCTTCGCTCCTGCCTGAGAATGGGCCTAGGAGTATAGTCTGAACCTCTGAGCCACCCAAATCACTGCCATTCTAGGGGAATCTACCATCAATCCTAACTTCAAAAGGGAAACTAGAAATCAGGGAGGTGAAGGCAATAGGGCTGGCAACCCACCTTCTTTCCACAAACAGGAAGTGTTGAGGCCACTTTATGGAGATGGTGACAGTAATATGTCTTCGATACCTGTTGTGTGGTCTGCCAGGTACTCATTCCCATTTCCTTCTGAAAGTGTAACTCCAATTTCTCTTGGAAAACTCCCTCGCACCTTGTAGCATATCCATCCATCCATCCATTGATCCATTGATCCATCCATCCATCCATTGATCCATCCATCCATCCGTCCAACAAAACTTTGTTGTGTTCCAGTGATGCCCCAGCTCCTGTTCTAGGCCATGGGGATACAGAAACGAACAAGAAAAAGTTCCTGCATTCAAGAAGTCTACCCTCTGGAGGTATAAAGCATGTAAATAAGCAGACACAATGCAAATCCAAATGATTAGTGTTAATGAAGAGGTCAAGCAGAGTGAGAGGACAGAGACTAGGTAAGGTCTCTGGAGAAACATCCAGCGAGACCTGAATGACAGGAAGATCTGGGGGAAGAGCACCCCCAGTCTTTAATCATCTGTGCAAAGTCCTAAGGCAAGAGAATCTTCCTCAAGGAGCCACTTTCCAGGGTCTCTTGATTAGAGAAGTGTGTGGACAGAAACCCCAGGCAGAGGTGAGTAAGACAGAAGGGTAGCTGGTGCAGGACGGGTTGGCTGCCAGCTAAATGCCCTGCCTTTCTCAACCCTTCTTAGTCTACCACGTCTCTGTCTCATTTCTCTTCCCCACCCCTACCGTTCCAGTGCTGGCTCTTCTGGTTGCTGTCCAGTTTCCAGTGCTGAACTCCACCTTCCCCAATGTGGAGCTTCCTCATTCCCAGCTCAGTCACTTCCTGCTCACCCCCACCTCTTTCTGGGGACACTGGGTACAGGGAAGTACAGTGACAGGACCTGTCCCTAGGCATGGAGAAAAGGGTCTCCGGACTTTAGGGCCTTGGGTCTCCTTAGAGAAGCATCTGGTCCTCTTTTACTTTATAATATTCATTCATTCAATGAGCATTTATTTAGTACTTGCTCTGTGCTGTCACTTTTTAGCATCTGGGGACACAAATGAGGAAATGCTCAGATTCTGCCAGCAAGGAGCCAGAAGAAGGAAGAGACCGGCTAGCAAAGGTGACTGCATAAGATCAGGTGAGGACCACAAGTGGATACAGATCAGGTGGAGATCTTTAAAGGGGGCCACGAGGCTTCCCAAGGTGCAGGATCCACCAAGTAAACTCCTGGGTCCTCCTGGGAGGCTGCTGTGCCAGGGGCTGCATGTGAGGGTCACTTATCTGGGGATGGGGCTGGGGCTGCTGCAAAAGAAATGCCGGAGGCAGGGGCTGAGGGTTGCCTTAGAACAGCCCATTCCCAGGAGACCTGCATTTCCTCCTCTGCAGGCCGTGGAGCTGGGAGCACATGCAGAGGGCTGGTCCCACTGGGACCCTCACTGAGTCCTGCTTTCTTCTCCCTTTCCCAGCCCTCCTTCAAGGGGCCTACTGAGAACCTCTGGATGAAACTCTGGTAGAGGAGGTGGAGAATGGTGGGGGTGGGATGGGAGAATGGTACCCTAGGATGCTGGTACTTCTGTGCTCAGCGCTCACCCACAGTGGCCCTGAAGGGCCTGTGTCTTGCTCCCTGTACTGCATCCCTTACCCCAGATCCAGGAGGCTCACTCCACCATGCTCGCCCCAGCCCCCTCACCCAGCGCACTTTCCAACCTCCCCTTGGATGGCATCTGCCTCTGCTCCTCAGCCCCTGGGGTGCCTCCTCCCTGCCCACTGGCTAGAGGCTGAGCTGGTCTTGGTGGTACTCAAGGCCCCAGCACCCACCCTGCCTCTAGAGTCACCTCATCCACGAATGCCCCAGCCCCTGGGTCTCTTTCCTGTCTAGGCCTCCCTCCATTCTGGGCTCCAGCTCTCTAGTCACCCTAGGCTCCAAATGTGGGATCTTTCCTGTGCCCTTGGAGTGCAAGGACCTTCATCTCTTGCTTCTCATATAGACCCAAATAAGAGGATCATGCTGGGCAGGGTGGCTCATGCCTTTAATCCCAGCACTTTGGGAGGCTGAGGTGGGCAGATCACCTGAGGTTGGGAGTTTGAGACCTGCCTGACCAACATGGAGAAACCCTGTCTCTACTAAAAATACAAAATTAGCTGGGCATGGTGGCGCATGCCTGTAATTCCAGCTACTCGGGAGGCTGAGGCAAGAGAATCTCTTGAACCTGGGAGGGAGAGGTTGCCGTGGGCTGAGATTGTGCCATTGTACTCCAGCCTGGGCAACAAGAGCAAAACTCTGTCTCAAAAAAAAAAAAAAAAAAAAAAAAACATGATTGTTTTGAGTTGTTTTTAAAATTTACACACAATAAACTTGTTTGATGTGACATGGGGTTCTAAATTTTTAAAAATTATTGTGCAGTGAAATTGACTTTTTTAGGGAATGTACAGTTCTTTGAATTATACATTATAACACATGTATAGATTCATGTAACCACCATCACAACCAAGATACTGAATAGTCTGTTACCCTAAAACAATCCCCTTGGTACCCCTTTGTGGTCAGCCCTCCCCCATCCCTAACCCCTGGCAGCCACTGAGCTGTCTTTTTGAGAATGTCACATGAATGAAATCATACAGTATGTAACATTTTGAGACTGTCTTTTTCAACTCAGCGAAGTGTCTTTGAAATTCATTCACATTTTCACATCCTTTTTCCAGCTGAGTGGTATTCTATTGTATGAACGGATTCCAGTTTGTTTATCCATTCATTTTGTGATGGAAATTTGGGTTGTTTCAAATTTTTGGTACTATGAATAGAGCTACTATGAAGCCGGGCCTGGTGGCTCACACCTGTAATCCCAGTACTTTGGGAGGCCGAGGTGGGTGGATCAGGAGTTAGAGACCAGCCTGGCCAACATGGTGAAACCCCATCTCTACTAAAAATACAAAAAATTGGTCGGGTGTGGTGTCAGGCGCCTGTAATCCCAGCTACTCAGGAGGCTGAGGCAGGAGAATTGTGTGAACCCAGGAGGCGGAGGTTGCAGTGAACCAAGACTGTACCACTGCACTCCAGCCTGGACGACAGAGTAAGACTCCGTCTCAAAAAAAAAAAAAAGGATGTCAAATAAATGGAATTATACAGCATATAACATTTTGAGACTGGCTTCTATTACTCAACCTAATGTCTCTGAGTTTGTACAAGTGGTAGTGTGTATCAACAGCTTCTTCCTTTTCACTGCTGGAATTACAGCAGTTCGTGTTTATCCATTTACCCTTTGAAGCACATTGGGTTGTTTCCAGTTTTTGGCTATTACAATTAAAACTGCTGTGAACCTTTGTGTACATGTTTTTGTGTGAGCGTAAGGTTTAATTTCACTGGGGCAAATACCCAGGAGTGGGATTGCTGGACGATTTGGTAAGTATATGTTTACCTTATAAGAAACTGCCAAACCATTTTCCAGCATGGTTGTATTTTTCTCATTCCAACCAGCAGCGTATGAGTGTTCCAGTTCCCCGTCATTCTTGCCAACTCTTGTTGTTGCCAGGATTTTTAATTTTAGCATTTCTAACGGGCATAGTGATATCTCATTGTGGTTTTAATTTGCATTTTCCTAATGGCTAATTATATTGAACATCTTTTAATACATTCACTTGCTATCATTATATCCTCTTTGATGCTGTGTTTGTTCAAGTCCTTTGTCCATTTTTAATTGGGTTTGTTTATTATTTAATTTTGAGAATTCTCAACAAATAAGTCCCTTCTAGAATGTGATTTGCATATATTTTCTCCAATTCTGTGGCTTGCTTTTCCATTCTGTTAACAGTTTTTTTCACTGAGCAAAAGTTTTTTTTTTTTTGAAACAGAGCTTCACTCTTGTTGCCCAGGCTGGAGTGCAATGGTGTGATCTTGGCTCACCACAACCTCCGCCTCCCAGTTTCAAGCAATTCTCCTGCCTCAGCCTCTGGAGTAGCTGGGGTTACAGGCATGCACCACCATGCCCAGTTAATTTTGTATTTTTAGTAGAGATGGGGTTTCTCCATGTTGGTCAGGCTGGTCTCGAACTCCCAACTTCATCCGCCCGCCTCAACCTCCCAAAGTGCTGGGATTCCAGGCGTGAGCCACTGTGCCTGACCTACACTGAGCAAAAGTTTTAAATTTTGAAGTCAAATTCATTTTTTCTTTCATGGATAATGCTTTTGGTGTTATATCTAAGAAGTATTTCTTTAACCCAATATTATGGAAAATTTTCTCTTGTTTTCTTCTTAAAGTTTTACGTTTTACATTTACAGCTATAATCCATTTTGGGTTAATTTTTTATAAGGTAGGAAGTTTAGGCTGAGAGTCCTCCTTTTTAAATTTTCTGATAGATGTCCAATTATCCCAACACCATTAAAAAAAAAGACTACTCTTTCTCCATTAAATTGCCTTTGCATCTTTGTGGGAAAAAAAAGCAATTAGTCATATTTGTGGAGATCTATTTCTGGACATTCTATCGTGATCAATTTATCTGTGTTTCTAATCTTCACTAATGCCATAATGTTTTGATTACTATAGCTTTATAGTAAGTCTTAAAATTGAGTTATGTGAGTCTTTCAACTTTTTTTAATCTTCAAAATTGTGCTATTCTAGTTCCTTTGCTTTTCTACATAAATTTTACAATCAGCTTGTCTCTTCCAAAATTCTGGTGGGATTTTGATTCAAATGACATTTAATTTATGGACCAATTTGGGGAGTATTTAGCTATATTGAGTCTCCCAATCAATAGACATGATGTATTTTTCTATTTGTGTCTTTATTTTGGTCATCAGCATTTTGTATATTTCAGAATATGTATTCTGCTCATGTTTTATTAGATGTGTGTTTTATTAGATTAGATAAATCCAAGCGTTATATTTTTGGAGCTATTGTAAATGATATTGTTTTTATAATTTTGGTTTCCAACAATTCATGGAAGTATATGGACCTATGATTAAATTTTGTATGTTAACCTTACATATTTTTTTTCTTTGAGCATGAAAATAAATCCTTATTTTAATCTTGCTAAGCTCACTTAGTTTTAGGGGCCTTCGGTGGAATCTTTGAGATTTCCTGTGTAGACAGTCACTGTGAATATGGACACTTTTATTTCTTTTCGAATGTGTATAGCTTTTATTTCTTTTTCATGCCTTGTTGCACTAAGACTTCCAGTACAATCTTGAGCAGGAGTGGTGAGAACGGACCCATTGTCTTGTTCCCAATCATGAGAGCGAACATTTAGTATATCACCATTAACAATTCTTTTACCTGCCAGTTTTTTTTTTTTTTTTTTTTTTTTGAGACACAGTCTCACTCTGTTGCCCAGGCTGGAGTACAGTGGCATGATCTTGGCTCACTGCAACCTCGGCCTCCTGGGTTCAAGCAATTCACTGCCTCAGCCTCCGGAGTAGCTGGAATTACAGGCACCTGCCACCACGTTCAGCTAATTTTTGTATTTTTAGTAGAGATGGGGTTTCACCATCTTGGCCAGGCTGGTCTTGAACTCCTGACCTCATAATCGGCCCACCTCAGCCTCCCAAAGTGTTGGGATTACAGGCATGAGCCACTGTGCCCGACTGAGTTTTTATCATGTATTGATGTTGAATTTTGTCAAATGATTTTTCTGAATCAATTGATATACTTTTTTTTTTTTTTTTTTTTTAACTGAGTCTCCCTCTGTCGCCCAGGCTAGAGTGCAGTGGCTTAATCTTGGCTCACTGCAACCTCTAACTCCGAGGTTTAAGTGATTCTCTTGTCTCAGCTTCCCGAGTAGCCGGGATTACAGGCATGTGCCACCAAGCCTGGCTAATTTTTGCATTTTTAGTAGAGACAGGGTTTCACCATGTTGGCCAGGCTGGTCTTGAACTCCTGACCTGAGGTGATCCACCTGCCTCGGCCTCCCAAAGTGCTGGGATTACAGGTGTGAGCCACTGCACCCGGCCGATTTATGTGGGGTTTTTTTTTTTTTATTTTGAGGCAGGGTCTCACTCTGTCGCCCAGGCTATAATGCAGTGGCACAATCTCAGCTCACTGCAACCTCCGCCTCCCGGGTTCAAGTGATTCTCCTGCCTCAGCCTCCTGAGTAGCTGGGGTTACAGGTGCCCACCACCATGCCTGGCTAATTTTTGTATTTTTAGTAGAGACAGGGTTTCACCATGTTGGCCAGGCTGGTCTTGAACTCTTGACTTCCAGTGATCTGCCCACTTCGGCTTCCCGAAGTGTTGGGATTACAGGCATGAGCCACCGTGCCCAGTCTGCTTATGTAGTTTTTTTCTTTAATCTGTTTATATGATGGATTGTATTGATTTTTTTTTTAATGTAGAACCCTTCTTGCATTCCTGGGATAATCCCCATTGGTAGTAGTGTGTTATTCTTTCTATATATTGTTAGATTCAATTGGCTAATATTTTGCTGATTTTTTTTCTATGTTCATGAGAAACACAGTTTAATTTTCTTGTAATGTCTGTCTGGTTTTGATATCAAGGTAATTCTGCTCTCTAAAGCCATTTGAAAATGATTCCGTTCTGTTATATTTTATGGAAGAAATTGTATAGAATTGGTGCTATTTCTTCATTAAATGTTTGGTAGAATATGCCAGCAAAACCATCTTTATCTGGGATTTTCTTTATTAGAAAGTTTTAAACATAAAAGTTAATTTCTTTTCTTTTCCTTTTTTTTTTTTAAGATGAGGTTGTGTCACCCAGGGTGAGTGCATTGATGCAATCATAGCTCACTGTAGCAACTCCTGGGCTCAAGAGTTCGTTTCACCTCAGTTGGTTCCAGAAGTGTACAGCACCATGCCCAGCTAATTTGTTTATTTTTATTTTTCGTAGAGATGAGGTCACGCTATGTTGATCAGGCTGGTCTCAAACTCCTGGCCTCAAGTGATCCTCCTGCCTTGGCCTCCTAGAGTGCTGGCATTACAGGTGTGAGCGTCTGCACCTGGCCCTGGTGCAATGGCTCACGCCTGTAATCCCAGCATTTTGGTCTTTTTTTTCCCTTTCAGCACCAAACACTTCACTTTACTCTCCTTTGCTCATATGGTTTCTGATGAGAAGTTTGCTATATTTCTTTTCTTTGCTCTTCTGTAGGTAAGGTGTTCCTCTCCACTCCCCTGGCTTTTCAACTTTGCCTATTGATCGTTGATTTTCTGCAGTTTGAATATGACATGCATCGCTGTAGATTTTGATATTTATCCTGTTTGGTGTTCTCTGGGTTTCTGGGATCTATGGTTTGGTATCTACCATTAATTTGGAAAGTTCTTGGCCATTATTTCTGCAAATATTTCTTCTGCTCTGTTCTCTCTTCTTTTTAGGTATTCCAATGACACATATGTTACAGATTTTTGCAATTGTCCCTCAGTTCTTGGGTGCGTTGTCTTTTTTTCCTTTGCATTTTAGTTTGGGAAGTTTCTATTGGCATATTTTCAAGCTCAGTCGTGTCAGGCCACAGGTGAGCCCACTGAAGACATTCTTCATTTCTGTTGTTACTGTGTTTTTTAATTTCTAGCTTTACCTTTTGATTCTTTCTTAGACTCTCCATCTCTCTACTTATATTACCCATCTATTCTTGCATTACTTTTTCCATTTGAGCCCTTCACATAATAATCATGGTTACTTAAAATTTTCTGTCTGGTAATTTCAATATCTGTGTTACATCTGAGTTTGATTCTGATGATTGCTTTGTCTCTTCAAATTGTGTGTATGTGTGGTATGTTTTGCCTTTTAGCATGCTTGTAGTGTTGTGTTGAAAGCTGGACATGGACTGAGTGTGGTGGCTCCTACCTGTAATCCCAGTGCTTTGGGAAGCTGAGGTGGGAGGATTGCTTGAGGTGAAGAGTTCAAGACCAGCCTGGGCAACATAGTGAGACCCTCATCTCTTAAAAAAAAAAAAATTAACAGGGCCTGGTGGTGCATGCCTGTAGTCCTAACGACTCAGGAAGCTGAGATGGGAGGATTGCTTGAGCCCAGGAGTTTGAGTCTGCAGTGAGCTATAATTGTGCCACTGCACTCCAGCCTGGGAGATAGAGCAAGATCTTGTCTCTTTAAAAAAAAGAAAAAAAAGCCAGACATGTATCAGGTAATAGGAACTGAGGTAAATATGCCTTTAGTGTGAGGATTGATGTATTTATGTTAATCTGCTAGGATTTGGGCTGTGGTTTTCTTTTGTTTGTTTTTGAGACAGTCTCACTCTGTTGCCTATGCTGGAGTGCAGCTCACTGCAACTGCTTCCTCCTGGGCTCGGGTGATTCTCCTGCCTCCTGAGTAGCTGGAACTGTGGGCGCACACTACCATGCCTGGCTAATTTTTGTGTTGTTTTGTATAGAGACAGGGTCTCACCACGTTGCCCAGCTAGTCTTGAACTCCTGGGCTCAAATGATCCACCTGCCCCGGCCTCCCAAAGCATTAAGATTACAGGTTTGAGCCACCGCGTGCAGCCTGGGCTGTGTTTAGAATCCATCACTCCTAAACATTTCCTCATGTTCCTCTGTCATCCCTTCCTCTCACCCCTCCTGAAGCCCCACCTCCATCTTCAGGAAATCGCTGATCTGCTCTCTGACATTTTAGACTAGTTTACATTTTTCTAGAATTTTATTTATTTATTTATTTTTAAATTTTATTTATTTATTTTTTTTGAGGCAGAGTCTCGCTCTGTCGCCCAGGCTGGAGTGCAGTGGCGCGATCTCGGCTCACTGCAAGCTCCGCCTCCCGGGCTCACGCCATTCTCCTGCCTCAGCCTCCCGAGTAGCTGGGACTACAGGCGCCCGCCACGACGCCCAGCTAATTTTTTTTTTTTGTATTTTTTAGTAGAGACGGAGTTTCACCGTGTTAGCCAGGATGGTCTCGATCTCCTGACCTTGTGATCCGCCCGCCTCGGCCTCCCAAAGTGCTGGGATTACAGGCGTGAGCCACCGCGCCCAACCTAGAATTTTATATAAATGAAGTTATACAGGATATATATATTTTTACTGATATATAAAAGTTGTACATGTTTATGGGGTACATATAATATTTTAATACATGCATAGAATGGGTAATGATCAAGTCAAGGTAATTGGGATATCCATCACTTCAGACATTTGGGAACAACCTGGATGGAACTGGAGGACATGTTAAGTGAAATAACCCAGGCACAGAAAGGCAAATATTACAGTTTCTCACTCATATGTGGGAGCTAAAAAAATTGATCTCATGGAGGGAGTGAGCAGAATGATGGTTACCAGAGGCTGGAAAGGGTCGGGGATGAGGAAGAATGAAGAGTGGTTGGTTAATGGGTGCAAAAATGTAGTTAGCTAGGAGAAATAAGTCAAAGTGTTAGCATAATAGGGTGGCTATAAAGAATTTATTGCATGTGGCCGGGTGCTGTGGCTCACACCTGTAATCCCAGCACTTTGGGAGGCCGAGGTGGGTAGATCACCTGAGGTCAGGAGTTCGAGACCAACCTGGCCAACATGGCGAAACCCTTTCTCTACTAAAAGTACAAAAATTAGCCAGGCGTGATGGCGTGAGCCTGTAGTCCCAGCTGCTACTCGAGAGGCTGAGGCACAAGAATTGCTTGAACCCAGGAGATGGAGGTTGCAGTGAGCCAAGATTAAGCCACTGCACTCCAGCCTGGGAGACAGAGTGAGACTCTGTCTCAAAAAAAAAAAAAAAAAAAAAGAATTTATTGTATGTTTCAAAATAGCTAGAAGATTTGAAATGTTCTCAACACAAAGAAATGATAAATGTTGGCCAGGCGTGGTGGCTCATGCCTGTAATCCCAGCACTTTGGGAGGCCGAGGCAGGCAGATCACAAGGTCGAGACCATCCTGGCTAACACGGTGAAACCCCGTCTCTACTAAAAATACAAAAAATTAGCCGGGCGTAGTGGCGGTGCCTGTAGTCCCAGCTGCTCGAGAGGCTGAGGCAGGAGAATGGCTTGAATCCTGGAGGCGGAGCTTGCAGTGAGCTGAGAAGGGGAGACTCCGTCTCAAAAAAAAAAAAAAAAAGAAATGATAAATGTTTTAGGATATACTCTTTTCATCTGTATACTTTTTTTTTTTTGGAGATGGAGTCTAGCTCTGTCGCCAGGCTAGAGTGCAGTGGCGCAATCTCAGCTTACTGCAACCTCTGCCTCACCGGTTCAAGCGATTCTCCTGCCTCAGCCTCCCCAGTAGCTGGGAGGCATGCGCCACAACACCTGGCTAATTTTTTTTGTATTTTTAGTAGAGACGTGGTTTCATCACGTTGGCCAGGATGGTCTGGTCTTGATCTCCTGACCTCGTGATCCGCCTGCCTTGGCTTCCCAAAATGCTGGGATTACAGGCCTGAGCCACCGTGCCCGGCCTCATCTGTATACTTTCAAACAAAATTTATTTTGAGATTAATTCCTGTTACTGCGTATATCAATAGTTTATTCCTTTTTATTGTGGAACAGTGTCCCGTTGAATGGGTGTGCTACATTTTGTTTATGTGTTCACATTTGTGTTGTTTTAAGGTTTTGGCTATTACAAATAAAGTTGCTATGAACATTAGTGTACAAGTCTTTATGTACACATGTGCTCTCATTTCTCTTGGGTAAATACTTAGGACTGGAATAGGAGGGTTACATGGTAGGTATATGTAAAATGTTTTAAGAACTGTCAAACTTTTTTGCACAGTTGTTGTACCATTTTTCATTCTCCTAAGCAGTGTATACAAGTTTGTTCTCATCTAAAGAGTTCAAGTTGCTCTACATCCTTACCGGCACTTGGCCTAAGTCTTTGCAATTGTAGGCATTTTAATATGTGGGCCATAATAGTTTATCGTACTAGTCTGCATTTCCTTAATTACTAAGGATTTTGAGTACCTGTACATAGGCTTGTTTACCATTGAGATATCTTCTTTGGCTCCCCCTTCCTGTGCAGTTGCTTGGAAACTCTCCAGGCGGTAAACTCTCATTTGTTTCCTTTCTCTTGGGGATTACTGTCCTTCATTGCCTGGTTTCTAGAGTCTTAAAAATCATTGTTTTCTAGATTTTGTCTAGTTTTTGGTTGTTTCAGGTGGGAGAGTAAATCCAGTTACTGTTACTCCATCTTGGCTGGAAATGGAAGTCCCATCCTTTTACTTAAAATTTTTTATACATGTAAAATTTACAATTTTAACTATTTTCATTGTACATTAAGTATTTGTTTTACTTTTAACATGCGTATATAATTACATTTTAAATAGATTTATTATAGAGAGCACACAGTTTGTCTTTTTAAAAAAAGCCAATCTGTTAATACCTCTCTTTTAATTGGCATATTTAGACTGGTTATGTTTAATATTATTATTGATATAATTTAAGACTACAGTTATCATTTGTTTTCTGTGAGTTCCCTCTGTTATTTATTTCCCCTCTGTTCTCCATTCCTGATTTATTTTGGGTTATTTGAATATGTTTTAGTGTTCCATTTTAATTTACCTTTTGGATTTTTGAATATGTCTCTTTGTATTTTTTTAGTGTTTTCTCTCAGGATTACTATATATTTATACATATAGCATACCTTCCCAATCTATTAGAATTAATGCTCTCTGTCTTCAAGTGACATGTAGAAACTTCCCAACCATACAAGTCCCTTTATCTTCCCCTCTTATGTAATAGTTGCCATGTGCATTTCATTTGTATAATTTGAAAGCCCCACCAGACAATGCTATAACAATAGTCAAACATATTCTAAAGAACTTAAAAGACTACTACTTTTAGTCTATTATATTTACCTAGATAACCATTTCTATTGTATTTTCTTCATTCCTGAAGTTCCAAGTTTCCCTCTGGTATTTCTCTTCTTCCTAACTTCCTTTAGCATTTCTTTAGGAACAGTTCTGCTGGCAATGAATTCTCTTGTTTCCTTCATCTGAGAATGTCTTTATATCACCATTATTTCAAAACAATTTTTTTTCCCTAGATATAGAATTCTGGGTGACAGCTCTCTCGAAGCATTTTAAAGATGTTGTTCCACTGTCTTTTGGTCTCCATGATTTCTGATGAGAAGTTCGGTCATTTGAATCATTATTTCCCTATAAGTAATGCATCATTTTTTCTCTGGCTACTTTTAAGGTGTTTTGTCTTTTCTTTTCTTTCTTTCTTTTTTTTTGGTCTTTGGTTTTCAACAGTTTGATTATAATGTATCTGGGCATGGTTTTCTTTGAGTATATCCTTTTTGGTGTTTGCTGAGATTCTTAAATCTGTAGACTTATGCCTTTTACCAAATTTGGGAAATTTTTAGCCATTATTTCTTTAAACAATTCTTCTCCTTTCTTCCTAGGTCTTCAATAACATGAATGTTAGGCTTTTTGATACTGTTCCACAGTTCACTGGGGCTCTGTTTATTATTTTTTCCAATCTTTTATTTCTCTGCTGTTCAGATTAGCTAATTTCGATTGCCCTATATTCAAATTCACTGATTTTCTGTCATTGACATTCTGCCAATGAGCCTGTCAGTGGATTTTTTATGTCAGATATTGATTGTATTTTACAGTTCTAAAATTTCGATTCAGTTATATTTCTTTATTTTTAAATTTTTGGTGGACTTGTCTGCCCTCCTGAGGGAGAGGGAGGGCAGGGCCCTGGTTATATTTTTGTTTTGTTTTATTTCTCTGCTGAGAGCTCCTATCTTTCTATTCATTTAAAAAGAGTTCGGCCAGGCGCCCTGGCTCATGTCTGTAATCCCAGCAGTTTGGGAGGCCAAGGCGGGCGGATCACCTGATGTCAGGAGTTTGAGGCCAGCCTGACCAATATGATGAAACCTGCCTCTGCTAAAACAATACAAAAATTGGCCAGGCGTGGTGGCGGGCACCTGTAATCCCAGCTACTTGGGAGGCTGAGGCAGGAGAATCACTTGAGCCTGGGAGGCAGAAGTTACAGTGAGCTGAGATGGCGCCATTGTACTCCAGCCGGGGCAATAAAAGCAAAACTCCATCTCAAAAAAAAAAAAAAAGGGTTCACTTTTGCTTCATGGATAATGGTGATGATAACTGCTTTAAAGTCTTTGATATTTCCAACACGTGAGTGACTTGGGAATGGCAAGAACTGATTGTCTTTTCCCTTGGGAATTAATCAGATTTTGCTGGCTCTTCATATATTGAGTAATTTTGGATTGCATCCTAGACAGTTTAAATATTACATCTCTGGAAAATGTTTAGTTTTTATTTTAGCAGACAAATCAGTTACATAAAGGTTAGAGGCTTTGTCTTGCTTTCCGTGGATGATGATTCTAACGTCAGTGTCAGTTTTCAAAGCCTTTTGTATGCCGTTTGAGTCTGCCCTTGCATGTGCTACGTAGGGGTTTGTTTGGGACTTGGTAGTGGTTTTTGTTGTAGTTCATTTTTCAAAGGATGCTGTAAACCAAAAGCATCCGAGACAAGTCTCAGTTTAGGAGTTTATTTTTCCAAGGTTAAGGACATGCCTGGGACACAGCCTCAAGAAGTCCTAATGACATGTGCCCAAGGTGGTCGGCCTACTACTTAGTTTTGTACATTTTAGGGAGTCATAAGACATCAGTCAATACATGTAAGATGTACCTTGGTGTGGTCTGGAAAGGTGGGACAACTGGAAATGGGGGCTTCCATGTCATAGGCAGATTCAAAGATTTTCTGATTGGCAATTGGTTGAGTTATTATCTAACGACTTGGAATCAATAGAAAGGAATGTCTGGGTTATAAGGGGGTGTGGAGACCAAGGGTTTATGATGCAGATGGAGGAGGCCCCAGGTAGCAGGCTTTAGAGAAAATAGATTGCATGTGTTTTTTATCAGACTTAAAGAGTCTGTTCTATCAGTCTTAAGGTCTGTGTTGATATTAATAGTAATGAGGCATGTCTGACTCCCACTTTCCATCATGGCCTGAACTAGTTTTACAGGTTAACTCTGGAGTGCCCTTGGCCGAGAGGAGGGGTCCATTCAGGTGGCTGGGGGCTTAGAATTTTATTTTTGATTTATAATGTGCAGCTAAGGCATGAGCCTGAGACATGTGTTTGTTATACACAGAATTAGGGGATTCCTTTTTCCTTATTTTCTGAACTTTCCTCATTCTTCCACTCCTAGAGATTATGTTCTTGGTTTCTCTGGCCAGAAATATGGATTTGTCTCAGAGTTTTAGACCACCACACTTCCATGCAGTTCCATGTGACTAGAGCTGCCTTCAGGGCAAAGGGGCAAAAGAAGTGAGAAAAAATTACTTCTTTCAGACTACGGGGTCCCGTCTGTTTGTACATTTCCTCTAGCTAGGGAGATGATTTTTCAGGTGCCCATAGCACCATCACTGTGAAAATGCGGTTCTGTGACTGGGCCTGGCCTTGGGGTAGGGCTAAGAGAAAAAAGAGAAAGAAAGAAGAAGAAGGGTGCTGTCCATACTCTCCAGCATGAGGAAGTGGCTTTTTCTGATCCTCTGATCCAAAATAAGGACTTTCTTTTGGATTATTTACTGTTCACACTTGTGCAGTTCTGCATTTTAGGCTGTCTTTGACTTTGACTTGAAAACTGGAACTGATAATTCTTCACATTTGACTTTCTTCCCCAATCTGTGTGCTATTGCTACTTTTTCTTTTCTTCTTCTTCTTCTTTTTTTTTTTTTTTTGAGATGGAGTTTTGCTCTTGTTGCCAAGGCTCAGTGCAGTGGCACGATCGTGGCTCACTGCAACCTCCACCTCCCGAGTTCAAGTGATTCTCCTGCCTCAGCCTCCCGAGTAGCTGGGATTACAGGCGCATGCCACCATGGCCGGCTAATTTTGTATTTTTAGTAGAGACAGGGTTTCTCCATGTTGGTCAGGCTGGTCTCGAACTCCCGACCTCAGGTAATCCACCCGCCTCTGCCTCCCAAAGTGCTAGGATTACAGGCGTAAGCCACCGTGCCCGGCCACTATTGTTTACTTTTCAGAGTCTAGTTGATTTTGTATTCTGTCCAGAGTTTTCCGTTGTAATCACTGGGAAAGATTGTCTATAGTGTACTTACTTCATCTTGCCAGCACTAGATTCAATGGTATTTTAAAGACCTTTTAAAAGATGGTCTTTTCTGCTTGCCCACATAATCACCATTGTGAGGCTTTCATTTCCACCTGCTGCTCTGAGCTTCCACCTGGGACCTTCCTTTAGCATTCTGGCAGTGTGAGTCTGCTGGTAATAAATGATCTCAGCTTTTATTTTTTGGAAAATGTCTTTATTTCACCTTCCTTAAAAAGGTGAAGGTATAATTTATGTACAGTGAAATGGAGAAATCTTAAATGTGAAGTTAAATGAATTTTGACAAGTGCATATACCTCAAATCCACACATCATCAAGATATAGAACATTCATATCATCCCAGAAAGTCCCTTTGTGTCCCTTTCCAATCAATCTCAACTCCCAGAGGCAACCACTGTTCGAGATTTTTTTTTTTTTTTGAGATGGAGTTTAGCTTTTGTTGCCCAGGCTGGAGTGCAATGGTGCGATCTTGGCTCACCACAACCTCCGCCTCCCAGGTTCAAGCCATTCTCCTGCCTCAGCCTCCCGAGTAGCTGGGATTACAGGCATGCGCCACCATGCCTGGCCAATTTAGTATTTTTAGTAGAGATGGGGTTTCTCCATGTTGGTCAGGCTGGTCTCCAACTCCAGACCTCAGGTGATCCGCCCGCCTCGGCCTCCCAAAGTGCTGGGATTACAGGCATGAGCCACCACGCCTGGTCCATTGTTCATGATTTCTATCATGATATATTAGTTTTGCGTTTTTTTAAAAAACAGGGTTTTGCTGTCACCTAGGCTGGAGTGCAGTGGCTTGATCCTGGCTCACTGTAGCCTCGACCTCCCAGGCTCAAGTGATCCTCCCACCTCAGGCTCTCAAGTAGCAGAGACCACAGGTGCACACCACCACACTCGGGTAATTATTATTATTTTTTTTTGAGACAGAGTTTCGCTCTTGTTGCCCAGGCTGGAATGCAACGGCACAATCTTGGCTCACTGCAACCTCCGCCTGCCAGGTACAAGTGATTCTCCTGTCTCAGCCTCCCAAGTAGCTCGGATTACAGGCATGTGCCACCACGCCCGGCTAAATTTTTTGTATTTAGTAGAGACGGGGTTTCACCATGTTAGTCAGGCTGGTTTTGAACTCCTGACCTCAGGTGGCCCACCCACCTTGGCCTCCCAAAGAGCTGGGATTACAGGCATGTGCCACCACACCCATCCTTGGCTAATTTTTTTAAAAATGTTTTTTGTAGAGATAGTGTTTTCCTATGTTGCCCAGGCTGGTCTCAAACTCCTGGGTTCAAGAGATCCTTGACCTCTCAAAGTGCTGGGATTATAGGCATGAGCCACCACAACAAATGTGCATGTTTAAAATTTGATATAAATATAATTATACCGTATGTTCTGTTTTGCATTTGGCTTTTTTTGCTCAATATAATGTCATGGATAAGATTCACCCATGTCATTGCATGTATCATTAGTTCTTGGCTATTTATTGCCCAATGGTATTTTATTTTATGAATATACCACAATTTGTGTACCATTATCCTATTTATAGATATTTCACTTGTTTCCAATGTTTGACTATTATGAGTATATGCTATGAGCATTCCTGTACAAGTCTTTTTGTGAGTATGTTTTCATTTCTCTTAAGTAAATACTTAAGAATGAAATTGCTGAGTCAGAGAGTAGGTGTAGGTATATGGTTAATTTTAAAAGAAATAGCCAAATGAATTTCCAAACTGATTGTATTATCAAAAATATATGAGAGTTTCATTTGCTCTACATCCTTGCCAACATTTGGTATTCTCCTTTTCTTTTTTTTTTTAAATTTTGGCCATCATGATGGTGGCTTAAATTTTGTCTTTCCATGATAACTAATGATGCTGAGCAAATTTCATGTGTTTGGAAGCCACTTGAATATCTTCTTTTATAAGTATTCGTTTAAGCCTTTTGTCCATTTTTATTAGTTTGTTTTTTATTATTGAGTTGTAAGAGTTCTTATATTCTGAGTAGGAGTCCTTTGCCAGATATAGGTATTGTGAATATTCTTTCCTCAGACTGTAGCTTAAGTGCTGTCTTTCGATAAGCAGAAGTTTTAATTTGGACAAATTCTAATTTATCAAATTTTTTTTGAGACATGGTCTCACTCTGTCATCCAAGCTGGAGCACAGTTGTGCAAACATGGTTCATTGCAGCCTTGACCCCTGGGCTCAAGTGATCCTCCCACTTCAGCCTCCCTGAGTAGCTGGGACTGCAGGCGCACACCACCACGCCTGGCTAATTAAAAAATTTTTTTTGTAGAGACAAGGTCTCAACATGTTTGAGTCTGGGCTGGTCTCAAACTCCTGGGCTCAGGCAATCCTCTCGCCTCAGCCTCCCAAAGTGCTGGGATTACAGGCATGAGCTACCACGCCTGGCAAATTTATCAATATTTTATACTTAGTGTTTTCTGTTTGCTAAGAAAACAGTTTTTGTCGACTCTTGGGCACAAAATAATTCTCATAGGATTTCTTCTAGAAGTTTTATAGTTTTAGGTTTCATTTAGGCTATGATCCATCTTGAATTATTATTTGTGTCTATGGTGTTAGATAAGGATCAAGATTCTTTTATTTTAAATTGAAAAATGCGTTTCCTTCTGCATTGAATTATGTTGGTACATTAAACAAATCAATAGACCATGTAAGTGTAAGTCTTTTTCTGGCTTTTCTATTCCATTTTATTGATCTGTTTGTCTCTTCTTACACCATGCTGTCTTGATTACTGTAACTTTATAGTGAGTCTTCAAATGAGATAATATAAATCCTTCAACTTTGTTCTTTTTTTTTGTCTTTGAGACAGCCTCGCTCTGTCCATCTCACTACAACCTTTACCTCCCAGGTTCAAGCAATTCTCCTGCCTCAGCCCCCTGAGTAGCTGGGATTACAGGCACCCACCATCATGCCCAGTTAATTTTTTGTATTTTTAGTAGAGACAGGGTTTCACTGTGTTGCCCAGGCTGATCTCCAACTCCTGGCCTCAAGTGATCTGCGTGCCTCAGCCTCCAAAGTGTTGGGATTACAGGCGTGAGCCACTGCGTCCGGCTAACTTTGTTCTTCTATATCAAGAATTCCCCAATTGTCCATTGATTATGAAAATACAGTTGATTGGCTGGGCGCAGTGGCACGCCTGTAATCCCAGCACCTTGGGAGGCTGAGCTGGGCAGATCACTTGAGGTCAGGAGTTTGAGACCAGCCTGGCCAACATGGTGAAATCCTGTCTCCACTAAAAATACAAAAATTAGCTGGGCACGGTGGTGCGTGCCTGTAATCCCAGCTACTTGGGAGGCTGAGGCAGGAGAATCGCTTGAATATGGAAGGCAGAGGTTGCAGTGAGCCAAGATCATGCCATTGCACCCTGCACTGCAGCCTGGGCGACAGAGTGAGACTGCGTCTCAAAAAAAAAAAAATAAATAAAATAATAAATAAAATAAAATGCAGTTGATTTTTATATATTACCCTTGTATCTTGAAAATTTTTTGATGACTTTTATTTTTTAAACAGCTTTACTGGGACATAATTCACATACCATACAATTCACCTATGTAACATGCACAATTCAATGGTTTTAAGTATATTTATAGACATGTGCCACCATCACCACGAATATCTAGCAAGCTTGCTGATTTGCTTTATCAGCTTTAGTAGGATTTTTGAGTACATTTTTTGGGACATTTTAATGCAAATAATCATGCTGTCTGTGAATAACACAGTTTTCTTTCTTTAAACAGGATTTTAAGGTCATTTAAGGGCTTTATTGCACTGGCTAGGACTTTTAGTGTATTATTAAGTTGAAATGATAAGAGCAGAACTTTTAGTTTTATTTCTACATCTTTATTTTTGAAGGACATTTTCTCTGGGTATAGAATTTTAGGTTGGCTTATTTTTCTCTTCCCATTTCTTTAGCACTCTACAATGTCTTTCCATTTTTTTTCTGGCTTCTTTTTGTTTCTGATGACAAGTCATCTATGCTATTTATTTTTCTTCCCCTAAGTGTAATGTGACCTTTCCCTCTGGTTTCTTTTTTTTTTCCCCCTGAGATGGAGTCTCGCTCTGTTGCCCAGGCTGTAGTGCAGTGGCGAGATCTCAGCTCACTGAAAGCTCCACCTCCCAGGTTCACACCATTCTCCTGCCTCAGCCTCCCAAGTAGCTGGGACTACAGGCGCCTGCCACCACGCCCAGCTAATTTTTTTGTATTTTCAGTAGAGACAGGGTTTCACAGTGTTTGCCAGCATGGTTTCGATCTCCTGACCTCATTTTCATCCCACCTCGGCCTCCCAAAGTGCTGGGATTACAGGCGTGAGCCACTGCACCTGGCAGTTTGTTTGTTTTTTGAGAGAGTCTCACTCTGTCACCCAGGCTGGAGTGCAGTGGCACGATCTTGGCTCACTGCAACCTCTGCCTCCTGGGTTCAAGTGATTTTCGTGCCTCAGCCTCCCAAGTAGCTGGGATTACAGGCATGCACCACCACGCGGGGCTAATTTTTGTATTTTTAGTAGAGATGGGGTTTCGCCATGTTGGCCAGGCTGGTCTTGAACTCCTGGCCTCAAGCAGTCCACCTGCCTCAGCCTCCCAAAGTGCTGGAATTACAGGTGAGAGCCACCACACCCGACCATCTCTGGTTTCTTTTTTTTTTTTTTTTGAGATGGAGTCTTACTCTGTCATCCAGGATGGAGCGCAGTGGCACGATCTCAGCTCATTGCAACCTCCACCTTCCAGGTTCAAGCAATTATCCTGCCTCAGCCTCTGAGTAGCTGGGATTAGAGTCGCATGCCACCACACCCAGCTAATTTTTGTATTTTTAGTAGAGATGGGGTTTCACCATGTTGGCCAGGCTGGTCTCGAACTCCTGACCTCAAGTGATCTGCCCATGTCAGCCTCCCAAAGTGCTGGGATTACAGGCGGGAACCACCTGGTTTTTTAGAAACAATTTTCTTTTCCCTTGATTTTTATCAATTTCATTATTGTCCCTATATGTAGTTTTCTTTGTATTTATCATGTTCGTATAATTTTTTGATCTGCCTTTGAGTTTGATAATCCTTTCTTTTGTTACTCTCTCTAGTGAACTATTCATTTTGGGTATTGTATTTTTCAGTTTTAGAATTTCAGAACTGGGCATGGTGGCACGTGCCTGTAGTCCCTACTACTCAGGAGGCTGATGCAGGAGTATTTCTTGATCTCAGGAGTTTGAGACCAAAGTGGATGATATAACAACATCCTGTCTCTTTAAATAGAAAAAAAAATTGCATTTCTTGTATTCTGTTTTTTAGAGTTTCCATTTGTCTGCCAAAATTCTCCATCTTTTTATTTATTTTTTTCTACCTTTACCTGTAAATTATTTTCTATTATATGTCTATTTATATAATCTTTGTTGTTTCAAAGTCTTTGCTAATTCTAACATATGAATCATCTGTGAATCTGCTTCTATTGCTTTTTTTCCTTTTGATTACAGGTCACATTTTTCTGCTTCTTCATGTGTCTCATTTTTAAAATTGTATGCAAACACTAGATAAAAGCAATAGAGACTAGGGTGGGCAATTTTTCAACTAATCAGGAGTTCAGTTAGGTTGGGGCTGTTTTGACACTTTAGTTGGTTTGCATCCCCCTCAGTTTCAAATGTCTTGAGGCTGGGATCAGGCTCCTTTCTCCAGCAAAAGGGTGGAATATTAGCACTGTGAGACTTGAGAGCTCTCTCTGCTGTCCAGGCCAGCCCCTGGCTCCCTGTGCTGCTGTGGATCCAGCAGAAGTCCCACGGGAGGGAATGGTGGCAGCAGAGGACTCACTCTGTGTGTGTGTGTGTGTGTGTGTGTGTGTGTGTGTGTGTGTGTGTGTGTGTGTGTGTGTGTGTGTGTGTGTGTGTGTGTGTGTGTGTGTGTGTGTGTGTGTGTGTGTGTGTGTGGCTTTTCCAGATTCCAAGTTGTCTTGCAGCTCGCATGCAGCCATTGAAAGTTCAGCTGGTTTCTCCCCATCACAGCATTTCACTGCATACGGCGGGCTTACTCTCCTGCAGGTCCTTGTGTCCAGAGATTTGGTACATATCCACAGGCATGAAAGCAGCCACTAACCTTAGTGCAACTAGAGAGGGACAGAGCCACTTTAGAATTCAGTTTTAGATGCTCCATACCTACTGCTATGTGATGTTTTAAGTTTGTCAGGTGTTTTCTTATTGTGCAGTTGCTGTGGGAGTATTTTGTGACCCTCTGCATCCTAACTGGAGGTGGAGCCCTCTGACATCCCTATGCAGTGGCGTTTCTTCCTCCTTTCTGGCTACTCTGGAGGGAAGCCCTTCCATGCCCAGAGCTGCCTTTATATTGTCTCATTTCCTCTCTTGATGTTGCCAGGGCTTTTTATTCTTCACAGGATATGAGTTACCCCATATATTCTGATCAGTAATTAGATTTTTGATTTAAATTTTCTATCTTTTTTTTTTTTTTTCTTTAAAGACTGGGTCTCGCTCTGTCACCCAGGTTAGGAGCACAATGGTGCGATCATGGCTCACTGCAGCCTTGACCTCCCTGGGCTCAGGTGATTTTCCCACCTCTGTCTCCCAAGTAGGTGGGACTACAGACGCACACCGCCATGCCTGGCTGATTTTTGTATTTTTTGTAGATACAGGGTTTCGTTATATTGCCCGGGCTGGTCTCAAACTCCTCGGTGCAAGTGATCCACCTGCCTTGGCCTCCCAAAGTGCTGGGATTACAGGTGTGAGCCACCGCACCT
This sequence comes from Pongo abelii, assembly GCF_028885655.2. Taxonomy (NCBI): domain Eukaryota; kingdom Metazoa; phylum Chordata; class Mammalia; order Primates; family Hominidae; genus Pongo; species Pongo abelii. Next base: position 102,462,806 of record NC_085928.1, read on the forward strand.
GGACTTTTTTGTCTTCTTCTCTCTCAAAAAACCAATGCCTGCTACTTAGGTCGTGAGGAGTTTGGGGTTTATTCTTCCAGATAATGAAGCACAAGGCTTTCATGAGTATGTGTGTGTGTGTCGGTGGGGAGGTGTGGGGAGTGTTGGGAGTTGGGGGAAGTAAAAAACTGACTAGTGTTACAACAAAGGCCTGTATCCTATTATCCTCAAATGAACACATATCACACCTTCTCTGTCACACCCTCTATTAGTCCATTTTCAGGCTGCTGATAAAGACATACCCAAGACTGGGTAATTTACAAAAGAAAGAGGTTTAATTGGACTTACAGTTCCACATGGCTGAGGAAGCCTCACAATCATGGCGGAAGGCAAGGAGGAGCAAGTCATGTCTTACATGGATGGCAGCAGGCAAAGAGAGCTTGGGTAGGCAAACCCCCATTTTTTTTTTTTTTTTTGAGATGAAGTTTTGCTCTTGTTGCCCAAGCTGGAGTGCAATGGCATGATCTTGGCACACTGTAACCTCTGTCTCCCAGGTTCAAGCGATTCTTCTGTCTCAGCCTCCTGAGTAGTGGGATTACAGGCACAAGCCACCATGCCCAGCTAATTTTTTGTATTTTTAGTAGAAACAGGGTTTCATCATGTTAGCCAGGCTGGTCTTGAACTCCTGACCTCAGGTGATCTGCCCGCCTCGGCCTCCCAAAGTGCTGGGATTACAGGTGTAAGCCACCACATCCAGCCCAAACTCCCATTTTTTAAAACCATCAGATCTCGTGAGACTCATTCACTATCACAAGAAAAGTGCAGGAAAGATCTGCCCCCATAATTCAATCACCTCCCACCAGGTTCCTCCCTCGACATGTGGAAATTGTGGGAGTTATAATTCAAGATGAGATTTGGGTGGGGACACAGAGCCAAACCATATCATTCCACCCCTGGCCCTTCCCAAATCTCATGTTCTCACATTTCAAAACAAATCATACCTTCCCAACAGTCCCCTAAAGTCTCAACTCATTTCAGCATTAACTCAAAAGTCCACAGTCCAAAGTCTCATCCGAGACAAGGCAAGTTCCTTCTGCCTATGAGCCTGTAAAATCAAAAGCAAGTTAGTTACTTCCTAGATATAAGGAGGGTACAGGCATTGGGTAAATACAGCCATTCTAAATGGGAGAGATTGGCTAAAACAAAGAGGCTACAGGCCCCATGCAAGTCTGAAATCTAGTGGGGCAGTCAAATCTTAAAGCTTCAAAATGATCTACTTTGACTGCATGTCTGATATCCAGGTCATGCTGATGCAAGAGGTAGGTTCCCATGGTTTTGGGCAGCTCCACCCATGTGGCTTTGCAGGGTACAGCCTCCCTCCCAGCTGCTTTCATGAGCTGGCATTCAGTGTCTGTGGCTTTTCCAGGTGAACAGTGCAAGCTGGATCTACCATTCTGGGGTCTGGAGGACAGTAGACCTCTTCTCACAGCTCCACTAGGCAGTTCCCCAATAGGGACTCTGTGTGGGGGCTCTGTCCTTACATTTCCCTTCCACACTGCCCTAGCAGAGGTTCTCCATGAGAGCCCAGCCCCTGCAGCAAATTTCTGCCTGGGCATCCAGGCATTTCCATACATCCTCCAAAATTTAGGCGGAAGTTCCCAAACTCCAATTCTTGACTTCTGTGTACTCACAGGCTCAATACCATGTGGAAGCTGCCAAGGCTTGAGGCTTGCACCCTCTGAAGCCACAGCCTGAGTTGTACATTGGCCCCTTTCAGCCATGGCTGGAGTGGCTGGGACACAGGCCACTGAGTCCCTAGGCTGAACACAGCATGGGGACTCTGGGCCCAACCTGTGAAACCATTTTCTCCTGGGCCTCTGGGCTTGCAATGGGGGGCTGCTATGAAGGCCTCTGACATGTCCTGGAGACATATTCCCCACTGTCTTGGGGATTAACATTCGGCTCCTCATTACATATGCAAATTTCTGAAGTCAGCTTGAATTTCTCCTTAGAAAATGGGGTTTTCTTTTCTATCACATTGTCAGGCTGAAAATTTTTTGAACTTTTATGCTCTGCTTCCCTTATAAAACTGAATGCTCTTAACAGCACCCAAGTCACATCTTGAATGCTTTGCTGCTTAGAAATTTATTTTGCCAGACACCCTAAGTCACCTCTCTAGAGTTCAAAGTTCCACAAATCTCTACAGCAGGGGCAAAATGTTGCCAGTCTCTTTTTGGTGACATAAGAGTCACCTTTGGTCCAGTTCCCAAGAAGCTCGTCATCTCCATCTGAGACCACCTCAGCCAGGACCTTATTGTCCATATCACTATCAGGCTTTTTGGTCAAGGCCATTCAACAAATCTCTAGGAAGTTCCAAACTTTCCCACATTTTCCTATCTTCTTCTGAGCCCTCCAAACTCTTCCAAGCTCTGCCTGTTACCCAGTTCCAAAGGTGCTTCCACATTTTTGGGTATTTTTCAGCAACACCCCACTCTACTGGTACCAATTTACTGTATTAGTCCATTTTCAGCTGCTGAAAAGACATACCAAAGACTGGGCAATTTACAAAAGAAAGAGGTTTAATTGGACTTACAGTTCCACATGGCTGAGGAGGCCTCACAATCATGGTGGAAGGCAAGGAGGAGCAAATCACATCTTACATGGATGGCAGCAGGCAAAGAGAGAGCTTGTGCAGGCAAACTGCCTTTTTTTTTTTTTTTTTTTGAGATGGAATCTTGCTCTGTCGCCCAGGCTGGAGTGCAGTGGCGTGAACTCGGCTCACTGCAAGCTCTGCCTCCCAGGTTCACGCCATTCTCCTGCCTCAGCCTCCCCAGTAACTGGGACTACAGGCTTCCACCACCACACCCGGCTAATTTTTTGTATTTTTAGTAGAGACGGGGTTTCACTGTGTTAGCCAGGATGGTCTTGATCTCCTGACCTCATGATCCTCCTGCCTCGGCCTCCCAAAGTGCTAGGATTACAGGCATGAGCCACTGCACCCAGCCCAAACTCCCATTTTTAAAACCATCAAATCTCTTGAGATTCATTCACTATCATGAGAACAGCACAGGAAAGACCTGCCCCCATAATTCAGTCACCTCCCACCAGGTTCCTCCCACAACACATGAGAATTGTGGGAGTTAAAATTCAAGATGAGATTTGGGTGGGGACACAGAGCCAAACTATATCACATCCACAACTTCCCACATCTTTCAATGTATTCCCATATTCCCCACCCCCTCATCCCATTAACTTCACATCCCAGCCTCAAATGGCCTCCTCCTCTTCCCTACATTCCCCCTACAGATCCACATTGGCCTCTCCCATACTCACCCTATACATTTCAAGTGCACTCCTCAGTGACCCCAGGGGCTGTGCCTCTCATGGCCTTACCCTGTCCAGCTAGGTCTTCAGAGGCTGAGATCAGGCAGAAAGGGGCCATGCTTGTGCAGTGGCCACCCTCATCCATCTGACTGTGGCTTTGAGACCCCAGGGACAGAGGAAGACAGGAGAGCACTTGAACCCATTTGAGCCTCAGATGGAGTCCAGGCTGGTCCTCAGGCCCTCATGGGGTTCCTTGGGGACTGTGTTAGGCATGAGTCAGCAATTTAACTCTCTTCTCCAAAGGTAATCATTGGTAGTAGTTTGGCATATATACCTTTTTTTTCTTTATATTCATTTACAACATATAATGTGTATCATATAATAACTTCTGGCATAAATTATTCAATTTTATGTGTATAATTATGTTCCTAGTTTTGTTTACATAGTGGGATCAAAAGGAACTTTAGTTTTTTACTTATAAATACATCTTTATATATTTCCTCATTAGTAATATAGATCAAATTCATTATTTTTCAGTTATGTAGTATTTCATAGTATGAATAAACTATGCATCATTAAATTGATCCCCTATTGATTATTTAAGTTGGCTATTTAAGTTTTTTCTTTTCTTTTTTTTTTTCTTGAGATGGAGTCTTGCTCTCTTGCCCAGCCTGGAGTGCAGTGGCATGATCCTGGCTCACTGCAAACTCCACCTCCTGGGTTCAAGCGATTCTCTTGTCTCAGCCTCCTAAATAGCTGGGATTACAGGTGACAGCCACCACACCCAGCTAATTTTTGTAATTTAGTAGGGACAAAGTTTCACCATGTTGGCCAGGCTGGTCTCAAACTCCTGACCTCAGTTGATCTGCCTGCCTCGGCCTCCCAAAGTGCTGGGATTACAGGACTGAGCCACTGCACCTGGTCAAGTTTTTTCAATTAAATGTTATTAGAAATGACTGGCTTTTTATAAACCTTTACAGTGATGGGCCAGTATTTCTGGCATCTTGCCTTTGAAGTCAGGGCTTTGGCCATTTCTGGCAGAAAAGAACGGGCAGCGCTTTTGTCTTTCCCTTGGAGGCGGCTCACTTGTCAGGAGCCATCTGGTGCCTGAGTCACAGGTGCCCTTATGACATCACTGGCCTTTCTTCCTCCACCCTTCCTGCCTATGCTATGGCTGGATGAACACAGATGTGAGGGGATTTGAACCGTCCACAATCAATCCATATGTGACCAATGGTAAGAGAAAGCCAGACACACCAGGCTTGTTAGGGATGTCCCCATAGATCTCTCAGGGTGAAGGGACCCCCTGACACTGAAGACTTTAAGAAGCCCTGGAAGCTAGGGATGTGTGCCATGTTGAATGGAGAGGGAGGGACAGCAGCCTCACTCTTGCCTTTCCCCTAATGCTGATTGCAGGAGGAGAAGCAGCCCAAAAAGAAGAAGGAACCCTCAAAAGAAGATGAGCCTCAGCAGAAGGAGATGCCGACCCATTTGTCCTTAGGAGCAGAGTCGAAGGCAGAGGTAGGAGGAGCCCTGACTTGGATGTCATTGATCCCATGTCCTAGTGCTTGTGGCTAGTGTCTTTTGCATGGTGCCATTATAAGTAAAGTTTCGGTGCCGCAAAAGAAATAGCACTCGAATATAAAATTTTTTCTTTTTGAGACAGAGTCTTGCTCTTTTGCCCAGGCTGGAGTGCAGTGGCGCTATCTTGGCTCACTGCAAGCTCCGCCTCCTGGGTTCACGCCATTCTCCTGCCTCAGCCTCCTGAGTAGCTGGGACTACAGGCGCCCACCATTGCGCCCGGCTAATTTTTTGTATTTTTAGTAGAGATGGGGTTTCACTGTGTTAGCCAGGATGGTCTCGATCTCCTGACCTCGCGATCCACCTGCCTCAGCCTCCCAAAGTGCTGGGATTACAGGCATGAGCCACCACACCTGGCAAAATTTTCTTTTTAATTCTCAGCAAGGCAATGTACTTCTATAGAAGGGTGCGCCCTTACAGATGGAGCAACGGTGAGTGCACACTTGGACAAGGGAGGGGAAGGGGTTCTTATCCCTGATGCACATGGCCCCTGCTGCTGTGTCATTCCCCTATTGGCTAGGCTTAGACCACACAGGCTAAACTAATTCTGATTGGCTAATTTAAGGAGAGTGACGGGGTGAGTGGTTTGGTGGGAAAAATGGTTATGGCAGAGCAGGAAATCGGAATGAGTCAGGGTGGAGACTAAGCAGGTAATTGGAATGAATCAGGGTGGAGCCAGTAATTGGAATGAGTCAGGGGGGAGCAGGTAATCAGAATGAGTCAGGGTGGAGCAGGTAATTGAAAAAGGTTGCTTTACAAGGAAGTTAAGTTTAAAAGTAGAAGGCAAAGAATTGAACATATTGACATACTGATTCTTTGAAGAGAAATTTAGAACACATACCTAACAACTCCTCCTCTTGCATTTCCTTACAGCTCTTTCTCTTTAAACTTCTTTAACATGTCTTGGCTTAGATGTTCTACTTGATTTTCCAAAAGAAGAAGCTTCTCTGGATAAGGAGGAGGATAGTTAAGGGAGGTTTTAGTAAGTGCTATTTTTATGAGCCTCTCAGCACCAACCCACGGATGCATGGTGTGACACAGCACCCGAAGAAAATAAATACACCCATTGCGGCTGCCAGGGAAGTGAGAATTGAGGCTATAATTCTTTTCCATTTACTGAACCACTTTTCTAGCCATCCTGTAAAGGGGTCATTTACCCCCGAGTTGTTGGCTAACTCATTGGACAGAGCAGTCAGACCTTGCAATGCCTTCGTTATACTTCATCAGGGGCAGTGTTATTTGGGATGAAGGTACAACATTGAGTTTTAATCATGACGCAAACTCCTCCTCTTTCTGCTATTATCATGTCTAAGGCTATCCTATTTTCCCAAGCCATCTGGCTAGTAGCCCCTAATTGCTCAGCTACTCCTTTAACACAATCTCTAGTGTAGTTAATAAATTGCTGTTGGTTGTAGCAGATGTAGTTTATTCAATCTACATTTTTATTAATTGTCTTTCAACAAAATATTGACTCAAATCTTGCAGCTATTTGATTTCAGGCTTTAAATTGATCTGGTATTCCCTGTTGGACTCCAATTGCATTTAAATAGACGTGAGAGTCAAAAGACCCATAAGGGGCTTCTCTCACTTTATGATGTCTTATTTTTCCTTCCTCTGGTTGATGAAATGCCAGGGTGAAAGGGATAGCCAATTGGACTAAAACACAAGTGCCACTTCAGTTATTCAGCAGAGTGTCCAGTAAAGGTCCACCACAATATCACCACACATCCCCTCGGGGATGAACAAGGGCTGACTGTTTGATAAGCTCTTGAAAATTCTTAAGCTCATTGCATCCCTTCAGGTCTCCAAGGAATGCTGTTTCCTCCCTGTCATGAGAGACACGAAGTGAACTTAGTATTGGGAGATGGAAGCTGCATGACCCTCAGGGGCCAACCCGCAGGGTGCCAGACTTCAGAATATAGCAGAGAGAGAGAGAGAGAATGGCACGACTTGTTACTCCAGGCTGTAGAATCCTGGAAAAGAGCTACCATGCAGCCTACACCCAGTCAACTGGAGGACCACCCTAGTGGAAAGGGGACAATCTGGGCCTCTGGCCTACTGGGCGCACAAGCATAACAAGTGCTTTTGTTTAATGTGTGGATGGAATATTTGATCCATTCCAACAGGCATTTGCATCTTGGTATCCTGTCTTAATTGCCAAAGTTTGTTTTAAGTCTTCGCTTCTACAATAGCTATCTTGGTTTTGTTGTTAGATAGAGGAGGAGCAACTGTCCCATGTGAGAGGTTTTGGAAGAAGGCTTAGAGGAAGGTGCAGGCAGCAGGGGTTCAAAGAAATGCATTTCAAAAAATCCAATAGGGTCTGTCCCTGAAACCTCAGCCCCCATACCATAATACTGGCTTAAAGAAGGGAACTGGCTTAGAAAAGGGAAAGAACTTTGAGGATTCAAGATAATAACCTGTATAGGATTGCACTGGTTTAGCTGACAGTTAGTGGGAGGCAGGGGCTGTCCCTCTAGTAAAATGAATATATGGTTTTAGGAAATTACAAAAACCAGTTGGGGCAGTCCATCCTTGCTCTTTAGTGGTGCACAGAACGCTGGACCAACTATGGTATAAAAGCTCTACATCGCGGGGCAAGACTCCTGGTTGACACTGGGGTCTTTATCAAAATCTCCCCAGATTAAATGGTCCCAATTCACTAATGCCCAGTCTGAGGAGAGTCAGGAGGGACAGAGGTACTTTTCTGAAGTAGAGAGCTGTCTTTGACTTGGCAAGTCCCCACAGGGTATAACAAGGCAAGCATCAAATGCAATAGTTTGAAGTGAAATTGACTTGGTTATGTTAATAACTAGATGGTCAGCAATAGAGTGAGGAAAGAAGAAAGAGTAATAGAATAGATGAAAGAGAGTTAAATTCTTCTTAGCTTTAGCTTGGTAGGGTTTTCCCCTGGGACTATGGCCCATGACTCTGGAGGGGGCGGCACTTTCTTGACTCAGGTGTGGTGAGTCCATCCCCTTTCCACTGTACAACAGCAGTCTCAGTGGTTAGCGGCACAGGGTAGAGTCTTTCCCAGGCTGGCTGCAGTTTTCCTTCTTTCCACTCTTTGATGAGAATGTGATCTTTAGGCTGGTGCTGGTTTACCGGAAATTCTAGGGGTGGTACCTGTGCTAAAAGACTTTTAGTTTTGAGGGAAAGGAAAGTGGAAGATAAATCAAGTATATGATTTCTAAGAAACTGACCTTTTGTTTTAAATGTGGGGACATCAGCAGTGGACTTTATCGTCCTTGGTGCCTTCTTACTGAGAAATTTCCTTTAGCACCTATTTTTATTAATTTTTAGACCAAAGAAAGCCAAACACCATTTTATATTTGACAAGCTTCCTGTATGATTTTTATACCAGATAAGCTAAATTTCACCTTTATATTAAGTATGTTATTAATGTTAAACTTAATTTTAATAAAACCTTGTAGACATATTTATCCAGTTTTTGATGTCTGACCAATTTTTGATGTTATTAATGTTAAACTTAATTTTAATAAAACCTTATAGACATATTTATCCAATTTTTGATGTCTGACCATAAGGTAAGAATTTTATAGACTCTTTTTAACCTTTTATAATTTTTGTTAAAGAGCAGGTTAGTGCTTTAAGAAAAACCTGTTGTGCTTTTATTTTAGTGTCCAGTTCATAGAAAAACTGGATGATACCCCTTTAACTTTAGCCAATATGTTTCCACACAGAACTTCCTTTACAATTAACGTTTCAAAACTTGCTTAAACCTTTAAAATAAAAATTTTTTTTAAACTTTTAATATAGGTAAAAATCCACATTCTTATGCCTTCTTATAATCCTTTTACCAAAGGTATATTTTACTTTCCTTACACACCTTGCACATAAACTGTTTCTTCAATAGTTTTACATTCAGGAGGCCTAATTACTTTTAAATTATACACTTCTTGCATAAATTCCCTTTTAATTTTTTCATGACTTTCACAGATAATTCTTCGACATGCCTCAATTTTCTGACTTGTTGCAAACACCCCTTTCTTTAAACAACCAGTTAATTTATTTTAGGACAAGAATTTACCATATAACATTCCTTTTTACATAAATTCTCCCCCAACCCCTTTGTTTTTTCTCGAAGACGATAACCATTCTTTTCCAATGAGAACTTCCTTCATGCCTGTGGACTGTCTAAGGCCACAAGATTAGAAGTTAGGATAATACATGTTACCCTGTTAACTTTTAGCAAACTTTACTTTTGTTGAAAACCTTGTAAGTTCGGGATTTCAATTATTCTTTGCTATTAATAAGACCTGTTCAGTCCATATTAACTTAGAATTTGTATAGATGGCTCCTTCCTGATTCTGTAAGTACTTTAAGGCTTGGCTGAGTGCAAACAGCTTGCAGGTTTGAGCAATTTTCGTAACTCTGCTTCTAGAAGAGTTTCCTTATCACTTACTGAATACCCATTGTGTCTTTTTCCCTCAATCACCCAGGAGGAACCATCTGTCATCCTGTCCTGAAGGGAGTTCCTCATAGGTCTGGTTGGACCTTTGTATGGTAATTAAGATTTAGATCCCCTGTTAGGAAACCTGGATTAAGGGAATTTTCAGTGGTTAATGTTAAATCATCTTTTTCTAACAGAATAGCCTCATACTTTAAGGTTCTTGAGTCAGTAAGCTACCTTTTTGCTTTTTTTTTTTTTTTTTGACTTAGGATAGCTCTGACCTGAGGAGGTGTGCTCACAATGAGGTTTCCTCTAAAACTTATTTTTCTACTTTCTTCTGTTAGCAAAGCAGTTGCCATTACAGATTGAATGCATTTGGGCCACCCCCAGGTTACTGGATTAAGGATTTTTTATTACGAAGGTTATGGGTTGTCAGTGGCCTCAGTGCTTTCGGGCTACGCCCTTGTTTACACTGACAACAAGGTGGTATTGGAGTGTTATAGGGTCCCAGAGAAGACCTTCAATTATTAATTATAGGTTTTAAATTTACCCTGGCTTTTAAAGGAAGAGGATACACTATTTTCTCTTTACTACTTCCATCTCTCTCTCTCTCTCTGACTCCCTCTTTGTCTTTCTGTCTCTTTCTCTCTCTCTTTGACTGTGTTTCTCTCTGACTTCCTCTCCCAGTTTCTCTTTCCTCTTTGCTGGTCTTTCCCTGCCTCTGCCAGCCGCTTATACTGTTGTTCTTCCCTCCTTCCCCTTCCCCTAGGGGAGGTACCGTTGGGAGTGGAGCTACTCTTTCTTCCCCCAAGAAGAAAGGAAAGGGGTGTTCTGAATATTTTTCTTACTACTGGAGGTTTGTGCGAGGTTCAAGCCCCTGAAATTTGCAGAAGGCTCGACCCCTCAAAGCAGGGACGTCTCGCCTTGCCTGCCCCAGAAGGCTCAACCCCTCAAACCAGGGGCGTCTTGCCTTAGTGTTGGCGTGCTGGTATAAATCCCATGGCAGGATCCACCCTAAGCCGTAAGAGGTAGCTACAGAACTGCAGAGAGGAACCACTCACTCCATCCAGCAGGACTCGTCACCGTCCACACGAACAACACTGCAAGTAGGGTTGTTTGTGATCATTCATGCACACACATTTAGCCCTCCAGAATTTGACCACCAAGGAAGTACTTTATCGGCTCCCACAGCTTCTCCTTCCTTGGTCTGTGCACAGAGTTGTTGCCGCAGTATGTGAGGATCCTTTAAGCTAGGTTGCTGGCCAGTTTCTTTCCGCATTGCTGAGAGCTCGCGTTATTCCTCGCACTGGGTGGGTCCTGATTTTTCACCCCTGAGGCTGCCACAAGGGGGTGGGGCTGGCCTCCTCACGATGGAGAAGCAGAGACCACCCCCGGAGGGGAATGTAATCACAGGCGAGCCCCCAAATTGTTGTAAGTAAAGCTTCGGTGCCACAAAAGAAATAGCACTCAAATATAAAATTTTAATTCTTAGCAAGGCAATGTACTTCTATAGAAGGGTGCGCCCTTTCAGATGGAGCAATGCTGAGCGCACACTTGGACAAGGGAGGGGAAGGGGTTCTTATCCCTGATGCCCGTGGCCCTTGCTGCTGTGTCGTTCCCCTATTGGCTAGGGTTAGACCGCACAGGCTAAACTAATTCTGATTGGCTAATTTAAAGAGAGTGATGGGGTGAGACGTTTGGCAGGAAAAATGGTATGGCAGAGCAGGAAATCGGAATGAGTCAGAGTGGAGACTGAGCAGGTAATGGGAATGAGTCAGGGTGGAGCAGGTAATAGAAAAATCTTGCTTTATGAGGAAGTTAAGTTTAAAAGTAGAAGGCAAAGAATTGAACATACTGACATATTGATTCTTTGAAGAGAAATTTAGAAATCATATCTAACAGTGCTGGGCTAAGAAAAATAAACTCAATCTTGTCCGTTCTCTTTCCCCATTTCCTTTTCAGGCTAAAACTCCAGTTCTGGTTGAGACACAGACAGTGGACAATGCCAATGAGAAATCAGAAAAAGTATGGCCTCCCAAACCACACAGGGCTGGGGCTGGGGATGTGGGGGCTGTGCTGGTGGAATGAAATGACCATGATATGGGAAGCTGGGCTCAGTTAGAAGTATGTGTGTGTGTGCATGTGTGTGTGTGTGTGCGCGTGTTTGAGCTTGTGCATGTATGTGTGCTTGTAAATTAAGATTTAAAATGTGAAAGTTAAGAAAAATGATGATAGGGAAGAGATGTAAGAGTTTGAACTTTGGGGTGGAGGAACTTTTAATAATATGACATGTTGACGAACAGAGAAAAGAGTTGAACTCTGCAAAATATTTGAAGAGATTTATTCTGAGCCAAGTATGAGTGACCATGGTCCATGACACAGCCCTCAGGAAGTCTTGAGAACATGTGCCCAACGTGGTCCAGGCACAGCTTGGTTTCATACAAATTAGAGAGGTATGGGACATCAATCAAATACATTTAAGAAATACATTGGTTTGGTCCAGAAAGGTGGGACAACTCATAGTGGTGGCTGGGGGGAGGGCAGTGTTTCCAGGCTATAGGTGAATTTAAACATCTTTTGACTGACAATTGGTTGAGTTTGTCTAAAGACCTGAGATTCATAGAAAGGGAACATTCGGGTTAAGATAAAAGATTGTGGAGACCAAAGTTCTTTTGAAGTCTTGTAGTGTCTCCCCTTAGAGACAACAGATGACAAATGTTTCCTATTCAGATGTTAGTTAATCTCTTTAGGATTGAGAGGGTCTGGAAGAAAAAGATCTAGCTATGTTAATAGAGACTCAGATGCAAATTTTCCTCCACAAAGAACAGCTTTGCAGGGCCATTTCAAAATATGGCAAAGAAACATGTTTTGGGATAAAATATTTTTCTTCCTTGTCTGGTAATGTTATGCCAGGGTCAGGTTTGAAAATAAGTCACAATATATAGGGTTAAATAAAACCCATCTGATGAGAAGTTATGATTTGTGGGGCATGACTCCCCAGACCCCTTAGATAGGAATTTGGGCAAGATAGAAAAAATCAGGGTTTAGTCTTCAGACATGACAGAGGGAGAGAACAGGCTGTGGCTATGAACTGTTGTCAGGGATGAGCGGGCAGGGCCGGCAAAGGATGTGACTTCTCCAGTAGGTGGAAGGGGTCTGAAAGAAAGGATCAGGCCTGGGTGGAACATGGTAACCCTTCGACCCTATATCACAGTGTTCTTGCTGGTCAACAAGGTCCATGGAAAACTGGGTGAGGTAGCCAGGGCAGGTGTGCCCCAAGATGGGGAGGACACTGAGACCCAGGGGCAAGGTGATGTGCTTGTGGCTATCAACCAGAGGACGGCAGAGGCAGGACATCTACCTGATCTTCTGGTTCCAGCCAGTGCCCTGCCCAGTGCTCCTGAATTCCAGAAAAAGAGACAGTTGCTGATAGGGAATCAGGGCCTTTCCTGGCACACCCCAGGGCTGAAGCCAGTGGGGAGCATTCTCTGAAGGTCCCTCTTTTTTCTTGAAAGCCCCTAGAAAACCAAAAGAAGCTCTCTGACAAAGATGTGGTAGCCACCAAGATCCAGGCCTGGTGGCGGGGCACCCTGGTGCGTCGGGCACTTTTGCACGCAGCCCTCAGCGCCTGCATCATTCAATGCTGGTGGCGGCTGATACTGTCCAAGATTCTGAAGAAGAGGAGGCAGGCAGCGCTAGAGGCCTTCTCCCGGGAGGAGTGGGCAGCAGTCACACTGCAGTCCCAGGCCCGCATGTGGCGCATCCGCAGGCACTATTGCCAGGTGCTCAATGCTGTTCGCATCATCCAGGCTTACTGGAGGTGCCACTCCTGTGCTTCCCGGGGGTTCATCAAGGGCCAGTACAGAGTCACAGCCAACCAGCTGCATCTCCAGCTGGAGATCTTGCTGGACTCAGGGCCTTGTATTGTGACAGAGTGTATTCCCTTCTCAATAAAGGAATGAAGTGGTCTTTTCCAGTTAGTCTCTGACAAGCTTCAGGTAAGAGCCATGGATGGCAGATATTTGGCATTTCATATACCAGCTCTGAGGAATGGGCAGGGCTTGTCTGAGGCCTCATGTGGAGCAGGACTCTGAGCCTCTTTTCCAGACTGAGCAGAGACTGTGATTGATTAACAATGTCTGCCATGGGAAGGAAAGTTGGGGGTACAGACCCGTCAATTGGCCAACTCCATGGAGCATCATTCACATTTACATCATTCAGTGTACGTAGTGCATCCTCCCTAGGACTGGGTATAATGGAAGCCTGGCGGGTGGTGGTCATGGCAATGGCAGCACATTCTCCAGGAATTCACCCGTCTGGGTCTGGTTGCTCAGGGCTTGTTCCCCAACCCCTAGGACTGACAGGAGCCCCCCAACCCCAAGCCCTGTGATCTTGTCTCCCTGCTGCACTGGGGGCTATGTCCTTATACTTGGCTTCTAAGAATCTGAGACCCGAACTGGAAGCTGTTAGCATAACTCAAGTCCTCATCCTCACCCCAAACCCCATCTGTCCCTTGCCCTCGAGCCCCATATGAAAGCTAGGACTCATTTTTCTCCAGACCAGGCTGGCATGGGAGGTTCCACAGGCAAGGGGGTGGGAGAGAGGGCATTTTGCTGCCAACCCAACCCTCTGGTGAGTGTTAGACCTCAGGCTATCACAGCTGCAGGAGCTGAGGAGGCATCAGTCTTGTGTTCCTTACCCTCCCCGCTGGCCCAACTTCTGCAAGGGCCAATCCAGGCAGAGCTGGCTCCTCTGAAAGTCCCTCCCTGTGAAATGCTGCCAGCTGGGGTGGAGTTGGGGCCCAGGTGATGATAAGGGCCAATTAAGAGGTGAAGGTTTGCATTACTCTGATGATTACTGATGTTGAAGAATTTTTCATATACCTGTTTGCCATTTAGCAGGTAACAATGTAGTATATATTTCTAGATACTTAAAAAAAGATTTTGAATGTTGTCACTACAAAGAAATGATAAATGTTTAAAGTGATGGATATGGTAACTATCCCAATTTGGTCATTATAGTATATATACTTGCATTGAAATATAACATTGTACCCCATAATTATGTATAATTATTGTCAATTATAAATTTAAAAATTAATAACAACAAAAAAAGAGGTTAAGATTAGGCTGAACATCTGCCTGTCAACACTGCTGTCCCTGTCCTGTGGTTCCCTGCAGAGAGGGGGGATTCTGAGGTCTGGGTCACAGCCCTATGTCCAGCCCTGCTTCAGTGACTGTGCCCTGGAGAGCTGGTCCCTCAGCTCATAGATGTTCTGAGATGCTGCCCAGAAGTCTCAGGCTCTAGCTCTCGGGCATGAGCTCTGTATTTCCTGCTCTGTCCTGCCATGTCCTGCCCCTTGTATCTCATTCAGGGCCTGGGTCTCTCATACCCACTCTGAAGGATTCTTGTCTTTCTCCTTGCCCCTGTTGTCCTGTGTTCAGAGTATCAGAGCACAGAGCTCTGATCTCCGTCTGCTCCACCTCTCACTGCCCTGTGGCCATAGACAAGTCATTTCCCCTCTCTGAGACCAGTGTCCTGAGCTGTGAACTGGTGCTAACCTTCCCCACCTTCCAGGGTAAACAGTCAAGCACCATAAAAACTAGCATCTTCAAAACATCAAGTTTGTACACCTACATTGCATTTAACTTTGTTAATTATACCTCAATAAAGCTAAAAAAAAATTCTGCATCAGCATCAAAACAAGGAAAGGGGTTATAAACAAGCCTTAAATACTGGTAGCCATGGAAAAAGCAGCCAATTCTGGGGTCAGCTGGAGTGGCCCAGCAGAGCACATGGAGGCATGCTCATCATTGTTGAGGTACTCCCACTCCCAGGCCTCCTCAGTGGACAGAGCCAGGAAATACATGTTTGTGTATATGCACAAGCGTCGCACATTTATATCTGTGTTCATTTCTGTGCCTATCTGTATTGAAATCTGTGAGCTCACACTGATACCTCCAATCCCAAATTTAAGAATTCACTCTAGTTTTCTCCTTTCCATATTTCTTTTCTTTTCTTTTTGAGATGGAGTCTATCTTTGTTGCCCAGGCTGGAGTGCACTGGCACAATCTCGGCTCACTGCAACCTCCGCCTCCCTGGTTCAAGCAATTCTCCTGCCTCAGCCTCCCGAGTAGCTGGGATTACAGGCGGCCACCACAATGACTGGCTAATTTTTGTATTTTTAGTAAAGACGGGGTTTTGCCATGTTGGCTGGGCTGGTCTTGAACTCCTGACCTCAAGTGATCCACTCACCTCGGCCTCCAAGTGTTGGGATTACAGGTGTGAGCCACTGTGCCCGGCCTCCTTTCCATATTTCTACCTCTTCTTTTCTGAGAGTGACACCCCTAGCTCCCATGATCTTTAATACATTTTCTTATTTGATCTTCCTTTTGTGCAACTAATTCCGCACAGCTACTGCTGGCCCCTCTCTCACAGACACTGGGCCCATTTCTCTTGATCTCTGATATATGACGCCGTCTATTGTCCTCTTCTTGTGGCTCAGGCTGTGGCTCCCCACATTGGTCTGATGACTGGGGTAAATGCTCCTTCACCCAACCTGAGCTGACACAAAATGTCAGGCCACGCTCTGCGTGGATATCCTCCTCACTGTGCTCAAGTTCTGATGGTCTATGCCACCAAGGATGCCCTTCTCATCCTGCCTGATAGGACACTATTACTGGTATGGACTTACATCCCTGTGTGGACTCCTCCTCCCACTGCCTGGGTTCCATGCTGGTCCCTCCTAGAACAATGCTTTCCTCCCCTGTCTTGTGACCCTCCTTCACCTAGCTCTGTTCCATGGTGGCTCTCTTTCCCCCGGTGCAGCTATGTTGCGCTGCCCAGCCTGAGGGTTTCAGACAGATGGAGTGATTCAGGAAGGAAAGGGAAAAAAAAAAAATGAAGGCAAGGGCAAGAGAAAACTAAATTTCCAATAGAAAAAAAGGAGACAAAGCATCTGCAGAAGAAAATTCTCAATCATGGGCTAACATCTGCTTCAACGTTTTCACCTCAAACCTCAAGCAAGCATAACCACAGAGAAGATCCGGAAATTGTTCATGAAATAATGAATCAAAATGTTTGAGGCTCAGGCCTTCCTCTCCCACTACAAATTCATAGGAATAACAGAAAAAAATACATTGATTTCAAATGTTTGTACTAGTGCCTAAAATATAGGAAGGGGGCCTTCAGAGAATGGAAAGCATGTGGAATCCCTAAAAGACAGAAGGTATATGTGGAAAAACTGAAAGACAATAAATTAAAGCTTTAGAAAAGGTAAAGGCAAAGGCAAGAGTGGCCATGCAGTTTCTCCATGCTTGGAGCTAGCTGGCCCAGGGACAGCAGGGCTGTGGGCTCCACAGGGCGCTGGTTGGAATATGCCCATAGGAGGAGCAGCCAGCTCTCTGCTGAGCTACACAGTTGGCAAGAGAGTGGCTGATGGCAGAGGGCTCTGTGATCCGCCAGGGCCTGGTGCCATGTGACACCCTTGCACAGCAAGGACCCTGCCCAGAGGACCACCCACAGAGGTCCCACCCTGACAGGCCACCTCACTGAAATGGAAGACCCAGAAGTTCCACTGTTGGTCGAATGTGTGCTTCTGAGAAAGGATGGAGAATGGAGGGAAGGAGCATGCAAGCATGAATGAGAGGATCTCCCATCATCAATGAGAGTTTTAATGAGATTCTTTAGAAAGAACTACAGTTTAAGACAGTTGACCAACAGCATCAAGACGAGTGAAAACAGATGGAACCCAAAATATGTTATGGCTGAAGTTAAACTGAATGAAGATACTGAAACTTGTTTTTTTTTTTTGAGGTGAGTTTTGCTCTTGTTGCCCAGGCTGCAGTGGCACGATCTCAGCTCACTGCAACCTCCACCTCCCGGGTTCAAGCGATTCTCCTACCTCAGCCTCCCAAGTAGCTGGGATTACTGGTGCCCACCACTGCACCCGGCTAATTTTTGTATTTTTAGTAGAGACAGGGTTTCACCATGTTGGCCAGGCTGGTCTTGAACTCCTGACCTCAGGTGATCCACCTGCTCTGGCCTCCCAAAATGTTGGGATTGCAGGCGTGAGCCACTGCGCCCTGCCAAAATACTGAAACATTTAAACAGGAAATAAAACCAATGGCTTACCCACCAAGGAGTAAGTCAGGGTGACTTCAGCTTTCTCAGCAACAACACTGATTGCAAAGAGAGAGTGGAGCCACAGCCCCAACTATCTGCAGAAGAATCTTTCTCAGCACAGAATCATAAACTCACCCCGATATTATCCAAGTGTTGTCTCCCCCCTCCCCTGCAATCCATGGAGTCAGGGACGTGGCACTCAATAGGCTAATGGGAAATCTAAAAACAAAGATAAGCACCCAAACAAGAACCACCAAGCTTTGGAGGAAACCAATAGCATGAAAAAGCATTCTTAAACTCTGCAAGCAGAAACCTGATAACCAAGGGAAAGACTTGAGAAATTAATATCCTCATTGGGTGGAGGAAGACATCATAGATACAAAAGAACAAGCCCTTATTAAAAAGCTATTTATGGATCTCAGAAAGGAATAATGATTGTCAAAATTAGAACCCAGTAGATGGGATGAATAGCAGAATGCACGTATAAAGCGCGGATTAGTGAGTGGAAATTTTGATGTGAAGAATCCTCCTGGAGTGTAGCACAAAAGGTCAGAGAAATGAAAAGCTTAAAGAAAATAAAAGAATGAGGCATTGATTCAGAAGTTCCAGTCATGGTTGACTGTGTATTCCTGAGAAAGAAATTGCAGAGATGGAGGCAGAAACATTCAAAGCATTGATGAGTTTTCCAGAGCTTAAAGAGACTCACTTGCCCTCAAAAGATGAAGGAAAACAGATGGAGCTTCACACAGGTCACAGCACAATCTCATAACTGATGAAGATAGAATACTTAAATATTTAAAGAGGAAAAGGAATCAACACATCACCTCCTAAAGAACAAGTTTCAGATTCACATCAGCTTTCTCAGCATCAACACTGAGTGCAAGGAGAAAATGGAGCAACACTCCCAATGCTCTGAGAGAAAGCAAATGTGAGCATTGAATGTTATACTACCCCAAATGTCATTCAAGTGTAAGTACAAAGTGAAAGGCATTCTTTTAATTCAAAATTTAGTCTACATCAAAAGTCTCTGACTGTAACTCTGGGAAATTAACTCTATGACAAAGGAAAACAAATCCAGGAGAATGGCACAAGACGTAGTGATGAGTACAGATGCCACTAACATTTATTATTATGACTGAATAAGATTTTCCTGTAAAATATTTATATTTCTTTTTTTCTTTTAGACAAGGTCTCTCTCTGTCACCAGGCTGGAGTGCGGTAGCTGGATCATGGCTCACTGCAGGCTGCACCTCCCAGGCTCAAGTGATCCTTCCACTTCAGCCTCCTGAGTAGCTGGGACTACAGGTGCATGCCACAATGCCCAGCTAATTTTTGTATTTTTTGTAGAGATGGGGTCTCACTATGCTGCCCAGGCTGGTCTCAAATTCCGGGGCTCTAGCAATCTGCCTGCCTCAGCCTCACAAAGTGTTGGAATTACAGGCGTGAACCACTGCGTCTGGCCAAAATATGTATATTTCCATAAAATATGTCTATTTCTCAAACGATGGCAACATGGGAGGTTGCTGGAGACAGTGTATGGAGAAAAGCAACTTGGGCTAAAGTTCTTGCCGGATTTGAGGCCCAGGTGATACTGATTTGCTTCAGATGCTCCATAGGCAAAATAAAAATCTGTGTTAACATGTTGAGTACTAGAAGAAAAGCAATGAGGTATATAACGTCTAGGTAAATTAGAAACTACATTCAGCTAACACAGAAATCTAAAATACAGTGAGTCAAACAAATTAGAGGTTTGGTTTACATCACCTAAAAGAAATCTGAGAGTGGACAGTCCAGGCTCAGTGGACAGCGCCATGATGTCATCACGGAACTAAGCATCTACAGTTTCCGCACCACCTCCCCACCATGTTGGGGAGGTAACCCATGTCCTCATGCTCTCAAAGTGGTTACCAGAGTGCTGGCCATCACGTTCACATTTTAGGGAAGAAGAGGGTTAAGGCGAAATGGGAAAAAGGCCCATTTGAGCCCAGCCTGGCTCCTTAAAGAGGTGTCCCAGAAGGCCCACCCAGTGACTCCTGCTGACATCTCATTGGCCAGCGAATATCACGTGACCACTCCTGTCGCAAGGGCCGAGAAACGCTATTCCTTTAATTGCGCATGTTGCCAACCCCAATAAAATCAGTTCTTTTTAATGATGAAGTGGGACTCAGTATGGGTAAGCAACTCACAATATCTGACACAATTTCTAAAACAGTAGGAAGAAAAAGACCTCACCCATCTCAAAACTCACTGGAAACCTAGTTAATCCAACAAAAGACAGGACAATAAAAATAAATCTTAAGATAAATGATAGATTTAGAGTACAAAATAATATAGCAATAAGCCAGCTATATTAGGAATCAGTAAATGCAAATTAGTAATACCCACCTATTAGAAAATGAGACTTCTGACTAGGCACAGTGGCTCTCACCTGTAATCCCAGTGCTTTGGGAGGCCAAGGTGGGAGGATCACTTGAGCCCAGGAGTTCTAGACCAGCCTGGGCAACATAGCAAGATCCCATCTCTAAAAAAAATACAAAAATTATCTGGGCATGGTGGTATGTGCCTGTGGTCCCAGCTACTGGGGGGCTGAGGTGGGAGGATCACTTGAGCCCAGAAGGTTGAGGCTGCAGTGAGCTGTGATCATGCCACTGCACTCCAGCCTTGGTAACAGAGTGAGACCCTGTCTCTGAGAAAGAGAGAGAGGAAGAAAGAGAGAGAGAGACTCTCAAGCTAGGTTAGACAGATCGTGCTTGTGGTGGACGTGGAGATGCACCATTCAGACTCCCCTTCAACAGAGGACTTGTTGTATCAGCTCCTGGGAGTGCTGACTGCAGCTGTCAGCTCCTTCAGGTACTGCTTCAGCTGCAGAAAGCCTGCTTGCCCAAGGTCAAGCCCTTCCAGATGCCACCCACAATGACTGATCCAGATGAATGGATAACCACCTGACCACTGCATTCAAATTGAGCAACTCTGCCAGGTCATTTCAGCATCAGAGCTTCCTATGGTACTTGATAAAGATAATAAGGGAATACTATGAACAAGTAAGTATACATACATTAAATTAATGAAATGGATCGATTCCTTGAAAACAAAAAACTACTATACCAAAAGTTATCCAAGATGAAATAAATAACTGGAGTCATTCTATAGCTATTTAAAAAACCTTCTAGATAGATTTATTGGCAACTTCTACCAAATATTTTACAAATAATACCCATTCTACATAATATTTTCTGCAAAATAGAAGAGGAGAGACACTTCTCAATTCATTTTATGAGGCCAACATTATCCTGACATTAAGACCAGACAAAGATAGCGTAAGAATAGAAAACTATGGACCAAGGCCGGGCCTGGTGGCTCATGCCTGTAATCCCAGCACTTTGGGAGGCCGAGGCGGGTGGATCACCTGAGGTCAGAAGTTCGAGACCGGCATGGCCAACATGGTGAAACCCCGTCTCTACTAAAAATACAAAAATTAGCCGTACGTGGTGGGTACCTGTAATCCCAGCTGTTCAGGAGGCTGAGGCAGGATAAATGCTTGAACCCAGGAGGCAGAGGTTGCAGTGAGCTGAGATCGTGCCACTGCATTCCAGCCTTGGTGACAAGAGTGAAACTCTGTCTCAGAAAAAAAAAAAAAGAAAGAAAACTGTGGACCAATATACTTCATGAACATAGAAGCAAAAAATTTATTAACAAAATATTAGCAAATCCAATTTAGCAGAAAGTATACAATATTACAGTCACATATTGCTTAATGATGGGGATATGTTCTGAGAAATGCATCATTAGGTGATTTCATCATTGTGGGAACAACATAGAGTGTGCTTACATACATGTAGATGGTGTAGTTTTCTACATAACTAGGCTATAGAGAAGGGATACAGCCTATTGCTCCTAGGCTGCAAACCTGTACAGCATGTTACTCTGCTGGATACTTTAGACAATTATAACACAATGGTAAGTGTCTGTGTATCTAAACATAAAAAAAGTACAGTAAAAATATAGTATTATAGCATTCTGGGACCACTGGTGTATATGTGACTGAAATACTGTTATGTAGCGCATGACTATGTATTACACACACAGCACAACATGACCTAGTGGGCCTCATTTCAGGAATGCACAACTTCAATATTTCAAGAATGCACAGTTTCAATACTTGAAAACCAACCATTGTAACTTACATGATTAATTTAAAGGGGGAAAACCACATGGTTATATCATTTGAAGTACAGAAAACATTTGACAAAATTCAACATTTGTTCATAATAAAAACTCTCAGCAAATTAGGACTAGAAGGGAATTTTCTCAACCTGATAAAGTTTATCTACAAAAATCCTACAGCTAACATCCTACTTAATAGAGAAAGATGAAATGCTTTCCACCAAGGTGGGGAACAAGGCAAGGGTGTTTTCTCTTGCCAGTCCTGTTTACTAGAGGTTCC
This sequence comes from Pongo abelii, assembly GCF_028885655.2. Taxonomy (NCBI): domain Eukaryota; kingdom Metazoa; phylum Chordata; class Mammalia; order Primates; family Hominidae; genus Pongo; species Pongo abelii. The sequence continues at coordinate 102,484,669 of NC_085928.1, forward strand.
TGCCAGAAAAAGAAATAAAGATATACAGATTGGAAACAAAAAAATAAAACTACCCCTATTCATAATCAACAGGATTGTCCATGTAGGAAATCCCAAGGAATCTACAAAATGAAAGCCAGAAATCTTCTAGAATAGATAAGATAATTGAGCAACATTGTAGGAAACAAAGTTAACAGAAAATTCAGTCATGTTTCTATACACTAACAATTGGAAACTTAAATATAAAAGGCAGTCCTATTTACAATAGTTCCATAAAATGAAATTCTTAAGTGTAAATCTGATGAAGCATGTAAAAAATCAATATTTGGAAAACTAAAAAACACTGACAAAAGAAACCAAAGAAGGCCTAAATCAATGGAGAAACATATTGTGTTCACAGATTGAAAGACTCAACAAAGTAAAGATGTTAATTATACACAAATTGATCTATAGATTTAATGTAATTCCAATCAAAATGCCAGAAAGATTTTTATAGATATAGACAAGCTGATTTTAAAATTTATGTGGAAAATTCAAAGAATTAGGATAGCCAGAGCACTTCTGAAAAAACCAATAAATTTAGAGTAATCATATTATTTAATTTTAAGACTTATTATAAAGCTGCAGTAACAATTAAGACTGTGGTATTGGTAAAGGGATAGACACATAGATCAATGAAATAGACTAGACAGTCCAGAGATAGATTCACACAAACAAGGCCAATCATTTTTTGAAAAAGATACAAAGGGATTCCAATGGAAAAAGGACAGTCTTTTCAACAAATGGTCAAATAACTGGAAATTCATATGCAAGAAAAAGAACCTCAACCTAATCCTCATATAAAAATTAATTCAAAATGAATCATGGCTATAAATGTAAAACATAACTATAAAACCTTAGCAGATAACATATAAGAAAATCTTTATTATCTAGAGTTAGAAAAGGAGTTCTTAGATATGACAACAAATGTGAAATTCATAAAGGAAAAAAATTTATTAATTGGACTTCATCCGTGAAAGATACTGTTAAGAAAATGAAAATATAAGCCACCTAATGGGAGAAAATATAAATCACATACCTCACAGATAATTTTTACCCATAATATATAGAGAACTCTCAAAATTAATTAGCAATTGTAATGGTTAATGCATGTGTCGACTTGACTGGGCTAAAAGATGCCCAGATAGCTGGTAAAACACAATTTCTTGGTGTGTCTGTGAGGATGTTTCTGGAAGAGATTAGCATTGAAATTGGTAGGCTGGGTCAATGAGGTTGCCCACACCAATGTGGTGGCCAGTATCCAATTTGTTGAGAGCCTAAATAGAACAAAAAGGTGGAAGAAGTGTGAATTCACTCTCTTTTCTTGAGCTGGGACATTCACCTTCTCCTACAGAGCTCCTGGTTCTCTGGCTTTCGACTTTGGGACTTGCACCAGAGGGCAGTCCTCCCTTTCCCACCCTTCCAACTCCAGCCAAATTACATCACCAGCTTTCCTGGTTCTCCAGCTTTCAGAGAGCAGATTGTGAGACTTCTCAGCCTCCATAGTTGCAGTGAGCCAATCCCATGATAAATCTATTTCTATCTCTACCTCCTATTGGTTCTGTTTCTCTGGAGAACCTCAGTGAATACAGTAATAAACAGCCCATTAAAATATGGCCAAAGACTTGAGCGGACGCAGTACTAAAGAAGATATATGGATACCAACTAAGCACATGAAAAGATGCTCATCACCATTAGCCATTAGAGAAACGAGTTAGTAAACTTTTCCAGTAAAGGATTAGATACATAGTAAACATTTCCAGCTTCATGGGCTGAGAGGCAAAATTGATGATATGACGTGTATACATAGTTATATAGCAAGAGAGAAAACAAGTTTCCACAAATTTTTATTGATGAAATTAAAGATATAATAAAAATTGAATAAGTTTTGTAATACAGGTGGACTAATGAAAACAATGCATTTTTTAGGGGGCAGAAGGACAATGTTTAGTTTAATTAGGGCTGAAAGTTAGTGTTTCCTGTCATCAAAATCAGTTGCACATGCTTATATGTGATGAATTTTATATATTTCATCTTTGCAATGTCTTTTTACACGTAGAGGCACTGTGTAAAATATTTGGTACTGCCAAATACTAATATGAATCTGATATGGTTTGGATCTGTATCCCCACCAAATCTCATGTTGAATTGTAATTCTCAATGTTGGAGGTGGGGCCTGGTGGGAAGTGATTGGAGCATGGGGGTGGTCCTTCATGAAGGATTTAGCACCATCCCCTTGGTGCTGTTCTTGTGATAGTGAGTTCCCATGAGATCTGTTTAAAAGTGTAGCACCTCCCCCGCCTCCTCCCTGCGACCCTTCCTCCTGCTCCAGCCATGTGAAGTGCCAGCTTCCCTTTCATCTTCTGCCATGATTGTAAGTTTCCTGAGGTCTCCCCAGAAGCCAAGCAGATGCTGCCATGCTTCCTGTACAGCCTGAAGAATCATGAGCCAATTCGACCTCTTTTCTTTATATGTTACCCAGTCTCAGGTATTTCTCTATAGCAGTGGAAAAATGAACTAATATAGAATCCATGAACATATGACTTTGATTGAGAATATTCTTCACTTGGGAGATATTTATAGAGTTCTATTAGATTCTTCTTTTGACATTTGCCTGTACGCATGTCATTACATTGTTGATTAACTACTTCCAGTTGAAGTTCAGGTGGTCGCTACTCAATTGCTTAAATAAATATATTTAGAAATGTTGAAATTCCCCTTGTACTTGCATAGAAGTCTGAAATGCACGTGCTACTGGAACTACAGTTTGAGTTCAGAAAAGATACTCCCTGCAAATTTGTGTGGGAATGGATATCTCACTTTGTGTTTTAACTTTTGACAGCTCGGGAAGTACTTAGAGCAGCTTAACATTACTTGTGATTCAACATTGTTGCCAACTTGACTTTACCATAGTATAGATATTATGTATAAGTTTTGTTTTGCCCTTTAACTTCAGGTTTAATTCATTAAGGAACATAAAGACTGCAGCAAAAACTTATTTCTAGTGCTATTCAGTGTTTGATAATAGTAGTTAAAGGCATTTTTCTCATTCAGAAAAATTTCAATCTCGACCTTTAAAGTTCTCAGTAAAACCTTACCATTGCTAAGCTATGGAACTGCTTTGTGGTTGGGCAAGTCAGCAAATTCAGCTTCTATTTCTAAAAAAAGTTCATGGAACTGATGATGGTTGAGTCAATGATGCCATGTGAAGTCTACCACTGACACCACTGGTTCAGTAACAGGATTGATTCCAATGTTTTCCACAAAGTACCTAGAGATGAATGATACAATGAATAACCATAGGTTTTAAGCACCTACATTTTCATAAACTTTGTTTTTTCAACTAAGCCTTTGTTGGGCCTCACACATATTTTCACTACTATCAGATTTATCACATCTTGGTAGATTCCATTTCAGGCTGTGTTGAATTAGCATTTTCTCAATTTCTTCAACAAATGTTCTCATCCATGTTTGTTTCATACACATAGAAGTTAATTTCTGTCACTTCAAACTTGGCAGTTACCCTTCAATAAGCAACAGCCAAGCTGTATTGGTACATCTGTCAACTCATTAAGAGCCAAGAAAAACCACTTGAAATCATTTGCCTTGTTGTTTAATTGGCTATTGATATTGTTACTCATGTCTTTGACTTTTTGAGCAGTTATTCTCATTGAAAGGCTAACAATGGGCTGGGCATGGTGGCTCACATCTGTAATCGCAGCATTCAGGAGATTGAGATGGGCAAATCACCTGAGGTCAGGAGTTCAAGACCAGCCTGGCCAACATGGTGAAACCCTGTCTGTACTAAAAATACAAAAATTAGCCGGGTGTGGTGGCACATGCCTGTAATCCCAGCTACTCGGGAGGCTGAGTCAGGAGAATTGCTTGAACTTGGGAGGTGGAGGTTGCACTGAGCTGAGATCACACCACTGCACGCCAGCCTGGGTGACAGAGCTACAGTCTGCCTCAAAAAAAAAAAAGAAAAAGGCTAATAATGTTTATTTTTTCTGGACACATTTCTTCAGCTGTTGCAATCAAATATGATTTAATTAACTCACTACTGGTAATAACCTTTCCCTGCTTGGCTAACAAATGAGCAACTTGGTAACCTATTTTGCTTGCAGTCTCATTTGGATTTTTTAGTTTTTGTAAAGAAATTCCACTGTGAAGAGATATGCCACTTAAAATGTTTAACTTTGATGATTATTAACTTCTTGCAAGTTAAGAATATTGTGGAGTGCTTAGTCTGGTAATGTTGATGTATAACATTGTGTTCTTTTAGCACAGCTATAGTGTCATTGCATAATGGACACAATGCTTTGCCATTGTCTTAAAAGTGCGACATTTAAAGTCTGCTTTTCTCTTTTCTTCTTATTTTGATGTGATGGGCATGCACTGGTAATTAAAAAATAGGTCACAGTACAGCAGTATGTGTGGTGCACAAAACACTGTTTAGCTATAACTGCACCTCTGTGATTTTTGTTGGCTGAGCAGCAGTGGAAGTGAGGAGAGTGCCGTGTATGGTCCCCTTCAACAAATATTTAACTCTGTCATTGTAGTGCAAATGTGGCTATAGACAATATATAAGCAAATAAGCATGGTAGTGTTCCAATAAAACTTTATAGACAAAGAAATTTGAATTTTGTATAATTTTCATGTGTCATGAAATCATATTCTTTGAGTTTTTCCAATCACTGCAAAATGTACAAAGTATTCTTTGCAGGATGTACAAAAACAGGCAGGCAGTGGGCTCTATTGACCTACCAGTTGTAGAATGCCCAACCATGCCCCAAGTCAGTGTCCATTACACAATGCTGAGTCCCTAACAGGAACCAATGTGTGGAATGATAGTGGAACTGTGACTACCCCTCAAGTTATTCACTTGGAAATTTATGCATTCTGTCCCTGTAAGTTCAGGCTCCATCTGACTGGAGGTACTAGATTCTAGGGAGGAAAGACATTTATCAGGGGTCACAGTAAGAGTCTCGCTAAACATAAAGCTATGGCTGTGACCTGGTCACTTTATCCTCCTTATGCCAAGAGACAAGCAGTCACTGTATAATGAAAGGAGTCACTCTGTTGGCAGGAATAATTAACACTGATCATTAGGAGAAGATGCACTGCTGCTACACTAGGTGGGGGTGAGCAGGAAAGACTATGAAAGTGGCTCAGATGATTCACTGGAAAATTTCTTGGTGCTTCACTGCCTAGGTGTAATGGTAGATTAACCCATACAGCAATCATAACCTGAGAATTATAGCCAGAGAATTATAGCCAGGGATAAGAGTCTGGATCACCACTGCACCCACTTCCCTTCCCCTTACTGGCAGCCTGTGTAGACAGCAGAGATGCAAGTCAAACAGGAAAGGAATCTAGAAAGGGTAGTGGATGAAGGGGAAAAGGTGTGTGACTGATGGTCTCAAAGTAAATGATGGGCCTGTAACTTATCCTTTTGACCCTTTTCTTTTTTCTTCAGGAGTACACATGCAGGTTTATTAAACATAAGTAAACTTGTGTTATTGGGGTTTCTTGTACATTTTGTCACCCAGATAATAAGCCTATCACCCATAAGTTATTTTTCTTGATCAGAAGTCTCCCTGCTCCCACCGTCCACCCTCCAATAGGCCCCAGCATCTGTTGTTCCCCTCTACGTGTCCATGTGTTCTCACCATTTAGCTCCCACTTATGAGTGAGAACATATGGTATTTGGTTTTCTGTTCTTGTGTTAGTTTGCTAAGGATAATGGACTCCAGCTCCATCCATGTTCCTGCAAAAGACATGATCTCATTCTTTTTTATGGCTGCATAGTATTCCATGGTGTATATTTATGTACCACATTTTCTCAGTCTACCATTGATGGGCATTTATGTTGTAAGGAATATAAATCATTCTATGATAAAGACACATGCATATGTATGTTTATTGAAGCACTATTCACAATAGCAAAGACATAACCCTTCTCTTTTAAGTTTTCCCAGGAGACAAGACCAACCAGAATCATTATTTTTAAATGGTGAACATTTACTATGGGAAGCAAGTAGATATGAGTGGCATAAAGGGTTGGGCTGCAGTGGATTTGCAGATGTAGTAGATCCTTTCTTCATAGCTGGTGATTCATCCCACATCTCTTGGGAATATTGGCTGCTGCTGGGTCACTGCTGTCATCCATTGGGAATTGTCTTTGGCCACAGGGAAGAGATTTGACCAAGATTATGTCCTCTCCTAAGGGGAATCCTGCAGCCAATCACTGGCTTGTGGTTGGTATTATAGGTTGAAGTGTATCCCTCCTAAAAGATATGTTGAAGTCCTAACCCTCAATACCTCAAAAAGTGACCTTATTTGGAAATAGAGTTTTTGCAGATGTAGTTAATAAGATGAAGTCATTGGGTGGGCCCTAATCCAATATGATTAGTGTCCTTATATTAAGAGGAAAGTTGGACACAGGCACAGATGTGCACAGGGGGAAGAATATGTGAAGACACAGGGAGAATGCCATGTGAAGACAGGATTGGAGCGATGTGTCTACATGCCATGGAACACCATGGGGGATGCCAGCACATCCCCCAAAGCTAGGAAGAGGAAAGGAAAAGTCCTTTTCCTACAGGTTTCAGGAGCATGGCCTTGCTGACACGTTGATTTTGGATTTCTAACCTCCAGAACTGTGAGCCAATGAAACTTCTGTTGTTCTAATCCCCTGTCTTAGTTTGTCCAGGCTGCTATGAGAAAATACTATAAGGCTGGGTACGGTGGCTCACGCCTCTAATCCCAGCACTTTGGGAGGCCAAGGTGGTTGGATCACTTGAGGTCAGGAGTTCAAGACCAGCCTGGCCAACATGGTGAAACCCCGTCTCTACTAAACATACAAAAATTAGCTGGGCGTAGTGGTGGACACCTTTAATCCCAGCTACTTGAGAGGCTGAGGCATGAGAATCACTTGAACCCAGGAAGCGGAAATTGCAGTGAGCTGAGATCACGTTACTGTAGTCTACCCTGTGTGACAGAGCGAGACCCTGTCACAAAATAAAAATAAAAAAAGAAGAAAGAAAGAAAGAAAGAAAAAGAAAAAGAAAAATAAATCACATTCTGTTTCACCTTCTTCCTCCCTGCTCCCCCTTTCTCTCTCAGACTCCAAGTCCCCATGCTTCCCCTCTCTCTTCCCCCTTCAGGTTTCTTCCTCCCTCCCTTCTTTTCTTTCCTTCCTCCCTTCCTTCCACAGGGTCTTACTGTGTTGCCCAGGCTGGAGTGCAGTGGCACGATCTGCAGCCTTGATCTCCTGGCCTCAAGTGATCCTCCCTCTTCTGCCACCCAAAGTGGTGGGATTACAGGGAGCACCACTGTGCCCGACCCCTCCAGGTTTCTTTATTTCTCCTTCCCCTGACTTCCCCGTGTCATCCTTCTCCTCCAGTCCCAAAGTGCCCAGCCTCCTCACCTCAGATCTGGGACTTTCAGCACCAGCCCATGTCCATTCCACGCCCATGCCCACCCTTACCAGGGTAGAGGGGACAGAGGAGGGAATGACAGAATTTGTCTCCAGGAATGCAGACCCTGGGGGCTCCAGGTCACCTCAGAGAGGTGAGCTATGAGTAGATAGTCCATTCATTCATCCACTCATTATACATTCAGTGAACAATTATTTTTCACCTACTATGTCCTGGTATTGTGCAGCCTCTGGGGTCACAAACATGAGGAATGCTCAGCCTCTGCCCTCTAGGAACCAGTGAGAAAAGGGGCCAGTCAGCAAACAGGTGACTGCATAAGATCAGGTGAGGACCACAGGTGGATACAGATCAGGTGGAGACCTTTAAAGGAGGCCGCGGGGATTCCCAAGGTGCAGGATCCACCAAGTAAACTCCTGGGTCCTCCTGGGAGGCTGCTGTGCCAGGGGCTGCATGTGAGGGTCACTTATCTGGGGATGGGGCTGGGGCTGCTGCAGAAGAAATGCCGGAGGCAGGGGCTGAGGGTTGCCTTAAAACAGCCCATTCCCAGGAGACCTGCGTTTCCTCCTCTGCAGGCCGTGGGGCTGGGAGCACATGCAGAGGGCTGGTCCCACTGGGACCCTCACTGAGTCCTGCTTTCTTCTCCCTTTTCCAGCCCTCCTTCAAAGGGCCTACTGAGAACCTCTGGATGAAACTCTGGTAGAGGAGGTGGAGAATGGTGGGGGTGGGATGGGAGAATGGTACCCCAGGATGCTGGTACTTCTGTGCTCAGCGCTCACCCACAGTGGCCCTGAGGGGCCTGTGTCTTGCTCCCTGTGCTGCATCCCTTGCCCCAGCTCCAGGAAGCTCACTCCACCATGCTCGCCCCAGCCCCCTCACCCAGTGCACTTTCCAACTTCCCCTTGGAAGGCATCTCCCTCTGCTCCTCAGCCCCTGGGGTGCCTCCTCGCTGCCCGCTAGCTAAAGGCTGAGCTGGTTCTAGTAGCACTCAAGGCCCAGCACCCACCCTGCTTCTAGGGTCACCTCATCCACCAATGCCCCAGCCCCTGAGCCTCTTTCCTGTCTGGATCTCCCTCCTTTCTGGACTCCAGCCCCCTTGTTCCACTGGGCTCTAGTAATGGGATCTTTCCTGTGCCCTTGGAGTACAGGGACCTTTATCCTTCTAACACCCAAACACACTTGGATCCTAGTATGATGATCTCTGTGTTATAACTGAGATGGGTAGAGGTATTTAAATCAGCTTTTAATGAGGCATAATTTACATACATATAACATATATCCATCTTAGATGTACATTTCATTGATTTTTTGGGGACAAGTTTATACACCTGCGCGACCATCTTGGCGACCAAAATACAGAACATTCTAGGCTGGGTGTGGTGGCTCATGTCTGTAATCCCAGCACTTTGGAAGGCCGAGACAGATTGCTTGAACTTAGGAGTTCGAGACCAGCCTGGGCAACACGGTGAAACCTTGTCTTTACAAAAAATACAAAAATTAGCTGGGTGTGGTGGCTATTCTGGAGGTTGAGGTTGGAGGATTGCTTGAGCCCAGGAGGTTGCGGCTACAGTGAGCCATGATCATGCTACTGCACTCCAGCCTAGGTGACACAGCTAGACCCTGCCTCACGAAAAAAAGAAAAAAAAAAAGAAAAAGAAAGAAAGAAAAAAACTAGAACATTCCATTACCCACATAGTTCCCATTCAGTCTCCATCTCAAAGTCTGGGCAACCACTGTTGTGTCCCCATTGACGACAGCTGTCCCCACTGCAGTGCACACACATGGATTCACAGTGTGCTCTCTTCAGAGTCTGGCTTCTTTTGCTTGGCTAATTTTTTAAGATTCAGGATGGAGGTTTTTTAGCGGGATTTTTCTAGAAACAATAACCAGAAGCTTTGGGAAAACATGGAGATGCTGGGGTCTGCATGATGTGGTGGTTTAGAGCCAAGTCTCAGGGTGGAGCAGAGCTGGGACCAAATGCTAGCTCCACAGCTGACCAGCTATGAAACAGGGTGACATGAGCCAGGCATGATCTCTGCACCTCCATTGCGAAGTGGGGCTAATATCACTGCATTGCTATTACCATGGACAGGAATGTGGTGACTAGTGGCTTGATTCAGGAGCCAGACTGATGGAGGCACTAAATTGACAGAGGTCTCCCAGGGTCCTGGCCAAGATCTTTATCTTCAAATAGGTGCTTCCTGCTCCTTCCCTGTCCTACACATTGTACCCCACTATTTCCCCATCTCCCACCTCATTGCTGTCTTCCCCACTCCCTCATTCCATTAACTTCAAACCGACACCCCCGCCATCCTCAAAGCACCTCCTCCTTTTCCCTACATTCCCCCTACAGATCCACATCGGCCTGTCCTATACTCACCCTACACATTCCCAGTGCACTCCTCAGTGACCCTGGAGGCTGTGCTTCACCATGTCCTGCTGGGTCTTCAGAGGCTGCAATCAGGCAGAAAGGGGCCCTGCTTCTGCAGTGGCCACCCTCATCTATCTGATCGTGGCCTTGAGGTGCTCAGGGACAGAGGAAGACAGGAGAGCACTTGAACCCATTTGAGCTTTGGATGGAGCCCAGGCTAGTCCTGGGGGCCTCATGGAGTTTTCTGGCCTGTGTGTCCTGTCCTCTCAGGTGCCTAAAAACAGACTGACCTGCAGATAGGTCAGACATAGGGGGCTTAGCGACAGTGAAGGAGTTTTTCGTGTCCCTCCAATTCCACCGTCCTCATCAGAGATATTGTTAGTTTTTGTGTACATCCTCCTATTCCCCCTCTTTAAGATAATGCCTTTACAGCACATGTGTATAAATGTGTGTTTATATTGGGATCAGCTTGCCTTTCATCTTGATTTGATTCACTTACAAAATCTTGTACTTTTCTATATCTGTACATAGAGAGCAAACCCATTCTAATAATTATTAGGAATACCAGTGTTTAAAGGAACTGAAAGGCATTTAATGAATACCAGCCAGATTTTAATGAGCAGCATTATATACCTTTGTGTCAATGGGTCAGTACTTGGGGTCTTCTAGGTTTTCCTTAGAAGAGGCTCATATGCTGGAAGCTGTCCTGGTGCCTGCATCACAGGTGCCCTTGTGACATCACAGGTCCCGCCCTTCCTCCACTCTTCCTATTGGAGTCCTGATCGGAGGAGTGCGGGCCGGAGGGTGATGGAACCATCTAGCCCCTAATCATGGGTAATTTAGTAAAGTCCAGACCTGTGGAGATTTTATGACCTGTCCCCAGTCAGATGTTTTGTAAGAGGTAGTCAGAAGCACACTAGCTTTCTGAGAGGGGAGAGTAAGTTCCCCACAGTTACTCATGACAGGACCCCCGCCTCCATGTTTGAAGTCCTAGAGAAAGCCAGGAAGCTGTCTAGAAACAGTGAGAATGGTGTTTGACTTGGCACCTAGCAGTGGGAGAGCACCTTTCACTTTCTTCCCTATTTTCCCCCAAACACTCTGATTCCAGAAGGATGGCAAGCTGTTTTAAATGATCATCAAAGATAATGATGAAATCACATCGATAGAACAGAGCTGGAAGGAACAAATGGGAGAAGAGGGAAGCGACTCCACCTCCAACACCCTCACCCCTACCAGGCCACACCCTTACCCATAACTCCATGAGTGGCTGGGTCCAGAGAGCCTTAACTAGTGACATCTCTGACCCCTGTGGTCCAGCAGAGTGACTCAAAGATCTATGATGCTGTAATTTATTGTACAAAGAGTGGCTTCAGTGAGGGAAACAGGCACCTGTCCTCATTACCTGACATCAATCAGGGTGTCCCAGAAAAACTGGGGTGAAATGTCAGGGTATGCAGAGCTGGAATGAATGGGGATTGGCTGTCTCTTGCCCCCATTTTCTTGTCAGGCAGAGAGATGTGAGTCTGGCTGAGATACAGAGTGGAGATTGTGGCCAGGAGTGGGGCAGAGGAGTGTGATCCCAGACCACATAGGGCTGGGGGCTGCAAGTGGGGACTGTGGGGAATGCAGGGACCAAGGGGCAAAATGTGTGTTAGTGTGTGGAGTGTGCATGTTTGTACAGATGCATGCATAGCTGAAGTTCAAGCTGTTCACAATGTGTGTGAGGTGGAGGAATCTGTTACCACTTTGGTGAAGAGGAGGGAACACAGCAGCTTGTGGGTTTGACTTGAAGTCAGAGTAAAGAGAGCAGGAGGAGCAAAGGACACCACTTCTCCAGCAGGTGGGAGGGCTCTGAAGGGAAGAGTCATGAATCCCAGGTAGATGGCAGCTCTTTTACCTCTAAGTCACAGTGTTCTTGCTCTAGACTGGCCAGCAAGGTCCATGGAAAATGGGGTGAGGTAGCTAGGGCAGATGTACACCTATTTTGCAGATGGGGACATTGAAACTCAGAGGTCAAGTGAGGTGAGCACGTCCACTAACCTGTGGGTGGCAGAGGGGGGACACCTACCTGGTCTCCTGGGTTCAGCTGTTGCCCTGCCCAGTGCTGAACTTTAGAGGAAGGAGCCATCATTGATAGAGGATCAGGGCCCCTTCCTGGCATACCCTGAGTGTGTCTGTTTTCTCTTGTAAGGCCCAGAAGAGAAGACCATCATGACAGAAAGGTCTGCAGCTGTTTTCATCCAGGCCTGGTGGCGGGGCATGCTGGTGCGACGCACACTGCTGCATGCAGCCCTCAGGGCTTGGATCATTCAGTGCTGGTGGAGGCAGATGCTGGAGAAGCTGCTGGCAAAGAGGCGGAGGATGGTGTTGGAGTTCTATGTGCAGCAGGAATGGGCAGCAGTCAGGCTGCAGTCCTGGGTCCGCATGTGGCGTGTCCGCCAGCGTTACTGTCGTTTGCTCAACGCTGTCCGCATCATCCAGGTCTACTGGCGCTGGCACAGCTGCCATTCCCGTGTCTTTATTGAGGGTCACTACGAACTCAAAGAAAACCAACTTAATATTCAACTTGAAGTCTCTTTGGGCTCACAGGCTTGTAAGGTGCAACAATGCATACCCCTTCCATTAAAAGAATGACCAGGTCTGCTGTATCTGTGTCCCCAGCTCTCTTCGTCAGATGTATTTTCAGGAGGTCATTGTTTAAGATAATGATGGGAAATACTAGGCATGTCACAAGTCAGCTGTGAGGAATCAGCAGGGGTTGTCTTGGGTTCCATGTGGGGAAGGATTCTGAGAGCTGTCTGAGATGAGTAGGATCTGTGATTGATTAGCAATGTCTGCCATAGGTAGAAGAGTTGGGGTTTCAGGGTCACCAAGTTAACCAACTCTAGGGAGACTATGTAAATGGAACCCCCTGTGGTTGTGCAGCATGGAAGACTGTGTCATCCTTTGCTATTCATTCATTCATTCATTCATTCATTTATAGAGACTGGGTCTTGCTCTGTTGCTCAGGCTGGAGTATGGTGGTTCAATCACAGTTTCCTGCAGCTTCCAACTCTTTCCTGCTCCCTTAGTCTCCTGAGTAGCTGGGACCACAGATGCCCACCACCACACCTGGTTAATTTTTAAAAAAATTCTTGTAGAGATGGGGGTCTAACTATGTTGCCCAGGCTGGTCTCAAACTCCTGGCTTCAAGCAGTCCTCCTGTCGTGGCCTTTGAAGTTGCTGGGATTACAGGTGTGAGCCACTGTGCCCAGCCTTTTAAAATAAATTTTAAAGATTTATTTTAAACATGGTGTTAAAATATACATAACATAAAATTTACTATTTTAACCATTTTAGGTGTATAGTTCAGTGGCATTAAGTGCATTTACATTGTTGTGCAACCATCACCACCATCCATCTCCAGAACTTCTTTCATCTTGCAAAACTGAAACATTGCACCCATTAAACAATTACTCCCTAGTCCTCCCTCCCCTAGCCCCTGACAACCACCATTCTACTTTCTGTCTCTATGAATTTGACTACTCGAAGTACCTCCTATGAGTGAAATCATACAGTACTTCTCATTTTGTGACTGGCTTATTCCACTTAGCATAATGTCTTCAAGAGTCGTCCATATTGTAGCATGTGTCACATTTTCCTTCCTCAGGCTGAATAATATTCCATTATATGTATATGCTACATTTTATTCATTCATCTGTGGATGGACACTAGGATCCTTTCACCTTTTGGAGATTTGAATAACGCTGCTATGAACATGGATGTGCAAATATCTCTTCAAGACCCTACTTTCAATTCTTTTGGGTATATACCCAGAAGTGGAATTGCTGGATCATATGGTAATTCTATTTTTAATTTTTTTGTTTTGTTTTTGTTATTTTAAGAGACAAGTTCTCACTATGTTGCTCAGGCTGGAGTGCAGTTGCTATTCACAGGTGCAATCCCACTACTGATCAGCACAGGAATTTTGACCTGCTCCATTTCCAACCTGGGATGGTTCACTCCTACTAGGGAAACCTGGTGGTGCCCTGCTCCTAGGAGGTCACCATATTGATGCGAAACTTAGTGTGGACAACACATTAGCATAGTGCACTACCATACTGTTTTCCATAGCAGCTGTAACATTTTACATTGCTACCAGCAGTGCACAAGTGTTCCAATTTCTCCACCTTCTCATCAACACTTGTTATCTCTGCTTTTCTCGTAACAGTCCTTCCAATGGGTATGAAGTGGCATCTCAATATTTTTGATGTGTATTTCCCTAATGATTAGTGGTGAAAAACATCTTTTCATGTTCTTGTTGGCAATTTAATATTTTCTTTGGAAAAATGTCTATTCAAATTCTTTGCCCATTTTTGAATTGAGTTTTTTTGGTCCTGTTAGTGTGTTGTAGGATTTTAATACTTTATTGGATATATGATTTATAAAGATTTTTCTCCCATTCTATGGATTGCTTTTCACTCTGTTGTTTTTGTCTTTTGATGCAAAGATGTTTTAAATTTCTTTTTTCTTTTTAAGACAGAGTCACTCTCTGTCACCTGGCTGGAGTGTAGTGGCATGATCTCAGCTCGCTGCAACCTCCACCTCCCGGGTTCAAGCAATTCTTCTGCCTCAGCCTCCCGAGTACCTGCGATTACAGACATGCCACCATACCCGGCTAATTTTTGTATTTTTAGTAGAGATGGGGTTTCACCATGTTGGTCTCGAACTTCTGGCCTCAAGTGATCTGCTTGCTTCAGCTTCCCAAAGTGCTGGGATTACAGACGTGAGCGACCGCGCCTGGTCAGAAGTTTAAATTTTGGTGTAATTGAATTTACCTATTTTTTTCTTTGTTGCCTGTTCTTTTGGTATCATATCCAAGAAGTCATCGCCAAATTCAGTGTTATGAAGGTTTTCCTCTATGTTTTCTTCTAAGAGTTTTATAGCTTCATATCTTACATTTAGCTCTTTGATACATTTTTAGTTCATTTTTGTATATGGTATAAGGTAAGGGTGCCTTTTCATTTTTTTTGCCTTTGGATATCCAGTTTTCCTATCACCATTTGTTGAAGGCTCTGTTTTTCCTTATTGAATGGACTTGGCACCCTTGTTGAAAATTATTTGACTATATCCATGAAGGTTTATTTCTGGTCTCTCTCTTCTATTCTACTGGCTTAAAGATCTGTCTAATATGCCAGTACCACGCTGATCACTGTAGCTTTGTAACAAGTTTTGAAATTTGGAAGTGTGAGATCTCCAAATTTGCTCTTCTTTTTCAGTATTATTTTGGCTATTTGGGGTCTCTTTAGATTCCATATAAATTTTAGGACAGGCGTGGTGGCTCATGCCTGTAATCTCAGCACTTTGGGAGGCCAAGGCAGGAGGATCACTTGAGGTCAGGAGTTCGAGATCAGCCTGGCCAACATGGTGAAACCCCATCTCTACTAAAAACACAAAAATTAGCCAGGTGTGGTATGGCACACCTATAATCCCATCTACTCAGGAGGCTGAGGCAGTAGAATCACTTGAACCCAGGAGGTGGAGGTTGCAGTGAGCCCAGATCACACCACTGCACTCCAGTCTGGGTGACAGAGTGAGACCCTGTCTCAAAAAAAAAAAAAAAATAATAATAGATTTTAGAACACATTTTTTTTCTTTTTTTCATACCTCTCTCTAGTTTTGGATAATTTCTCTATTTCTGCAAAAAATGTCATTGGGATTTTGATAGGGATGGCAATAAATCTGTAGATCCCTTTGGGTAGTACTGGCTTTTTAACAATATAAAGTCTTGTAGTCCATGCACACAGGATGTCCTTACATTTGTTTGTGCCTTCTTTTGTTTCTTTCAGCAACATTTTGTAGTTTTCAAAGTACAAGTCTTTCACTTCCTTGGTTAAGAGTATTCCTAAGTATTTTATTCTTTTTGATGATATTGTAAATGAAATTCTTTTTTTTTTTTTTTTGAGACGGAGTCTCGCTCCATTGCCCAGGCTGGAGTGCAGTAGCATGATCTTGGCTCACTGCAAGCTCTGCCTCCCAGGTTCATGCCATTCTCCTGCCTCAGCCTCCTGAGTAGCTGGGACTACAGGCACCCGCCACCATGCCTGGCTAATTTTTTGTATTTTTAGTAGAGACAGGGTTTCACTGTGTTAGCCAGGATGGTCTTGAACTCCTGACCTCGTGATCTGCCTGCCTCGGACTCCCAAAGTGCTGGGATTACAGGCGTGAGCCACCAGGCCTGGCTGAAATTGTTTTCTTAATTTCCTTTTTGGATTATTTATTGTTAGTGTACAGAAGTGCAACTGATTTAAATTTTTTTAAATTTAAAAAATTTTATTTATTAATTTCTCTAGTCTCTTATTCCTCAAATGCAACTGATTTTTGTGTGTGTTGATTTTGTATCCTACTACTTTGCTGAATTCATTTATTCTAAGTTTTTTTGTGTGTGTGTGTAATCTGCAGGGTTTACATATAAAATCATATTGTGTGTAAACAGAGATAATTTTACACCTTCCTTTCCAATCTGGATGCCTTTTATTTCTTTTTATTGCCTAGTTGTCCTGGCTAGAACTTCCAATACTATGCTGAATAGAAGTGGTGAAAGCAGTCATTTTGCTTTGTTCCTGATCTTAGAGGGAAAGCTTTCAGTCTACCACCATTGAGGATATGTTCTGTGGTGAGCAGGTCTGTGCAAACCTGTCCCCAAAGTCTGAGGAAACTGAGAGGTTGAAGAAAGAGGATGACAAATCCAGTTTCTTAGAAAGAAACATTTAATATGGCCTTACAAACAGAAGCCATGTCTGTGTCTCCGGTAGCAGCAAGATAAGATGGTGGATCCCTGCACCATCACCCTCCAGACCCAGGGCTTATCTACCACAGGGAAGGAATGTGCAGGATGGTTGAAACCAACCCCTCAGGAAAAGGTAAGAATGCTATGTGAATCTGCCTTAGGGAAGGATTTACAGTAAAAGTAGATAAAGTAGAAATCTTAGAAGCTGTATTAGTCTGTTCTTATGCTGCCATGAAGAAATACCTGAGACTGGATAATTTATAAAAGAAAGAAGTTTAATTGACTCACAGTTCTGCATTGCTGGGGAGGCATCAGGAAACTTACAATCATGGTAGAAGGCAAAGGAGAAGCAGTCACCTTCTTCACAGGGTGGCAGGACAGAGTGAGTGCAAGCAGGGGAAATGCCAGATGCTTATAAAACTATTGGATCTTGTGAGACTCACAATCACAAGAACAGCCTGGGGGAAACTGCCCCGTGATACAATTACCTACACTTGGTCCCACCCTTGACACATGGGGATTTTTACAATTCAAGGTGAGATTTGGGTGCAGACACAGAGCCAAATCATATCAGAAGCATTCCTGGAACCAGGGGTTAATTGGAAGTGAACATGGTGAATTAATATCCAAGATAAAGTTGCTTTGGCTGCCACCAACTATTAGCTGTGGGCTTTTCCCATATACTCCTTATTATGTTGAGGTAATTTCCTTCTATTCATGTTGTGTTGTTGTTGTTGTTGTTGTTGTTTTTTTTTGAGATGGAGTCTCACTCTTTCACCCAGGCCGTACTGCAGTGGTGCTATCTCGGCTCACTGCAAGCTCCACCTCCTGGGTTCACGCCATTCTCCTGCCTTAGCCTCCCAAGTAGCTGGGACTATGGGGGCCCACCACGGCGCCCAGCTAATTTTTTGTATTTTTAGTAGAGATGGGGTTTCACCGTGTAAGCCAAGATGGTTTCAATCTCCTGACCTCGTGATCCGCCCGCCTTGGCCTCCCAAAGTGCTGGGATTACAGGTGTGAGCCACTGCGCCTGGCCTTGTTTTTTAATCACGAAAGGGTGTTGAATTTTGTCAGATGTTTTGTTTTCTGCATAAATTGAAATGATTATGCATTTCCCCCTTCATTTTGTTAATGTGGTATATTACATTGAGCAATTTTCATATATTGAACCATCCTTGCATTCCAGGAATAAATCCTACCTGGTCATGGAATATATTCCATTTAATGTGCTATTTAATTCTTTTTTTCTCTTTTTGGAGACCAGGTCTTGTGGTCATGTTGGTTTGCTGCACCCATCAACTCGCCATTTACATTAGGTATTTCTCTTAAAGCTATCCCTCCCCCAGCCCCCTGCCCCCCAACAGGCCCCATTGTGTGATGTTCCCCTCCCTGTGTCCATGTGTTCTCATTGTTCAACTCCCACTTTTGAGTGAGAACATTCGACGTTTGGTTTTCTGTCCTTGTGATAGTTTGCTGAGAATGATGGTTTCCAGCTTTATGCATGTCCCTGCAAAGGACAGGAACTCATTCTTTTTTATGGCTGTATAGTATTCAATGGTGTATATGTGCCACATTTTCTTTATCTAGTCTATCATTGATGGACATTTGGGTTGATTCCAAGACCTTGCTATTGTGAACAGTGCTGCAATAAACATACGTGTGCATGTGTCTTTATAGTAGAATGATTTGTAATCCTTTGGGTATATAGCCAGTAATGGGATCGCTGGGTGAAATGGTATTTCTAGTTCTAGATCCTTGAGGAATTGCCACACTGTCTTCTACAATGGTTGAACTAATTTACTCTCCCACCAACAGTGTAAAAGCATTCCTATTTCTCCACATCCTCTCCAGTATCTGTTGTTTCCTGACTTTTTAATGATTGCCATTCTACCTGTTGTGAGATGGTATCTCATTGTGGTTTTGATTTGCATTTCTCTGATGGCCAGTGATGATGAGCATTTTTCCATATGTCTATTGGCTGCATAAATGTCTTCTTTTGAGAAGTGTCTGTTCATATCCTTTGCCCACTTTTTGATGGGGTTGTTTTTTTCTTGTAAATTTGTTTAAGTTCTTTGTAGATTCTGGATATTAGCCCTTTGTCAGATGGGTAGATTGCAAAAATTTTCTCCCATTCTGTAGATTGCCCATTCACTCTGGTGGTAGTTTCTTTTGCCACACAGAAGCTCTTTAGTTTAATTAGCTCCCATTTGACTATTTTGGCTTTTGTTGCCATTGCTTTTGGTGTTTTAGTCATGAAGTCCTTACCCATGCCTATGTCCTAAATGGTATTGTCTAGGTTTTCTTCTAGAGTTTTTATGGTTTTAGGTCTAACATTTAAATCTTTAATCCATCTTGAGTTAATGTTTGTATAAGGTGTAAGGAAGGGATCCAGTTTCAGCTTTCAATATATGGCTAGCCAGTTTTCCCAGCACCATTTATTAAATAGGGAATCCTTTCCCCATTTCTTGTTTTTGTGAGGTTTGTCAAAGATCAGATGGTTGTAGATGTGTGGTGTGATTTCTGAGGCCTCTGTTCTGTTCCATTGGTCTGTGTATCTGTTTTGGTACCAGCAGCATGCTGTTTTGGTTACTGTAGTCTTGTAGTATGGTTTGAAATCAGGTAGTGAGATGCCTCCAGCTTTGTTCTCTTGCTTAGGATTGTCTTGGCTATGTGGGCTCTTTTTTGGTTCCATATGAACTTTAAGTAGTTTTTTCCAATTCTGTGAAGACAGCAAATTAATACTTTAAGAAAACCTTGTTATTGTAACATTGGGAACCATATTTTTTAGTTTTGTGTTAGTATACTTTTAAAAGCTTGATGAGGATGGTATTGAATCTATAAATTACCTTGAGCAGTATGGCCATTTTCACAACATTGATTCTTCTTATCCATGAGTATGGAATGTTCTTCCATTTGTTTGTGTCCTATTTTATTTCATTGTGCAGTGGTTTGTAGTTCTCCTTGAAGAGGTCCTTCACATCTCTTGGTAATTGCTTTTCTTTACAGGAAGCCCATTTAGATAGCCTAGAATTCAACCTGATAAAAGGGTACTTGAATTTATTCAGACATAGGAAGAGGGTGTTCAGGGTTATGAGTTTACACTATTATAGGGGAATATAAACAAGGAAAACTAGTACCTTGAGCAGGAAAATACATGGCTGTTAGTAACAGTGTGAGAAGTGTCCTGGTTACATAGAAAAATTCAGACACATTAAGAAAAGACAAGAGTAGAGAATGAAGCTATACTCAAGGAAAACATTGCTTTTCTAGACCTTCAAGATAAACATTTCAGCATCAGGCCATAACAATAGAGTTAGAACTGGAGAAAAAAATAGAGTTAGAACTGGAGTTGGTTAAAAGATTGAAGAAGAGAGTTATCACCCCATCCAAGCAAAAAGATATACCTTTTCAGGGGGAGGAGACTGAAAGGCAATGGTGTATGACCTGTAAACCATGTGCATTGAAGAACAGCAAAAGTTGAACTTCTGAGATATAAATTTGAGAAGCTTCAAAAAGAAAAATTTTACCTCAAGAAATGAAATTACCATTTTGTATGGAAAAATGGTATACAGCATTTCCAACCTGAAAGTAGAGAATTTAAATACATATCAGGAAGAAATAGAAACTGTAGTTTAGGAGATGACTGTTAAAGACACATTTCAGTATTAAAAATGAAAATGTCAGGCCAGGTCCAGTGCCTCATGCCGATAATCCCAGCATTTTGGGAGGCTGAGGTGGAAGGACTGCTTGAGCCCAAGAGTTTGAGACCAGCCTGGGCAACAATTGTAGAGCCCATCTCTACAAAAAATACAAAAATTAACTGGGTGTGGGGGCATGTGCCTGTAGTCCCAGCTATTCGGGAGGCTGAGATGGGAGGATCACTTGAGTCCAGGAGTTTGAGGCTGCAGTGAGACAAAGTCACATCTCTGCAATACATCCTGGGGTCTTTCTTGCAATTTTACTAAGAGCAAATTAATACTTTAAGAAAACCTTGCTATTGTAACATTGGGAACCATATTTTTTAGTTTTATGTTAGTATACTTTTAATATTGAAGCTTAATCTTTAGAAGGACTTAAATAATTCCCTTCTAATTGTAGCCAACTTAATTACACACAAAATTCCTTTAATCAACTCTCTTTCATTAACCTTTTTATGACTTACTGAGACCATTGATGACATACTTGAACTGTGTGCTCTGTTGTATATGTCCTCTTTTCTTTTCTTTTTTCTTTTTTTGGAATCTTGCTCTGTTGCCCAGGCTGGAGTGTAGCGTGGTGGCATGTAACCTCCGCCTCCTGGGTTCAAGCAATTATCCTGCCTCAGCCTCCTGAGTAGCTGGGATTACAAGTGCCCACCATGCCCAGCTAATTTTTTGTATTTTTAGTAGAGATGGGGTTTTGCCATGCTGGCCAGGTTGGTCTCAAATTCCTGACCTCAAGTGATCCACCTACCTTGGCCTCCCAAAGTGCTGGGATTACAGGCATGAGCCACCATGCCCAGCCTATACTTCCTCTTTCTTAAATGTTCGGTGATTTTACTTCAGGACAAAAACGTGTCACACAAGGTTTTTTTTTTTTTTGAGATGGAGTCTTGCTCTGTTGCCCAGGCTGGAGTGCAGTGGAGAGATCTTGGCTCACTGCAAGCTCCGCCTCCTGGGTTCACGCCACTCTCCTGCCTCAGCCTCCCAAGTAGCTGGGACTACAGGCACCTGCCACCATGCCTGGATAATTTTTGTATTTATAGTAGAGACAGGATTTCACTGTGTTAGCCAGGATGGTCTCGATCTCCTGACCTCATGATCCACCTGCCTCAGCCTCCCAAAGTGCTGGGATTACAGGCGTGAGCCACCGCGCCAGGCCACACAAGATTTTTATACAAAAATATTATCTTTCCTTTTTAACTTTCGTTACCAAAAATACATCTTCATATCCACAACTTTCTTCACTGCTTCCTTTCTATTTGTTTCATATTTTCAAATAAACTTTAAATAGCTTCAAAATTAGGTGATTTAGTTTAAAATAAAGAACATATTTTAATGTGTTTCTTATATATTTTTTCTGATCAAAAGCACATCTTACTTTTTTTTCCCATTTTTTAAAAGTCAATGGTTATTTATTTATTTATTTATTTCATTATTATTATTTTATTATACTTTAAGTTTTAGGGTACGTGAAGCACATCTTACTTTTTTGGCACATTTTATATGCCAATTATATATCAATTAGAATTTTTAACTCTTAGTAACCTTAAATTGTAGTGAAAACCTTGGAAACAAGAAATCTTGAATTGTCTGTCACATATCAGTATTTTATAAATTAGAACCATTTTATTATTTTTAGAAATATGTTTCCCCATAGTTTAAAAATGTATATTAAGAGTCTAAAATATATTTAGGCTTTCTATAGAATTTAAGAAGCCAAGAACAAACTCATATTTATGTTCAGCAATTTGTTTTAGTATTTTTTAGTCTTATTTGTAAATAACCCAAATGTTTAGTGGGTATCTATTATTTAATTTAACATAACTTTAAGATGTCAAATTACATAAAAAGTTCATTTATATGCATTTATCTAGCTTATATTTGCATTACTTATTTATTTTTAGTGCTTACCTGTATTACTTGCAAGAAATGGAATATTAGACAAACTAGTCATTATTTCAAATTATTTTCTTGTTAACCATTTTTATAGCCTGTGAATATCAAGTGTTCACCTAAGTAGGAACCTTAAAGTTAAATATATGGCTATTTTGCTGGTAATTCAGAAGATACAGCTATTTTCTCTAAACCAACAATATTTAATTGGTTTTATTTATAAAAAATTACACAAACAAAGAAAATTCTGTTTTTGGCTGGGTTTATGGTTCTGTAACTTTTGTGTCAAACTCTGACACCTTAAACATCTTTTAGAGACAAATATAAAACTGACCAGTAAATCCAGGCAAAAATGTATACTGACAATTTTGAACACATTTTAAAATTTTACAAACAATTTTAAAATTAGCTTATTTATTAAATATTTACTTAAGTCACAGGAACTAAAAATCATGTGGGTTAATTCCTATATATTTTATATACAGTCCTGTTTGCCTAATTCAATCTAAATAAAACAAATTTAAGGGATTTCTGTATGACTATGTCAGATTTTACCATGTTGACAAAACATATAATACATATATTCTTACATAAACACATCCAAACACACACACACACACACACACACACAGAAAGAGAGAGAGAGAGAGAGAAGGAGAGAGAGAGAGAGAGAGATCTACAGCTTTCATTTTAGAATTTTTTTCATGAGACAATAACACAAGCTCACTGGTTTATAAAAGACAGGTGGATCTAAATTACATTTTGGAGAAAATAGGAACCTACTCATATGGCTTAACTTTGTTTTCCCTATAGGTATTCTAATGAAGCCTGTGAACTAAAATTTTGGGGAAAGCAGTTTCCATGGCAGATTGATTTTTAAAAGCTTCTTTCACCCCTACCTTCTTTTTGTCCTTTTTAAATTTCAAAGTTTAGGGTTAAATTTTCCATGTTTACATTTTAGCTAAGACTGGCTGAATTGTATAAGGAAAACAAAATCTCCAAGTAGTCTTAAACTAGTAACAAACCTATCTTCTGTTTGCTGGTCTGGTTTCCTGATTAGCATATGCAGAAGGGGAAAGATTTTAGCATTTTTTTTCCAGCTTTTTCTCTTTGGCCTCTGTGTGGCCAAAAAAGTAAAATTTTTATGCTGGACAGAGATGCCTTATAGCATGGCTGTGAACTCAAGATTTTGACCTGTTTGATGTGAGAGCCTAACTTTTATAAACATTTATCTAGTACGTTTTCCTTGAGATTACTAATTTTTCAATTAAGCATTCCATTACCATATGCAATTATTAGTCAGGCAAACCTAAATTTATAGTTTTTTTTTTTGTTTTTTTTTTTTAAGATGGAGTCTTACTCTGTTGCCCAGGCTGGAGTGCAGTGGTGTGATCTTGGCTCACTGCAACCTCCACCTCCTGGGTTCAAGTGATTCTCCTGTTTCAGCCTCTCGAGTAGCTGGGATTACAGGCACCTGCTACCACTCCCAGCTAATTTTTGTATTTTTAGTAGAGACAGGATTTCGCCATGTTGGCCAGGCTGGTCACAAACTCCTGACCTCAGGTGATCTGCCCACCTTGGCCTCTCAAAATGCTGGGATTACAGGCATGAGCCACCACGCCTGGCCCTAAATTTATAGTTCTACAAGGTGTCTAAGTTTTGGTTACTATGAAGCTGTTATAATTTGTAGTCATTAATTTGAAAGCCCTTTAATGCTTAAAAAAACTTGGCCAGAATGCCATAAGGAGGTTTTATCTCAACACCAGTAGAAAAGTCAGCAGGTTCAAAGTAGGCAGAAAAAGACAGAGAACTTAGAAGACTCTACATGTTAACTTTACAACTGCAGGTTTTTAGAATATTGATCATTTCAGTTCTGAATTTTTGCTGATTTAATTTTGCTCATCAGGAGCCAGGTGTGGTGGTTTCTGCCTATAATTCTAGCACTTTGGGAGGCTGTGGCAGGAGGATCACTTGAGGCCAGGAGTTTGAGAGCAGCCTGGCCAACATGGTGAAACTCATTTCTACAAAAATACAAAAATTAGCCAGGTGCGGTGGCACATGCCTGTAGTCCCAGCTACTTGGGAGGCTGAGGCGGGAGGATCACTTGAGCCCAAGAGGTGGGGGTTGCAGTCAGCTGAGATGGTGCCACAGCACTCCAGCCTGGGTGACAGAGCAAAACTGTCTCAAAAATAAAAAGTAAAAATAAAAATAAATAATTTTGCTCATCAATTTTAAAATGTTCACAAGAGTGGGCTGTAATATGCAGCCAGCTGGAGTCCCAGGAAACCTGGTATGCCTTAATGTTTGAGAATTCCACTCTGTTTCTTATTAATCTCTCAAGAGCAAAGAAAATTCTATAAATCCTGTTAGGGAACTTCAGGAGTTTAGGCTTGTGCTTTAGATGGTGGGGACTGCCCTAGTGGCTTTTAATTAGCCATCCTGCACCCACCATCCAGAATGTTTGTTTTTGCTTTCAGAAGATTTTCAGAAACAAAAGAGTCAAGCCAAATCAAAAGAAACCAGTATAAGAGTGTTTGCAAAAATTGTAACCTATGCATGCTGATCAAAATATTAAATGAGTTCCACAAACCAGAAAAGACGTGCCTCACAGGCTGACTGTAAATTCTGTAGAAACCAAGAGTACTCAATTCAGAAAGACACACATCTTTATACAAGAAAGAACTTACCAGAAGAGGCAAAAAGTCTTTTTATCATTCAAGGAGAGATGTATGGTCTTTATTAAGGTTGCGTGATCCAAACCAGATCCCAAATAATATCAAATAATACCAAAAAGAGAGAGGCTCAGCCTGAGAGAAGACTCACCAGGGAAGAACAGGCAAGCCTTGGAAGCAGAGAGCTCAAAGGGCTCAAGTGGGTCTTGCACACCAGTTCCAAGAATTGCCAATCCCTTCCAATAGTGTTCTTTTTCAGGTTTCATTTCTGACACCATTTATTCCAACCGAAATAACAAACATTTGGAGAGGAGGTGGTGTAAATTATTCAACTCAGAAGATATAAATGCAAACATACTAGATAAATTCATTGGGAAATTAGTCCAGTTGATATATGTGGTCATGAATGTCAATGAAGACCACGCCTCACGGTTGTTGGTTTTGTCCCAGGCATGTTCCCTTATTCTGTAGGCATGGAACAGGGAGATGGTTGGCTTCATCTCATACATGTTTGCAGAAAGAGAGTGGGCCAATGGAGTGAGGTAGTGCAGGGGAGAGATGATAATTAACCACGGAATTTGCACTAGGTAAAGAAACATGCAACAGCATGTCAGGGGTGGTGGCTGTAAAAAAAATGATAGGGTCAATAAACTGGAAGACCTTATCATGTCTGAAGAAATATTGGGGTTATTGAAAAGGTGAACTGAAAGAAGAAAGTAATCAAAGAATGGAAAATTAGAAAAAGCAATTTGAGCAATAGTACAATTATTGGTGATGATGAGGTCTAGAGCATCATTGTCCAATGATTATTTAAATTTAAATTAAATAAAATAAAAAATTCAACTCCTCAGTTGCACTAGGCACATTTCAGGTGCACCACAACCACATGTGGCTAGTGGCTACTATATTGGACAGCATAGAGAGAGATTTCCATCATCACAGAAGTTCCATAGAATAGCACTGTTTTGGTATGACTGTGGGAGTGAATAGCTGAGGAGAAGAGCAGAAAAGTTTATTTGAGGTTAGAATGGAGGAGATTGTAGGGTCATCTTGACCAATGATAAAATCACCAATAATTGAGATAAGAGTAGGGGTGGGAGTAATATCAGAGGGAGCCTGTTTGTCACATGGCCCTTGGGGAGAGGAGTTCTAGTGAGGAAATTGTAGAGAAGAGATGAACTTCTGTAAACTTCTGTTTTCCACTAGTCCTTAGGGTCACCACCTAATCATTAGCATGCCTAGCCCCAGCCCCACCTACCACTAAGGCCAGCCTCTTATCCTTCACCTGGGGCTGCACTGCATTGCTCCCAGGAGAATCAGCCAAATATTGCCATTCCATCTAGGTGCTTGCCAAAGAGGAAACTGAGGCATCCCAGACCCCAGCCAACCTTGATTCTAGGTTGACAGAGCAGAGCCCAGTAGTCCATCCATATGTGCAGAGGTGCCCAGAATCTTCAGGAATATGGAGCCCAACTGCCTCCCAGATCCCCCGGTGAGAAGAAAATAAGGCTGGGGATGGGAACTGGGATTTCTGGCTCTGTCATATATCAGGGCAGACTGGGGCTTCCTATGGCCATTGTCAGTCCAAAACAGGGTCCTTGGACACAGGGGGCAAACCTCACTGAAATTCTTTCTCAGGGAGAAGAGGAGGAAGCAAGGTCCAAGTCTCAAGAATCCCATTAGCTGGGGGAGCCCATGAGACACACCAGACCAGGTTAGACCTTTAATAGGGACAGTAGACACAGTGCCCTTCTTGCCAGCCCTTAGGAGTTGATGATCTCAATGTGGAACTGCAAGTGAGTGGCTGTGACCACACAGTGGCCCCGGAGGAGAGCGCAGGTCTGGCAGTTGTGGCATTGCCAGTGGCCCTGGATGACGTAGATGGCATTGAGCACCTGGCAGTATCGCCAGCGGACGCGCCACATACGGACCAAAGACTGGAGCTTGATCACTGCCCTCTCTGTGGTTGCGTAGGCGATCAGAGCTGCCTGCCGTTTCTTCTCCAGCACCTTTGACAGCATCATCCGCCACCAGCACTGAATTATCCAGGCCCTGAGGGCTGCATGTAGCAGTGTCCTGCGCACCAGGGTGCCCCGCCACCAGGCCTGGATCTTTACAGCTGCTTTTGTTCTTATTCTAAGTTTTTCCTAAGCAGAGACAAGAGAGATCAGTCAGAAAACTTCCTGCCACCAACTTCTAGGATTTTCCTGGAAGGAGCCTGGATTTTCTCTCTCAACACACAGCCCTTCCTCAGAGTTCAGGGGAGTTAGCCAGACACTGACTAGGAGCCTCAGACCTGGTGGTGACCTTCCTCTGCCACTCTGGGCACATCACTTCAATCTTAGAGTCACAGAGTTCTTCTCCAGACTATTTTTGCAGTGCGTGGATCAAGGGAAAAACCATTAGTAACTAGAAGGGTGCAATAGGGATGTGTGGGACCTTGTTAGTCACACTCACCTCTTCGGTACTCACTGGGTTTGGAAAGGCCTCATAGCCTTCTGCCTGGTAATTCTCTGCTAATTCCAGCCCCAAACCACCACTGGCTGATTTCTGTCTGCTACGACCATATTTTGATACTATGGTAGGTTTTCAATACCCTGACCACATATTCTACTCCAAGTCTTTCCATATTTTGAACAGTCTACTCTCTAATTCCAAGTTCTCACATTCTCACCTCTCAGCCTCATGCATTTCTTGATGGCTTTCATTCTTTTTTTTTTTTTTGAGAAGGAGTCTCGCTCTGTTGCCCAGGCTGGAGTGCAGTGGCATGATCTCGGCTCACTGCAAGCTCTGCCTCTCAGGTTCACACCATTCTCCTGCCTCAGCCTCCTGAGTAGCTGGGACTACAGGTGCTTGCCACCACACCTGGCTAATTTTTTGTATTTTCAGTAGAGACGGGGTTTCACCATTTAGCCAGGATGGTCTCGATCTCCTGACCTCATGATCTGCCTGTCTCGGCCTCCCAAGGCTTTCATTCTTTCCAATAACTCTCAATGTCTCAGTCAGGCCCAGATCCAGACAGCCCAGACTGAGGGGGTGGAGGAAAAATGAGCCAACATTGAGTTGACTCCTAATTAGACCCTGGATCAATAAGAGGCAAAGTCCTACACCTCATGATGTAGATATAAATGTTCTGGATTTCTCTTAAGTACATGGAATTCTTCTCACCTTGATTTTATGCTGTTCCTTCTTCTGCAATGTCTCCCATTCAATGCTTTCTTCGACTTCCTCAATTATAACTAAAATTAAATTGCCTTTGGTCTGTCATCAGAATTAAATGGGAAATACATAAATGAGTTAAGACTGTTTCTCTCTATGACTCTATACAAAGACAATTACTACTTTAACATCCTCTCTTTTCTCAAGTCCTGTAAAGCCCAAGGAGACACCCACCCACACCTGGTCCACCTAATAGATCTGGCCATGTCTCTTACACAAAATCGAACCCTCATGGCCTGTACTTAGATGGTTCATTAGCCCTGATTTCTCTGCTTCCCAAGGTCTGGCATGAGTAACATGAGTGAGGAGAGAGCTCTGAATTCACAATTGCATTATGACATAGGGATTGGGACATCTGCCACAGAGATGTGTCTCTGTCAGAAACAAACTCCAGGGGAACTTGTACTGTAGCAGGACAAGCTGCAGACAAAACCCCTCAGACACTGGGTTAAAGAAGGAAGAAGCTTTATTCGGCCGGGAGCGTTGGCAGACTTGCGTCTCAAGAACTGAGCTCCCCAAAGAAAGAGTTCCTGGCCCTTTTAAGGGCTTTCAACTCTAAGGGGTCCATGTGAAAGGATTGTGATAGATTGAGAGCACATGTGGTTAGAGTCAGGGGTGGGAGAGGGTTAATCTTTCAATCTCAGGTCTGGTCAGTGGCACTGGTTGGTCTTGCCACTGACTTCATTCCTGTTGTTCTTCAGCTTTTACTTCCTCCTTCTCTTCAGAGACAGGAAACAGTAAGAGAAATGGCCTCTCTCCTCAGTACCACCTGTCTACTTGCCTCCTGTCAGAGATGTGTCAGAGCTGAGGGTGGAAAAATAGAGCACTTGAGTGCCATTCCATAGCAGGGCTCTCCTCATGTGAAGTCCATCCACAGTCCCTTCTCATTATCAGCAGCATGGCAAAGCAGGGAGGACCATGATGGTGCATCTCCATATCACTCTCCAGTGTCTGGTGAGATTTAGCACTTCCTGTCTTCCCTTGACTCAGTGCCTCACAAAGCCTCAGGAAACTAGAAAAAGATACGCCAGATGAATCCGGAAAGCAGTCAAATAAAGATCAAAACTTAAATTAATGACATAGAAAACGAAGATGGGTAGTGGAAAATAAATTTAAAAGGCAGTATTCTGACAAGACCAGTTTTAAAGATACACAGTTTACCAATCTGGGTAATCAAGAAAGAGAACGAAGTGGAATGAAAAAGGTGAAATAGCCACAGGGAAATTTAAATAGATACAAGGAAATATTGATGGTGACAAATTTGAACATTAAGAGAAAATGATTTTCTTTCTTTCTTTTTCTTTTTTTGAGATAGGGTGTCACTCTGTTGTCCAGGCTGGAGTGCAGTGGTGCAACTTTGGCTCACTGCAGGGTTGACCTTCCTGGACTCAGGTGATCCTCCCACCTCAGCCTCCTGAGTAGCTAGGACTACAGGCACACACCACTATGCCTGGCTATTTATTTTTTTTCATTTTTTGTTCTTTTATTTTTTAAAATATGTATTTATTTAGATATGGAGTCACACTATGTTGATTTGGCTGGTCTCAAACTCCTGGGCTCAAGTGATTCTCCCACCTCAGCTTCCCAAAGTGCTGGGATTACAGGTGTGAACCACCATACCTGGCCAATTTAAAATTCTAAGAGTTTTATAGCTTTAGCTCTTACATTTAGATCTTTGATCCATTTTAAGTTTTGTGTATGGAGTGAGGCTAGGTTCAAATTCATTCTTTTACATGTGGATGTCCAGTTGTTCTGGCATAATTTTTCAAAAAGACAATTGTTTTCCCATTGAATGGACTTGGCACCCTTGTCAAAACTAAATTGACCATAGATATATGGGTTTCTTTCAGACTCTCAATTCTATTTCACTGACCTATATGTCTGTCTTTGTGCCAGTACCAAACCAGTTTGATTACTGTAGCTTCGTAGTAAGTTTTGAAATCAGGAAGTGTGAGCCCTCCCACTTTGCTTTTCTTTTTCAAGATTGCTTTGGGTATTCTGAATCCCTTGACTTTCCATATGAATTTTAGAACCAGCTTGTCAATTTCTGCAAAAGAAGTCAGCTGAATTCTGATAGGGATTATGCTAAATCTGTAGATCAATTTGGGGAATATTGTCATTTTAGCAATATTAAGTCTTCTAACTTACAGACACAGATGTCTTTATTTAGGTCTTCTTAAACTTCTTTCAACAATGTTTTGGAGTTTTCAGTGTACAGATCTTGCTCTTTTTGTGTAAAATTTATTCCTAAGTATTGTACTTTTTTGATGCTATTGTAAATGAAATTGTTTTCTTAATTTCATTTTTGGCTTTTTCATTGCTGATATAGAAATACAACCATTATTTGTTACTGATCTTATATCCTGCAACCTTGAATCATGTAATCTGCACATAGTGAGTTTTACTTCTTCTCTCCTAATCTGTATGTCTTTATTAATTTTCTTGATTAAATGTTCTGGCTGGAATCTCCAGTACAATGTTGAATACAAGTGGTGAGTAGACATTTTTGTCTTGCTCCTGTTCTTAGGGAGGAAGGTTTCAGTACTTCACCAGTAAATATGATGTTGTGTCCAGAATTAGTTCCTTCCAGTGGGTTCTTGGTCTCACTGACTTCAAGAATGAAGCTGTGGACCCTCACAGCGAGTGTTACAGTTCTTAAAGATGGTGTGTCTGGAGTTTGTTCCTTCAGATGTTCAGATGTGTCTGGAGTTTCTTCCTTCCAGTGGGTTCGTGGTCTCACTTGACTTCAGGAGTGAAGATACAGACCTTCGCAGTGAGTGTTGCAGCTCTTAAAGGTGGCATGTCCAGGGTTGTTTATTCCTCCCGGTGGGTTTGTGGTCTTGCTGACTTCAGGAGTGAAGCTGCAGACCTTTGCAGTGAGTGTTACAGCTCATAAAGGTAGTGTGGACCCAAAGAGTGAGCAGCAGCAAGATTTATTGTAAAGAGTGAAAGAACAAAGCTTCCACAGCATGGAAGGGGACCCAAGCAGGTTGCCGCTGCTGGCTCGGGTGGCCAGCTTTTATGCCCTTATTTGGCCCCGCCCATGTCCTGCTGATTAGTTCATTTTACAGAGCACTGATTGGCCCATTTTACAGAGTGCTGATTGATCCATTTTTACAGAGTGCTGATTGATGTGTTTACAAACTTTAGCTAGACACAGAGTGCTGATTGATGTGTTTACAAACTTTAGCTAGACACAGAGTGCTGATTGGTGCAATTTTTTTTTAAATTTTATTATTATTATACTTTAAGTTTTAGGGTACATGTGCACAATGTGCAGGTTAGTTACATATGTATACATGTGCCATGCTGTTGTGCTGCACCCATTAACTCATAATTTAGCATTAGGTATATCTCCTAAAGCTATCCCTCCCCGCTCCCCCCACCCCACAACAGTCCCCAGAGTGTGATGTTCCCCTTCCTGTGTCCATGTGTTCTCATTGTTCAATTCCCACCTATGAGTGAGAATATGCAGTGTTTGGTTTTTTGTTCTTGTGATAGTTTACTGAGAATGGTGATTTCCAATTTCATCCATGTCCCTACAAAGGACATGAACTCATCATTTTTTATGGCTGCATAGTATTCCATGGTGTATATGTGCCATATTTTCTTAATCCAGTCGATCATTGTTGGGCATTTGGGTTGGTTTCAAGTCTTTGCTATTGTGAATAGTGCTGCAATAAACATACGTGTACATGTGTCTTTATAGGAGCATGATTTATAGTCCTTTGGGTATATCCAGTAACGGGATGGCTGGGTCAAATTGCATTTCTAGTTCTAGATCTCTGAGGAATCGCCACACTGACTTCCACAGTGGTTGAACTAGTATACAGTCCCACCAACAGTGTAAAAGTGTTCCTATTTCTCCACATCCTCTCCAGCACCTGTTGTTTCCTGACTTTTTAATGATCGCCATTCTAACTGGTGTGAGATGGTATCTCATTGTGGTTTTGATTTGCATTTCTCTGATGGCCAGTGATGGTGAGCATTTTTTCATGTGTTTTTTGGCTGCATAAATGTCTTCTTTTGAGAAGTGTCTGTTCATGTCCTTTGCCCACTTTTTGATGGGGTTTTTTTTTTTTATTGTAAACTTGTTTGAGTTCATTGTAGATTCTGGATATTAGCCCTTTGTCAGATGAGTAGGTTGCAAAAATTTTCTCCCATTTTGTAGGTTGCCTGTTCACTCTGATGGTAGTTTCCTTTGCTGTGCAGAAGCTCTTTAATTAGATCCCATTTGTCAATTTTGGCTTTTGTTGCCATTGCTTTTGGTGTTTTAAACATGAAGTCCTTGCCCATGCCTATGTCCTGAATGGTAATGCCTAGGTTTTCTTCTAGGGTTTTTATGGTTTTAGGTCTAATGTTTAAGTCTTTAATCCATCTTGAATTAATTTTTGTATAAGGTGTAAGGAAACAATATTAACTTTAAATGTAAATGGACTAAATGCTCCGATTAAAAGACACAGACTGGTAAATTGGATAAAGAGTCAAGACCCATCAGTGTGCTGTATTCAGGAAACCCATCTCACATGCAGAGACACACATAGGCTCAAAATAAAAGGATGGAGGAAGATCTACCAAGCAAATAGAAAACAAAAAAAGGCAGGGGTTGCAACCCTAGTCTCTGATAAAACAGACTTTAAATCAACAAAGATCAAAAAAGACAAAGAAGATCATTACATAATGGTAAAGGGATCAATTCAACAAGAAGAGCTAACTATCCTAAATATATATGCACCCAATACAAGAGCACCCAGATTCATGAAGCAAGTCCTTAGTGACCTACAAAGTGACTTAGACTCCCACACAATAATAATGGGAGACTTTAACACCCCACTGTCAACATTAGACAGATCAATGAGACAGAAAGTTAACAAGGATACCCAGGAATTGAACTCAGCTCTGCAACAAGTGGACCTAATAGACATCTACAGAACTCTCCACCCCAAATCAACAGAATATACATTTTTTTCAGCACCACACCACACCTATTCCAAAATTGACCACATAGTTAGAAGTAAAGCTCTCCTCAGCAAATGTAAAAGATCAGAAATTATAACAAACTGTCTCTCAGACCACAATGCAATCAAACTAGAATTCAGGATTAAGAAACTCACTCAAAACTGCTCAACTACGTGGAAACTGAACAACCTGCTCCTGAATGACTACTGGGTACATAACTAAATGAAGGCAGAAATAAAGATGTTCTTTGAAACCAATGAGAACAAAGACAGAACATACCAGAATCTCTGGGACACATTCAAAGCAGTGTGTAGAGGGAAATTTATAGCACTAAATTTCCACAAGAGAAAGCAGGAAAGATCCAAAATTGACACCCTAACAACACAATTAAAAGAACTAGAGAAGCAAGAGCAAACACATTCAAAAGCTAGCAGAGGCAAGAGATAACTAAAATCAGAGCACAACTGAAGGAAATAGAGACACAGAAAACCCTTCAAAAAATTAATGAATCCAGGAGCTGGTTTTTTGAAAGGATCAGCAAAATTGATAGACTGCTAGCAAGATGGGTGCATTTTTACAGAGTACTGATTGGTGCATTTACAAACCTTTAGGTAGACACAGAGTGCTGATTGGTGCATTTTTACAGAGTGCTGATTGGTGCATTTACAAACCTTTAGCTAGACACAGAGTGCTGATTGGTGTGTTTACAATCCTTTAGCTAGACAGAAAAGTTCTCCAAGTCCCCGCATGACCCAGAAGCCCAGCCAGCTTCACCTCTCAATCCCCCCTCTAAACAGGGCAACCCAACTGCTGTTGGGAATTGGGCGATGACCATTCTAGCAGCTTCCTCCTGGATAGGGGTGAAGAAGGGGCCCTGCAGTTTTAATGTCCTCCAGAGGGGAACTCTTTAGGCCAGTGAAAGGGCCAGCAGGTTGGTCCAGGGGTCCTTGGTAGAAGTTGTTCGTTGAGCTCATTTGGGTTTCCATTTGTAAGACCATCTGTAGCTTGATGGCCTCGATCCTAGAGGAATCAAATTTGATAAGGAGGTTAAAAGTATAGCTCCTGAAGGCGAGTAATAGCAAGATGGCTGCCATGGGACCTAGAAAGGGGAGAGGTCATGTTTCCCAACTCTAGAGGTTGGTATAAGAGTTTGAAAGGCATTGTCTGATTTCAGAAGCCTTTTCCTGTAAATGCTGGATGGCATCTTGTACTATCCCTGACTGGTTAGTGTAAAAACCACACTCTTCTCCTAAGAAGGTGCAGAGTCCTCCTTTCTCAGCAGTGAGGAGGTCTAGGCCTTGGTAGTTTGGAGAGTCACTGCTGCCAAACAGTCTATTTGGGATTTTAGAGTAAGGATAGTTTCATTATTTCTTACAAACTGTCTGAGAAATCCTTTGAGAATGTGTGGTAGTAGGATTATGAAGTAGATAAACTGGCTCTTCTGGTTCCTGTAGCAGTAGCCATTCCTAACCCTATAAGTAGGGGTATTAGTTGTATGGCTCTGTGCTGATGGACTTGAGCTTTTAGGGGTACTGATAGGGTCTGATTTCCACAAGATTAGAAGTTAGGATAATATATGTTTACACTGTTAACTTTTAGCAAACTTTACTTTTGTTGAAAACCTTATAAGTTTGGGATTTCAATTATTCTTTGCTATTAATAAGACCTTGTTCAGTCCATATTAACTTAGAATTGGTATAGATGGCTCCTTCCTGATTCTGTAAGTACTTTAAGGTTTGGCTGAGTGCAAAGAGCTCACACACTTGAGCAGACCAATTTTTAGGCAATTTTCCTAACTCTGCTTCTACAAGAGTTTCCTTATCATTTACTGAATACCCATTGTGTCTTTTTTCCTTAATCACCTGGGAGGAACCATCTATCATCCTGTCTTGAAGGGAGTTCCTCCTAGACCTGGTCTGACCTTTGTATGGTAATTAATTAAGATTTAGATCCCCTGTTATGAAACCTGCTGGGTTAAGGATTTTTGATAGGAGGCCTACGTGTTGTCAGTGGCCACAGTGTTTTCAGGCTATACCCTTGTTTACACTAACAACAAGGTGGTATTGGAGTGTTATAGGGTTACAAAGAAGACCTTCAATTATCAATTATAGGTTTTAAATTTACCGTGGCTTCTAAAGGAATAGGGTACACTGTTTTTTTCTTTACTACTTCTCTCTCTCTTTCTCTTTGACTTCTTTGTCTCTCTCTTTCTGACTCCATCTTTGTCTGTCTTTTCCTCTATCTCTTTGACTTTCTGTGTCTCTCTTTCTCTCTCTCTCTGATTCCCTCTTTGTCTCTCTCTTCCTCTCTCTCTCTCTGACTGTCTCTTTCTCTCTTTCCTTTCTGCTGGTCTTTCTCTGCCTCTGCCAGCCACTTATGCTGCTGTTCTCCCCTCTCCTTCCCCTTTTGATGGCTTTGGCAGTGTAATACTGCCACCTCCTTGGGTTTTTGCACTACGTGCAATAACTCCATGGTTTCCTTGTGGTATTTAATGGGGGTTCCCCCAGAGGTTAGGAACTCCCTTTCTTTCCATATTGCAGTACCAGCATGTAGGATTAGATAAGCATACTTGCTATCTGTATACACTTTTATTCTTTTTCCCCTTCCCAGTTCTAAGTCTCGGGTAAGTGCCACTAGTTCTCCTAACTGGGTGCTGGTCCCTGGGGGTGGAGGCTTACTTTCAAGTATGGTTACATCACTAACTATGGCATAACCTGCCCTTCATATCCCATTCTCCATAAATAAACTTCCATCAGTATATAGGTTAAGGTCAGGATTAGCTAAGGGGACTTCTAAGAGATCATCTTGGGCGGCATAAGTCTGGACTATAATTTGTTGGCAGTCATGCTCAATTCGTTTCCCCATTCTCTGGGAAAAAAGTGGCAGGGTTGAGGGCCATACATGTGTGTATTTGAAGCACCAGTCCCTCAAGGAGTAGCACCTGGTATCTAAGCAGGTGGCTGTCTGATAGCCAGAAACTTCCTTTGGCACCTAGTAAACCATTTACATCATGAGTAGTCCAGACAGTGAGATCCTTTCCTTGTATTATTTTGATAGCCTCTGACACTAAGATGGCCACCACCACAACTACCTGTAAACAGTGAGGCCAGCCTTTTGCTACTACATCAATTTCCTTACTTAGGTATGCCACTGATGTGGGGTTGTCCCATGAGTCTGAGTAAGGACTCCAAGAGCTATTCCTGCTCTCCCTGTGACATATAAAGAGAAGTTTTTTCCTGTGGGAAGGCTTAAGGCTGGAGCTTGAGTTTGTTCCTTCCAATGCCCAGACTTCAGGGTTGATTCCCTCATCAAGCAGGGGACAACAAATGGGTAACTTGCTCCCCATATTCGTGTAAATAATAGCTCCAGGTTTGGCTAATATATCCCTCCCTAATAAGGGTGTGGGACTTTCAGGCATAATAAGAAAGGCATGTGAAAAGAGCAAAGTCTCCCAATTACAACTGAGAAGGTGGGAGAAATATCTGCTTACAGGCTGTCCAAGGATTCTTCGGATGGTAATGGATCTTGAGGACAGTTGTCCAGGACAGGAGATTAACACTGAGAAGGCTGCACCAGTGTCCAGGAGGAAGTCAATTTCCTGGCCCTCAATGGTTAAACATACCTGGGGCTCTGTGAGGGTGACGACATGAGCTGGCGCTTGCCCCAGGTACCCTCAGTCCTGTTATTGGATCATCTGGTTGGGAGCTTCCAGCCCAGAGAAACTTTGTCTTTTGGGGCAGTGTGCCTTCCAGTGATTGCTTCGGCATAGTGGACATGGGCGAGGGGGCAGCTGGTTTCTCATTGGACAATCTTTTTTAAGGTGTCCTTGAAAACCACACTGATAGGTCCTACTGGGTGATTGGTCTGCTCCATTTTCTGTCCTCTCTGAACCACCAAGGTTTGTTTGTCTGAGGGCCATGACTAAGGCTGTGGCCTTTCTCTGATCTCGCTTTTCCTTTTGGGCCTGTTCCTCTTGGTCCCCATTATAGAACACCGAGGTTGTGAGGTTTAATAATGCCTCCAGATTTTTTTCAGGGCCCAGGGCTCCCTTTTGGAGCTTTCTCCTGATATCTGCAGCTGATTAGGTAATAAACTTATCTTTTAGAATCAACTGACCCTCAAGTGAGTCAGATGACAGGCGAGTATATATTCTTAAGGCCTCCTGTAGCCACTCAAGAAAGGCAGAAGGATTTTCTTCCTTTCCCTGAGTTATGGTAGACATCATTGAATAATTCATGGGCTTTTTCCTAATTCTCCTTAGTCCTTCCAGAACACAGGTCAACAGATGTTTACAACTCCAGTCCCCATGATCTGAGTTGAGGTCCCAGTGGGGATCCATACTGGGGACAGCTTGCTGACCGGTAGGGAATTTGTTCGTTTCTTCAGCTGTCATTCTGTCATTTACTTGACTAAGATACCAGGTATCTCCAAACTCCATGGCTGCAGCTAACACCACATTCTTTTCATTAAAGGTCAGGGTTTGATCTAACAATAGCATGACATCTCTCCAAGTGAGATCGAACTTTTGTCCTAGACCCTGTAGGACATCTATGTACCTATCAGGATCATCTGAAAACTTCCCCAAGTCTACCTTGATCTGCTTTAAATCATACAGGGAGAAGGGGACATGTACCCAGGTTGGGCCAAATTTCCCTCTCCCTACTGCTTGAAGGGGACATAACTGATAGCCCAGGGGTTTTTGTGGTCCTTTGAAGATTTCTTTGCTTGTTTCCTTCTTGGTGGGGGAGATTAGAGGAGGCTTATCATTAATAGGAAGGGGAGCTATAGGGAGGCTAAGATATGGGGGTAAGCTGGGAGGTCCTCTTGTAGGATGTAAATTGCAAGCTTTGCATAGTTGTGTATTTTCTTCAATTAAAAGAAAGCTTGGACATAAGGTATTTCACTCCATTTGCCTTCACTCTTACAGAAAATGTCAAGCTGCAAGACAGTATTGTAATTTATACTTCCCTCAGGTGGCCACTTTTCCCCATAAGAGTGAGCATACTGGGGCCAAGCTGTAGTGCAGAAAAAAATGAGCCACCTCTTTTTCAGGGTTTGTGAGTCAAATTGGCCCCAATGGCTTAGGATGCATTTCAAGGGTGAGCCTGTTGATGCCTGAGTGTTTCCCATCTGAAAGACAAAACCACCTGTGGTTTTGGTTTGTTTGTTTCTCCCCCTGCCCAAGAACCTGCAACAGTCCCTGGACCCTGCTAATCAGAATAGTTGTGCTCACTGATGCAGCATCAGAGATACCTCTTGCCCAAGAACCTGCAACGGTTCCTGACCCTGCTGATCGGAATAGTTGCACTCACTGTTGCAGCAGCAGAAACACTAGTTTTCCTCCCAAAACACAAGGAGGACCAAGGAATGTAGGATTTAGTGGCATTTACTGACACATTCTCAAAAACCTGCACCCTTGCCTGTCTTCCTAGACCACAAAGAGGACTGAGAAAAAATGGATTTAGTGGCCCTTACTGACACATTCTTGAAAATCTGTTAGAGTCCTAAGTGTTCTCCTGTTAGTATTGGGAATTTACCCCCATCCTATAAAGATGTTATGCCCCAAAAATGAAGTGGAGGGCCATACCCTGAGGGAGGTGAGGGATCTCCAGAGTTGGAAGAGTGATGCCTTTTTGTCCTCACTTATTTGAATAGGAAGGATATCATTTCTGAAGCTCCCCGTATCCTAGCTTCTGGAATAGCTTTTGTTAGGCCTGCTAGTCTGAGGAGGGATCCTAAAATTCCAGATAAGATAGTCTCCTGCCCCAACAGAGCTTTGGGCAAAAATTATGTCTTTCTGATTGGTGAGCCCGGGTGCCTAAAGAAGGTAACAGAGTCCTGGAGTTTATATTAGATATCATTCTTATAGGAGAAACTGGAAAACACCAGAGACAGGGAGTGGTTTTTAGAAGTGGGACTAGCTTCAGAGAAGAGAGGTGAGAGGAAGTTTATCTGACAAGCATTAGGGCCCAGGAGGCAAGGGTCAGCATAGATAGGATAGATGGGTGAGTCTCGCTTGGGCAACATGAGTTTAAGAGTTCTGCTTATGGCCGCAGAGTCAGCCAACTCATTGTCGGGACCCCGGAGCTGAATGGCTTTCTTCTCTGTTGACCCTCAACTCAGCCCAGAAGTACAGGAAAAGTGGAAGCTGGTTCCAGGCAAACAATGCTCCAAATTCCGAAGAGTCGGGGGTTGTTAGAGAGCCCTTTCCCAGAAGGCCTGACACCAATGTCTTTAGTCTGGCGGCCATGCTAGTCACTTTTAACTGGCCGACAGATGCCCGGTATTTAGCCCCCGAATTCTAAGGAACAATAGGACAGAATAACAAGCAAAACAGGTCTGATGGTACTCACCATTTGGTGATAGATGGTAGCTCCACATTGGGCGCCAAAATGTGTCCAGAATTGGTTCCTCCCAGTGGGTTCTTGGTCTTGCTGACTTCAAGAATGAAGCTGCGGACCCTTGTGATGAGTGTTACAGTTCTTAAAGATGGTGTTTCTGGAGTTTGTTCCTTCAGATGTTCAGATGTGTCTGGAGTTTCTTCCTTCCAGTGGGTTCATGGTCTTGCTTGACTTCAGGAGTGAAGCCACAGACCTTCACAGTGAGTGTTACAGCTCTTAAAGATGGCTGGAGTTGTTTGTTCCTCCCAGTGTGTTCATGGTCTCACTGACTTTAAGAGTGAAGCTGCAGACCTTTGCAGTGAGTATTACAGCTCATAAAGGTAGTGTGGACCCAAAGAGTGAGCAGCAGCAAGATTAATTATGAAAAGCAAAAGAAAAAAGCTTCCACAGTGTGAAAGGGGACCCGAGTGGGTCGCCGCTGCTGGCTCACGTGGCTAGCTTTTATTCCCTTATTTGGCCCCACCAATGTCCTGCTGATTGGTCCATTTTACAAGCACTGATTGGTCCATTTTACAGAGTCTGATTGGTCCGTTTTTACAGAGTGCTGATTGGCACATTTACAAACATTTAGCTAGACACAGAGCACTGATTGGTGCGTTTTTACAGAGTGCTGACTGGTGCGTTTACAAACCTTTAGCTAGATACAGAGTGCTGATTGGTGCATTTTTACAGCGTGCTGATTGGTGCATTTACAAACCTTTAGCTAGACACAGAGTGCTGATTGGTGCATTTTTACAGAGTGCTGATTGGTGCATTTACAAACATTTAGCTAGACACAGAGCACTGATTGGAGTGTTAACAATCCTTTAGCTAGACAGAAAAGTTCTCCAAGTCCCCAACCGACCCAGAAGCCCAGCTGGCTTCACCTCTCAATGTTAGCTGTGAATTTTTCACTGGTGGCCCTTATCAGATTGAGGAAGCTCCTTTCTATTCCTAGTTTGTCCAGTTCTTTTTTTGTTTTTGTTTTTTGACAATAAAAGGGTGTTAGATCCTTCCTTCCTTCCTTCCTTCCTTCCTTCCTTCCTTCCTTTCTTTCTTTCTTTCCTTTTTTTCTTTCTT
The DNA here is from genome assembly GCF_028885655.2 of Pongo abelii. Taxonomy (NCBI): domain Eukaryota; kingdom Metazoa; phylum Chordata; class Mammalia; order Primates; family Hominidae; genus Pongo; species Pongo abelii. Next base: position 102,525,167 of record NC_085928.1, read on the forward strand.
CCTTTCTTTCTTTCTTTCTTTCAATGGTCTCCCTCTGTTGCCGAGGCTGGACTGTACTGCCGTGATCTCGGCTCACTGCAACCTCCCTGCCTCGGGCTCCCATGATTCTCCTGCCTTGGCCTGCCAAGTGCCTGGGTTGCAGGCACACACCACCACACCTGACTGGTTTGTGTATTTTTGGTGGAGACGGGGTTTTGCCGTGTTGGCCGGGCTGGTCTCCAGCTCCTGACCTCAAGTGATCTGCCTGCCTCAGCCTCCTGAGGTGCTGGGATTGCAGACGGAGTCTTGCTCACTCAGTGCTCAATGTTGCCCAGGCTGGAGTGCAGTGGCGTGATCTTGGCTCACTACAACCTCCACCTCCCAGCCACCTGCGTTGGCCTCCTAAAGTGCTAAGATTACAGCCTCTGCCTGGCCACCACCCCATCTAGGAAGTGAGGAGCCTCTCTGCCTGGCCGCCCATCATCTGGGATGTGAGGAGCCCCTCTGTCCAGCCACCCTGTCTGGGAAGTGAGGAGTGCCTCTGCCCGGCCACCACCCTGTCTGGGATGTGAGGAGCGTCTCTGCCTGGCTGCCCCATCGAGGAAGTGAGGAGGGCCTCTGCCTGGCTGCCCCATCTGGGAAGTGAGGAGCGCCTCTGCCCCGCCACCCCATCTGGGAAGTGAGGAGCGCCTCTGCCCGGCCACCACCCCGTCTGGGAAGTGGGGAGCGCCTCTGCCTGGCCGCCCCATCTGGGATGTGAGGAGTGCCTCTGCCCAGCCGCCATCCCATCTGGGAGGTGAGGAGCACCTCTGCCCAGTCACCACCCCATCTAGGATGTGAGGAGCACCTCTGCCCAGCCGCATCATCTGGGAAGTGAGGAGCGCCTCTGCCTGGCCACCCCATCTGGGAAGTGAGAAGCGCCTCTGCCCGGCAGCCCCATCTGGGAAGTGAGGAGTGCCTCTGCCTGGCTGCCCCATCTGGGAAGTGAGGAGCGCCTCTGCCCAGCCACCCCATTTGGGAAGTGAGGAGCGCCTCTGCCCGGCCGCCCCATCTGGGATGTGAGGAGTGCCTCTGCCCAGCCACTGTGCAATCTTCCAAGTGTGAAGTGACAGCCTTTCTGCAGCTGTACCCAACAGCTCCAAAGAGACAGCGACCATCGAGAATGGGCCATGATGATGATGGCGGTTTTGTTGAAAAGAAAAGGGGGAAATGTGGGGAAAAGAAAGAGAGATCAGATTGTTACTGTGTCTGTGTAGAAAGAAGTAGACATAGGAGACTCCATTTTGTTCTGTACTAAGAAAAGTTCTTCTGCCTTGGGATGCTGTTAATCTATAACCTTACCCCCAACCCTGTGGTCTCTGAAACATGTGCTGTGTCAAATCAGGGTTAAATGGGGGGGGGGAAAAAGGGTGTTAGATTTTGTCTAAATTTTTTTTCTAATATATCAATTGAGATGATTAATGGGATTCTTTTTCTTTATTTTATTAATACAGTGGCACAATAATTGTTTTTTGTTTGTTGAACCAATTTTGCATCCCTTGGATGAATCTCACCTGGGTATGGCATAATAATTCTATTTATAAGCTGCTGTATTTGGTTTATTAGTATTTTGTTGCAAATTTCTGCACCTTTATTCATAAGAAATATTGGTCTGTAGTTTCCTTTTCTTGTGACGTCCTTGTTTAAGTTTGGTATCAGGGTGATTCTAACCTCATAGAATGAGTGGGAGTGTTCCCTCCTCTTGTGTTTTTTGGAAGAGTATGTGAAGAATTGGTGTTAATTGTTATTTAAACTTTGGTAGAAGTTACCAATGAAGCAATCTGGTTTGGGTTTTTACTTGTGGGAAGTTGCTTTATTGCTAATTTAATCTCTTTACTTCTTTGATATAGATTTATTAATATTTTTCTATTGCTTTTGAGTCAGTTTTGTAGTTTGTGTCTTTCTAGGAATTTGTTCTTTTCATCTGTGATATCTATTATTGGCATAGAATTGTCCATTTTATTCACCATAATATTCTTTTATAATTCTTTTTATTTCTGTAAGGTTGGTAGTAATGCTCCCTCTTTCTTTCCTGATTTCAGTAATTTGTGTCTTTCCCTCTTTTTCCTTGCTCAGCCTAGCTAAAGTTTTGTCAATTTTGTTTTCTTTTCAAAGAACCAGCTTTTCATTTCATTGACCTTCTTTTTTGATCTTAAAATTATCTTTTATTTATTTATGCCTTAACCTTATTATTTTCTTTCTTTTGTTTGTGTTGGGTTTAGTGTGTCCTTTTTCCAGTTTCCTAAGGTAGAAGGTTAAGTTATTGATTTGTACATTTTCTTTTTTAAAAATGTAGGTGTTCATGGCTACAAATTTCCCTCTGGGCACTTCTTTGGCTGCATTCCACAAGTTTTGGTATGTTGAGTTTTTGTCTTCATTCATCTCAAAATATTTTCTAAATTTCTTTTATCCATTAGTCACTTAGCAATGTTTTGTTTAATTTCCAAATTTTCTTCCATTATTTATTTCTAATTTCATCTTATTATCGTCAGATAATGTATCTTATATTACTTCAATTTTTAAAGAATATATTGAGATTTGTTCTAACATATGTTCTATCTTGGGGAATCTTCCATGTGCACTTGAGGAGAATGCATATTCTGCTCTTGTTGGATGGAGTATTCTATAGAGGTCTATTAGGTGTAGTCGGTTTTTATTGTTTTTCAAGTCTTCTATTTCCTTGCTGATCTTCTGTCTAGTTGTTCTATCCTTTGCTAAAATGCAATATTAAAGTCTCCAACTATGACTGTTGAATTATTTCTTTCTCTTTTTAATTCTGTCAGTTTTTGCTTCATATATTTTGGTGCTCCACAGTTAGATGCATATGTATTTATCTTCTTGATGAACTTACCCTTTTATCATTATATAATGTCCTTATTTGTCACTAGTAATAATTTTTGTCTCAAAATCTATTTTGTTTGATATTAGTATAGTTACTTCATCTTTGTTTTGGTTGCTGTTTGCAAAGCATATCTTTTTCCATTCCTTTGTTTTCAACCTATTTATGTCTTTGAATCTAAAACCAGTCTCTTATACTTAATTATGGTTGGATGATGTATTTTATCCATTTTGCCAATCTCTGCTTTTACTTTTAATTTAATATAATTACCAATGAGAAAGAACTTCTTCCATTTTGCTGTCTGTTTCTATAGGTCATGTGTGTGTGTTTCCTGTTCTTCCATCACTGCCTTCCTTTGTGTTAAGTAGATATCTGTTAGTGTACCATTTTAATTGCCTTATTGTTTCTTTTACTATGTGTTTAAAAATTATTTACTTTAGGTTGCTCTGTCTGGTATTATTCCAGAGATGTCTTAAATTTTGACATGGTCAAATACATCTATTTCCCTTTACAATTCAGTTTTTGTAATTTTCTAAACAAGTGCTTTCCCATCTAGGATGGTGTTTTTCTATTAGATTCTGCTCCCAGAAGGAACTACCAGTTAGCAAACCTAGATGGGCTTCACATGGACTAAACCCCACCCCTGTACCTTACTGCTTTCTGTAATTTTTGCTTTCTCTGACTCTACTTAGTCCCTGCTTAGCCCCCTCCCTCATTCTCCCTTTAAAATGCCCAGGTACCTGTTTACAAATAGAAGTTGAGTTCAACTCTTGTTGGAGTCTGTTCTTTTTTGCAATAGTTATTACTGATTAAGATCTGTCCTTATCACTTTAACTAGTGCCCAGCTTAGTTTTTCTTGATAATATCACTGCCCAGATCCTAAACTGATCCAAGGGTGGCACACATGCAGGATAGATTAGAAATGCATGACAAAAGCTTTGAAAAAAAAAATAACATTGGGGTTACAGCCAACAAAAAAAATGGGCTGTATCTCATTGGATTGACTGCCTGCTAAAACAAAAAAACAACAAAGAAAAAGGTTATAAGATGACCCAGTATCTTACAACATAGTATTCAAAATGTTCAGAATACAACACAAAATTACTCAACCTACTAAGAATAAGAAAAACATAACTATCAATGCAGAGGGCAATCAAAAGATGTCAACCCCAAGATGACCCACATGTTAAAATTATCACACAGACTCAACAGCAGTTATTACAGATATATTTCAAGAAGAAAGACTGAATAATATTGAAACAAATGGAAATATAGGGTTCTTGGCAAAGAAATAGAAGCATTTTTTTAAATAAAATTTTAGAACTGAAAAATTCAGTAATTAAATAAAAAAGTCACTAGAGTGGCTCAATAGCATAATGGAGATGACAAAGGAAAGAGTGAACTTGACAATAAAGCAACAGAAATTCTTAAATCTGAACACAGAGAAAGACAAATAGAAGCAAAAGAAACATAGCCTTGGAGACTTATGGTACAATACACAAAGATGTAATATTTATGTCATTGGAGTACCATAAAACAGTAGAACAACATTTTTAAAGTGCCAAGTAAAAACAACTGTCAACCCAGAATTTTATATCTATTGAAAATACTCATCAAGAAGGAAAAATAAAGACATTCTTAGTGAAGGAAAAGTCACAAGAATTCATCTCCAGTAAACCTTCTTTAAAAGAAATACTAAAGTAAGTTACTCAGGCAGAAGGGAAATGATGACAAAGGGAAATCTGGAACATTAAAATTAAGGAAGAGCATCCAAAATGGGAAATATCTTGGCAAATATAATAAATTATTTTCATCTTAAATTCTTTAAAATATGTATGACTGCTGAAATACAAAATTATAACATTGTTAGATAGGACTGAGACAGCCAGGTGGGAAGGGCTCCCTGGTAAAAACTTCCAACCAACCTGCACACTGGGAGGAGTTTGCACTGAGGTGGAGCCCACAGCAAGTAGGAGCCTAGTTCTTCCTATTCCTGTGTGGAACCCGAGATTCAAACTGTGAGGCGGGAAGAGCACCAGCAGGGACTCTGGCTTTGTGGAGGATTCCTGTTTCCCTTTGTCCCTTTTCACCCAATAAAACCCTGCCTTACTCACCCTTCAAATCATCTGCAAGCCTAAATTTTTGTGGCTGTGTGACAAGGACCCCATTTTTAGCTTAACTAAGGAAAAGTCCTGCAACATTTTTGCCATGCAACATGGGGGCTGGAGAAGTGGTGAGTGAAATGGGGACTCAATCCTCTCGCTGTCATTTCTACGCCTTTTCATCCACAGACTTCTGAGCTCATGAGAAACCATGCCTCCACCCCTGTTGCTCCCAGGGGTTGGTAAGATCGGCCTTGGTCTCCATGAACTTTTCCTCCCTTTTTCAGGACAGACCGGCAAGCAGTGGCTCCCCTCCACCCTTCCCTCCCTGCTGGGGCTGGGACACATGGCCCAAGGTGCCCCAGGCAGCTAGCTGGCATATTCTGCCACGTGCCCATGGAGTCTCTCCATCTCTGGACCAGGGAGGCCAGCTCTGACCCACAACAATTAAACTTGTCTCCCTGGTGGACTTGCATAAGAATAAGACGTTCTTCTCCAGGCATTTTTAAACATTTTTTCTTTCCTTTTCTCCACCCCACCAGCAGTTAACTTTTAAGCACTTTTTTCCCCCCTTTTAGAAGACGTTTTACTAGGCCAGCCCCTGGAACTATCATTGTTCATATTCTCTGTAAAGCTTTAATTGTGAAAAATGATTTGCGGGGCTGGTCTTAAGCTGTAGCTGATCTGGTGTGCTTTGCATGTCTGTATGGCTCATAGCAAACTTCCCTGCAAACCTCCGTCTTGTTTTACATCCTGAGGGCATGGCTTGTAACTCTGGGGGCAAGGCTTTGTTTAGCAATCTTGCCTTAAGGAATAAATTCCTTTCTGGCCTTGTTTCTTAAAGGGCCCCACCCAGCGACTGGGTTTTCTCCTGCCTGTCGTTGTGTGTGTGTATGTGTGTGTGTGTGTGTGTGTGTTTGTGTGTGATGTCTGTTAAAAGAGCTATAATTAATTTGGCCTAAAGAAAAACAAACGCTTGGATCCAATATTTTTTTAAAGAGAAGATAAAATATGCACTACCTTTCAGTTCATGTGACTTTAATCTTTCAGAAATAAAAACAGCCTTAAAGATTATTGGTAAAATGCAGATGTCATTAAAATGTAAGTAGGTGAACTAGATTATGCAGGTCAGATGCAAGGTTTACTAAAAGTTTTAAGGTGATAAACTGCTTTTTGGGTTTTGAAAACTATTTGACTTACTGGCTTCACAATTGATAAGGCCTGGGGACATATGGAACTAACCACACCTTTAATTAAGAAGGCAAACCTTGTCTGCACCTAGCACAAAATTAAAACAATGTACCAGGTTTTACATTAAAGTTAAAAATTGCTAGGGGTTACCATTGTAACATGTGATTGAGACTACTGGAAATAGACTTACATGCAAGTTATGTAAGAACAAAAAAATGTGTTTTTCAGCAAAAGGTTATAAGAAGGCATGGAAATGGAAATTTTTGCCTAGGGTTAAAGAATTGTTTTAAATTAGTTAAGATAAAGCTGAAGGTTCAAACAAGTGGTGGAAGGATTGTGGAAATTAATCTTGCAAAGGAGTTCTCTGTGTGAACATATTGACTAAGTTCAAAAGGTATTATATGATTTTTCTGTAAGTGGAGCAGTGAAATAAAAGCACAACAAGGTATTCTTAAGGCACTAATTTTTCTGTAAGTGGAGCAGTGAAATAAAAGCACAACAAGGTATTCTTAAGGCACTAATTTTTCTGTAAGTGGAGCAGTGAAATAAAAGCACAACAAGGTATTCTTAAGGCACTAATCTGCTCTTTGGCAAAATTTGTAAATGATTATAGAAGGTTTTTGCTTCTTTAAAATCTCAGAGTCATCATTTTGGCAAAATAAATAGTTTACGGTAATCTGGAATTCTATTTCATAATATCAAGTTTTTATTTATTTATTTTTTTGATGGTGTCTCACTCTGTTGCCAGGCTGGAGTGCAGTGGCACAATCTTTGCTCACTGTAACCTCTGCCTCCTGGGTTCAAGTGATTCTCTTGCCTCAGCCTCCTGAATAGCTGGGACTACAGGCGTGTGCCACCACGCCCAGCTAATTTTTGTATTTTTAGTAGAGACGGGGGTTTCACCATGTTGGCCAGGATGGTTTTGATCTCTTGAACTTGTGATCCGCCTGCCTCCCGAAGTGCTGAGATTACAGGTGTGAACCACCAGGCCTGACCAATATCAAGTGTTTTAAACTGTGAACATATTTAACAGCCTTCCCAAAATCAAACTTCAGTTTCAAAATTGTCTTTCCTGATGCCTGGCTTTTTGGATGGTTCAGAGAGCCCCTGAAACATCCAGAAAAGAGGTAAACAGTATTATTTGACATATTTAGGTACATGGGATTGACAAAATGATGTTCAGTCTCCTTTAGGTTGCATTTTGGTGAATGCTAATATATGTTCCAACATTATATGGGATTTCTAAAATTCTTGTGTCTGAGTATATGCTATCAATCATAATTAAGGTTGTTAAGTTATTGTAAACCACAGAGAAAACCAAACTTGTCAATTGTGTTTCTAACTGTAACTACCCAGGACATTTTGTTATTCACAGACAATTGTCTTGTTTTAATCCTTTTCAAAAGATGGTTTATAATAAGCTATAGGACTCTGACAGGTGCTCTCAAGTACAGATTTCTGATAACTTTGGAGATTGTGACATAGGGATAAAGAAAATGTACAGGTCTTAGGAAGAGCTGAAATGTTCACAAATATCAAGCAAAACAAGAATTGACTAAATGGACTGAACTCAGAAAGCTGAAGCAATCTTTTTGACATTTGATTGGAATATTGCTGATCCTTGTTTTGTTTCTCAGAGCCAAGGAAACGTATTTTGAACTATTTACAGCTTTTAATAATTAAGCAAGATATACTCCTGTAATCAAAATTTGGAGCATCTTTGTTTCTCTCTGCCTGGTTCCCCTAGAGTTTGGAAAGTGTCTGTGAGTATTCTTAACTTATGGCAATATAGTTGTTTGCATCAGTGCAATAAGAATCCATGTTTCTTTTGCAATAGGACACATTTGGAAAAAATGGTGATTTTACCAAGGATTTGACTGGAAAGGTATGCTTCCCTTTAAGGAGTTAAGCTTGATTTGCAGAGCAAATAGAAGCCCAGTGGGGAAACTGGCTTCATAACCTCATCTACACAGTCCCTGTACAGGGTTCCTGACCTGTGGTCAGTAAAGAATGTCACTTTCTGGCTGGGCATAGTTGCTCACACCTGTAATCCCAGCACTTTGGGAGGCTGAGGTGGTTGGATCATGAGGCCAAGAGATCGAGACCATCCTGGCCAACAGGGTGAAACCCCATCTCTACTAAAAATACAAAAATTAGCTTGGCGTGGTGGCATGCACCTGTAATCCCAGCTACTCTGGAGGCTGAGGCAGGCGAATCACTTGAACCCGGGAGGTAAAGGTTGCAGTGAGGTGAGATCGCACCACTGCACTCCCAGCCTCATGACAGAGCAAGACTCCATCTCAAAAAAAAAAAAAAAAAAGAATGTCACTTTCTAACAGGTTCCAGAGCTCCAAGCTTATCCTGGGACTTTAAGAGGAGAGGATCAGCCAACTTGCAGGTATTTCAGGATACAAACCCATGGCTGGGCTCGGCTTTAAAAGGTTTTATCTGAGATTCCTTGTGGAACAGACTTCTATCAAAGCCAATCCAAAAGGCCTATGTAGAAATAGTTATTCTTGCTGCACTTTATACAAATAATCAGGCTACATGTAAAACTAAAGTCTATTTTGCAAACCACTCAGTCCTATGATCATTTGTTTCTTAACAAACATGAGGACTGGAGAAAGAGAAATTATGTTCCAAAACTTATCATACATTTGTCTTTAAATTCTAAAGTTACTAAATGTTTTTAAGTTTTTGCTTACATTGTAGACTAATCCTGCTTGTTCCTGTGAACCAACCCACAATCTCCGGCTGCAGTTCAGAAAGAAGAAGGGAATGGGTAATGTAAAAATCTGGATCAATATTCTAGTTTTTAGCAATTATCCTGCAAATCCTGCCAGGTGATGGGAATAAATAGGATGCCCATCACTCAGAGGTTTCCTTTTTGGGAAAGTAAGACCAAGGGAGCTAACCAAAGCCAAGCTCCATGCACCCAAATCCTAGAAAACATAACTATAGTCTCCAGTTATCCGGGCATGTCACAAGACATCCTTTTCTCTCCCTTGTTGGAAGAGGACTCAGTTCCACAGTTGCCCCTTAGCATTTGGCTTATGATAAGGAGTCTATGCAACCCTCCTGAGACACATTTTTGTCTGAAACTCAATCCCAAGCTTCCGTTCAAAGCCCTAGGAAAAAAAAAAACTGGATCTGAGGAATCCAGAGGCAGATGATAATGGAAAACAATTAAAAGGCACAGCGGAGATGAGCATGGCTCATTCCTGCCGACTAAGCCAAGCTTTCAGTTTCGTGGCTGGCCTGGTGCCTCTTCCATGATGGATACTCCCTGGCAGGTGTTAACATGTCTTACAAAGATCTTTACACTTTGTTTACATTCCCATAGGCTCATTCTCAGGCCTCTACTACAGAGCTCATAGTCCTAATCTTCCAATCTTTTACCTTCTAGGTCCCTGACTGATGGACCAAATCATTTACCACTGTCTATGAATCTGAATATATTTTAACTTCAGTTCCCCACAAACTGATGATAAGGTCCACTGCCCTAAGCTCTCTTCTTTAGGAGGACTTCTCCTCACTCCCATCTTTTAAGACCAGGCTTGAGTGAGACCATACTACACTGTCAGGCCAGTTTTGCCTTGTACCCACATATTGAGTCAACCTATCTAGGAACCAACATCAATATGTTCCTCTCCCAATATCTGATCATAAGAGAATCCCCATGCACACTCAGGTGTAAACTAAGGGAGAGGCACTGATGGAATGGTGGTAGATGACATGGAGCTCTGGGCTACCTGCTAACGCAGCTTTCTTGTTTCCCCCAGCTCTGTTCATGCTCAGTCAGGAACATCCCACTTCCATCTTATGATGGATTGATGCTGGGCTCACTCACCCTGTGGATATGACAAAAACTCAATTATGATGGGCATTTCTGGTTGATTGATCACTTGGAGTTCCATGGTTGGGCACATTATCTCTATCATAGCCCAGTGTCACACTGGGAGCTATTTGACAAAAGGTGTACAATTTATTGTAGGTGGCATAGAATTGCTCCAGAATCCTAGGAACCTGTGCTATGATTCAAGCAATAAAATTTGCTATAAACTTTACATGGCATCTTTTCCCAACACCATTAGAAGTATATTCTAAGACCTACCAGATCATGTGGCCCAAGTGGCAGAGCTACTTATACCATGACCCAGACCTGCGGCAGAACATTTCCTGCTGAGTCTTATTCAAAACTGACAGCCATTTATGCCACCTGAAATATGGTCAGGTTAAAGCTGTATTCCCAGAAGTGAAACATACTGCTCCTAGAAGCCAGAGTCATACTAGATGTTCTGTTTCAGTCTTCATGATGGGAGGTGTGAAATATAATAATCTGTCCTTTGTTTTGGAAGGATGCCCCGGTATGGCTCCAACCACCTGCTTTTTTTACTAACGCAGTGAAAGTCTCAATGCTCATAGAGTTTATCTGTCTTCTCTGGAGTGCACATGCCTTAGGAAGTCCTGCAATGTAGTTGCCACTTCCTGCTCATCTAGTCTGCTTAGCACAATGTCAACAATAGAGTAGACCAGTGTGATGTTCTGTGGAATATTATACTACAATATATTATAACAGTGGGCAGAAGAATTAACATTGCTCTAGGGCAAGATAGTAAAAGGTATACGGTTGGCTGTTACAAATAAAATTGAACTTTCTGATAGGGCTGGGAAGGAATGCACTTGCCAGATCAATGGCTGAATAACATATTACTGAGGCAATGTTAAATTGTTAACATTACTGATAGGCAATTGTTAAATTACTGAGGCAATGTTAAATTGCTGTAGACAATATACATCATCTGGTAGAGTAGAAATAATTGGGGCTGCTAGTTTATTGAATCTGGTCCACTGTCACCCTACAGGATCTACCTAGTTTTGGCTGGGGCCAGTTTGGTGAAATAAAGTTTAATGGGGACCACCACTTCATCTCAGTAATCTCAATCGTTCCTCCTGGAATGTAATTTTAGTTTTGATTTACTTTCTTAGCCAGGAAAGCAGATAGTTTCAGAGGCTTCCATTTGGCCTTTCTTACTAGGATACCTCTTACCTCATATGCCATGGAACCAAAGCAGGTGTTGTGTCTACCAGCAAGTATGTTCATCCCAAATGGACATTGGGAACTTGGGAACTAGCCACTGGGTGAGTTCATGGACCCAGTGGTTTCTCATGAGCTCTCCATTTATTACCTGGTTTTCATATGACCCTACTCTAACATGGGGGCCATTGATGATGCCTTGGATCCCCAGGTATCAATGTCAACTCAGACTCAGTGCCCTTTTTCCTTTCCCTAGTATATGGTCACATAGTATATACAGAAAAATAGGGTCAATTATTACCATGCACACTTGTTACTGTGTTGCAGAGTCCTTCCTTCTGAGGTCCCAGACTCTCTTTTGATCAATAAGCATAATGTTTAAACTGGTTCAGATACAGAAACCAGATAAATGCTTGTGACTCTTTATTGGGATGGTGAACTTCAGCCTCCTGACAATCTATCTTTGATTTCTTCTGGTTGTATATATTGAGCATACTCTTGTTGGCTGCCTATCTGCTTTGCACCTAGATTTACTACATCCGTCTCCAGATCTCTCTGTGGGTCAAGACCTGTGACTGCTACCCCACCTTTGCCATTCTTCACATTAATTGTACCCATCTGGTTTATGATAGAGGCATGCTCCTGCCTCTATCAATTTAGGATCCTATTATCTGCATTGCTTTCACTGACCCCAGTTGTATAGGAGCATCTCTTACCAGTAGCCCTTGCCTACCAAGGAGATACCACATTGAGCTTTTCTCTCCTTTTTCTTTCTTCCAGAATTCCTGAGGATAGGGAAACAGATTGTTGTGGTTTTGTTTTGTTTTGTTTTTTGTTTTTTTGTTTAGACAGAGTTTCTCTCTGTTGCCCAGGCTGGAGTGCAGTAGTGTAATCTTGGCTCAGTGCAACCTCTGCCTCCTGGGTTCAATTGATTCTTGTGTCTCAGTGCCCTGAGTAGCTGAGATTACAGGTGAGTGTCACCATGCTTGGCTAATTTTTGTATTTTTAGTAGAGATGGAGTTTCACCATGTTAGCCAGGCTGGCCTCAAAATCCTGGCCTCAAATGATCCGCCTGCCTCAGGCTCCTAAAGTGCTGGGATTGCAGGCGTGAGCCACCGTGCCTGGCCCACATTAAGCTTTTTAAAATTGATGCTGGTGCTTTTCTCACGAATACATTTTTTATTGATTCAGAAAACAAAATGTCCTTTGGGTTTTCCACAGGACATAGTCAACTGGTGGGTTTTCTGGCTTTATATATTTACTGTAGCATGCCCACTGCTTCTTTAAGCCTTTTGATATCTTCTTTCACTATCTTTCATGGGAAGTTCTGAAATTTCTACTTCACTTACCATGTGTCATAGCTTTATCCAAGATTCTAAGGGTTCTATTGGTTGTGTTTCAGCATTATCTCTCAGGGTTAATTACATGAGACCCTTCCCCCTGGAGGGGACAGCAATATGTTCTTTATTAGAATTTGTACATATTGCTGGAATGGGTTGGTCTTGGCTAACTTCAGTATCTTGGCCAGCACTACTACCCAGGAGCACAGAGGGTCTGATTTACTGATATAGGATACATATAACAACCTTGGATCAAGGGACCCACATTCTGGGAAAAGAAATGTGACAATGGACACATGAGCACATTGGATCGAAGTGGTCCTACAATGTAATTAAAACATTTCTGACCTAACAGAATGTAGGAAAGCATAGCTAAGGCACTAGCTTGGGAATGACACTCTGAGAGTTGAGATATTGTACTTAATGATGAGGTATATACTTTGTTTCTTTGTTTTCGAGACAGGATCTTGCTCTGTTACCCAGTGACAGTGGCTGCAGTGGCATAATCACATCTCACTGCAGCCTCCACCTCCCAGGCTCAAGTGATCCTCCCAGCTCAGCAAGCCAAATAGCTGGGACCACAGCCATGCACCACCATGTCTGGCTAATTTTTTTTTTTTTTGGAGACGGAGTTTCACTCTTGTTGCCCAGGCTGGAGTGCAATGGCGCGATCTTGGCTCACTACAACCTCCGCCTCCCGGGTTCAAGTTATTCTCCAGCCTCAGCCTCCCTAGTAGCTGGGATTACAGGCATGTGCTACCACACCCAGCTAATTTTGTATTTTTAGTAGAGGTGAGGTTTCTCCATGTTGGTCAGGCTGGTCTTGAACTCCTGACCTCAGGTGATCCACCTGCCTCGGCCTCCCAAAGTGCTGGGATTACAGGCATGAGCCACTGCACCTGGCCTCCTGGCTAATTTTTTAATTTTTTTGCAGAGACGAGGTCTCCCTATGTTGCCCAGGCTGGTCTTGAACTCCTAAGCTCAAGTGATCCTCCAACCTTGGCCCCCTAAAACACTGGGATTTCAAATGTAAGCCCCCTTGTCTGGCCTGAGGTATATGCTTTGAATTAATAAACTTTATATGGTCTATGTATTTGTATTATAGCTAGAATATAAGGATCTGGGAAATAAAGGGTAGAAGTAGGAGCAGCCCATCTTACCTTTATTCCCAGTGACCCACGTGGGAAGTTGTACTTTCCATTTCCGACTTTATGCTCTGTGTTATTAAAGGCCCTAATTCATGCATGGAGGATGCTTCTATCAAGGGATAGAACAAGGGTCCCACTAAATCTGAAGCTATGGCTACACAAATTCTCACTGTAATAGGAGTTTCTATATTGGCCAGGGTAATTGACTCTGAGTATCCCAAGATAGAAATGTTAGTAGTTAATGGAAGTAGGAAAGAATACATCTGGAATGCAGATTTGCTGAAAAGCTTCTTGATAGTTTACGCTCAGTGATGAGACAAGCATCTACAGCATATATGGCCTGACATGATGAAGAGAAAGGAAGGTTTGGATTACTCCACCAGGTAAGCAACCTAGACAAGACAAACGGCTGGCTTAGAGTGAGAAGAATCTAGAAAGGAAGTTAGAGGAGGTTGATGATTAATATCAATTACAGCCTGTAGATTAAGAGAAGTGGGGATAATAGCTTGCTGTAGTAATTACCTTGTAGTAAACTTTTTATGTACTGTGACTGGCCACTACCTTGAGGATTCAGTGACAAAACACAGTGGACTTGCCATGGGGCAGGTATGGATCTGAGCGGCAGAAGCTGTTGGTGTACTGCTCATGTCTACTGAACACTCATCTCTAGACACAGAATTGCTTACTGAGGATGCCTGACACTTTCTGCCTGAGGGCCCTTTCCTGGTCATAAGAGAATAATGAATTCATTCATGGAGAAAAATGAAATTGCAGAGAAGTTCATGTCCCCTGAAGCAGCTCTCAAGCAATGATTGATGGAGAGTTGGTGGATAAATATTCTCATTTACCCTTATGTGGAATAACTCATGTGTGGTGTACGCTGTCCCAGAATTACCAGAAAGTTGAGCCCCATGTCTCACATGAGTAACTTGCTATAGAAAGTACTTTTTGTAGGCTTCTTTCCCTTCTCTATTTTCTTCCTCACTGCCTCACTTTTCTGTTTCTTTCTCACCCCTACAATGTTTGCTGTGATCACCTCTCAACTAAACTACTCACACTTGAATCCTTATTTCAGAATCTGCTTCTAGTGCAACCCAAAGTACAAGTGTAAAGAAAATAATTAATTATGCTAATGGCATAGAAATGAAGATGTTTAAGCATTGGAGAAAGAGAAATATAAAATAACAAGTAAAAATCTGTAATCTTACATTTGATTTGGAAATTTTAATATAGACTCATTTTTTTTTCTTTTGAAAGATATTTTCTAACTCTGTTTCCTGAAATGGCCAACTTAATAGCAATAAAAACTGACACTAGGCCGGGCGCGGTGGCTCACCCCTGTAATCCCAGCACTTTAGGAGGCCAAGGCAGGCGGATCACAAGGTCAGGAGTTCGAGATCAGTCTGGCCAACATAGTGAAACCCCATCTCTACTAAAAACACAAAAAATTAGCTGGGCGTGGTGGCGGGCACCTGTCGTCCCAGTTTCTTGGGAGACTGAGGCAGGAGAATCGCTTGAACCTGGGAGGCAGAGGTTGCAGTGAGCCAAGATCACACCATTGCATTCCAGCCTGGGTGACAGTGCAAGACTCCATCAAAACAAAACAAAACAAACAAACAAACAAACAAAACCCCAAAAACTCCTGACGCCCAAGTTGTGGTTTGTAAACACCATTTCCCACTAAAAGCAATCAGAGGTCTTTGGAGAAGTGGCTGATTTCAGGTCTAGTGAAGAAAATGTATGAAATGAACCTGAGTATCTTATACTAGAAAGAAAGAAAGAACGTTATCAAAGACTACTCTATTTTAAAAGGATACAGAAGCCAACTTGGAGGGGCTGCCATGGGCCTAAAATGGGAGAGTTTAAGATTCAAAAGTATAATATCAGTGGAATAAAACAAATCAACTATGTTAAAATCCACAATTTTGTAATAATATTAAAAAGCGAAAAAACCTCATTAGTCATTTAAAAATTTTTTATTAATTTTTTTTGTGAGGCATCTGTCTGCTATTTAATCATTAGTCACTTCTGAATGCCAGATAAACAGTGGAAAACAAAGGGAAAGAATCAAGGTTTTGATCTTGTCTTTTCTGCACAAACTATATTTCAGGACGATAAAATTGTGGATGAAGAAAAGTTCTATTTAGAATAATACCAACTAACAAATGAAGAAAAAAATGGAAGAAACAAAATACCATTTGAATCTGGACAGGGCCAAGTTTTATATGGCATATTTTAAAGGTGATTGATTGGTGATGGGTTTACAATTGTTGAAGGTAGCTGATGGATACATGTGGGTTCATTATTCTCTTTACATATATTTCTAAAAAGGGGATATTTTCCATTTTTTTAAAAGCCCTTTATCCTCAGGTTGCAGTATGTGTAAAAGAAAAAAAACCCTTTAAAAAGAATATCGTGGCTGCAGCTTCAATTAATGAAATAATAGCTTGATGATATTAACCCTCCCATAGATAGCAATGTAAAATCTGGACAAAATATTTTGATAAAAAAGAACTATTTGAAGGTACTGGAGAGTGGCCCAAAGGAGGCAGAAACTGGAGGACAGTTGAGATCTGAAACATACAAACTGCACCACTTGAGTTAAGAATATTTGTATCTTTTTTTTCTTCAGGACACTCCAAATCCTCATGGTGAAGGGTGGCAAAAAGCCAGTCTTTTTGCTTTAGGGTTCAGAAGACAGAAGTTAGCTATGGCAGAGTGGCTGACAAATGAGGGAAAGGGAGTAGAAAGTGAAATCCGTGAAAGAAGGGAGCTTCAGAGAGGACAAGCCCAGAATCTGCGTGTAGGCTCTGCCCAACTACTTGGCTGACCATTGAACAATAAACATGGGGGAGAGACTCCAGAGGACCCAGAAGAGAGACAAGCTGGTAGCTCAAAGAACTTGGCAGAGATTTCAACTGTTGGCCACTGCATGTGAGGCAGAATTTGGAGTTAGGTTCCAAAAAATTTAAAACCTGGTAGAAAATATATCAACATTCCTAAGAGAAATATAGCTGAATCAAGGGTCTTAATAAAATGTTATTTATAATGTTCACCACACAAATAAAAGACTTTCAGATGTATGAAAACCCAGGAAAGTATGACCCATGGTGAAGAAAAAAAGTAGCCAAAAGAAGCAAATCCCAAGATAACAAATATTTAGAATAAGCAGATAAGGACTTTAAAGCAGCCATTATAAGTGTGCTCAGGGACTTCAGATGGGGAATCCCACTGGTGGAATTAAAACTATAAAAAACAAATAACTGTAGAATTAAGAATCACAATAACCAAAATAAAATAAAAATCTCACTGGATAGGTTTGTCAACAGATGGAAGACAATGGAAAAATGAGTCAGTGCGCCTAAAGATAGATCAATACAAATTATCCAATTTGAGTAACATGGAGAGAATTACCTAAAAAATTAGTGAACAAAGTCTTAGTGCTTTTTGGAACAATATTAAGTGATCTAACATATATGTAATTAAACTCCAAGAAGAAAGGTAGAGAAAAAGCAAAGTAGAAAAAAATTTTGAAGAAATAATGGCTAGAAATCCCTCAAATTTAGTAAAAAAAAAAAAAAGGAAAACATACAAAAAAAAAAAAACAAAACCAACAACAAAAAACTCCAGTTAGATTACAGTTGCAAGAAGTTCCATGAAATACAAATTTATCTGTCAATTAAAAAGAATGGGCCACTTATGGTGGCTCATGCCTGTAATCCTAACACTTTGGGAGGCTGAGATAGGAGGATCACTTGAGCCCAGGAGTTTGAGACCAGCCTGGGTGAGACCCCATCTCTACAAAAAAAATTTTAAAAATTAGCTGGGCGTGATGGCAAGCACCTGTGGTCCCAGTTACTTGGGAGGCTGAGGTGGGAGGATTGCTTGAGCCCGGGAGGTTGAGGATGCAGTGAGCTGTGATCATGCCATTGTTCTCTAGCCTGGGTGACAGAGCAAGATCCTGTCTCAAAAAAAAAAAAAAAAAAAAAAAAGAAAGAAAGGAAAAAAAAGAAAAGAAGAAAGAAAAAGAATGTCCACAAACCCCAAATAAGAGAAATACAAAGAAATCTACGTTCAGGCACATAATATTAAAACTGCCAAAAATCAGAGAAAAAGAGAAAATCTTAAAAACAGCTAGAAAAAGAACACATTACATATAGGGACACCACAATACGAAGTTGGCTGACTTTTAATGAGAAACAATGGAACCAGAAGACAATTGAACAGCAACTCTAAAATGCTGGGGGCTGGGAGGAGCCCTTAAGACCCAGAATTCCATATCCAGTTTAACTGTCTTTCAAAAATGAAAGCAAAATAAAGACATTTCCAGACAAAGACAGAGATAATTCATTGCTAGTTGATCTGTCTGACAAGAAATCTAAAGCAAGTCCTTCAGCCTGAAAGAAAATGACACCAGAAGATGATTCAAATCTGCAGAAAGAAAAGAAGTACATTGTAAATAGTAAATATTTTGGTAACTATAAAATACTGATAAAATACGTATTTTTCTTTTCTCCTTTTCATTTCCTGAGATGACATAAGACTGTATAAAGCAATAATTAAAACACCTGTATTTTGGGGTTTATAACATATAAAAGGTTAGTATATATGACAATAATAGCACAAAAATGGGGAGAGAAAATGAAACTATATTGGAGCAAATTCACTATATTTAACCAGGATTAAATTAATGTGGACCTGAACTAACTAACTAATTGGAATAAGTTAAAATGAACATTGCAACACCTTGAGCAATCACTAAGAAAACAATTTAAAAATAGTTTAAAAATTAACAGGAATTTAAATGGCATGCTAATATTATTTAACACAAAAAAGATGGTTAAAGAAGAAAGAAACAAAATGGGCATAAGACTTATATGAAACAAATATTAAAATGACAGGTGTAAATACAATCACATCAATAATTGCATTTAATATTAATAGTCTAAAAAGATACTGTCAGACTAAATCAAAAGGTAAGATCCAACTATATTCTCTTTGCCTTTAAAAACCTGATTGAAATGAGCCCAAATGGAGCTCATATCCAAGGTTACGTGCATCTGAGTCTTCCAGGAAGCTCTCTTAACTTTGGCTCAAGTAAACTCTTTAAATTATATTTTGTGCCTCAGCCTCTTCCTTTTAGGTCAACACTTTTTATAGCTGAAGAGTAGTCTGTGATATGCATATACCACAGGTTGTCTAACCATTCACCCATTTGGGTTGGTCCACTTTTTTGGCTATTCTAAAGATACAGGAAAAAAAAACTTAGTTCAGCCTACATCCAACTATACTCAACACAGTACTTCACCTCTGGTCACCAAGAAGTGTGTGGGGATTTCTCCCCAAGAAGCAATTCTCTGGCAGATTCTTCAGTGGACACCAGCTTGGTGTCCCCTACCTCAATTCAGTTCTGACAATATCTACGTAGAGATAGCGTCAGATCCCATAGCTTGGAGGCTCTGTCCCACAAGACTGCCTCATGCTTCAGATGCTAATCACAAGCACAAGTTGTTGCCCTAGAAGGTAGAAGGCAACAACAACAACAAAAAATTAGAGACCAGGGTGGTTGAAATGAATGTTGCTGTAGTCACTGATGAATGATGACAAGGGCTAGAGCAATGCTACCCAGAGTGTGGTCTGTGGACCAGACCCAGCGTATGAGCTGTTTGTTACCAATGATATAAGTACAGAGATTGAGGATAAGCATGGAGAAACTATTATAACAAATTGAAGTACCAACATTATGTGTTCTAATAAATAAAAATAAGGCTTTTGTTCTCTATGACTTTTCTATATATTTTTCTCATAATTCATTTTTAATGTTTTACATATGAACCGGTCTGTGATGAATTGGACATTTTTAAGAAGTGGTCCTTCCCCATGGACAGCTTGGGAGACAATGGTCTAAGGTGGGTGACTGAGATCGGAGGGAAGTAAAAATCACTGGAGGTGAAAAACAGGGGGTTTGGGAGCATCACAGTCCATGCCAAAGTCCCTGGTTATGGTGCCACACACAGGGAGGCGGTGAGGGCAGTAGGAGCCCTGTTTGTGTTCAGGGCCCTGGGGAAGCAGGTGCTGAGGAGGCAGGAGGGAGTCAGAGCTCAGGTGCCTTAAGATCGTGGTATCAGCTGCTTCCAAAAGGGGCATTCCTGTCCATCAACCTCCAAGTTAGCATGAGGCTTATAAACCTTGCACCCAGTTGTCACTAAGGACAGCCTCCTGTGCTTTCCCTGGACAACACTGCTCCAAGGAGAGTGCTCCAAGGGCTTGACAGCCTGACTTCTGTCAGGGACTTGGCAAATAGAAACCCAACCTGTGCAAGCCCCAGTTGGCTCCTGATGGTTGAATGAAAGAGCATAGCCTCAGACACAACTGTCTTCTAAGAGGGTGCCCAGATTCTTCAGGAAAGTGAAGCCCATACCCTTCTGATTCCAAGCTCAGGAGACAGGAATGATGCCAGGGCTGTGGAGTGGGACATCTGGCTCTGCACACAAGGACAGCCTTGGGCTGCAATTTCTAATTTGCATGTAAAGGCAGCAGCATATGGCCACTGTCAGTCCTCAAAGGGGCCATAGGCCCTGCTGGGGCAGGGAGAGGGGAACGAGGAAGTACTTACACTGAAGTCTTTCCCCAGGTAGAGAAGCAGAGAAAGAGTGGGGCATGAATCCCAGGGGTCCCTGTGGTGAGAGGAATCACTGAGACTCACACAACCTGGTCAGACATTTATTAGGGCAGTGGAGCCTGTTCTCCATGCCCCAGGCCTTTCAGATTGATAGGATTTCAATGTGGAACTCTGGCTGCTTTGAAGGAATTGCGTATTGGACCTGTAAAAAGCCATCAGTCTGGAAGGCAAGGCTGCTCTCTGGGACCTGGAACAAGCAGAGAGCATTGCACATTTGGCGGTAACATTGCCGGCACTGCCACATGCGGATGCAGGACTGGAGCTTGACCGTCGCCTGCTCCTGGATGACATAGACCCTCAACAGGGCCTGCCGCCGCTGATGTATCCGTCTCTGCACCAACGTCCTCCACCAGCACTGAATCATCCAGGCCCTGAGGGCAGCGACCAGCAGGGTCCTGCGCACCAGGACCCCACGCCACCAGGCCTGGATCTGCCCAGCCGCCTTCACCCTTTTTCCATGATGCAGTTGTGCAAGAAGCAACTGGCCAAGCAAAGCAGAGGACTCCCAGTGAATTTGTCACCATCAAGCACAGGTGGTTCTCTAAAGAATCAGCTCTCTCCCTGCTGGTTTTGAGGACCCAGGAGACCTGGGTGGGGTTTGTCCTCTACTTCTGTCCTGTCCATGGCTCTGGACATCCTCACAGTCCCAGTGCCCTCATCTATGAAATCGGAATATGTTTGATCTGTGGACTTCTTGGGTTTATGGGATTAGGGGAGACACTTTCTGGTCCAGAAGACCCAACTGGAAGACCAGGGTGTGAGGAACTGAAGGATTCTTATAAGAATCCATGAACCTCTGCATTTATGGCCTGTGTCTTGGTCCAAACTCCAGCCACGATGCTGCCTCCTAATGTCTTGCGTGGTGCTGCAGCCCTTTGGGGTCTCCCCTCATCTCACTTTTGTGGACTTCCACTACCATGTCTCTGTCCCTCCGCATTCTGCTGGGCCTTTCCACTTCCTGTGCTGAGCCCCACCTATCAGGTGGCTGTGCACATGAAACTTCCTCCCCTTTTACTGTCTATCTCCATACCTTACTCAGTTCACCAAGGAGAGGGAGGGCTTGAGGGGATAAGAGGGCAATGCTGAGCCAACCCCTGTGGGACCAGAGATGGAGCTCCATTCTAAGAACTCTGGGGTCAAAGAGTCAATGATCTGCAATTCTCTCACCCTCCTGGGCCCCACCTACCTTCCGTCGCCTCTGTCTTTCTACATCATCTTCATCTGGACCACCTTTCTGCAATCAGAATGTGGGTGTGGGGGAGCATGGGTGAGGAGCAGCCTGACTGTAAAGTCCCCACAGGCCCAGTTCCCCATTCTTTGCCTGGGTCCTAAGAAGTGGCCTGGTGCTTTCCTGGGCCATGGGACAACTCCCCACCCCTGGGGGAGTGTGTGTGCCTGAGTCTTACACAGCATTTACTGCCCATGGTTTGGAGCAGTGGTTCAGGTGATCATCTCCCTCTGGTTGCTGTTCCCTGACCTTGGCAGGGGCAGGAAAGGTGGAGAAAGAGATGGCCATGATGTCACAAAGGCAACTATGACCAGGGGCCAGAGTGCCTTTTCCAGGCTCAAAGTTGATGGATAAAGAGCAAATACCTGGCTCTCCTGTTGACTTCCTTGGGCAACTCTCTGTTGAGGAAAAATTGTGCAAATATCATTTCTCAGATTGTCATCTGCCTGTTAATTTTTTTCATGGTTGCCTTTCCTTCCACAGTTATCTTTAATTTTTGATATGCTCAAATCCATTGCCCCTTTACAATTCTACTTTTGTAGTTTTCTAATAAAGTGTTTTCCATCCAGGATCATAGATTTTTCTATTAGATTCTGGTCTACCTTTTACATTAAGGTGTTTTAACATTTAATGTAGATGTTTTTATAAGACATTTACAATTAGAAATGACAAAGGGGATGTTACCACGGACCCCACAGAAATAAAAATAACCATCAGAGACTATGCACACAAACTAGAAAACCTAGAAGAGATGGATAAATTCCTGGACACGTACACCCTCCCAAGACTGAAGCAGGAAGAAATTGATTCCCTGAACAGACTAATAATGAGCCCTGAAATTGAATTAGTAGTAAATAGCTTACCAACCAAATAAAGCGCAGGACAAGAAGGATCCACAGCTGAATTCTATCAGATGAACAAAGAAGAGCTGGTGCCATTCCTACTGAAACTATTCCAAAAAATTGAGGAGGAAAGACCCCTCCCCAGCTCATTCTATGAGGCCAGCATCATCCTGATACCAAAACCTGGCAAAAACAAAACTTTAGGTCAATATCCTTGACAAACATTTATGAAAAAATCCTCAACAAAGTACTTGCAAACTGAATCCAGCAGTCCATCAAAAAGCTAATCCACCATGATCAAGTAGGCTTCATCCCTGGAATGCAAGGTTGGTTCAACATATGCAAATCAATAAAATGTGATTAATCACATAAACAGAATTACAGACAAAAGCCACATGATTATCTTAATAGATTCAGGAAAAGCTTTTGATGAAATTCAACATCTCTTCATGTTAAAAACGCTCAATAAACTAGGTACTGAAGGGACATACCTCAAAATAATAAGAGCCATATATGACAAACCCACAGCCAACATCATACTGAACAGACAAAAGCTGAAAGCATTCCCCTTGATAACTGGCACAAGACAAGGATGGCCTGTCTCACCACTCCTATTCCACATGGTATTGGAAGTCATCTTGTAGCTTCAGAACATCAGGGAAAAAGAAGATCCTAAAAGTTTCCAGAAAGAAAAAAAAAATAGGTCACATCCCACAAACAAAGGAATCAGAGTGATAAAAGACATTGTGTTAGTCGGTTCTTGCACTGCTATAAAGAAATACCTTTAAAAAAAAGAAAAAAAATACCTGAGACTGGGTAATTTATAAAGAAAACAGGTTTAATTGTCTCATGGTTCTGCAGGCTGTCCAGGACGCATAGTGGCTTAGTAAACCAATGCAGGAACAGAAAACCAAGTACCACATATTCTCACTTAGAAGCAGGAGCTAAATAATGAGAATTATTATGGACACAAAGGGAAACAACAGACACTGGGGACCACTTGAGGGTGGAGGGTGGGATGAGGGAGAGGAGCAGAAACATAACTATTGAGTACTAGGTTTAGTACCTGGGTGATGAAATAATCTGTACAACAAACCCCTGTGACACGAGTTTATCTATATAACAAACCTACACATATACCCCTGAACCTAAAATAGAAGTTAAAAACCAAAACCAAAACTAAAAACCAACAACAACAAAAAACTTCATGTACCTTGTTTAAAAAAACTTACAATTATAAATTAATTATAAAAATTATGAATAATTATAATCTTAGCATTTATAAAAATTATAAACATAATTATAAATTAATTATAAAAATTATAATTAATAAAAAAGGACAGTATGCATTTCCTGCCTTATTCTCTCCCAAAAGAATCTCCCATCACTGAGACAACTATTTTTAACTCTTCTGTATATTTCTCCTATGATTTACCTCTATAACATGCTATATAAAATTATTTTCACTTTTAGATATTACCTCTTGACTTCTTTTCATGAAGTGAAGATTTACCTGTTCCCATCCTTCTGCTCTCCTCTCTATATGATTATAGCATCACAGTTTTTGGTTCAATAAGTATTCAGTGCTTCCATCATTGTGATTATATCCTGTCCATGCCTTAGCAACATGGCATATTGCTATGACATAGCCTTTCATGCATTCCTGTCTGTTGTTCCTGGAGCTCTTGATTGCCATTGTTTGTACTAATTTATCTGAAACTTTCCATCAAAACTTGGATAATCCGTCAACTCTGCTTTTTTCACGGACCCCTGCACCACTATGTAATCTGGGTAGCTGCTCTTTAAACCTGCTGCCTGGTCATTCTTCTGGGGTACCCTCTCCCCAGCATCCTAGGAATTTCCTTCCCTTCTTCCCTGTGAGGACTCTCCTACTTACTGGATCCCATGTATTGCAGGCACAGTTTTACTGGGGTGCAGAACCACTCTGGATGCAATGGGATAAGGAATTCATAATAGGAATTAGAACATATGCGATTGTGCAAGCATCTGGGGAAAAGAGGGTATTACATTCTAGATAGAAAATTATTTTTTGTTCCTTTCCTTTTTTTTTCTTTTCTTTTGCTTTTTTGAGAGAGGATCTCTCTCTGTCACCCAGGCTGGAGTGTAGGAGCACAATCACAGCTCACTGGAGCCTCGACCTCCCAGGCTCAGTGAACTCAACCAATTTTCCCACCTTGGCCTCTGGAGTAGCTGGGACTACAGGCACATGCCACTGTACCTGGCTAATTTTTTGTAGAGATGGAGTTTCACCATGTTGCCCAGGCTCGAAAATTATTTTTCTCTCAGAATTCGTTCCACTTTCTGTTAGAGATTTTGATCTGTGTCCTTGCCCAAATCTCATGTTGAATTATAATCCCCAGTGTTGGAGGTGGGGCCTGGTGGGAGGTGACTGGATCATGGGGGTGGTTTCTCAAGGTATAACACCATCCCCTTTGGTGTTGTCATGGCAGTAGTGAGTGAGTGAGTTATTGTGAGATCTGGTTGTTTAAGCGTGGCACCTCTCCCTCTCTCTTCCTCCTGCTCGTGTAAGATGTGCCTGCTTCCCCTTCACCATCTGCAATGTTTGTAAGTTTCCCAATGCCTCCTCAGAAGCGCCTATGCTTCCTGGACAGCCTGCAGAACTGTGAGACAATTAAACCTCTTTTCTTTTTAAATTACCCAGTCTCAGTTATTTCTTTTTTTTTTTTTTAAAGATACTTCTTTATAGCAGTGCAAGAACCGACTAATACAATGTCTTTTATCACTCTGGAATGTGACCTATTTTTTTTTCTTTCTGGAAGCTTTTAGGATCTCCTTTTTCCCTGATATTCTGAAACTACAAGATGATATACCTAGAGATGTGTTTTGGTTTTTCTAACCATTCATTGTGTTGGGCACTGGTTTAGCCTTTTAATTTAAAAATTCATGTCATTTACTGGGAAACTTTGTTGTATTTGCTTTTTTTTTTTTGATAATTTCTACCCCTCAATTTTTTTAGTTTTCTATGTTTAGAAATCCTATTAATCAAATCATAGATTGATCCTCAAAGTTTCTAATATTTTCTACACTATATTCCATCTTTTTGTGTCAGTTTCTCCCTGTAAGGTGATGGAATATGTCTTCCTGGCCTTGAGTTTGACTATATGACCTGTTTTGGCCAATAGAATAGTGTAGAATGACAGTATGCAAGTTCTGGGCTGGGCTTTAAGAGGCTTGTCCATTTATGTTTGCCATCTTAAACTTTTTGATCTACTTTCTGGTAGATTTTCTATATCTTTTAAAGAGTCATTCTCATCCTCTGAATATTCTTTTTTTATAGCACACTATGCTTGTTTTATTGATTTGTTATTATCTCTTATGGGTCTAAGAATACTAATGATAGCTGTTAGTGGTGTGTGTGTGTGTGTGTGTGTGTGTGTGTGTTTGAGACAGAGTCTTGCTCTGTCACCC
This sequence comes from Pongo abelii, assembly GCF_028885655.2. Classification (NCBI taxonomy): domain Eukaryota; kingdom Metazoa; phylum Chordata; class Mammalia; order Primates; family Hominidae; genus Pongo; species Pongo abelii. The sequence continues at coordinate 102,551,045 of NC_085928.1, forward strand.
AGGCTGGAGTGCAGTGGTGTGATCTCGGCTCACTGCAACTTCCGCCTCCTGGGCTCAAGTGATCCTCCTGCCTCAGCCTCCCAAGTAGCTGGGATTACATGCACCCACCACCACACCCAGCTAATTTGTTGTATTTTTAGTTGAGATGGGTTTTCACCATGTTGGCCAGGCTAGTCTTGAACTCCTGACCTCTAGTGATTTGCCTACTTTGGCCTCCCAAAGTGCTGGGATTATAGGCAAGAGCCACTGCACCTGGCTTGTGTGCGGTTTTTAACCTTTTATCTTGTCTCTAATATTTCTTTTAAGCCCTTCTCTTCTGTTTTTGTTTTTGTCTCAGTTTTCTCAATAGAAATCCCAGAACCTTGGATAAGAGAGTAGGATAATGAAACCTGTCTGCAAGCCTTTGGGGAGCTGATTTGGCAGAGAGGGCTGGAGGCTTCTCTATTTAGCCTGTACACTTTCACATACTCCCTTGGTTTTTGGTATGGTGCTTCACCACTGCCGCCAGCTATGCCTGCATTCCCTGCATTCAGATGCTCTCTGGTTCAACTTATCTAGTAAATAAACCTGTCTTCTTCCAAGGTGGGGAGAGAACTCTTGCCTGGCTATGTGCGTCAAGGAGGAGGATGGGGTGAACACAACAATTTCGTAAATAAATGTTTATTTCCTACTTAGATTCTTAGTAGCCAGTACCTCAATTTCACACTAATCATTTTGTAACACATTTTAGTGTCTGTGAACACTTTTCTATTCTGTTTTCAAAACTGATTTAATGAACTGTGGAAATTAATTCTGCAATATGATTTTTTTTTGCATTAGTTTGTCAAGTTCCGGTAAGTCATGATGAGATTTTGATTAGAATTAAACTTAATTTTATTTTATTGGAATGTGAGTTTACTAGATTATGTTGGAGACAAGTGACAATTTCACAATGGTAAGAATTTCTATCTATAAATATACTATATCTCTCCTTTGTTCAGGTCTTCTCTTATGTTTTCTGAGCTGTGGGCAAAGTGCCACGTGCAATGTCAGGGATAAGGAGTACGCCTTGCTTTTGCTCTTTCTTCCTTGTTGCTGGCTGGACTGTGAATGTAATTACTGAGTTTGAAGCAACCATTTTTGAATCAATAATGACCTTGGAAATGGAGGCAATACATAGCAGAGTAACACATTAGAGGGGCCAGGATTCCTCACCCTGTGGAGCGCCATATCAGGTCTGGATCACCTATACTGGACTTACATGGGAAAGAGAAAAAAATCTTCTCATTTATTGAAACCACTGTTTCTTTGGTTGTGCTGTCACTCACAGCCACCTTCATCCTGATATATCTAGGCTCCACCCCAGTGGTTCTTAGGGTGGGCAGCCTCAGACCAGAAGCCACCGCATCACCTGGAATCTTGTTAGAAACACACATCCTGTGATCCTGATACACTGAATCAGAAGTGCTAGGTAAGGCCCAGTAATCTGGGCTGTGACCTATAGGTCAAAGCCATGACCAATCCACATTTGATTTACCCTGTTGGCCATTCTGATTCTAGGTGTGAGCTGATTTATCCACAGCAGATTCTCTTTCATTGTAGTTTTCTGCATTACAGGAATGTTCTGGTCTTCTGCGTGTATTAATTGAGAGACAATTCCACGTTTACTGTCAAGAACTCCCTAGGCACACCTTCTGTCAAGTTTCTGATTCAAAAACCAGTGTTTGAAAACCACTTCCTGAAACATTGCTCACATAATATTAAACGCTTTTTGTTTATTAATCCAATGAAATGTCTTACTCTTTAGATATCTGACCTGGCAAACTGACTTGAGTGAAAATGGGGATGTCTTGACTCACAAAATTAAAATTTCCCATAGGACAGCTAGGCAAGCTTCAGGCATGGCTAGGCTTAGTCCCTCCCTTTCCATCCCTTGACTGTACTTTCCTCGGTTGGCTTCATTCTTAGCAAGCTTTTTCTGTGTGGTGCCCCCAGCAGCTCTGCTTACATAATCCCTATAGTTAGCAAACCCAGTAGTTCCAAGACATCACAAAAGCTGAGGCTTATTGACCTGGTTTGGGTCTCATGCTCAGCCCTGAACCAATCATATGCATTAAGTGACCATATGCATCAAGTGTTCTGATATTCCTCTAAGCACCTGCACATCCTGGGTTGATGAGCCTGAGTGAGTCATGCCTCCATCATGCAGGAGCAACTACGTTGGTACCTTCTCTAAGGCTTCTCCATCCCATGGTTGTGGGATGGAGACAAAGGGTAATCATGATTTAGAAAAGCAAATGGATTGTCTGAGAACTGGCTGCTGAAATAATAATCTTTACCGGCCATTTACAGATCCAGAAAATTCAGTGAGTCCAAGAGGTGGAAGGAGACATGACATTAGCAGAGAGTAGACAGAGGGAAGCAGAAGCCAATGGGGAAAGATACTGAGGAGTGGAAGAGACAGAGTGAAAGACACATTATGAGAGGTAGGCAGAGATAGAGACAGGCAAAACCCCATAGAGAAAGAGAGCAGCATGCACCCATGAAGTGGAAGGGCAACAATAGACCCTGCCCCACCATGCTGTGCACACAGACACACTCACTCACACACTTGGGAACACTGCCAGAGAGAAATGATAACACAGAGAGACTGAGGCTGAGAACAACATGCCTATTGGGTATGAGGGATCTAGGGTGGTTGGCTGACAGGCTCATTCAGGGATGGTGGGATAGTTGTTTCTAGGCAGTAGGATTTCAACTGTGCTGAAGCCACAGATCTAAGATCTGGATGGAATTGTGAATCGTGTATTCATTCATCAGATAAATGTTTATTAAAGCAACAAAAAGACAACCACCAACTAATTAAAATTATTGCAAGGGACTTGAATATACATTTGTCCAAAGATGGTATTCAAATGGAGACCATGCACCTAAGTCAGCATCATTTGTTATTAGGGAAATGCAAATCAAGCCCACAATTAAATATCACATCACACCAACTAGAATGGTTATAATTTTTTTAAAAAGAGAAAATAGTGAATGTTGGCAAGGATGTACAAAAATCAGAACCGTTGTACATTGCTGGAGGGAATGTAAAATGATGTAGCTGCTAGATATTCACAACAGGTTTATTCACAAGAGCCAAAGGTGCAAACATCCAAATGTCCATCAATGATGAATGGATTAGCAAAGTGTGGCATATCTATACAATGGAATATTACTCAGGATAAAAAGTAATAATATGTGCTACAACATGGATGAACCTTGGAAACATTATGTTCAGTGAAAGAAGCCAGACACAAAATATTGTATAATTCCATTTATGTGGAAAATCTAGAATAGGTAAATTCATGAAGACAGATGCAGACTGGGGGTTGCCAGGAGCTGGGGATAATGGAAAATGGTAGTTTAATGAATATGAGTGTATTAGTCCGTTTTCACACTGCTGATAAACACATACCTGAGATTGGGCAATTTATAAAAGAAGGAGGTTTGTTGGACTTACAGTTCCACATGGCTGGGGAGGCCTCACAATCATAGCAGAAGGTAAGGAGGAGCAAGTCACATCTTACATGGATGGCAGCAGGCAAAGAGAGAGCTTGTGCAGAGAAACTCCCGTTTTTAAAACCATCAGATCCGTGAGACCCATTTACTGTCACAAGAACAGCATGGAAAAGACCCACCCCCATGATTCAATCATCTCTCACCAGGTTCCTCCCACAACACGTGGGAATTATGGGAGCTACAAGATGAGATTTGGGTGGGGACACAGAGTCAAACCATATCAATGGGATTTTCTTTTACTGTGATAAAAATGTCTGAGAACTTTATAGAGACAGTGGTTGCTTAACATTGTGAATCTCCTAAATACCATCAAATTGTTAATTTTAGTTTAGTGGTTAATCTTACCTGGTTAATCTAAAAATGATTAGTCTTATGTTACATGAAGATCACTTCAAATTTACAGACCACACACACATACACACACACACACTTCTTGTTTTTTTTTTTTTTTGAGACAGGGTCTCACTCTGTCCCCCAGGCTGGAGTGCAGTGGCATGATCTTGCGTCACTGCAACCTCCACCTCCCAGGTTCAAGTGATTCTCCTGCCTCAGGCTCCTGAGTAGCTGGGATTACAGGCACGTGCCATCACGCCTGGCTAATTTTTGCATTTTTAGTAGAGGCGGGGTTTCTCCATGTTGGTCAGGCTGGTCTCGAACTCCTGACCTCATGATCCACCCATCTCGGCCTCCCAAAGTGCTGGGATTACAGGTGTGAGCCACCGCGCCCGGCCCCGCTGCCTGTTTTTTTAATTAGTCAGGTGTGGCCACAAGCGGAGACAAAAAGAAACTCAAGAAAACTAAGTTTATTACACTCACAGGACCTGGTTCTTACAGTGGGCGGCATGCCATGCAGGGTGACAAGGGAAGCTCCAGGCTTTGGTCAGGTGGCCGAGGAAGAAGCAAGGGGAGATATGAAGTCATGGTCTAAATTGAGTTTCTGAGGGAAGGCAAGGCAGGGCAGGGTAAAGCATTTAGGGTTGGCTGGTTGGCATAATGTGGTGAGTTCTAAGCTGTAGAGGTGGTCCCTAGTGTTCTGGTACCTTCCCAGGAATAATTAAGGGAGAGGAATATTGCCTCCTGGGGTGTAAGAGCCAGATGCAGGAGGTCTGCTCTGGATTGGGTAGTTTGGATATCTAAATATATACAGATTGAGTACTCCTAATCTAAAAATTCAAACCCCAAAATGCTACTAAATAGGAAGTTTTTTGTGTGCCAAAATGAAGCTCAAAGACAATGCTGTTGGAGAATTTTGGATTTTGATTTTCAGATGAGGGATGCTGAATATGTAAGTAAAAAGTAAATATTCCAACATCCCCCAAAATCTGAACTCTGAAGCTACTCTGCTCCTAAGCATTTCAGATAAGGATACTGAACCTGTACATATGTGTAGATACATAGAGAGAGAACCATCATGTTCCAAGCCCCATTCTAGGTCCTGGGAACCCAGCACTGACCCCAGAATCCTGCTCTCCTGGAGGCCACATTCTAGAAGGAGAAAGAAAATAGACAATCGGGTAAGACAAACTCAAGTAGTGATGAGGACTTTGAAAACAGAAAGGTAGACTGAGGAGCTGGAGAGGGCGCCTTTGCATAGAAACAAACCTGCATGGAGTGGGAGCTCCATCCAGAAGCCGACGGCCCTACGAGAGCAGGCAGCGGGGCAAAGTTCTCAGATGGAACACGCTTGGGATAGTTGCTAAATAGCAGAGCAGCCAGGGAGGACATAAAGAGGATGAGATGGCCAGGGCCAGACTATGCAGGGTTATGTAGACCCAGAGAGAGTTTTTGAACTTGCTCTAAGTGTTAAGGGAAGACGCTGTAGGATTAAGGGCAAAGGATGGCACGAGCCTCCATACTGCATGGCCACAGGGGGCGCCATTACACACACCACAGCAGGAACCAGTCCCCCTGGAGCTGGCCTTCTTGGTGGCTCTGCAACCCCAACCCTCTCGCCTATGGCCGACATTGCTAATCTCTCACAAGCCCTGCTCCTCCAGCATGGGGCTGTCACATCCTTCTCCCCACAGGACCCCAGACAAGCCAGCTGACTCCTCAGAGCTGACCTGTGAGATGCCAGGTACCCCTCCTCATTTCCCTCACCCTTTGCTGAGACAAAGATCTCTCGGAGTTTGCTTAATAGAGAACTAGGGACACATAGTTGGAGCAGACCTGGTCAGTTCTTTATTGGGAAGGGGATGCAGTCTGTAATTCGGCAAATCTGTGATCCCAGGAAGATGTCAAGCTCAAGGCTCAGCTGGCTTGTTGTGAGCTCGTAGCTGCCGTGGAAAAAGCCACGGGTATGGCAACTTCTCCAGCGCCAATAGAACTGGATGATGCGGACAGCGTTGAGCAAACGACAGTAACGCTGGCGGACACGCCACATGCGGACCCAGGACTGCAGCGTGACTGCTGCCCATAGCTGCCGTGCACAGAGCTCCAGCGCCGCCCGTCTCCTCTTCGCCTGCAGCCTTGCCAGCACCTGCCTCCACCAGCACTGAATGATCAAAGCTCTGAGGGTCGCGTGCAGTAGTGTGCGTCGCACCAGCGTGCCCCGCCACCAGGCCTGGATCTTTGTGGAGGCCAGTTCAATGTCACCAGGTGGCTTCTTTAGTGGGGAGGGGTGCAATGGAAAGGAAGGACAATCAGGAAACATTATCACACGTCAGTCAGCCCCAGGGTGTGAGAGGAAGGGGCCTTGATCCTCTATGAGGAATGGCCCCTTCCTCTAAAGTTCATGAATGGGACAAGAGCTGGACCTAGGAGACCTGATAAGTGTCCACCCTCTGCTACCCACAGGTTAATGGACATGGTCACCTCACCTTGACCTCTGAGTCTCAATGTCCCCAACTGCAAAATGGAGGTACACTGCCTTGGCTACCTCACTTGAATTTCCATTGACTTTGTCAGCCAGTCTAGAGCAAGGACACTGTGTTCAAGAGGTTAAAGTGTTACCATGTTCCACCTGGGCTGGACCACCTACCTGACATCCATGACCCTTCCCTTCAGATCCTCCCACCAGCTGGCGTCCTTTGCTGGTCCTGCCCTCTTCTCCCCAACTCCAGCTCAAATCCACAACCTGATCTCTCCCTCTGTCACGTCATAGTATTAAAACTTTCCCCATTCCACACAGTTTGGGATCTTTCTCATTTATTTCTCACTTTGACCTCTTTTGGCTTTCATACCTTAAACTTCAGTTACCATACACACACATACACACATTTGCACACAGACATGCACACACACACAAATTTTAGACTTAGATTGATTTCCCTTTATTTGGCCATGCATTATCCAAACAGTGCTCATCACTCTTGAACTTTGCATGATCTTGTCCCCACATTTCAGGGTTTATCTGCCCTGAAACCAAATCTCCATATCTCAGTCACCCACCTTTTTCAGGCTGTCAAGGGAATGGGAGAAGAAGATATCTCAGGATGAGTCAATTGCTGATCATCCCTGCTCTGTGTATGGCAATTATTTGTCCTGGTTGCTTGGGATATTTTTAGTTATGATGCTTATTCCTGAGAAATAATAGCACCACCTTCCACAAATGTATCCTGGTTTGGGCTATAAATTCCATGATCATCCCAAGCTATGGGCCACAGAGAAGATAACCATCACTGCTGGGTGATGAGGGTCAGAGAAGTTGCATGTCAGGGGGTCTCTCCCAAAATTAAGGGCTTGCTGTGACCTACCTTTGTTTGCGGTGGAAGAAGATGTTCTTGTGTCTTATTCCTTTCCTTCTTCAGTTTCTGTTTCATCAATATGTTTTCTTCATCATCATTCATTACACTGTTTTTCAACTGTCCAGGCTTCTGCAATCAAGTTAAAGAGGGGAGGTGTGGGTAGGTCGCTCTTTGTGGAACTCAGTGCCAAGTCCACCAAATCTTCAATCTCCTATCTTACCCAGAGACCCTAGACACAGGGCTTGCATCTTGATTAACTGTGGGAATTCACCTTCCCCTGCCTGCAACTTTGGGTGAACTGGCTGTCTTTCACACCACAGCGAATGCCCATGATTTGGAGGTAGTTGGTTCAACCTCCTCAGATCTGCAGTCCCCTAAATTGCCCATGGTTAGGGGCTAGATGACTCCATCATGCTTCTGTGTACTCCTCTAGCCACATATGTGACAGGAAGAGTGGAGGAGGGGAGAATGATACTGATATAAGGGCACCTATGACTCTGGTTACACAGTCTGGTTGATAAAAACATAAAATTGAGGCAACTTAAATCTCCATCAATAGAAAATTCAATCACATGAATTTCAAATCGGTCAAACAATAGAGCCAAATAAGAATGACAAAGAATGAGTTTGCAGCAAAATTCTTAATCAGGTGCTTCAGAAAAGAAAGTTTATATATGGCTAAGAAGCACACAAAAAGATGCTCAACATCATTAGTCATGGGGAAAATAATAACGGGAACCCAAATGAGATACCCTTAGGCATCCTAGAGAATGGCTGAAAAATAAGGACAGTACTAAATATTGGCAGGGACACAGAATGGCTGGATCTCTTATAGACTGCTGGTGGAAAGGTGTAAAATAGTAGAACCACTTTTGAAAATGGTTTGGCACTTCCTAATGAAGTTCAACATGCATCTGCCCTATAATTCAGCAGTTCACTCCTAAAAGTTTGCAGATAAAAAATGAAAACACATGTCTACAAAATATATGTGCATAAATGTTCATAGCAGCTTTATTGAAATAAGTCAGAACTGGAAACTGCCCAAATGTCCACTAACAGGAGACTAGACAAAAAATTAGTGATATATTCATATAATATAATAATGCACAGTAATAAAAATAATTACATTCATAAAGAGTATACTATGTGTGCATCTCAGAAACATTAAGCTAAATGAAAGAAGCTAGATGTCTAGACGCCGTGGCTCGTGCCTGTAATCCCAGCATTTTGGGAGGCCGAGCAGGTGGATCACCTGAGGTCAGGAGTTCGAGACCAGCCTGACAAACATGGTGAAACCCCGTCTCTACTAAAAATACAAAAAATTAGCCTGGCGTGGTGGTGGGTGCCTGTAATCCCAGCTACTCAGGAGGCTGAGGCAGGAGAATCGCTTGAACCCAGGAGGCAGAGGTTGCAGTGAGCCGAGATTGTGCCATTGCACTCTAGCCTTGGCAACAGAGCAGGATTCCATCTCAAAAAGAAAGAAGCTAGACATAAAGGAGTACCTACAAGATGATTCCACTTATATAGAATTATAAAACAGACAAAGCTAATATACAGGTAAGATAAATAAGAATGGAGTTTACATTTAGTGTAGGGACACAAGGCATGTTGCTTGCAAACAGCACAAAGAAGGAGGAATGTGCTGTCTCTTGTTTTGGGTGGTGGTTTCTGGGGAATGTAGGATTGCAAAAATTCATTAAGCTGACCATTTAATGAAACCACAAAGAATAACTTTGTGCTGTCTGTACTGTAATGGAAGAGTACAAGTGAAACAAATGGAACTGAAGGATAATATGTTCCCTGTCATTTATAACACATGCATATAAATACCCATGATTTGGAGGTAGTGCATGTGTTATAAATGTTTTCTTGTAGTAGTTTCATCGTTTGAGGTCTTAGATTTAAGTTTTTAATCCATTTTGTTCTGAAATTAAAAGATGATATACCTAGAGATGGGTTTTGGTTTTTCTAACCATTCAATGTTATGTCTAACCATTCAACGTGTTGGGCACTGGCTTAGTCTTTTAGTTTAAAATTTCACACCATTTACCTCTGGGAAACTTTTTTGCATTAGTTTTTTAATAATTTCAATCCCTTAATTTTCTTAATTTTCTACTTTTAGAAATCCTATTAGTTAGCTCACAGCATGATCTTCTAATTTCCTAATAGTTTCTATGCTATCTTCCCTCTCTTTGTCTTTTTGTTCTACTTTCTGGAAGATTTTCTGTTTCTGAAAGGGTCTTTACCACCCTCTGAATAGTGTTTTCTTTTAGGGCACACTGCTCTTCCATCACTGATTTGTTATCATCTCTATGGGACTAACAATATTAGTTATAGTCATTAGTGCTTTTTTTTAAACAAAAACAAAAACATTTTCCCTTCTGTCCCCAATAACATTTAAGCCCCTTCCTTCTGTTTTAGATTTGGTCTTAATCTTTCATTTGAGAAGCTTTTTACCAATGTTAGTGATCCTTGGTTGGCTCTCCATGTATCAGATTGGGACACTAATAATTCAGTGGGAGGCTCCGTGTCCATGGGTGGGGCTTCTTATCTGGGGCTATTCAGTATAGGGTGCTGAGGCAGAGTGTTGGGTTTGGTGTCAGTGAGGGGCCCCAAACATCTGTATTCATTAGTTTATTTCTTTGTAGCTTGTGGCAGGTTGCGCTGGTGGCCCTATATTTCTATCTTTTGCTACGGAATTTTGTGATTTCTCCCTGTAAGGGGATGGGATATATCTTCCTGTGCCTTGGGTTTGGCTATGTGACTTGCTCTGGCCAATAGAATACTGTGGGAGGATGACATGCAAGTTCTGGGCTTGGCTTTCAGAGGTTTGCTCATTTACATTTGCCTCTTGCATTCTGCTATTACCAAGAGTAGAACATACCCAGGGAACCCCCCAGTAGGTGCAGGGTGGCAAACATGGAGCTGAGCTTCCCCAGTCAAGCCACGCTGGCTGCTTGCTTACTGTTGCTTGATGCTGAGTTTTACAGTTGTTGGTTAGGCTGCATTAGTGCAGCAATCATTGACTGAATCCCCAGAGCCAGATTCCCAGAGAAGAATCCCAGAACCTTAGGTCAGAGAGTAGGAGAACAAACCTCCCTGCAGGAAGCTAAGTTGGCACAGAGGGCTGAAGCCTTTCTATGCAGCCTGCACACTCTCCTGTGCTCTCTCTAGTTTTAGTATGGCCCTTCACCCCTGCCATTAGCTATGCTATGCCTGAATTCTGTTGACTCCAGATGCTCTCTGGTTCAACTTGTCCAGGAAATAAACTTGTGTTCTGCCAGAATGGGAAAGGAACTGTTGCCTGGCTGTATGCATGAAGAGGACAATGAGGCGGACCCAATAAATTCTTTTTTTTTTTTTGAGACGGAGTTTCACTCTTGTTGCCCAGGCTGGAGTGCAATGGCGTGATCTCGCCTCACTGCAACCTCTGCCGCCTGGATTTAAGTGATTCTCCTGCCTCAGCCTCCTGAGTAGCTGGGATTACAGTCATGCGCCACCACGCCCAGCTAATTTTGTATTTTTAGTAGAGATGGGGTTTCTCCATGTTGGTCAGGTTGGTCTCGAACTCCCGGCCTTAGGTGATCTGCCTATCTGCCTGCCTCAGCCTCCCAAAGTGCTGGGATTACAGGTATGAGCCACTGAGCCTGGCCACCCAACAAATTCTTAAGCAAATTTTTTTTTTTTTTGAGACGGGCTCTCACTCTGTTGCCCAGACTGGAGTGCGGTGGCGAGATCTCGGCTCACTGCAACCTCCTCCTACCAGGCTCAAACGAGTCTCCTGCCTCAGCCTTCTGAGTAGCTGGGATTACAGGCATGCACCACTGCTGCTGGCTATTTTTTTTTTTTAATATTTAGTAGAGATGGGGTTTCATCATGTTGGCCAGACTGGTCTTGAACTCCTGACCTCAAATGATCCATCTGCCTCGGCCTCCCAAAGTTCTGGGAATACAGGCATGAACCACGGCACCCAGACTTAAGGAAATGTTTATATCCCACCTTAGGTCTTACTACCTTGTGCCTCAATTTCACACTAATTGCTTTGTAACACATTTTAATGTCAGTGAGCATGTTTCAACTCCTTTTCTCTTTTTTCACAAATTGACTTAACTAATCGTGGACATTTGCTCTATGGTATTATTTTTTGCACTAATGTGTCAAGTTCCCATAAGTCATAAGAAGATTTCAATAGAATCAGCTTTAATTTTGTTAGTGGAATATGATTTTAATAGATTACCTTGGAGATAACTGACAGCCTTACACTATTGACAATTTTTTGAATGACTATAGCATAGCTCTCCATTTATTCAGGTTTCCTTTTATGTCCTTCTAAGCTGTGGGCAAACTGGAACCAGAAATGTCAAGAATACGCCCTTAAAGAGAAAGAGTATGAATTTCCCCTTCTTTTTTCCCTGCTGCTACATTGTCAATGTAATTATTGAATTTGTAGCACTCATTTTTGGATTATTGATGACCTTGGGAATGGAGGCAGTACATAGCAGAGTAACACGTTAGAAGGGGCCAAGACGTCTCAGCCTGTGGAGTGCCATACCAAGCCTGGACCACCTCTGCCAGACATACATGGGAAGGAGACACAATCGTCTCATTTAATGAAACCACTGTTTCTTTGATTATGCTAACATTCACAGTCACCTTCATCCAGATATAGCTATGCTCTACCCCAGTGGTTCTCAAAAGAGGGGGCCCCAGAATAGCAGCCACAGCATCACCTGGAAAATTGTTAGAAACACACATTCTGGGACCTTGATAACACTGAATGAGAAGTGCTAGGTGGGACCCAGTAATCTGCTTTACCAAGCCTTCCACAGGACTGTGGCGTGTGCTGAAAGTTGGGATGTGCTGCTCTTACTGTTTCTCTCTTAGTTCCCATACCTACAATAGGCTCTCTCCATGGGGAAATTGTCCACTTTCTTTAGGAGACAGAGATCAGAGGTTATCCTGGAAGTGAAGGCTACCACGCACTTGCTTTGTATAAGCAGAGGACAGGGCAAAAGAAGGGAAGGCCTTGACCAGCTCATCTATTCCTAATGGAGTTGTTTCATGAGTGGCTGATGAGTGCGCCTGGCTCCCTGCTGCTGACTTGTTGAATTAGGCAAAGTGTAAAATCCCAAATAAGGTTCATGGGTAACTAACTCATGTTCCATTCACCCTCTAGCCATTCTGATTCTGGGTGTGAGCTGATTTATCCATTAAACCACAGAAGCTTCCCTTTCACTACTCTCCTCAGTATCAGAGGCATGTTATGGTCTTCTGTTTGTATTAGTTGAGAGATAATTCCATGTTTACTGTCAAGAACTCCCTAGGTATACTCTCTGTTGAGATTCTGATTCAAAAACCAGTGTTTGAAAACCACTTCCTCAAAAGTTGCTCACATAAAATTAAACTCTCCTTTAGGTGTTTAATAATCTGTTAAGGTGCCCTACTCTTTTGCTATCTGTCTTGGCAAACTGAGTTGAATGAAAACCGGGGTTTCTTGACTCACCGACCAAAGATTTCCTATAGTAGAGCTCATAATAGCTCAGGCATGGCTGTGTTAAAAGACAAATTTAGGACAAATTGTATTTAAAGTTCTAATTGGCTTTCTTTTGTGATTTCAGAATTGGGCACTACCTCATTCTATAAAATAGAAGAGTGTTAAGATGAGCTGAGCAGAGGTGTTGGCTTTATAGGCAGAAAAGGGCTGAAAACAGCAGAAACAGGAAACAAAATGGGGATAGTTGTTTGAAAGTTACTTTCCTTATTGGGTTAAAACAGAGGGAACTTCTTTATCATGCTCACTTAGGTAAACTTGTTTCCTTCTGATTGATTGCTGTAAATCTGGATTTTTTTGAAAACTGGCCCATTTCAGATTTCAGTCTGATTTCATAGCACCTAGTATGAGTGACTCCATTCTAGTTTGGGCTAATGTGCTGGGACCTAGTGCAGGAGGCTAGTCCAAAGCAATGGCCTCGTTGTTTAGCAATTTCCCCTTTTGTTCAGACTCTTGCCTACCTGAGAGTCTGACTAAAACTTAGGGCATCAGTGCTACTCTCAGGAGCCATCACTTTGGGTTTTTGGTCTCAACATGTCATTCATAGGTTAATGTGTCCTTGTTTTCATGGTTTCCTTGAGTTTTCATCATTCCAGATGGAGAGAGACCATTTAGCATTTGGCAGATGGCTGCATGTGAACATTTAAGACCTTTTGAGAGAGTGCAGCACACCAGGGACAGTACTATTATGACTATCAGGAGGATAATACCAAGTGTTTGGAGTATGCTCCTCATCCAGGCTTCCCATGAGTCAACCCAACTAAAATTTAGTAGATAAAGAATAAGCCAGACCAGAAACCTACTACTTTTAACAAAGAAGCCTTCTCTTTAATGTTGTTTTGCAACTGAGTCTAACAGTTAATGTGCAACAAGAAGTGTTAGCAACTGCACAGTTACCTCTTTGATCAGCCAGTAGGTAGCCATTCCATAATCTAGAATCCCATGACCATGCAAAATTAAAACAGGGAGTGAGAACAGGTGATTCTAGAAGTATGACTCTATAAAAAGGACCACCAGTACAGTCTGAACAGTCGTGGTAGGAATGCCTCTAAAGTTAGCCACTGTGTGGACTAAAGGATCTCTTAGGTCATGTAAAGATTTGGGTTTGGCATAACAGATCTAAACTCAGCCAAATTATCCACAGAAGCTACTGATTGTGAAATTCTAATGACAGCAACATTCTGTCATGTGAAAGAGGTAAGCATAAGCAAGGAAAACATGAAAGGGATGAGTCTCATGATGGGCTGTCTTGTTCTGACTTCTTGAGAAAAGCTGCCCATAGCATGAAGTCATCAACTTATTCTGCTTTGCAGTTTGAATGTCTCTGGGTATAACACTGGGTGTTTCAATGACCTGTCTGAGTGGTCCACACATCAGGCATGAGGCTTGTCCAAGTTGTCCATCCTCAGCTTACAGGACTTCATGAGCAAAGCAGTTTCTGCCCTTAGTTGAAGAGTGTATTAGTCCATTCTTACACTGCTATAGAGAACTACCTGTGACTGGGTAATTTATGAGGAAAAGAGGTTTAAGTGACTCACAGTTCCACAGGCTCTACAGAAGGCATGGCTGGGGAGGCCTCAAGAAACTTACAATCATTGCGGAAGGATGAAGTGTAAGCAAGCACCTCTTCACATGACAGCCAGACAGAGAGCAAAGGGGGAAACACAACACACTTTTAAACAACCAGATTGCATGATAACTCATTCACTCTCATGAGAACAGCATGGGGAAAGCCTGCCTCCATGGTTCAATCACCTCCCACCAGGTCCCTCCACCAACACATGGGGATTACAATCCAACATGAGATTTAGGTGGGGGCACAGAGCCAAACCATATTATTCTTCCCCTAGGCCTTACCAAATCTCATGTCCTTCTCATATTTCAAAACACAATCTTGCCTTCCCAACATTCCCCCAAAGTCTTAACTCATTCCAGCATTAACTCAATAATCCACAGTCCAATGTTTCATCTGAGACAAGGTAAGTCCATTCTGCCTATAAGCCTGTAAAATCAAAAACAAGTTTGTTACTTCCAAGATAACAATGGAGGCACAGGCATTCAGTAAATGCTCCTGTTCCAAATGGGAGAAATTGGCAAAAACAAAGGGGTTACAGACCCTATAAAAGTCTGAAATCCAACTGGGCTGTCATTAAATCTTAAAGCTCCAAAATAATCATTTTTGACTCTATGTCTCTATCCAGGGCATGCTGATGCAAGGGATGGACTCCCAAGGCCTTGGGCAGCTGTGTTCCTGTGGCTCTGCAGGGTACATCTCCCTTTGGCTGCTTTCATGGCCTGACGTTGAGTGCCTGTGCCTTTTCCAGGTGAACAGTGAAAGCTGTCAGTGGATCTACCATTTTGGGGTCTGGAGGATGGTGGCCCTCTTCTCACAGCTCCACTAGGCAGTGCTCCAGTGGGGACTCTGTTTGGGGGCTCTGACCCCACATTTCCCCCCTACACTGCCCTAGTAGAAGTTCTCCATCAGAGCTCCACCCCTGCAGCAGACTTCTGCCAGGACATCCAGGCATTTCCATGCATCCTCTGAAATCCAGGCAGAGGCTCCAAAGCCTCAACTCTTGCCTTCTGCACACTCTCAGGCCCAACACCACATGGAAGCCATCAAGGCTTTGGGTATGCCCCATCTGAAGCCATGGCCTGAGCTGTACCTTGGTCCCTTTTAATGATGGCTGGAGCTGGAGTGGCTGGGATGCAGGGTACCATGTCCTGAGGCTACACAGACAAGCTGGACCCTGCGCCTTGCCAAAGAAACCATTTTTCCCTCCTAGGTCTCCAGGCCTGTGATGGGAAGGGCTGCCATGAGTGTTTGTGAAATGCCCTTGAGGCATTTTCCCCATTGTCTTGGCTATTATATTCAGCTCCTCTTATGTGAATTCTGCAGCCTTGAATTCCTCACCAGAAAAATGGGTTTTTCTTTTCTACCACATGGTCAGGCTACAAACTTTCCAACTTTTATGCTCTGCTTCCCTTTTAAATATAAGTTGCAATTTCAGACTGTCTCTTTCTTTATGCATATGAGCATAGACATTTAGAAACAGCCAGGTCACCTCTTGAATGCTTTGCTGCTTAGAAATTTCTTATGCCAGATACCCTAAATCATCGCTCTAAGAACTATGAAGTTCATAGTTCTTCAGATATCTAGGGCAGGGGTAAAATGCTGCCAGTCTCTTTGCTAAAGGATAGCAAAAATGAGCTTTACTCCAGTTCCCAATAAGTTCCTCATCTCCATCTGAGACCACCTCAGCCTGGACTTCACTGTCAATATCACTATCAGCATTTTGGTCCCAACCATTCAACAAGTCTCTAGGAAGTTCCAAACTTTCCCGCATCTTCCTGTCTTCTTCTGAGCCCTCCCAAACTGTTCCAACCTCTGCTTATTACTCAGTTCCAAAGCTGCTTCCACATTTTCAGGTATCTTTATAGCAGTACCCCACTCTTGGTACCAATCTTCTGTATTAGCCTGGTCTCACACTGCTATAAAGAACTACCAGAGACTGGCTAATTTATTTTTTTAAAAAAGAGGTTTAATTGACTCACAGTTCCACAGGCATAACAGGAAGCATAACTGAGAGGCCTCAGGAAACTTACAACCTTGGCAGAAAGCGAAGGGGAAGCAAGCACCTTCTTCACAAAACAGCAGGAGAGAGAGAGAGAGAGCAAGAGGGGAAGTGCCACATACTTTTAAACCATTAGGTTTTGTGAGAACTCTCTTACTAGCACAAAAACAGCATGGGGGAAATTCGCCCCCAGGATCCAATCACTTCCCATCAGGTTGCTCCCCCAACATTGGGAATTCCAATTCAAGGTGAGATTTGGGTGGGGATATAGAACCAAACCATATCAGCCAGCTTGACCACACATGATATTTGTCTTTCAAAATTTCGTTTTCACAAACCTTCTACAAATTTGTTATATCCATTTAGTTTGTCCTATACTCTTCCTATTTCTATTTGTGGAATAACTAGTCACTCACTTTAGGACAAAAATTACTGTCTTTTTTTCTTACCTCTTACCTTATAACTTCCTTTATAAGACATCTTATTTTCGTCACATACAGAATTGTTTCTTTTATTCTCTAGTTTTAGTTAGCACATATTAATTGGAATTTAAATCCTAGTATTCTTAATTTTTGATGAAAACTAATAAGCCTTGTGAACTGTTTTATATCAGCATTCTGTAGATGAGCAGCATTTTCATAATTTCTAGAGACACGTTTCCTTGTAATATAATTTTTCAGGTTTATTAACAGACCCAAATATATTTACCTTCTCTATACCACGTAAAAACTAGATGCCAAAGTATATAAACTTTAAATTTATGTTCAGTAATTAATGTTTTAATATTTTAACTTTCTTAGAAATGACTCAGCCATTAAATAAATATTTATTACTTAATTTAACATAACTTTTAGATTTCAAGTTACTAAAGATATTTTTGAAACTGTAAATTTTTATCCTGCTTACATTTACCTAATTCACTCCTAGCAATTGTTCAAATTGCTCATTAAACAAAGCTAGCCATTAAAGGAGTTCATGAAATGCCACCCCAAAATATGCTGCTTTGGTATACTGATTACTTCAAGCTGAAGGCACTTGAAAAACAGCAACATTCAAAAGGAGACTTTCTCTGAATTCCCCTTATCTGCCTAAAGACAGATCCTCCAAAAGGAACTCAATTATTTTCAATCCTCTCCCTGGGAAGATTAACTCCTATGACAGGAGTGGAGACTAGATGTCAACACCAAACTCAGACAAACTTTGTCACAAATCATCATCTATTCTTTTAAGGGCTCACTCGTCTTTAAAAAAATCATTTGCTCTGAAGATATCTCTCTTCTTTACCCTATGAACATTTTACCCATGTTATAAATAAACTTTCAGTGCCACAAAAGAAATAGCACTTGAGCATAAATTTTCTCAGCAAGGCAATTTACTTCTATAGAAGGGTGCATCTCACAGATGGAGCAATGGTGAGAGCACACCTGAACAAGGGGAGGGGAAGGGGTTCTTATTCCTGATGCAGGTAGCCCCTACTGCTGTGTCATTCCCCTGTTGGCTAGGGTTGGACTGCACAGTCTTAAGCTAATTCCAATGGACTATTTTAAAGAGAGCAGGGGTATGAGCTGGAGTGGCGAGGTGAGTAGTTTGATGGGGAGGACGCTTACAGAACAGGTGACTCAGGATGACTCAGGTCAGAGCAAGTGACCAGGGGTGACTCAGGATGGAGCAGGTGATAGAGGCTAGGAATGGGTTGTTTACTGAAACTAGGGGCAAGGAGATGAAGCAAACAAAGAAGCTAAACTTTAAAATGAAGAACAAAGAACAGAGGAGCTGAACATAGTGATACATTGGTTCTTTGGGGAGGATCTCAGAACTCATTGTACTTAACAATTTACAGGCTAAAACCTTTGAAGAGGAATTTATTATATCCTACACCTACTCCAGCATGGGGTTGAATCAAAGAATCTTTGCCCTATTGTCAATTCTTATCTTGATTTACCTATCTGGTCATTGCCCTAAGCATGTCAGATCAGATTTCTCGTTGTAATCTTTGACTTCTGGTTTTTAAATTTTTCCAAACTGGAATAAGTAGAGCACACTGAATTGGGGTTCTGTAATGTTAGGGGACCAGCAGAGAGTCCCTCTGGCCCATACAATCTCTGGTATATTAAACCTTCATTTTAACTTTATCAATGTTCATTTTATTTATTCCATTTTTAATAATCATTTAAAGTTTTTCTACCATGAACTTTCATTTTCATAGGGCTGACCCTTAGGTAAAACAAGGAAGAAAACTTACATACCAAAGTCACAAAACTTAGATCTCAAGTTTAAATACTGTTATTTGTCAAAACAAGGAATGGTATAGGTAGAAAGTTCAGTTAAGACAAGGCAGTCAGCAAACGTGAGGCTTGTTATGTAGATTTATGCCAAGGCTTTCTCTCATTACAAAAATTTTTAGTAATTTTCCTTTATAGGTATAAATTTTTACAAGAGTTTCATTTTTGCATTTAAAATTTTTATTTGTATAAATTTATGGAGTACAAGTATAATTTTACTACATACATAGATTGCATAGTGGTGATGTCAGGGCTTTTAGGCTATCCATCACCTGAATAATGTACATTATACCTATTAAGTAATTTGTATTATTATTTTTTTAATTTCATTATTTACATTTTTTTCTTTATTTCTTCAAAAAAAAAAATGAGATACATGTGCAGAACGTGCAGGTTTGTTACATAGGTATATGTGTGCCATACTGGTTTGCTGGACCTATTGACCCATCCTCTAAGTTCACTCCCCTCACACCCCCATCCTCAACAGGCCCTGGTGTGTGTTGTTTCTCTGTGTCCATGTGTTCTCTATGTTCAACTCCCACTTATAAGTGAGAACATGCTGTGTTTGGTTTTCTATTCCTGTGTTAGTTTCTATTCCTGTGTTAGTTCCTGAGGATGATGACTTCCAGCTATTAAGTAATTTTTCATCATACACCTCCTCCCACTCTCTCACTCTCTGTCTATCATTCTACACTCTACATCTATGTGTACCTTTTGTTTAGCTCTCACTTATAAGCAAGAACATGCAGTATTTGTCTTTCTGTTTCTGACTTGTTTTACTAACTCACCTCCAGTTCCATCCATGTTGCTACAAAAGACCTGATTTCATTCTTTTTTAGGGCTGAATAGTATTCTATTGCATATATAAACATGTTTTTTAATCCAATCATCTGTGGATAGACACTTAGGTTGATTCCCTATCTTTGCTATTGTGAATAGTGCTACAACAGAGATAGAGGAACAGGTATCTTTTTGATATTAATGATTTCTTTTTCTTTGAGTAGATACCAGTAGTGGGATTGCTGAATCATATGGTAGTTCTATTTTTCGTTCTTTGAGAAATCTCCATACTGTTTTCCATAGAGGTTGTGCTAATTTACATCCCCACCAACAGGGTGTTAAGAGTTCACTTTTCCCTGCATCCTCATCAACATTTGTTATTTTTATTTATATAATAGTCTTTCTGACATATGTAAGATGGTATCTCATTGTGGTTCTAATGTGCATTTGTCTGATGATTAGCGATATTGAGCATTTTTTCATATGCCTATTGGCCATTTGTATGTCATCTTTAAAAAAAAAGTCAGCTGGGCACGGTGGCTCATGCCTGTAATCCCAGCACTTTGGGAGGTGGAGACAGGCAGATCACGAGGTCAGGAGATCGAGGCCATCTTGGCTAATATGGTGAAACCCCGTCTCTATTAAAAATACAAAAAATTAGCCGGGCCTCGTGGCGGGTGCCTGTAGTCCCAGCTACTCGGGAGGCTGAGGCAGGAGAATGACATAAACCCAGGAGGTGGAGCTTGTAGTGAGCCGAGATTGCGCCACTGCACTCCAGCCTGGGCGACACAGCGAGACTCCGTCTCAAAAAAAAAAAGTCTATTCATGTCCTTTGCCCACTTTTTAATGGGATTATTTGGGTTGTTTGCTGTGAGTTATTGAGTTCCTTGTTTCAAAATAACTAGCTGGGCCAGGTATGGTGGCTGACACCTGTAATCCCAGCACTTTGGGAGGCTGAGGCAGGAGGATCACTTGAATCCAGGAGTTCAAGACTGGCTGGGCAACATAGTAAGATACCATTGCTACAAAAAATAAAAAAATTAGCTGTGCATGGTGGCGCACACCTATAGTCCCAGTGACTCATGAGGTGGATGTGAGAGGATCACTTGAGCCCAGGAGGTCAAGGCTGTGTAGTGAGCCATGATCATGCCACTGCACTCCAGCCTGGGTGACAGAGCAAGACCCTGTCTCTAAAAAAAATTTTTTTTTTTGAAATAAAAATAACCAACTCAATGCCAGGAAAGAATGCACTGGAGACTAATTTAGATAGCCAGCTTTTTAATTTAGCTTCTGTTTCTTAACTAGATTACTAAGTACAGGGCAAAGCCCACTAGTAATAGAGCAGACAAAGCATTTCTTCTCCTTCTCCTTCTCCTTGTCCTTCCCCTTCTCCTTCCTACTCCTCCTCCTCCTCCTCCTCCTACTTCTCCTTCTCCTCCTCCTCCTCCTCCCTTCTTCTCCTTCTTCCTTTTCTTCTTTTGAGACAGGGTCTCGCTCTGTCACCCAGGCTGGAGTGCAGTGGCACGATCTCAGCTCACTGCAACCTCCACCTCCAGGGCTCAAGCAATCCTCCCACCTCAGCCTCCTAAGCAGCTGGGACTACAGGCACACACCACCATGCCCAACTAATTTTTGTATTTTTTTTTTAGAGAGACAGGGTTTCACCATGTTGCCTAGACTGGCCTCAGACTCCTGGGTTCAAGTTAACTGCCCGCCTCAGCCTCCCAAAGTGTTGGGATTACAGGCGTGAGCCACTGTGCCCAGCCCAGACACAGCATTTTCTATGCCTGGACTCATCACAGATAACTATAAACTCAAGAATCTTGTCAGGGCATATTGGTGGTTAAAGAAGCATACATGGTGACCTGAGGGTTTAACTCTTATAAATATTTTTTTCTAGCTTTCTTTTCGTCTTTGAGGTGGGATGGTAACTAATTGAAAAGGTTAGCATATTCCAATTTTCTTATCAATTAGTTACTTAAGCTTTTCCTTTTCCTTTGGTAAGGAGTCTTTTAAAAAAGGCAATTAAAAAAATCGTTTTGGAAGCTTCTGCACATAATTAAAATAGACATCCCTGGTGGGCCTAATTTGGGAGCCCTTATTTTTAAATGCACTTCTTAGATGAACAGTCTTGTTTATCTAGAACATTCTACAAATGGCCATTATAATTCCAAATTATTTTTAATAAGATTTCATTGTTTCTGTAAGTATAATCATGCATCGTTTAATGATGGGAATACATTCTAAACCATCACTAGGTGATTTCCTCATTGTGCGAACACCATACTACTTACACAAACCTATAGCCTACACCTATGCTGTGGGATACAACTTATATCCCCTAGGCTACAAACCTATATAGCCTGTTACCATACTGAATACTGTAGGCAATTATAACACAATGATAGGTGTTTGTGTATCTAAACATAGAAAAGGTACAGTAAAAATATGGTATAAAAGATTTTAAATGGTAGACCTGTATAGGGCACTAACCATAAATGGAGATTGCAGGACTCAAAGTTGTTCTAGGTCAGTGAGTTAGTGAGTGGTGAGTGAATGTGAAGGCCTAAGACATTATCATATACTGCTATAGATGACGTTAACACTGTACATGTGGGCTAGACTGAATTTATTTTAAAATTTTCTTTATTCAATAATAAATTGACCTTAGCTTAATGTAACATTTTTACTTTAAAAACATATTAATTTTTTAAACTTTTTGACCCATAATAACACAGCTTAGAACATAAACATACTATATAGCTGTACAAAAATATATTCTTTATATACTTATCCTATTAGCTTTTTTCTATTAAAATTTTTTTTTGTACTTTTAAAACTTTTTTGCTGAATATTAGGGAACAAACATACATTAGCCTAGGCCTACACAAGTTCAGGATCATCCATATCACTATCTTCCACCTCCACATCTTGTCCTTCTGGAACATCTTTAGGTAAAAAACATGCATGGAGCTGTCATCTCCTAAGATTACAATGCCTTCTTTTGGAAGGACCTGCCCGAAGGACCTCCTGAGGCTGTTCTACAGTTAATTTTTTTCTAATAAGTACGAGTACACTATAAAATAATGATAAAAGGTATAGTAAAGGTTGGCACAGTGGCTTACGCCTATAATCCCAGCACTTTAGGAGGCTGAGTTGGGTGGATGGCTTGAGCTCAGGAGTTTGAGAGCAGCCTGGACAACATGGCAAAACCTCATCTCATCTCTACAAAAAATACAAAAATTAGCTGGGTGTGGCAGTGCACACATGTAGTCCCAGCTACTTGGGGGACTGAGGCAGGAGGATTACTTGAGCCTGGAAGTTCAAGGCTGCAGGGAGCCATGATCATGCCCCTATATTTCAGCCTGGGTGACAGAATAAGACCCTGTCTCAAAAAAAAAAAAAAAAGTAAATACATAAACCAGTCATATAGTTGTTTATTGTCATTATCAAGTATTATGTACTGTTCATAACTATATATGCTATACTTTTATACAATTGGCAGTGCAACAGGTTTACACCAGCATCAACACAAACACATGAGCCATACATTGTGCTATGATGTAACAATGGCTACATCACCAGGCAATAGGAATTTTCAGCTCCATTTTAATTTTAAGGGACTGCAATGATATCTGCAGTCCATCATTGACCAAAATATTAGGTAACACATGGCTGATATGCAGCTTCTGGAGCCACAGTACTTTTTTTTTTTTTTTTTTGAGACGGAGTCTTGCTCTGTCTCCCAGGCTGGAGTGCAGTGGCGCGATCTCGGCTCACTACGAGCTCCGCCTCCTGGGTTCACGCCATTCTCCTGCCTCAGCCTCCCCAGTAGCTGGGACTACAGGTGCCCGCCACCACACCCGGCTAATTTTTTATATTTTTAGTAGAGACGGGGTTTCACCGTGTTAGCCAGGATGGTCTTGATCTCCTGACCTCGTAATCCGCCCGCCTCGGCCTCCCAAAGTGCTGGGATTACAGGCGTGAGCCACCGCACCCGGCCTGGAGCCACAATACTTTTAAATGTAAAAGGCAGGCAGAGCCAAAAGGTGGAGTAATCAGTTCTTTAGAAGTTAAGGATCTCATTTTTACATGAAATCTTGGGTCTCAGAGCCAAAATAAAAGTCTAAGAGGTGAACACCAAGGGGTTGGGTCATGAGATGTTTCTAAAGTGTTCCTCATTGCACAGAAATTTTCTTGAGGCTGGTGCATGACCAAGTGTCAAAATAACACATTTCATGACTCAGCTTATTCTTTTTCTGGAGGCTTTTTAGCTGTTGGGGCCCACTTACCAACTTTTAGATGCCTGACTCATGCTCACCAGTCAAGTTGTGCTTTGGGTCTGAGATCCCCGTAACCAACTTCCCTTACTTTAGCAGGCAAGAAAAAAAATAAACAGGAGAAAACCCAAATCTTTGCAAATTCTGAAAGCCAGAGTTATATTCCTCATGCAGTAACAGCCACTTACTGCAACCACCTTCAATTATCTCTAAAATCCCAGGGAGGTCATGTGCCCTCTCATGGCACCAACTAACCCTTGACATCCCATGGTCATGCACTCTCTCCCAGCACAAAGCAACACTGAATTAAAAGCAAAAAACAAAAGAAAAGAAAAAAAAAAACACAGGGGTTGGGACTCACTGCAAAGACAGCAGAGTCAGAACCGAAGAGGAACTTTACTTAAAATCCTTGGGGCTCCATGAGGAAGACAGGGGACCTCAGAAAGCTTCAGTGGTGCCTCCCCTGTGTTCCTCAGGCATCTCAGGGTCATCAGAAGTCCCCTCTCAGTCCCTTCAGAGGTTGCCAGAAACCATCAAAAGACAAAATTACAACAAACTTAAATATGTAATTGGCTTTTATTTGCGATTCTAGAATCAGGCAACACTTTTCTTTATGAAAAAAATGAGCGTTCCCATGAGCTGAGAAAAGGGCATTGGTGCCCATCAATGATAGACTGGATAAAGATAATGTGGTACATACACACCATAAAATACTATGCAGCCATAAGAAGAAATGAGATCATGTTCTTTGCAGGGACATGGATGGAGCTGGAAGCCATTGTCCTCAGCAAACTAACGCAGGAACAGAAAACCAAACACCACACATTCTCACTTACAAGTGGGAGCTGAACAATGAGAACACATGGACACAGGGAAGGGAACAACACACATTGGGGGCTGTGGGGAAGGGCGGTGGGGAGAGAGAGCATCAGGATAAATAGCTAATCGATGCGGGGCTTAATACCTAGGTGATGGGTTGATAGGTGCAACAAACTACCACAGTACATGTTTACCTATGTAACAAACCTGCACATCCTGCACAGGTGTCTCAGAACTTAAAATAAAATTAATTTTTTAAAAAAGATGAAGAGCTTAGGACTGGCCAGTTTGAATAATCTGTTGAGTTCTAAATGATAGAGGTGGTCCATAGTTGCCTGTTACCTGCTTGGGGATAACTAAGGCAGGAGAATGTTGCCTCCTGGAATGTAAGGGCCAGAGTCAGGAGGTCTGGCTCTGGATTGGGTAGTTTGCACATCTATTTAGATCTATGTACAATTTGAATAACCCTAAATCTGAAAATTCAAACCTCAAATGCTGCAAAATCCAAAGTTCATTGAGTGCTGACATGAAGTTCAAAGGATGTGCTCATTGGAGCATTTTGAGTTCAGATTTTCAGATTAGGGATGCTGCATCAGTACATACAATGCAAATATTCCCAAATCCCCCAAAATCAAAAATCAGCAACACTTCGAACCCAAGCATTTCAGATAAGAGATGCTTGACCTGTCCGTATACATATAAACAGAGAATCACTGTGTGCCAGGCCCTGTTCTAGGTCCTGGACACAGCTCTGATCCCAGAGTCCTACTCTCCTGGAGGCCACACTCTAGAGGGGAAAAGAAAATAAGCTAATAATCAGGTAACACAACCTCAGGTAGTGTTGAGGACTTTGAAAACAGGAAGGCAGACTGAGGAGCTGGAGAGGGCGCCTTTGCACAGAGACAAACCTGCATGGAGTGGGAGCTCCATCCAGAAGCCGACGGCCCTAGGAGAGCAGGCAGCAGGGCAAAGTTCTCAGATGGAACATGCTTGGGATAGTTGCTAAATAGCAGAGCAGCCAGGGAGGACATAAAGAGGATGAGATGGCCAGAGCCAGACTATGCAGGGTTATGTAGACCCAGAGAGAGTTTTTGAACTTGCTCTAAGTGTTAAGGGAAGACGCTGTAGGATTAAGAGCAAAGGATGGCACGAGCCTCCATACTGCATGGCCACAGGGGGCGCCATTACACACACCACAGCAGGAACCAGTCCCCCTGGAGCTGGCCTTCTTGGTGGCTCTGCAACCCCAACCCTCTCGCCTATGGCCGACATTGCTAATCTCTCACAAGCCCTGCTCCTCCAGCATGGGGCTGTGACATCCTTCTCCCCACAGGACCCCAGACAAGCCGGCTGACTCCTCAGAGCTGACCTGTGAGATGCCAGGTACCTGTCCTCATTTCCCTGACCCTTTGCTGAGACAAAGATCTCTCGGAGTTTGCTTAATAGAGAACTAGGGACACATAGTTGGAGCAGACCTGGTCAGTTCTTTATTGGGAAGGGGATGCAGTCTGTAATTCGGCAAATCTGTGATCCCAGGAAGATGTCAAGCTCAAGGCTCAGCTGGCTTGTTGTGAGCTCGTAGCTGCCATGGAAAAAGCGATGGGTATGGCAACTTCTCCAGCGCCAATAGAACTGGATGATGTGGACAGCATTGAACAAACGACAGTAACGCTGGCGGACATGCCACATGCGGACCCAGGACTGCAGCCTGACTGCTGCCCATAGCTGCCGCGCGCAGAGCTCCAGCGCTACCCGCTGCCTCTTCGCCTGCAGCCTTGCCAGCACCTGCCTCCACCAGCACTGAATGATCAAAGCTCTGAGGGTCGCGTGCAGTAGTGTGCATCGCACCAGTGTGCCCCACCACCAGGACTGGATCTTTTTTGCTGCCAGTACCTTGTCAGTGGGGGGCTTCATTTGGAGAAGGAGGAGAGGTTGCAAGAAAAGAAAGAAAAGTCAGGACGTTTTCCTCACAAACATCAGCCCCAGCAGGTGAGAGGAAGCGGCCGGGTACTCTACAATGGCCCTTTCCTGTCAAGTTCAGGAGCACTGGGCAGGGCAACACCTAACCCAGGAGACCAGATTGTACCACCTCTGCCACCCACAGGCCAATGGACATGGCCACCTCACCTTCACCTCTGAATCTCAATGTTCCCATCTGTAAAATGGGGGTACGCCTGTCCTAGCTACCTTGCCCAGGTTTTTGCAAAACTTGTTGGCCAGTCTAGAGCAAGGACACTGTGATGTAGGGTCAAAGTGTTAACACATTTCACCTAGGCCTGACCATCTCCTGAGACCCATGACCCATCCCTTCAGACCTCTCCCACCTGCCAGAGAAGTACGTCCTTTGCTGGCCCTGCCCTCTTATTTCTAATTCCAAGTGAAATCCACAACCTGCTCTTTCCTGCTGTCACGTCATAGTAGTCAAAGTTTCCCTGCTCCACACAGTTTGGAGTCTTTTTCATCTACTTCTTACTTTCACTTCTTTTAACACACTTTTTCTTGTTAAAACTTCTTTTAACTTCAGCTTACCTACACATAAGTGGACTCATGTGCACACTCCCCCACATCCCACCCAATTCAAGACTTGTGTTTCCCTTTACATGGCCATGCATTCCCCAAACACAGCCCTCACCATGCCATGCTCCAATGTTGCATGTCTGCTTTCCACTTTTCAGGGTTTCTCTTTCCTACATCCAAGTCTCCATGCTTCAGTCACCCACCTTTCCCAGACTTGTAAGGAAA
This sequence comes from Pongo abelii, assembly GCF_028885655.2. Classification (NCBI taxonomy): domain Eukaryota; kingdom Metazoa; phylum Chordata; class Mammalia; order Primates; family Hominidae; genus Pongo; species Pongo abelii. The sequence goes on from NC_085928.1 coordinate 102,578,303, forward strand.
TGGGAGAAGATAGCCCAGGATGAGTCAATCTCTATTTATTGCAGCTTTGAATACAACAACTATGTCCTTGTTGGCCTGGGATATTCTTGGTTTATGGTGGTTGTTCCTGAGTAAGGATTAATAGCAACACCTTTCACTCACAAATGTTTCCTAGTTTGGACAAGAAACTCCATAATTAACCAATTCTATGAGCCACAGAGAAGACAACCACCACTACTGGGTGGCATGGGTCAGAGATGTTGCGGGTGCAGGGTCTCTTCCAACCTTGAGGGCCTACTCTGACTTACCTTTGGTTTTGGAGGAGGAGGTATTTTCTCCCGCTCCATTTGTCTCAACAGTGTGGTTTCATCATCTTCCCTTATGCTTTGGCGAACATGGCCATCCTTCTGTAATCAGATTTTAAAGAGGAGAAGTGTGGGTAGGTAGTTCTTTGTAGAAGTCAGGGCACGCTCCCTCACTGTGACTGAATCCCCTGTGTCTGTCCTGCCTGCAGGATACCCAGTTTTCAGCCAAATTCACCACATCCTTAACCTCTTGGCTTTCCCAGAGACCCAGACACAGGGCTTGCATCCTGATTAACTGTGGGAATTCACCTCCCCCTGCCTGCATCTTTGAATGGATTGGTTGTCTCTTACAAAACATTGAATGCCCATGACTTGCACGTAGTTGGTTCAACCCCTTCAAGTCTGCAATCCCCTTTAGTGCCCATGATTAAAGGCTAGAGGTCTCCATTATACTCAGGTCTGTACTTCTCTAGCCACCACTGTGGCAGGAAGTGTGAAGGAAGAGAGAGTGTGATGATGTCATAAGGGCATCTATGACTCTGGCATCAGAATGGCTTCCAACCGCTGAGTCTTTTCCAGTGAATATGTGGAACTCTTGTCCATTCTTTTTTGCAGATGTGGCCACAATTTGACTACAAAAGCAAGCCACTGGAAATACTGGCTAATTAGCACTAAGAGGTATATAGTTAGTGCTTTCAATCTAGTTGATAAAAACAAAAATGGAGACAACCTAAACCTCCATCAAATACAAAATTCAGTCACATGGATTTCAGTTCAATGAAACAATTGAGCCATATAAGCATAAGAAAGAATGAATTAGCAGCAAAATTCTCAAACAGATGCTTCAGAAGAGGAGATTTAGGAATGGCTAAGAAGCACATGAAAATATGCCCAATATCAATAGTCATGAGGGAAATAAAAACGAGAACCAAAATGAGATACCCCTAGACACCCTAAGAGAATGGCTAACATAAGAAATCTGACAGTACTAAATCCTGGCAGAGATTCAGAATGGGTAGATCTCTTATACACTGCTGATAAAAAGGTGTGAAACCGCAGAACCACTTTGGAAAATGGTTTGGCACTTCCTAATGAAGTTCAACATGCACCCGCCCTATAACTCAGTAGTTTCAGTCCTAAAATTTGCAAATGAAAAATGAAAACAAATTGTACAAAGACATGTGTATGGATATTCATAGCAGCTTTATTCAAATAGATCAGAACTGGAAACAACCCAAATGTCCACCAACAGGTGACTAGACAAAAATTTCGTGATATATTAGTATAATGAAGTAATAGTAACAAAAATGAATATATTCATACACAGAATAACATAGATGACTCTCAGAAACTTGATGCTAAATGAAAGAAGCTAGACTACCTACAGGTTCTTCCATTTATATAAAATTCTAAAACAAGTAAAACTAACAGGTAAAATGAACCACAGTAGAAAATGAATCAGATGAATTCCTAGATATAGGGGTTTTGCCTGCAAACAGCACATGGAAAAAAGGGGAATGTGCTATATCTTGTTTTTGGTGATGGTTACTAAGGAATATGGAATTGTGAGAATTCATCAAACCAAGCACTTAATGAAACCACAGAAAAGAACTTTGTTCTCTCTGTACTGATATGGAGTACAAGTGAAACAAATTAAGTTGATGGACAAATACTTATAAGCATATCATAAAAGTACTATGAAAATGAGGGAATTAGGAAGACATACACAACCAAAATTTATCAATGATTATCTTTGATGAGGCTAGTAGAATTGGAGGGACAGGGCATACTCCCTCACTGTGGCTGAATCCCCTGTGTCTGTCCTGTCTGCAGGGCACCCGGTTGTCAGCCTCCTGGGAGAGCAGGGCACACACTGAGGATACCTTTGAGGCCCGAGCTAAGGTACAAATGTCTTGCCTGTTCTCCTGTCACAGTCAGAAGATGAGTCAGCACAGCCACTGCAGAAGCCGGCACCATCTCTGCCTGATCCCGACCACTGAAAAGCCACCTGGTGCCGCAGGTCAATGCTCAGCAGAAGGTCCTCTGGCCACGGCCTGAGGGCTCAGCATCAGACCCTGGTCCCTCTCAGAGTTTCTGCCCAGGGGTCACTAAAGAGTACATTTGAAATGTTTAGGATGAGTACTGGGGAGGCTGCAGTGGGGCCCTGGGGGGAATGTAGGGAAGAGGAGGAGGCCAGTTAAGGCTGGGGGTGGATATCAGGGTGAAGATAGGACGAGGGGCATGGAAAAGACAGGCGCTAGGTGGAGCGCAGGGTAAGTGGTGAGAAGAACTTGTGGGACCGGGAAGGTGCAGAAAGCACCTTTTTGATGAAGCGATTGGAGAATATCCACAGGACAAGATTTGCATCTCTGAGAGTCTTTCTTTGGATCATGACCCAGTGATTTTTTTTTTTTTTTTTTACTGTATTGTTTGTTTTCAATTTCTTCAAGCAGAAACTTAAAATGTATATTGATCAGCTTTTCTAGTTACCTTCAACAAAAGGACCATTCTAGCTCCTTAGCACATCATTACTAGAAGCAGGAGTCCCTCCATGCTGTATCCTTACCCACTCCTTTATTTTCAAATTCCCATCTCCTTCTGTGCACAAAATACATGTGTTTCTCTTTTGATCCAGCAAGAAAGTCTCTGTATTTTGATAGACACTACTACACATTCACGGTTATTTTCATTTCTAATATGCTTTGACTTATTGCCATATTGCTTCATAATTTCCAGCTGTCAGTTTTTTTTTTTCATTTTCACTTTCATTGTCTTTTGTTGAATTGGTAGGGAATTGTTTGGATTTTTATTCTTTTTTCGCTATAGAAGTTGAGGCAGACTGCACTTGCCTAGCCAGTATCCATTTTCCTCATTTTCCTAACTAATGGAACCATGAATATTTGGAGTAGCAATATCTCCAGCCTGGTAGCACCTCCAGGGATTTGTCATGCAGAATTCCAGGCACAACCACCTTACAAAGCAAGACATGCAAGAGTAGGCATGGCTCCCATCAGTGATGGCAGAAAGTTGTTCTCTCACTGCTTTGGGAAGAGGAGGAGGGGGCTACTCCTAAAGCTTCTGAAGAAAAGAGCCCCTTGGAGGAGTGAGGCACAGGCCAAAGGCAATTGGTCCTGAGCAGAATCTTTGCAACCTGCCCTTGCCAGTGGTGTTGGGCACCAGGCTGAACCCTGGACCTGAAAATATACTATGGCTGCTCTGCAGATCCCCACTCCCACACCTTCCAACACACGGAAGGGGCTTGGGGCTGAGAAAAGCGTCACCCAGCTTCAAGGCATGAAGATCCCTGCACACGTCTCCACTGGCCCTCCCACCACTCATGCAGGGCCCACCATGGAAAGACCCTGCGGAGGGTTGCAGACCTCAGACTTCTGGGATGGAGGTTCACACAAACATCTGAGGGACACAGGCTGAGAGTGAGGGGCCTTGGGCATGGATGACAAAGCAGAGACAGTGAGAGACCACATGAGAGATGGTTGCGCCATAGGTGCCCAGAGACAGAGGGAGACTCAGCAAAGCAGTGGCCCAGCAGCACCCACCTAAGGCAGGCCCAGCAGAGGGTGAGACATCCTGGGGGGAGGCCAGAGAGGGGACATGGGGGTGGACGAGGAGCACAGCTGCTTCTGAGGACAAGATAGGATTTAGAGGCTGTGTGCCCAATGACCTCCAGTGGCAGAGGGACAGCCCTTTCCCCTGCCTACCCCTAGTCCTCTGTTTGTTTACCTGCCTCCATCCATGCCACCCCCACCACCATCCCCCCACAGCCCCCGAGTCTCTCTCCCCTCCCCGATCCCATGCCTGGTTCTCCCAGGAAGTGCCCAGCAGAGGGGAGGGAAGCCTTGTTGTTCAGCCCCAGGGTGGGGAGGCGGCAGGCACAGCTGCTGCCCTCAGCTCCTGCTCTGGCTTCCTCAGGGGCTGGCTCTGGCTGGCTGCTCCCCGACTCCCTTCACCACCATAAGGCACAGCGTCTGTCCTGCTGTTGCCCAGCTGAAGTGCCATGTCCTCCTGGCTCCCTGCCAAGCACTCTGCCGGCCCTGAGGGCCCTGCCAAGCACAGGCCTGTGGAATCCCGGCCTTCCCAGCTGGCCCTGGCTGCAGCCAGACTCTCTGATGTCCTGCTCTGAATGGAGATGCCTGGACAGGGGCTGTGAAAAATAAAGCCCAGTTTCTACACTCCCTGGTGAAAGGGGTTGAAACAGCCCTCCTACCTCTGTTGGCATCCCAGTCAGCCTAAGCACTAGGGCCTCTTTTAGAGAAAAGTTTCACCAGATCTGCCGTCAGGGGCAGCAGCCAAGGGTCAGCTTGGGCCAGGCCTTATTCTATGCAACAGATCTCCCACAAGTGGCCATTAGCTTGGCAAATCTGGGGTTAGCTAGGTTTTCCTACAGCCAGGCCTATGTCATGGCATTCTCTATTTCAAGTTCCATCTGGCTTGCTGTGATTTTGCAGACTGGGCAGGTGTGATAGGAAGTGAGGAAGGGCCTGGTAATATTGTCTGGGGTTCTGAATCCAACTACAAAAAATGGCCTTCTGGTATGCTGACAAATGGGCCTCTGAAAGGTATGCACATGAAATCCCTGGAATCTGTGACTATTGTGTATGACAAAAGATGTGATTAACCTAAGGGTCTGTGAGGAAGGGTTTATCCTGGATTACCTGTATGGGACCTAAATACAGTCATAGGTACCCCTAAAAGAGAATGGCAGAGGAACTTTTAAGAGAGACACACTTTAGACAAGGCGATGTGAAGAGGAAGGCAGGGACAGGAGGGATGTGACCTCAAGCCAAGGAATGCTGGGAACTACAAGAAGCTGGAAGTGACAAGGAAGGAAATCTCCCCTAGAGCTTCTGGAAGGAGCTTGGCCCTCCTGACACCTGAATTTCAGCCTCTAGCCTCCAGAACTGTAAGAGAATGTATTTCTTTTCTTTTAAGCCACCAGGTATGTGGTAATTGTTACAGCAGCCACATAAACAAATAGACCTCTTAATTTTTTTTTTTTTTTTTTGAAATGGAGTTTTGCTCTTGTTGCCCAGGCTAGAGTGCAGTGGCACGATCTTGGCTCACTGCAACCTCCGCCTCCTGGGTTCAAGCAATTCTCCAGCCTCAGCCTCCAGAGTAGCTGGGATTACAGGCACCTGCCACCATGCCCAGCTAATTTCTGTGTTTTTAGTAGAGACAGGGTTTCTCCATGTTGGCCAGGCTGGTCTCAAACTCCTGACCTCAGGTGATCCATGTGCGTTGGCATCCCAAAGTGCTGGGATTACAGGAATGAGCCACCGTGCCCGGCCTAGACCTCTTAACTTTTAAGTAAACCAATAAATTCCCTTTTTTGGTTTCCAAGTCTATTTTCTGTCATTTGCAACCAAAAGAGTCTTAATTTAGACAATAGCTTAAAAGAAGGGAGACAGGCAAAAGAAAAGAATGGATTGTTATATAGGGATCGGTGGATGAGAGAAGGACACTTTAAGGGTAGAGGAAAGGAGGACAGTGAGTGTCTGCCAGTGTGATGATGTGGACACTGTTGTGGGAAGGGAAAGACTGATGGAGGTAGCAATGGAAATTTTATCCAGGCCACAATCGTGACAATAATAATCCACAGAGCTTCTGTGGTCAGAATGTTTGTGTCCTTTCAAAATTCATATGCTGAAACCTAATCTCTAATGTAATAGTATTAAGAGGTGGGGCTTTGGGAGGCTGTATCCTCATGAATGGGATATGTATCCTTATAATAGCACCTTGAGGGAGCCATTTTGCCCTTCTATCATGTGAGGACACACATTTACCCCTGTGAGGACAGAGCAACATGGTACCATCCATAAAACAGAGCAAGCCTTCAACTTCATCTGCGAACACATTGATCTTGGACTTCCCAGTGTCCAGAACTGTGAGAAATAAATTTCTACATCCCGTGCCTGGATCTCCCAGGAAGTGGCCAGGGACACAGGCTGAGAGTGAGGGACTATATGCTGTGCTATAAAATTACGCAGTCTAGGGTATTTTTATAGCACAGCATGAATAGCCTAAGACAAGAGCCATTATAATAATAAATTAGGGAGTAGGAACATCATGATATTCTCAACTGTGTGTGTGAGTGTGTGCATGCGTGAGGTGTGGGGGAGTCAGAGAGAGACAGAGAAACAGAGACAGAGAGAGATTAAGCTAATCTGAGATGTGACCTACGAATTGTCCACCTAAGGTTGCCTGAAAACCTAAATGATGGGGCATCAGCTTTTTGAGAGGAAAGAGGAGCACAAATGATGATAAGTCAAATGCCATGAACTTATAGAGCAGAAATAGAACCTACTCATCTATGCAAAGACATAGAGATCCTGGCTGTATACTAAGAGGAGACAAGGTAACACAGAGTTGGAGGCAGAGGGTTAGAAAAGGTAGAATTTGCCTAAGCAAGGAAGGAGAAAGTAAAAGGAGAAGAAATAAGAGGTTTCCTCTCAAATCCATGAAGTGCTGAATGTGCACACAAACCCTTTATCAGTGTGCAGAAGGGCAAGTGTCCAGCTATAGGGGCTGCTCAGTCATGAGGGGGGATGTCCAGCCATGGGTGGGGATGTCTAGTCGTTGGTGATTATGTTCAGTCAGGAAGGGGATGTCTAGCCATGACTGTGAATGTCCAGACATGGGAGGATGTATAGCCATAGGTGGAGATGTCTAGCCATTGGTACCATGCCCAGCCATGGAGGAATGTCCACACATTGGCAGAATGTCCATCCATGGAGGAGGCACTCCCAGCCATGGTGAGGATGTCCAGCTATGGGTGGATGTGCAGTAATGGGAGGAGGTCCAGCCATTGGGACAATACTAAGCCATGATTAGGTTGTCCGTCCATGAGTAAAAAAGTCTGTCAAGAGCTCAGCTGAGCTAAAGAGAGCTGAACTGAGAGGCATCAGAGGAGGTAATTAAGACAACAAGCCAAAATGAAAGTAACAGTGAAGTTGTTAGTTACCTGCTGCAATACAAGTAAGAGGCTAAACTAGAGCCAGTGCCCACTCTCCCATATCCCTTTTCCCTCATGGTACAGCATACTGGTTGAGGGTCTGGTGGATCAGCATAGATGCAGGGGTGGGCAGTCTCATCGCCAAAGGAGCCCTGAATAAAAGACTTCTGCAGTTTTATGAACCCAGAGCCTGGGAAAAAGGAGAGAAAGAAGGGCTAGGAGTGGAAACATAGTACGAAGTCAAAGCAGTGAAAAATATCTTTAAGCCCACCGCAACCCACCCACTTAAGGATATATTGGCGGAAGCACCTAGAGAAAGCCTCAGCTGAAGGTCCACAAGAATGAGGCCTCCAAATGAAGCTGCCTGGACTACAATGAGATATGAGTAACAGCATAGCAAGCCAGAGGGGCCTTATTCCTTAACTGTAACTCCTTTCAGAGATTGCAATGCATTGGTTGCACACCAAGTCTGATGCAGGGAGGGCAGCCTTCTTCCATGAGGCCTGCCAAATAATGCTTTTGTTGTTGCCTGTGTTTAGGCCAGAAAAGTCACAGGAGCTGGACTCTTCAATGTCCATGCATGAGGAAGGATGTCCAGCTATGAATGGGAATGTCCAGCCTTGAATGGGGATATCCACCCAAGGGGGAGTATGACCAGTCATGCATGCATGTAGATTTCCACCATTACATCAGGAGAACCAAACATGTGAATATGTCTAATTATGTGTAGAGATGTCTATTCAAGGAGATAAACAGCCATGCTTGGGGACGATCCACCCAGCAGGGGGAATGTTTAACCATGTGTGAAGATTTGTCCAATACTGTGAGAGAATGTCCATCCTTGAATAGAAATATCTAAACATTGTACCAAGGCTGGACACTTGGACTTTGGCTCTGACATACATCATGTCAGCCTTGGCCTCTGTTTTTAATTTACAGAGTGTGTCAGTGGGATATGGTCATCGTCAGCGTGGATTGGAATTCCTTGGAGTCTGAAGACTTGAGGAATTTGTGAGATGCAAAAACACAGGCCAGATCTTTACCAAAAAAGAGAGCCAGTTTTCCTCACAGGGAAAAAAGGGAGCCAGTTTTCCTCACAGGGACTCTTCACACCAAGATTTCAATGTGGAACCCAGCTGGTTGGAAGTGATTTCATATTGTTCCTGGAAAAGGCTGTGGGTCTGGAAGATGTATTATCAACAGTGGGCCTGGATCATTCACCACAGCACTTGGCAGAGGTGTGGGTGGATATACCACATGCAAAGCAAAACTGCAGCCTGACCACCTGGTTTATATAGAATCCCTGCCTCCACCTCTAAGCTGCCAGCCATTTCTGTTCCAGCAGCCTTGCCAGTCTTGGCCTCAACCAGCACTAAATGATCAAAGTCACGAGCACAGCATACAACAGTGTATCATACCCAAGCAAAATCTTCATGGTTGCTTTGTTCTGCTGTGTGTTCTTTAGTTTTAGGAAGCATAGGTACTTAGAGAAATAAAACTACCCACACTTCACCCCCAGTGTCTGCCAAGAAGGGGTACTGGCTCACTCTTAACAATCAACCCTTCCTTGGGTAGTTCCAGAGAAACGGGCAGGTGCCAATATAAATCTGGAAGTTTTGAGTTTATGTCCTGCTTCTCACAGATGATGACTTACATTCTCATCTGAGAGAGAGACACATCTGTCCTATTCTCCTCAGAGGTGCGTGATCTAGGAGAAAGCATATGATGAACAGGAGTGTACCATGTTCGTATGAGGAACCGTGTTCATGATACCAAGACCTTTTAGATTTCTCGGACTTTATTGTTTTTTTCCTTGATCTTTTATTCCCTTTTCATTATTTTCTGTCATTATCTCTATTATTTTTCTCCTTCTACTTTTACTGGGTTTCAATTGCTTTCTAAATTTTAAGATGGGTAATTAGCTCATTGGTTTTCTACCTTTCCTAATGCATACATTTGAAATAATGTTTCCCTCTAAGCAAGTTTTAGCTGCATCCTACAATTCTGAATATGTAGTATTTTGTTATCATTCAGTTTAAAATATGTTCAGTTTAAAGTATCTTCTAATTACTATTTTGATGTCTTCTTTGACTTCTGAGTTGTAAAGAAGTATGTTGCTTAATTTCTAAAAATTTGGAAATTTTCTAGTTGTTTTTATTATTATTGATTTCTGGCTTAATTCAGCTGTGCTCGTAGAACATAATCTCTATGATTTACATTCTTTGACACTTGTTGAGGCTTTCTTCAAGGCTCAGCATATGGTCAATTTTGGTAAACATTCAATATGTGCTTGAAAATAATGATTCAAGCACAGCAGTTGGGTACAGTATTCTGTATATGCTGATCAAGTCAATGTTGTTAATTGTGTTGTTTAAATATTCCATATCCTTACTTACTAATTACTTTTCTTCTTATTCTATCAGACATTGAAAGGCCCACTACATTGTAAGTGTGCATATTTCTCATTGTGATTCTGTCAATTCTTGATTTATATATTTTATACCTATATTATTAGGCGCACACAGATTTATAATTAGTATATCATCCTGTTGGTGAAAATTTGTCACTATGAGGTGAGCATCTTTATTTCTAGATGCTTTTTGCATTAAAATATGCTTTGTATGATATCATTAATTAAACCAAGTTTCTTTGGTTAGTGTATTTGCCTGGTTTATAATTTTCCATCTTTTTACTTTCAATCTTTCTAAATCTTTGTATTTTAGATATACCTTTTATAAGCAGCATGCTCTTTTGTTTAAAATCCAGTCTGACAATCTTTATCTTCCAGTTAGAGCCCTTTGTCCATTTACGTTTAATGTAATTATTGGTGTATGTTTCAATCTACTGTCTTACTATTTGCTTCATCTGTTATATATTTTTTTCTCTTTCTCTCTCTCTGTCCTTTCTTTCCTTCTTTTGGCTTGATTTTTTTTTATTATTCTATTTCTCCCACTACTCTCAACTTCATTAACTTGGAAGTTAAACACTTTTTTTTTTTTTTTTTACTATTTACTTAGTGATTACCTTAGACTAGCACTATCCAATAGAAATATAATGCATGTTGCAAATATAATAATATAATCTGTGAGCCATATATGTAATTTTAAATTTTCTAATATCCACAGTAAAAAAAGAAAAGAAAAAAGAAACAGGTGAACTTAATTTTAATAATACTTTCAATTTAATTTAATATATCAAAATATTATCATTTCAACATGTAATCAATATAACATTAGTAATGGTATCATTTTCCTTTCTTTTATTCTCCTTTTTTTCTTTTCTTGCCCTAAGTCTTTGAAATCTGGTGTATATTTTACATTTACAGTATACCTGAAGTAGGACTGGTCACATTTCTAAGTGCCAATAGCCACATGTGCCTAGGAGCTACCATAGTTAACAAAGCAGCCTTGTAATACAATATGCATCCTTAACTTATGAAAGTCTAATATAAATGTAGTACTTTTACCTTATCTCTTCTCAGACATTCAAGGAGCTCAGAACACTTTTATTTTATTTAATTCTCTTCCCAAATTATATAATTATTGCTTAATGTAGCATATTCATTTGAATTTTTCCAAATATTTACTATTTTCATTGATTCTGAATCTGTCTGCCATTTAGGCTTATTTTCTTTGCACCTGAAGAATACCCTTTCGTATTTCTTTAAGTGTGATTAATTTTCTCAACTTTTGTCAAAAAAGTTCTGTATTTCACCCTCATTATTGAAGAATGGTTTCAACAGGTAGGTCATTAGTTATTATTTATTTCTTGCAGTACTTGAACAATGTAATTTCACTGTCTTCTTGCTTCCATTGCTTCTGTTAAAAAGTCAGCTATTAGTCTAATTATTCTATATATTTTCTCCTAACCTATCTTCCAGTTCAGTAATTCTCTCTTTGTCTAATCTGCTGAAACTTACCCATTAAGTTTTTAATTGAGTTATTGTGTTTTTCTGTTCTAAAATTCCCATATGATACTTTCTGAAAGATTTCAATTTCCTGCTGAATTCTCATTTTGCCTTCTGTTTTCTTTAACACATAAAGGCATAGTGTGCTTACAAATTTTAAAATGTGTATAACTTCATGACCTGGATCCTCTGTGAGTCTGTTTTTGGTGTCAATTATTTCTCGTATTTTGGGTGGGGTTTTTTTGGTTCTGTGTTTAAGTTTGGGTTTTTTTAATGGAGTGCTAGATGGTTGTATAAGAAAAATTTTCTCTCCCTCTCCCTCTGCCTCTCCCTCTCCCTCTCCCTCTCGTCTCCCTCTCCCTCTTCTTCGGTCTCCCTCTCCTTTTTTCGGTCTCCCTCTGTTGCCGAAGCTGGACTGTACCGCCGTGATCTCAGCTGGCTGCAATCTCCCTGCCTTAGGCTCCTGTGACTCTCCTGCCTCGGCCTGCCGGGTGCCTGGGATTGCAGGCGCGCGCCGCACGCCTGAATGGTTTTTGTGTTTTTGGTGGAGATGGGGTTTGGCGGTGTTGACCGGGCTGATCTCCAGCTCCTGGCCTCGAGTGATCTGCCTGCCTCGGCCTCCCGAGGTGCTGGGATTGCAGACGGAGTCTTGCTCACTCAATGCTCACTGGTGCTCAGGCTGGAGTGCAGTGGCGTGATCTCAGCTCGCTACAACCTCCACCTACCAGCCTCCTGCCTTGGCCTCTTAAAGTGCTAAGATTACAGCCTCTGCCCCGCCGCCACCCCATCTAGGAAGTGAGGAGCGTCTCTGCCTGGCCGCCCATCGTCTGGGATGTGAGGAGCGCCTCTGCCCGGCTGCCCCGTCTGGGAAGTGAGGAGCGCCTCTGCCCAGTCGCCCAATGTCTGGGAAGTGAGGAGCGCCTCTGCCCGGCCGCCCCGTCTGGGAGGTGAGGAGCGCCTCTGCCCGGCCACCCCGTCTGGGAGATGAGGAGCACCTCTGCCCGGCCGCCCTGTCTGGGAGGTGAGGAGCGCCTCTGCCCGGCCGCCCCATCTGGGAGGTGAGGAGCGCCTCTGCCTGGCCGCCACCCCGTCTGGGAGGAAGTGAGGAGTGCCTCTGCCCGGCCGCCCCATCTGGGAAGTGAGGAGCGCCTCTGCCCCGCAACCACCCCATATGGGAAGTGAGGGGCGCCTCTGCCTGGCCACCCCATCTGGGAGGTGAGGAGCGCCTCTGCCCGGCCGCCACCCCGTCTGGGAGGAAGTGAGGAACACCTAGCCCCGGCTGCCCCGTCTGGGAGATGAGGAGCACCTCTGCCCGGCCGCCCCGTCTGGGAGGTGAGGAGCATCTCTGCCTGGCCGCCACCCCGTCTGGGAGGAAGTGAGGAGCACCTCTGCCCGGCTGCCCCCTCTGGGAGATGAGGAGCACCTCTGCCCGGCTGCCCCGTCTGGGAGGTGAGGAGCGCCTCTGCCTGGCCTCCACCCTGTCTAGGAGGAAGTGAGGAGCGCCTCTGCCCGGCTGCCCCGTCTGGGAAGTGAGGAGCGCCTCTGCCCGGCTGCCTCATCTGGGAAGTGAGGAGCGCCTCTGCCCGGCTGCCACCCCGTATGGGAAGTGAGGAGCGCCTCTGCCCGGCCGCCCCGTCTGGGAGGTGAGGAGCGCCTCTGCCCGGCCGCCCTGTCTGGGAGGTGTACCCAACAGCTCCGAAGAGACAGCGACCATTGGGAGCGGGCCATGAGGACGATGGTGGTTTTGTTGAAAAGAAGGGGGGGAAGTGTGGGGAAAGGAAGGAGATCAGATTGTTGCTGTGTCTGTGTAGAAAGAGGTGGGCATAGGAGACTCCGTTTTGTTCTGACTAGGAGAAATTCTTCTGCCTTGGGATGCTGTTGATCTATGGCCTTCCCCCAGCCCCCTGCTCTCTGAAACATGTGATGTGTCAACTCAGGGTTAAATGGATTAAGGGCGGTGCAAGATGTGCTTTGTTAAACAGATGCTTGAAGGCAGCATGCTCTTTAAGAGTCATCACCACTCCCTAATATCAAGTGCCCAGGGGCACAAACACTGCAGAAGGCCGCAGGGACCTCTACCTAGGAAAACCAGAGACCTTTGTTCATGTGTTTATCTCCTGACCTTCTCTCCACTATTATCCTATGACCCTGCCATATCCCCCTCTCCGAGAAACACCCAAGAATGATCAATAAATACTTCATAAATAAAAAAAAAAAAGAAAGAAATGTTTAATAAAGCACGGTGACAAAGTGAACAAAAAAAAAAAAAAGAAAATCAATTGACCATAGACATATGGGTTTATTAAATTAAAATTATATTTCATTGGTCTATATGTGTACACTTATGCCAATATCACACTGTCTTCATTCTGTAACTTTGTAGTAAGTTTTGAAACTGGAAAGTGTGATTCCTCCAACTTTGATCTTCTTTTTCAAGATTGCTTTGAGGTCAGGTGCGGTGGCACACACTGTAATCCCAGCATTTGGGGAGGCTGAGGCGAATGGATCATTTGAGGTCAGGAGTTCAAGACCAGCCTGGCTAACATGGTGGAGCCCCGTCTCTACTACAAATACAAAAATTAGCCAGGCGGTAATGGCGTGCGCCTGTAGTCCCAGCTAATCGGGAGGCTGAGGCGGGATAATCACTTGAGCCTGGGAGGCGGAGATTGCAGTGAGCTGAGATTGCGCCACTGTACTCCAGTCTTTGTGACAGAGTGAGACCCTGACTCAAAAAATAAAATAAAATAAAACGAAAAAAAAAAAGAATCACTAAATGATTTCTGATCTACAATAGCTCCTTTTCATTTGTCAGAGAAACTGTGTCTATTAACTAGTAAGAAAGGAATTCTAAGTTTATTGTCTTAGAAGTAATTTAATCATTAGCTTCTCCAGTAGCTTTAAATTGTGGATAATAACCAGAGACTATTTAAGAGAGTGCAATTACTTCAACCTTCATCAGTCCATTGCAGCTCCATCTAACCATATACTTTTGTTTTTCCCTAACTATTAGTGTTAGTAAAAAAACTAATCAAAAAGAGTATCAGTCATCCTCATTTAGTTTGGTTCATTGCTTTATGGTCTTACTTTCTTTGATCTTTGATTGTTTCTTTACTCAGCTTCTACTTTCATTGACTACGTTATTTTAAAAATAATTATATCATTATTTTCATTTCATATTGTTAAAAGCATAGGAACTGGTCCCCTAAATACTTAACTGATGATTATTTGCTATTATTAACAGTTTTATGAAATTCACAGTTTCATTTTCATAATTACCATTTTACTACTTAGCATTCTTATTTTAAATGAAATAATATAATAAAATAGTGTTCCTCCAACAAAGCATAAAACTTTATGGTAACCGGCTACTTTGTTGCTCTTTCAACTGAATAAAAATTTTTATATTTATTTATAAAAAAAAAAGAAAAATTTTCAAAATAAGTTGAGGTCTGAGATTATGCTACCTTCCTCCAGAGGCGATTTACATTTGCTTCTGGTAGGTGACTGGAGCATTAGCAATCCTGGATCACTTTAACCCAATTTCAGAGATTAAGATGTGAAACAGGGCTTCCACCATGGGAAATGCTGGCCTATTTTAAATCCACCTTTCTCCTGGTATGGTATAGCCCTCTTGGCTTCCACTGTTAAATACTGGGGATTTACTAGTGTGCCCCCATCCTTAGCAGGCCTGGTCTCCAACTTTGGAGCCTCCTTACACAGAAACTGTCAAAAATTCTGCCCAAAATTTCAGCTCCTTGGCTTTCCAGCTGCCTTCTCACCACCTCTTCCACTCCCTCTACCACTACCCAGGAAGATGAGGAACGAGATACCAATGTTTAATGATCAGGGTGACCCTTTTTATTTTTGGGTTCTGGATCCACACAGGAGGCACAGCTCAGCATCCTCAGGACACTTAAGTATCTGATAGTAATAATCTGGGTTTCTCTTTTTTATATGGAACACCTACTTACCTTCTGCTTCCCTTAAAATATTTCTTCAACTTTCTGGGTCTCAATTATAGTTGCCTATGCATTTTTGTAGAGTTGATCTTATACAGAAGAGATAGATTTGCATAAGATACGGTTCTTTCTCCTTTTGGCTTATAACAATGACATCCACAACCCTAGCTTCCTAATCAGTCTCAGAGTCTATGAATTTCCAGGGTCCCTCTCATCCTGGGATAGTCATGGGATACTTCTGCCAACTGGGTGGATATGGCTATGTTTCCTATACAACGGCAAATGCCCAAAGCTTGTTTCTAGATGGTTCAGTCGCCAGGCATGGGTAAAGGTGATGAAAAATCATGAGATTGAAAGTGACTACAGCCCAGGGATTAGGATGCTGGCCACATAATTGAGTCTTCCTCAGGGAGAGGCTCTGTGGACAGGAATGCAACACTTGTCTGTTTCCCTCCTGTCAAAGATAGGATAGGGGTGTAAGTAAAAATACGTGAAACCTGAATCCCATCACTTACCAAGTTCTCCTCTGTGTGGTCCGTGCACAGTTCTTTCCTGATACAGTCTTTTATGAAAACAGAAAGGCTGGGCTTGGTAGCTCATGCTTATAATCCCAGCACTTTGGGAGGCCAAGGCGGGTGGATCATTTGAGCCCAGGTATTCAAGACCAGCCTGGGCAACATGGCAAGATCTCATCTCCACAAAAAATTTAAAAATTAGCCAGGGCATGGTGGCACACACCTGTAGTCCCAGCTACTTAGGAGGCTGAGGTGGGAGGATTGCTTGAGCCCAGGAGGCAGAGGTTGCAGTGAACCAAGATTGCACCACTGCACTCCAGCCTGGGCGACAGAGTGAGATCGTCTCAAAAAAAGAAAGAAAAAAAAAAAAAGAAAAGAAAAGAAAAAAAAAGAAAGGACCAAGGCCACATTGCCTCTTGAGGGCCCTCTCTGTACCCTCTTCTCAGGCCTTGACTGGCCCTGGACATGCTTCCCTTGGCCCTGATCCTTTGTCCTTGGGTCTGTTTTCTTTTCTGTCCTTTTGTGGGCACTTGAGGATTTATCTCACATCAAATCTAGATGCTGCTTAGCTCTCCAGCTCTCCTCAATGCTTCCCAGGGAAGCACACTATTCCTCTTTATTTTCAAGGTTTCATACATGGGGAACAAAAAAAAAAGTGGGCATTGTAACAAAGTTTACAGCATTCATATAGTACTGATTCCCAAACCCTTGCTCCTTACTGCACATGAGATAGTATAGGAAAGCCAGGTATTCACATGCTTGTTTTACTATGTCAGGGCTGATGCGTCTGTTTCCTTCCAGAGGAAGCCAGAAACCTCAAGATTAGCTGTGACAGCCAGCACCAGGTGGAGGGACAAGTCCCATTAGGACTTCCTGGCAGACCAGGTTCTCCTGGACTTCACCCACCCAACTATGTGTCCACCATGGCACTATGTCATAGCTGCGGCAAGACATTCAAAAGGAGATTTTACTTTATTTCCCTTTATTACAAGAAGGATGGCTTTTCTTGGGCTAGCTCACATGATGGACGGCCAATACAACATCAATACAAGGAAGAGGGTGTTCTGGAGATGCAGGTTTAAAAAGTCATAAAATGGGCCAGGTGCAGTGGCTTGCACCTGTAATCCCGGCACTTTGGGAGGCCAAGGCAGGTGGATCATTTGAGGTCAGGAGTTTGAGACTAGCCTGGCCAACATGGCGAAACTAAAAATACAAAAATTAGCCGGCATGGTGGCACGCACCTGTAATCCCAGCTACTCGGGAGGCTGAGGCAGGAGAATTGCTTGAACCAGGAGGCAGAGGCTGCAGTGAGCTGAGATTGCGAGATTGCACCACTGCACTTCAGCCTGGGCAACAGAGCAATACTCTGTCTCAAACAAACAACAAACAAGTCATAAAATGGAGCATCTGAAAGACTTGAATGGAATGCAAGGTAGCTCTGGGACTCCTCAGGACTTTAGTGGCATTCACTCTGGGCTGGTCTGTCCAGTTAGGCTAACTTTTTTATGCTCTAATTGTTCTTGTTGCTACCATTTTTTCATGCTCTCCATTGTCTTTGTTTTCTCTGCCTTGTAACATTGATGGCTTCATAATTTTGGCTGGTCATGACCACTATGACCCCTCATGTATCTATGCATATGATCCTCAGCTCTGCCACTCTCTGCCCAATTGTCTCCATTTACCACAATTCAAACGTGTGTGCGTGTGTGTGTGTGTGTGTGTGTGTGTGTGTGTGTGTGTGTGTGGATGGGATTTTTCAAATATCCTATTACCATTTTTCTGTCTCCTTGATCCATGAGTGTCTGAAATAGGTACAAATGTAGAATTATCTACTTTGTAACTTTGTAATTCTTTTTTTTTTTTGAGATGGAGTCTCACTCTGTTGCTCAGGCTGGAGTGCAGTGGTGCGATCTCAGCTCACTGCAAGCTCCACTTCCTGGGTTCACGCCATTCTCCTGCCTCAGCTTCCCGAGTAGCTGGGACTACAGGCACCCGCCACCATGCCCAGCTAATTTTTTTTGTATTTTTAGTAGAGGCGGGGTTTCATCGTGTTAGCCAGGATGGTCTTGATCTCCTGACCTCGTGATCCGCCCGCCTTGGCCTCCCTAAGTGCTGGCATTACAGGCATGAGCCACTGCGCCATGCCCTTTACTTTGTAATTCTATCAGCCTTTTTATTTTTATATTTTGAAGTTATGTTGCTTACATAAAAATTCCCAAGTATTATAGCATCTTAGAGTAGTGTTCCTTTCATTGGTTTACAACTACAATTGGCAAAGTTTTTCTATAAAGAGCCAGTTACTAAATAGTTTAGGCTTTGACAACCATTCAGTATCTGTCACAACTACTCAACCCTGCCATTGTAGCTCAAGAACAACCACAGACTATATGTAAACAAAGGGGAGTGATTGTGTTCCAATAAGATGTTATTTCTAAAAACAGGTGGTGGGTTCAGCTGGCCTGCAGGCCATAGTTTGCTGATTCCTTGATTCCTTGATTCCTTTTAAGGTTTAAATTATATTTTGTTGTGGTAGTTTTCTTTGGTTGGAAATTTGCCGGATATATCTTTTTTCTATCCTTTTGTTTTCAAACTTTCTGTGTTACTTTGTTTTAGATATATCTCTTATGAACATTATATAGATCTATTAAATGTAATCTATCAAGCTGCTTTTTAATTATCAAGTTTAACTCATTGAACTTATTGTGATTACTGATTTATTTGGACTTATTTTCATCCTTAGTCTGAAGATTCAGGTCTGTCCCACCACTGGGAGAGTAGGCTAGACTTCAAATTCAAGACACGACAGACTTTAATCTAGCACTAAGTTTCCTTAGCCCTGTAAAAGATACAGGTCAGGAAATCAGCTTCACTCTCCTCAGGAGTCCCAGCAACTACTCAGAATGCAGATTCTGATTCCTCCCTAACCCCACCCACAAGGGGCAAGGAGGGGTGTAAACATCTGCCAGGAACGAGGTCCAGGTGTGTGCAGTTCCCCTTGCCACAGGGAGCCACTGCCTCATTTTTCCACTGGTCTTTTTTATCATGCCAGTCACACAGGCATATCATCAGCATTACAACTTACAGCTCTCCCAGTTCAGAGGCTTCACAGTAACCGTGACAGATAACTTACCCCCAGTACGTGGCCTTCTGTCAAGCACACACAAGGCACACAAGAGAAAACGAAGGCCAAGGTCTAACCGATCCAATCGAGCCACTTCAGACTGATTGTTTCAATTACTCACATAGACAGAAAAAAGATTAGTCAAAAGTGCCAGCTCCCTGTGGTTCTTGTCTCACACAACAAAAGGAACAACACAAAAGGGATTCGATGACTACAAGGCAAGTCGTGGGATACCCTGTTGCTGTTGAGCCAAGGGGGTCTAGACTGTAGCTATGTGGTTTTATATTCTGTAGCTCTATTCTGAGGGGCACAAGGCAGAAAGCCCCACACCTCATCAGGACAGGAGAAGAGACAGAAAACTGTCTCATGACAGCCTCCCAAGGGAGACAAGGGCCTCAGAGCATGCCTTACAAGCCTCCTATCCTCTTCTGTTCCAAGGGGGATCAAGAAGTGTTCTGCCAAGATTCAGATTAGCTGTGGTTCAAGCCTTCGCCTTTGCAGGGGTGTAGATATATGCAAGGTTGCCATGGCAAAGTCATTCCCCTACAACTCCATCCCTTGACATTCATGTGTCCTATTAAGAATTCGCAGGAGCCTGGGTCACCCCATCAGATACCCTAATTCATTATACAGATTAGGGCTTGAATAAGTGCGTTTTGTTTGTCATAGACAACGAGGTGTGTGACCATAACAATGACTCTTAATATGGTGATCAGGCCGACTTAGAGTACTGACTGCAGCCAGGCTTTCCATCTGGAGCCAGGCTAGCTAAATATGTCATGAATCCAGATGCAGCAAGAGGTGTTGGCACACACCCCCACCTCAACTGGCCAGCAGGAAGCCCAGGACAGCGCCATCGCCCATCACCACTTACACTACAAAGTTTAGAACAATTTGTAGACTGTTAAAAAAAAAAAAAGAATCTAACAATAACAAAATGAGGCTAAAGGGAATCATATCAATGTCCAAAAAGGTTAATCTTGTTTTGTCATCTCCAGTGGAGGCTGTTTCTTTCTGGCTCTTGGGAGGTTTCGAGAGTTTTTAGATTAAGATTCTTCAATGAGAGTGGTGGTCACAGTTAAGTGGGGCCCAATGCCCTACAGACAGGAGCTGAGAGACATAGATGGTCCCTTCCTCAACCTCTGACATCCAGGGTCTAAAGTGCTCTCTCTTGTTTAGCTTAATTCAGCCAGAATCCAGTTCAGCAGGTTCTCCCCTCTGTACCCCATACTATCCTAGAACATCTCCCACCTCCTGACAGGTGGGCTGCAGCAGAACCACCTTAGG
This sequence comes from Pongo abelii, assembly GCF_028885655.2. Taxonomy (NCBI): domain Eukaryota; kingdom Metazoa; phylum Chordata; class Mammalia; order Primates; family Hominidae; genus Pongo; species Pongo abelii. The sequence goes on from NC_085928.1 coordinate 102,598,346, forward strand.
CACTGTTACCTCATATTGATGATCTGACTCTTTCCAAGAAAATGGTCTCAGAGAAAACCTGAAAATCACCTTTAGAAGCAGGGAAGGATGCAGGAAAGGTCCAGGCCTGCTTTTGCCCTTGACTCACAAGGTCCTCCCTAAATGCTGGAAAATCTTCAACAATTCTCTCTAGGAATTTCACATCTGTAGGCCACATCTTTCTGACTCCAGCCCCTATCCCTTTCCCCCTGCCTTACTCTGCTCTGCCGTACCGGCCTCCTCTGTGTTCTTCAAACATGCTGGGCACGTTCCTGCTTCTGCCTTGATGACTGTCTCCCAGATGGCTGCTCAACCTCCTCCCTCCCTCCTTCACCTCTCAGTGAAGCCTTCTCTCACCACAGATAAAATCAAGACCTCCTCTTCATGCCAGAATACTCTATCTCCCTTCCCTGTTTGATTTTTCTCTATAACAAATATTACCATCTCAACATTCCCTATATCACTGCTCCTTAAGTTCAGGAATCTTGCCTGCCCTTTTCACTGTTGCGAGCCCAGCCCCTATAACAGTGTCTGGCACATAGTGGGTGCTCAATAAACAAGCATGAAGTGAATACATTTGGCCTAAGCCAGTTAAATAAACCTTTCCCACACCCTCAGCACAGACTGCTCAGCCTTAGGTCACAGACAAATGCCTGCCCTTGGCCACAGAGCCTAGTCATGGATTTCAGGCTACACTAAGCTCAAAACTTTTGTTCAAAGATTTGTTCATTGATTCAAAAATTATTGAACCATGCTATGTGTCAGGTACTGTCACTGGTATTTATTAAATAAAAGAATAAAACAGGCAAAGCCCTCTCCACATAAAGGTCACATTCTGGTAAGAGAGACAGGCCAATATATGTGCTTTCCATGCACTGGGAGAGATGATCATTTGTGACTGTGCTGCACTGACAAAGCATTTATGGATCGCATTGTCTAGTTCTAACAATGCTAAGCCTTACCAGCACAGGCAAGGGAATTAAAAAGATTTCCACAAAAACCCCTAGGCTGAAATGCACAAGCAAGAAACCCTGGTGCTGATATTTTTCTCTCCCCTAGAGGGAGCTCCTCATCAGTCAAATTAAGATGCCGTGGAAATGCTTTTAGAAAACAGATGTTTTGAAATGTTTCCTTCTTTACGTGATTCTGTTGCCAAAAGGAATGTGACTCACTCTTAACAACTCTCTCAGTCGAACACTTAAAACTTTGGAAATAGAATTTCCTCACCTACTTATTACTTACAAAATCATTGTATTGGTTTTGGGCCCAGTTGTTAAAAATATAAAAATGCAACAACTTCTGACTGGTTTATAGAACAACTGATTATCATTAGGGAATATGAAATTTTTTTCACCAGACTTCAAAAAAACCTTTGCATACTTGGTGGATGCAACTGGAAGTGAATATGTTGAGTTGGGAGACAGAGCCAATCACGCCATCTTCCCTCTACACTGCAGGTCTTTGTGAGGGTCTTTTCCAGTTTCAACAGCCATTACAACAAACATCCAGGAACTGAGTTTAAACTTCAGACCAACAGGTCACTGTAGGACAGAAAGTTAAATCCTCACTCTCCCATGCCTCCTCCCTCCCCAGCAAAAAACATAAGAGGAAAAACTAAACACCTAGTCAAAGAACATCAACAGACAGTTCATAGAAAACAAAACAGCTGGGGAAAGAAAGACTCTGAACATATGCAAGGATGCTCCACTTACCCATAAAAAAATAAAGAAACAGACTGATAACGGTCCTTTGTGTTGGCAAGGATAGAGAGAAACAGGCAGTATTATATGTTGTTGGTCAAAATGTAAACTGGCAAAATTTCTTTGGATAGCAATTTGACAATAGCCATCAAAACTGAAAATGCACAGACCCCTTGATCCAGCAATTCTACTGTAGGAATTTTTCTAACCAAAAAATTCCCAAAAGTTGGCACCCTCTTAATACTAAAATAAGATGAGAACAGTGCAAGAAGAGAAAACTATCAGCCAATCTGATTTATGAACACAGGTATAAATATTAACAAACTGAATCTAATGGTGATTTCAAATAATGCTTGAATGAGTAGGATTTATTCCACAAATGCAAATATGTTAGTCATTGATCTTAACTACAAACATAAACAGATTCATATTTACTTAAGCAAAATAAAAGTGTATTGAAACAATATTTAGTAGCTCACCAAATTGTCAGAAAGCCCAGGGACCAGGCTCAGAAAACAGGCAGATCAAAGAGAAGTTATGCACCTAGAACCACAGAAAACATCATACCACAGAACCAGCCTGCTGAGGATTCCAGCACCAACACAGGGGTTGCTATCCTGGTTCTCCGGATCCCAAGCTGCAGACTGAAAATTCTCAGCACGCAAATTTGATTGGCCAATCCTGGTCACATGTCTGTCCCAGCAGCCAGGGTAGCTGAGAAAGTGAGAAACTGGTATTTTCATCTCTATAAATAGAGGCAGGCTGTTTCCCACCCAGACAGATAAGAAGGAGAGTCCCCAGACATGGGGAAGGGAATCAGGTGTGTTTGGGCTCAGAAAACAACACCCCCAAAGTATAGCTCTTTGCTGTACTAAGCACCTTGAATGAAAGGCCTCCCAAGCTGCCTCAGAATCAAGGTCTCTGATCTTCCCTTGTTTCTCCCCACAAGTGCGGGAAGGAGCTCTCTCTGAGTTCCTTTATCTGACTGAGGGAAGTTCTTTTAAAGAAACACAATTGCCTTCAATCCACTGTTTGAAATCAAATTAAAAAGGGATAGTTACTCACTGAAGAAGAAATTAAAGATCATCAGCATGAGCAGACTTTTCATCTGTTCTGAGGGCTGTCACCAAGAGACTTTATCTGCATAATAAGACAAGCTTTGGCTGGGCGCGGTGGCTCACGCCTGTAATCCCAGCACTTTGGGAGGCCAAGGCAGGTGGATCATGAGGTCAGGAGTTCAAGATCAGCCTGACCAACATGGTGAAACCCCATCTCTACTAAAAATACAAAAATTAGCCAGGCATGGTGGCACGTGCCTGTAATCCCAGCTATTCAGGAAGCTGAGGCAGGAGAATTGCTTGAACCCGGGAGGTGGAGGTTGCAGTGAGCTGAGATAGCGCCACTGCACTCCAGCCTGGGCAACGGAGCGAGACTCTGTCTCAAAAACAAACAAACAAACAAAAACAACCTTTGTTTGCAATGCAGTTCCACCCTTCACCTTCCTACAACTTATCACCACCCCTACTAGAGCCTAGAAGAACTTTGCCTTCAGCTATTGTTTGTGCTTCAGGCTCATTCATCCTTCTTAAAAATCATTTACTCTTCCTCTAGAATTGTCTACATTTTCCACTTTCCTCTCCCATATGAAGAGGGTATTTAAGCTTCAATTATCTGACTTTTCTTTGAGTTTCATGCTTATATGATTCCCATGTGCTTGCATGCTAATACATTTGTATGCCTTTTCTCCTGTCTGTCAATCGTCAGTCTATTTCAGCAGATTCAATTATCAAAACTTCAGAGGGAAAGTTTAAACTTCCCTGAAGGTGTCAGGTAGCCTAAAATCTGGCTAAAGTCCACCACTGTGAGGAGGTTTCCGTGGGAAAAATATATTGATGTAATTTACCATATTAACAGATCAAAGAGGAAAACTGTGAAATCCTTCCTGCTTGAAGCTGCCTTTGCAAAAATTATAACTGAGAGAATTCTGACAGTGAAAGAGATCTGACCCAACTAACTCCATCTTATTTCAAACCTCCAAGCTGTTCTTGTTCATTCCTGGGCGTAGGCTGAACTAACTTTGGGAGGAATTTAGTTTGTAGCCCAACTTTGAAACAAAGATGGTAACAGCCCTTTCCAAAACAAACCTCCTTCTTGCCTGGGGATTGGACTGCCTTTGCAGGACTAACAAATTAGCCACAAGATTAGAAATTATGGTTTAGGAGTCATGCAATTAGAAGCTGCAAGAATATGAACCTCCCCAAATTGCCGCTGGGGATAACATTACTGTTGTAAAACCTAAGATCAGTACTTGAGATATTTTCAGACCCTGGACTTGATGGCTCAGTAGACACCACCCAAACCAGTAAACTGGTTCATTTGGTCTTGTGGCCTCCCCACCCAGGAACTGACTCAGCACAAGAGAACAGCTTTGACTCCCTATGATTTCATCTCCAACCTGACCAATCAGCGCTCCCCACTTTCTGACCCCCTACCTGCCAAATTATGCTTAAAACCCCCTATCCCCAAGCTTTCAGGGAGACTGATTTGAGTAATAATAAAACTCAAGTCTCCCATACAGCCAGCTCTGTGTGAATTAAACTCTTTCTCTATTGCAATTCCCCTGTCTTGATATTGGCTCTGTCTAGACAGCAGGCAAAGAGAACCCACTGGGCGGTTACATGCTGTTATTAAAAAGAAAAGCATTTAATAAACATCTTGATTACAAAAAACAATTAGCACACAAGAACGGAAGGAAATGCAGTTAATTTGCTAAGGCTAGATAAAATGAAACTCCTGCAAATATCCTCACTGGTGGGAAAGCATAAGAAACAACCCCATTAAAGTTGGAGGGAAACGTGGTGCCACTCCCCACAATGCTTTTCAATGCTGTTCTTGAGTCTTTGTGCAACAGCAGAAGGAAGGAAAGAAGGAAAGAAGGAAGGAAGGAAGGAAGGAGGGAAGGAAGGAGGGAAGGAAGGAGGGAAGGAAGGAGGGAAGGAAGGAGGGAGGGAAAGAAAGAGGTATCATGCTGGGGGAAAAAAACTACCAAGTTGTCAGTATTTATAACTGATATGGTCACCTACTTTAAAAACCCCAAAGAATCAACTAACAAATTATTAGAACTATGAAATGCAACGACAATGTGATTATTATTGTAAGAAATTTCAACATCATTAGCCAAAAAGCAGGGACATGGGGGAATTGAATAAACAGTAATCATCAAGCAGTCATCAGCAGATACATACAGAACTGTATATCTTTCAAACAGAGAATAATCATTTATTTCATATGTCCAGAGAATATTAACAAAGAACTGCCATGTACTGGGCCACTAAAAGAAGCTTAAAAACAACAAAAAAATAGAAATTGTATACATATTTTCAGTGATCATATCCAATAAAATCAGAAACAAATAATTTAAAAATTAATAAAAGTCTTACCTCATTGGAAATTAAGAAAAACTCTTAAAGGGAGGTGAAATCAAGATAAAATTGCAAACTACCCATAAAGCAATGAAAAAATAGACCACTTCCTAATAAAGCCTGGGCTTAGAAGGAATTTCACAGCCTCAAATGCCTTATTATGGAGGATAGACCCCAATAGCCTCAAATGCCTTATTATGGAAGATAGACCCCCAAAATACATCCCAAAAATGTGGGAACTCATCCTAACAGTGAGAAAAAAGACAAAATAATCTAACATAAATGAAGACTAGGAGATAATAAAAGTTTGAATTAGTGAAATGGAAAACCAAGAAAAAAAGTTAAAGGAAAGATAAACTCAAAAGCTGTTTCTTTGAAAAACAGACAAACAAACAGATAAACTCTCCAGTTCTCTTATAAACCAGATTAAAGAAAAAAAAGAGGGTAAAAATATACAAGACAGAAAATGAGAACTGAGACTCAACTACAGATGTGGTAAAATTAAAATTATATTAAGGAGAACACTATGCAAATTTATGGCAAACCAAATTTGAAACTATTGAGGGAATGGATGGTTTTCTAACAAAATCTAAATTACCAAAATCAATCCAAGAAAAAATAGAAAACTTGAATAGACCAATTACCAAGGAAGATTATATTTTTATATATTAAATATTGCCCTGGAAGAAATAGTTTCATAGCTGAGCTTTATCTAACCTTTAGAGAGATCATTCCAAAGATATTTAAACTATTCCACATAACAGAAAAAAGAAAAGAAATTCTCCAATTCATTTTACAAAGCCAGATTACACTTCATACCAAATCTGATAAAGATAGCTCCTCCCCCAATAAAAAGATAGACCAGAGAGGTTGGCAAACATTTCTGTAAAGAGCCAAATAGTAAATATTTTAGGTTTGGGGGCCATACAGTCTCTTTTGCAAGTACTCAACTCTACCACTCACAAAAGCACTCCGAACAATATGTAAATGAATGAGTGCAGTAGTGTTCCAAATAAATCTTTATTTATGAACACTAAAATTTGTATTTGATATAATTTTCCGTTGTCACAAAATACTACTCTTCTTTTAATTTTTTTCACAACCATTAAAAAATGTAAAAACCATTCTCAGGTCATGAGATGTACAAAAACGAGTCGTGGGCTGAATTTGGCCCAGGGGCAGTAATTTGCTGACCTCTGCTATGGCCCAATCTCAGTAATCAATACAGATGTAAATGTAAAAAAATTGAACATTACCAAATAGAATCCAGCAGTGTGTCCAAAGAACAAGACAGTAAGAGTAAATAAGGGTTATTCCAGAAATATTCAATTCAGGAAAAATTAGTCATATGTCTTTACATGAACAATTTAAAAGGAAAACAAAAAGCCCCCTGATCAACTTAATATATACTGAAAATGCTGGTTATAAAGTTCAGCAGCCAATCTTAATAAAACTCTGAGAAAAACTAGAATAGAAAGAAACTGCTAAAAACTGGAGACTAGTTTGTTGGTTTTTTGTTTTTTTTAGGCAAGGAGCATTCTAAATGGTTTAAAAAAAAAGGTGCAGCCGTCGGGTGGGGGAGCGGTGGCAGAGGAGGGGTGGTGGTGGCAGGCACAGTAGCTCTCGCCTGTAATCCCAGAGCTATGGAAGGCCCAGGAAGGAAGAGTGCTTGAGGCCAGGAGCTCAAGGATCTCGCCACTGCATTCCAGCCTGGATGACAGAGCACCATTTCCATTAAAAAGCCATTTGCATTAAAATTAGGACCCTAACAAGGATGCCTTCTACTATCACTATACATATTGTCCTGGTTCCAGCAAATGCAACAGGATGGCGAAATGGAAACATTAGAATACATTTTGAAAAGAAGATTAAAATTATTTCTTTCTGCTGCTGATATAATAATACACCTAGAATATACACCTACTATGTACCCATAAAAATAAAAAATAATAATAAGGTACCTAGAAATTCCAAGAGAATCTAATGAGGACAAACAAAATAGAGAAATTAATAGAGAATTTGGTATGTGGCCTAATAAAAAATAAATACACAAAAATCTCTAGTGTTTCTCTGTATTAACAATAGCCAAATGAAAAATGAATTGGATAAAATATCCACCCATAATAGTAAAAAAAAAACCCCACATCTGTTAAATACTTGGCAATCAATTAAATATGGAACCTGTATGAAGTAACCTGTTGGTCAAATTAAAAGACACAAAACAGGATCGGAAAAATGTCCTTGGATGGTAAGATTATTAATGTATTTTCTAAGAGAGAGAATAGATTATGATAGCAAATATATAATGAACATAATCCCAAATAAAATACCAATGGATTTTTAATTATTCACAATGATACAAAGGCATATCTCTCAAAATGAATATCCAGTTACCAAGAAATCATTAATAAAGAACAGCCAGGGGTCCATCACCGTAGCTCACACCTGTGATCCCAGCACTTTGGGAGGCCGAGGTGGGCAGATCACCTGAGGTCAGTAGTTTGAAACCAGCCTGGCCAACATGGTGAAACCCTGTCTCTACTAAAAATACAAAAATTAGCGGGGTGTGGAGGCACCCGCCTATAGTCCCAGTTACTCAGGAGGCTGAGGCAGGAGAATCGCTTGAACCCAGGAGGTAGAGGTTGCAGTGAGTTGTTGTGCCACTGTACTCCAGCCTGGGTGACAGCAAGACTCCATCTCAAAAAAAAAAAAAAAAAAAAGAGAATAGACAGGGAGCCCAGACTCAGCACTCTAAAGTAACTGTACCCCAAACAATAGGAATAGACATACAAATGATCAGAACAGAGTGGACAAACAAAAAGAAATAGACCCCAACTAATATGAAAATTTAATAAATGATAAAGGTGGCGTTTCAGTGTTATGGGAAAATCACAGCTTCTTTAATAAATAGTGGGTCCATCTAGAAAAATAAAGTTGGACCCCTCATCTCTCAACACATGTCAACATTAATTCCTGGTAGACTAAAATCTAACTGGAAAATTAATCCCTGAGGTGGCTGACTCCCAATTCCCAGTCAACCGGTTCCAGCACACTCTGGATGGCCCACCCTTGACAGGATGATCAGGCAATGAGATCTGGGCCAGGATAGCTCAGACCCTTCCAAGGGCCCTAAGAGAGAAGGGCACCCACTTTTTAAAGCCCTTGTTCCCAGTTCCTGGGGTGTCCAACTTGGATGTGTAGCAGCAGGAGATCTCCGGCCAGCAACAGCTGGGAGTTGCCTGCCAGCCAGTGGACTCGAGCGAATCCTTCCACACCCGAGGTTTAGTCTACACCAGGGGTCCCCAAACCCTAGGCCAGGGACGGTAGCAGTCCATAGCCTGTAAGGAACGGGGCCACACAGCAGAGGGTGAGCAGCAGGTGAGCATTACGGCCTGAGCTCTGCCTCTTGTCAGATCAGCTGCATTCGATTCTCATAGGAGCGCTAGCTCTATTGTGAACTGCGCATAGGGATCTAGGTTGCACGCCCTTGTGAGACTCTTATGCCTGATGCTCTGAGGTGGAATAGTTTCAGTTTCATCCCCTCCAACCCCGTCCATGGAAAAATTGTCTTCTATGAAACCAGTCTCTAGTGTCAAAAAGGTTGGGGACCACTAGTCTGCACCTTCCTGACACCACCACACATCACCTGGCAGGCCTCCCATGGTGCAGACCTCAGCAGACACAGGAGCCCTCCTCTCACTGACGTTAGCTCATTTCCACAAAGTTTCTCTCACTATAATTCTATGACCGTGGAGGTTGGGATACTAGTGCCAGAGTAACCGGGAGAGGAATTTGCAAGAGAGGGCAGCTCCAGGTGCAACCTGCCTCTGGGCCTTGGATCCCTTGCTCTTGAGATTAACAGAAGACAAACCATTCTACCTGCTGCCTGCCCGCTGCCTGTTTTCTCTCTTTCACCTCAAGGCTCTAGCTGATGGGCATAGTTTCTCCCGGATGTGCTAATTAACTTTCTTGATGTTTTCCTCTCCTCCCTTTTCCTAGATTTTATCTGTAATCAATATTTCCCTCTCCACAAAGTTTGAGACAATACTGTATGACCTGTAGGTTTGGGAGAACTTTCTAGACCAGAAAGGAAACACAAAAGCTAGGAAAGAAAAGAGATATGTTTGGCCGGGTGTGGTGGCTCACACCTGTAATCCCAACACTTAGGGAGGCTGAGGTGGGCAGATCATGAGGTCAGGAGATCAAGACCAACCTGGCTAATACGGTGAAACCCTATCTCTACTAAAAATACAAAAAATGAGCCAGGCGTGGTGGCACGCACCTGCAGTCCCAGCTACTCAGGAGGCTGAGGTAGGAGAATCACTTGAACCCAGGAGGCAGAGGTTGCAGTGAGCTGAGACTGCACCACTGCACTCCAGCCTGGGCCACAGAGCAAGACTCCATCTCAAAAAAAAAAAAAAAAAAAAAAAAAGAAACGAAAAAGAAAAAAGAGAGATATCTTTGACTGAAATGCTTCACTGGCAAAAGATACTTTCATAAGCAAAGGTTAAAAAAAACAGAAAGGAGAATTGCAAAACAAATGACAGATAAACAGTTTGAATGCCTGTAGAGTTGTCCCGGATGACAAAACTACAACCCAATAGAAAAATGGCCAAAATAATATAAATAGAAGAGCAAATATATATTAGGTTGGTGCACAAGTAATTGCGGTTTGCCATTGAAAGTAACGGCAAAAATAGGCCAGGTGCGGTGTCTCATGCCTGTAATCCTAGCACTTTGGGAGGCCAAGGTGGGCAGATCACCTGAGGTCAGGGGTTCGAGACCAGCCTGGCTAACATGATGAAACCCTGTCTCTACTAAAAATACAAAAATTAGCCAGGCATGGTGACGGATGCCTGTAATCCCAGCTACTCAGGAGGCTGAGGCATGAGAATCACTTGAACCTGGGAGGCAGAGGTTGCAGTGAGCCAAGATCGCGCCACTACCCTCTAGCCTGGGTGACAGAGTGAGCCTCCGTCTCAACAAAAAAAAGTAATGGCAAAAACCGCAATTACTTTTGCACCAACCTAATATTATCAATGAACATATGAAAGTATCCCCAATCCTCCCAGTAGCAACAGAAATGTAAAATAAAGTTACTATGAGATATTACTTTATACCCTTTAGACTAAAAAGAATCTGTAAGTGTGATAATGCCTACTGTTGGCAGAGATGCATGGTGTTCTCATACACTGTGGTTGGTGGAATTATGGCTTTTTAAAGGGGAAGTTTGGCATCGTCTGTTAAAATTTAATAGGCCCATACCCTTCATACCCTTTGGCCCGGAAGCCACACTTTCCTATGAGAAGCCCTGAGCGATAGCGTTTCATGTGTGTGATGACACACATGAAAGACATTTATGCCACACAATATGTAGTGGCAAATAAAAACAATGAACAAAAGAATACCCATGGATAAGGAAATGGATGCATAAATAGTGGTACTTCCATTCCTTGGAGTATTAATTGTCAATAAAAAAAATGGTTAGATCTATACCAGTTGATTTGGTGATATTCCCACAACATATTGTTCTTCTCTTTGGCCAAAGGCCATGTTTGGAGTGTGTACTATCTATGGATGGAAATATCCTCCTCTTCAGAAAAAAGCACCTCCAAAGCCTTTGCACAATGCAACCTCAAGGACCCTCAGTGATTACTTATAACCTGTGGTTTCAGTAGTCCATCTCAACAATGTAAACATAGCCTGCTCAGAGCCTCCCAAATGTATTGGACCACTGTGGGCCCCCAGTGCCCCATCTTCCTGTTTTGAGTTGCTACCTGGGAAGTATACTTGTCTTGGAGGAGAGGAGGTGCTGAAATTGGTAGACATCATCAATGTCAGGAGATGACAACCTAGTCTTGGAGATGGAAATGCCTCCAATGATAGCACCCAGCCCAAGACAATGTTGGACCTTGCTACACAGAAGATGACAGTGCCTCAGCCCAAGACAACAGGGGACAACACCACCATTACCTGACCTGGACCCTTGGCCATGACAGTGTCCAGGAAGGTAAGACAACTGATGACTGACAACCCCTGCACCCCCATCTAGGACTTGGTTACAGAACTCAAAAGTTGTCTTTCTAAGTTCCCTGATGAGGAGGAACCTTTGGAAGGGCATTTTACCAAGCTAGTGCATTCCCTGTCACGAAGTCTCCTGGCTTACATTATTGCCTATGATTCTACCAATTGGCCCATGATACTGGCCAGACCACTCTTGACTGCTGTCACCAATTGTAGCAGGCTAAGTCATGTGCGCTTACCCACAGCTCACTGGAGTCCCAAGTAACCTAACCATCCCCTGTCTTGCCACACCTCCTACATGGAGATGGACTGAGTTCTGGGTCCTCCAGGATTGGAGACATTTTGACGTCTGTTGGGATAGTTATTTTTCTACCACCACTGCCCCACCTACCACTTCACCACTTCCTCCCCCAACACCTTAGACACATCCTTTGAGGTCTCCCCAAATGCAGGATCATCCACACCATCAGAGATCAGACCACCCCTCTACTACTACCTCCCCTTACGAGCCTAATAGTCCCAATATTTTAACACAGTGGGCTGAAATCAGAGCCAAGCTTCTCAGGAGATGTAATTGTTGGGCCTGTTAATATACCACACCAAAGCTGTTCCCTGAGCTACTCTAATTCCCCCTGATCTGGCACAATTACCAGCACTACAGATATCACTCTCTCTTGCTAACATAAAACCCAAAATTACAGCCCAACTGCTCGGCATCCAAGGCATACTTGTTATTTGCCCCTCCAGAACCCCAAGCAGGGATTGTGTTTACATATCTGCCCCAGATTTAACATGACTTGGAGACACTTGGGAGCTCAGTATCACTTCACCTCTTGGGGCCCAGGGTAACATAGCCCATTTTCAGGTTCTCTAATTCATCCATGGGGTATACCATGGTCCTATGAAACTTGGGACTCATTACATGCACTCCTGATTCCCACAGCCCACTTCTGCCTCCTTTTATGCAAGGGGAACAACAGGGTCCAGACCCAAATCTGTGACTTCAAATGTGTCCTACCTGTATTAGTTCATTTTCACACTGCTGATAAAGACATACCCGAAACTAGGAACAAAAAGAGGTTAAATTGGCCTTACAGTTCCACATGGCTGGGGAGACCTCACAATCATGGCTGGGGAGACCTCACAATCATGGCAGAGGGTGAAAGGCGCTTTTTACATGGCAGTGGCAAGAGAAAAATGAGAGAGAAGGAAAAATGGAAACCCCTGATGAACCCATCAGATCTTGTGAGACATATTCACTATCACAAGAATAACACAAGAAAGACCAGCCCCCATGATTCAATAACCTCCCCCTGGGTTCCTCCCACAAATATGTGGGAATTCTGGGAGATACAATTAAAGTTGAAATTTGGGTGGGGACACAGCCAAACCATATTATCCCACCCCTGGACCCTCCAGATTTCATGTCCTCACATTTCAAAACCAATTATGCCTTCCCAACATTCCCCTGAAAGTCTTAACTCATTTCAGCATCAACCCAAAAGTCCACAGTCCAAAGTCTCATCTGAGACAAGGCAAGTCCCTTCCACCTATGAGCCTGTAAAATCAAAAGCAAGCTAGTTACTTCCTAGATATAATGAGGGTACAGGTATTGGGTAAATACAGCTGTTCCAAATGGGAGAATTTGGCCAAAACAAAGGGGTTATAGGGCACATGCAAGTCCAAAATTCAGCAGGGCAGTCAAACTTTAAAGCTCCAAAATGATCTTCTTTGAGTCCAGATCGCACATCCAGATCACACTGATGCAAGAGGTGGGTTCCCATGGTCTTAGGCAGCTCTGCCCCTGTGGCTTTGCAGGGTACAGCCTCCCTCCTGGCTGTTTCCACAGGCTGGTGTTGAGTGTCTGCAGCTTTTCCAAGCAAACAGTGCAAGTTGCCAGAGGATCTACCTTTCTGGGATCTAGAGGATAGTGTCCCTCTTTTCACAGCTCCACCAGGCAGTGCCCCAGTAGGGGCTCTGTGTGGGGGGGTCCAACCCCACATTTCCCTTCTGCACTGCCCTAGCAGAGGTTCTCCATGAGGGACCCACCCCAGCAGCAAACTTTTGCCTTGGCATCCAGGCATTTCCATCCATCTTCTGAAATCTAGGCAGAGGCTCCCAAACCTCAATTCTTGACTTCTATGCACCCACAGGCTCAACACCACGTGGAAGCTGCCAAGGTTTGGGGCTTCCACCCTCTGAAGCCACAGCCTGAGCTGTACATTTTCCCCTTTCAGCCACGGCTGGAGCACCTGGGACACAGGGCCCCAAGTCCCTAGGGTGCACACGGCATGGCGACCCTGGGCCCAGCCCACAAAACCACTTTTTCCTCCTGGGCCTCCAGGCCTGTGATGGGAGGGGCTGCCATGAAGTTTACTGTCATGGCCTGGAGACATTTTCCCCATAGTCTTGGGGGTTAACATTAGGCTCCTTGCTACTTATGCAAATTTCTGCAGCCAGTTTGAATTTCTTCTCCATAAATGGTTTTTTTTTTCCACTGCATCATCAGGCTGCAAATTGTCTGAACTTTTATGATCTGTTTTCCTTTTAAAATGGAATGTTTTTAACAGCACCCAAGTCACCTTTTGAATGCTTTGCTGCTTAGAAATCTCCTCCACCAGGTACCCTAAATCATCTCTCTCAAGTTCAAAGTTCCACAAATCTCTAGGGCAGGGGCAAAATGCTGCCAGTCTCACTAAAACATAACAAAAGTCACCTTTGCTCCAATTCCCAACAAGTTCCTCATCTCCATCTGAGACCACCTCAGTCTGGACCTTATTGTTCATATCGCTATCAGCATTTTTGTCAAAGCCATTCAACAAGCCTCTAGGAGGTCCCAAACTTTCCCACATTTTACTGTGTTCTTCTGAGTCCTCCAAATTGTTCCAATCTCTGCCTGTTACCCAGTTCCAAAGTCACTTCCACATTTTCAGGTATCTTTTCAGTAACGCCCCACTCTACCAGTACCAATTTACTGTATTAGTTCATTTTCATGCTGCTGATAAAGACATACCTGAAACTGGGAGGAAAAAGAGGTTTAATTGGACTTACAGTTCCACATGGCTGGGGAGGCCTCACAATCATGGCAGGAGATGAAGGGCAAGAGAAAAATGAGAGAGAAGCAAAAGCAGAAACCCCTGATAAACCCATCAGATCTCTTAATACTTATTCACTATCCCCTGATAAACCCATCAGACCTCTTGAGACTTATTCACTATCATGAGAGTAGCACAGGAATGATTGGCCCCCATGATTCAATTCCCTCCCCCTGGGTCCCTCCCACAACATGTGGGAATTCTGGGAGATAAAATTCAAATTGACATTTGGGTGAAGACACAGCCAAACCATATCACTACCTAATGTCTTTGGGCCCTCCCTTATATTCAAGTAGCCAAGACCCCTTGGTTCCCAGCCAGACCACATTTGTTCTGACAGAGGTGAGCTGTTTTTATTCCCATACTCTTAGGAGCAGGATTATTCACTAGCAGGAACTGTAAGGAGTACTGCCACTGTAACGAGTACTGCCACTGTAACACAGCAACAAATCATTCAGGTCAATACAAACTTGTCAGCTATGCTCTCCCAACACATAAATCTGATATAGCACAGTCTCACCCTGGTGCAACAATCACATGACTCTCTAGCTCGGGTGGTATTAGATAATCACTTCACCCTAGATTAGTTCCTGGTCAGAGCAGAGGGGAGGGAGTCTACGCCATCTAAGGAGCAACTTATTGCATGTATATAAATAACTCTGACCAAATATAAACCAATCTAAAGGCCATGGCCCAACAAGTACAGGTATTTTGTGAGCTTACCCAGTTTTATAACATTTCCTCTCTGGCGCTGGGTAAAATGTTTGACCCGTTCACTTGGCTTGACCTTACACAGTAGGATGGATGGCTGCACATGGGATTTCAGATCATAATGGGTGTCTACATATTGCTTGTCTATTTATGCTCATCAAGTGCCTGAGGAAGTACCTGACCCACATTTCTCTGGTAGCTTTTAATCTCTCCATTATTCAAACGGTTTCTGTCGCTATGCATAACATCTTAATTAATGCCTAGGCATCACAGGGTCAGCCTTAATCTCTCACTTCTGGCTAATCTTCAGGCTCTACACAGAAAGAAGGCTAATGCAGAGTTATAAAGTATGCAGATAGTCACAGACATGCCTCCAAACTTACACAGGGCCCTTCTGCAAATACTTGGAGTTTGGGAGGTATTTTTCCTTTTTTTTGTTTTGTTTTGTTTCGTTTTTCGTTTTGGTTCCAGGTACCTAATTAAATCTTTGTTGAGTCAAAGCTGACCACTAAGCTAACAGAAAAACACATAAGTAGCCACATAAAACTGAGAATGTAGACTTTACAAAATTACTTTAGAACAGTTAGTAAACAAACAAACAGCAACAATTACAACAAGCAGCAATAACACATTCAGGAGAAAGAGGATAATCTGATTTCCAGAGTTGCTACATTATAACATTCAAAACATCAAGTTTTCAACAAAAATTTGTAAGGCAAGAAACAAGAAAGCATGGCCTACACATAGTGGGGGAGAAAGAGTAATAAAAATTACCCATGAGGAAGCCCAGACATTGGACTTATTACACAAAGACTTTAAAGCAACTATTTTAAATACGCTCAGGAAGTTAAGGAAAACCATGTACAAAAACTAGAGGAAAACATGAGAACTATGTCTTACGAAATAGAGAATATCAATAAAGAGGCAGAAATTGTGAAAGGGAACCAAATAGAGATGCTGAAGTTGAAAAGTGCAATAACTGAAATGAAAAATTCATTACAGGGGTTCAACAGCATATATGAACAGGCAGAAGAAGCATTGAACTTGAAGATAGGTTGATTGAGATTACCCAGTTTGAAAAGCAGAAAGAAAAAATGAAAAAGAAATTACGACATTCCCAGATGAGCAAAAACTGAGCTAGTGTATTGCTAGTAGACCACCTGCCCTTTAAGAATGGGTAAAAGAAGTCCTTCTGGTGGAAGTGAAGGGATGCTAGACAATAACTAATATTAGACAAAATAGAGTGTAAGACAAAAAATTGTTCCGATAGACAAAAGCGTTGTATAATGATAAGAGTCAATCCATTAATACATAATAATTATAAGCATATATGTACCTAATAAGAGCCCCAAAGTATAAGAAGCAAAAACTGACCCAGATAAAGGGAGAAATAAACAGTTCAACAACAATAGTTGAAGACTTCAACATCTCACTTTCAATAATGGATAGATGATCACCTAGACAAAAGATAAACAAGGAAATAGAATATTTGTACATCATTACACAGCAACTAGACTTATCGAACCTATACAGAGTACTCATCCAACAGCAGAATACCCATTCTTTTTAAGTACACATAAAACATTCTCCAGGAGAGACCATATGTTAAGCCACAAAACAAGTCTCAATAAATTGAAAATGATTGAAATCATAAAAATATCATCTCTGATCACAGTGGAATGATCATAGAAATCTACAATCAAAGGAAACATGAAAAATTCACCAATTTGAGGAAATCAGCAACACACTTTTAAACAACTGATGGGTCAAAGAATAAATCACAAAAAAATAGAATTTACTTTGATATGAATGAAAATAAAAGCACAATGTGCAAAAACCTGTGGAATGCATCAAAAGCAGTGCTCAGAAGGAAATTTATAGCTGCAAATGGCTACATTCATTAAAAAAGAAGAAAGATCTCAATAACATAGCCTTCTACCTCAAGAAACTAGAAAAAGTAGAGCATTCTACCTTGAGAAACTAGAAGAGCAAACTAAACACAAAGCCAACAGGAGAAAAATAATAAGATTATAGCAGAGATAAACTAAATAGAAAATTTAAAAAACTGTAGATCAGCAAAACCAAAAGTTGATTCTTTAAAAATATCAGCAAAAATTGGCAAAGCTTTAGCTACACTAAACAAGCAAAGAGACAGAAGACTTAAATTACTAACATCAGAAATGAAAGTGGGAACACTACTACCAACTTTATGGAAATAAAAAAGATTATAAAAGAATACTATGAACAATTGTATATAAACAAATTAGATAACGTACGAAATGGGCAAATTCCTAGAAACACACAAACTACCAAAACCAACTGAAGAAGTATTAGAAAATCTGAATAGCTCTATAACAAGTAAAGAGATTGAATCAGTAATCAAATAATTTCCAATAAAGAAAAATCCAGTACCGATTGTCTTCACTGGTGGATTTTATCAGACATTAAAGAGAAACCAACACCAATTCTTCTAAAATTCTTCCAAAAAATAGAGGAATAGGGGCACTTCTTAACTAATTCCTTGTGGCCAGCATTACCCTGTTACCAAAGCCAGACAAAGACACTATAAGAAACTAAAGAGTGATATCCCTTATGAATATAGATGCAAAAATCCTCAAAAAATACTAGCAACTCAAATCTAATAGCATATTAAAAGGATTATACACTATGACCTACTGGGATTTATCCTAGCAATGCAAAGAAGGTTCAACATACAAAAATCAATGTAATACATCATATTAACAGACTAAAGGGAGGAAAACACAGTTACCTCAATTGATGCAAAAAAAGAATTTGACAAAATCCAACACTCTCTCATGATAAAAACACTAAGTAAACTAGGAATAGAAGGGAACTTTTCCAACCTGCTAAAGATCATCTATGAAAAATCCACAATGAGCATCATACTTAATGGCGAAAGATTGAAAGCTTTTTCTCTAAGATCAGGAGCAAGATAAGGATGTCTGTTTTCATCACTGCTATTCAACATTGTACTGGAAGTTCTAGCCAGGGCAATTAAGCAAGAAAGAAAACTAAAATGCCCACAAATTGGAAAGGAAGATGTAAAACTAGCCAGGCACAGTGGCTTACGCCTGTAATATCAGCACTTTGGGAGGCTGAGGCAGGAGGATCACCTGAGTCCCGGAGTTTGAGACCAGTCTGGGCAATATAATGAGACCTCATCTCTACAAAAATCATAAAAAAATTAGCCAAGCATAGTAGCACGTCCCAACTACTCAGGAGGCTGAGGTGGGAGGATTGCTTCCAGGAGGCGGAGGGTACAGTAAGCTGAGATTGCACAACTGCACTCCAGCCTGGGCAACATAGTGAGACTCTGTCTCAAAAACAAAAAAAAAAAAGAAAGAAAAGAAAACTATCTGTTTGCAGATAACATGACCTTACGTACATAAAGACATAAAGAAAATCCTAAAGAATCCACAACAAAATCTATTAGGGCTAAAAAACTAATTCATCAAAGTTGCAGGATATAAGATCAACATACAAAAATCATGTGTATTTCTACACACTGAGTGAACAATTCAAAAATGAAATTAAGAAAACAATTCCATTTGTTTAGCATCAAAAAGAATAAAATACTTAGGAATAAATTTAACTAAAGCAGGTGAAAGACGTATACAACGAAAACTACAAAACACTGTAGAAAGAAATTAAAGATGTAAATGGAATGGAAAGATACTCCATCTTCGTGCGTTGGAAGACTACTCCCCAAATTAATCTACAGATTTACTGTAATCCCTGTCAAAATTCCCACTGTCTTTCTTTGCAGAAATGGACTAGCTAATCTTAAAGTTCATATGGAATTGCAAGGGTCTAAGAATAGACAAAATGATCTTGAAAACGAAAA
The DNA here is from genome assembly GCF_028885655.2 of Pongo abelii. NCBI lineage: Eukaryota > Metazoa > Chordata > Mammalia > Primates > Hominidae > Pongo > Pongo abelii. The sequence goes on from NC_085928.1 coordinate 102,617,181, forward strand.
ACAAATTTGGAGGACTGACACTTTCCATTTAAAAACTTACTACAAAACTACCATAATCAAGACATGTGATATCTATCCTGGCGTTAGAATAGATATATAGATTGACAGACTAGAATTGAGAGACCAGAAATAAAAATCAATTGTACACCTATGTTCAATTGATTTTCAACAAGGGTGCCAAGACCCAGGGGAAAGAATAGTTTCTTCAACACAGGTGCTAAGACAACTGGATAACCCCATGCAAAGAATGAAGTTGGATTCTTTCCTCAACATATACAAATGTGAATTCAGTATTGATCTAATATCTAAATGTAACCAATAAAACTACAAAACCCTTACAAGAAAACACACAGGTAAATCCTCATAATCTTGGATTTGGCAATGAGTTATTAGCTAGGATGCCAAAGCACAAGCAACAAAGAAAAAAATAGATAAATTGGACTTGACAAAATTGAAACAAAGAACATTATGAAAAAAATGAAAAGACAACCTACAGAACGGAGAAAATATTTTCAAATCATATATCTGATAAGGGTCTCCTTCCCATCATATATAAAGAATTCCCACAACTCAACCACAAAAAGACAAATAAGCCAATTAAAGCAGGCAAAGGACTTTAACAGACATTTCTCCAAAGAAGGTACACAAATGGCCAACACGTGCATGAAAAGATACTCAATGTCACTGGTCTTAGGGAAATGAAAATTGTAATCACAATGAGATACCACTTCACACTCAAGATGGCTATAATTTTTCAAAGGAAATTAATAAGTGTTGGTGAGGATGCAGAGATTGGTGAGAATGAAAAATGGTTCAGCTGCATGAAAAACAGTTTTGTGCTTCCTCAGAAAGTTAAACACACAATTACCACATGACCAAGCAATTTCACTCCTAAGTATATACCCAAAAGCATTGAAAACAGGTGTTCAAACAAATACTTATACAAGAATGTTCATAGCAACACTGCTCACGATCACCAAACAGTAGAAACACCTCAAATGCCCATCAACTGATGAATAGATAAACAAAATGTAGTACATCCATACAGTAGAATATTATTCAGCCATAAAAAGGAATGAAATACTGGTACATGCTACAACATGGATGATCCTTGAAAACGTTATGCCTAGTGAAAGAAGCCAGACACAAAAGGCCCATATTGTATGATTCCATTTATATGAAATGTCTTTTATAGGCAAATCCATGGAGGCTAATAGCAGATTAGTGACTGCCAGGGGCTAGAGTGGGAAAAAGTAATGGGGAATGACTACTTAATGGGTACAGGGATTCTTTTCGAAATTAGATAAAATTAGAAGCTAGAATTTTAACATGGCTAAAACAATCAATTTTATGTTACATGATTACTTCAATGAATTAAAAAAGATACACAGAAACACATTAAAAACAGTAGTATTATGTATTTTGTAGGTACATGGATGTAGTGTGTTTATAAATGCACAGTTAAAAACAAAAAAGATAAATGCATAGCTAGTTGTCCAGGATACCCTCCAAGCTGGAACCAGTAATAATGCAGAGGAGGAAACATTGATCGCCAAGGCAAATTTTGAAATGCATAAATTTTTACAAGAATATATTTTACATGTTTGATTAAAAGTAAGTTATTTTATTAGAAAATTTACATCAGTTATACATGGTATAAGATCTGAAAGAATAGCTCTGGGGAAAAATTTCATGGGAAATTCCCTTTCCACCTTATATGTGTCTGCATATTGAAATTTTGGCAACAGACATATACTATATTTATAGTCAGAAAAAAATATATATCAAGCAAGAAGAAAAGAACAGGAAGCTGGAGAAGAAGTAGTGAGGAAATAGAGACTGAGGACCATGCTCTGTGAAAACTTAGTAAGACTCAGGGAGTTTGTCTAACCCCCACCCCTATCTGCTGCCACTTTCAACTGCAAAACTGTGAACTCTGGCAGGATTTTCCAGGGACAGAGAAGAAGATAGCAAAGTGATGGTATTATGGCAACTCCCAACCAGGCCAAAATGGGGGAGAAATGGTGGAGTGTGGCATCTTGACCATGGCAACCTGGCCTGGATGGGCTGAGCCCCCAGAACACTGGCCACTAAGTGATCCCTCCTGTAGGGGTGGATGCCTGACACCGGGACTGACAAAGTAAAGGCCCTTGAGACGGCTGGTTCCAGCACTTTGCTCACCCAGATTGGCAGTCATTAAGGGAAGCAATAGGATCCACTATTTTGAAGACTTTAGTAAACATGCTTGGTTTACCAAGGTTGCTTGGTTGACAGTGGGGCCGGAACCTGTAAGACGCCCAGATGAGCAGTGCCATAGCAATGATATAAGGCAGCAGGATCCTCAAAAACATATAAACAGAAGCCATGGACAGTGTGTGGCCCTACAAGCCGTGGGCACCCAGCAAACCTTCTTGCAGAAAAATGGATAATGAAATGCGTGCTAAAGCCAGAGCCAAAATGGCCTGTGCTAATTCTGAATCCTAGAAGCACAGCTTTTTGTGAGCTCCCAGGAGATCTGCTTGCACAACTGCATTCTTACAGTGAGGCAGGACAGAGCCAGGTTTTGTGGGACCTAAAACATATCATTTAGAAACCCTGCTTTAAGAAAAGCACACAAAATTACAGATGTCAAATTAGTATTTATTAAAGATGAGAAAAGAAATTACAACAAATTATACATTTTTTAAGTTGATAAATACATCAAACATAATATTTACATGAATTAACTGACCCACCTCTATATTTTTCTACTTTTCAGCTGCATAACCTTTTAATGTTTCTTCATAGGATGATTTTACAACCGCATTGTCTACAGAAATATTCTTATGATTGACATTTGGTATGCATAAAGCATGTGATTTTTCACACTGACTTCCACGTTGTTTACAGTAGCTCTGCTGGTTGTGCCCTACAATCACAGAAATTCAGATAAATTCCATTTCACAAAATTCCCACCAAGAAAAGAAAAAAGTATGAAATGTTTAAAATTGTATCATTGCATTGTCAAGCATATTCCTGACAAGAGAGAACTTCAATTTTAATCAGGCATCAATGAGACTTTAACCTTCCACTTATAGTTTTACACATCTAATAACAGGAAGAATTTTCTACAGACTGGCTTCTGGTTCCATACTTTTCACACTTACTTTTCCTCCCCTGCCCAAATACTTTTGGTGCCAGCACTGGAAGACACGTTCCTATTGGATAGCAGTGCTTCTGTTCCTGCATCTTCACGCCATGAGCAAGGTGAATGAACACAGCAACAGCAGAATGGCTAGCAAGGATTTATGTGTTCCCAAGGGTGACTGTGAACCACATAAATCTATGCTGTTAAACTGAGTCTAGGCCGGGCGTGGTGGCTCACGCCTGTAATCCCAGCACTTTGGGAGGCAGAGGCGGGCGGATCACGAGGTCAGGAGATCGAGACCATCCTGGCTAACACAGTGAAACCCCGTCTCTACTAAAAATACAAAAAATTAGCCGGGCGTGGTGGCGGGCACCTGTAGTCCCAGCTACTCAGGAGGCTGAGGCAGGAGAATGGCCTGAACCCGGGAGGCGGAGCTTGCAGTGAGCCGAGATTGTGCCACCGCACTCCAGCCTGGGCGACGGAGCGAGACTCCGTCTCAAAAAAAAAAAAAGAAAAAAAAACAACTGAGTTTATTCCAACTCAGCCTTCCCTTAGTCTCACGGCAAAAGAGGCTGCCCTTCCACCCCGCTCAACAGGAGGTGAGTGAGAGAGGGAGTAAGACGGAAGAGAGACAGAGGTCTTCTCCAATTGCAGCTGAAATATCTTGCTTTCACAAATTTTACCCAAAAATATACAGCTCTGTAAACACGTTCCTCGGGCCCCGACAGGCGCCCTGACACTTAAGCTTCAGGAAATCCAAATTGGCTATGAGTAGAGGCTTAAAGTAAAACTCCTTCTTTGTGGGTAAGCTGCATGACTCTCTCTTCACTGCCATCAGGAGGATCAGGAATGCCACTGGGGCTGGGAAATAAACTGAAGGCAAGAGATAATGGTAGGCTCCCAAAGTGGTGGGAATCAATAAAGCAAAAGAGATGCAAGCAAGAGAAGAGGAGAGAGAGATGCGGTTATTATGTGCGCGGACAGGACCTGATGAGGTGGAGTCTTGTGTGCAAGTGGGCGGAGTCCAATGATGGCGGTGTGACTAACAGTTGAGGGTGGGGCTAAAGACAAGGGTGGCCTAAATGACAGATAAGTAGACCCTAAGGATCAAGGCCATGGACACGCAAAATGTGAGTAAGACCCTTGCAGTAGGGACTTACCTAACAGGTAATGAACCGTGTCTAAATGTGAGTGGGGGATTGGAAACAAGATGGATGGGCCCTAGAAACAAGAAGTCAGGGGCACCTGGGCCAGGCCTTCTTTCCGGGGGATAGGAACAGGAGGGGAGGGTCCCCCATTGAGCATCTCCCTGTTTTTCCTTCCCCCCGATCAGTTAGAGAAGACAGCCATAAAGATTCAGTCATGGTGGCGTGGCAACATGGTGCGCCGGACGTTACTGCACTCAGCACTAAGAGCCTGGGTCATCCAGTGCTGGTGGAGGTCGATGCAGGCCAAGATGTTGGAGCAAAGACGGCGCCTGGCACTAAGACTCTATACCTGCCAGGAGTGGGCGGTGGTGAAGGTGCAGGCACAGGTTCGAATGTGGCAGGCCCGCAGGCGGTTCCTCCAGGCACGCCAAGCGGCCTGCATCATCCAGTCTCACTGGCGCTGGCATGCCAGCCAAACCCGAGGCCTGATCCGGGGCCGCTATGAGGTCAGAGCCAGCCGGCTGGAGCTTGACATCGAAATCCTCATGACCTAGGGCGCTGACAGAGCCAAGGAGGCTGGATCTCTCTTCCAATAAAGACCTTTACTGACCATACACTTGCCCTTTGGAGATTAGACTCATGGAGGAGGGCTCAGCCCCTAACTTTTCTGCCTTCCCCCCAGAAAGATTCCCCGGTGTGGGCTAGAGCCCCTTTCCTCAGGTCACCAACCCTAGGCCCCTGTTCCTAGCAGCATACCGGGACAGTCTTGCATCCAAGAGAGACCCCAGGGCCCAGGTCAAGCACTGATGCCTCAGTCAGCCTGATTTTGGCCCCTTCCACGGTGGGAGTAGGCATTGGGCTTTAGTTTCCTGCAGCCCCTGTCCAGGCATCTCCATTCAGATCAGAAGATCAGAGAGTCTGGCTGCAGCCAGGGCCAGCTGGGAAGGCCAGGATTCCACAGGCCTGTGCTTGGCAAGGCCCTCAGGGCCGGCAGAGTGCTTGGCAGGGAGCCAGGAGGACATGGCACTTCAGCTGGGCAACAGCAGGACAGACGCTGTGCCTTAGGGTGGGGAAGGGAGTCGGGGAGCAGCCAGCCAGAGCCAGCCCCTGGGGAAGCCAGAGCAGGAGCTGAGGGCAGCAGCTGTGCCTGCCGCCTCCCCACCCTGGGGCTGAACAACAAGGCTTCCCTCCCCTCTGCTGGGCACTTCCTGGGAGAACCAGGCATGGGATCGGGGAGGGGAGAGAGACTCGGGGGCTGTGGGGGGATGGTGGTGGGGGTGGCATGGATGGGGGCAGGTAAACAAACAGAGGACTAGGGGTAGGCAGGGGAAAGGGCTGTCCCTCTGCCACTGGAGGTCATTGGGCACACAGCCTCTAAATCCTATCTTGTCCTCAGAAGCAGCTGTGCTCCTCGTCCACCCCAATGTCCCCTCTCTGGCCTCCCCCCAGGATGTCTCACCCTCTGCTGGGCCTGCCTTAGGTGGGTGCTGCTGGGCCACTGCTTTGCTGAGTCTCTCTCTGTCTCTGGGCACCTATGGCGCAACCATCTCTCATGTGGTCTCTCACTGTCTCTGCTTTGTCATCCATGCCCAAGGCCCCTCACTCTCAGCTTGTGTCCCTCAGATGTTTGTGTGAACCTCCATCCCAGAAGTCTGAGGTCTGCAACCCTCCGCAGGGTCTTTCCATGGTGGGCCCTGCAGGAGCGGTGGGAGGGGAGGTGTGCAGGGGTCTTCATGCCTTGCAGCTGGGTGACACTTTCCCTAATCCGTGGGGGTGTGTGTGTGTGTGTGTTGGGGGTGAGTCTCCAGAACAGCTGTAGCAGATGTGAGGGTTCAGGGTTCAGCCTGACACCCATCATCTGCAGTAGCTGCAGGTGGCAGTGAAGCAACTGGGTACTTGGACTTTCTGACTGAATCCCGCTCTTCCAAAGGAACTCATTTAGTGGCGCTGGATACAGCTCTGCCCACCTCCTACTCACAGCAGTGAGTGGTATGAAACTAGATAGGTCTGCAACTGGGCATAATAGGAACTCTGTGTGACTAACCCGTTAGGTGCTACCCCAACAGTGAGAGGTGTTTAAAACCTGGATTGGCAATGGTTAAATCTCTGAGTTATATATTTTCAACATAGGACATTGCAATCCCCTAGGACACTAAAAAAAATAATGATACCTGGATCCACCCAGGGATTCTGCTTTAAGTGGGCTGGTATGAGGCCTGGCATCAGGATTCCAAAGTGCAGTCTTGGTTTGGGAACTGGTGAGTTAAGCCCTTCTCAGCTGGCCCATGCAGTCCCACTAGGGGATGCTCTACAGAATTTCATGCTGAACAGAGGAGACAGGTCATCAAGGCTTCCTGCTCTCTGATATGTTAACAATGCCAAGTGAAATAGGAATCCAGTGGGAGCACCACTTTGGGTCAAAAACTTTTGGAAACAGGAAGACACAGCTTGGTAGCTGGGGGCTGAATGGGCGGGGCTCTTGAGGGGAACATGAGTGAGACCTCTTGTCCCAGGTAGACAGGATCTCAAGAAGATGGCACCACCCAGCTGTGAGCCATGAGACTCAAGGGCTAGCCCAAGAAAGCCAAGCTTCATCCAAAGCCTTCACCACCACTCCACTTTGGGTGTCCTGCTGGTGGTCAGGGGAGAAGCTAGGGATGGTCTGGACCTGTAGGCAGTGGGCATTGGAGAGCCCCAAGGAAAAGGAGGTGAATGAGGCATGGGATGGGAGTCAGGAGAAAGGCTCCTCTTTAACAGTGAGGTCTGTGGCCAGTGTTGGCCTAGATCACTGGAGCCACCCTTCCCTCCTCAGCAGGGGTAAGGCTGCTGGTGGGACTCTCAGAGGCAGACCTCAGAGGCCCTTCCTGCCACTCCTCACCATCGCTGAGGATGGAGCTGCAGGAGGAACTCTTTCTGAGAACACGTATCATGTGCTGAAACACTGAAGTGTAGAAGGGGAGGCTGTGCTTGTGGCTTTGGGATGGGAGTAGGTCTGAGAGCACTCTAGGGGGACCGAGTATCCCCAATCTTGCTCATCCCTCAGATGACGTGGTGTCCCCAAGAAATATGTGCCCACAGCCCTCCCATAAATAAAGAATTGCATTGGCCCTCACACTGGCCCAGCCTGCTGAGGCCCTAAGAAGGTAGCTCAGTAAGTGAGGGCCCATCCCCTGCGGTTCTCTTCCACCACTGGGAAAGGATTCCCAGATGGCATCTCATCTCTTTGTCCCCAGGGTGCTCACCCTATGCTCTCAAGCCTCCCACCTGATACATCACCAACTTCAGCTCTGACCACACAGCCCCAGGGTCTCCAGAGCCTTGTCTTCTGCTTCTTTGTGTCCCACATGCTAAATCCAAAATGAGATGACCACAGCCACCGCCATGCCATGCCAGGCAGTTTGAGTGGACTGACCAGCATCCTGCTGACCACACATACACCCATGTTACTGGAGGGCACCACCCTACTCCATCCCCACCCTGCCAGGGTGGAAATGCTTGGTGTAAACAAGTCGATCAGCTTTGTTTCAAAAAATTGAGTTTGCTCAAGTCCACCACAAGTTAGTGGAAGCAGGCACTTATGTAGAAGAGCTAGTGAGTTGAAAGAAAAAATGTTTCCTGGGCACTCTCAAAGCTGGGCTTTCATATCAAGTGTCAACAAATAACTTTGTGTAGAGTTTTACCTTTAAAAAGATGACCATAGATTTTGAGAGTGAAAGGGGCACTCCTGATAAATACATTGGAAATACCGAGTGCAAACCAGGACTGTCCTGGGAAAACCGGGAGGTGTTAGCAGCCTATTGGTAAGCCTCCGTGTGCAGAGGGTGGCAGGAGGTGGGGGATAGGGTAGAGGGCAGAGAAATTTCCAGCTACACAAGAAGAGACAAAAGAAAAGCCCATGCATGACCCTGAGACAGAGTGTGAGGAGGCTGAAGTACTGCTGCAGCCTGCTGCCTGCCCCTGCCCTCCACCTCTTTCCCTTGCGTCACCCCAATAGGCATAGGGAGATCTGAGAATATAACCTGGGGAGACTGCATGGCTCAGAGATGAAAGGAAGCAGAAGCCAAGGGAGATGCCTAAGTGATGGGTCTGGGGACAGCTCCCACTGAGCCCTGTACGCTTCCCTATGGAGCTTGCAAGTAGCCAAGATCCCTGGGATCCCCAGATGGGGGAGGCAAGAAGTGCCAAGAGGACTGGTGGTCCCAAAGAGGCCTGAGATAGAGACAAGAAGCCACAGACTATAAAGACCTTGCCACCTGAGGCCAAGGCAGGGACCATGGGCATTGCAGAAGGTGAGTTTAGGTCAAGGGGTGGGGCACAGAGAGGTCCATTTCTTAGAGGTGTATTGAGGATAAACAACATGTCACCCATAAGAGCAGCAGAACCAGTTGCAAGAAGCAACCCAGGGTTGGGAGCAGCGGCTCACGCCTGTAATCCCAGGACTTTGGGAGGCCAAGGTGGGAGGATTGCTTGAGGCCAGGGGTTCAAGACCAGCCTGGGCAGCATTATGAGACCCAGTCTCTAGTCTCTAAATATATATATATATACACACACACACACACACCACATATATATATATAAATATGTAATATATATATAGATATATATAAATATGTAATATATATAGATATATAAAAATATAAATATGTAATATATATATAGATATATATATATAAATATGTAATATATATATAGATATCAACCCAGGAGCAGAAAGTGGGGGATGTGAGTGGAGCATGAGTGGCTATGAGTTGATCATTGCTGAAGCTGGATGATGACTACTGTCTGTATTTTTGGATATGTTTGAAAGTTTCCACAATAAAAATATGAAAAACTAATAGTATAAATACTGGAAGAACAAAAATTACTTCTGTATCTTCCATAAGGGTTAAAAATTGCACTGGGCTGTTAGGAATAGAAACTTGAAAAACAGCAGCTTAAACAACACAAAAGTTTGTTTTCCTCTCCCATAAATGAATCCCAGAAGTGGGAAGTCCGAAGTATGGCAGCTCCATGATGTCAACAGAGTCCCATCTCCTTTCCTCTGTCTACACTGCACCATTGGATGGGACCCTAGTCCTCATGCTGTCAAGATAACTCCTACAGTTCCAGCCATCATGTCTACATTCCAGGCAAGAAAATGAAGGACAAAAAGAGAAACTGCTCATGCCAGCTAAATTTATTTCTTTAAAAGGCTTTTCCTAGAAGGCTCACTTGCCCAGTCACCTCAATTTATATTTTGTTTGCTAGAACTGTTACTTGACCCTCCCAGCTGCAAGGATGCATAATGCTACCATGACTAAATTCAAATACATCCAAATAGGCTAGATTGTGCTGCAGTATAAACTGCCTAATCTCAGTGGCTTGACTGAAGTGTATTTCTCACTCATGCGAAGCCTGCTGGAGTCCATGTAATGCACCACAACAGCGTTCCTCTGTGTGTTTGCTCAGCATTCCAAGCTCCTCCACTCTGATACTGCCTTCATATGGATATGAACCTCTGTGATTGTGCTCTTGGCAGGGATGGAGAGAAAAGCATCAGCAGTTATAGTCTTTCACTTGGGAGTGTCATATTTCACTTCGGTTCCTCTTCTGTTGGCTCAACTAGCCACGTAACTGTGTCTAACCTCAAGGAGAAGGGAAATACAGTCTTCCCACCTGCCAAAAAGGAAAAGAGAACAAGAATGTTGATGAACAGAACAATGTCCTCTACATCTAGGTTCCATTTCTAAGGTAGAAGTGAAAGTGGATTTTGGGGAGGCAATCAGCAGCCTCTGCCACAACTCCTAAAACATTAGAAGAAAAACATGCAGGGGAAAACTCAATTCAACAGCAGCATGAAATGGAAGAAAATAATAATAAGAAAGCATGATAGATAGAAAACTCAAAGATGGATAAGTCTGTGTTAAACAGAAATGGGTAAAATGTGTCTATTAACAGAATCTCACATTGAGTTTTAAAAATACCCAACCATATGTTGTTTATCATGGACATACCTGAAACGAAAGGAAGCTGGAGTATGAAACTAAAAATTAGAAAAGGTAAAGCAGGAGAGAAAATTTAGCTGTCTAAAACACACTTAATCCTCTCTCCTGAGCCCAAGTAAAATGAAGATAAAGAAATTAACTTCACCCGGGAAAGCTCACATCATGAAGAGAGTGGGAGAAATGCTTTCAGTGGATAAGAGAGGACTGCAATTCTGGAAAGGGGAAAGCTAGAAGAGAAGGGTAAGCAGGAGGGAGGATGCTGAAGAGAAAAATGCTCAGAGGAGTGAAGGGATGAGGTGACCAGGATTCAACTGCAAGCATCTGACGCCAGTACCTGGGCTCTTAACCACTCTACAAACTGCCTCTTCAAGAGGACTTGTGACTCTGGCTGTAAGAAAGCCCTGATATAATGAAGTTTTTGAAAAAGAACACACACACACACACACATACTCTCTCTCTCTCTCTGTCTCTCTCTTGCCCTCTCTCTAATTAAAATATTACACACATATACATTTAAAGGATAAAATGGGTATTGCGAGCAATGGGCAGTTTTTGCCACCAAGAATAGTTCTGCAAAATGTAAAACAGCAGATCATTCCAAGTACTCCAAACTATTCTAGAGTATAGAGAGAATAGAAAGCCACCCAACTATCTATCTTGCTGGCATAGCCCTGATGTAAAAACCAGACAAGTATATTATGAGAAAGGAAAATTTAGACTACTGTTAATAATAAATATAGATGTAAAAACTCTAAATAAACTATAAGCAAATTGCAATCAAAATTCTTTCTATATATATAGGGGTTTCTCCAGGAAAATACTGATGGCTCAACAGTGAAAAATCCATCACTGTAACTATTTTAAAGAAGAAAAATCATGATTATAATTAAACACTCATTCCCATTTTTAAAAATTACTAGCAAAATGTAAAGAAAAGAAACTTTATACTAGCAATCCAAGGAATTAAAATCAAATACTGGCTTCTGACTTTCTAAAATAGACTCAAAATCTTGGAATAGACTCTTAAAACCAATGGCAGAGGCAAAAATCTTTTGATTGGCAAGAACCATGCTTTTTGAGGAAAAAAAACAGGATTTACAGTTTCAAAAATTTCAAGGAATCTGGGCCTAAACTTGTACTAAAAATACTAAATATAGAGCAAGTTGGAGGGGAAACTAGAGAGCTTAGCTTGCCATGTGTCACTAAGAAAGTGGCCTTTGTCCATATCCATTCCCCCACAATAATCATTGAAGGTGGCTAACAATCTCCATACAATTTGGAGAACCTGAGAGCAAGGATACCAGTGTTCTTTTCCTGGATGGGGCCCAGAAAAGAAAGCAAGATCACAGTACCTGTCCCCCAAGCTCAGCCAGCAAGTGGTGGCAGCAACAGTGTAGAACTGGCAACATGGTGGCCTCAGCAGAGAGGGCCCAGGACTCACCTCCTCCAGTCTCCAAAGGTTGGGACTTAGCTACACATGTGAATGTGCAGATATCAGCAGCCAATGCCAATATAGTGAAGGAGCCACCAACTAGGCACCTTACAGATCTGCCAGAACAGTGCACTAACACCTAATATGTGCATGCCAACCTAGGGAGAAGCAAGGGAGGGCAAGAAGCCCCTAAATGACTGAGAAACAAACAGAAGTGATTGAGTTTGTAGGAATTCATTAGATTACTATTTTAGCCAAGAGATAGATTATAGAATTGAAGTAGAATTACAGACAATTAAAATAAAAAATGAAGTTTTTCTAGAACTAATAAATAGGTACAACAAGTTGCAGGATACAGGTTAACATGCAAAAATTGTTTTCCTGTATACCAACAATGAACAATTGCAATTTGAAATTTAAAACACAATCCCTCAATGGATATAGTTTCAGTTATCCAAGATGGATAAGTTTTTAAAGAAAAATACATATACCATTTACATGAGGACAACTCCCAAAAAAGAGAGAAAGAAAGGTAGATTTAGGTATGAATCTAACAAAATATGTGCAAGATCTATGTGAGGAACACTACAGAACCCTGGTAAAAGAAATAAAAGAATATCTAAATGGAGAGATATTACATATTCATGGATAGAAACTTCAATATTGTTAAGATTTTGGTTATTTCCAATTCAATCTAGAGGTTTACCACAATCCTGATCAAAATCACGGATGTTATTTTGTGGATAGCAACAAACTGATTCTAAAGTTTACATGAAAAGGCAAAAGACCCAGAATAGCCAACATAATACAGAAGAAGAAGAAGAAGAAGAAGAGGAAGAGGAAGAGGAGGAAGAAGAAGAGGAGGAGGAGGAAGAGGAAGAGGAAGAGGAAGAAGAGGAAAAAGGAGAAGAAGGAGAAGTGGAAGGAGAAGGAGGAGGAGGAGAAGAAGAAGAGGAAGAAGAAGAAGGAGGAGGAGGAGAAGGAGAAGAAAGAACGAACTGACACTACTGAACTTCAAGAGTTACTATAAAGCTACAGTAATCAAGACAGTGTGGTCCTGGTGAAAGAATAGACAAATAAATTAATGGAACAGAAATGAAAGCCTCAAAATACACCCATAAAAAAACACAAAAATACAGTCAACTGGTCATAGAGAAAGGGGCAAATGCTATTCAATGGAGAAATGATAGTCTTTTCAACAAATGGTGCTGGAACACTGCATATCCACATGCCAAAAAAAAAAAAAAAAAATGAATCCAGACACAGACCTTATGCCTTTCACAAAAATCAACTCAAAAGAGATCATTGACCTAAATGTAAAGTATAAGACTGTAAAACTCCTAGAAGATAACATAGAAAAAGATCTACATGGCCTTGCTCTCAGCAATGACTTTTTAGATACAACACCAAAAGCATGATCCATGATGGAAAAAATTAACAAATTTAAAAAGTGATAAAGTAGAATTAAAAACTTCTTGGCACTGTTAAGAGAGTAAAAAGAAGCCACAGACTGGGAGAAAATATTTACAAAAGACATATCTGATAAAAGACTGTTGTCCAAAACATACAAAAAAAACTATTGCAAATCAACAATAAGAAAACAACCAATTTTAAAATGAACAAAAAAATCTAAACAAACAGTTAACTAAAGAAGACATACAGATGACAAGTAAACATATAAAAAGTTATTAAACATGATATGCCATTGGGGAATTGTAAGTCAAAATTATAAATAATAAGATATCACTGCATAGCTACTAAAACGGCCAAAATCCAAACACTGACAACACCAAATGCTGATGAGGATATGGTGCAACAGGAACTCTCATTCACTGCCAATGGGAATGCAAAATGGTATAGCCCCTCCAGAGGACAGTTTGTCAGTTTGATTTAAAAAACAAACAAACAACAACAACAACAAAAAACTAAGTAAAATTTTGCCGTATGATACAGCAATTGTGCCTTTTAGTATTTACCCAAATGAATTAGACTTGTGCCCACACAAAATCTGCACTCAAATTTTTATAACACCTTTATTAATAGCTGCCAAAAGTGGAAAGCAACCAAGATGTTCTTACTATTCAGTGATAAAAAGAAATGAGATATCAAGCCACCAAAGAAGACATGGAAAAAACCTTGAAAGCATGTTGCTAAGTAAAAGAAGCAATCTGAAAATGCAAGGTACTGTATGACTCCCAGAATTAAATTGGCATGATTCAAATACATATTGTGAGAAGTTGAGATACACATTGTAAGCACTTGAACAACAACTAAAAAAACCCTCAAAGATATAGTAAAAAATCAGCAGAGAAATTAACATAATACACATAAAATATTTAACACAAAAGAAGGCAGTAATGGAGGAACAAACAACAACAAAAATAAAAATAGAACAAAATACAGAAAGAAAATAGCAAAATGACAGACATAAATCCAGCCATATCAATAATTATCTTAAATATAAGTAGGCTAAACATCACATTCAAAGAACACAGGTTGTTGGACTGGATTAAACAAACAAAGAAACAAAACAAAAAAACCCACAAGCGACACATCTTACACACAATAGGTTGGATGTAAAAGGATGGGAAAAGAAGGCTGAATGGCCCTATCAGACAAAATAGACTTTAAGAGATGAAATAATACTTGAGACAAAAAGGGATATTTCATAATGATAAAATGATCAACACAGCAGGAAGATGTAACAATTATAAATATAACAAAAGGGCCCCAAAACACATGAAGCAAAAACTGGCAGAACTGAAAGGAGAGGGAGAAAACTCAACAATAGGCCAGGTGCAGTGGCTCATGCCTGTAATTCCAGCACTTTGGGAGACCGAGGCGGGCAGATAACTTGAGCTTAGGAGTTCAAGACCAGCCTCGCAAAACTCTGAGTCTACAAAAAATACAAAATCTGTTGAGAATGCTGGCGCATCTAGAGTTTCCCCCTGCATATATTTGCATACCTTCCAGCCCCACATCTAACTCCTTAAAATTCCCCAGGCCAGGTACAGTAGCTCATGCCTGTAATCCCAGCACTCTGGGAGGCTGAGGCAGGAGGATCGGTTGAGCTCAGGAGTTTGAGGTCAGCCTGGGCAACATGGCAAAACCCTGTCTCTACAAAATATATAAAAATTAGCTGGGCATAGTGGCATGTTCCTGTAGTCCTAGCTACTTGGGAGGCTGAGGTGGGAGGATGGTTTGAGCCTGGGAGGCAGAGGTTGCAATGAGCCAAGATCGTACCACTGCACTCTTGCCTGAGTGACAGAGCCAGACCCTGCCTCAAAAAGAGAGAAAGAAAGAAAGAAGAAAGAAAGAAGGAAAAAAGAAAAGAAAGGAAAAGAAAAGAAAAGAAAGGGAAAGAAAGAAGAAAAAGAAAACGCCACAATAATAGTTGGAGGTTGATATGGTTTGTGGTTTGGATCTGTGTCCTCACCAAATCTCATGTTCAATTGTATTCTCCAGTGTTGGAGGTGGGGCCTGCTGGGATTATGAAAGTGAATTTCTCATGAATGGTTTAGCACCATCCCCTTGGTGCTGTTCTTGTGATAGTAATGAGTTCTCATGAAATCTGGTTGTTTAAAAGTGTGTAATACCTCCCATGTTGCTTGCTCTCTTGTTCTTGCTCCCACTCTGTGAGATGTCTTGTTCTCACTTTGCCTTCCATCATGATTGGAAGCTTCCTGAGGCCTCTCCAGAAGCAGAAGCTGCTGTGCTTCCTGTACAGCCTGCAGAACTGTGAGCCAGTTAAACCTCTTTTCTTTATAAATGACCCAGTCTCAGGTATTTCCTTATAGCAGTGCAAGAACAAACTAATACAAAGGTTTTAATACTCCTCTTTCAATAATTGATAGAACAACTAGACAGAAAATCATTATGATTGTAGATTTAAACAATTCCATGGACTAGTCAACCTAATTGACATTTATAGAAAACCACCCCACAACTGCAGAATACATAGTCTTTTCAAATATGCATGGAACAGTGTTCAGAATAGACCATATGCTGGGCCACACAATTGATCTAAATAAATCTTAAAAGATTGAAACCAAAACAGATATGTTTTCTGACCACAGCAGAATTAAAGATATTTGTTTAATTAATTTAACTTAAAATTAAATGAAAAGATATTAAACTAAAGATATACAACAAAAAACCTTGAAAAAGCACAAACATTTGGAAATTAAAGAATAGATTTCCAAATGACCCATGGTTCAAAGAAGAAATTACAAGGTAAGTTTTAAAATATTTTGAACCCTCTCCCTCTCCCTCCCCCTCCCCCTTCCCCTCCCCTCCCCCTCTCCCTCTCCCTCCCCCTCCCCCTCTCCCTCTCCCTCTCCCTCTCCTTCTTCGGTCTCCCTCTCCTTCTTTTTTCCGTCTCCCTCTGTTGCCGAAGCTGGACTGTACTGCCGTGATCTCGGCTCGCTGCAACCTCCCTGCCTCGGGCTCCTGTGACTCTCCTGCCTCGGCCTGCCGAGTGCCTGGGATTGCAGGCGCGCCCCGCCACGCCTGAATGGTTTTTGTGTTTTTGGTGGAGACAGGGTTTCGCCATGTTGACCGGGCTGGTCTCCAGCTCCTGGCCTCGAGTGATCTGCCTGCCTCGGACTCCCAAGGTGCTGGGATTGCAGACAGAGTCTCACTCACTCAATGTTCAATGGTGCTCAGGCTGGAGTGCAGTGGCGTGATCTCAGCTCCCTACAACCTCCACCTACCAGCCTCCTGCCTTGGCCTCTTAAAGTGCTAAGATTACAGCCTCTGCCCCGCCGCCACCCCATCTAGGAAGTGAGGAGCGTCTCTGCCTGGCCGCCCATCGTCTGGGATATGAGGAGCCCCTCTGCCTGGCCGCCCCGTCTGGGAAGTGAGGAGCACCTCTGCCCGGCCGCCATCTCATATAGGAAGTGAGGAACGTCTCTGCCTGGCCGCCCATCGTCTGGCATGTGAGGAGCGCCTCTGCCTGGCTGCCCCATCTGGGAAGTGAGGAGCACCTCTGCCCAGTCGCCCAATGTCTGGGAAGTGAGGAGCGCCTCTGCCCGGCTGCCCCATCTGGGAGGTGAGGAGTGCCTCTGCCCAGCTGCCACCGCGTCTGGGAGGAAGTGAGGAGCACCTCTGCCCGGCTGCCCCATCTGGGAAGTGAGGAGCGCCTCTGTCCGGCCGCCACCCCATATGGGAAGTGAGGAGCGCCTCTGCCTGGCCACCCCGTCTGGGAGGTGAGGAGTGCCTCTGCCTGGCCGCCACTCCGTCTGGGAGGGAGTGAGGAGCACCTCTGCCCGGCCGCCCCGTCTGGGAGATGAGGAGCACCTCTGCCCGGTCGCCCCGTCTGGGAGGTGAGGAGCACCTCTGCCTGGCTGCCACCCCGTCTGGGAGGAAGTGAGGAGCGCCTCTGCCTGGCCGCCACCCCATATGGGAAGCGAGGAGCGCCTCTGCCTGGCTGCCCCATCTGGGAAGTGAGGAGCACCTCTGCCCAGCTGCCAAACCGTCTGGGAAGTGAGGAGCGCCTCTGCCCAGCCGCCCTGTCTGGGAGGTGAGGAGCGCCTCTGCCTGGCTGTCACCCCATCTGGGAGGAAGTGAGGAGCGCCTCTGCCCGGCCGCCCCGTCTGGGAAGTGAGGAGTGCCTCTGCCCGGCCGCCCGGTCTGGGAAGTGAGGAGCGCCTCTGCCCGGCCACCCCGTCTGGGAGGTGAGGAGCGCCTCTGCCTGGCTGCCACCCCATCTGGGAGGAAGTGAGGAGCGCCTCTGCCCGGCCGCCTGGTCTGGGAAGTGAGGAGCACCTCTGCCCGGCCGCCCCCTCTGGGAAGTGAGGAGCGCCTCTGCCCGGCCGCCCCGTCTGGGAGGTGAGGAGCACCTCTGCCTGGCTGCCACCCCATCTGGGAGGAAGTGAGGAGCGCCTCTGCCCGGCCGCCCCATCTGGGAGGTGAGGAGCATCTCTGCCTGGCCGCCCCGTCTGGGAAGTGAGGAGCGCCTCTGCCCGGCGGCCCCGTCTGGGAAGTGAGGAGCGCCTCTGCCCGGCCGCCCTGTCTGGGAGGTGTACCCAACAGCTCCAAAGAGACAGCGACCATGGGGAGCGGGCCATGAGGACGATGGCGGTTTTGTTGAAAAGAAGGCAGGGGAAGTGTGGGGAAAGGAAGGAGAGATCAGATTGTTGCTGTGTCTGTGTAGAAAGAGGTGGGCATAGCAGACTCCATTTTGTTCTGACTAGGAGAAATTCTTCTGCCTTGGGATGCTGTTGATCTATGGCCTTTCCCCCAGCCCCCTGCTCTCTGAAACATGTGCTGTGTCAACTCAGGGTTAAATGGATTAAGGGCGGTGCAAGATGGGCTTTGTTAAACAGATGCTTGAAGGCAGCATGCTCTTTAAGAGTCATCACCACTCCCTAATCTCAAGTACCCAGGAGCACAAACACTGCAGAAGGCCGCAGGGTCCTCTGCCTAGGAAAACCAGAGACCTCTGTTCATGTGTTTATCTCCTGACCTTCTCTCCACTATTATCCTATGACCCTGCCACATCCCCCTCTCCGAGAAACACCCAAGAATGATCAATAAATACTTCATAAATTAAAAAATAATAATAAAAATAAAAAAATTTTAAAAAAATAAAATAAATTAAAAAAAAAAACTTTCCTCCTACATTAGATCTCTAAACTTATTCATCTCACATACATGCTATTTTGTATCCTTTGACCTACACCTCCCCGTTTCCTCTTCCTCACTTCATCCCACTGTTTCATTCTCTGCATATTTGAACTCCTTTTTTAAAAAAATCTACATATAAATGAGATCATGCAATATTTTTCTGTATCTGACTTATTTCGTTTAGCATAATGTCCTCGAGGTCCATCCATGTTGTGGCAAATGGCAGGATCGCCTCTTAGAGGGCTGAATAACATTCCATTATATATATATTAAAAATAAATAAATAAGTAAAAAATAAAAAATAAAAAAATAAAATATTTTGAACTAGTCAGGCATAGTGGCTCACATTTGTAATCCCAACACTTTGGGAGGCCAAGGCAGAAGAATTGCTTGAGCCCAGGAGTTTGAGAACAGCCTAGGCAACATAGTGATACCTCTCCTATACAAAAAGTCAAAAAATTAGCTGGGCATGGCGGCACATGCCTATGGTCCCAGCTACTCAAGAGGCTGAGGTCTGAGGATTGCTTGAGCACAGGAGGTTGAGACTACAGTGAGCCATGATCATGCCACTGCACTCCAGCCTGGGCAACAAAGTGAGACCCTGTATCAAAAAAATATTTTTAAAACTGAATTTTAAAAAAACAAAATTGATGAAAAATTATGGGATGCAGCTAAAACAGTGTTTAGGAGGAGCGCTAAACACTCGTAAAAGAAGAAAAGTCTCAAATAAATAATCTAAGTTTTCACCTTAAGAAATTAGAAAAGGGATACTAAACTAAACCCAGATCAAGCAGAGAGAAGGAAATCGTAAAGAGTCAATGAAATAGAAAACAGAAAAATAATACAGGAAAACAACAGAGCCAAAAGTTTGTTCTTTGAAAAGATCAACAAAATTAGCAAATCCTTAGCTACAGTTACCAAGAAAAAAAAAGAACAAATTACCAAAATCAGAAATGAAAGATGGGTCATCATCACTGACCTTACTCAATATCAACAAATTGGACACTTTATGTTACATAGACAAATTCCTGGAAAGACACAAATTACCAAAACTCACTCAAGAAGAAACAAAACATCTGAAAAGATTAATAACAAGTAAAGACACTTAATTATTATTAATTTCTTTGAGACAGGGTCTCCCTCTTTTGCCCAAGCCAGAGCAAAGTGGCACTATCAAATGATCCTCCCACCTCAGCCATCTGAGTGGCTGGGACTACAGGCATGTGCCACCATGCCCAGCTTTTTAAAAAATATTTTTTGTGCAGATGGGGTCTCACTCTATTGCCCAGGTTAGGAGATTTAATTATTAATTTGAAATTTTCCAATAAAGAAAAGTCCATGCTTAGATGGCTTCACTGGTGAATTCTACAAGACATTTAAAGAAGAAATAATACACAATCTAGACAAAGATATTACAGTAAAAGAAAATTACAAACAATATGCCTCATGAATATATACACAAAAAGACTTAAAAATATTAGCAAACCAAATTCAGCAATATATAAAAGGGTTTTACACCATGACCAAGTAGAATTTATCCAAGGAATTCAAAGTTGGTTTAACATCCAAATATCAATTAATTCAATATGATATTAGATAGAATAAAGGCTAAAAACCATGATCATCTCAATAGACACAAAAACAGCATTTGGGCTGGGCACAGTGGCTCATGCCTGTAATTCCAACACTTTGGGAGGCCAAGGTGGGCAGATCACCTGAGGTTAGGCATTCAAGACCAGCCTGGACAACATGGTGAAACCCCGTCTCTACCAAAAATTAGCCATGCATGGTGGTGTGCACCTGTAGTCCCAGCTACTTGGGAGGCTGAGGCAAGAGAATCACTTGAATCCAGGAGGCAGAGGTTGCAGTGAGCAAAGATGGTGCCACTGCACTCCAGTATGGATGACAGAGCAAGACTCTGTCTCAAAAAACAAACAAACAAAACAAAACAAAACAAAAAACAGCATTTGACAAAATCGAATACCCATTCATAAATTTCTCAGAAAACTAAGAATAGAAGAGAATATTAACTTGATAAAGGGCAAATATGAAAAATCTACAGCTGACACCATACTTAATTATGAAAGACTGCATGATTTTCCCCTAAAATCACTAAAAAGGCAAGGATGTTTGCTTTTGCTGCTTGTGTTCAACATATAATAAACATTCTAGCCAGTACAATCAGGGAAAGAAAAGAAGAAAGAGAGGAAATAATGGAGAGAAGGAAGGACAGAGAGCAAAGAGGGAAGAAAGGATTAAATGCATCAAACTCGATTGTAAAGTAAGAAATAAAACTATCTTTACTCATAGAGGATATGTTTGCCAATGTAGCAATCCTTAAGAATCTTCAGCCCTCTCCCTCTCCCTCTCCCTCTCCCTCTCCCTCTCGTCTCCTTTCTTCGGTCTCCCTCTCCTTCTTTTTTCGGTCTCCCTCTGTTGCCGAAGCTGGACTGTACTGCTGTGATCTCGGCTCGCTGCAACCTCCCTGCCTTGGGCTCCTGTGACTCTCCTGCCTCAGCCTGCCAAGTGCCTGGGATTGCAGGTGCGTGCTGCCACACCTGAATGGTCTTTGTATTTTTGGTGGAGACGGGGTTTTGCCATTGACCGGGCTGGTCTCCACCTCCTGGCCTCGAGTGATCTGCCTGCCTCGGACTCCCGAGGTGCTGGGATTGCAGACAGAGTCTCCCTCACTCAGTGCTCAATGGTGCTCAGGCTGGAGTGCAGTGGCATGATCTCGGCTCACTACAACCTCCACCTACCAGCCTCCTGCCTTGGCCTCCTAAAGTGCTAAGATTACAGCCTCTGCCCTGCTGCCACCCCATCTAGGAAGTGAGGAGTGTCTCTGCCTGGCCGCCCATCGTCTGGGATGTGAGGAGCGCCTCTGCCTGGCCGCCACCCCATCTGGGAGGAAGTGAGGAGCGCCTCTGCCCGGCTGCCCCATATGGGAAGTGAGGAGCGCCTCTGCCCGGCTGCCACCCCATATGAGAAGTGAGGAGCGCCTCTGCCTGGCCACCCCATCTGGGATGTGAGGAGCGCCTCCGCCCGGCCACCCTGTCTGGGAGGTGAGGAGTGCTTCTGCCTGGCCGCCACCCCATCTGGGAGGAAGTGAGGAGCACCTCTGCCCGGCTGCCCCATCTGGGAGATGAGGAGCACCTCTGCCCGGCCGCCACGTCTGGGAGATGAGGAGCACCTCTGCCCGGCCGCCCTGTCTGGGAGGTGAGGAGCACCTCTGCCCAGCCGCCACCCCATCTGGGAGGAAGTGAGGAGCACCTCTGCCCGGCCACCCCGTCTGGGAAGTGAGGAGGGCCTCTGCCCGGCCACCCCATCTGGGAAGTGAGGAGTGCCTCTGCCCGGCTGCCACCCCGTCTGGGAGGTGAGGAGCGCCTCTGCCCGGCTGCCCAGTCTGGGAAGTGAGGAGCGCCTCTGCCCGGCCGCCCCGTCTGGGAGGTGAGGAGTGCCTCTGTCCGACTGCCACCCCGTCTGGGAGGAAGTGAGGAGCACCTCTGCCTGGCTGCCCCGTCTGGGAGATGAGGAACACCTCTGCCCGGCCGCCACCCCATATGGGAAGTGAGGAGCGCCTCTGCCTGGCCACCCCGTCTGGGAGGTGAGGAGTGCCTCTGCCTGGCCGCCCCATCTGGGAGGTGAGGAGCGCCTCTACCTGGCCACCACCCTGTCTGGGAGGAAGTGAGGAGCACCACTGCCCGGCCGCCCTGTCTGGGAAGTGAGGAGCGCCTCTGCCTGGCCACCCCGTCTGGGAAGTGAGGAGTGCCTCTGCCTGGCCGCCACCCCGTCTGGGAGGAAGTGAGGAGCACCTCTGCCTGGCTGCCCCATCTGGGAAGTGAGGAGTGCTTCTGCCCAGCCGCCACCCCATCTGGGAGGTGAGGAGCGCCTCTGCCTGGCCACCCCGTCTGGGAGGTGAGGAGCGCCTCTGCCTGGCCGCCCCATCTGGGAAGTGAGGAGGGCCTCTGCCCGGCCGCCCTGTCTGGGAGGTGAGGAGTGCCTCTGCCTGGCTGCCACCCCATCTGGGAGGAAGTGAGGAGCATCTCTGCCCGGCCGCCCCGTCTGGGAAGTGAGGAGCGCCTCTGCCCGGCCGCCCTGTCTGGGAGGTGTACCCAACAGCTCTGAAGAGACAGCGACCATTGGGAGCGGGCCATGAGGACGATGGTGGTTTTGTTGAAAAGAAGGGGGGGAAGTGTGGGGAAAGGAAGGAGAGATCAGATTGTTGCTGTGTCTGTGTAGAAAGAGGTGGGCATAGGAGACTCCATTTTGTTCTGACTAGGAGAAATTCTTCTGCCTTGGGATGCTGTTGATCTATGGCCTTTCCCCCAGCCCCCTGCTCTCTGAAACATGTGCTGTGTCAACTCAGGGTTAAATGGATTAAGGGCGGTGCAAGATGGGCTTTGTTAAACAGATGCTTGAAGGCAGCATGCTCTTTAAGAGTCATCACCACTCCCTAATCTCAAGTACCCAGGAGCACAAACACTGCAGAAGGCCGCAGGGACCTCTGCCTAGGAAAACCAGAGACCTCTGTTCATGTGTTTATCTCCTGACCTTCTCTCCACTATTATCCTATGACCCTGCCACATACCCCTCTCTGAGAAACACCCAAGAACGATCAATAAATACTTCATAAATAATAAAAAAAAAGAATCTTCAAAAACCATGATTAGAAGTAATAAACAAGTTTATCAGGGTTGCATATGTAAGATCAATATACAAAAATCAATTAATTGTATTTCCATATATCAGCAATGAACATCCAAAAATAAAATCAAGAAAATTTATTCCATCAAATAGCATCAAATATGAGAGATTACCTAATGGGTACAATATATGTTATTCAGGTGATGGAAAACCTAAAGCTCTGACTTGTATGTAACAAAATTACACTTGTACCCCATACATTTATATAAATAAATTTTAAAATATCAAATAGAATAAAATACTTGGCAATAAATTAAACAAAATGGGTTATAGACCAAAATCTAAATGCAGAACTGTGAGACTCCTAGAAGATAACATAGGAAGAAAGCTAGATGACCTTGTATATGGTGATGACTTTTTAAATATAACACCAAAGGCATGAAATAAAAGAACCACCATGAGTAGTATGCAATAAAAAATGTATTATAGGTCATGGTGGATACATGACATTATGCATTTGTCAAAGACCATACAGCTGTACAAAACAAAACGTGAAACCAAATGTTAACTATGGACTTTAATTAATAATGATGTATTATTTTTGGTTCATCAGTTGTAACAAATGTACCACACTAAAGCAAGGTGTTAATAATAGAAGAAACTGCAAGTGGGGAAGAGAAGAGAGGGTATATGACAACTTGTGCTTTCTATACTGTTTTTCTGTAAATCTAAGACTGCTGTTAATAATATTCCATTTTAAAATGTAATACAAGAAATAGATCTTACACAATTGTGGGAGGAATTGAAGAAGTAAAAAAATCTAAAAAATAGAGCTGAAGATCAGAGAAAAGTCACTAACCAGTACTGGTAAGAGCGAATAAGTCAGAGCTTACAGAAAACTCTAGAAAGTAAGCATGTCCAGCTGCTGGATGGGAACTGATGGGGAGGGAGTGGAGACTAACATAGAATTCCATGGAAGGTAGCTAATTTTTGTGATTTCTACCTTTGTGATTTGCAGCAAAGCATCTGGTGTTGGGCCTAAGGCCAGTGTTGGTCGGCATGACTGACTGTCAGGAAGGAGAGCTGGATGCAGAGTAGGAAAATGACAAATTGGAATCCCCTCATCAGGTCTGAACTTGAATTTTTTTTTTTTTTTTTTTTGTGAGATGAGTCTCGCTCTGTTGCCCAGGCTGGAGTGCAGTGGCATGATCTCAGCTCACTGCAAATTCTGCCTCCCAGGTTCAAGCTATTCTCCTGCCTCAGCCTCCTGAGTAGCTGGGATTACAGGTGCGTGCCACCAGGCCCGGCTAATTTTTGTGTTTTTAGTAGAGATGAGGTTTCACCATGTTGGTCAGGCTGGTCTCAAACTCCTGACATCATTATCCTCCCACCTCAGCCTCCCAAAGTGCTGGGATCACAGATGTGAGCCACCATGCCCGGCCTGCACATGAATCTTAATTGCTAACCAATGTCAGCCTTTGAAGAGTAATATATGCTGCTTCACTTTCACCTCTTGAATCTTATGCAATTTCACTTTGGACTGACTCTCACTCAGAAGTACACATGGAACAGCATTCTGGGAAACATGGTTCCCAGTAAAACCCAGCTGACAGTAAAATGATCTAGCATGGCAATTCCATTTAATATATAAAATCAATTCAGGCCAGGCACAGTGCCTCATGCCTGTAATCCTAGAACTTTGGGAGGTCAAGGTGGGAGGATTGCTTGAGGCCGGGAGTTCAAGATCAGCTTGGGCAACATAACAAGAACCCATCTCTATTTTTTTTTAAATAGCCAAATGTAGTGGCACACACCTGGAGTTGTAGTTATTTGGGAGGCTGATCACTTGAGCCCAAGAGGTCAAGGCTGCGGTGAACCATGATCATGCCTCTGAACACCAGCCTGTGCAACAGGGCAAGACCCTGCTTTTTTTTTTTTTTTTTTTTGAGATGGAGTCTCGCTGTGTTGCTCAGGCTGGAGTGCAGTGGCGTGATCTCAGTTCACTGCAACCTTCACCTCCTGGGTTCAAGCTATTCTTCTGCCTCAGCCTCCTTAGTAGCTGGAACTACAGGCACATGCCACCATGCCTGGCTAATTTTTGTATTTTTAGTAGAGACGGGGTTTCACCATATAGGCCAGGCTGGTCTCGAACTCCTGACCTCAGGTGATCTGCCCGCCTTGGCCTCCCAAAGTGCTGGGATTACAGGTGTGAGCCAGTGCGCCTGGCTAATCCTGTCTTTTAAAAAAATTTAATGTAAGGGCGTGACATTAGCAAGATGATTAACTAGGGGGAGCTCCCATAATACCCATAAAACCATTAGCAAGATGGTTAACTAGGGGGAACTCCCATAATACCTATAAAAACAATAATTTGGCAATCCAGGGATGAAAATAGCTCTGTGAGAGCTCCAGAGTATAGTTAAGAAAATGCAGTAAGCCAGTGGAGCACAAAAACAGAGGAAAAGTGAAAAATCATTTTACCTTCACCCCATCCCCCATCTTCTAGGCTGGCATAGCTCAGAGCCAAGAGGAAACTCTTTAGCCACAATTTTGCCCTGTGGAGGAAAAGGAGAGAAGGAAAACCCCAGCAGCTTTCATCACTGAAGACCACAGTGACACTCCATACTGTTGAGGATCCCCAGTCTTTACAGACATGGATTCCAGCTGACACAGCCATCCAGAGCCCTTGCCATGCCACCATGAGTGCACCTGTGTCTGGAACTTGGTGCCACTTTGCATACACCCACACTCAGGACCTAGCACTCCCATCCATGCACTGTAACCAGTACTGAGCAGAGCCCACAAATCTATGCCCCCTGGAACTGAAACCACTTTATTCCTTCCTTTATCAACCATTGTGCCATCATCCCTGGGCATCCCAGACCCAGTGCTACTTCATGCCCATAAAATCCAGTGCTGATGTGTCCCCTGGACTCAGTGCTGCCATGCCCCTTCCCCCAAATTGGTACTACCATGTAAATCTGAAACTGGTGCTATCATACACCCCCAGAATGAGCAATCCCAGGTGCCCTCAAAACAATACTCCATATGTCCTCAGAATTGGCATCTCCACCTGTCCTCAGACTTGGTTCAGCCATATACTTCATCCAGTTGATGTCCTCATGCTCATCAACAGGTGAGTGCAGCTTTCCCAACTGAAGCCAATCCATTAATTCTGAAAGAGGTAACCACTTCTTTAAATGTGCAGATACCAATGCAAGGCTACAATAAACACAAAAAATAGGAAAAATGTTTCACCACCAGTGAAACACGTACATTTTCAGTAACAAACCCAAAAGAAATAGAGACCTATTAATTGCCTGACAAAGAATTCAAATGACTGTTTTTTGTTTTTTTTTTTTTTAAAGCTCACTAAGCTATAAAAGAACATAGGTAACTCAACAAAATCAAGAAAACAATGCATGAACAAAACAGTAAGTTCAAGAAAGAGATCGAAATCATAAAAACCAAACAAATTCTGGAGTTAAAGAATTATGATTAATAAAATGTAAAATACAATAGAGAACTTCAACAATGGACTATATCAAGCAGAAGCACAAATCAGCAAACTAGAAGACAGGTCACTTGAAATTATCCAGTCAGAGGAACAAAAAGAAAAAAGATGGAAAAAAAGTGGAGAAAGCCTACAGCATATATGAGACACTGTCAAGACAACAAATAAACACATTATGAGAGTCACAGAAGGAGAAAGGAATGAGAAAAGAGCAGAAAGATAATCTACAGAAATAATGACCGAAAACTTCCCAAATCTGGTGAAGAAAATAGATATTCATATTCAAGAAATCCAAAATACCTCAATAGGTTGAACGTAAAGAGGTCTATATCAAAGCACATTATAATTAAATTTTCAAAAGTCAGAAATAAAAGAGAGAATTTTTTTCAACAAGAGAAAAGCAATGTGTCACATGTAAGGAAACCCCCATAAGACTAACAGTATATTTCTCAGCAGACCTTGTGTTAAAGCAAATTATGTGAAGACAAGGCCCAAAGAATTCCTGAGCAGAATGAAGTGAATTAGGCCTCATATGTGTCCTTAATTTTGCTTGATTTACAAACATAAGCAAAATTTAACTTAAGCTATTTTTTGTACATGACTATATGAAAAAAATAACTTAAGTTCAATCAATCAGAAGCAGCCAACAAATATATAATTAGGAAACTTCCAGTAGGATAGATCAAATAAGGCAACTGTATAACTGTAACTAATCAAATATTTTCTTTGCTTTACTTCTGTGTTTGTCCTGTAAAAGCCTCCTCCTTTTGTTTTCTTTCTTTTTTTTTTTTTTTTTTTTGATGGAGTCTCGCTCAGTCGCCCAGGCTGAAGTGCAGTGGCGTGATCTCAGCTCACTGCAAGCTCTGCCTCCCAGGTTCATGCCATTCTTCTGCCTCAGCCTCCCAAGTAGCTGGGACTACAGGTGCCCACCACCATGCCTGGCTAATTTTTTGTATTTTTTAGTAGAGACGGAGTTTCACTCTGTTAGTCAGGCTGGTCTCAATCTCCTGACCTAGTGATCTACCTGCCTCGGCCTCCCAAAGTGCTGGGATTACAGGCATGAGCCACTGCACCCAGCCTCCTTTTGTTTTCTTAGTCAAGCTCCCAAACCACTTCTGGTTTGAAGATGCCCAATTCATGAACCTCCGTTTGCTCAAATAAACTCTCAAATTTTGTTGAGTCTCAGTTTACCATGTTAACACTTAAAAGCCCAGAAAGAGAGTAGAATGAGATACTCAAAGTACTGAAATAAAAAAAACCCTGCCAACCAAGAATACTATACCTAGCAAAATTAATCCTTAAAAGTGAAGGAGAGGCCAGGCACAGTGGTTCATACCTATAATCCCAGCCCTTTGGGAGGCCAAGGTGGGCAGATCACTTGAGCCCAGGAATTCAATACCAGCCTGGACAACATAGTGGGACCCTCTCTCTAAAAGAAGAAAAAAAGCCAGTCGCAGTGGCTCATGCCTGTAGTCCCAACACTTTGAGAGGCCGAGGCGGGTGGATCACTTGAGGTCAGGAGTTCGAGACCAGCCTGGTTAACATGGTGAAACCCCATCTCTACTAAATGCCTTGTAATCCAAGCTACTTGGGAGGCTAAGGCAGGAGAATCACTTGAACCTGGGAGGTGGAGGTTGCAGTAAGCTGGGATCACACTACTGCACACCAGCCTGGGCAACAAAGAGAGACTCCACCCCCTCCCCCCCAAAAAAATAAACAAAGAAAATAAAATAGAAAAAATTTTCTTTAATGAAGGAAAGATAAACTCTTTCCAGAAAAGAAAAAAAAAAAAAAAAAACTGAGGGAATTAATCACCACCAGCTCTGTCTTACAGGAAATGCTTAAGGGAGTTCCCCAAATTGAAATAAAAAATAAAAGCATGCTAAACAGCAATGTGAAAGCATATAAGAACATAAATCTCACTGGCAAATACATAGAAAAATACAAAATAATGTAACATTATGAGGCATAAAATATTTTAACCCTAATATTAAAGTCAAAATAAAGTTTGTTAACATATACACAATATTTTAAAAAGTAAATGCAGACTACAAGAACATAAAGTGGGTGCAGGAAGTAAAAGTATAGAGTTTTTATGTAGAATTGAAGGTAACTTGTTGTCAAATTAAAATAAATGGTTGTAACTACAAGATATTTTATGCAAACCTAGACATAACCACAAAGAAAAAAAACTCTTAATAGATATATAAGTTTAAACAAAAGAATTTAGGCTGGGTACAGTGGCTCATGACTGTAATCCCAGCACTTTGGGAAGTTGAGGCAGGCAGATCACTTGAGGTCAGGAGTTCAAGACCAACATGGTGAACACGGCAAAACCCCATCTCTACTAAAAATACAGAAAAAAAATTAGCTGGTGTGGTGGTGCATGCCTGTTATCCCAGCTACTCAGGTGGCTGAGGCACAAGAATTGCTTGAACCTGGGAGGCAGAGGTTAGATAATGCCACTGCATTCCAGCCTGGGAGACAGAGTGAGACTGTCTCAAAAAAAAAAAAAAAAAAAAGAATTTAAACAAAACATTACAGAAAATCATCAAACAACAAAGGAAACCAGGAAGAGAGAAAGAGGAATAAAACAAGTGCAAAGTAGGCAAAAAACAAAATGGCTGTAGTAAGTTCTCATCTATCAATAATCACTTTAAACTTAAATGGATTTAACTCTTCAATCAAAAGGCATAGAGTAGCCAAATGGATCAAACAGCAATAGCAACATCCAGCAATATGCTGTCTACAAAAGACTCTAGATTTAAGAGCATAGATAGGCTTAAAGTGAAGGAATGGAAAAAGATATTTCATGCAAATGGTAACCAACAAAGAGCAGGGGTAGCTATATTAATATTAGACAAAATAGACTCCTAAGTAAAAAAACTGTCACAAGAGACAGAGAAATTCATTATCTAATGATAAAAGGGCCAACACAACAGGAAGATATGACAATTCTAAACGTAAATGCACTCAATATCAGAACACCTGAACATGCAGAGCAAATATCAACGAATCTAAAGGGAGATATTAATAGCAATACAGTAATATCAGGGGACTTCTATGCCCCACTTTTTTTTAAAGCCTATGGATTATATTGAATATACCCTTAATTTTATAAATGGATAAAACATCCAGACAGAAAAACCAATAAAGAAACAGCTGACTTGAACAACAATACAGGCCAAATGAACCTAATAGAAACATAGAGAACATTCTACCCAACAGCAGAAGAATATACATTCATTCTCAAGTGCACACAGAACATCCTTCAGAATAGATCACGTGTTAAGTCAAAAAACAAGTCTTAACAAATTTAAGATCAAAATTTTTTCATGCATTTTTTTCTGACCACAACAGAATGAAACTAGAAATCAATAATAGTTAAAAAAAAGGAAAATTTACAAATACATGAAAACTAAACAACAGACCCTTGAACAATCATTGTGTCAAAGAGGAAATCAAAAGGGATTTTTAAAGCATATGTTCAGACAAGCAAACAAAAACACAACCCATCAAAATTCATGAGACTCAGCAAAAGCAATACTAAGAGAGAAATTTAAAGTATTATATACTGTATTAGTCCGTTTTCATGCTGCTGATAAAGATCTATCTGAGACTGGACAATTTACAAAAGAAAGGTTTAATAGACTCTGTTCCACATGGCTGGGGAGACCTCAACCTCACAATCATCGCAGAAGGTGAAAGGCATGTCTCAAATGGTGGCCGACAAGAGAAGAAAGCTTGTGCGGGAAACTCCCCCTTATAAAACCATCAGATCTTGTGATATATATTCACTATCATGAGAATAGCAGAGGAAAGACCTGCCCCCATGATTCAATTTCCTCCCACCCAGTCCCTCCCACAACACATGGGAATTGTGGGAGCTACAATTCAAGATGAGATTTGTGTGGGGGCACAGCAAAACCGTATCATATACCTTCACTTAATATGGAGAAAGATCTCAAATAACCTAACTTTATACCTCAAAGAACTAAAAAAAGAAGAACTAACTAAGCCCAAAGTTACCAGAAGAAAAGAAATAATAAAAAATTAGCACAAAAATAAATCAAATTGAGAATGGGAAAAAATATTTAAAAATCAACAAAACTAAGACTTAGTTTTTTGAAAAGATAAACAAAATTAACAGACTTATTAAAGACTAAGAAAAATGGAAAGAAAACTCAAGTAAATAAAATGGGACATGAAAGAAGAGACACTACAATGGATGCTTCAGAAATAAGTTTCATAAGGGACTATTATGAACAACTACACTCCAAAAAATTGGATAACCTATCAGAAATGGATGAATTCTTAAAAACATACAACATATCAAATCTGAATCAAGAAGAAATAGAAAGCCTGAGTAGATCAATAATGCATAAGGAGATTGAACTAGTAATCGAAAACTTCCCAAAAAAGAAAAGCACAGGACCAGAAGTCTTCATGGGTAAATTGTACCAAACATTCAAAGAAGAATTAATATCAATTCTTCTTAAACTTTTCCAAAAAAAGGAAGAGGAAACACTTCCAAACTTATTTCATGAGGCTAGCATCACCCTGATACCAAAGCTAGACAAAGACATCGCAAGAAAACGAAGTTATAGGACAACATTCTTGATGAACATGGATGCAAAAATCCTCAATAAAATACTAGCAAACTGAATTAAATAACACATTAAGAAAATCATACACCATTATCAAGCGAGATTTATCCTTTGGATGCAAGGATGGTTCAACACACACAAATCAATAAACTTGATACACCACATTAACAAAATGAAAGATTAAAAACACATGATTATCTCAATAGATGCAGAGAAAAAATTTGACAAAATTCAGCATGCATTCATGATAAAAATTCTCAAGAAGTATTCAAGAAACATTCCAACACTGTAAAGATCATATGTGAAAAGCACACAACTAACATTGTAATCAATGGGAGAAACCTGAAAGCTTTCTGATATAGTTTGGATATTTGTCCCCTCCAAATATCATGTTGACAGTTGATCTACAATATTAGAGGTGGTGCCTGGTGGGAAGTGTTTGGGACATGGGGGCAGATTCTCTCATGAACAGTGTGGTGCTGTCCTTGTAGTAATGGGTGACTTCTATTAGTTACCACAAGATCTGATTGTTAAAAAGAGTCTGGCACCAACCTTCTCTCACTCCCTTCCTCTCTCACCATGTGATGTACATGCTCTCCCCTCACCTTCTGCCATAATTGGAAGCTTCCTGAGTTCCTCAGAAAGAGATGCTGGTGCCACACTTCTTGTATAGCCTATGGAACCATGAGCCAAATAAATCTCTTCTCTTTGTAAATTACCTTGGGTATTCCTTTACAGCAACACAAAATGGACTCAGACACTTTCCTTCTAAGACTGAGGACAAGACAAGGATGCCCACTCTTATCATTTCTATTCAACATAATATTGTAAGTCCTAGCCAGAGCAATTAGATAAGAAAAAGAAATAAAAGGCATCCAAATTGGAAAGGAAGAAGTAAAATTATCTGTTTGCAGATGGGATTATTAAATATGTAAAAATTCCTAAAGACTCAACAACAATAATGAAAAACTGTTAGAACTAATTTAAAAATTCAGTAAAGTTGCAGGATAAAAAATTAACATACAAAAATCAGTAGCATTTCTTATTTATTTATTTATTTATTTTGAGATGGCGGTCTTATTCTTGTCACCCAGGCTGGAGTGCAGTGGCACAATCACAGCTCACTGCAGCCTCAATCTCCTAGGCTCAGGCCATCCTCCCACCTCAGCCTCTCAAGTAACTGGGACTACAGACATGCATAACCATGCCCAGCTAACTTATTTTTATTTTTTTTGTAGAAATGGGGTTTTACCATGCTGCCCAGGCTAGTCTCAAACTCTGGGGGCTCAAGCAGTCCACTTGCCTAGGCCTCCCAAAGTGCTGGGATTACAGGTGTGAGCCACTATGCCCAGCCTCTTTTTTTTCACAGAGGCAGGGTCTGGCTATGTTGCCTAGGCTGGTCTTGAACTCCTTGGCTTCAAGCAATTCTTCCTTGGCCTCCCAAAGTGCTAGGATTACAGGTGTGAGCCCCCATGACTGGCTGTAGCATTTCTATATGCTAACAACAAACTATCCAAAAAAAGAAATAAAGAAACAATCCCATTTACAATAACTTTTTTTAAGATGTAGGAATAAACTCAGCTAAAGAAGTGAAAGATGTGTACACAGAATATTGTAAAACATTGTTGAATGATATTAAACAAGACATAGATAAATAGAAAGATGTTTCATGTTCATGATTGGATAATTAATATTGTTAAAATGTCCATACTACACAAGGCAATCTACAGATTCACTGCAATCCCTGTGAGAACACCAATGGCATTCTTGGCATAAATGAAAAAAAAATCCTGAAAATCATATAAAGCTACAAAACTCCAAATAGTCAAAGCAATCTTGAGCAAGAAAAGAGCTGGAGACATCACACTACCTGATTTCAAAATGTACTACAAAGCTATAGTAATCAAAACAGTGTGATACTGGCATAAAAACAGACAGACCAATGGAACAGAATAGAGAGCTCAGAATTAAATCCACAAATTTATGGTCAGTTGATTTTCAACAACAATGCTAAGAGCACTCAATAGGAACATGTGATCTCCTTAATAAATGATATTGGAAAAACTGGGTATGTACATGCAGAACAATGAAATTGAACCCTATATACATCACACTATATACAAAAATTACTCAAAGTGACTTTAAAACTGAAACACAAAACCTAAAACTGTAAAACTACTAAAAGAAAACAGGAGGAAAAGCTTCTTGACATTGGTCTAGGCAAAGATTTTTCTGAATACGACACCAAAAACACAAGCAACAAGTGCAAAAATAAACAAATGGTATTGCATCAAACCAAAAAGTTTCTGCACAGCAAGCACAACATCAACAGAGTGAAGGGACAACCTCTGGAATGGGAGAAAATATCTGCAAACCATATCTGATAAGGAGTTCAAATCCAAAATGTGTAATAAACTCATACAACTTAATAACCAAAAAAATCCTGTTTTTAAAATGGGCAAAGGACATAAACAGATTTTTCAAATGAAGATACATAATGGCCAATAGGATATGAAAATGTGTTCAACATCACTAATTATCAGGGTAATGTAAATGGAAACCACAATGAGATATCATCTCACACCCGTTAGAATGGCTATTAGCAAAAACACAAAAGATAACAAATGTTGGCAAGGATGTGGAGCAAAGAGAACACTTATACACTATTTGTAGCAATCCTCATCTGGGCATATATCCAAAGGGCATATATATGCCCTCATCTGGGCATATATCCAAAGGAAATTGAAAAAAACATCTGCATATATATATATATATATATATATATATATATATATATATATGGATGAGATATATGTATATTTATACATTTGTCTATATAAAAATTCACCATATGCTCACTATATCTCTCTCTCACACATTTTCTTTCTCCTGTTTGCATATATAATAAGATGATTTTTAGCCCTTAAAAAGAAATAAATCCTGCCATTTGCAGCAACATGAATGTACCTGGAGAACATTATGCTAAGTGAAATAAGCTAGGAACAGAATGACAAATTCTACATGATCTTGCAGATATATGGAATCTAAAATAGTCAAACTTGTTGACACAGAGAGTAGAATGGTGGATGCCAGGAGCTGAGAGGAGGGGCAAATGAGGAGAAGTTGATCAAAGAGTACAGTTTTATAAATTCTGGAGAGTTAATGAACAGCAATGTGACTATATATACAATACTGTATTGTCTATGTGAATTTTGCTAAGAGGGTCAATCTTAAGTGATCTCACCACAAAAAAGTGTAACTATGTGAGGTGATAAACATGTTAATTATCTTGGTTGCAGTGATCGCTTCACAATGTATACATATATCAAAACACCAAGTTTTACACCTTAAACATATATAATTTTTGTCAATTATATCTCAATAAAGCTGAAAAATTAATGTAATGACATGTCAACAGTATGGATGAGATAAACCATATGATTATCTCAACAAGTGCAGAAAATTATTTTTTAAAATTCCACATCATTCATGATAGAAAATGAAGAATAAAAGGAAATGCTTTCAAACTGATAAAAGACATCCACAAAAAACCTAAAAGCGATATTATACTTAGTATTCAAATGCTGAGACCAGCTCAGTCATGGAGACCCTAACCCAGTGGCACTAGAGGAATTAAAGACACACACAGAGAAATATAGAGTGTGGAGTGGGAAATCATGGGGCTGACAGCCTTCAGAGCTAAGAACCATGAACAGAGATTTACCCACATATTTATTGACAGCAAGCCAGTGATAAGCATTGTTTCTATAGATTATAGATTAACTAAAAATATTCCTTACAGGAAACAAAACGATGGGCTGAAACAAAGGGATGGGCTCTGGCTAGTTATCTGCAGCAGGAACATGTCCTTAAGGCATAGATTACTCATGCTATTGTTTGTGGTTTAAGAACACCTTAAGCTGTTTTCTGCCCTGAGTGGGCCAGGTGTTCCTTACCCTCATTCCAGTAAACCCACAACCTTCAGCATGGGCGTCATGGCCATCACGAACATGTCACAGTGCTGCAGAGGTTTTGTTTATGGCCAGTTTTGGAGCCAGTTTATGGCCAGATTTGGGGGCCTGATCCCAACAGTTCAAATGTTGAATATTTTCTCTCCATTATTTGGAATAAGACAAGATGTCTATTTTCACCACTTTTATTCAGTGTTGCACTGGAGGTCCTGGGCAGTGTAATAAGACAAGTAAAAACCAAATGCATAGATTTTATGTTAAGCATTTTACCACAATAAGATAAAATAAAGTTAAAAAATAAAAGGTATAGTTCACGTTTAGTTTCTGGTTCACTTTTGGTTTCACATGCAAAGAGCCTGAAAGTCATTACTCCCATCCTCATTAAAAAAAAAAAAAAAAGCTGAACAAAAATCAACTGTTCCTAGATCTGTCAGAGAATTTACCTCATAGGACAAACTAGTGCCCCAAAAACTGGAGAAATAGGCTGGGTGTGGTGGCTCATGCCTATAATCCAAGCACTTTGGGAGGCTGAGGCTGGCAGATTACCTGAGGTCAGGAGTTCAAGACCAGCTGGCTAACATGGAGAAACCCCATTTCTACTAAAAATACACACACACACACAAAAAAAAATCCAGGTATGGTGGTGCATGCCTGTAATCCCAGCTACTTGGGAGGCTGAGGCAGGAGAATGACTTGAACCCAGGAGGCAAAGGTTTCAATGAGCCGAGATCATGCCATTGCACCCCAGCTTGGGCTATAAGAGCAAAACTGCATCAAAAACAATTAAAAAAAAAAAAAACTAGAGAAATAAGTGAATATGGAGAATCACAACAGACAGGAAGACTTAAAGAATAATTGACTAATTGCTAAGTTGGGGCATGCACTAGCTTGAGAAATGAAAATATTTTGGGGCCCAGCCCTATGAGTACCTCCACTCACTTTCATGAGTTTTACCTCTAGGAACCCCACAGAGTTCTCACAGTGAAGATGGGGGAAATATTCCATCCAGCAGGGGCATGGAAACAGTAACCATTTTGAAATATATGCAGAGGGTTCTGGTCACCTTAACAAAGAGGTGCCCTCAAGGGAAAGTATTCTACCAAAGCCTACGTGATGCAGGGGAAAGGAAAATACTCAACTCAGCCCTCTCTAGCCTTCTTGTCTTATCTATGGTAAGCGCTTGTGCTGAGAAGCACTTGTGCAAGTCACATCCTGGGGGCACAGGCTCACTGAAAGACTGAGACCTGCTCATAGGATTTTACGATGCTTCCCTTCCCCCTACATTTTACCACCATATCAACAGGATGCCTGTATAACAACAAAGGACTACAGTTAAAAGAATTGCAAGCTCTGGCTCTAGGAAGTCTCTAGGGAAAGCCAAAGACAGCAGAGGAGACAAAAACAAGGACACTTGAGGAAAATTTTGCCTCTGGCCACTACAGCCACACCACAGTAAAGAGAGTCTAACATCAAGCCAGATAATCATAAAACTTCACACAAAGGTCTTCAGTTCTCTTTACCTCTTACAAGGCATAGCAAAAAATTAAAAAAATTAAAAAAAAAAAAAAAAGACTGGGTGTGGTGGTTCACGCCTGTCATTCCCAGTACTTTGGGAGGCCAAAGTGTGTGGATCTCCTGAGGTCAGAAGTTTGAGACCAGCCTGACCAACATGGCAAAACCCCATCTCTACTAAAAAATATAAAAATTAGCCAGGCATGGTGGTGGGCACCTGTAAACCCAGCTACTCAGGAGGCTGAGGCAGGAGAATCACTTGCACCAGGGAGGCGGAGTTTGCAGTGAGCCAAGACTATGCCATTGCACTCCAGCAGAGGCAACAAGAAAGAAACTTCATCTCAAAAAAAAAAAAAAATAAATAAAAATGAAAGTAAAATAAAAACACCCACAGTCTGAAGAGACAAAGCAG
Source organism: Pongo abelii (assembly GCF_028885655.2). Classification (NCBI taxonomy): domain Eukaryota; kingdom Metazoa; phylum Chordata; class Mammalia; order Primates; family Hominidae; genus Pongo; species Pongo abelii. The sequence goes on from NC_085928.1 coordinate 102,654,159, forward strand.
GCAACAGAACCAGACTCAGATGGCATAGATTTTTCTGTCAGGCCTCTAAGCCCAAGCTAAGCCATCATATCCCCTGTGACCTGCACATATACATCCAGATGGCCTGAAGCAACTGAAGAACCACAAAAGAAGTGAAAATAGCCAGTTCCTGTCTTAACTGATGCATTCCACCATTATGATTTGTTCCTGCCCCTCCCTAACTGATCAATTGACCTTGTGACATTCTTTCTGCTGGACAGTGAATCTCAGGAGCTCCCCACCAAGCACCTTGTGACCCCTGCCCCTGCCCACAAGAGAACAACTCCCTTTAACTGTAATTTTCCACTACCTACCCAAATCCTATAAAACTGCCCCACCCCTATTCCCTTTGCTGACTCCTTTTTTGGACTCAGTCTGCCTGCACCCAGGAGATTAAAAAAGCTTTATTGCTCACACAAAACCCATTTGATGGTCTCTTCACATGGATGCGAGTAACATTTTGAATTATCAGACTGAGAATGTAATATAACTATGATTAATATTCTAAGGAATCTAGTGGAAAGGGGAACAACAGGCAAGAAGAGATGGGTAATGAAGCAACATGCTAGAAATAAAAACACCAACTGAAATGAAGAATTTGTTTGATGGGCTTATGGGTAGACTGGTCATGGCCAAGGAAAAAAAATCAATGACCTTGAGAATATGTCAATACAAACTTCCCAAACTGAAATGCAGAGAGAAAAATGAATGAAAAAGTAGAACACAAAATCTAAGAACTGTGAGATAAATACAAAAGCTGTAACATATGCATAATGAGAATGCCAGAAGAAAAGAGAGAGAAAATAACAGAAGAAATGTTTAAAGTAATAATGGCTGAGAATTTCCCAGAATTAATGACAGACAACAAAACACAGATCCAGGAAATTCAGAGAACAACAGGCAGGATAAATATCAAAATATCTACACCTAGGCATATCATAGTCAAACTGCAGAACATCAAAGAAAAATAGAAACTTCTGAAAGAAGCCAGAGGAAAAACAATGCATTACCTATAGAGGGACAAGGATAAAAATTACATTGAACTTTGCTCAGAAATCATGCAAGTAAGAAGAGAATGGAGTGAAATATTTAAGGAATTGAAAAATTTTAAACTCCAGCCTAGAATTCTATATCCAGCAAAATTATCCTTCAAAAGTGAAGGAGAGAGGATTCCGGGCAGATGGCAGGGATCAATCTCTCCATCTACACAACTGCTGTCCTGGCAGAATCTACCTGATGTAGCTGTTTTGGAACTCTGGAGTCTAGAAGAAGGCTTGCAACTTGCAAGGTAAGGCTTGGACTGTAAATTGGCATTAACTTTGATCCATTTCAGTTCTTAGTGTAAAAAGTAAAGTAGAGTTTCCTCTTCAAAGACTTTCCTGCCTGTCTAATTAGGAATAAATAGTAACTTCTCTTACAAGCAAAATTTATTCAAAGACCTGTGCTAACATTCTTAAATATCTGCTACACATAATAAAGAAATCAATGTACTTTATGTTCTTAGCTCCCACAATTTAGCCTATATATTTGCCTTGGCATGCTTATACTGGTCCAAGCAAGCATTAGGTCATAGCCTGTTCCTCTTCCTTATTTGAAGGTGTTTTTTACCTTTCTTAGCATTCCACAAGTTACTTCCTCCTTCCTTTCTTCTCCTCTGCCTTTGCCTCTTTTAAAAAGTTCTAAGTTGCTAGCCAATCGGGACAAATACAGAGTGTGAGGTCCCGTTCCAGCCAATGGAAACCGGACATATCAGTAGGGTGCACGTGTCAGGTTATAAACGACCCTGTCTCCTTTGTTCAGTGTACTCTCATGGCAAAACTGCTGGTGAGTGTACCCTTTCTGCAGAAAGTAAAAAAATGGCCTTGCTGGGGAAATTAAATTTGTGTTCAAGTGCTATTTTCTTTTTTTTCTTTTTCTTTTTCTTTTTTTTTTTTTTTTTTTTTGAGACAGAGTCTCACTCTACCACCCAGGCTGGAGTACAGTGACACAATCTGAGCTCACTGCAAGCTCCACCTCCCAGGTTCACAGCATTCTCCTGCCTCAGCCACCTGAGTAGCTGGGACTAAAGGTGCCCGCCACCATGCCTGGCTAGTTTTTTTGTATTTTTTAGTAGAGACGGGGTTTCACTGTGTTAGCCAGGATGGTCTCAATCTCCTGACCTCATGATCCACCTGCCTCAGCCTCCCAAAGTGCTGGCATTAGAGGCGTGAGCCACTGTGCTCGGCCTCAAGTGCTATTTCTTTACAGCACCAGGGAACAAACATTTCAAACATTAGCATGGCAGTATCTACCCATTACCCACCCCCAAGCACTGCGGTAGGCATCCATGCACATGTTCCAGGAGCAGCTTGCACAGTTCACAGAAACTCAGGTAGACAATGAGGATCCTGTCCTCCAAATGTTGGCAACTTGTGCTCTGATTACTGATTGCTGTTTCTGATCACAGAGGTCAGACACTGAGGTGGGCAACCACTGTTACAACCTGCCACACCCTCACCCCATTGTCACAACCCCTCCCCCTCCAGCTGAAGCAACATCCAAAAGACTTAAAGGGTTAGAATGTCTTTTTTTCCCCTCACACTTCATTTTTCTCTTTTTCCTCTTTTGGGAGCCAGGGATTTAAAAGTTAGGATATTCCAAGCAACCAAATTATAAAGTCACTGCACATACCCAGGAAAAAGGACAGGTCTAGAAAAGATCTGAGAGACCTTAAGTTTACACTTCAGGTTGATCCTGGCACAGAGACAACCCACAACAACTTAAATTTTAAAAAGAAAGAAAAAAAAAACCCCAGCAAACTCTGGGAAAAGGGGAGAATCTAGTTTCCAGAGTTACTACATTATTCATCATATGCCTAGTGTGAAAAGAAAATATCTTGGGCCCCCAAAATCACTAAGCTAAAGGGAAAAGTCAAGCTGGGATCTACTTAGGGCAAACCTGCCTCCCATTCTGTTCAGTCACCTCTCTGCTCACTAATATAAATGCATATCTGATTGCCTCCTTTGGAGAGGCTAATCAGAAACTCAAAAGAATGCAACCATTTGTCTCTCACCTACCTGTGACCTGGAAGATTTCTCCCCACTTCAAGTTTTCCCACCTTTCCTTTTCAAACTGAATCAATGTTTATTTTACATATATTGATTGATGTCTCATGTCTCCCTAAAATGTATAAAGCCAAGCTGTGCTGTGACCACCTTGTGCACATGTCATCAGGACCTCCTGAGGCCGTGTCATGGGTGCACATCCTCAAACTTGGCAAAATAAACTTTCTAAATTAACTGAGACATGTCTCAAATTTTCAGGATTCACATTTGGTAACCATGGATGGCTTCTGAGTGGAGATGTCCCTGACCTTTGACAAATTTCCTATTGGTGCTTGATGCCAACATGAGCTAACTTTATAGTTCAAACCAATAGGACAATTTGCTGAGGTCTAGGAGCACCCCTCCAGAAGGTCACCCAAAATTTGATGGAGAGCTAAAGTTTATTTTGCTGTACATTTCCTTTTTTTTTTTTTTTGAAGTTTTATTTGCTTTCAAAAAGGAAGGCAAGATTTTTTGTTTCCATGATGATGGAAGGCAGTAACTCTTTGATAGAGTTTGAGCTTGCTCCCAGTGGGGAAGATGAGTTCAAGTTTTTCCTGCTTCTAGCATGGTAGAAAACAGTCTTCAGCCTGAGACCCAACCCTAGGTAAGAAGCTGAATTGGGGTTTTGTCTTGGCTAAAGTTTAACAACCACCTGGTCTTAATTTCTCCTTACCATTAGAGCACTCAATTATATTGTTGGGGGTTTTCATTGTTGTTTTGTTCCAGGTTTTCTCCCATTGGATTTGACATCTCTACCTGCCTTGGTCCAATTTGAGTGAGAATTCCAAATTATGGGTAACAAGGTCTCTCTAATTTGGCTAAAATTCCTTGCAGCTGCAAAATTAAAACAAGAAAGAAAATAAAAAACCATGTGTTTGGTTTCTGTGTTTGCTTCCTGTCTTAAAAAAAAATTGTTCCTTTGATTACTTTTCTTCTGCCCTATACCTTCTTCCCCCTTTGCCATCTGCAGTACCAAAAAATCTAGAGAAGGCTTCTAATGACTTGAACCCCTTTAAAGAATTCAGAACAAAGGTGCTACTCACTGCCTTTTGAGGTGTTTTGTTTTCTTTGTGGAGTTTCAAGAGCCATGGGTAGATTCCTTTTAGGTCTAAAGCTCTGTTTTCCTGTATTGCATGACCTGACCTCTTTGGCTTTGGGGTTACCAGAGATGATTTTACACTATGAGAGGATTTGACCTTAGCATGTATAACGTTGGATGAGAGCTACAAAGTTACAGGTGGCTGAACACAGTTTACAGGAAGTAGTCTTGGCTGTTTTTCTTTTTTTTTTCTTTTCTCTCCTGGGAAGTTGTTGGTTAAGGATCCTAATTCTAGTTCAGAGATGCATTCTACAGGGTCTTCTCTATTGCTTTTTCTCCCAAAATTAATCTTAATTCAGTTTCTCTGTGCACATTTACATGAGGAACTGAACTGGTGTTTTCATAGGTTAATGAGAGACTGAGTTTTTCTCAGATCCAAAGAGAAAGGGGATGTGCTCCTCCCAGCAAAAAGATGCACCTGAATGGCTGGGGGACTTGTGGTAGTGTCTGGGGGGTTGATCCCCCATGCAGTGGCCCTGCAGAGAAATCCCCAACAAAAATTAATTTTAAAAATGGCTCATCCAGAAAATGTATATAAGGACTGATCACCTGGCGGCCCTCTCAGAGGTCATAGACCTCTAGAGAGAGAAACTGAGACATGTAAGAAGATGGAAACAACTCAGTGGTGACACACTGTGGAGTCTTGCCCACAAGCAGCACACATCGATCCACCACATAAAAAACCCTAGGCCACAGCTCAGTTCCTCCTTTTAATAATAAAAAAAAGTGGGACACAAATAATATAAGAATTAGGAGAAAACAAGGAGAATGACCCCCTTTCAAGCACTCTGTAGGTTTTATGGCACCTCTACTTGCCAGAATAAAATGGAAACAATATGGTCTTTGTGCACATTTACATTAAGGAAAAAGAGCCCTAAGGCCAACCTGCAAGCTATAGCATTCTTAGTTCCCTTTGTTCTCTATTTTCTTTTCTGCCATCTTGAAATTTGCTGTTTCTTTTCTTTTCTTTTTGTTTATTTATTTATTTATTTATTTATTTTTTGAGATAGAGTCTCACTCTGTTGCCCAGGCTGGATTGCAGTGGTGTGATCTTGGCTCACTGCAACCTCCATCTCCTGGGTTGAAGCAATTTTTCTGCCTCGGCCTCCCAACTAGCTGAGACTATAGCTGCACATCACCACACCCAGCTAATTTTTGTAATTTTAGTAGAGATGAGGTTTCACCATATTGGCCAGGCTGGTCTCGAACTCCTGACTTCGTGATCCACACGCCTCGGCCCCTCAAAGTGTTGGGATTACAGGCGTGAGCCATCATTTCCAGCCAAATCTGCTGTTACTTTTTGACTAAGATAAAAACCACTGTTTGGCTCTAACAGGTTTATTTGTTTGTTTGTTTTTGCAAGCTGGTGAACTTGTATTTATCTCGTGGCTAAAGTACTGAAGTAAAAACTATAGAATCTTTGTGTGTGTGTATGTGTGTATGTATATGTATATGTGTGTGTACATATATTTGAAGGCCTTTATATTAGACTCCTATAACTTCATGTTCTATTGGCAATTAAATTCATTTTAATTTCCCTCTAGCTCACCAGAGTTTTTCTTCATATCTTATGATGTAAATTTTGTTATCTGATTTTCACCTGAGTTGTTTCCTTTAATATGCACATTTAAGGCTATTTAGCTGATGACTGCCTAGGGTAAGATTTAAAGAAAAGGAAAAAAAATAAGGTCTTTATGAATTTATAAGATATACTTCTATTGACATGCCTAATACATCTATATATTTATGTGTTGTGTACACAACATTTCACTACTAAAAATATACAAAAGAGCTCTAATTAATTGGCTTACAAATAAATAAATAAGGCCAGGTGCAGTGGCTCACACCTGTAATTCCAGTACTTTGGGAGGCCGAGACGGGCAGATCACCTTAGGTCAGGAGTTCAAGACTAGCCTGGCCAACATGGTGAAACCCCATCTCTACTAAAAATACAAAAATTAGCCAGGCATGGTAGTGCACACCTGTAATCCCAGCTACATGGGAGGCTGAGGCAGAAGAATCACTTGAACCCAGGAGGTGCAAGTTGCAGTGAGCTGAGATCTTACCATGGCACTCCAGCCTGGGTGGCAGAGCGAGACTCTCTCTAAATAAATAAATAAAAGCACTTAAATCAGATACTGAAGAAAAAAGACTAGCCAAATGCTATTTCAGTTTCACATGACTCAAGTAAAATCTTTAGTAAATAAGCTGGCTCTTAAATTATTGGTAAAATAATATGAGAAATGTCTTAAGACTTTGCCAGCATACATTTTTGTTTGCATTTATTAAGCAATTTCATACTTATCCCTACCAAATACTATAAGGTGTCAAAATTTGGCATAGGGGTTGTAAAACTACAAACCCAGCCCAAAACTGAATGATCTTTGCTTGTTTCATCTTTAATAAATAAGACATTGATATTGGTTTAATAAAAATAGCTACATCTTGAATTTAGTAAGATTACCATAACTTTTAATCTTGTGGTTTTAGGTGGGCTAGTCCACGGTCTGTAAGGTTTATTATTATCTTTGTTTCAAAACTAAACTATAAGTTCTTTCCAAAGTTAGCTCAGTCTACACCCAGGAATGAACAAGAACAGCCCAAAGGTTAACAGCAAGATGGAGTCAGTTGGGTCAAATCTTTTTTACAGTCTCAGTTATAATTTTGCAATGGCAGTTCCATAACTTTAAGTGATGACTATCAGCCAGGTGTGGTGGCTCATGCCTGTAATCCCAGCACTTTGGGAGGCCAAAGTGGGCAGATCTTCTGAGGTCAGGAGTTCCAGACCAGCCTGGCTAACATAGCAAAACCCCATCTTTACTAAAAATACAAAATTAGCCAGGTGTGGTGGTGCATGCCTGTAATTCCAGCTACTCAGGAGACTGAGGTGGGAGAATCACTTAAAACTGGGAAGCAGAGGTTGCAGTGAGCTGTGATTGCCCCATTGCACTCCAGCCTGGCTGACAAGAGTGAAACTCTGTCTCAAAAAAAAAAAAAAAAAACCCCAGCAAACAGAAAACTGATGACTATCACAGCTTTCATAAATAATCTAGATAAACAATTAAACTAAAATAATTAGGTAAATGTAATAGGATAAATACTTGTAGACAAATTCATCATAATTTAGAATCTAAAGTTATATTAAATTAAATAATAGATATTTCATTATTTGGGTATTTTCCAATAAAAATATAGTTGTAGGAAAACATTTGTTCTAAAAAAAAAAGTGTCCTGTAAAAAAAAGATGAACAATTTTTGTCTAATTCAAAGCTTATTTAAAGGTCATGTATAAAACAAGGTAAAAGGAATGAGGACATAAAAGAGATGTAAAGAAAGTTATAAAAATAGAGAGTTTTTTTTAATAAGAAAGCTTAAAGAAAAATAATTTCATTTGAGAAAGAATCTCGTATGATAAATTTAGTCCTACATTAAAATGACTGGCTGTTGAAGAAGGAGGGATGTTCAGGATGAATCAGAAACTCCAAGCATGTCATGAATGGTCTGTGTAATAAAATTTTTTAAAAAACAAAACTTTTATATAATCAAGTTGTCACATTGTTATTAAGTTTTTGTTTGCTTAGGAAAAAAATGAAGATTGAAAAAAAATTTTATTAAGGTTATTACTTCCAAGTATCTTTCTGTATGTGTTTTTGAAGTACTTATGACATTGAGTTATAGGGCTTTGACTCCTGGGTCTAAAAGGGACAACAAGTCCTGCTAAATTTTAAACACTGACAGCAATTAAATCCCCATCTTCAGGCCTGGTAGAAGATGCCAATCAAAATAAACTGCATTCCTGAAACACAGGGCCAGAAATTAAAACTATTCAGCTCCTCAAGGCCCAGGGACTATTGCAGAAGAGATGGGCATATGAGATTGTAAGGGCTGATTTTGAGAGATAAAATAAGTTCTGTTTCTCTATAAATTAATCATTAATGTCAAAGGCACAAGCATATGGGCCCATGTCAGATTAACAAGGTTTTCTTGACTCATTAACCACCTCCTAAATATAGGTTATGAAAGGCTTATGGAAGTTGTATCTTGTGGTCAAGATTAAAATTTTATAGGCTGTTTATAAAATTTTGGAAAACAAATTTAATTGGCTTCATGCTGTTTTAATTAGGGCTTATTGTTTGGAAAATTAAGTCTCCTTTCAAAGAATGAAGGGCTTTGCTTTCTTTTTGAATTCCTAGAGTTATCACTTTGGTCAAATGAACGACTTATTTTACAATGGCCAGTAATATCAAGTGTTGTAAACCTTTGCTATTTGACAAACTTTCCAAAAGCAAATTATAAATTATGTCTTTTTCTGGTCTATTTAATCCTTTAAGATATCAGGTTCCCTAAAGTCCAAAAATGACATAATTTGGCTTATTGGGTATAAAAATTATACATGAAACATTGTCAAATAGGAAATGGTGTTTGGCTTTCTTCAGGCTGTATTTGTATAAATATACTATTGGTGTGTGTTCCAAAATCATAGGAAACTCCTATAATTTTGATATAAGTTAGTGTACATTATCAGTAATAATTATAATTGTTATGTTAAATTATTGCATGCCATAGGCTGGCTGTGGTGGCTCATGCCTATAATCCTAGCACTTTGGGAGGCAGAGGTGGGTGGTTTGCTTGAGCTCAGGAGTTCAAGACCAGCCTAGGTAACATGGTGAAACCTTGTTTTTACAAAAAATTAGCCAGTTGTGATGGTGCATGCCTGTAGTCCAAGCTACTAGCGGGGCTAAGGCAGGAGGATCACTTGAACCTGGGAAGTAGAGGCTGCAGTGAGCTAAGATGTTGCCACTGCACTCTACCCTGGGTGACATCGTGAGACCCTGTCTAAAAAAAGAAAAAAAATCAAACCCAGTTTAATTTAAAAAAATTATTATTTTGTGCCACAAAGGTAACAAATTTCCTTGCCAAATTATGTCTTTAACTATGGCTGCCCTAAAACATTTTGTCATCCATGGACAAGTGTTGTCTTGTTTGGTCCTCCTTAGAAGGTGGTTTTATAATCATCTATAATATAATAATTATAATATAATAATTATAATCACCTATTATATTATAATCACCTATAGAACTCTAACAGGTGTTCTTAAATGCAGGTTTCTGATAACTTTGGAGATTGTGACATTAGAATAGGGAAAAATCTTTCAGGACTCTCCTGGAGAACTGAAATGTTCATGAATATCAAGCAGAACAGAAGATAACTGCATGAACTGAATTAGTAGAAGACTAAAGTAATCTTTTTAACTTTTTGTTTAAACGTTGCTGATTCTTTATTTTATTTTTCAGGGTCAAGAAAACTTTTAAGCATTGACAGCTTTTTACAATAGAGTAAATTGTACTCCTATGAACAAAATTTGGAGCATATTTGTTTCTATGTGATTTCTCCAAAATTTGGAAACTATTTGTGAGTATTCTTTACTTATAACAATACAGTTATTTGCATAAGTGCAATAAGAACCTGTTTTTGTCTGGAATAGGACACAATTGGAGAAACTGGTTATTTTACCAAGGCTTTGACTGGAACAATGTGTTTTCCTTTAGGGACTCAAACTTGACTTATGGAGCCAATAAAAGCCCCTTGGAAAAACTGACCTCATACCTTTGTCTACACAACCCTCATACAGGATCCTGACCTGTGGTAGGTAAAGAATGTCAGTTTCTGATAGGCCCAGGAGCCCCAAGTTTATCTTGGAACCTCAAGAGGAGAGGATCACCCAACTAATGGGTATTTGATGGCACAAATCCATGGCTAGGCTCAGCTTTAAAAAAGTCTTATCTGAGATTCCTCCAGGAAACACAGTTCCATCAAAGCCAATTTAAAAGCCTATGTAAAAAATAATTATTCTTGCTGCACTGTATACAAATAATTCAGCCAAATATAATAAAATAAACCAGTCCTACTATGATTTGTCTTTGGCAAAAGTGGGAAACTAGAGGAAGAAAAATTGTTTCAAAACTATAGTACACCTGTTGTTAAATTCTAGTCTTGCCTAATGTTTTTTCAATTTTTATTGTTTTTCTACAGTTTGAATCAAATTCTGATTTTTCTTGCTACAAGTCTTTAAAATAATGTTTTTAATTTTTTTACTTAGGGAGTCAAGGTGAGTTTTATTTGCTGTCTTCTGTTCCTGGGTGGATTGCTAAACTGGTTGAGCCAGATTACTGGTCTGGGTGGTATTATCTGGTGCATCAAGTGTAGGGTCTTCAAAATATCTCAAGTACTGATCTTAGGTTTTACAACAGTGATGTTATTCCAAGGAGCACTTTGGGGAAGTTCAGACTCTTGCAGCTGGAGGCTGCTTGGCCCCAAAAGTAATTTCTAATCTTGTAGCTAATTTGCTAGTTCTACAAAAGCAGACTGGCCTCCAGGCAAGAAGGAGGTTTTTTCAGGAAAGGGCTATTATCAATTTGTTTCATAATCAAACTATAAACTAAATTCCTACCCTAGGTTAGTTTTGCCTATGCCCAGGAATGAAGAAAGGCAGCTTAAAAGTTAGATGCAAGATGGAGTCAGTTAGGTCTGATCTTTTTCACTGTCATAATTTCCTCAGTTATAATTTTTACAAAGGTGATTTCAAGCTTATGAGAAGATTTTCCATCAGAAAGTTTGAAGGCTGGAAGGCAGTGAGCTGATACACTCAAAGTGCTGAAAGAAAAAAAATCTGTCAATCTAGAATCCTATATGCAGCAAAACCATCCTTTAAAAGTGAGAGAAGCTTGTAATCCCAGCAATTTGGGAGGCCAAGGTGCATGGATTGCTTGTGCCCAGGAATTCAAGACCAGCCTATGCAACATGGCAAAACCCCACCTCTAAAAAAAAAAAAAAAAAGAAAAGAAAAGCCGAACATGGCAGTGGATGCCTGTAGTGCCAGCTACTCAGGAGGCTGAGGTGGGAGGATCACCTGAGCGCAGGAGGTGAAGGCTGCATGGACTGTGATACATTTTTTTACTGAGAGAAAATTTTTAAAATTCCAAAACAAACAAAGGGAGTTCATGGGCAATTATAAAAGTATTATTGTAACTTTGATTTGTAACTACACGTTTTGTTTACTATATAAATTAAAAAACAAGTTTTTAGATGAAATGTATAAAGATGAAATTTTGTGACATTAATAACTGAAATGCGTGAGGACAAAGCTATATAGGACCAGTTTTTGTGTCATTAGAGTTAAGCGCATATAAATTCAAATTAACTATTACAACTTGAGGATGTTAGAAGTAATCCCTACAGTAACCACAAGTAAATAGCTGAAAAGTATTACATTACATTAATTTAATGTAAATTAAAAGGGTATTAAAACATTTCCCAACAAAAAAAATCAAAACTTAATAGAAAACAAGACAGTAATGTACAAAATGAGGCACAAAAAAGTTATAAAGCATATAGAAAGCAGAGAGCAAAATGACAGAAGTAGTCCCTCCTTATCAGCAATGAAGCTAAATGTAAATAGATAAAATCTTTGAAGAAAAAGACAGAGAGGTTGGCAGAATTGATTTGAAACACCATGATCCTGTTAGAAACAAGAGCTTGGAGTCACAAGGAAAATGAGCACTCAAACAAAGGATTTCTCAGCAATGCAAATTTACTTCTGCAGAAGGGTGCCACTCACACTTCTGGCCACTGCGAGAGCACACTGAACAAAGCAGAGAAGGACTTTTTATCCCTAGTGCAGTCCCTATCCCTGTGTCCTTCCCCTATTGGCTAGGGTTGGACCACACAATCTAAGCTGACCCCAGTTGGCTAAGACTTAAACTTTTCCAATTAGGGTAAACATGTGATTTGCAAGGGAGGGAGGGGATAGGAGTGGTCCCTCTGCTACAGCACAAGGCATGTTCAGACATGTCTGAGCAAATCAGGGCACAAAAGAACAGGAGTGTTGCTCACAGGCTAGGCACAAGAAAGTACAAGGAGGTGAGACCTCTGAACCAAGGACAAGGACATTACACAATTTAACCCTTTGAAGAGGAATTCACCATCTCTGGCAATTTCCCCTTTTGCCTTTTGAAAGCTCTTCCTCTTAAAATTTTGTAACATGATTTGGCTTTGTTGTTTGATGTGTTTACCTAGGAACAAATGCTTATCTGAGTGTGGAGGAGGAGAGATAGGGGAGGTTTTTGTGAGAGCCATTTCTATAAGTCTTTGCATTAACCCATGGATACAGGGTATGATACAGCATTCTACAAGAATAAGCACACCTATTGCAATGGCAAAAGAAGTAAGGATTGAGGACATAAGTCCTTTCCATTTGCCAAACCATTTTTCCATTAAATTAGTGAAGTGATGGTTTATTCTTGAATTTTTAGCTAGTTAATTGGATAAAGCAGTAAGACCTTGTAATGCTTCTGTTATGGTTCCATCAGAAGCAGTACTATTGTGTCCAGAGTTGGTTCTTTCTGGTGGGTTCGTGGTCTCACTGACTTTAGGAATGAAGCCACGGACCTTCGCAGTGAGTGTTACAGCTCTTAAAGGTGCTGCAGACCCAAAGAGTGAGCAGCAGCAAGATTTATTGTGGAGAGTGAAAGAACAAAGCTTCCACAGCATGGAAGGGGACCTGAGCAGGTTGCCGCTGCTGGCTGGGGTGGCCAGCTTTTATTCCCTTATTTGTCCCCACCCATGTCCTGCTGATTGGTCCATTTTACAGAGCGCTGATTGGTGCATTTTACAAACCTCTAGCTAGCTACAGAGCACTGACTGGTGCGTTTTACAATCCTAGCTACAGAGTGCTGATTAGTGTATTTTACAATCCTCTTGTAAGACAGAAAAATTCTCCAAGTCCCCACTTGACCCAGAAGTCCAGCTGGCTTCACTTCTCAATCCCCCCTCTAAACAGGACACCCCAACTGCTGTTGCAAATTGGGTGATGACTGCTCTAGCTACTTCCTGCTGGATAGGAGTGAAGAAGGGGCCCTGCAGTGGTAGTGTCCTCCAGAGGAGAACTTTCTAGGCCAGCCAAAGGGTCAGTGGGTCAGTCCAGGGGTCCTTGATAGAAGTTGTTAGTTGAGCTCATTTGGGGTTCTATTTGTAAGACCATCTGTAGCTTGATGGCCTTGATCCTGGAGGAAACAAATTTGACAAGGAGGTTAAAAACGGGGCCCAAAGGCAAGTAATAGCAAGATGGCTGTCACGGGACCTAGAAAGGGGAGAAGCCATGTTGCCCAACTCCAGAGGTTGGTATAAGAGTTTGAAAGGTGTTGTCTGATTTCAGAAGTCTTTTCCTGTAAATGCTGGGCAGTGCCTCGTACTATCCCTGACTGGTTAGTGTAAAAGCAACACTCTTCCCCTAAGAAGGTGCAAAGTCCTCCTTTCTCAGCAGCAAGGAAGTCTAGGCCTCAGCGATTTTGGAGAGTCACTGCTGCCAAAGAGTCTATTTGGGATTGTAGAGTAAGGATAGATTTTGTCATTTCTTGTAAACTGTCTTGGGAAATCTTTTGAGAGTGTGTGGTAGTAGGACAGTGAAGTAGATAAACAGGCTATTCCAGTTCCTGTAGCAGTGACCATTCCTAACCCTATAAGTAGAGGTATTAGTTGTATGGCCCTGAGCTGACAGACTTGAGCTTTGAGGGGCACTGATAGGATCTAATTTCCTGGGGCAATGTTAATGTTGGTACTTAGGAAGAGTAAGGTGCAGGTGCCTGTCCAGTTGGTGGAGAGGCAGATATATGTTGAAGTTCCACATAAGAAGAATATGCCTTGGCTGGGTAGACAGAATTGGTTATGTATGTTAAAAAGGTGTGTGAATTTGTTGTTTTCATTTTCCCATACTCCTAGTGTACTTGCCAAGGTAGCTCCAGTGAGTGGCTGGAAAGGGATGTTGGGAGCAAACTGAGTGGCTCCCTGTGTTCTATTTTCCCATTGGAGAAAAAACCATTTTGTATCTACTAGGAACCATTCAAGAGAGTGATTGAAAGAGGGGATGAGAAGGCATTCACTAGTGGTTGGGGCACTGCTGCAGGGGGTCCAGGGGTGAATGGTCATGCAGGGAGTATGTTTGCCATTACAAAACCTGGACTGTTTGTTAAGCAGGGAGGCAGTGGTGATTTTTGGAGGCCCTGAGAAGGGGACAAGCCATTTGAATGGAGCTGTTTGGGTGATTCAGAAGTTACTATGATCAGTTGGGGCTTGAAGTTGTAGGGTGTAATTACACTGATGGGATAGTAAGTGCCCCAGGGGCAGGCCTGATAACAGGTTGCTTGGATGCATAAAGGGGCTTGGAAAGTTACGATGGTATTCGTAGTTACAGGGCCATGTATGGGCTTTTCATTGCTTGTGTAATAGGTGAGGTTGGAAATGTAAGAATGTAAAAGTTGGATTGCACATCTTGTTAGGGTATTTTTGGTCCTATCAGAGATGGGGAAGAAGCCCAAATCTAGGAACTGTTGCATGAATTAGGACTTTAACCACCTCCTGAGCCTTCTCTGTCTTGCAGGGGGAAGGCTTCTATCCAATTTGTAAAGGTATCAACACAGACCAACAAGTACTGAAATCCCTTTGACTTAGGCATATGGGTGAAGTCTAACTGCCAGTCCTCTCCAGGATTGTGACCTATTCTTTGTTTCCCCAGAGGGGTCTTATGATGGACCAAGGGATTATTCCTTTGGAACACCTCACAGGCTTTGACTACTTGTTGGATGGTCTGGAGGAGATTTGGCCTTGTAAATAGGGATTTGGCCATTTGATGAGTGTTCTTAATACCCATATGAAAAGTTTGGTGGAGGGTTTTAAGTATTTTCCACTGACTGGCTTTGGATATGAGTACTTTTCCCTCTTCTGTCATTAACCACCCAGGGGAGAAAACTATGCCCCTGTGAAAGTCCCCATTCTGTTTCAGTCGGGGAATACTGGGGCTTAATCTCTTGGAGAGGGTTTTTCCATACCAAGGGTCCTTCCGTAGGTATTTCTAATGGGAGGTTCCACCTGGCAGCAATTTTGGCCTCAGCATCTGTCCAACGGTTTCCTTCTGCCTTTTCTCCTTCACCTTTTTGATGGCTTTGGCAGTGTAAGACAGCCACCTCCTTGGGTTTTTGCACTACATTCAATAACTCCATTATTTCCTTGTGGTATTTAATGGGGGTTCCCCCAGAAGTTAGGAACCCCTTTCTTTCCATTTTACAGCATGGGCATGTAGGATTAGTTGTTATCTGTGTACACATTTATTCTTTTTCTCTTTCCCAGTTCTAAGGCTCGGGTAAGTGCCACTAGTTCTGCTAACTGGGTGCTGGTCCCTGGAGAAAGAGGCTTACTTTCAAGTACTGTTACATCACTAACTATGGCATAATCTGCCCTTCATATCCCATTCTCCACAAATGAACTTCCATTGGTATATAGGTTAAGGTCAGGATTAGCTAAGGGACTTCTAAGAGATCCTCTTGGGCAGTCTAGGTCTGGACTATAATTTGTTGGCAGTCATGCTCAATTGGTTCTCCATCCTCTGAGAGAGCAGTGGCAGGGTTAAGGGCCACACACATGCATATTTGAAGCACCAGTCCCTCAAGGAGTAGCACCTGGCATCTAAGCAGGCAGTTGTCTGATAGCCATAAACTTCCTTTGGCACCTAGTATGCCATTTACATCATGAGTAGTCCAGACAGTGAGATCCTTTCCTTGTATTCCTGTGATACTAAGATGGCCACTGCCACAACTACACATAAACAGTGAGGCCAGCCTTTTGCTACTATATCAATTTCCTTACTTAGGTATGCCACTGGTTGTGGGGTTGTCCCATGAGTCTGAGTATTCCCAAGAACTATTCCTGCTCTCTCTGTGATGTGTAAAGAGAAGTTTTGTCCTGTGGGAAGGCTTAAGACTGAAGCTTGTACTAGGGCCTGTTTTAAGGTTTTGAAGGCTGTTTCTGCTTCTAGTTCCCATTCTACTAGATGAGTATTTGCCCTCTGGGTCTCCTTGATTAGAGTTTGGAGGGGTCTGGCTATCTCGCTGTATCTGGGGATCCATAGTTGGAAAAAGCCAGTGATTCCAAGGAACCCCCGCAACAGTTTTAATGTCTTAGGGTGAGGATAAGCCAGTATAGGCTGTATTCATTCCTTGCTGAGGGCCCTGGTTCCTCTGGCTAAGATTAGGCCTAGATATTTAACTTGTTGTAGGCAGAGCTGGGCCTTTGATTTAGATGCCTTGTAACCTTGGTTAGCTAGAAAGTTCAAGAGATCTAGAGTAGTCTGCTGGCATGAGTCTTCTGAACTTGTAGCCAAAATTAAATCATCCACATACTGAAGGACCAGAGTGCCTGGACTTGAGAAGTGGCCTAGATCTTGGGCCAGTGCTTGACCAAACAGATGAGGGCTATCCCTAAACCCTTGGGGCAAGACCGTCCATGTAAGTTGGGACGTGTGGTCTGTGGAATCCTTGAAGGCAAAGAGAAACTGGGAGTCAGAGTGCAGAGGAATATAGAAGGAGGCATCCTTGAGGTCCAGAACTGTGAACACTTCTGCCTCCTCTGGTATTTGAGAGAGCAGGGTATAGGGATTGGGTACAACTGGATATAGAGGAATTACTGCCTCATTGATGAGTCTAAGATCTTGCACTAGTCTCCACAGACCATTCGGTTTTTGTACTCCTAGAATTGTGGTGTTGCAGGGACTGCTGCATTTTCTTACTAAGACTTGAGTTTTTAAATGTCTAACAATATCCTGTAATCGTTTATGAGCTTCAGGACTTAAGGGGTATTGCCTTTGATAAGGAAAAGTGGTGGGGTCTTTTAGCCTGATTTGGACTGGGCAGGCATGTTTAGCCATTCCAAATTGCCCTTCCAATACCCAGACTTCAGGGTTGATTCCCTCCTCAAGTAGGGGACAACAAATGGGTAACTTGTTCCCCATATTCATATAGATGATAGCTCCAGCTTTGGCTAATATGTCCCTCCCTAATAAGGGTGTGGGACTTTCAGGCATAACAAGAAAGGCATGTGAAAAGGCAAAGTCTCCCAATTACAACTGAGGAGGTGGGAGAAGTAACAGGTTATAGGCTGTCCCAGGATTCCTCGGATGGTAATGGATCTTGAGGACAGCCTTCTGGGGCAGGAGATTGACACTGAGAAGGCCATGCCACTGTCCAGGAGGAAGTCAATTTCCTAGCCCTCAATGGTTAAACTTACCTGGGGCTCAGTGAGGGTGATGACATGAGCTGGTGCTTCCCCTGGGCACCCTCAGTCCTGTTGTTGGATCATCTGGTTGGGGGCTTCTGGCCCAGAGAACCTTTGTCCTCTGGGGCAGTGTGCCTTCCAGTGACTGCCTCAGCATAATGAACATGGGCGATGGGGCAGCTTGTTTCTTGTTGGACAATTTTTTTAAGGTGCCCTTGCAAACCACACTGGTAACAAACCCTACTGGGTGATTGGCCTGCTCCATTTTCTGTCCTCTCTGAACCACCAAGGTTTGTTTGTCTGAGGGCCATGACTAAGGCCACAGCCTTTCTCTGATCTCGTTTTTCCTTTTTGGCCTGTTCCTCTTGGTCTCTATTATAGAACACCAAGATTGCCAGGCTTAATAATGCCTCCAGATTTTGTTCAGGGCCCAGGGCTCACTTTTGGAGCTTTCTCCTGATATCTGCAGCTGATTGGGTAATAAATTTATCTTTTAGAATCAACTGACCCTCAAGCAAGTCGGATGACAGGGGAGTATGTTTTCTTAAGGCCTCCTATAGCCACTCGAGAAAGGCAGGATTTTCTTCCTTTCCCTGAGTTATGGTAGACATCATTGAATAATTCATGGGCTTTTTCCTAATTCTCCTTAGTCCTTCTAGAACACAGGTCAACAGATGTTTGCAACTCCAGTCCCCATGATCTGAGTTCAGGTCCCAGTGGGGATCCATACTGGGGATGGCTTGCTGACTGGTAGGGAATTTGTCCCTTGCTTCAGCTGTCATTCTATCATTTACTTGACTAAGATACCATGTATCTCCAAACTCTTGGGCTGCAGCTAAAGCCACATTCTTTTCATTAAAGGCCAGGGTTTGATCTAACAATAGCATGACACCTCTCCAAGTGAGGTTGAAGGTTTGCCCTAGACCCTGTAGGACATCTCTGTATCTATTGGGATCATCTGAAAACTTCCCCAGGTCTACTTTGATCTGCTTTAAATCAGAGAGGGAGAAGGGAACATGTACCCAAGTTGGGCCAAATTCCCCTCCCTCTACAGCTTGAAAGGCTTGAAAGGGACATAACCAATAGCCCAGGGGTTTTTGTGCTCCTTTGGAGATTTCTTTGCTTGTTTCCTTCTGGGTGGGGGAGATTAGAGGAGGCTTATCACTAATAGGAAGGGGAGCTATAGGGAGGCTAGGATATGGAGGTAAGCTGAGAGGTCCTCTTGTGAGATGTAAATTGCAAGCTTTGCATAGTTGTGGATTCTCCTTCAGTGAAAAGAAAGCTTGGACATAAGGTATTTCACTCCATTTGCCTTCCCTCTTACAGAAAATGTCAAGCTGCAAGATAGTATTGTAATTTATACTTCCCTTGGGTGGCCATTTTTCCCCACCAGAGAGAGAATATTGGGGCCAGGCCATAGTGCAGAAAAAAAAAAAAGCTGCTTCTTTTTCAGGACTTGTGGGTCAAATTGGTCCCAATGGCTTAGGATGCATTTCAAGAGTGAGCCTGTTGATGCCTGAGTGTTTCCCATCTGAAAGAAAAAACCACCCATGGTTTTGGCTTGTTTGTTTATCTCCCCCACCCAAGAACCCACAACAGTCTCTGGACCCTGCTGATCAGAATAGTTGCACTCACCGACGCAGCAGCAGATCCCCCTCTTGCCCAAGAACCAGTAACGGTCCCTGGACCTTGCTGATCGGAATAGTTGCACTCACTGAAGCAGCAGCAGAAACACTAGTTTTCCTCCTGGACCACAAGGAGGACCAAGGAAGGTCAGATTTAATAGCTCCTACTGACACATTCTCGAAAACCTGCACTCTTGCCTTTCCTCTTAGACTACAAAGAGGACCAAGGAAGTTCGGATTTAGTGGCCCTTACTGATACATTCTTGAAAACCTGTTAGAGTCCTAAGCATTTTCTCCTGTTAGTATTGGGACCTAATCCCTGTCCTGTAAAGATGATATGCCCCAAAAATGGAGTGGAAGGCCATACATTGAGAGAGGGAAGGGATCTCCAGGGTTGGAAGAGTGATGCTTTTTGCCCTCACTTCTCATCATATGAATAGGAAGGATATCATTTCTGAGGCTCCCCATATCCTAGCTTCGGTAATAGCCTTTTTTAGGCCTGCTAGACTGAGGAGGGATCCTAAAATTCCAGATAGTCTTCCCCACTAGGCGGGGCTTTGGGGAAAAATTATGTCTTTCTGACTGGTGAGCCTGGGTGCCTAAAGAAAGGAACAGAGTCCTGAAATTTATACTAAAAATCATTCTTATAGGAGAAACTAGAAAAGCACCAGAGACAGGGAGTGGTTTTTAGAAGCAGGACTAGCTTTGGAGAAGAGAGGCAGGAGGAAGTTCATCTGACAGGCATTAGGACCCAGGAGTCAAGGGTCAGGATAGATAGGATAGATGGGCAAGTCTCGCTTGGGCGACGTAACTTTGAGACTTCTGCTTATGGCTGCAGGGTCAACCAACTTTTTGTCAGGACCCTGGAGCTGAATGGCTTTCCTCTCTGTCACCCTTGGCTCAGCCCAGTACAGGAAAAGTGGAAGCTGGTTCCAGGTAAACCAACGTTCCCAACTCCAAAGAGTTGGGGGTTGTTAGACAACACCCGTATCTTTAGTCTGGTGGCTGCACTAGTCGCTTTTAACTGACTGACAGGTTCCCAGTGTTTAGCCCCCAAATTCTAAGAAAAAATAGGCAGAATAGCAAGTGAAAGGTGTCCAGTGGTACTCACCACTTGGTGATAGTTCCATGTGGGTTGCCAAGATGTGTCTGGAGTTGATTCCTTCCAGTGGGTTTGTGGTCTCACCAACTTCAAGAATCAAGCTGCGGACCTTTAAGGAGAGTGTTACAGCTCTTAAAGGTGGTGTAGACCCAGATTTATTGTGGATAGTGAAAGAACAAAGCTTCCACAGTGTGGAAGGGGAACCAAGTAGCTTGCTGCTGCTGGCCGGGGTTGCCAGCTTTTATTCCCTTATTTGTCCCCACCCATGTCCTGCTGATTGGTCCATTTTACAGAGTGCTGATTTGTCCATTTTGCAGAGCACCAATTGGTGCATTTTACAAACCTCTAGCTAGCTACAGAGCACTGACTGGTGCATTTTTACAGAGCACTGATGGGTGCATTTTACAAATCTCTAGCTAACTACAGAGCACTGATTGGTGCATTTTACAATCCTAGCTACAGAGTGCTGATTGGTGCATTTCCTCTTGTAAGACAGAAAAGTTCTCCAAGTCCCCACTTGACTCAGAAGTCCAGCTGGCTTCACCTCTTATTATTAGCTATGAAAGTACAACATTGAGTTCTAATTATGAGATAGACTCTACTTTTCTCTGCTAGTACCATGTCTAATACTATTCTATTTTCCTAAGTCATTTGGCTGATGGGTCCTAATTGTTTAGCTATCCCTTTAATAGCATCTCTAGTATAGTTAATGAATCATTGCTGCTTGTAATAGATGCAATTTATCCAATCTACATTTTTATTTACAGTTAACCACCAGAACAGTACAGACTCAAACTCTCAACTATCTGATTCGGGGCCTTAAATTCATCTGGCACCCCTCTCGGGACTCCAATGGCATCTATATAAACATGAGGGTCAAAAGACCCAGGAGGGGCCTCTCTTGTTTTATGATGCTTTGTCTTTATCCTTTTTGGTTGATGAAATGCCAGGGTGAAAGGGATGGTCAATTGGATTAGAGTGCAAGTGTCTCTCCAGTTACTTGGAGAGTGTCCACTAATGGTCTGCCACAATACCACCATATATCCATTCGGGGATGGGTCAGGGCAGACTGATTTGGTTAGCTCTCAGAATGGCCTAAGCTCACTGCATCCCTTTAGGTCTCCAAGAAATGCTAAGTTTTCCCCTTGTTGTGAGAGACATGAGATAAAATTGGCATCAGGTGATGGAAGCTGGATGGCCCTGGGGGAATGACCTGCAGAGTGCTGGACTTTGGGGAATAGCAGAGAGAGAGCTCGGCATAATTCATTACCCCAGGCTGTGGGGTGTTGGAAGAGAGCTACCATACAGTTCATGCTTGGTTGGCTGGAGAACCATCCGAGTGGAAAGGGGACAATCTGGACCTCTGGCCTGCCATGCCCACAAGTGTAACAATTGCTTTTGTTTAGAGTGTGGATGGAATATTTAATCCATTCCAGCCAGGCATTTGCATTTTTGTACCCCATCTCTAGAGCTATAGTTTGCTTTAAATCTTTTACCTCCGCAACTGTTACCTTAGTTGGGTCATTCTGGAGACTGGAGGAGAACACTGAGCCTGATATGTTTGCAGAGAGCGTTGGTTCCCATACATTCCTGGACTCTGGGTCTGGATTTTTTATTGTTCTTAGCCGATGGTCTAGCCAACCTCAGAGAGAAGATTCCTATGGGGTCCCATTCTGTAACATCTGCTCCCAACTCATACTGTTTGAATATAGTCATTGGCCATTGGGCCATTGTTTGGGGAATATCTATAATTAGCAACAAGGGGTTACACTGCAATGACTTACAATTTGGTGGGGTGGGACCACAAACCAAGTTGGACTTCCTGTTTCAGTTTTTGCAACTTGTTTGAAGAAGGGGGCCTGGCTGTCCACCCTCCACATTTGGTGGTCCACCAACATCCGTCCAGCTACCACAGGGACTTTTTAAGACTCCATACTTATACTTGGTTGAGTCACTATGGTATGGACATAGATACTTATCTACATTTGATAGCTGCCTTTGAGCTCGTTCATCTTCACATGGGATGACTGAACAAGCATTGAACTGGAGGGTTAAGAGATGATTAGTTTGAGTCACATTGATGAGATGACATTCTGTTGGAAAGAAAAGGGAAAATAAAGTGATTAGTAAGCCCTTTTGAGTTAATTTGGTGGTGGTGGGCCCTAGGGTGATGGCCCATTTTTCTCTGGCTGTGGAAGTCACTCCCTTCACTTGCATGTGGTGTGTTCATCCCCTTTTGGCTGTGCAGACAGCAGTTTCTGTAGTTAGAAGCACTAGATAGAGTCCTTCCCAAGCTGGTTCAAGCTTTCCTTCTTTCCAGCTTTTGATAAGAACATGATTCCCAGGCTGGTGCTGATGTGCTGGGAACTCCAAGGATGGCATCTGTGCTAAAAGGCCTTTAGTTGTGAGGGAAGAGAAAGTGGAAGACAGACAAAGTATATAGCTCTTGAGAAATTGATCTTTAGTTTCAAATGTAGGAGTATCAGCAGTGGAGTGTAAATAGGCAACCCATATGGCATTTCATAAGGAGATAAGCCAATATCTTTCCAAGGGGCAGTTCGGACCCTCAATAAGGCAACTGGAAGGCATTTGGTCCATGGTAGACAAGTCTTTAAAACTAATTTGGACAGGTGGATTTTTAGGGTTCGGTTCATTATTTTTACCCTTCCTGATGAAGGTGGGTGCCAGGGGGTATGGTATTCCCGTCTAATTTCTAACACTTGGGCTAGCTTTTTAATGACATGTGCAGTGAAATAGGTCCCATTATCTGAGTCAATATTTTCTATTGGCCCAAACCTAGGTATATTTTCAATTAATACCTTAACTACATTATTGGAGGCTGCACTTGAAAAGGTAATAGCTTCTACCCAGTGAGTAAGGTGATTAACTATTACTAGTAGATACTTTAGGCGACCTACTGGGGGCATTTCAGTGTAATTTATTTGGATGCTTTGGAATGGCCTTAATCCTGGGTTTCTTTCTCTGAGAGGTGGTTTTCTTAGGGTTTGCTTACTAATTTTTTCACACATTAAACAACTATTTGTAACTTATTTTGCTAGAGTATAAATTCCTATACATCCATAGACTCTTAAGAACTGCATCACACATAGCTTGAGGTCCCTAATGGGTTCCTTGATGCAGCTGAAATAAAACCTCACTCATGAGAAGTTTGGATAGCATTTCTCTTTGATGTGGCAACACCCCTTTCCCCTTGTCAGTTTTCCTTGGCTCCTATTCTTATTAACTTTTCCTTTTCAGCAGGGGAGAAGATGGGAATGGTGGTTGGGGGAGAAAGGCAAAGGGTGAGGTAAAAAACGGGTGTTTCAGAGGAAATGGCAGCTTGTTTGGCTATTTGGTCTGTAAAGTTATTTCCTTGGCTTTCAAAAGAAAGATTTTGTTTTCTTTTTACTACCTCCCTGCGAGTTTTTAATTTGACCTTGATTGGAGGAACTTGTAATTTTCTCCAATTTCCTTCTTTTGACCATGTGTCAGGATGGATATACTCTTTATTTGTGGTGGTGAGTAAGTTTAGGGAAGTGAGACATTTTCCCTAATTAATATAGAGGCCTAAGCCAAATTTTAGCATTAAATCTCTCCCTAATAGGTTTGTTCCTGCCTCTGGAATTAACACAAATTTAATATTAGCTGATCTGCTTTTATATACGACTTTTGTTTCTTTCTCCCATTCGGGACATTCTCTTTTGAAGTGACCTATTCTTTCACATTTGAAACATTTGTTTTGTCTTCTTTCTCTCCCTCTGCCTCTCTTTCTCTCCCTCTCTCTCTGGCTCTCTGTCTTTCTTTCTCTGCCTCTCCATCTCTCTTTGCCTCTCTGTCTCTCCCTCCCTCTCTCTCTCTGCCGCTCCATCTCTCTCTCTCCCTGACTCCCTTTGTTCCCTTTGTCAGTTTTCTGTCTCCTCTCCCTGCCCTCTTGTTTCTTCTATAGGCCAATCTTTTCAGTTTTCTATTTTCTGTAATTTCTTTGTGATATCTGGCCAACTATTAGTAACAAAATGGAGCTTTAACATCCCCTGCCCAAGGGGATCCTTTATGTTTAATCCATACTGCATGTTTTCTTATCTGTTCCTTGAGTCTGTTTAAAACTCCATGGGCCCCTCATCGTTTCCCTGCTGTATATTAAATGCTTGGGAAGTATTTTGGGTTTGAGGCACTGATTCCCAAATCCTTTTAACTATCATTTCCCTAAGGTCTTTCATGTTTTCTCAGTGGGCTGCATTGTTATTATCCCATGGGGGGTCTTGGGCCAGAAATTTTTGTTTTGCTGCAGGGATATTTTGAATGGGAGGATGTTTGCACTCCCAGACTACCATAGCAGCCCTGTGGTTTATAGTTCTTTCCTCTCCCGAAAAGAGAATACTTAAAATGGACATTAGCTCAACCCAAGTGTATACGTGTGGTCCTAAAAATTGGTCAATTTGATCCGTGACCCAAAAAGGATCACCTAATAGTGGTTTAAGTTCCTTTCTTAAGTTTCTGACCTCTGAACTAGTTAAGGGGGCATTTACCAAGCCAATTCCCCCTCTTCCTAGAGGCACTTTCCTTAAGGGATAAAGAGTTGGGGCAGACTCTTTTGAGGAGGAGAGGAAAGGGAAATTTTGAATATCCTTTTTACATTTTTCTCTCTCACGTTGAAGCCTTCTTGGGGGTGGGCATTCAGGCTGGGGATGGCCCCAAAAGTCAGGATTATAAGGGGGGGGCACCCAACATGAATAAGGGAAGGGTCTGGGGTGGCTTCTTGAGGAAAGTTAGGGGTATCTGGAGGAGGCAGATGGTCTAAGGGATCCCATATGGATTGATTAGGGGTGAGGGCCTTAGTTTCTATAGGGGAAGTAATTTCTGGCTTATCCCTACTAGCTTTAAGTGGGTAGAGGGGAAGAGGCTCCTGCTGCCAGCACAGGGCATAGTTTGTTTCCTCCTGGAAGACAGGATTTTGTCATTTACAAACTCTATTAAAGCTGACAAATCCAATCCTTATTTGACCCAAACGTTGGCCAGAAATTTGATGGTTTGAGAATATGTTTTTTGGTCCAAATAAAACAACAATATTTTATCATTTGTTGCTTTTTCTTGTGTTTAGTCCTTTCATTATTTTCCCAATATTTTAGCATAATCCCTAGAGGGTTTTCAGAGGGAATGTTATTGCTGCCAGCCTTTTCCTTTTTATTCCCTACCTTACTTGAGGTATTTCCCATCTTTTCCCTTTTTGGGGAGGTTCAATTTCCCCTACTGGAAATTGCTTATCTTCCTGACTACTGGAGGTTTGTGTGAGGCTCAACCTCCCCTACTGGAGATTTCTTGCCTTTCCTTTCCTAGAGGCTCAACCTCCCCTACTGGAGGTTTCTTGCACTCTTCTCCTCTCACTTTGTCCTTCTCTGGCTGCTTCCCTCAGGGGAACATTGGGTCCCTTTTGCATTGGTGGATTGGTATAAACCCCCAACCCAGACTCCTTTACAGGAGGGCCACTCTACGCTGTATGAGGTGACCATGGAACCACAGATCCAGACTCAACACTTGCTTTGCACTCAATTATGGGTCTTGTTCACACACTTTCAACCTCCAAGATATCCCGACCACCAAGGAAGTACTTTGTCGCTCTTGCGAGGTTTCTTACCTTGGTCTGTACACAGAGTTACCTGGTCACTGTGGTATGTGAGGATCCTTTCCCCCACATTGTTGGTCTGTTTCTTTCTGCATTGCTGAGAGTCTGGGTTTATTCATCACACCAGGTGGGTCCTGATTCCTCACCCTGAGGCCACTGCTATGAGGCAGTGGGATGCATCTCCTCATGAGAGGTGATTGGAGACCCTTCCCTGGAGGAGAATGGGAATCCCAGACAAGCCCCCATTTTGTTAGAAACAAGAGCTTGGAGTTGCAAAGAAAATGAGCACTCAAAGGATTTCTCAGCAAGGCAAATTTACTTCTGCAGAAGGGTGCCACTCACACTTCTGGCCACTGTGAGAGCACACCAAACAAAGAAGGGAAGGAGTTTTTATCCCTAACGCAGTCCCTATCCCTGCATCCTTCCCCTATTGGCTAGGGTTGGACCACACAATCTAAGCTGACCCCGGTTGGCTAAGACTTAAACTTTTCCAATTAGGGTAAATGTGTGATTTGCAAGGGAGGGAGGGGGTAGGAGTGGTCCCTCTGCTACAGCACAAGGCATGTTCGGACATGTCTGGGCAAGTCAGGGCACAACAAGAGTGGGAGGGCTGCTTGCAGGCTAGAAGCAAGAAAGTACAAGGAGGTGAGGCCTCCAAACCAAGGACAAGGACATTACACAATTAAACCTTTTGAAGTGGAATTCACCATCTCTGGAAATTCAACTATATGCTGCCTGTTAGAGACTCACTTTAGATCCAAAGCCTTGAATAGGTTGAAAACAAAAGGAAGGTCAGGTGTGGTGGCTCATGTCTATAATTCCAACACTTTGGGAGGCCAAGGCAGGAGAATTGCTTGCATCCAAGAGTTCAAGACCAGCCTGAGTAACACAGTGAGACCTCATCTCTACAAAAAGTCAAAAATTAGCCAGGCAAGGTGGTGCATACCTGTGTTCCCAGCTACTCAGGAGGCTGAGGCAAAAGGATCACTTGAGCCTAGGAAATCAAGTCTGCAGTGAGCTGTTATCACGCCACTGCACTCAGCCTGGATGACAGAGTGAGATTCTGTCCCCCCTCAAAAAAAAAAAAACCTACCAACAAAGCAAAGCCCTCAACCTGATGCCTTCACTGGTGAATTTCACCAAACCTTTAAAGAGCTAACACCATTCTGCTCAAACTTTCCCCAAAAAATTGAAGAAAAAGGAATACTTCTTAACTTATTCCATGAGGCCAACATTGGACTGATTCCAAAGACAGACAAAGACATGACACTGTAAGAAAAAAACAACTACTGACCAATATTCCTTATAAACATCGACAGAAAAATCCTCAACCAAATACTAGCAAATCAAATTTAACAGCATGTTAAACAAATTATACAACATGGCAAAATGGGATTCATTCCTCCATGAATCCCAAAAATTTGAGACAGGTCTCAGTTAATTTAGAAAGTTAATTTGGGCTTGGAATAGTGGCACACACCTGTAATCCCAGCACTTTGGGAGGCCGAGGCAGGTGGATCACGAGGTCAGGAGATCGAGATTATCCTGGCTAACACAGTGAAACCCCGTCTCTACTAAAAAATACAAAAAATTAGCTAGCAGTGGTGGCGGTGCCTGTAGTTCCAGCTACTCAGGAGGCTGAGGCAGGAGAATGGTGTGAACCCGGGAGGCAGAGCTTGCAGTGAACTGAGATCACGCCACTGCACTCCAGCCTGGGTGACAGAGTGAGACTCCGCCTCAAAAAATAAATAAATAAAAAAGAAAGCTAATTTGATGTTATATGTAGAAAACCCTAAAGATTGAGGGTGAGCACCTGTGACACAGCTGCAGGAAGCCCTGATGACATGTGCCCAAGGTGGTCAGAGCACAGCTTGGACATTTTAGGGAGACATGAGACATCAATCAACATATATAAGATGGATGTTGGTTCAGTCTGGAAAGATGGGACAACTCAAAGAGGGGAGGGGGCTTCCAGGTTATAGGTAGATAAGAGAATGGTTGCATTCTTTTGAGTTTCTGTTTACCCTCTCCAAAGGAGGCAATCAGATATGCATTTATCTCAGTGAGCAGAGGGGTGACTTTGAATAGAATGGGAGGCAGGTTTGCCCTAAGCAGTTCCCAGCTTGACTTTTCCCTTTAGCTTAGTTATTTTGGGGGCCCAAGATATTTTCCTTTCACACTGGAATGCAAGGAAATTTCAACATATGAAAATAAGGCAATGTAATAAACCACATTAACAGACCGAAGTGGGGAAAACACACAGTCATTTCAATTGATGCAGAAAAGGCATTTGACAAAATTCAACACCCCATCATGATAAATGCATTCAACAACTAGGAATAGAAGGAAACTACTGCAACACTATGTAAGAGATATAACAAAAACCCACAATAAAAATCATAGTCAATGGTAAAAGACTGAAAGCTCTTCCTCTAAAATCAGGAGGAAGACAAGGTTGTTTGTTTTTGCTGCTTCTATTAAAATAGTTCTAGCCAGTCAAATTAGGCAAGAAAAAAAATAAATAAAAGGCATCCATGTTGAGATGGAAGTAGTAAAATTATCTCTGTTTACAGATGTTATGATCTTATATGTAGAAAACCCTAAAGATTGACCCCCCCAAAAATGTTTGAACTAAATAAATGAATTCAGCAAAGTAGAATACAAAGTCAATGAATGAAAATTAGTTGCATTTCTATACATTAACAGTGAAAAATATGAACAAGAAATTAAGAAAATAATTTTAATTACAATAGTATCTAAGAAAAAACTTAGGAATTAATGGATCCAAGGAAACAAAAGACATGAGCAATGAAAACCACAAAACATTGCTAAACAAAATTAAAGAGAAAATTTTTTTCTTGAGACAGGGTCTCACTCCATCACTCAGGCTGGAGTGTAGTGGCACGATCATGTATCACTGCAACCTCAACTTTCTGGGCTCAGATGATTCTCCCACCTCAGCCTCCTGAGTAGTTAGGACTACATGTGCACAACCATGCCTGCTAATTTTTTTTGTGTGTGTATATATATATATACATATTTGTAGGTTTTGTCATGTTGCCCAGCCTGATTTTGAACTCCTGGGCTCAAGCAATCTGTCCTTCTCAACCTCCCAAAGTGCTGGGATTACAGGCATGAACCACCCCACCCAACAAAGAAGACATTTTAAAAATGTAGACGTTCCACGTTCATGGATTAGAAGACTTAATATTGTGAAGATATCAATACTACTTAAAGTAGCCTACACATTCAGTGCAATCCCTATCAAAATCCCAATGTTTCTTGCAGATTTTTTTAAATTATACCAAAATGTATATGGACTCTCAAGGGACCCCAAAGAGCCAAAACAATCTTTAAAAAGAACAAATGTGGAAGACTCAGACTTTCTGATTTCAAAACTTACTCTAAAGCAATATGAACAGACACTTCTCAAAAAAGACATTTATGTGGTCAAAAAACACATGAAAAAAAGCTCATCATGACTGGTCATTAGAGAAATGCAAATCAAAACCACAGTGAGATACCATCTCACACCAGTTAGAATAGCAATTCTTAGAAAGTCAGGAAACAACAGATGCTGGAGGGGATGTGGAGAAATAGGAACACTTTTACACTGTTGGTGGGAGTGTAAATTAGTTCAACCATTGTGGAAGACAGTGTGGTGATTCCTCAAGGATCTAGAACCAGGAATAACATTTGACCCAGCAATCCCATTACTGGGTATATACCCAAAGGATTATAAATCATTCTACTATAAAGACACATGCACATGTATGTTTACTGCAGTACTATTCACAATAGCAAAGACTTGGAACCAACCCAAATGCCCATCAATGATAGACTAGATAAAGAAAATGTGGCACATATACACCATGGAATACTATACAACCATAAAAAAGAATGCGTTCATGTCCTTTGCAGGGACATGGATGAAGCTGGAAGCCATCATTCTCAGCAAACTAACACAGGAACAGAAAACCAAATACTGCATGTTCTCACTCATAAGTGGGAGTTGAACAATGAGAACACATGGACACAGGGAGGGGAACATCACACACCAGGGCCTGTCAGGGGTAGGGGGGAAGGGGAGGGAGAGCATTAGGACAAATACCCATTGCATGCAGGGCTTAAGACCTAGATGATGGGTTGATAGGTGCAGCAAACCACTATGGCACATGTATACCTAAGTAACAAACCTGCACATTCTGCAAATGTATCCCAGAACTTAAAGTAAAATAAAAGAATTAAAGAAAAAAACTTACTCTAAAACTACAGTAATCAAAACACATGGGAGGCCTGGCACGATGGCTCATGGCTGTAATCACAGCACTTTGGGAGGCTGACGCTGGTGGATCACTTGAGGTGAGGAGTTCAAGACCAGCCTGGCCAACATGGTTGAAACCCCATCTCTACCAAAAAATACAAAAATTAGCCAGGCATGGTGGTGCATGCCTGTAGTCCCAGCACTCGGGAGGCTGAGGCAGAAGAATCACTTGAACCTGGAAAGCAGAGGTTGTAGTAAGCTGAGATTATACCACTGCACTCCAGCCTGGGCAACAGAGTAAGACCCTGTCTCAAAACAAAACAAAAAACATGGGACTAGCAATAAGACACACATACAAACAAATGGAATAAAATAGAGAGCCCAGAAATAAACCTTTGCATTTATAGTCAATTAACTTCCAACAAGGGTACCAAGACCATTCAATGAGGAAAGGATAATCTTTTCACCAAATAATGCTGGAAAGACTGTATGTCCACATGCCAAAGAATGAAGCTGGACCCTTACTTAACACCACATACAAAAATTAACTCAAAATGGGTCAAAGATCTAAATGTAAGTGCCAAAACTCTAAGACTCTTAGAAGAACACATAAGAGGAAAGCTTCATAACATTGGATTTGGCAATGATTCCTTTCATCTCACATGAAAGACAGGTAACAAAAGAAAAACAGAAAAATTGGACCTCGTGAAAATTAAAAAACTTGTGCATCAAATGACACTATCAGCAGAGAAAGCAATCCATGGAATAGGAAAAATATTTGCAAATTACATAAAGGATTAATATCCAGATATATAGGAAACTCCTAAAACTCACAACAACCAAAATCTGATTCAAAAATAGGTGAAGTCTTGAATAAACATTTCACCAAAGAAGATATATTAATACCTGATAAGCACATGAAAAGAGGTTCAACATAACTGGTCAGTAGGGAAATGCACATCAAAACCACAATGAAATACCACTTCACACCCATTAGAATGGCTACTATCAAAATTACTGCAAATAAGAAGTGTCAGCGAGGATGTGAAAAAATTGGAACACTTGTGCATTTCTGGTGCTGGTGCAAAATGGCACACCTGCTGTGGAAAACAGTATGACAGTTCCTCAAAAACTTAAAAATAGAATTACCATATGATTCACAAACTCTGCTTCTGGCTATATACCCGAAAGGATTGAATACAGGATCTTGAAGAGATTTTGTACACCCGTGTTCATAGTATTATTAGTCACAATAGCTAAAAAGTGGAAGCAACCCATGTCCATCAACTGATGAATGCTTAAGCAAAATTTGGTGTGTGTATATATATATATATATATATATATGAATATTATTCAGCCTTTAAAAAGAAGGAAATTCTGGCCAGGAGCGGTGGCTTATGCCTGTAATCCCAGAACTTTGGGAGGCCTAGGCGGGCAGATCACATGAGGTCAGGAGTTTGAGACCAGCCTAATCAACATGAAGAAACCCAATCTCTACTACAAAAAAATATAAAATTAGCCAGGCGTGGTGGCAGGCGCCTATAATCCCAGCTACTCTGGAGGCTGAGGCAGGAGAATCACTTGAACCTGGGAGGTGGAGGTTGCGGTGAGCTAAGATCATGCCGTTGCAGTCCAGCCTGGGCAACAAGAGCGAAACTCCTCTCAAGAAAAAAAAAAAAAAAGAAAAAAGAAAAGAAGGAAATCCTAACACACGCTACAACATGGATGAACTTTGTAGTCATTACGCTACGTGAAATAGTGTTTTACAAAAGACAAATTCTTCCATTTATATAAGCTACTCAGAGACAGAAAGTAGAATGGTGTTTGTCAGGGATTGAGAAGAAGGAGAATTGGGAGTTACTATTTAATGGGTACAGAGGTTCAGTATTGCACAATGAAGAGTTCTAATATGAATGGTGGTGATTGTTGCACAATATATAAGTACTAAATACCACTAAACTGTACATATTAAAAAGCTTAGGAAGGTAAATTTTATGATACATGTATTTTACCACAGTGTTTAAAAGTGGAGGGTGAATGTGAAACACAAGGATTTCCAGTTTCTAATCAGGCATGTAAAGAGCTTGAAAGTCATCACTCTGCCCTAACAAAGTAAAAAGCTGAACAAACTGGAAATCCACAACTCTTTATAGATCCATCAGTGAATTGAGCTCACAGGGAAAGCTGCTGCCCCTCAAATTGGAGAGAGACAAGCAGATACAGAAAATTACAACTTACCATGGCAGAAACATATGAATGGAAACCTCCACAGAAACCAAAACTGGGGTAGAAAAACCTAAAATGCCAGAGCCTCTGCATGGATATTTCTGATAGGTTAAAATTCCAGGGGGCCAGTCTTGGGTGAAGGATTGCCCATACTCTGTGGGTTTTACCTCCAGTAGCTCTACCAGGAATCAGAGTAAAGATCAGAGAAAAAAAAAAAAAAATCCCTTTTGCTTCTGACGGGGGAGGGGAAGAGCAACTGTTTTGAAACACAGCAGGGCATTCTGGTCTTCATAAGACCTTCCCTCAAGGGAAACTGTTTTAACCAGAGCCTAACATATTCAGGTTTTATCTGAAACTAACCAACTGGGGGCAAGGGAAATACTTAACTCTAGACCCTTCTACCCATCCTGTTCCACCTAAGGAAGAAGAAAACAGAAGCACTGGTGAAGTTCACGGTCCGGGAGCACAGGCTCCCTGAAAGACTGAAACCTAATAACAGAACTAGTCCCTCCCCATACACATTACCACTCCATTACTAAAGGCCTATATACCAGTTTCTGTAACATTCCTGCCATATCTAACCCTGATTCTGATGCTTGTTCATTCTCCTCAAACTGTGTATTTTGTCTTTTATTACGCCTTGTAATTTTTTGTTGCAAGGGTTATCAGACCATATAAATCATTCTATTATAAAGATACATGCACATGTGTGTTCACTGCAGCACTACTCACAATACCAAAGACATTGAATCAACTCAAATGTCCATCGATGATAGTCTGGATAAGGAAGATGTGGTACATATACACCGTGGAACACTATGCAGCCATAAAAAGGAATGAGATCATGTCCTCTGCAGGGACATGGTCAGAGATGGAAGCTTTTATCCTCAGCAAACTAACACAGGAACAGAAAACCAAACACCACATGTTCTCACTTGTAAGTGGGAGCTGAACAATGAGAACACATGGACACAGGGAGGGGAACAACACACACTGGGGCCTCTTGAGGGGCGCAGTGGGAGGCAGAGCATCAGGAAAAATAGCTAACGCATGTGGGGCTTAATTACCTAGGTGATGGGTTGATAGGTGCAGCAAACCACCATGGCACACGTTTAAACCTATGTAACAAACCTGCACTTCCTGCACATGTATCCTGGACCTTAAAATAAAATTAAAAAAAAAATTTAAGTTATCAGACCAGGAATTTAAAATATTGTAATTAATATGCTAAGGGCTCTAATGGAAATTGTAGATAACATACAAGAACATTCTAAAAATGAATAAAAAGAAAATGTTAGAGACCCAAAACACTGTAATACAATTAACAGTGACTTTGATGGGCTCATTAGTAACCTGGACATGGCTGAGGAAAGAATCTCTGAGCCTGAGTATATATCAATAGAAACTTCTAAAACTGAAAAGCAATGAGGTTTTTAAATGGGACAGAATATCCAAGAACTGCAAAACAACTACAAAAAGTGTAAGAAACATATACATAATGGGAATACCAGAGGGAGAAGAAAAGGAGAACAAGACAGAAGTAATATTTGAAGCAATAATGACCGAGTATTTTCCCGATTTAGTTTCAGACACTGACGATGGATCCAGGACTCTCAGAGAGCACCCTTCATGATAAATGCCAAGAAAACAAAAACAAACAAAACAAAACAAACAAAAACTATAACTAGGCATATCATATTGAAACTGTAGGCCTGGCATGATGGCTCATGTCTGTAATCCCACACTTTGAGAGGCCAAGGCAGGTGGATCACCTGAAGTTGGGAGTTCGAGACCAGCCTGGCCAACATGGTGAAGCCCTATCTCTACTAAAAATACAAAAATTAGCCGGGCATGGTGGTGGGCACCTGTAATCCCAGCTACTCAGGAGGCTGAGGCAGGAGAATCACTTGAATCTGGGAGGCAGAGGTTGCAGTGAGCCGAGAGATTGCACTGTTGCACTTCAGCCTAGGCAACAAGAGCAAAACTCCGAGTCAAAAAAAAAGAAAGAAAGAAAGAAAGAAACTACAGAAAATCGGAGAAAATCTTGAAAAAAGCCAGAGGGAAAAACACCTTACCTATAGAAGAGCAAAGATAAGCATTACATCTAACTTCTCAGAAACCATGCAAGCAAGAAAGGAATGGTGTGAAATATTTAGAGTTGAGAGAAAAAAGTCATTGACTCAGAATTCTGTACCTTTTGAGGTTATTCTTCAAAAGTGAAGGAGAAATAACAACTTTCTTAGACAAACAAAAATTGAGGGAATTTTTTGCCAGTAGGCCTGACTTGCAAGAAATGTTAAAAGAAATTCTTCAGAGAGAGGCCAGGCATGGTGGCTCATGCCTGTAATCCCAGAACTTTGGGAGGTGGAGGCGGGTGGAGCACGAGGTCAGGAGATCGAGACCATCCTGGCCAACATGGTGAAACTGCGTCTCTACTAAAGTACAAAAAATTAGCTGGGCATGGTGGCACACGCCTGTAATACCAGCTACTCGGGAGGCTGAGGCAGGAGAATCACTTGAACCCAGGAGGCGGAGGTTGCAGTGAGCCGAGATCACGCCACTGCACTCCAGCCTGGTGACAGAGCAAGATTCTGTCTCAAAAAAAAAATAAAAAATAAATAAATAGAAATTCTTCAGAGAGAAGAAAAATGTTATAATCAGAAATTCAGATTACAGAAAGAAAAGAAAAACATTAGAAATAATTAAGTGAAGGTAAAATAAGAACTTTTAAAAATTAATTTCTAATTGATCTAACAGATAACAGTTTATTCAAAATAATAGCAATAGCTACAATGTAGTTAGTGATTATAGCTTATGTAGAAGTGAAAGAATAACAGCAATAATACAAGGGATAGGAGGGAGGAATTAAGAATACTTTATTATAAGATACTTGCATTACCCATGAAGGGGCATAGTTTTACTTAAAAGTGAACTTGGACTAGTTGTAAATGTATTTTGCAAACTCCAGGGCAATTACTAAAAAAATAGAAGTATTACTGATATGCTAAATCTTACTGATATGGAAAGGGAGAAATGGAATCATATAAAGTGATCAATTAAACCACGAAAGGCAGAAAAAGAGTGGAAGACAGAAACAAAGAAAAAGGACAACAAATAGAAAGCAATGATGAATCTGACAGATATTACTTTCAATGGCAAAAACCACAATCACTTTTGCACCAACCTAATAGTTATCTATATCAATAAATTTCAATGGATTAAATACACCAACTAAAAGACAGAGGTTGTTAAAGTGAATCACACAAGACATAACTCTATGCTGTCTACAGGAAACCCACTTTAAATATAAAGACATACATAAATTGAAAAGAGATGAAGATGCCAGGCACAGTGGCTCATACCTGTAATCACAGCACTTTGGGCTGCTAAGGCAGGAGGACTGCTTGAGGTCAGGAGTTTGAGACCAACCTGGGCAACATGGAGAGACCTCATCTCTATTTTTTAAAAATTAAAATTTATAAACAGGGATGAAGAAAGGTATATGCTAATACTAATCAAAAAAAGAGATGGAGTAGCTATATACTTTCAGAAAGCAGAATTCTGAGCAAGCATAATTATTTATTTATCTTTTTTGAGACGGAGTCTCGCTCTCTCGCCCAGGCTGGAGTGCGGTGGCACGATCTTGGCTCACTGCAAGCTCTGCCTCCCGGGTTCACGCCATTCTCCTGCCTCAGCCTCCCGAGTAGCTAGGACTATAGGCACCCGCCACTATGCCCGGCTAATTTTTTTTGTATTTTTAGTAGAGACGGGGGTTTCACCATATTAGCCTGGATGGTCTCGATCTCCTGACCTTGTGAGCCGCCCGCCTCGGACTCCCAAAGTACTGGGATTACAGGCGTGAGCCACCGCGCCCGGCCACAAGCATAATTATTACAGATAAAGAGGGGCACTACATAATGATAAACAGGTCAATACTTCAGGAAGACGGAATAATTCTTAATGTGCATGTACCTAACAACAGAGCAGGAAACACATGAAGCAAAAACTGAGGAAACTCCATGGAAAGGAGATAAATCCACTATTACAGTTGGTGGCCTTAACACCCTTCTATCTGAAATGGACAAAACCAGCAGGCAGCAAGTCAGTAAGGGCATAGCTGAAAACAGCACCAAATATCAACTGGATATAATTGATATTTATAGATGACTTCATCCAGTAACAGCACAATATACATCTCCTCAAGCTCACAGGGTCATTGTCCATGATAGACCACATTCTGCTCCTTAAGACACACTCAATAAATTTAAAAGACTAGAAATCATATAATGTCTACTCTCAAACCACAATGGAACTAAACTAGAAATAAATTACAGAAAGATAACTGGAAAACCCAAAAATACCTGGAGACTGGTTAAAAAGCAAGCTTTTAAATAACACTTGGGTCAAAGAAGAAATCTTGAGAGAAACTTAAAAATATTTTGAAGTAAATGAAAATGAAAATACAACACATCAGTTTTTTGGATGCAAGAAAAGTGGTACTTAGAGGGAAATTTATAGCATTGAATGCAAATATCAAAAAAGAAAATCAATAATCTAAGCTTCTATCTTGGGAAACTAGAAAAAGAAGAGCACATTAAATCCTAAGTAAATGAAAAAAAAAAAAAAAAAAAAAAAGAACACAGTCCCACCCAGCAGACCTTGTTCCAGTTTTGCCCCAGTGGATTTAGGCTGCAGGTCCAACCCCGCAGAGCTAGGCATCAAGCCCACCCACCTGTTGACCCAGGCAGCGGACCAGCCTGCCAGAGAAATCCAGCAGCAAGTCCAATTGCCTGCCCAGCATCTCTGGACAGGCTAACTGGTGAAGGGCTTTCTCTGCTGAAACCAATCTGTTAAGACTGAAAGAAGTACCTGCTTCTTCAGATGTACAGAAACCAATGCAAGGTCACAAAGATCATGACTAATCAGGGAAACAAGATACCACCAAAGGAACAAAATAAAGCACCACTAACCAACTCTAAAGAAATGAAGATCTATAAAATGCCCAACAAAGCATCCAAAATAATCATATTAAATAATCAGCAGCAGAGTCGGGCATGGTGGCTCATACCTGTAATCCCAGCTACTTGGGAAGCTAAGGTAGGAGGATCTCTTGAGTCCAGGAATTTGAAACTAATCAGAGCAACATAGTAAGACCCCATCTCTTAAAATTTTTTTTTAGTTAGCTGGGCATGATGGTATATGCCTATAGTCCCAGCTGCTTGGGAGGCTGAAAAGGGAAGATTGCTTCAGCCCAAGGGTTTAAGGCTGCAGTGAGCTTATGTAACTGTGTCTTAAGTTCATTTTGTTTCACTCTGTCACCTAGACAGAGTGAGATCCCCATCTCTATTTTTTTTTAATCAGCAGCAGAATACACACTCTTTTTAAGCACACACAGAACAGTCTCCAAGATA
The DNA here is from genome assembly GCF_028885655.2 of Pongo abelii. Classification (NCBI taxonomy): domain Eukaryota; kingdom Metazoa; phylum Chordata; class Mammalia; order Primates; family Hominidae; genus Pongo; species Pongo abelii. The sequence continues at coordinate 102,691,712 of NC_085928.1, forward strand.
GAGCACACGTCAGGCCACAAAGCAGGTCTTAACAAATTTAAGAAGATTGAAATCCTATCAAGTATCTCTTCTGACCACAATGGTATGAAACTAGGAATCAATAACAGGAGGAAAATTGGAAGATTCACAAATATGTGGAAATTAATCAACACATGAGCAACTAATGAGTCACAGAATAAATCAAAAGGGAAATCAAAAACTCTCTTGAGGTAAATGAGAATGGAAATACAACATACCAAAACCCATGGGATGCATCACAAGCAGTTCTAAGGGGGAAGTTTAAATAGTAAATGTCTATATTAAGAAAAGGAAAGATCTCAGATAAACAACCCAACATTACACCTCAAAGAACTAGAAAAAGAAGAAAAAACTAAGCCTAAAATCAGCAGAAGGAAGAAAACAATTAAGATCAGAGCAGAAATGAATAAAGACTAGAAAACCAATAGAAAAGATCAGTGAAACTAAGAGTTGATTTTCTGAAAAGATAAACATAATTGAGCAACCTTTAGCTAGAGTATGAAATAAAAGCAGATTCAAATAAATAAAATTATAAACAAAAGAGACATTACAACTGACACTGCAGAAATACAAAGTATCATAAGAGACTGCTATGAACAATTATACACCAGCAAATTGGATAACCTAAAAGAAATAAATAAATTCCTAGAAATTTACAATCTACCAAGACCGAATCATGAAGAAAAAAGAAAATCTGAACAGACCAATAACAAGTAAAAAGATTGAGTCAGTGATCAAAACTTGCCCAACAAAGAAAAGCCCAGGACCTGATGTCTTCATGGGTGAATTCTACCAAAAGCTTAAAGAAGAATTAGTGCCAGTATTCCCCAAAATGCTTTCAAAAAACTGAAGATGGTGAAACACTTCCAAGCTCATTTTATGAGGCAAGCATTAACCAGAAGCCAAAGCCAGATAAGAACACTACAAGAAAAGAAAATTATAGGCTGATATAGTTTGGATATTTATGCCCTCCAAATCTCATGTTGAAATTTGATACCCAATATTGGAGGTGGGGCCTACTGGGAGGTGTTGGATCATGGGAGCAGATCCCTCATGAATGGCTTGGTGCCATTTTTGTGGTAGTGAGTTCTCGCTCTATTAGTTCCCTTGAGATCTGATTGTTACAAAGAGCCTGGCAGCACCCTCCTCTCTTTTTTGCTCCCTCTCTCACCATGTGACACACTTGCTCCCTCTTTGCCTTCCGCCATGATTAAAAACTTCCTGAGGCCCTCACCAGAATCAGATGCTGATGCCATGTTTTTGTACAGCCTGCAGAACCATGAGCCAAATAAACATCTTTTCTGTATAAATTACCCAGTCTCAGGAATTCCTTTATAGCCACACAAAATGGACTTAAGACACAGGCCAATATCACTGATGAACACAGATGCAAACGTCTTCAACAAAATACTAGAAAACAAATTTCAACAGCACATTAAAAGAATCAAACACCATGACCAAGTGGGATTTATCCCTTGAATGTGAGAAGAGTTGAACATACACAAATCAATAAATGCAATACACCACATTAACAGAATGAAAGATAAAAATCATGATCATCTCAACAGATACAGAAAAGACATTTGACAAAATTCAACATCCTTTCGTGATTAAAAACTCTCATGAAATTAGCTATACAGGGCAGATACTTCAACATAATAAAGGTCATGTATGACAAGACCACAGCTAACATCTACTCAATGATTAAAGCTGAAACCTTGTCTCCTAAGATCAGGAATAAGAAAATGATACCTGGTCTCACAGCTTCTATTAAACATACTACTAAAGGTCCTAAACAGAGCAATCAGGCAAGAAGAAAAAAATTGAAGTCATCTAAATTTAAAAGGAAGAAGTAAAATTGTCTCTGCAGATGACTTCATCTTATACATAGAATCCCAAAAGACTCCACCAAAAAAACTGTTAGAGTTAATACACAAATGCAGTACAGCTGTAGGATACAATATCAACATACAAAAGTCAGTAGCACTTCTAATATACAGCCATGCATCACTTAACAATGGGGATACACTCTAAGAAATGTGTCATTAGACAATTTCATAATTATGTGCACATAATGGAGTGTTCTTACACAAACCTAGATGGTATAGCCTATGACACATCTAGGCTATATGGTATAGCCTATTGCTTCTAGGCTACAAATTTGTACAGCATGTTACTGTACTGAATACTATAGGTACTTGTAACACAATGGTTAGTATTTACGTGTCTAAACATGGAAAAGGTACAATAAAATATGATTTTTTAAAAAAGATAAAAGATGGAACACCTGTGTAGGGCACTTACTATGAATGGAGCATGCAGGACTGGAAGTTGCTCTGGGTGAGTCAGTGTGAATGCTTAGGACATCATCGTACACTGCTGTAGACTTTATAAACCCTGTACATTTAGGCTACGCTAAATTTATTTGGTAAATATTTTTATTTCTTTAATAATAAATTAACCTCAGCTTACTATAATTTTTCCTCTATAGGTGTTTTAATTTTTTTAAACTTTTTGACTCTTTTGTAATAACAGTTAGCTCCAAACAAAAACATACACTGGGCATGGTAGTGTGTGCCTGTAGTCCCAGCTACTCAGGAGGCTGATTGCTTGACCCAGGAGTTTGAATCTAGCCTGGGCAACATAGCAAGATCTCATCTCTAAAGAAAGAAAAACACAAACACACTGTATAGCTGTATAAAAATATTTCCTTTATAGCCTTATTCTACAAGCTTTTTTTCTATTTAAACGTTTTTGTTTTTAAGCCTTTTGTGAAACACACACACACGCACACACACACATATTAGCCTAGGCCTACACAGGGTCAGGATCATCAATATCACTGTCTTCCACCTCTATATCTTGTCCCACTGGAAGGTCTTCGGGGGCAATAACGCACATGGAGCTGTCATCTCCTATGATAACAATGCTTTCTTCTGAAATACCTCCTCTTGAAGGACCCGCCTAAGGCTGTTTTACAATTAACTTTTTTAATAAGTAAAAAGAGTACACTTTAAAATAACAATTAAAAGTATATTATAGTAAATATATAAAACAGTAATAGTTGTTTATTATCATTATCAAATAATATATACTGTACATAATTGGATGTGTTATACTTTTATACAACTGGAAGCAAGGTAGGTTTGTTTACACCAGCATCACCACAAACATGTGAGTAATGCATTGCACTATCACCTTGTAATGGCTTCAATGTCACAGTGATAGGAATTTTTGAGCTCCATTAGAATCTTATGGGAACGCCCACGTATATGTGATCTGTCAAATGAAACATCATTATGAGGTTCATGACTGTACTAACAATGAACTACGCCAAAAAAATTTAATCCTATGTGTAAAACAAAAATATTGAGGAATAATTTAATCAAGGAAATGAAAGATATGTACATTGAAAACTATAAAACATTAATGAAAGAAATTGAAGACAGATAAATGGAAAGATAATCCATGTTCATGGATTAGAATAATTAATATTGTTAAAAATTTCTATACTACCCAAAGTGATCTACAAATTCAATGCAATCACAATTCCAGTGGCATTTTTCTCACAGAAATAGAAAAAAAAATTCTAAAATTCACAGGAATCACAAAGAACCCAAATAACCAAAGCAATCTTGAGCAAAAATAACAAAGCTGGAGGCCTCACACTACCTGATTTCAAAATATACAGCTGTCCCTTGGTATCTATGAGGGATTGGTTCCAGGACTCCCCAAGGATACCAAACTCTTGAGAATCCTCAAGTCCCTTATATTAAAAACTGCATGGTATTTGCATATAACCTATGTATATTCATCCGCATACTTTAAGTCAAAACAAAGTGCCCAAGAACACACAATGGAGAAAGAACAGTTCTTCAATAAATGATGTTGGGAAAATTGGGTATCCACATGAAGAATAATGAAATTAGATCCTATGTCACACTGTGGGTCAACTCAAAGTGGCTTCAAAACTTTAACATAAGGCCTGAAATTGTAAAATGACTAGAAGAAAACACAGGGAAAGCTTCTTGACGTTAGTCTAGGCAAAGACATTTTGAATATGACACCTAAAACACAGGCAACAAGGGCAAAACTAGACAAATAGTGTTGCATCAAACTATAAAGCTCCTGTACAGCAAAGCACAAAATCAGCAGAGTGAAGAGACAACCTGTAGAATGGGAGAAAAACTTTGCAAACCATGTCTGATAAGGAGTTCATATCCAAAATAGGTAATAAACTTATACAACTTAATAACAAAAACCTGATTTAAAAACGGGCAAAGAACATGAATAGACAGCTTTCTTTTTCTTTTTTCTTTTCTTCTCTTTCTTTTTTTTGAGACAGGGTCTTGCTCTGTTGCCCAGGCTAGAGTGCAGTGGCGTGATCTCGGCTCACTGCAACCTCCACCTCCCAAGTTCAAGCGATTCTCGTGCCTCAGCCTCTCCAGTAGCTAGGATTACAGGTGTGCACCACCATGTCCAACTAATTTTTTATTTTTAGTAGAGACAAGGTTTCACCATGTTGGCCAGACTGGTCTCAAACTCCTGACCTCAAGTGATCCGCCCGCCTTGGCCTCCCAAAGTGCTGAGATTACAAGCATGAGCTACTGCACTGGGCCAAATAGACATTTTTCAAATGAAGACATACAAATGGCCAACAGGATATGAAAAGGTGTTCAACATCACGAATTATCAGGGGAATGCAAATGAACGCCACTATGAGATATCGCCTCACATCTGTTAGAATGGCTATTATCAAAAAAGATAAAAGATAGCAAGTGTTGGCAAGGATGTAAGAAAAAGAGAACTCTTGGCCAAGTGCCGTGCTCACACCTGTAATCCCAGCACTTTGGGAGGCTGAGGCGGACAGGTCACCAGAGGTCAGGAGGTGGAGACCAGCCTGGCCAATATGGTGAAACCCTAGCTCTACTAAAAATACAAAAATGAGAGGGCATGGTGGTGCACGCTGTAATCCCAGCTACCTGGGAAGCTGAGGCAGGAGAATCACTTGAACCCAGGAGGCAGAGGCTGCAGTGAGCTGAGATCGAGCCACTGCACTCCAGCCTGGGTGACAGAGTGAGACTCTGTCTCAAAAAAAAAAAAAAAAAAAGGAAGAACACTCATACACTGTTGGTAGGGATGTAAACTGTGCAGCCATGATAGAAAACAGTATAGAGGTTCGTCAAAAAATGTAAAATAGAACTATTATATATATAACCCAGCAATCCTACTCCTTCCTGTATAACCAAAGGAAATGAAGTCAGTATTTTGAAGAGATATCTGTACCTCCATGTTCATTGCAATGTTATTTGCAATAGCAAAAATATGGAATCAACCCAAGTGTCTACTGACAAATGAATGGACTTTTTAAATGTAGTATATACATACAATCAAATATTATTCAGCCTTAAAAAGGAAAGAAATTCTGTCATTTGCCACAACATAAATGAACCTGGAGGATATTATGCTAAGGGAAATAAGCCAGGCAGAAAAAGACAAATACTGCATGATCTCACATATATGAGAGATCTAAAAAAGTCAAAACTCATAAAAACCAAGAGTAGAATAGTGGTTGCCAGGGCCTGGGGGGAATATGGGAATGGGGGATGTCAATCAAAAGGTACAAAGTTTCAATCAGACAGAATTAGTTCTGGAGATCTACTCTATAGCATGGTGACTATAGTTAATAATAACATATACTTGAAAATTGCTAAGAGAGATCTTAAATGTTCTCACTACCAAAAAAAAAAAAAAAAAAAAAAATTCTAAACCTACATGAGGTGATTTTAAAAATGGTTAAAAGGTAAATTTTATGTCATATATAATTTGACATAATTTTAAAAATCAATGGTACTTTTATACACTAGCAACGAACAACTAGAAAACGAAAAGATAATTTAAAAAATTATTTCCAGGCCAGGTGCGGTGACTTACGCCTGTAATCCCAGCACTTTGGGAGGCTGAGGTGGGCGGATCACGAGGTCAGGAGATCGAGACAATCCTGGCTAACACGGTGAAACCCCATCTCTACTAAAAATACAAAAAATTAGCCGGGCATGGTGGCGGGCGCCTGTAGTCCCAGCTACTTGGGAGGCTGAGGCAGGAGAATGGCGTGAACCCGAGAGGCGGATGTTGCAGTGAGCTGAGATCGCTCCACTGTACTCCAGCCTGGGCAACAGAGTAAGACTCTGTCTCAAAAAAAAAAAAAAAAGAAAAAGAAAAAGTAAAAGAAAATTATTTCCAGAGGGCGAGGTGGGCGGATCACTTGAAGTCAAGAGACCAGCCTGGCCAACTTGGTGAAACCCTGTCTCTACTAAAAATACAAAAATTAGCCAGGTGTGGTGACAGGCGCCTGTAATCCCAGCTACTCGGGAGGCTGAGGCAGGAGAATCGCTTGAACCCAAGAGGCAGATGTTGCAGTGAGCTGAGATCATGGCACTGCACTCCAGCCTGGGTGACAGAGCGAGACTCCATCTTAAAAAAAATTTTTACCATAAAGCTACAGTAATTAAGACAATGTGGTATTTATTAGGATAAACAAATAGATCAACAAAACACAACAGAATCCAGAAACAGACCCACCCATTTATGGTCCACCGATTTAAAGCAAGGGTGCCAATATAATGCAGTGGCAGGAAAGAATCTTTTCAACAAACAATGCTGGAGCAACTGAATATCTATATGGGTAAAAAATAATATTGACCCCTATCTCACCCACAAAAATTAATCTGAGAAGGACCAAAGACCTAAATCTAAAAACTATAATGTTTCTAGAAAAAATCAGGGCCAGGCGTGGTGGCTCATGGCTGTAATATCAACACTTCAGGAGGCCAAGGTGGGAGGATCACTTGAGGCCAGGAGTTTGAGGCTGTAGTGAGCCATGATAGTTCCGCTGCATCGCCACCTGGGGGACAGAGCAAGACCTTGTCTCTATATTAAAAGAAAGAAAGGAAGGAGGGAAGGAAGGAAGGAAGGAAGGGAGAGAGGGAGGGAGGGAGGAAGGAAGGAAGGAAGGAAGGGAAAGAAAGGAAAGAGAAGGAGAGAGGACGGGAGGAGAGGAAGAGAAAGAATCAGGAAAGAAGTAACATCTGTGACAGTGACAGAGTAGGCAGGTTCAAGGACCCATCCCTCCCCAGGCATGCTTAAGTATGGTGCCTGCCTCCTTCTCATTGTTGAGTGCGGCTGCCGTGCACCAATGACAGGCATTCAGTCCACAATCCCAGGACGAGGAGCAGTGTGCATTGGACCCACTTGGGTCAGCAGACCCCTGCTTTCCCCAGGAGATGATTCCTTCCATTCACATTGCAAGAAGGTTGACAACACAGGTCTAACTCTCCTCAGATACCCTGAGATTGATGGAATGTTTACCTGTGAATGTCACTCCATCCGTTTTCTTAAACTTAGAAGGATCTTTCAAGGAGGAAAAATATCTCATGGTGCATAAATGTGGAGTTCAAGAATTTCTTGTTTTACTTCTGATTCATTTTCTTCAATTAGAGTCAAGTAAAATTAAATCTTCACTAAAAAAAAATAGACATATGGTATGATCCCATTTTTATGAAAGTATTTCTATCTCTCCTATCTGTAAAAATGCATAGAAATATGTTGAGGATGCTGTACCAGAAATGTTAAAGACGGTTATATTTGAATGATAAAACTTGAGGTAATACTTTTATTTTCTTTTTGTACTTTTCTGCAATGCTTAAACTGTTTGTAGGGAGCATATACTGTTTTCACAGAAAGAACAAAGTAATTTTTTTTAAAAGAAAAAACTGACCCCCTGGCAAGAGGCCTCAGGGTTTAATACATGCCTATTTTACTTTCCTCCTGCTGCTCCTCACTTCCTGTCCCCTCACCCTCAGTCCCCTCCATTTCCCTCTTCCTGTTTTCTCACACACGTGCATAGACACACACATACACACATGCACACACACGTGCACACACACCCTTTTCTCCTTCCCCCGCTTTCCCCACATCTAGCCTCTCTTCCACAGGCTGAGAAGTCCCATCTCTCAGTGCTCAACTCCCCACTGGCTCATGGGGGTAGGTGCAGTGGGCTCCAATCCTTTTTCTGCTGGAACTTCAGGCGGAGACATCTTGAGGGGGTTTTCAGACCCTCAGTGGTCTCTCCTTTCCCCTCTGCCTCCCATAACCCCCCAGCCCAGGAGAGAAGGGTGAGCAGCCAGGCTGGACTGGGAGAACAAGGAACAGCGCTGGCCTGATGAAGCTCTAGGCAATGTCTGCCCACAGGGGTTTGGGGTATGGCGGATTCTGAATCTCATTCCCAGCTCCATGTCATCCCTCGGCTCCACTTTTTGTTCCCAGCCCCTTTGCCCAATGTATCCACTTCCTCTTGGATTTTGGTGTTCTATCTCAAGGGTCTGCTGCTGGACAGGGCTCAAATGTGGGAAGGTGGCCATCATCAGAGCTGCCGTTGTAACATGACTCTTCCCCTCCCCCTTTCCCATGTCAGGACTCAGGGAGCCAAGAGCAGCATGGCCCGAACCACCCTTTCCCAAGCCGCAGGAGCTTATGGTTCAGTAAGAGACAGCCAGGCCCACCCAGACAGGGCAAGGGCTACCCTGAAGTCTTACAGGACCAATGCAAGGGACAGGGGAAAGGATAGAAGTGGATCTGGGAGAGCTTTCAAACACAGCCATGGGAGAAACACCTGTGTCCCAGTGTAAGGTCTGGCTACCCAAGCAAAGCAACCTGGTAGTTCCACTCACGGACGGTGAATTCCCCATGATGGGTAGCTCCCTAGGGTGGAAGAGAACACAAAATGCTGGGCACCTCTGGTCCTCAGTCCCCAGAAGGGGAAGAGCTCTCCTTTGAGGACTCCAAGTCTAACACAAGCAGAGGGTCAGTGTTTGTAGGACACGGACTATGGTATCGGAGAAGACGAGATCCGGTGACGTAAAGCCAGGCCACTCCATATCCCAGGACTCCCAGCCTTGGGATGGGGAAGCTGGCGGGTCTTAGTAACGTGCGCTAAGGACTGAGAGCTGAGGCGTGAAGGCCAAGATTTGCTGCCCACAACACAATAAGGATGGGTGGGAGGGATCATGTAATACAGGGGTGTGGGTCATGACTGAGGGGTGGAGCCATTGAGACAACAGGACAAAAAATAAGGAGGCCGCTCTCACAAATGCGGTAAGGGGAAATGAGGGGGGCAGGCGGAAGAAAAGAGGTGTGGCAGGCAGACATGAGGACTGGTCCTTAGGAATTCTTCCTGGACTTCTTCCCTGGCCCCCAGGCCTTTGGCTCTCCCTGCTAGATGGGTGGCAGGGATAGAAGGAGATTCTTCACTGGATACCCTTTGTACCTTTTTAGCTGCGAACCATGTTCGTAACTACTTGTTTTGTTGTTGCTGTTGTTGTTTTACATTTTCAGGAAAATATTCCTGAGCCATGCGAAGAAGGGTTGCTTTTTGGGTACAAGGGGTTTACAGCTCCGTCTTCGTTTGTCCAGGTGCTGGGGTTGGTGGGCAAATGTCCTCAGAGTCCACTTTGGCAGAAAGACCCAGAAAAGGCCATACTGGAAGTGGGGGCTGGGGCTGTGGGTACCATGGGGTGCATTTCCCTGGTGACCAGCCACTGGGGGCAGCACCCAGGCTTGAGTTATTGGGGGATCTAGAATAGAGGCTGGCCCAAAAGGGTTGCCAAAATGAGCAGATGAAAATACAGGATGTCCAGTTAAAGTTGACTGTCAGATAAATAACAAAAATTTTTAGTGTAAGTATGTCCCAAATATTATGTGGGACATGCTTATACTAAAAAAGAGTATTCATTGTTTATGATATTCAAATTTAACTGCGCAGTCTGTATTTCATTTGTCATCCATACATCCCAGATGTTGACTGGAGAGAAGAAGCCATTCCTGCAATTTTCTTTGTTTATTTTTGTTTTTGTTTTTTAAATCGTTTACCCGAATTTCCACAGCCTTGCTAGCCGTGGATGCAAATGAGCTCACTTAAAAATAACAAATGCCCTGGGCTGCCGGCTAATGCAGGACTTTGTCCCTCTGCTCCTCGCAGTCTGGGGACTCCCCAGAAGCTGCTGTTTTCCGGTTCGGTGCCCGTCACCTTCTAGGCCACAGGAGGGCAGCGGTCGCCCGGCCACAGCCACGTACCTTAGCGCCCTCTGCTGGTGAGCCCTGACAGCAAACTCCAGAGATGCCCAAGGGCTCTGGGCTCCTCAACTGGCCCACCAGGCCAGAGCTCCTTCGGGGACTGGAGAAACGCTCCCTTTTCTGACTTCTCACTGGGCCTGACAGCAGATGGTGTCTCCAGCTGCTCCGCCTCTGCCCTCCCTGCTTCACCCACCCCCTCTCCCCATAAGCTCCTTCTGCCTTTGTAAGTGCCATGTGAACAGGCGACGTTCAGTCCATCCCTCCTCTTGGTTCTCCCTGCACCAAATGCTCAGTGTGGCTCCATGCATTTGGAGGATCCAGTGTCAGGCTGGCCAGCTGTGGGAAAGCCCACCATTCCCGGAGGTCACTCCTGCTCCATCACCCACACCATCCTGGAGGCCGGGACCCCAGGGAAACCCCTGGACTGCCAGATGAGCCTGTTCATTCATCTCTATCCATTTAAAGCCCCCACCCGACCCCAGGATGCCTGGGCCAGTCTGCAGTGGCTCCTTTTGAGGGAGGATGGCTCATTCATTTTCCATCTCCCCACCAGGCAGGGCTGGGTCTGTCTCCGTGGCAGACAGGTCCTAACGTCAGGCACAGAGCAGAATTGATATTTAAACGCTGGCAGAATGACAGCTGGGAGGCTGTGGAGGGCGTGAGGGGCCTTGCTGGGTCAAAGGCAAAGAGCAATTTTTTAAAATAAAGCCACTTTATTTACAGGTAATACAAAATAAACCACAGGACAAACTACTGTGCAGGGGGAGGGGCAGCCCCCACAATAACCACCCTCCCCATCCCAGAGTAACTTATATAAAAAATAAAAAAGGCCCTAGTTGGGGGGAGGAGCTGGGCTGGAAGCACCTTTGCTGGTTAGGAATGGGGCCTGCCGTCCTCAGCCACCCCGGTCCAGGGCAGAGTGAACCCTGGCTTGCTCCTCTCTGAGCCCTGGGCCTGACCAGGAGGAAACACAGCTACAAGGGCAGTTAGTGGCCACTGCAGAGGCTCCCGGCCAAGGCTCCCGACTTCTGAGTCTGAAGAGTTGGGGTAAGGAGGTGGGTAAGTGACTTTGGGGGCAGACATAGGGTGGGTAATAAATTATTGCAGTGCTCCAGCCAACGTCCTCCTGGCCCTGGACGCGGGTCTGCACTAGGTTCCCAGGAGCAGCTGTGTCAGGGCGGGAGTATGGGGTCTTCAAAGTGATGACGTTGTCGAGTCCACCACCTCACGGCCATTGCAAACAGTGGGGACAAACTGGGAGCCAGACCCTAAGAAAAGGAAGCCAGAAGTTGGGGCCAATCCCGAGGTCCTCCATGGAGGGCAGGCAGTGGGGAAGCAGGGTTGTGAGGGAGGCCTCCCCTCCCCTCTCCTGTCCTCTCCTGCCAGTGTCATTTGGGGGGCACCTCACCCCCAGACAAGAGATCTCAGCAACCCAAGGAGCTGGACAGGGAGAGGGGAACAGACAGAGAGGGCTGCTTAGGACACTGACCTTGGCCAAGGCTGGAGCTGGCCCTGGCAGCAGCACTGCCAAAGCGGCTGGTGGGCGCCCGGTGGCTAACCACGTTCTTCTGCGGCTGGAAGAGGATGATGTGCAGCTTGGGCGCAAAGAGGCAGCCAAGCACCACAGAGCCGCTGAGGCTGACTGACACGCACATGGTGGTGGTCTGTACCTGCGGTGGGTGAGTGGGTGAACAGGCACAGGTCAAGACCTGGGCCTGACCCCAGGACCCCCCGCCTGATCTGTGGGGGAGATTAAGCATCCAACACTGGGCTGTGGTCCATTTGCCAGGTACCAAAGCATTGCTAGGAAAATTGGGCACAGTCCCAGCATCAGACCCAGACCATTTTCCCAGGGTGACAAGAGTTCCAGCTGAAGGGGAGAACATGCAGGGGGCATGTATACACAAGGGTGTGTGCATCTGGGGGCTGCAGGAATGGAGTGCATGCATGTAGGTGTGTGTGTATATCTGTGTAAGTGCATGTATGTGGGGTGGTGAATTTCTGCAGGTGTCTGCGTGAGTGTATGTGTGTGTGAGTGTAGGGTGCATGGGTATGGATTCGTTTGTTGTCAGGAAGATATATGTGTGTGTATGTGGGATATGTGTGTGTGCATGCATGCATGTGGCTATGTCTGTGTGTACAAGTGTGTGTGTGTGTGCATGCATGTGTGGGTACAGTGTGTGTCTCAGGTGAGTCCTTAGCTGCCTGTGATTGGCATGCAAATGCAAATCATATGCAAATGCAGGCTGAGTCAGAGCAGAATCCCTCCCCAGCCCTGGCCTCTACCACCCAAGCAGGTGGCCCAGCAGGTGCAAGCAGAGCAGCCAAGCCCAGTGGTCTCTGGCCCCCAGCACTGTGCCACCACACCTCTGTCCTGGGGAAGGGGCCTTTGCCGGGGCTTTCGCCTCAATTTTTCTGCAATTCAGACCCTGCTCTGCACTCCCAAGCTGAGTGACCTTGGGCAAGGGATTGAACCTCCCTGAGTCTCTGTTTCTTCATCTGTAAAACGGGAGAGCCATGGAGCTTACTCAAGTCATGAAGATTAACCAAGATCATCTTCTTACTCAGAACACAGCTCCTCTGTCACCTCCTCAGAGAGGGCTTCCCTGACCGCCCTATCTGAAGCAGCCATTGCCCCTTGGAGCTGGGGAGAACCACTGAGACACAGTGCCAGTTGGAACCAAATTTGCTCAGAGGCCACCAACTGGGGAACAATTTTCACCTGCTTTAGCTTTTCTCAACTCTATACCCTGGATCTCCTCCCCTACCCACCTTGCTTCATCTTTCCTGCCTTCCCTGGCTTCATCTCTTAACCCCTTCTGCAGCTGACCCCTCAGTGGAGCAGGGCAGAACCCTGTCCATTTGAACATATTTCTGAACCCCCATCACCTTCCAGGATAGGGGATGCCATGCAAGTCCTGAAATCTCAGCTCTCTCTAACTCGAGTTCCCCACCTCCCTGGCCATTTCCCTAGGCCCTATTCAGCCCTCCCACCTTCCCCTTGGGATCCACACAAGCTGTGGTCCCCTGAGTGGGCATTATCCTCTTGGAGCCCCAGAGCTACCAGTAGATTAAATAAGATACCAGGAAACAGAGGGTCTGGTGTCCCATCTCCCCCGACCTCTGTGGCAGGTAGCTCACCCGGTAGTCACTGGAGGTGACATAGAAGATGGGCAGGAATGCCAGCCAGATGATGCAGGTGGTGTACATGGTGAAGCCAATGAACTTGGCCTCGTTGAAGTTTTCGGGGCACTTGCGAGTCTTGAAGGCATAAAGCGTGCAGAGCGCGATGAGCAGCACATTGTAGGCCAGCGAGCCCAACATACTTGCATCGCGGTGGTTGCAGCGCAGTGTCACCACCTCCCGCCGTTCGGGGGCTGTCTCCTTGCCTGTGCCCGGTGCCTCCACCACCAGCCAGGCAACCACGATGAGCAGCTGGCCTGAGATAAGCGCCAGGCAGATGGCCACCTGTGAGGCAGGACTGATGAAGCGTGGCCGCTGGGCACCCTCCCGGGCCCCACCGAAGATGCGTGCAATGCGGTTGGTCTTGGTGAGCAGGGCTGAGTAGCAGACAGAGAAGGCAGTGCCCAAACCAAGACGCCGTAAGGTACACACTGCTGTGGATGGCTTGGCAATGAAGATGAAGGTCATGCAGTAGCAGAGGAAGACACCACCCAGCAGGATGTAGCAGAGCTCCCGACCCGAGGCCTTGACCACTGGTGTGGCATTGTGCCGCACAAAGACACCCAGCACAAAGAGGGTGGCCAGGGCACCCAGGCAGGCGATGGTGACAGGTCCCACAGCCCAGGCATCGCCCCAGCGGATGTACTCCTGGGGCAGTTCGAAGCAGCCAGTCAGGCTGGCATTGGGCCAGTAGCCCAGACCACAATCAGCGCAAGTGAATTCGTCCAATCGGTACTCATAGGGCTGGCACGGGATGCAGAGCCAGCAGCAAACCTCGCCCGGCTGCACACTCTTCACCTCATTCTGGAGGCAGGGCTCACTGCAGCGAGAGGCAGGCAGGGGGCCGGCTGAGGGTGAGGCCCATGGGATGAGGCTGGTGTCCAGAGTCAAGCCTTCTGCCCAGTAGCCCACCTTCTGGTAGCGATAGCGCCCACTGCCTGCACGCAGATAGGTGAAGATGTTGTAGCGGCCAATACCATCACCAAAGCGGTCAAAGCGGACCTCATTGTGGGTGTCAGCTGGGCGAAAGGGGGCTAGGATGGGGGAGGGAAGGAAGAGAAGGTTGGACTAGTGTGTTACCCTGATGTGACCTCAACATTCACCCTAACATGGAACCCAAATGCCAGAGCTAAGACCACCATTAGCCCTTCCAATCCTTAACCCAATACTAAATCCTGCCTTGACCCCAGTCATTTTTCTAAATGAGAGATGACAACAAAGTCTTACTCCTAAACTCCAACATCAAACCCCAACCCTAAATGCCAAATGTAATCCCAGCCTTAAAGCCCAGACATCTCCAAAAACTTAATGCCCACATCAATCCCCAACCATGACTCCCCAAATTCAACTTTAGTACTATCCAACACTTTCCAACCCAGGCCCCAAATCCCAACTTCATCGAAACATACACTACAGCCCTCTCTCCAAACTCAATGCTAAGGCTAAACCCAGTCTCAGTTCCAATCCTGTCCCCACTAATCCTAACAACAACCCCAGCTCCACCACTCCCAGTCCTAACAGTCATCCTGGTGCAAACTGAATCCCAACCTCAGTGGTCACCTGCAACCACTGCCATTCACCAAAATGTGCTCAGTGGCTGGAAAATCACTTCCTCTCTCCACCTCCTCTTCATCCCCTGTGAACCTCACATCTCCCAGCCAGGCTCTAGCCAGGATTTACAGCCAACCCTGGCCCTAGTGGGAAATCAGGGTTCAAGAAGCAGAAGACATGCTTAAGGCCCCATGAGTGAATAGTGCAGCCTAGATTCAAACCCAGGTGCCCTCAAGCACCTACTCTTTCTACTCAGCCTAAAAGTTCTCAAAATCCAACTCTAGCCCTACCATAAATTCCACCCAAGCCAAACATGCTGAATTTAGCCTTGCTCTAACATCAACCCAATCGGACCCCAGACTCCAACCCTAACCCGTACGCTAATTGTAGCAGAACTCTGAATGTCAGTTCTATTGGAATTACTCTTCGTCTTAACCCTGGGCCAGGGCTTCCAAGCTTTGTCTCCCACTGTTCCCACGGTGATTCTTCCTGAAGCATAGTGATGATCTTCAGCAGTCATTTCTCTTAAAGCTGGCACTCTTATTAAAATAACTTTTGATTTCAGGAGACTTTCAGGTCACCTTGAGTGGAAAATTAAGATTAGGAATAGAAATTTTCCCTGAAGCTAGGCGCAATGCCACATGCCTGTCATCCTAGCTACTCTGGAGACTGAGGCAGAAGGATCGCTTGAGCCCAGGAGTTGGAGGCTGTATTGTGCCTGTGAATAACCACTGCACTCCAGCCTGCAAAATATAGTGAGACCCCATCTCTGAAAGAAGGAGAGAAAGAAAGAAAGAAAAAAGAAAAGAAAAAAGAAAGAAAGAAAGACATTTTCTGTGAATATAGAGCGTCATCCTGACGCTCACCCTCAAGCCAGACTGATTCTAACTCTTGGTGCTGCCTGAGAATGGGCTTGAGGTCTCCTGGTCTCCACCTTTGGCAAGATAAGGAGACAGAAGACAGTGGGCAAGGCCCAAGGAGGAGCCAGAGACCCTCAAAATGGCGGGACCAGGCCAGAGGTCTACTCTCTGGAAGAAAGTGGAACCTCAGCCCTGGCTTCAGTTGGAGTCGTCTCTGCCTAGCATCCTTGCCCTTGCTCTGACGCCACCCCGGGTGAGTCCTTTACTTTCACTCTACTGTTTCCTTAGCAAAGGAATGGAAGCTGACGGCCTGCTTCCCCTCATCCTCTGACAGCCAGCAGGCCAACGGACACTGGCCAACACCATTACCATCAAATTTGACGTTGAGCACAAAGTCCTTGTAGAGGCGGCGCCCGTTAACTGGCCGCATCGCGTCACAGAGCCTGGTGGTGTTGGGGCAGAGGGCACGGTGCATGTTGTGGAGCGCGTGGGCCATGGCGTACACTGCATTGACCACAAACATGATCTTGGACTCCTGCTCAAAGGGCACGGCCCGGAGAGAGTGGGCTGCGCAGTCTCGCTGCCGGAAGCTGCAGCGGAACCTCTGCTCCCAGAATTCACGGAACCAGGGGTTCCGGCTGTTGTTCCAAGGGTCCAGGCTCTGGAAGTAGGAGGCAAAGTCACTGATGGGGTAGGAGGCCAGCTCAATGGTGATGGCACCCTCAGCAGCCCCCTCACTGCCTGCCACCACACTCTCCAGGGCCCCCCAGCCATCACTGGCCACCCAGGTGAAGCTGGCATTGAGGCGCTGGCTGGCAGCAAGCAGCTCCCGGGCATCCTCAGAACGGGTAAACAAGACAGCCACGCGGGCACTCGGCTTCTGCAGCAGGGCTCGCACCACACCCTCAAAGGCCGCGCGGCTCATGGCACGGCCCACTTTCTCCGAGGTGGCCACACAGATGTTGCGGGCACGAGCCTCTAGCTCAAAGGCCTCAATGCCTGTCTCGCCATAGTCGCCCTCAGACGCCACAGTGGACACATAGGTCCAGTTGAAGAAGCGGAGAATCTCAGCCATGGCCTTGGCTTGGAAGAAGTCAGGAGGCACTGTGCGGGCAAAGTAGTCATAGCGGGACTTGTCACTCAGCTTGGCACTGGTAGAGGCGTAGCTGATCTGTGGGATCTGAAATAGCCGCAAGAGGTTGGCCACCTGGGGGAGGAGTAGAGAAGGCAAAGATCAGTGGTCAGATCAAACACTAGAGACAGGTGCATCCCCCACAGCTAGCACGTCTTGGTGTCAAGTGTCCACAAGGTCAGCCCTAAAGGCTCCCTCTCTAAAGCCCTGCATCCTGACTTGACAGTCTTCCCTCTGGGGTAGGGAGTTTTTTATCTCTTTCCAAGGGCTGAGAGAGAGAAGAC
This sequence comes from Pongo abelii, assembly GCF_028885655.2. Taxonomy (NCBI): domain Eukaryota; kingdom Metazoa; phylum Chordata; class Mammalia; order Primates; family Hominidae; genus Pongo; species Pongo abelii. The sequence goes on from NC_085928.1 coordinate 102,708,871, forward strand.
CCAGGACGGAGACACCAGGGTCATGAGCCACACCTGATCCCCTCTGCCATCCCCTTTTAGACACATGGCAGAGGGGCCAAGGGAAGTCCTGGGTGGAGGGAGGTTGGCACCTGGCTACACTGGGGCAGAGGGAGGCATGAGATGGCATCTGGCTACTCAGGGCTCTTCGGCTCTCTACTTATTTGAGGGTAGGTGGCCCTTCCCCTGAATCAATCTGACGGAATGATACAGAAAGAAGGAAAAGTTTCCCCTAGGAAGAAAGACACAGATCCCAGGGTCCTGTGGCCCTAATAGGTCAAGGCTTGATCTCCATTGAATGCCTGAGTCTTAAATGCTCTACCACTGGCTGCCTGGAACCCCACCTCCCATCCTCAGGTCCCACAGGAGTGGGATCCGGCCAAGGGCCAGGTAGAGGGTGGGTAGGTGAAAGCAGAGCATGGCCCAGATTCTATAGCAGAGGGGTGAGTCTTGTGTTGCAACTGGATACAGGCTATGACTCTGACAGTCTAGGGCTCAATGTCTCTTCCCCTCCCACACATTCTACATTTGGGCCCCTGGAGTTGGCAAATCTCCCTGAGCCTCAGTTTCACATCCCTGCCCTACAAGGCTGCTGAGAGGATAAAAACGATAATGCATGGGAGGCCACAGTGCCTGGCAAAGGGAAGATGATAGGGACATGGGCAAGAGAGAAGGAGCAGCCATGAGGGGGAATATTAACAGGCAGGTGCAGCCTATGGATGACCGGCTAGCCTTGTGTTGATCAGGACGAGGGAGAAGCAGACCACTGCTGAGGTGCGGGCCCTGATCCAGGAGGCAGGCAGCTTGGGATGGCAAGGAGGTAACTGGACTTCTGGAGATAAATGCATGGGCCCTACGGAGGACTGTGGAGAAAACATCAGCAGAGGCCCTGGAAGACAGAAGCAGGTAGGAGGCCGCCCACTCATCCCTGCCCCAACCCAGGGCTGCAGACATAGACGCTAGCACAGCCACATCTTCCCAGGCTGCTGCCTAGCCACCTCCAGTGACTGGGACTAGCAGGACAGCTGCCTAGCCACCTCCAGTGACTGAGACTAGCATGACAGCTGCCTAGCCACCTCCAGTGTCTGGGATTAGCAGGACAGATAATCCACTCCCAGCAGTGGATGGAGTGGCCAGGCCTCCCCACCTTCAGGCCAGTAGCTGACTCCAGGGTTCTGTGATTCCTGCTTCTGCTCCATTTCTCCTGAACAACTGTTCCAGAACAGGGGGCCTGGCCCTCTCCACCTTGGCAATGCCCTCAGTCACTCTCCTAAAGGAAGCTGAGGCCCAGCCAAGGCCTACCTTATGTCCCCCATCCCTGATCCTAGCTCCAGCCGCATCTTCCAGCAGCCTGTGCCGGGCACTTGGCAAGCGGGAATCTGGGTGAGAGGTAGGACCCAGTCAGAGACGGTAGGATCACAGCTGGGCACAGCCCTGGGAGCAGCAGAGGGGTGTCAGCGGGGCCAGCAGCCTCTGCTGAAGCTGAGCCACAGGGCACCCTCTGCTGGTCCCTGTGGGAGAGTAGGAGGCTGAGGGCAGGGGAGCTGCCTCCCCACCCTTCCCACCCCCTCAAATCCTGTGCCCCGGAAGACTCTCTGGTACCCTCCCCCGACATACATTCTGTTTATCTTCCTCCTGACTCCCCTACCCTGATTCTCTCCTCTGGCCACTCCTGGCTTCTATCTGGCCACCCCTCTCCAATCCAGGCAGAGATGATCTGATAAGTCAGGAGACCCTTGGCCGAGAGCCGATTTCACAGCTCCCCTCCACCACTGCCTTGAATGTGGCCCACCTCTCTCTGAGCCTTGGTTTCCTCATCTATAAAATGGGTTAAAAATAATAGCAGCTAATATCAACTGTGCCCTTATGACTTGCCGGGCCCCCGATACATACTATACATCTATCAACTCATTAAATTTCCATGGCAAACCTAAAAGTAGAAAGTGTCGTGGGCCGGGCACAGTGGCTCACGCCTGTAATCCCAGCACTTTGGGAGGCCGAGGCGGGCGGATCACCTGAAGTCGGGAGTTTGAGACCAGCCTGACCAACGTGGTGAGGTCAGGCTCGTCTCTACCAAAAATACAAAAATTCGCCGGGCATGGTGGCGGGCGCCTGTAATCCCAGCTACGTGGGAGGCTGAGGCAGGAGAATCGCTTGAACCCGGGAGGCAGAGATTGCAGTGGGCTGAGATCTCACCACTGGACTCCAGCCTGGGAGACAGAGCAATATCTTGTCTCAAAAAAGAAAAAAAAAAAAAAGTGTTGTGAATCCAATTTTATAAGGAAGAAGCTGTGACACAGAAAAGAGAAATAACGTGCCAGGGTCATGCAGTTAGTAAGTGGGAGACCTGGCTATTAAGCCCCTGAGGGTTGTTTAACATCAAGGGTGATGGTGTGTGTGAGGGTGTGTGTGTCTGGGTGTGTGGGTGTGGGGGGGTGTGTGGATGTGTGGGGTGTGTGTGGGTGTGTGGGGTGTGTGTGGGTGTGTGGGGGGTGTGTGTGGGTGTGTGGGGTGTGTGGGGGGTGTGTGTGGGTGTGTGGGGTGTGTGGGTGTGGATGTGTGGGATGTGGGTGTGGGGGGTGTGTGTGGGTGTGTGTGGGGAGTGTGTGTGGGGAGTGTGTGCGGGGGTGTGTGGGTGTGTGTGGGTGTGTGCAGGGGGTTTGTGGGGGGTTTGTGTGGGGGGGTGTGGGGGGGTGTGGGGGGTGTGGGGGGTGTGTGGGGGTGTGTGGGGGGTGTGTGGGGTGTGTGTGGGTGGGGGTGTGTGTGGGCGTGTGGGGGTGTATGTGGGTGTGTGGGGGCTGTATGTGGGGTGTGTGGGCATGTGGGTGTGTGTGGGTGTGGGGTGTGTGTGGGGGCTGTGTGGGTGTCGGGGGTTGTGTGTGAGAGGGTATGTGTGTGGGGTGTGTGGGGGTGGGTGTGTGGGGGGTGTGTGAGGGTGTGTGTGTGGGTGTGTGGGGTTGTGGGTGTGGGTGCGTGGGTGTGTGGGGGGTATATAGGTGTGTGTGGGGGGGTGTATGGGTGTATATAGGGGAGGGTGTGTGTAGGGGTGTGGGTGTGTGTGGCTTTGTGTAGGGGTGTGGTGTGTGGGGGGTGTGGGGGGTGAGGGGGGGTATGTGGGTGTGTGGGGGGTGTGAGGGTGTGTGTGGGGTGTGTGGGGGTGGGTGTGTGGGATGTGTGTGGGTGGGTGTGGGGTGTGTGAGTGTGGGGGGTGTGGGTGCATGGGTGCGTGGGGGTGTATGGGTGTGTGTGGGGGTGTGTGGGTGTGTGTAAGGGTGGGTGTGTGTGGGGGGGGTGTATGGGTGTGTGTGTAGGGGTGTGGGTGTGTGGGGGGTGTGTGGGTGTGTGTAGGGGTGTGGTGTGTGGGGGGATGTGTGTGGGGGGTGTGTGGGGGGTGTGTGGGGTGTGTGTGGGGTATGTGGGTGTGTGTGGGGGGGCTGTGTGGGTGTGTGGGGTGTGTGTGGGAGGGTGTGTGTGGGGTGTGTGGGGGTGGGTGTGTGGGATGTGTGTGGGTGGGTGTGGGGTGTGTGTGGGTGTGGGGGGTGTGGGTGCATGGGTGTGTGGGGGTGTATGGGTGTGTGTGGGTGGTGTGTGGGTGTGTGGGTGTGTGTAAGGGTGGGTGTGTGGGGGGTGTGGGTGTGTGTGGGGGGTGTATGGGTGTGTGTGTAGGGGTGTGGGGGTGTGGGGGGTGTGGATGTCTGTGGGGGGTGTTTGGGTGTGTGTGGGGGGTGTGTGGGAGGGTTGTGTGTGGGGGGTGTGTGGGGTGTGTGGGTGTGTGTGGGGGGCTGTGTGGGTGTGTGGGGGGTGTGTGTGAGGGTGTGTGTGGGGTGTGTGGGGGTGGGTGTGTGGGATGTGTGGGTGGGTGTGGGGTGTGTGTGGGTGTGTGAGGGGTGTGGGTGCATGGGTGTGTGGGGGTGTATGGGTGTGTATGGGTGGTGTGTGGGTGTGTATGGGTGGTGTGTGGGTGTGTGGGTGTGTGTAAGGGTGGGTGTGTGGGGGGTGTGGGTGTGTGTGGGGGGTGTATGGGTGTGTGTGTAGGGGTGTGGGGGTGTGGGGGGGTGTGGATGTCTGTGGGGGTGTTTGGGTGTGTGGGAGGGTGTGTGTAGGGGTGTGGGTGTGTGTGGGGGTGTGTGGGAGGGTTGTGTGTGTGGGGTGTGTGGGGTGTGTGGGGGGTGTGTGGGTGTGTGTGGGGGGCTGTGTGGGTGTGTGTGGGGTGTGTGTGAGGGTGTGTGTGGGGTGTGTGGGGGTGGGTGTGTGGGATGTGTGGGTGGGTGTGGGGTGTGTGTGGGTGTGTGGGGGGTGTGGGTGCATGGGTGTGTGGGGGTGTATGGGTGTGTGTGGGTGGTGTGTGGGTGTGTGGGTGTGTGTAAGGGTGGGTGTGTGGGGGGTGTGGGTGTGTGTGTGGGGTGTATGGGTGTGTGTGTAGGGGTGTGGGTGTGTGTGGGGGTGTGTGGGAGGGTTGTGTGTGTGGGGTGTGTGGGGTGTGTGTGGGGGGGTGTGGGTGTGTATGGGGGGCTGTGTGGGTGTGTGGGGGGTGTGAGGGTGTGTGTGGGGTGTGTGGGGGTGGGTGTGTGGGATGTGTGTGGGTTGGTGTGGGGTGTGTGTGGGTGTGTGGGGGGTGTGGGTGCATGGGTGTGTGGGGGTGTATGGGTGTGTGTGGGTGGTGTGTGGGTGTGTGGGTGTGTGTAAGGGTGGGTGTGTGGGGGGTGTGGGTGTGTGTGTGGGGTGTATGGGTGTGTGTGTAGGGGTGTGGGTGTGTGTGGGGGTGTGTGGGAGGGTTGTGTGTGGGGGGTGTGTGGGGTGTGTGGGGGGTGTGTGGGTGTGTGGGGGGTGTGTGGGAGGGTTGTGTGTGGGGGGTGTGTGGGGTGTGTGGGGGGTGTGTGGGTGTGTGGGGGGCTGTGTGGGTGTGTGGGGGGTGTGTGTGAGGGTGTGTGTGGGGGGTGTGTGGGGTGTGGGGGGGGTGTGTGGGTGTGTGGGGGGCTGTGTGGGTGTGTGGGGGGCTGTGGGTGTGTGGGGGGTGTGTGAGGGTGTGTGTGGGGGGTGTGTGGGGTGTGTGGGGGGCTGTGTGGGTGTGTGGGGGGCTGTGTGGGTGTGTGGGGGTTGTGTGTGAGGGTGTGTGTGGGGTGTGTGTGTGGGATGTGTGTGTGTGAGGGTGTGTGTGTGTGGTGGGAGTAATGGGAGTAAGATGTTCTCTTGCACAGTCTCTAAAAGTCGACTGCCATTATGTGACCAGGGCACTTTCTTAGCTTCTGTAAAAGCTACTGCAAGGAAGCTTCTAGTTTCCCTTCCAATGCACAGCAGCCCATGAGCCCCTTTTCAGCAGGAATTCTGGGTCACCACCTCCGGCCTCCCTCCCTAGCCCCCATTTGGGTGGCCTCCACGTACCTGGATGGAGACATCACTGTAGGAACCGCCAATAACACCAGTGATGGCAGTGGGAGCATCACCATGGGTCGCATAAGAGCCGTCGGGGCAGATGTGGCGTGAGCCATCAGCACCACGGCTGAGTGAGGCACGCACAAAGTCCAGTGCCTGCTCCAGCGCATGTGTGTCCTTGGAGCAGCTGTCGAGGATGTGCGCACCCAGGCGCACGCCAGGCAGCAGGTGCGGGTCACGGTTGATGCGGTCCAGTGCAAAAAGCATGGCCTCCAGGCGCTGGATGCCACGGTGCTCATTGACAGGACCACAGTCCTCTGCTGGGCCGCCCTTCTGGTGCACTGGGAACAGCCCACCCAGCACCAAGTCTCCCTCCAGGGTCAGCACCTTCTTGGCTGGGCCCTCAGCCACAGCACCCCACAGCAGCAGCAGTGCCAGGAGCCCAAGCAGCGATCCCATGGCCCCAAAGGGGATGGATGGGTCCCGCAGACCTGGGTCTCCAGGGGATGAGATTAGAAGCAGCGAAGGCAAAGAGAGGAGGAAACAGGGACCAGGAAAGGACAGACAAGAAGAGAGATGCGAAGGGACCCAGCTCCTGCAGAGAGATAGAAAGACAGAAAAACAGACCAGGAAAAGTGGAACCTGAGAGCAGCTGCCCCTTCTGACTCTGCCTCCCCACAAGCCCCTTTCCTAGGTACTCAAAAGCCAGGGAGGGACAGGATGGTGTCATTAAGTAGGTTGAGAAGCTCCTGGGACTCCCCTGGACCTGTCTCTCAGCCCTGGCCTCAGCTGGGTGAGAGATGGGCCCTATTCCCCTACCAAACTCAGCAGTGGGGAGAGATGCAAGCAGTGAAGTCCCAGGCAGAGGACAGGAGACTCCAGCCAATGCTGACCCCTCTGTAATTCAAAGGGTGTCCAAGAACAGCACAAACCTCCCAGGACCCCAAGGTCAATACCTTTGGAACAGACTATGTCAGAGTCACAAACTCAGAGGTCCCCATCCTGAGCCTTGGATTTCCAGAAAGAAGGAACTGCTGTCTGAGGATCCACCAGGGAAGAGGAAGGGAAGCGTCTCTAAGGCACAGTCTCCAACCCGTGGGGAGACTGGAGCCCATGTGAACACCCAAGGGTTCTAGCCTTTGGTTCTTAAAAAGCCATCCCCACGGTTTCCTGACTGAGGAAGGAATAGAGACACTAAGCCCTGGGAATGAGATAGCAAGGTGGAATGGCTGGCCTCAGGGAGGGTACCCAAGTGGCTCAAGGTCCTAAGTCAACAGGGCAAGCAAATGTTCACGTATGTGTGTGTCAGGGTTGAGGGCTAGAGTCTCCAAACAGTGCTGAGGGTGAGAGCTACATACATAGCTCTATGTAGAATGCTGCTTGAGACTTTGTGCCTCTGTTTTCTCTTCACTCCCAACCCAGCAGAGAAAGTCACCATTTCCAATCTCCCCATCCTCAGCTTCAGGGCCCTGCCCACCCTGGCCATGGCCCTCAGAGACCCCCTCCCTGTCTCTTCCCCACTGCGTCCAATCATTTGTACCCCAGTTGCGTTCCCAAACACACACCTCACAAAGGCTCTCACAATCACACAGGCTTGGAAAGGCTGGGAGAGGGACATACCTCTTTCCTCAGAACAGGAAAGGAAACTGAGTTTGAAGAAGGGCAGCAACTAACTCAAGGACCCCATGTGCTGGCCACGGAGGCTGAGCCTCTTCATTTTGCCCCCTCAGCTCCCCAGGGCAGGGGCACTGGGCTCCTCTGGGGATCAGGAAAGAAGCAGTTTACCCAGGCAAGTGAGGGAGAAGCAGGGAGGAAGACCAGCACAGATGGGGACAGGGACCCAGATGGGGGCTGAGGCCAAAACTGATCAAGTCGCAAGTCTCCCAGAGGGGAGGCCCAGACGGAAGCTCAGAGGCAGGAAGGGGACAGAAACCCGGAGTCAGGCAGCCAGGAGCCTGGGCCACAAAATCTGGGCAGGGAGTGAGCAAGCCAGAGAGGTTGAGACAAAGACGGAGGCACAGACAGAAAGAAGGACCAGAGGACGTTGGAGCAGGAGGAACGGGGGAGAGCGATGCGGGGCGTGCGTTTTCTGGAGAAGAAAGGCGGGACGCCCAGGGCTGTCTTCCCGCTTCCCGGAGCTCCCAGGGAACGCTGTCTGGACACCCCAGCGCGGGCGCCCCACAAGTCGAGGGCCCGCAGGGCCCTGGGACGTGAGGTAAGGGCCAAAAAGGTCGGCAGCGGCAGCGGCACCACCGGCTCACCCTACCTGGCGCGCCTGGCTCTGGCGCGGAGAGAATCGGAGTGGAGCGGAGGGCGCGGGGCTCCGGCTCCCGCTCGCCCGCTCGCCCGCTCGCTCGCTCGCTGGCTCTGCGCTCTCCGCCCGCCCGCTCGCTCGCCCCGCCGCTTTCAATCGCGGCCCGCCCCGCCCCCGGGCCCGGCCCGCCCCCAGCCCCTCCTCCGTTCCTCCCGACTCGGGTCTCCTGCTCCCAACCCGGCCTCCGCCTGCCTCTGGACCCTCCACGCTCCCGCTCTTCTGGGAACCTCAGGGCCTGGAGCTGTCCGCCTCGTGGTGCTGAATCCCCGAGCGCTCTCGCTCTGCGCTGGAGCGGGTGCTTCGTGGCCCACTCCACCCCAGTCAGACTACCACCTAGAGAGCACAGGTGGGGGGCGGGGGCATGCCACGGGGCACAGGATGGGGAAGGTCACTGCGCCCCGACAGGTGCACGTAAGTGCTACTGCAGAGTGGAGGAGCTGGCCCTAGTGCAAGGGGTGCCTCTGGGGGATAGGTAAAGGGGCGCGTGGGAGACGGGTGGAGTCTATTCTCCTCACCCAGCGATTTCCGCTGGGTCCACATCCCAGGCCTGAGGTGGAGGCATGTGTCCTCAGCCCCTTTTGAGAGCTGGAGCCCGAGTCACTATGAGGAAAAGATTGGGGGAAGGGAGAGGTCAGAGGAGAATGGGGCTTCCCCTTCCTTCCTGCAGATGCCCTTTAAACCTGCCACCCACTCCCATGTAAAAAGGGTATTTAAGCAAGGAGAGAGCAACCTGCAGGAAGGGCTGCAGAACCAAGTACTAGGGTCAACCCTGAAGGAGTGTTAGGGATGGCAGGGGGATCTGGGAGGGGAGGGGCCTAGGGAAAGGCTTCTGGAACTGGCTGCTGCGTAGGAGGGAGTGAGAGCTAGAGCCCAAGCAGAGGGAGGACAGCTCTGAGAAGATGCTCTTGACTCTTCCCTCCCACAGCAGGATGGGGAAGGACGCCCCTGGGTAGAGGGTAGTGGATAAGCTGTAGTGCCAGACTATGCTGAAGGAATGGGGATTAGAGAGCCTGTGCTATCTGCCCCTAACATGTGCACACACTAACAAGTGCCAAGGGGCATGGCATCCCTACACACATTCCCCTGACACTGCCCTTTCTTCCACAGGTGTCAGTGGAAGCAAGGCCAGCTCAGATACATGCTAATGAACATGCCAAGCCCACACCCCTCAGGCACACACACCCACATGTGTGTGTGGCAGTCCGTAGTGGGGTGGGGGTGATCACCAAGGATGAGCTTTTTCACTGGACACAGAAACCTGATGCCCGGCTGCTGTGGAAAGAATACAGCTTTGAAACAAAACAGACACATCCAACCCAAACAAACACAAGCCCCATCACTAACAGGAGACAAGGTGGCAGTGAGACAGACATGCTGTCTTCCACCTCCAACTCTGCCACCAGCTGCTCTCACCCTCTCTGGCTCCCTGGGGTAGGTGAGCAATGGGCCAGGCCTCTGGAGCAGAGGGGTTGTCACACACTCCGTCTATCCACACTCCCAACCTGCTCAACAAGTCAGCCTCACAGAAGGCACAGGGCTGTAAACAGATATGGCTGTGTACAGCAACCAGCCAGAAAAGCCCATGATGTGGCCTGCAGCAAACAAGCTGCACAGTCGCAGCACATGGACACACAGTTACACACAGCTAGGCAGCCACCACTCCCAGCTGTGTGCACACGGATGAGGACATACACTTAGCCTTACACACAGTTGTACATGTGGACATGGCCACATACATAGTACACGTAAACATGCAACCACACACAGCTATACTTGTAGACAGCCATAATACACATGGGCACACCCCTGCCTCTAAGAACATGTGACCATGTCTACACACGGCTGCACATGTGGACACAGCCACGTATATACAGCTGCTCACACAGACATGCCACAAACAGCTGTCCACCAAGACATGTCCACACATACATGGCCATAATTATGGATACACGGCTGCAGGACACATAGCAAATGTTTTTTTATATGTGGACACATAGCAAAACACATAGCTTTATACATGAACATCATGAACATCACCATACACACAGTTGTACAGACACAGCCACACACAGTTGTATATGAACAAAGCCCCCATAGAGATGCTGTTAGCCAGCCTCACATGCTCCTATAATACAACCATACACAGACAAAGCACAGCAATACACACACACACACACACACACACACACACACACTCACTCACACAGGCACACAGCCATCCACACAGACTCAGCCATGCTCAAATACAATCATACCCTGATGCTCACCTGGGCACAGCTTTACCCAAGCAGCCCCATCCATCCGTGGTTACACAGAGCCAAATGCATGAGCATGGGTGCACATGCACACACACAGGTACACAGCCACTGGCAGGCACAGTGGGGCAGCCTCGCCTACTGGGGAAGTACCAGCGTGCAGGCACACTAGAGTCACAGACACAAAGGCATCCCTTGGAGGGAGATGAAGACAGGCTGTGGGCTCCCCACTCCTGAGCCCTGAAGGGCACCCCATACTCAGCTCTCACCCAAGCCAGGCTCTGCTTGCTCTCTGGCAGCTGCAATGGAGGGGCAGCTGGCCACTGGGGTCACAGAGTAGGACGTGGAGGATCTCTAACACCCCTCCTCCCCCTACCCCAGGGTACCTGCCATGTTCCTTCCATTCTTTGTCCTGGGGAGGGGAGGCTCCCTCCCACTCCCAGCCTATCTGTACAGCCACCCCCCACCGCCCCCAACCAAGGCAGAACTAACAAATACACAACCCAAATCCAGGTGAAACAAGTAAATCATTGGCTTTATTCTGGGTCCTGGAAGCTCCGCTGTGAGTCTGAAAAAAAGACACAACAGGGGTGGCAGCCCTGGGGGCTGGTGCAGAAAATAGTCCCTGGCTCCTCTGGCCCTGGGAGCCTAAAGGGCAGTGAGGAGAAGGCTTAGCCAGAGGCCTGGAGCAGGGGAAGTCAGGTCCCTCAGGAACCCCTCCTCCCCCAGAGGAAGGAGGAAGAGGGCTGGAGAGTCTGCTGGAGAGTCTGCTCAGTTCCTCAGCAACTGCACTGCAGGAGGGTGCAGGCCATGGGTTACTCCTTGCCCTTCTCAGGGGCACTGGGCTCCCAGGGCCACTTGGTAGTCCCCAGGGGCTCAGTTTCAGGGTCCAGCCGTGACTCCCCTAAGGGCCCCTCGCCCTCCAAGTCCAGCTCCTCAAAAGAGGAGCCGCTGGCGCCTGACTCGCTGTAGCTGTGCTCGCTGCGGGTGTCACCGTCATCCCAGCCACGGCTGCTCGCCCCAGGTGACAGTGTGGCAACTGAAGTCTCCCGGCTGCCAGGGCTCACTTCCAAGCTTACAGAACTCGTGTCACTCATTGTGTCAGCTCCTATGGCCAGGAAAAGGAAGCACAGGTTAGCCAGGACCACCCCACCCCCTCCTCCAGGGAGAGGCAACTCAGCACGCAGTGCACTCATGAATAATGCAGCCTCCCAGGCTCAGGGGGCTTGCTCCAGCTGCCCTCTGCCCTCTACCCTGACTGGGGCTGCACAGACAGGGCAGAGGGAAAGAGCCAGGAGGAAGGGAGGGAGTGAGGGAAGGAGGGAGGGTGGGAGGAGGCAGCTGTGCACTCTTCTCCCCACCCTAAATTAGCCTCAGCTCCCTGCACTTCCACAAAGCCTGCTGCTCTCCCCCCACATTTATTAAGGGCCACTCAGCCCTGAGGTGAGGAGCTGAGGTAGAACAAAGAGACCCAAGTAGTGTCCCCTCCACCTTCCCCCACCCCCATTTCAAGCTTGGAAAGAGATGTGTCCAGGGCCAGCTACAGAACATCACCCACAGGGCATGAGGACTGCAGAATGCAGCAGAAGGCCCTTCTGCAGCCCTCCCCCGTGCAGGGCTCCCAGGAAGAGCATCCAGGGAGTCAGCAGGACCCTGCCTCTGGTACACACCAAGTCCCCACTTGAGGAGGGAGCTGAAGTACGAGGAGGATGGAGAAGGCCTGAGAAATACTCAACCAGCTGCAAGGAGAAGAGTGCTGGGATGAAACATGTTAAGGGCTTTCTCTCCCTATGCCTGGGTCGACCCTGAGAAACCCTTACCCACCCCACCCCCAACGACTGGTGCTTCCTGAGCCACAAGATAGCAAAAGGGGATGATGAGAGCACTCTGCTGGTGGTTGGGGTGCCCCAAACCAGTGCTGAGCCAGGTTGATGGCCCAAACTCCTTCTAACCTGCTCCTTCCACCCCCAATACATCCTCCAAGCAAGCAGCCCCTTCATCTGCCCTGTCCAGGAGCAACCTCTGGTTCATCTCCCTGGATCAGAGGCACTGAATGCAGGCTGGGGTGGCAAGGAGGAACACATGGCTCAGGCTCGCTGTGTGCAGGAATCCAGACTGGGAGAAGGGGGATCTGCTACCCTTCCTGTATGATGGGGAGAGGGTCAGCTGTCAAACATCACAGAAGGTGAGGGGTTGGCCAGCTTCCCCAGCCACTGTATCCATGGTGATGGAGCCAAGCCAGGTGCAGCTGGGGTCTGCTTGGTGCCTGGACTCAGCCTGGGGCTTTCCTTGAGCCTCAAATGGGTCCTAGGTTGGGGGTGGGAGAATTAGGAGGTGGGGGAATTTGGGGTCTCTCCCTACCCCCACCACCCACTCAGCCCCCAGAATATGCCCTCTGGGCGCTACTGGCAGAGGTGAGGTAAGCCCTAGAAGCCCAGGCTGCTGGCCCAGGGCCCTCCTCTTGCTGAGGCCCCAGGTGTGGCTCCCAGGACAGAGGCCTGTGAATGAGGTGGTCGGGGAGCTGGGGGAGCTTTGAGTTTTGGGTAGTTTCTTCTGACCAGGGCACAGGATGCCAGGCCCTCACTGCTCCTTAAATAATGATCAGTGCCCCAGGGGCCGCAGGGCTGAAAAGAGCAAAGAAGGGAGACAGTTTCTCCCTGGCCCTATTAAACTGTATGTTCCGTCTGCCCACCCACCCAATGGCTCTCTTGGGACCCCAGGTACAGGAATGTGCCTGCTTCCCAGCATGCTACCTCCTACCACCCAGCTCCTAGGCTAGGAATGTTCAGAGGAAGGAGCCTAGGGTGCCTCCTTCAGGCCAGGACAGCGAGCTGAGATGAAGACAGCCCCTGGGGACATATATACACTTCAAGCAAAGGAATTCAGCTGGAGGCCAGGCACGGTGGCTCACGCCTGTAATCCCAGCACTTTGGGAGGCTGAGGCAGGTGGATCACCTGAGGTCAGGAGTTCCAGACCAGCCTGGCCAACATAGCAAAACCCCATCTCTACTAAAAATACAAAAATTAGCCGGGCATGGTGGCAAGCGCCTGTAATCCCAGCTACTCGGGAAGCTGAGGCAGGAGAATCGCTTGAACCCAGGAGGTGGAGGTTGTAGTGAGCCAAGATCATGCCACTTCACTCCAGCCTGGGCAAAAAAGGAAAACTCTGTCTTAAAAAACAAACAAATGAAAAAAAGGAATCCAGCTGGGCATGGTGGCTCATGCCTAGAATCCCAACACTTTGGGAGGCTGAGGCAGGATCACTTGAGCTAACAAGTTCAAGGCCAGCCTGGGCAATATGGCAAAACACCATCTCTATAAAAAATACAAAAATTAGCCAAGCCTGTTGTCCCAGCTACTCAGGAGGCCGAGGTGGGAGGACAGCTTAAGCCTGGGAGGGAAAGGTTACAGTGAGCCGAGATCTTGCCACTGCACCACTCCAGCCTGGGCGATAGAGCCAGACCTTGCCACAGAAGAAAAAAAAAAAAAGAGTGCAATACAGGGAAGTAGCATCCCTATACCCCCACCAAGATCTACACAGGAGGAGGTCCCAGAGTCCCATGCCTGCATCACTGGGGAGAAGATACCAGGCAAGGCAGGGCCCTACCTAAATCCCCACAACTACTGGGGCAGGGGACTTGAAGCCCACCCCCTTCACCCAAATCCCTCCCTCTCACTCTGCCCACAGCCAGTGCAAGACGATCAAATATTCATCGCCTCTCTGAAGCTAAATAATACATCAATGTAATAACAGGCACAAGGCAGCTAATCACCCCCTTTCACCTCCCAGCCCAAGCTAGGGCCACAACAGGGAGGCGGGCAGGGACAGGCCAAGCCTTGGGCAGTCAGACACCCTGCATGCACCCACCACCAAATGCTGTGTCAGTGGCATGCACCTGGCGGGCAAACACCGAATCCCCCTGGGGTGTCAGGACAGGCCCTGTGAGAGGTGGGCAGACCCCTTGGCCCCAACACCAGGAAGTGGGTGGGTGGGCTGGAGGGGAGGAAAACAGGCTGAGGAGCTGGGGAATGTAGGAGCTGCCGCTGCAGCCAGCTGTAGTGGGTGCCAAGCAGTCCTTCAATGCCCCTGGCAGGCACTGTTTGGGAGGGAAGGAAGCTGGGTGGGTGGGTCACGGAGGGGGAGGCAGGCAGCAGAGGGAGGTCACAGTAAAGTGAAGGCACTCTGTCTTCCTGCCCTGGAGGCTGCCTGGGCCTGCTGACCTTGTGCCATGTCCTGTGCCCACAGTAGGGGCACTGAAGAGTGTCTGCCAGGCACTACCAGGCAGAAGGGAGCTGTACCCCATGGAGGTAATTAAGTGGCAGATGAAGTTAACTGTGTTGGACACAGGCCCCTAGGGAGTAGAGACTGCTCCCAATACCGTCCTGCCCAGCCCTAGCTGACACATGTCTCCCTAGGGTGACCTTGGCTGTTGAAGACTGGATGGGCAGAGCATCTGCTAAAGAAGGAGGGGAGGAGGGACAGTTCCTCTCCCCACAGCCCTGTACCACTCCTAGAAGTCACAAACTCCACCAGGTTGGCCAAGGATAAGGCCCCCTGGGACCATCTGGGATGTAACCCAGCAGACCCCCTTGTGCCTGAGACAGCCCGGGGTCACAGAGATCATTGCAGAGGGATGGACAGGCAAGCAGCCTTCCAGCCTGGACCTGGGGCCTTGAGGCTGCCAGCCGGAGTGTGGGCTGGCCCTGGAGAAAGGTACAGGGGACTGATCTCCTGGATCCCCTCTGCATGCTCCCTGGTTGTTCCCTGGCAGGGAGAAAGCAGCTGGCTCTGGGTGGGGCCCGTACTGAGGGACAAGAGAACACTTTGCTCCCCTCCTTACCTTCCAGATCTATGCCCATCTCACTTCCTGCTGAGCCCCACCCAAGGGACTCCTTTCCTGAGCAGCCTCAGCCCCATCCCATGAACATCGAGCTGTCTGTGATCTTTGTTTCCAAGGGTACTCCTGCTGCATCTGGAGGGAATCCAGGCAGGGTCTTTGTATCTGTGTTGCCAGGAGGTAATGTGTGTGAATCCAGATCTATGTAGACCCATGTGTCTGGGAACAGGCAACTCCACATGTGGGTCCTCAGGGAGGTGGGTCTCCTTCCTCCCTCTGCCAAGCATAGCCTGACACCCACAGTGCCAACCCAGAGAGGGAGGAGCCTCCTCAACCAAGCCCCTGGAGTCCAGAAGAGAGGAGCTCCAGGAGGGCCCCATCCTCATACCCCACCTTCTGTACCTGTGCCATCCACCTGGGTGTCAATGGCCTCCACAAGCCCCCGCCATTTCCGCTCTGTCTCCTTCACCTCAGGCACATAGAAGTCTCCCTGCCGTGCCAGTGGGCACATGAAATGGATCTGGTCTTCCTGGTAGATCTCCAGCCGAGGATAGGCACACAGCTTCCGCTCCTAGTTAGAGAGTGGCAAAAGGTAGAATGAACCCTACAGGGGTCCTGACTCACTTGTCCCTGGGTGACCCCCAGAACTGTCTATTACCTATTCCGTCCCCGGGGCTGGCTCTGCCTCTCAACCTCTTCCAAGTTCCAAAGCCCTGCTGAGGGAGGCACACATAGATTACCCTAACAGCAGGGCCCCATAGTCCAGAGTGCAATAAATAGTCTGAAGACCCAGGACGACACCCTAGGGCAGGTGGTAAAAGAACCCAGGAGCCTGGCACTGCTCTCCTATGTGTACATCTGAGACCAAAAAGCTGTTCCAGAAGGCACTGGTCTCACAGAGCCATGAAGCTTGGCACCCCTGGACCACTCCAGGATAGGGACCCCATGTGCCCAAGCCAAGGTCTCACCTGCCAGACTTTCCATCCCAGGACCCCCCGGCCCTGACCTCCTCTCCACCCTGGACAATGCTGACTGACCCGCAGATATCAGAAAACCAGCACCCCCAGTCCTTAGGCCTCCAGCCCCTGCTCTTGCAGACATGCTACTATAGACCCTGAAGAGGGATAAAGGCCAGCTAAACACCACTTCCACTCCCATTCATTCTCCTGCTAGTTTAGAGCTATGTCAACCTCTGAGACTATCAGGTATGGTTCCCATACCTCCTTCACAGGTAAACTCAGGTTTTAGCTGATGGGGAAGAGGGAGACCCTGGACTGGAAGGTCAGGTAGGACAAGTAGATCTAGCATGGGACATTACCCAGTGGGCTGATGTACCACCTTTTGGGCCAAAAGGCACTCCACCTCCCTCTGCCTAGACACAGAATCCAGTGCTCCCCATCCCCCAATGTGTATGGAGGGGCACAGACATGCCAGAGCCACCCTGAGGCAGGCAGGGACAGCCAGAACAGGGGTCAAGTGCCTCTTGCTCAGAGCCTGCCCACCCCCCTTTCCTGCGATGGAGCACAAACACCCACTAAGATGACTGCAAGGCCCCTGCCCTGTCACTGCTCACCTGCCAACCTTCACAACACGACTATTTATAGCACTCGCCCTGCTCTCACCATGAGCTCTGAAATGAGCCTTCCACTTAGCAGTAATGAGAGACTTATTGCCTGGCAGGGAGAAGCCACTCCAAGACTCCACTTGTCCGCCTGCCTGGCCAACCCTAGGGTTGAGGAACCTCCCTCAACTAAAGCAAGCAAGCAAGCAAAGAAGGGTTAAAAGCAAGCCCACGGATGATAAAGGGAAAGGGGAGTGAGCCTGAAAGGTTTATCTAGCTAGGACCCTCAGCAGCCAGCTGAAGGGAGGGTGCATCTAGGAGGCCACGTGGGAGGTGGATGGCCTGGCCCAGGTCTGGTTGCGGCTCAGCCTCTGACTCCATGGGTGATCCAGGCAAAGCCTTCCATCCTAAGTCTCCATGTGCTCAACAGCAAAGTAGAACACCCTAGCCCTGATGCTTCCAAGGTCAGTGAAGGAAAGTCATTATTTTTTAATAGTTGGAGTCAAATCTTTGCCAACCTGGGTGCCCTCGGGGCTTCCTCCATCTCAAGAGTCCATGCCCCTGACACCTCCCATTTCTAAACATACAGATGGCTGTCTTTGCTTCTCTACCCACTCACATACCCACTCCAGCCTTGGTCTCCAGGAGGAGGCTAAACAAGATCACAGTGTCAGGAAGCAGGAGCTGTCAGGTTCTGGGGCCCCTCCAATGCCAGCACTTGGAGGCAGGCATCTGCCAAACCTGAACCCAACTCAGCAAACTGGTCCAGGTCACTGAGGCCAGGGGCAGGGAGGCCCCTGAAGAAGGTCCAGGTCCTTCCCCGGTAGCTAGATGGAAGAAAAGGATTCCTGAATCTAGTCAGGGCGTGGCCTTCACCAACATCCTCACACTCTGGACAAAGGATCCAAAGGGTAGTAGCTGAGTGGCCATCACAAGAGCAGCAGACATTTGGCTTTTGGGGGAAGATCCCAGAGGCCAGAGCCCGTGTCCACCCAGAGATTCCAGGGACAATGGGGACCCTACCCCAACACCTCTCAACACTCAAGCCACCTCCCTAGCTTCCGTTCTGGAGGAACTTGGCCGTATCAAGATGATAAGAGGGAGTACTGCTCTTTCCACCCTCTCCCCTAGGCTGGGCAGCACCAGGCTGCCACCCTGTGCCACCTGCTCTGCCAGCCCCCTCGTTGGCAGGCGGGAGGCAGCTCTGCGGCTGTTCTGCGCATCTGCCTCCTCCGGAGAGCCCAGCTCTGAAGTTGCCTGGCTGTGGACAGCCCCGTTGCCATGGAAACTGCATCCTCCATCCTTGCCATCGCCTTCATCTCAAAGCCATCGGGGAGAACAGAGGAACAAGGGAGACAGAGGATGGAGAGAAAACTGTGGCCCTGCCACACAGCTCTTCCTTCTCTGCCCAGCTCTCCCTCCTCACAGCATCCCACACAGGGAGCACCAGGTCCCAGAGCCTGCTCCCAGAACCCTGGAGGGGCAGCCTCAGGCCCAAAACTAGCCTGGTCCTACCCGCTGTTACCTGGGGGCCCTGGTCCTCCCTACTGGAGGGAGGCATGGAGCCAATTAAAATGCCATTGACTGTTCAGCCCCAAATCATTATAGCATATGCACCAGGTCCTACCAAAATTCAGACTTGGGCAGAGAAGGGACAGGAAGAAGGCAAAGGAGCAAACTTCTAAGCCAGGCCCACAGGCAGAGAAGGGGCTTGTAGTTGCCCCCGGCCCTTCCTGGGAGACTGCTCTCCCTTCCATGCTCTGCCCACTGAGCAAGAATGAGTCTAGTGGGGGCTGGGGATGGAGGGTGAAGGGCAGGACGAGCTATATGCTCTGCCCCTGAGTGATCAGGCAGAGAGGACAAGCCCTTTCCCTCCCAGCCAGGTGCAACCTCGGAGGGAAGACAGGGTGACCATGGGCTGGCTCTCAGGTCCTTGCTGCACAGTAGGAGCCATGGCCCAGGCAATATGTCAATGAGCCAGTAAATATTGGAAAATCATTGGAGGAAGGCGAGGCCAGCTGCCTCTCCCTCAGTTAGCCCCAGGGAGCCCTTGGAGAGCAGACTGCCAGTGGCCAAGGACACTAGCTCAAGGTCACACTGGGCTGGTTCCAATGGTGAAGAGCCGTGGTGGGTCTGGGGTCCTCCTAGCCCTGGCACACCCCCTTCCACAGCTCAGACAGCCAGAAGTGTGTGGAAGCATTGCCAGGACATGAGAATATGCTCTGCCACTGACACCACTGGCCATCTAACAAACCCACAGCCCAGAGCAGCTCACTCCCACATACAGACCCAAGGAGACTATAAAGCCTCTTTCCAAGGTGGGAGAGTTGCAGATGTTCACATTCCTCTCCACCTAACAGGCAAAAGTCAGTGAATCATGCCAAGTTGCCCCCAGGGACTGCCAGAAACTGGATTCAGAGTTCCAGTCCCTCAGACACACCTCCGGGCCTTCCCTCCCACCTGGGTCTTCCACATGCAGAAACAAGATGGGGACTTGGGACACCACCCATGATGCAGGAATTTCTAAGAGACCCCAGACACCAGCACTTCCCCACCACCACCCCACCCTGCACCAACACCTGCTCACCCACTCAGGAGTGTTGGCAAAAAAGGGAAGGAGCAGCTCACCCACCTCACACAGGCTGCCACAGTGCCACTGCCTCAGCTACCTTGGGGACACACCACACACTCCCACCTCACTTCAGCCTGAATTCATCTCCTGGACAGGGTATAGGCATTTACCCCATTCAGCTCAGGGCTCCCACAACAGGGCAAGACTGATACACCAGGCCAAGCTTTCCCCCACGGGACCCACAGTACCTCCCCAGCAGGTCTTTCTGAATTATGGGAGAGAAAGAAAAGAGGTAAGAGAGAGGACCTGAACTATCCTCATTTAGTGCTTTGTATTCAGGACATCACCCTGTGCCCTGGCTTCACCTAGGGGTTGGGAGCAAATAGAAGACAGAAGAGGTCAGGCCCAGGATGAAGGCTGATGATGGGTCCCACTCCCAGGCTACCCAGAGGCTGGAGGTTTGCTTAGAACTAGGTGGCTGCAAATGCCCAAAAGAAGGAGGCAATGTGTGGGCCAAAGATGGGGTCACATCTCCTACATAAGCTCTAGGCCCAGAAAGGGATGAGGTCTGGCTGAGGGGCCCTGGGCCTTGCCTTACTGTTTACCCTGAGCTACCCAGTCCTATCTATCCTTCTGTACCAGGCTGGACACCCAGGCAGCTGCACAGCCAGCAAGCGGCTGTTGCATCCCACCCAAGGTAGTGGCGTCTCCTCGCTGGGTGAAGTCTGTAATTTTTAATTACAGACACTGACATGCACCTGCCTGCACACAGCAGTCCCTGCAAGTGGGGGCTCAAATCCTGGAGGCCCCTCAGGCAGCTGGTCTTCATGGCATGTGCATGCTTTGGGGAGGTATAGCAAGAGGCTACAGCTAGAAGGCAGCACGTTATTATTCTGCCCGGAAACTTTCCTCTCACCCCCACCAGGCTGCCCCAAAGCCTCTGGCCCAGAAGCCAGACCTGTCTGTTGGTCCTCTGGGGCCTTGCCACACCAGCAGGGAGAGCCTGCAGAAGGGCTGGTGAGCACCTTCCCCCCTCTCTACTCTCCCCTCACACCAGCAGAGCCCAAAGCTCTGAAAATGGCAGGCAAAGGAGACAGGGAGTAAGACAGGATGGCCAGGGAGGGAAAAGAGGAAGTGGAAAGTGGCAGAGAGCACCCCAGGCAGGAGCCCAGGGCATTGGCTTGGCTAGACAAATGGGTAGCTTCCCTCTGGCCCTCAATTTGCCCAAGTATGAAACAAAGAGTCTACAGTCATACCACCCTGAATGTGCCTGATCTTGTCTGATCTCAGAAGCTAAGCAAGGTCGGGTCTAGTTAGTACTTGGATGGGAGACTGCCTGGGAATACCGGGTGCTGTAGGCTTTTGGCCTATCGCTCCCTCCCTCTTTCCCTCTTTGGCCAGGCGCGGTGGTTCACGCCTGTAATCCTAGCACTTTGGAGGGCCAAGGTGGGTGGATTACTTGAGGTCAGGAGTTTCAGACCAGCCTGGCCAACATGGTGAAACCTCGTCTCTACTAAAAATACAAAAATTAGCCAGGTGTGGTGACAGGTGCCTGTAATCCCAGCTACTCAGGAGGCTGAGGCAGGAGAATTGCTTGAACGCGGGAGACGGAGGTGCAGTGAGCCAAGATCGCGCCACTGCACTCCAGCCTGGGCAACAGAGAGGAAGGAAGGAAGGAGGGAAGGAGGGAAGGAGGGAGGGAAGGAGGGAGGGAAGGAGGGAGGGAAGGAGGGAGGGAAGGAGGGAGGGAAGGAAGGAGGGAAGGAAGGAAGGAAGGAAGGAAGGAAGGTAGGAAGGAAGGAAGGAAGGGGATTAGAATAGATGATCTCAAAAGAAGTGAGAATTGGAAAGGATGAATAAAAACACCATTATGTGACAGTAAGAAAACTATACTCAGAAAACCCAAAAAGAATCAATGGAGGGACTACCACAAACATTAAGTCACAAAGGTAACTCAAGCACAGCCCATTTTTCTGTGCAACAGATCAGCCAAGGAGAAAACATAATGGAGGCCGGGCATAGTGGCTCACACCTGTAATCCCACCACTTTGGGAGGCCAAGGTGGGCAGATCACCTGGGGTCAGGAGTTCGAGACCAGCCTGGCCGACATGGTGAAACCCCATCTCTACTAAAAATACAAAAATTAGCTGGGCGTGGTGGCAGATGCTTGCAGTCCCAGCTACTTGGGAGGCTGAGGCAGAAGAATTGCTTGAATCCGGGAGGCAGAGGTTGCAGTGAGCCGCGATCATGCCACCGCACTCCAGCCTGTGTGACAGAATGAGATTCTGTCTCAAAAAAAAAAAAACATAATGGAAACGAGATATAATGGCCCTCTTGGGGTTAGGTCGAGCCCAGGGCCAGCCTGGGAGCCACCAGCTGAAAGGCAGGCAATGGCAGAGGAGCCAGGCAGGCAGGTCCAGGCCTGGGCGGGAACCTGGGGAAGACTGCAGAAGTGGGAAGGTGTGAGGGAGAATGGGGCGGGAGACGGTGTGCTGTGCCTGGCACCCCAGCCTGCTGCGCCTGCTGCCGCCACTGCCTGAAGACTTTTCATTTTCACCTCAGAGCCGGCAGCTCGCCACACAATTTACACCTCTATTCATCTCCCTGGCACGACGCAGGCCCTGGCTTCCTGGGCAGCCCGTGGAGGAGGGCCCAGGCAGCAGTCAAGCACCAGGGCAGGCTGGGGTATTGAGGGGTGGGGAAACAATGTTTCCCTCTAAGCAGGCACATGGGACAGAGGCTCTTAAGCACCTTAGTGCCCAGATGGACTGGGAGGCCCTAATCCTGCATCCATAACCAGCCTTACCTTTCTCTAGGCCCAGAGGGCCAAGATACAACCCTGGTTCAGCCCTGCTCTGGCCTTCTTGGGCCTGGGCCGTTGTGTGGCCAGACCAGAGGGTTGGGGAGTATGGGAGTGAGTACCCCAAGGAGAGCTCAGCTAGAGCACTGGGTGAGTCAGCCCTGATCCCATTGCTCTCCCTTGCAAATCTGGGAGAAGAGCCACAGCCTTCCAGATGATGGCTCTACCATCGCAGGCTCCACAGCCCACCCCCTCTCCAAGATCCAGCATTCTTAGCAGCTTGTCTGTGTAGTCAAGGACCTTGAGCCCTGTCCTGCTCACAAGCTGACAAACTGGTTGCTGATGATTATCCAGCAGCAGGAAGGCTGCTCGTACAGATGGAGCTGGGAAGCCAAGCACCTGAGAGCCAGAGGAGTCAGGAATTGCCAGAGGGGAAGGACAAGTGGGCAAGTAGGGATGGAGAGGAGACAGGGGACAGAAGAGAGGGAGAGAAGGAGAAGGCCCTGAATTTCTCATCTCCAACTGGTACCTCTGACCTCTGCTCCACTCCTCAGGGAAGTCCTTTCCTTCCCACCTGCATAACTAGACAGCTAGCCTCTCCTCATCTGAGGGCTCAGCTGAAGAAGTTGTTCTGCTTGGGGGAGAGGGGGTGCACTGCGAGTTCTCTCCTTGGAATCTTTTTCCCCTCCCTAATTCCAATCTCGAGCTTCCTGGAGAAGAGCAACAGAATTCTTCTTTGGTAAGTAAATTCCATCTGCCTGGGGAAGAAGGCTCCCTCTGGATTGGTGACAGCCCAACCCCACAGCACCATCCAGACAAGCTTCAGCCCCCAGGGTCCTGCAGGGCTGCCAAGCTACAATATCCGAGCTGGTATTTTGAGAGTGGTGGCTCCCACGCCGCCCTAGCAAAGGCTGGCTTTGTGCTTTCATTCCTGGGGGAAGGGAGGGAGGTGGGGTAAAGCCAGAGAGGCTAAGGGCAGGTTCCAGTGCCTAGGCCAACAAAGGGGAGAGGCCTGGCCCCCAACACCTCAACACCCAAGGGTAGCTCCCTAAGGGGAGCCAGGGAAGCCAAGTCGTGGTGTGGTGGGCGGATCGCCTCTTGGCTTGGGGACATCTGGGAATGAAAAGTCACTGCTACTTTCAGCTAACTTGAATTATCTTCGTGCAGAATTTGGCTGTGGCCTCTGGCTCTTCCTCCCCATCTCCCAGGTACTCAAGAGACTTGATCTGAATCCCAGCCTGGATACTGTCACTCATCTGCTCAGACGCCACCAGTGTCTCCCTAGTGCCTGCAGGACCCAGCCTATATCTCTTAGGCCCAAACTCTTGCTCCTCTCCTGTACTCCAGCCTCACTGGATACACAAGCCTTGACTGCCACCAAGCCAGTATCTCTGCCTGACCTGCCTTCCCACCTGGGGAACACTGCCAACCTTATAGGTGCAGCCCAAATGCCACCACCGCACAAGGGTTGTTTTGCCTTTCCCAGCGAATCTATCCCTCCCCTCTCCACACCCAGGCATGGCTAGGCTCTGTGGCTGGAGGAGATGGAGGAGGAAAGAGTGCTGGAGGATTGTCACTCAGCTCCAGGTCCTGATGCTGCCAAAAGTTCCCTCCTCCCTGTGCCAGAGCAGGCCACTCAGCAGGTGGCAGCGCCAGCAGGTGAACCAGCCCTTGAGATCCAGGGAGGGAAGCCTGGGAATAGAACCGCCTCTGCTTCACTGAGGGTATGGACATGAGGCCCGATAAGAGGGCTGCAGCAGCTGCTTCCTGTGCCCAGAGCAGTTGCCAAGGCCTGCCTTAATGAGTGCCTGCTGGGCAAGTGGGTACACAGCCTCTTTCTGTGCTTTGCCTCGGCTCCCCCAGCAGTCTCCTAGACCTGAAGCCTCAGCCCCCAACTGTGACTACCAGGGTTGGAGAAAGAAGAAAAGAAAGCCCACCCTGGGGCACCATCCTGAGCATATCCCAAATTGATGACAAGTCCTCAGCCTCTTGGTTCCAGCCCCACTTATGTACAGGACAGAGTGGCAAAAGGCATGTAGCCATCAGAACGATCCTCAGCCTAAGGGACCCAGTCTGGACTCAGCTACCGCTCCATCCCTTGACCTTAGGGCACCTTCCTTCCCTAGGCCTCTGCCTCCCCATCTGTAAAACAATGGGGATGCTGGCTTTCATTAGGACTCTGTGAGCCTCGTAGCTGGTTCCTCCATGCGCGGAACAATGACACACACAAGAGACCTCAGTAAATAACTGCTGAATAAGTGACTGAGCTGAGATGCCAAGAGGGCCTCCCTTGTTAAAAATAAAGTTTGGAAGCTTCTCACGTTAGCTTGGCAAAGGTGACAGGCAGGAAGAGGGAAATGACCACAGATTTCACATTCCTGCTGGGGCTCCCTCACTTGCTTTTTTTTTTGAGACGGAGTCTTGCTCTGTCACCCAGGCTGCAGATCAGTGTCATGATCTCAGCTCACTGCAACCTCTGCCTCCCGGGTTCAAGCAATTTTCGTGCTTCAGCCTCCTGAGTAGCTGAGATTACAGGTGTGTGCCACCAAGCCCAGCTGATTTTTATACTTTTAGTAAAGATGGGGTTTCACTGTGTTGGCCAAGCTGGTCTCAAACTCCTGACTTAGGTGATCCACCCACCTCAGCATCCTAAAGTGTGGGGATTACAGGCGTGAGCCACCACACGTGGCGTCCTCACCTGTATTTTCCCTGCCGAGGCCTTGTTGCTCTGCACTGGTGTTTGGCCCCAGTGTGGACTCAGACCCACCCACTGACTCCCTCAGGGTCACTGAGGCAGACTAAGGGGAAACAAACACAAGGGGTTCTGTGCCCACTGGACAGAACACAGGCTGTGGCCAGGCTGTTTCCAGCTTCCTCACAGCCACTGCTCAACAGGCTGACCCACTTCCACAGGCACGCTGCTGGGGCCCATAGGCCTTAGTTCCAAGCTGGCTGCCCCATAATGCTACCACCCACCCTTCAGGAGTTCAGTCACCACCACCCCAGGAGAACTCCAACCTGCAGCTCCCCAGGGTCCCTCCAGGTCCAGCTTCCAATCAGTCACACTCCCCTCAAGACAAGTGCCTCTCTTTGGAGCCCCTGCCCTACCTGCACAAGGGCTGGGCCCTGGTGCCTCCCAGCTCCACTCACACTGCAGTTACAGCATCCTCAGGATCGAGAACAGACATGTAGTGGGCGGGACTGGAGGTGGCATCTGCCCAGTGTTGCCCCTCTCTTAGGACAGAGGTTTTCAAACCAGCTGAGCCTCAGAAGCTCCCTTCCAAACAAAAGCTCAAGACACCTGGGCTGTAAAACTCACAGGCAGAACTACTCCAGGTGAGGCAGGAAAGGGTCTGAGTACAGCTCCCA
The DNA here is from genome assembly GCF_028885655.2 of Pongo abelii. Classification (NCBI taxonomy): domain Eukaryota; kingdom Metazoa; phylum Chordata; class Mammalia; order Primates; family Hominidae; genus Pongo; species Pongo abelii. The sequence continues at coordinate 102,733,971 of NC_085928.1, forward strand.
CCCCAGGCTGATCGCCACAGGACACCTCAGCACAGCCAGAGCAGTCTGAGAACTATGGTCTGGGGTCTTTGCCTTACTTTCTTACTTTACTTCCTTACTTTTACTTCCTTCCTTCCTTTTTTTTTTTTTTAATGTTTTTACTTTTATTTTTTTGAGATGGGTTTCACTCCTGTTACCCAAGCTGATGTGCAATGGCGTGATCTTGGCTCCCTGCAACCTGTCTCTTGAGCTCAAGCAATTCTCCTGTCTCAGTCTCCCGAGTAGCTGAGATCACAGGTGCACGCCACCATGCCCAGCTAATTTTTTTGTATTTTTTTTCTGTAGAGACGAGGTTTCACCATGTTGTCCAGGCTGGTCTCAAACTCCTGAGCTGGAGTAATCTACCTGCCTCAGCCTCCCAAAGTGCTGGGATTACAGGTGTGAGCCACCATGCCCCCTTTATTTATTTATTTATTTATTTTTGAGAGAGAGTCTCACTCTGTCACCCAGGATAGAGTTCAGAGGCACAATCATGGTTCACTGCAGCCTTGACCTCCCAGGCTCAAGCGATCCTCCCACCTCAGCCTCCTGAGTAGCTGGGACTACAAATGCCTGGCTAATTTTTTTTTCTGGTTTTTTTTTTAGAGGCAGGGTCTCACTTATGTTGCCCAGGCTGGTATGCAACTCCTGGGCTCAAGTGATCCTCCCGCCTCAGGCTCCCAAAGTGTTGGGATTACAGGCATGAGCCACCACACTTGGCCTTATCCCCTTTAAGCCCCTGGTAAGACAGTCCCAGTCAACCCAGCTGTCCCAGAATTCGGCCACCAAGGTTCCCCTCACAGGTTCACTATATTCCCTCGGTGACCCCTCCCCACACGCTTTTCTCCAAATTGATGGTGGATAGTCAGACATTAGTCTGACCTCCAGGGCCACCTGCACTCCCCAGCCAATCAGCCACTACATGAACAATGCCCTGTAACACCCTAAACTTGGGAAAGGAAGCTCAAATCATTTTACAAAACCCTCCACTAAAAACTCCCTGAAATCAGAGACCATGGGGAAGGGCACTTTTGAAAAAGATTCTGGACAGGTCTGGGAGAGAAGTCAGGCATGGGGGCTTGGCTGTGCCAGTCAAACACTCTCAATGGCCTTCCTCACCAAGTGCCACAGACAGATATGAGCAAACTGCACTAGAGACCTTACACACACAATCCCACACATTGAATTCCCAGGCCCATCCCTCAGTCCTGGTCTGTTCCATGTGTCCGAAGCCTTCCCTGGACACTCATTAAGACTGTGGTGAATTTGGGAGCCTCTGCCCATTGCTCTGGGCTCACATCTGGGCCCCATCTCTCCTCTGCAGGTTTGCAATTTCAAGCAAGCTCTGTTCCATCCTGCAGCTTCTAGAAGACACCCCCTTCCTGGGACTTGGGGAGTGGTCTCCTCCTGTACTACAGGCTACCTCCTTGGACTCCAGCGGAGCAGCCTGACAAAGCTGAGGCATCTTCCATATGGAGTGATGGTCACACAGTACCCATGGATTCCTGGGGAATGAGTGTTCAGCCTGGGGGCCCTTAGCAGTTTATACGGAGAAAGGCAGAGTTCCAGCTTCTATAGCAGTTTGCCAGGCTGCCAAGCTGGGGAAGGCTAGCCAGAGAGCCAGAGGCTGCCATGCAAACCAGGAAAGCTGAGATCAGCCATCCCTTCCAGAATCCCGAGAGTCCTGACAAGTGCTTCTCCTTGGGCCTCTCGCCGTGAACTTCAGGTCCCTCTGTCCTACGAGACCAATCCTGTTCCAGACTCAGGCACATCTGCAACTCCCAGGATAGCAGCTGCTCTCCACCTCCCAAACCCAAAGCTAAGATCCATTCACCCCTGCCCCTCACCAGCCTCTGGAGAGGCTGGTGAGCCTGCCAAGTCCTCCCCCCGCAACTCCTGGCAGCAGGGCTCCTGGCCTCCCTCACCCCTGCCAAAGCAGAAAGCTGACGGCTGCTGTCATTCCATTTGAAGAGCCTTCACAGCAGTCCCAGATCCAGAGAGAAAAAGAAGGGTGTACACACGCGCACGCACACACAGTTAAAAGCTGTCGGTGCTAGAAGAGTCAGAAGCACCTAGTCTCATTAGTAATCTCCTTTCTCTGACCTCAGGGCAGGGGAGATGAAGGCAGGGATGGAAGGGAGCCTTATACTCTCTCCTTGCTGTCTCCTGGGCTGAGAGAGGCACAGGGCCACCCCTGTCCACTGCAGGCTGTGACCAGCAAACAGAGCTACTAGCCCCTTCCTCATCTCTCCCCTGGCTTTGTTCCCCAAGACGCAAGGTCAGGCTAAATACAGGGGCAGAGGCAACCCCCACACCTTGCTGCCAAAACAAGCCCAGGACCTTGGGCCATGCCTCTTCTGTGGGCAGCCGGCCTCTATCTTACTCTCCCCGCTGATGGCCAAGCCCACACAAGCATGCCTCACAGATGTCTCTGGGAGAAGCCCCTTGCTCTCCCCCATATCACTGGCTTCCTTGTCTCAACCCCCACTCCAGGAGCACAGCTGACAGGCTCCCATGGGAGCGGGGAGGAAGGAGGAAGGGCTTTCATCAAAGAGGTGACGTCAAAACCAGGCAACTTGTGAAGCTGTCAGGGGCCGGGAAATTTGGACAAAGGTGTCTAAAAATAAACCCCTGAAGCTAGGAAAAGGCTTTGGTGGCTGAGTTGCTTGCCACCACACCACATGCCACATGTCCTGTTCTGAGGTCTGGAACCCAAGAAGTCTCTTCCCAGGGGTGCCCCTCCAGATGGGCCCATGAGGTTGAGGATGGCACTGATAGGACTGGAGAGGCCTTCCTTGAATGAAATGGGGTGGGACTCCCCAGAGGCGGCACACTAAGCAGGCATAGGGCACTGGTATCTTCCTTCCTGTACACACCACCAGCCAGCTCGCCCCCACCTCCAGCCCAACCGCAGCCAGGCAAGCACATCCTGCCCCACAGCCCTTCTGGCCACCACCCTCCAGCTCACAAAGGAAACTCCCCTCTATTCTCCCTGTGCCCCTGCCCTACCACCGTGATAGCCCTCCCCTTTCCAGGTCTTCTCACTCCTGATTCTTCAAACCTGCCTTTGACCACCAAGCACACAGCTGGTCACCCAGGGCCTCATTTATTCATTCCTCAGCCCCAACACCAGACTCCAGGGACATCTGAGCTCCCATTTCCATCATCAACGCGGTGTCCCTTTCCCCAAGCTGCTTTGGTGAACAAAGTTGCAAGGATCCTCCAAGTGTACCAGGCTCTCACTCCCACTGACTCTCTTGTCCTGTTCCCTGACCCCTGCCACACTGGCCACGCCCTCTGCGCCTTTGCTGCCACAGGCTGTCCACTGCCTACCTGGCCCCACAGAGGCAGGGAGGCACAGGGCAGCCTCCCAGGTCAAATACTGCCAACAGGCTGATGTCCCCAAATATATCCACCAGCCCAGCCTTTCCTCAACTCCAGGCCACACATACCATTGCTGACTCCACATCCCCCCAACTTAGATGTATCTCAGGCAGCTCCCCTGACATAGCCCAAATAGCTACCTTCCCCCCAAAACCTCCCTCAGTTCCCCACATGTCAGTGAAAAGCATTACTACACACTTGCCCACCTGCCCAGGCCAGAGGGGAGCAGAGCCCTCTGTGACTCCCTCACTGCCTCTCCTTCCACAACAGGGAATCCACCCAAAGTCCATCAGTTCTATCCCAAAAGTGATTGTAAATCTCCATCCTTGTCCACAGCTCTATAGCTGCTGGGCCTGCCCAAGCTGCCACCACTCACACTGGGATTCATGACAGCCTCCTAGGCTAATTCCTTAGCCCCAGGCCTAAGCATCTCCACCTGGTCCCAGATCTGTGGTCCAGTCCCACCCTGCCCAGAGATGGGACAGCTCATCTTGTACAGACGTGGCTCCAACTGTGTTATTTTCTTGGTTGGAACACTGCAGTGACTTCCTGCTGCATTTAGACCAAAGCTCTGCCTAGAAGTTCTTATCTCCTCTCTAAAGGCTCTTCTAGGACTCTGCCTTGAGGTTATCTCCTCTGAGAGGCTGTCCCTGACCATTCTGTCCAAGTTGGTTCCCTGACTTTTCTCACCCTCTCCTTCTCTAGCACATGTCCTATTTTTGTCTGATATTTATTACCTATCTTCACCACCTCACTGTGAATGTCTGTTTCATGCACCAACGTTTCATTCACATTGTGCCCATTATAGCGCCTGGCACACAGACAATATATACAAGTTAAATGAATGAACAAACAATCATGTTCAAGCCCAAACTGGGGTCATTTCCCTAGCAACCAAGTTTACAAAACGTTTAGGGGAGGAGGGATGTGTAACAGGGCAAGCTTTAAAAAAATTTCTACAGACACAGAAACCCGTCAGATGACCTGGTGACTGGCTCTCCTTCCTCCAGGAAGGTTGGGCTGCCAGCATTGCCAGTAACCAAGTCAGGAAGTAAAGGAAACAGAGCCCGCCACTGCTGCCCCAGCCCTGGCCTCTGGGAGCAGATGTATAAGCCCATGCACAGGCAGGGCCACGGGCAATACATGATTACCTGGGGCCTGCCCAGACACTGGGAGCCTCAGGTCCTTGCTTTGCAGGCCTCCAGCAGGATGAGAATAAAGTGGCCTGTCCATTCATCTGAGCCAGGAGTGTGGGATAAGCACTAAGGATGTATTTGGTCAAAGCCAGAGCCAAACTAACCAGATCAGGTTTATGAACAAGCTCTCCATGCTCTTGGGATATGCTCCGGCTCCCAAAAGATCTTGGGCATCTGAAAGAGATGCCAACAACCTCTGCCCATCTTCCTAGCTCCACAGGTACCTGTTCCATGAGGGCCCCAGGGTGCTGCTCTCCCAGAACCACTTCTTCCTCCCATTCTAGGCAGTCCTCCTCAGCTCCACCCAAGGGGCCTGGCTGTCCCCAACACACACACCCCAGGCCTGTGCCTCACCTTGATGTAGGTGTCCAAGGCAGGATGGACACGGCGGGTAGCCAGCCAGATGGACAGGATGGTGGTGTAGGGGAAGGTGGCTGTCACCACATGGCTGGGTGCCGGGAAGGAGAACACCTTGAAGCCAAATTTCTGGTAGAGGTCGATAAGCTCAGGGGAGGGCGATTCCTCACCTTCACTCAGGATGCTGCCCACGGCACATCGGCACTTATCAGGGGGCACCTGGGGAAGCAAAGCATGGGTGTGAGAGTTGGGCAAAGGAAGGAGGCCCTCAGACCTCCTTCCTCCTGGGGCTGTGCCAGATCAGGCCTAAAAGAACCAGCAGCTCTGACAAGCCATGCAGCCCCAGATACCAGGACACAGCTAGCTATTTTCTTACTGGAACCCACCTATGGCCCCTGCCTGTGGCATCATACCACAGGACTCTCATCTATTCCTTCAACAAGCATGCCATGCCCTGTGGAAACCCAGGGATCATAGTGAGGGGTTAGACTTGGTCTCTGCCCTTCTGGAGGCCAGGAGAGGGAAGGGCAGAGAGGACCTCTAAACCATCACCCTCCACATGGCTCCACTGAGGGGGCCCTTCCACCCCACCATGAGACCCTCTGTCAGCCCCCACGCCCCAGGGCCACCAGCAGAACTGTACAGTGGCTGATCCTGCAGCCTGGGTCCAGCACAATCCTATTAGCTAATTTCCCTCCTATCTCCTGGAGAAGAGCAGGCTTCACAGGCAAAGAAATTATGGCAGGCAAGGGAGCAAAACTGAGGAGTGGGAATAAAGAGCTCAGGGCCCTCCAAGGTCATGCCCTAGGAAAGCAATAACATGTGTGTGTGTGTGTGTGTGTGTGTGTGTGTGTTTACACACATGCTTGCAGGGTCAGGACCTGGCAAGTGGCTGTGGAGGGGCGGCAGGAAGCACCTGTCAGGACATAGGATTGGGATCACTGACATCTGGGTTGCTGGTGAAATTCTGTGAAGAGATCATCCTCCCCATCCCTCTGGTAGGGCCAGCTACCATCACCAGAGCCTCTAGACTTCTTCTGCAACCCATGGCCCATCCAGGGACCTATCCCACTTCCTAAGTCCCTTCCTGGCTAAAAGCCAAGACCACTGGTTCCCCTCCAAGTCTCTGTAGGTTGCTAGTGCCTGCACTCCCCACTCTGCTTGCCTCCCTACCTAGCTTCCCTCCTCTGGCTCCCAGAAACCTCAGCCATGGAAGGCTCCTATGTGAGCCTCCAACACTTCCTAGGACTGAACCAAGGCTGCAAGTCCCAGTACTCATTTCTCCTCCTGGCATCAAGAGGCCTCACTTTGTCTCACCTACTGCTACCTGTTTCCCATGTCAGCTTTCCAGGTGCCTAAGTCTGTACCAGCCTTCAGGCTGGGCCCTCAGAGACATATGATCCTGAATCCAAGAGATTCAGCACAGACCTTGTACCCTCAATCCTGGGTTTTGCTCAACTCTAAAGGCTCCTTTCTCCCCACCCACGGCAAAAAATTTTTTTTTGCCAGCAGTTCACCTTCACAGGGATGACCCCTAAGTTTAAACAGGCTTCTCCCTCTACCTCCACTTACTCCTCTCCCCAGCCCTCCTTCCCAGCACTGTGAAGTCATTATTACCTGTTCTCACCTCTCCCTCCCATTACAGCCCTTTCCAAGCCCTCTCTGAAATCCCCTGGGGGTTTCTCAGGCCTGAATGGCCTACTCTACTCAGGCCAACGCAGCCCTTCCTTTTAGTCACAGTTTGCCTGGGACTTGGGCACCTATTCCAGCCTCTGACTTCTAAGCAGACCCTAACGGTCACCCTCAACTATCTGCAGCTCTGGTCCCCTTGCAGCCCCCTTGAAGCCTATGGCATCCAAACCTGGCTCAGAGCTTTAGTAGCAGGCAACAGGGTGTAGTGGTCAGAAACACAGCTTTAGAGAGGCAGGCCACAGTGTGAATCTGAGTCTGTGATTCTAGACAAGTCCCTCGGGTTCTGGGAGCCCCAGTTCGTCATTATCTACTTACACAACTGCCATATTAAACAAGAAACTTCACAAGAGCTTAGCCTGGGTCCAGCATTCAGCAAGTGCCCCATAATTGTTGGTTATTAGTAGCTATGACACAGTCCAAACAACTGTCCATGGCCTAGAATGCCCGACCACCCAAACCTCTGAATATGCAGCTCCTCCCTGCCTGTCGTTCAGGTTCAAATGCCCTCTTGGAGAGCCTTTCAGAGTGGCTCAGTGGCACTCTCTTCTCCCCCAGTATTTTGCTGTAAACTCTCTTGCCCTCCACAAGTCTACCTTGCACACAGTCACTTCTTTTGGCCTGAAGCTCCTCCCACCCCACCCAGAGGCAAAGGAGATCACTGCAATACCATCTCTTGTCTCTAGATGGTGAAACTGCCCTAGTCACACGCCAAGACTTGAGAATGACCAGATAGGCAGGAAGTTATCTGGCAGGCCTCCTGCTGACAAGCCAAGAGACACTGCCTGCCACAAAGCCTATCTTCATGTCCCTGACCCTACCAACCTGTGCTGTGCAAAAGAAACATCTACATAAGTCACATGGAGAAACGGATGAAAGGTCACTTGTTCTCTTCCTTTCTACAGCTGGCTTGCCTGGGTTTGAGTTCCAGGGTCTTTCCTGGGAATGCTTCAGCAGCCCTTATGGGACTCCCAGCTCAACATCCTCTTCAGTAGCCAAAAGGCAACAGAACACATGTGGTCATCTTGCTCAGAATCTGTCAATGGCTCCCAATTTACCTCTAGGATGAAACTAAATTCACAAGCCAATAGGCAAGGCTCTTTTGTAGTGGCCCACATAATACTGCACGAATTTGCCCACACACTCACCTTGCACTCCCTTTCTGCAGCCTCAGGCCCCAGCAGGGGCCAGAGCCCAGATGGGCAGGCACCTACTGAGTGTCTGCATGGCAGAGGGAGGGACGGATCCAGGCTCTGGCCCAGCCCGCCTTGCCAGCCTCCTCACCTGCCACACCCCCACACACACCCACATGAAACTATTTGCAGCTCCACAAACATGCCACATCCTCCCATGCTTCCTGCCTTTGCGTAAGCTACTTCCTCTGCCTGAAATGTCCTTCTTCACCCTATTCCAGAGTCCCTTCTGCCTGGGAAACTCCTGCCCATCCTGCAAGACTCAGCTCAACTTTCCCCTTCAAAGCCTTCTGTTGCTCTCCACCAAGCAACCCCTCCTCTCTGATCCCAAGTACCCACCAGGGAGCAGGTCTTGTGCTGCACTGTAACTGATGGCCTCCCCATCTCTCTCCATCACTCCAGGCCTCTAGGCAAAAAGGTCCAGGATCCTGCGCATACAGAAAGTTCTTGAGGCATGCTCAGTGACAGTACATGCATGCACACACAAGCCCTGCACCATAACAAACTTCCTCTCCCTCCACCTGGAGAAAAGGCAGAGCTCCTGTCACAGTGGAAGAAGGGATCTAAGAAGACAGGGCTCCCAGGATCCAGGAGGTGTGTGGGGCACAGCAGCTCCTTTCCTGGCTGAGCAACTCCCTAATTCCACAAGTAAGAACACTTCCTACCCCCTCCCCTGCCCTGGCCTAAGGAGGAGCCTAGAAGGTCTCTCAGCAAGCCTACCACCCACTAAGTGGCCCCATGCAAAGCTGAAGCTGGGAAGCAGCTGAACAAGGCACCAGCAAGGAAGAAATGGGACAGGCCCTAAAATAACCTAGGGAGTGGCAAGGCTGATCCAGTGGCAGAGGAAAGCTTTCCTGGCCTCCCAGTAAAGCCCAGACCCGCCTCCAGGGAAAAGGCCTACTAAGGCTGTCAAGCGCCAAGAAGGTTGGGATGTCCTGATGGGCAAGAGACCCCATCCACGTTGGCTCAATGCGTATCTTTATTTGGGCCTAACCCTAGGACACAGGCCTGGGCCTCCCAGCTCTACTTGCCTGCTCCTCTTCCTCCCCAGATCAGCTATTTCTCTGGGTACCTCTGCCCAGAACAAGAATTGGACCAGAACTAGTACCTATAAGGAACCACATCTGGGCAGTGGCCAGACCCACCACCACTCGGGCTAAAGACAAGCCCATCCAGGATGTGTTCTCAAAGTAAGAGTACCAGGAAAACAACAGAGGCATACCAGGCCCCAGAGCATCTCCTTTGGGCTGAAAAGCCTCCTGAGTCCCATTACTGGGAGAAGAGGGCAGTCTGCTTAGAACCTGAAGCTTCCAGGTATGAGCTAGTCCTAAGGCTGGCCCACTGCCCCTTCCTGCGTGGTGTCACAGTGCCCTGCCGACCCTGTTGTGTGAGGCTATAGTGAAGACAGCCACCTCAGGGCCCCTGCCAAGCCAAGACCTTGCTGAGTCTGGGAACTGGACAAGACTGATAATCTTCCAGGATGCAGGAATGAGAAATGGTGTCAGTGGCCCAGACCAAATGTAGTCATTGGGTTCAGGGTTAATAGAAACTGCCAACCTCAGGCCCACAACCTACACAACCTGACAGGGACAGCAGCACCATCTCTCAAACCCAGGCACAGAGGGCTGCCCTTACTCTTCCCATGCCAGCCCACTGACCCAGAGCTACCCAAGTTAAGGGGGAAAGTAGGGGCAGGGCCCTTCATTTGCACTTGTACTCCCAAGGGAATAGTGGAGCTGCACTGGCCCATGACTAGAGGGTTGATACGGGACCTCGTTTGCCCTTCTAGGTGCTACAGGTCAACACGCCAACCCCCAACTTCCCTGGGAAGCTTATGCCCAAAGGCACACAGAGACAGGCACCAGTCAGGACATGAGATGATGCAGACAGCCAGGCCAGATGACAGGACTCATTCTTCAGGCTTGGGAGGAAAGAGAGGAGTCAACAAGATACCAGCCCTCAAAGGTGAGTTTACTTAGAAACCTTTCAGGAACCTTCCTCTATAATCCTACACCTTCAAACAGAATCCTAAAAACAGCTGATCTGATATCTGACCAGGCACTCACCACTTTCCCCAGATGCTGCCTTGCAAGCATAAGCTCATTAAATCCAAACAGCCTTCTGCGGTTGGTACTGTTTTCAACCCTGTTCCTGAGGCCCAGACAACCAAGCCATTCTGCCAAGGTCACACAGCAAGGCAGTGCTGAAGTCAGGATTCAAACTCAAGCAGACCAGCTTCAGAGCTGGGCCACACAACCCAGAGGCATCCAGGAGTCCCAGAAATTGGCCCTGGTGAAAGCGGGCTGCACAATGGCTTTTCCCTGCACTGTGCCGCCTCACATGGCCCAGACAACCTGCAGAAGGCTGGGACTAAACCAGAGAGGCAGGCAGGGTCCCTAAAAGTACAAAGTCCCAGTGGCACGAGGTCCTCAGGCAGGACTGGATGTCAAGTGTGACACCTACCTATTAAGAGCTGGCTATTGGGCCATATCATTATCAATTAGCCCCCACAAAACAAAAACCCTGAGGTAGGGATTCTTTTATCCTCATGTGACAGATGAGGAGACATACTCAGACAGGCCAAGTGACTCACCTAAAGTCACACATTGGTTAGCAGTGGAGCCTTGATTCAAACCCAGAAGGGCAAATCCAAAGCCCCTTCCTCTCACACCTCATCTCACCTCACCTCACCTCAAGGACAGTTCTAGTGGGCAGAGAGGAGCTCGTGCTTCCAGACCTGTCCCACATAGTTAACCTGCTGCACAGCAAATGCCTGGACTCCACCTGGCAGAAAATAACCATGGAGTAACCAGGATAGGGGGCAGCCTGAGCCCTCAGGAAACATCCCAGCCCACATTCCCACTGCCTTTGTTGAGGAGGTCAGTCCTGGGAAATCCTACTCCCTCACCCCTTCCCAGGCTCCATCCAAACTAAGTGCCTCCAGGGAGGGCAGGGAGCCTCCTCTCCACACACACTGAGGGAAGAGGGAGTGTCACACAGGCCTACATCAGAACTCTCACCAGCCTCTGTGAGGCTGTGGTCGTGCCAGCCAAATGACCACAGGCCCCTGCAGACCTCGTGGCCCTGGGCCTTGGTTCTCATTGGACTAGGAGAAAGGGGGCTTCGATGGCAGTCTTGTTTACTAAAGGCAGAAGCAAGTACCACCAGTTCCCCAACCCACTCCAAGCCTGGAGCAAACACCACCTCCTAGGTAGTAGATGTAAGCAGCAAATACAGGCCCACTTAGGCCACATAAATTGAGCTAGCTGCCACACCCATCTTGCCCCAGCCAGGCTCCCCATATAAGCAAGCAGGCAGGTTACTTAAGCCCCAAACACAGCAGCGGAGGTGATGGTGGCACAGGGTGGGGCAGGAGGCAGAGAGCCAGCCTGGCAGACAGGATGGGCCCACAGGCACAGTGACAGCAGCCCAGCCACTAGGGCCTGTCCACAGGCCAGAGCTGGCCAGGATCAAGTGAGGCACTCAGGGTCCTCTCAGCTCCTTCCTTCCCCTCCAACACTGAAGGCTCCCAGAGGGACCAGGCCCCAAAAGGGAGCCTGAAGTCACTTTCCAAGCTCCCAGCACCCACCCCAGAAGCAGGGCTGAAGGCAGAGCAGTTTTTCTAGTCAGGACCCTTCCCCAGTCATGCAAGGGCAGTATGGACCAGTGTGTGTAAGGGAGCAGATCTGTGACTGACATCCGCCTACATGTGATCCTTATCTCTGAACTCATCCCCCGTCGCTTGCATATCTTGAAGAGGAATGGCCCACACTCCGTGAATGCTGGGCTCTGAGGTGGGTGAGTACACCCATGAGCCCCTGCCAGGGTCTGTCCACTTCCCAACAGACTTCTTCCCCACCTTCCCATCCCCAACCATGCCAAGGCTTTCAGGGATGGAGAATGGAATCCTTCCTCCTGCCTCACAGGAACCACTCACCCAGACCTGCAGCCTCTTCCCATAAAGGACTCCAGGGCACAAGGCTAACAGCTCCAGCAGCAGCTACTATGAACAGGCCCACAGCAACTGCCACTGTCCAACCTTAGTGGTACCCTTTCTTGTACTACTTCCTGGGTCCACACCCAGCCTAGGTGGGACCAGCCTCCTCCCTGCCCAGCTGAGTACAGGAAGAGGCATGGCTAGGGAGCTGTCCGTCACACCTCATGGGGGTGGGTAGCATCTAAAGCCAGGTGGTATCTCTTACCTGGTTACTCACCACCTCACTCACAGAGCCTGACACAGCCTCACTGCCTCCCCACACTCACAGAGAAGCAGGTTCTGGCTCCTGTTGCTCTGGGCTAGGGAAGGACACAGTGGGGGTGGGACACTCAACAGGTCAGCCTCTATTCTCTTTCTCTGAGAACCAGAGCATGTCCCAGGCTGCACACTGCTGGTGGAGGTAGCCTAGGGGGCAAAAAGCTTGGGTTCTCAGCCCACTCCAGGACCAGGATGGGGCCTTTCCTCTAGGCTCCTAACACCCACACACTGGCAGGTCCTGGTCCCCATGGTACCCTAGTGCCCAACACAGAGCCTGGTACAGAGCAAGTGCTCAGATATTTGTTAAATGAAAACAAAAACGTATGAGATCAGTACCTTACTCCTACTATCTGAACCTGTTTCTCCCTCCATAATATGGAGTGTGGACCAGGAGGCCTCAGGTCCTTCCGGACCAGTCTGTGATAGCCACGAGCACCTGACGCCTGGGGGTCCATGGTTCCCTGAACCTGTTACAATCTCTATCAGGCAGAGAATGCACTGACCAGCTCCCAGAGTAAATGGGGACCCAAGTGTCCCTGAGCCATCCCAGGTGCCAGTGTGTGACCTAGCTCTAAATGGGGACACAGGTGTCTTCCGGACTGACCCAGGACTGGGATGGGCAGGGTCAGAAGGGCCACCTTGACTTGTTCATCATCCTCTGTGCCAGCCAAATGACCACAGCCAGGCCAAGGGTCTAGGTTTGCTCAGTCTGACCTCTCAGCATGTGTTAGCACAAGTGGTTTTCCCACCCATGTTTGTTGTTGTTAAGCATCTGTTGAGGGCTAAGTGCTGGGGTAAATGCCTCACCTATATCACTTAACTCTTCTCAGTCTACTATGAAGCAGGTATTTTATCATTACTCTGCAGACAAGGAAATAGAGGCTCAGAAAGATTGTGTGATATGCCTAAGATCACTCAGCAGGACAGTGATGGGACAGAATCAGAACTTGGGACTGCTAGTCTCAAGGCTGTGCTCTCAGGCCACAGTCCCCCAGACAAGCACCCAAGTCAGACTATGACCAACCAACCCTGGAGACCCAGGGCCCACCCCATGGGGTCCACCACATCTCTGGGAAAGCTGCAGGAGGCAGTGGCCAGGCCAGAATATCCCATGCCAGGCTTCTTCCATCTCACTCTTCCCTAGACCAGCCTCCAGCACTGACCCCAGGGTACCCTGCTGCCTTAGCCCTTTCCCATCCAGGAATTAGCACCTCCAACCCAAGAGGCAACCTGTTGATTCCAGAACAGGCAGACACGCCAATGAGAAGACAGCCAGCTGCAAGGACTCCTCTTGCAGAAGGCTCTGACTGGGCCAGGTGTGGAAGGAGGGGCAGGGGCTTACACAACAGAGCCCTTGAAGGGATGAGGGTCACACATCTGGTCTAGAAGCTCCCCATAGCCCACTGTCTGTCCCATCCCACTCAGGCTCCAGTGCTCCCAACTTCAGTTAGTGCCATCTCCTGGCCATGTGACTGCAAAACCTCAACCAACCCATGTCACCTCTCACCTGGGCCCAGCCCAATCTCTTCTATGGCCTCCTGCCTCATCTCCTTCCCTCCTCCATCTGCCCTTCAGCTAATTTCCTAAAACAAAGGTGGCAAATTGTGCCACACCCTTCTTCTCAACCTGCTGTACTTCCCCACCACCTGGCTGGGCAAACCCTTCCACCTTTCTCCACCCAAGACACGTCTACTAACCACAATTCTCTGGTCATCCCTTGTCTTCAGGCTCTTGCTGTCGCAGTTTTCTTAGCCAAGTACCCCTTCCCAACAAAGCAAAATTCTACTTACGTGAGAAGGCCCAGCTGAAATCTACCCCTTCTCTGAGCCTCCCCAGCAGACTCTTGGCAGCCTCCCTGAACCTACAGCTCAAAGTTCTGTGGATATCAAGCACAGTGTCTTGTTGGAGAATCACTTATGTGGGGCTGACATGTCAGCCACACAGAGCTTCCTGAGGGCAGAGTCAGGTCTGATTCATCTCCAGAGTGTAGGTGTAGAGTAGAACCTGGCACAGAGAGGGAACCAGCACATCCTGTTTCAACTAGTGCCCCAGTAAGCCGGTCAGCACACATTGGGTAGACTGCAGGGCTTGTCCACTTGAGCTCTCCAGGCAAGAAAATCAGAGCTGGGGATTCCAAATGCTTGGTCTGGCATAGCTTAGTAGTAGAGGCTGAAGAACCCTTGACAGAGCTGCCAGCCCATCCAGCTCTGGGCAGCACAACCCCATAGCATAGCAGTAGGTTACATTGGCAAGCTCTGACTCACCATAGGTTGTAAGAACAGCCAGACACCCACAGGGTGCTAGTTAATGCTGGATTAGTTTTTGACTTCAGCATTCTGAACATTCTAAGTAACTCATCTGGCTCCACTAGCCCCCTAGGCCATCTCCCAACTAGGCAGCTTGTGGTCTAAGGAAATGCCATATCACTGGGTTGAGGGGCATCAGAATGGCTGAAGAGGTAAGATTTCAAGCCCCATGCCCAGGGACTGCCCTCTCAGCCCTCAAGGGCCTACAACTATGGCAGAAGAGCTGAGGGATGGAAAGCACAGAAACAGCAAGATGTAACCCCAAAGAGTGGGCAGAATCTGAATGGCCTGGCCTTAGAGCACTGGCCCCAAATGGAGATGGAAGGAGGGATGACAAGAAGAGGAGGCAGGGGACGAAAGTCCTGGCAGAAGCCAGGGATTCATGGTGGTATAGTCCACTGCATTTGGAAATCCACAAGTAGCCATGGGCAAGGGGAACCAGACCTGGGCAAATAGAAAGCCCACAAATGGATGCCGGGAGCAGAAGTCCAGGCTAAATCTGGAAGGCGCTTCAAGCTCATAGAGGAGGGGTCTGCAGGACCAGCTTGAAGATTCTCTCACCCTTTCCTCAGCAACCAAAACTACCCTCCCCAAAGAAGCCCTGGCCCACCAGGTCCATCCATGGGGCAGAACCCCATGGAGGCTCCTTACCATGTGGGGGTTGTCATAGTAGACAGCGATGGAGCGGAGCTTGGGAGAGATGCTGCAGCTCTCGGTGAAAAGCCGCCCAGTCTCACCATAGGGCCCCATGTGGAACTTGTAGGCCACAGTGACGTTGCGGATGGGGGGTGACCCAGCACTCACTTCCACCCCAGCCAGTAGCCCTGAGTACCCGGCAAAGGCCAGCAGCGTCAGCAGCAGTAAGAGAGTCAGGCCCCCAATCAGGCCCAGTAGTAGCAGGTCCGACATGGCTCTGGACCCCCAACACTGCACCTCAAGGCAGCTGCAGAGGAGAAAGAAGGGAGAGGAGGCTGGTAGCCTACTCTGACAATGTGCCCACCTGCCCGCCAACCAGTTCTGGCCCAACCTCCTCAGACCTGCCTTGGGTGCTCTGACCCAGAAAGGGGAGGGGCCAGAGGTGTTTACACAGAGTGACCTAGAAGGGAGCTACAAGGATGACTGAAGACACAAGCCTCTTTATTTCTTAATCGCAGTTGGTGAGGATCTCAGAGCAGCTCTAACTGTCAGCTGGCAGCCCTGGTCACACCTGGGGAAACTGAGTCATAGAGGGGCACAGGAGTGAGTCAGCCAGAGACATACTCCAGGCCCTGACAGGTCTCCCCCAAGATGTACCAGATACCAGCCAGCCTGCCTTTCCTCCACATTACCTCTTCCTCCCCACAGCTGAGCCACGCCACCAGCCCAGCCTCCCCAAGCCTCAGGGACGACTGCCAGAGGGAGGACTGGCAAATGCTAGGGTCCAAACACTTATTAACGAACGGGGAAACCATAAGGAACAGAAACCTGTGAGGGAAAATGTGCCTCAGGAAGAGAATTTCATAAGAAACTCTCCTTTTCTAAGTACATCTGGCCCGCAGGGACCTTGCTATCCAGCAAGCTCACCCATCCAGAACCAGAGGAAAGACCAGAGCAAAACGGCCTGAGCAGGTAGAACAAAGTCCAACACTAAGCTTCCCAGACTTGAACCACCAATGTTAACAAGCTTCATCCCAATTTTCCAGCCCATAGAAGAAACAGTGAGTAGTAAGAGGAAAAGGCTGCTAAAAGGGGAGTCGCACAGCAGGAAGAATTATCCATAAGAGGAAAAGAAGCTGTTCAAGAGCAGGCCCAGGAACATAACACAGAGGCCAGTGTGTGAGCTATTCAAGGCAGGCTGCCTAGGTCTCCAGGCAGCTTGAGGCCAGAGGCCTAACCCTCTTACACAGAGGGCTTGACCTGAGTTGCCCGGCGAGGGGGAAAAATCACAGCCCAGAGAAGACTGTTTAAAGAGGAAGGGAGCCATGTGACCCACTGGGGGGACATTCCCACCCCAATTATTTAAAAGTAATATTTAACATTTAAAAGGTTTTGAAGCTAAAAAGGCCACACTGCAACTTTGTGGAAAACTTAGCTCTGTGGAATTATTTCTTCCCTGTGGGTGCTGGGTGTTGATTTTACGCTAAAAAAAAATTGTCTTTGGAGTCAATGAGCACACAGTATTTGCTCACAAAGAGGCAAAGTAAATTTCTAAACTTTCGGTGTCAAGAAATTGAGGTGTTGTCCACTAGTCTCACCCATCTATGCTTCTACCCAACAGTATCTCTTTCTTTTCTGCCTGTCCTACTCATCTTGTCTCAAGTAACTTTCATTCCAATTTTCTTTGATAATGATGACAAGTCTTCCACTGAACGCTTACTATACGCCAGGCACTGTCTAAATGTTGAAACAAGCTACTTCATTTGTCTTCAAAGCAATCCAAAGAGGTAGGTAAGGCTAAAGGTTCAAGTGGTTAGAGGTTAAGAGACTTGCCCAAGGTAACACAGGTATTAAACAGAGCCACGTGGACCAAAATGCAGGCAACACAAGCCCAGACAGTCTGACTCCAGCCCCTCATCTCCACTTTCTCTCTCCTCTCTGGTGACTGGCTTCCAAAAAGGCTCCAGCATTAAATCCTTGTTGGACATCTCTGAGCCCAAAGCTGGAAAACTCTCAGCATCTAGGCCCCCACTTGCCTTGGGAATGACAAGCCCTCACCCTGATCTGCCATCTCAGCTGAACAATTCCTGTCTCCTCAAGGAAACTTAGTATCTACCCTTCTCTTCCTCTCACTTCCCAAAATGCTCAGAAAACGAAAAAAAAAAAAAAAAAAGCACCTGGGGGTCTCAGAGCCTCAGTCGGCATGTGGAGAGGTAACATGAATTTCCCCTATATTCAAGAGAAAAGGAAGAAGGTCTGGGAGCTCACCTGAAATGCCAGGCTCACTTTTAGTAACTGCTGGCATGCAGTGCGGCAGGGGCCGAGCGCTCCAGTGCTGGGAGCTGAAAGAACAGTCACCCCTGCCCAGGAAATAACCACTGAGCCAACCATCATGCCCTGATTACCCTCCTCAGGGAAAGCCTACCGGTGCCTCTAAAGCACCCTCGTCCCATTCTCAAACCCCTTGTGGAAATCAGAAGCCAAACCTAGCTTTACAATGTCAGGGCTCTTCGCTAGAGCTCTGGTCACGCCCCTCTTCCTGGAGGACTCCAACCACACTTGACGCCCAGAAACTGCCGCTGCCGCTGACCTTGGGCAGACTGCGCCCTCCCTCTAGCCTCGGTTCCCCCTCCGCTCAGAGGCCCGGGATGGACGCGTGCGGCCGGTGCCGGCCAGCCTCAGGGAAGGCTGCGCCCAGCCATCTTCCTGGTGCCGCTCACGCGCGCGGCGGCTGAGGGCCGGGCCCTTAAACGGCCCCCGTCCTGGGCTAAACTTCGGTGCTAGCAGAGGGCGGGAGGACTATGGTGGGTGGGGGGCCGCCGCCTCCCACTTTCGGATTCCAGCCCCTGCTCATCCCGGGCCTCGCCTATTTACTCAGAGCCTTTCTCTTCGCCCACCTCCTCACGGAGCCCCACGCACATCTGTAACTTAAAGGACGCTAAAGTTTGCAACCCAGGCTGCGAGGCGCGGCCTTGGGGGACGGGGGCGGAGTTAAAACGCGACTCGCGCCTCTTTCCCTCACCTCCACGGCCCCGGGGCATGCCCTGCACCGGTGGCCGCGGCAGTGGGCTGCCCGGAAGAGTAGGGGCTGCCCCAAGGTCGCATCCAGGCCCTCGGACCCGGCCGAGGCCAGCTGTGGGCAAGACAAGATGCAAAGAGCGGCCCGGGCCGCGGGGGTCACGGAGGGGACACGGGGAGTCCTGAGGTCGCGCTAGGGCGGACACGGGGGTCCCAGACCTACGCCCCAGCGGGTATGCCTCTTCTCTTGCCCGGCCCTCACCTCAGCAGCCGCCCGCTGCGGACGCCGATCCGCGCAGGCGGCTCAGGGCTCGGTTACGGAGCCTGCGCGCGCCCGCCGTGCACGCTCGCTCCGCCCCCTCTCGCGACGGGACGTGGCCGTGGCCGTGGGCGCGTGCGCGCGGGACCCGGAGGGCGGAGGCCTGCCCCGCCCCGTCTCCATGGCAACGGGCGTGTGCCCAGCCCCAGCGCTGGCTGCGGCGGAACCCACGGCGTACCTTCCCGCCTCCAACAAACTATGCGGTTGCTGAGGTTGATTTAGCAACACCCCAGGGCATCTGGATTGGCATGAGCACCACAATGACAGCCTGGCCCAGGCTCGGGTACGGGAGGCAGCCCAGTGACCCGCAGTAGAGGGCCAGGCTGGGGACCAGGGAGCTGGGGCTGAGGAGAATTTGTACAGGCTAGGGAGGTGCAGCACAGCAGTATCAGCCTCTGGCATTTGTACCACCTTTAGTCCTGCCACTTTCTCTCACTGTGGCTTCGCAACAGACTTAGGAACCAAGCAAGGCATAGGTGAGGAAGCTGAAGCCCAGTCTGGGCTCGCGGAAGAAACTGGTGGATCCAACCTCTGCATAGCGCAAATATCTGCTTCCTGCCTCCACCCACCCATTCCCACTTCCGTGAGTATATTCATCCATCCAACACTTATTATTACTCCTTGCCAGGACAGTTCTAGGGGCTGGGGATGGAGTGAACAAAACCAAGGTTCTGCCTTCCTGGAGTTCACGTTCCATGGGAATGCCCTTCTTCCAGGCTCCTCCCTCAGTGCCCGGGTTGTGGCTGGGGGAGGCTGGTCTACCTTTGTGGTTTAGCGGTAACTTACGTGATTCCCACGTCAAGTGTAAGCTCCTTGATGATTGGTTCAATCTTCACCTCAAATTTCTGAGGACCTACAAACTACAAAGCACTCTTCTAGGGGCCCA
The DNA here is from genome assembly GCF_028885655.2 of Pongo abelii. Classification (NCBI taxonomy): domain Eukaryota; kingdom Metazoa; phylum Chordata; class Mammalia; order Primates; family Hominidae; genus Pongo; species Pongo abelii. The sequence goes on from NC_085928.1 coordinate 102,753,228, forward strand.
AAGATAAAACGCTCCCCTCGTGAAAATCCCGGACTTTTGGTGGGAGGTAGGGAAGGTGACAACTATGCTCATAAGCTTGGCTACAAGACCGGCGAGGCCAAGAGCTACTTTGGTATCCTGACAAGGACTGATGTTTGGGAGGGGATCCAGCAGATGGGAACACCACGAAGGTGGTGGTGGGAAAAGTCAGCAGTCACAGGGTGGTTCACCTTGTGGATCCCACTACTGCACCAGCAAAGAGCAGGCTGGGCACACAGAGGCAGTCAAAATCCCAGCTTCCTTTCCCTCTGCTTCATATTCTTCCTTCCGCAGGCAGGGGAGTTTGAACCTTATCCACAGGGCCAAGCCTCTCCCAGCCCTCTAGGCAAACTGGCAGAACAGGCAGGTGGCCCCTCACAGGCACTCCGGGCTGGGCCAGTGCAGGTCGCAGCAGTTGTTTTACCTATGAACATCAAGCACATGGTCAAACCCTCAGCTTAGGTGCCCCAGGCAGGCAGGCTACACACTTGGAAGCATTTCTTTTGACACAAGGAGCAGCCATGGCCTGGGTTCAGAGACTGACAGCCTCTGCCTGCAGGGTCTGCGTGGTCGTTTCTTCTGCTTCTCAGAAGGTGGTGAGCTTTTCCCAGGAAACCATTATAAGGAAGTGCCCATTCTTTATCTTGTTCTCTCTGCTCACTTCCCTTAGCCTGATTGGGGAACTCTAGAGCCCCACATCAGAGTTGAACATGTGCCTCAGGAGCTTCAGCACCTCTTTTGTGGAAGGAGAGTCCGCTGGTGACTGGGGCTGCAGGCCATGACATCAGCCTGCCCAGCTTCACCTCAGGCTGCTTCCAACAGTGCCAAGTGAAGTCGCTTGGCAGGATCCCTGCAAGGCAGCGGCTGGCCACCAGGAGGCAGCAGCCTACTCTGCAAGGCACTTTCTTCATTCCAACCCCTTGTAACAGGTCTGAGGAAACCTGTTCGCCCAGCCATGTACTGCAACCATCCTCCACTCCCAATCTTATCTCCCAATAGCACAGATTCCCCTATCATGAGTCCAGACTTGGCCTTCATCTCCTCTTGCCTTCCTCTGTCCAAGGAATCACTACAGAGATTCTTTCTCTATCCTTCTTTGTAAATTTCCAGAAAATTGTTTCCCCAGGTGGCCCCTCACAGGCACTCCGGGCTGGGCCAGTGCAGGTCGCAGCAGTTCTTTTACCTATGAACATCAAGCACATGGTCAAACCCTCAGCTTAGGTGCCCCAGGCAGGCAGGCTACACACTTGGAAGCATTTCCTTTGACACAAGGAGCAGCCATGGCCTGGGCTCAGAGACTGACAGCCTCTGCCTGCAGGGTCTGCGTGGTCATTTCTCCTGCTTCTCAGAAGGTGGTGAGCCTTGAAGAAATTAAACAGGAAGCTGGAGTAGACTGTCCCTTCTTTCCCTCACCTCTCACACTCCAAAGCTCTGGTTAACTCTGTGGGCCAGTGGCTAGATTCCCCAACACGGATGACAATTAGAGAATACACATGCAATAAGAATGCTTTCGCTGCCACCAGCCACTCACAGACACACCATCTCCCACCCTCTGAAGGCATTGTGCCCAATCCCCAGCCACTCACTGTCTAGTCAGTGCTGCCCCTGCAGCACTTGCCTTGGCTGAGGACCAGCTAGCTTCAAGCCACTCTGAAGTCAGCTTGCTGTTTCCCCTGGAGCCTGGTAATACATCCTTCTTCAGGTGAACAAAAGCAGAAAAAGCCCAGCGAACCCCACTGCAACAAAGAGCCTGCCAGCAGTCTTCCTTCTGTTCCTGCCTATCTCACCACCCAAGGGCTATCCCAGAGCCCACTATGTTCTAAGATCTATTCCTTTCACCACCACCCAGCCAAACAGCTATCCAGACAATTCCTCGATCAAACAACACTGCCTTCTTGAGTTTAAATTTTATTTTACAAAAAGAGAAATAAAGAAAACTGATAGGCAGTTATACTGACTTACAATTGTTCTGTTTGCTTTTTTTTAAAAAAGTGACATGAAACACAAGTAAAAATAAATACGTCATAGAAACAGCCAGTTGCCCAGTCTCTGGGGCAGGAGCGCCTGCCCTGCTGAGAGGAGGGAAGCCCATGATCACACCAGCAGCTGGATCACCCAGCCACGGATGCTCCTCAAAGCCAGGCACAGGTCCCAGGCCTCAGGGGCGTCCTGAGGAAAGAAGACGGAAAACCAAAGCCAGGTGCCAGGACCCTGGGGCCACCTCATTATCCCCTACTCCTCCTGGCAGCAGTCTGGTCTTAGTGGTTATCCATAGCGACCCCCCTTAACCCACCTGGACCCTCTTCCCCTGACCTCTCTGAAGATGGTACAAGGGAAAAACCTGTCTTGGGCAGGCTGGGGGGGATTCTTCTGGTGAGTCCCCAGCCCACCCTGAGTAACACAACCAGGTAACAGTCATTTTACACCCAGGTGCACATGAGCACAGCACACACACACACACACACACACACACACACACACACACACAAACACACACACAGCTGGGCTGAGCTCTCTTCCAGGGAGGGTCCTGGGTCCAGTCACAGTATGAGGTCCTCTCTCTTCTGAATATCATCCCAGTAGTGGCAGCAGAGAGTACCCAAACCTCCCCAAGCCCTCTGCATTGCAGACACTGCAGCCTGCTTGGCTATCCCTCCGCAACACACTAGATTACTATGTCAAATAGACCCGCAAAAGGGAAAGGTGCACACTCAGGTCCCTGAAGAGCAAAGAAGTTGGACACTGCCTGCTCAAGAAGTTCATCGTTATAAGACTCAGGTATTCATAAAAGGCCTAGGGCCAAGCTAGTAGCACAGAAAAGCCGTTAAAGGGATCACAGCAGAATACACAGGGCAGAAGAGAAGAGTTGGCAGCAAGGGAACGGAGTCTGAAGGTGACCAATGGAGAGCACAGCATTCTCAGTCCTTGAGGTGCTGATTCCTAGGAGTAGTCAGCAGAGGGTCAGAACATCTCCCGGGGGTCCTTTTGGGGAAGGATGACTTCACTTAGTTTTGGGGGTGAAGAGCCACTGAGCTGGGTGCACAGAAGGCCATGGCTCAGAAGGGAAAGACTGATCTTCTGAGAAATCAAAAGGAAGTGGGGGCCAGGAGCAGTGGCTCACGCCTGTAATCCCATCACTTTGGGAGGCCAAGGCGGGCAGATCACTTAAGGTCAGGAGTTCAAGGCCAGCCTGGCCAACGTGGTGAAACCCCATCTCTACTAAAAAATACAAAAATTAGCTGGGCGTGGTGGTGTGCACCTGTAATCCCAGCTACTTGGGAGGCTGAGGCAGGAGGATCGCTTGAACCCGGGAGTGGAGGTTGCAGGGAGCCAAGATCACACCACTGCACTCAAGCCTGGGTGACAGAGCAAGACTCTGTCTCAAAAAAAAAAAAAAAAAAAAAAGTGGGAAGCAGAAGGTAATATCCAGAACACTAGTAACAAGGAATGTAAAGCCCCCAGAAGACCTTCCCCATGGGATGAGGACTCAATTTCAGAGCAATGCCAGGTTTGAATAGACTGACACAGAGGGCCCTTCTCTGCTGACAACTTTGGGAGTGATGGTCCTACCCAGGCCACTTAAGTTTGGCTAAGTGTTTCAACCAATCTGCAAAACTTTACCCCAGCACTTTGCTTCCTGCTCCTGAATTGAGAAATTTCATATTTAGTTGTGAATCACAAGCATATAGAGACTCCACACACTAATTCCTAGGGAAGAAAGCTCCAAGGACCAGATAGAATTATCCTTAAATCAGGAGATGATGAGATACATGCCTAAAAAGCATAATTCAAAGGGGTGTGGACTTCATAGATATCCAATCTAAAGAAAATGATATGACCCAACATGGTTCACTTCCTTTCTTAAATAGCTACTTTGTCCCTGTTCAATTTTTATCTACAAATACATTAAGAAAAGGAAATCAAGCATCACTATAAATGGTAAACCTCAATCATTAAGTAGTACTGTGTTCCCCAGGCTGACAACTTGGCTAAACCAGATGAATGGGGCTTGAGAGGCCCTTGAAAACATTCCATGGAAGGCAATGGTAAGGGAAAATGCCTAGGCCTGATTTTCTGCCCTCCCTCTTATCACCAGCCACCCTGCCCCCCTCAGGCCTGGATAATGGGTGGAAGACACCACCAAGTGTTTATGATCAAAGAAACTATAAAACATGGTTCTTAGGCTCTGAGATACTTCCTGCTTCCCTCACAAACATGCTTATGTTTGGTGTGCATGCACATTTGCCTACCAGCACATATAAAGAGACAGCGGAAAAGTCAGAAGTGTTTTCAGGTTCTTTAAAAAAAAAAAAAAAAGCAAAAACCATGGACCTGGTAGCACTCCAATTTCCCATGATTCCAGCCCCAACCCCTCTACACAATAGAAACTGCACATATAAAAGAAAGCCTTCTCTAGTCAGGTCAGCCTCCCAGAATGACGGCCTCTGCTGAGTAGAAGCAAGACCCAGTCCCTGGAACACTGGATAGACAGTAGGCATGTGCTGCCTCTCAGAATACCCATTTACTTTCTGTCAACTTCAAAAGCCAAGCCCATCCCTCCAGGGAATGGTTTCAGTTCCCGGCTGGGAAGGTTTCCGGATTCTTGGAGGCTAGTACAGTGATTTCCTAGAAGTGAACACAGAAATACCCCCTTCTCCCGACAACACACACACACAGACATACACGTGCACACACGCATTTCTGGGATCCCAGTGCTCCAGGGCCTGAGAGGCATGAGTGTAACCCAGGTTCTGAGTGTGTCCTATAAATTGGAGATTCAGTCTAACTCACTCCTACTGCACCAGCCTCAACCTGAGAGCCCACTCCAACTGAGTCCCTTCACCATCCATTCTTGGGATGCATCTGAAAGAGAAAGCACTGGTTGGAACTGCTATTTTTAAATTATTAAAATAATTTGCATAGCTAAATTGTAGATCTAAGGCTTCCATGAGTAGAAGAGTTAAGTGTCTGGCAGGGTGCTTATGAAAACACAAAGCTTCTTAAGTTCCACTTTTGGTGTTATTGGACAGCAGACAAACACACATATACACATGCACCCCATCCATCATCTGCTTGTGTCTTCTCTGAGGATAATACCCCAGAGTCTGCTAAGGCCCTCCAAAGATGGAAATGGGCTGGTCAGAAGAGCTGCAGGAGCTACTACTGGGATGACCTGACTAAGCTGCCTTCTGGGCTGGAAGAGGCAGGTACAGCACTTGCCCATTAAGGAGGGAGCCATGGGTAAGTGATAAAGCTTTAAAGCCAAAGTTTGTTCATCATAAAGAACTGTCTGGCAAAGTCTTGGGGTGGGGGATACAGAGTGGGTGGGGACACCAGTAGGAAGACAGCCAGTGTTTATGCTTAAGGACTAGACGACCCTCCCCTGGCAATGGCAATAAGGGGAGACCCAGAATGACTGGCGTGTTCTTTTAAGATAAAATCCAGACTTAGGGCTCCTACAGAGAAAGGGCTCCTCCATGTTCCTTCAAAGATGGAGGCAGCAGACACCAGGCCTACATGGACCACCTGAAGACATTTTCTAACAAGAAATCAAGTCCGTCAACCCAGCAACCACCTATCCACAGCTTCACTATTCAGCATAGAGAGCCAGCCTCTAACGTCATCCCAGGAGGACATAGCTCCAAATCTGGGATCTCTTACTTCCCAATTGCAAACTCCATGATCACAACTTTCGATTTCTGTGGAATGAGTCCCACCCTCCACTAACTATCCAGTCTCAGGATTCCCTGATCTTCCTGAAAAGCCATCTCTCAAAAATATAGTTGTTTAATCCAAACCTTGGTCAAACCTAACTCTTTCCCTGGTCAATTTACCATCCATCCAGGATTGTTTTTCACCAGTGGCTATAGGGTCTGGGATATCTTAAAACTTCCCTTTCTATCACCTACCCTCCTTACCCCTAACCTCCCCCCACCCCCAAATAAACAAGACACATGAAAACTCCAAGTAATAAATAATTGCCCATAAGAAATAAATTAACATGGAGCTCTCTAAAGGGGAAGGAAAGGAACAGGAAAGACTACCAGGATAGGCAGCGGGGGGCTCAGTTCTACCCTGGTGAAAAATGTATTTTCCAGCCACAACTCTGTGACCTTTCATTCACGTACTGCAGTGCTTCTCCCTCCCAGCCTCTGCACACAGACAACCTTCCACGCTGGAAAGGGACAGCTGCTCAGAGATAGCCACTGGGGTTAAGAGACATAGATTGGTAATGCCCATTTTCTCTCATGAATTTCCCCAAATTCTCACACAAATGTGGCTCTGAAAACCAGGGACTTGAGTTAGCTGGGCCTTCTCTTCACCCATCCAGAAGGAAACGTGATTTCCATGGCTCTTCTGGGCTCACCCTGATGTTCATACTAATAGGTGCCATGAACCACCAAACTGACTTCCATTTAAAGAAAGATAAATTCATTTTTCAGTTTCCCTCTTAGTTCTTCCCTCCCTCCCCTCCCACCTTCACCCCTGCTCTGTTCCATACATACACATACAAAATAAACATACACACACACACTCACAAACACACATACCTGGTCAGCTTCCTTCCCACCCCCTAAAAAGACCCCACTTCACATGGGGTCACAGTCTGCTCCCCCTACCCACCCTCCTTCTCTCACTCATTCTCCCTCCCTTCACTCCCCTCCCCAGGCCAAGCTAAGTCACCTAGTAAGGCAGCTCTCTTGGGAAAGAATGTTCCCAAAGACAGAAATGGGATGTGCGCTTCTACACTCAGATGGGCGAGCAAGCAAGCAGACAGCATAAGCAAGGCAGGAAGGAAAAGAGGCTGCACTGCCCCTCCATCCCTGTTTTGGGTCCCTGATTTCCCGCTATTGCTGCTCTGTTGGACTTTTTTTTTTTTTTTTTTTTTTTTGCCTCTTTTGTTAAACAGCAACAGAGCTCTGCCACTTTGGCCAACCACCCTCCTTTGTCCTCTTTCTTTTCCCTCCTGCCAAGTGTCCTAGTCTCAAAAAGTCTAAATCACTGCCTTCCAGCTTGGTGGGCAACCTGCTGGGGGCCCCAAGTGAGGTGGGAAGGGGCTCCCTAGCTATTTCCCAGTGACCTCTATCACATCATCGTCTTTATCCTCATCATCATTGGAGCTGAACCCCACCTCGGCAACCTCATGAGAGTCAAATGGAGGCACCTGGGACCGAAGGAGGCCACCAGCTGGGTAGCCTGCATGTGGGGACATGTAGCCTGGATAGATAGACATGCCCCGCGAAAGGTTGCTGGGCAAGACAGGAGAAGGAAAAGGCGCAAACATCCTCGGCTCGGACAGGAGTGGCTGTGAGAATGGGAGTGAATAGCTGGGTAGCATCCCTGGCACAGAAGGGTTGAGCATGAAGGAGGGGTTGCTGGCAGTGACTGAGGTAGCCGTGGAAGAGGAACTGACGGGGCCTGCTGGCACCAGAGGGTCAGTAGTCACTGGAAACACCAGGCGGGCATCTGCCAGCAAATTGGACAGCTGGTAGTAGGAGGGGGTACTGCCCATAAACAGGGAGTTCTCCCCAGCCTGGGAGGTGAAGGGGGTGGTGAGGTTATGGTTTAAGGAGACGGGTGGCATGGCAAACCCGCCAGAGACTGGATACCCGTGTTCATACGGCTGCACGGGGGCTGGCAGATGACCCTTCCTGGACCGCCGGCGGGATGACTCCTGGGCAGCAGGTGGTGTGGCCAACTTTCGCTTATGGCCCCTTAAGTCCAGCACTGGGTGCCTGTCACCACAGGGCTGGCCAGTCACCAAGAGGGAACTATTGAGGCAATGACCCCCTAGTCGAGGCTCAGTTCCGAGAGCTGTCCCGGGAACAGCACTGCTGTCCATAAGTTGGGCCGGGGGGCCAGGCAGGGCGGCATTGGTGCTTGGGGAGCTCTGACGGGATTCCCGGGCAGCAGCCACATCTGCATACTGCTGAAGCTCACTGATGATCTCTGGGCTGTCAGGAGAGACGGGCCTGGCCAGCCCCTCAGGGTCGGGGGCTTTGGGTGATGAGGCACTGTGTCTGCCGTTGCTTGTGGACTCGCAAGAAGGTCCCTGGGAACCTGGGGACAAAATGTAGTTAACTGAGAACCAGAGTGGCCAGGGAGAGAAGAAGGGTAAAGCAGCAAACTCTATTAAAAAAAAATCCTGTCCTGTAGTCCCCAAAATTCTAATAGTTTGATGTCTGAACAACATCACCCAGTCAACCTTTTCCAGTTACAAAGAAAGAAATTCTCTGATCCCAGAAATAAGTCTATCTATGACAAGGCATGTAACTTTTCTGCACCCCAGTTCCCCAAACTGTAAAACTATACCAAAATGAATCCTATGAGATAAGGGATATGAAACACTAAGAGATCATTCTTAAAACTAGTCAAACTTTTTCTGGCAGTAAGAGACAGTCAGTGATCAATGTGGGGGAAAGAGGAAAATCAAGCTAAAAAGCAGTTCATTCTGATTTGAAAACAAAACAAAATCCATAGCTATGAAAGACAACTGGGACAAATGGGAAATCTCAATTTTGGAATACTAGGTAATTTTATGGAATCGTTAGCTTTCTTTAGTGTAATAATGATATTGTGGCTAGGAACAGAATATCTTTAATCTTAGCAGATGCATGTTGAAGTACTTAGAGATAAAATGACATGATGAAAAACATGACATGATATCTTTGACTTACGAATGACTCAAATAATAGAAAGGGAGGGAGAGAAAGAAGAAGGTTTATGAAAACTAACAATCATTAAATCTAGGTGCAGGGTATATGGGTGCTCATGGTGCTATTTTTCAACTTTTCTGTATGTATAAAAATTTGAAATTTCCATAAAACAAAGCAGGGAACAAGAGCATTCTAGCCCTCTAGCATTCTAGCTCAGGCGTGGGAGGATAAATGAGAACCACTCCCACTGAGGGGAACTTGGCAAGAGTTCTTAACACTGTTCATGTGCCACACACACACCCTTTGACCTGGCAATCCCACTTTAAGGAACATATCCTATAGATATAACCACCTCTGTGAAAAAGCACTGTCAGTGATGGTGGAGTAAAATAATCAAAATGTATGCTGACAGGGAACTAATTAATACATTGTGTTATAGCTCATCCTGTGCGAACCTTCAAGAAGACATATCTAGAAGAAATGAGAAGGAATAAACTATTACTGGTGAGTGAAAAAAGGAGTAAATAGTATTTTATGGTATGTTAGCATTTGTTTTAAAAATACAAAGAAAATTGGCTGGGCATGGTGGCTCACACCTGTAATACCAGCACTTTGGAAGACCGAGGTGAGTGGGTCACTTGAGGTCAGGAGTTCGAGACCAGCCTGGGCAACATGGTGAAACCCCATCTCTACAAAAAATGCAAAAATTAGCTGGGTATGGTGGCACGCACCTGTAATCCCAGCTAATCAGCTAATCAGGAGGCTGAGTCAGAAGAATCGTTTGAACCTGGGAGGCGGAGGTTGCAGTGAGCTGAGATTGCACTACTGCACTCCAGCCTGGGTGACAGAACGAGACTCTGTCTCAAAAAAAAATAAAATAAAAATAAGGAGGAGCAATGGATGGCTGCGACCATGGTGGAGGAAAAGCTTATGGCCTGGCATGGTGGCTCACACCTGTAATCTCAGCACTGTGGGAGGCCGAGGTGGGCGGATCCTGAGGTCAGGAGTTCGAGACCAGCCTGATCAACATGGTGAAACCCCATCTCTACTAAAAATACAAAAGTTAGCTGGGCGTGGTGGCACGCTCCTGTAATCTGAGCTACTCAGGAGGCTAAGGCGGGAGAATCACTTGAACCTGGGAGGCAGAGGTTGCAGTAGCCGAGATTGCACCATTGCACTCCAGCCTGGGCAACAGAGCGAGACTCTGTCTCAAAAAAAAAACAAACAAAAAAAAAACAAAAAGGCTGGGCGTGGTGGCTCATGCCTGTAATCCCAGCATTTTGGGAGGCTGAGGCGGGCGGATCATGAGGTCAGGAGATCGAGACCATCCTGGCTAACACGGTGAAACGTCGTCTCTACTAAAAATATAAAAAAAAAATTAGCCGGGCATGGTGGCAGGTGCCTGTAGTCTCAGCTACTCGGGAGGCTGAGGCAGGAGAATGGCATGAACCCAGGAGGCAGAGCTTGCAGTGAGCCAAGATCGAGCCACTGCACTCCAGCCTGGGCGACAGAGCGAGACCCTGTCTCAAACAAACAAACAAAAAAGAAACAAAAAAAAACTTACTTTTCACTTTACCTCTTTTTGTACATTCTCAACTGTGAACCATGTACATATTATCTATTCACATAATAAGTTAATACCTAACCAAAACAAAGCAAACAAATGTTGTTTGAAAAGTAAAATGGAAAGTAAAAGCCATCACACCTGAGGCAGCCATCCGACCATCTTCAGGAACCTTTGGTTTGCCAGTTGCCCGGACAGCAAAGATCCGTCCATCACTGGTACGGATGTACGTCCCTAGGAATAGACACGAAGAAGACAGTTAGAAGCAGACATACAATACAGCCAACCCTGGGAAACTCCAGGCTATGCGCCATGGGCTTGTAAATAGCTATACAATTAGGTATACCATCTCCCAAGACCCCTGAAATAAGGAGTGGGGTGACTGAGCTATGGACTCATAATTATTCATTTATTTCACAAACATTGATTACATGACTACCATCTGCCAGGCATTGTTCTAGACACTAGAATGCACAAGGCAGAAAAAGGCCCTGTCTCATGGAGCTTAGTCTCTAGAGAGGGAGACAGAGACTTGACAGAGACTTACACCAGAAAATATCAGGAAGGGTTCAATGCAATGAAGAAGTAAATAAGGTGCTACAAAAGAGAGTAAGTTGGCATCCTATGTTCCCAGGCACTCTGGCCCAGGTTCTCCTCTTGATCTGGGAGGAAGAAGCCTTACTGCTTCAATATCCTGTCTCCCCTAGTAGGAATAATTCAAGAAAGACCTGCATTCTATTCCCACAAGGCACTAATCTATCTTCTCTTCAGCCTTGCGTATGTCATTTGATCAACCTCCTCGAATGTCAGTGCTGCCTTTAGGCCAGGAGTTGGCAAACTTTTTTACAGGAGCCAGATAGTTTTTGGGCCAGGCACAGTGGCTCACACCTGTAATCCCAGCATTTTGGGAGGCTGAGGCGGGAGGATCACAAGGTCAGGAGATCAAGACCATCCTGGCTAACACGGTGAAACCCCGTCTCTACTAAAAATACAAAAAATTAGCCGGGCGTGGTGGTGGGCGCCTGTAGTCCCAGCTACTCAGGAGGCTGAGGCAGGAGAATGGCATGAACCCGGGAGGTGGAGCTCGCAGTGAGCTGAGATCACGCCACTGCACTCCAGCCTGGGCAACAGAGCGAGACTCTGTCTCAAAAAAAAAAAAAAAAAAAACAAGAGCCAGATGGTTTTTGTAAGAGCTTTATAAGCCATAAGGTCTCTGTTGTAACTCCTCAATTCTGCTGCTGTAACACAAAAATAGCTTGGCATGACTGTACTGCAATAAATCTTTATGGACACTGAAATGTAAAATTCATATAATTTCACATCATAAAATATTACTCTTTTGATTTTTTTTCAACCAATTGAAAATGTAAATTTTCAATGTAAAACCCATTCTTATCTTGCAGATATTATAACAGGTAGCAGGCCAGATTTGGCCCATGGGGCACAGAGTTTGGTGACCCCAGCTATAAACTAGGAAGACAGCAGTAAAGGGGGCTGGGTTCTAGACTAGGAAGAATCCAGTAAGGAGGCTGGGAATGGTGTTTTCTGTGAGTCTGGGTATTTCATGGCACTTTTTCCCTAACCTCAAAGGTACTCTAACCCAATAGAAGCTAGGGAAAAATCTGCTTACTGAACAAAAAGTCTCAAAGAGCCTCACACAATCATGGGACTTATTTAAAGGCTAATATGTAAAACAGGCTTGGATAGAAGACGTGGGTGCAGAAAAGAGGGGAAAAAAACAGGCTTAGATTGTGTCTCAACACTGTTTAGCCCAGCTTTTTTATTCCACCAATCTCATATCCCTCTGTAAGGAGGACAGAGGCAGATGTGGACTTTTTAAATTACCATATGCAAAAATTCTATCATGCAACCCATGTGTAATTCATCCACATAATACATATCCTATCGGGGACCCCCCACCTTGCTCCAAGCAAGTGGGTAAATGTATGTAGGCTTATAACCCATTCCACTGCTCTTTCCCTCCAATTTTGGTCTCCTTGTGTCTACTTGTCCCATCCCAAGATTCTCATAAAAATGACAATAAGGGCCGGGTACGGTGGCTCACGCCTATAATCCCGGCACTTTGGGAGGCCCAGGTGGGCGGATCATGAGGTCAAGAAATCGAGACCATCCTGGCCAACATAATGAAATCCCGTCTCTACTTAAAAAAAAAAAAAAAGGACAAAAATTAGCTGGGCGTGGTGGCACATGCCTCTACTCCCAGCTACTTGGGAGGCTGAGGCTGAAGAATTGCTTGAACCTGGGAGGTGGAGGTTGCAGTGAGCCGAGATCGCGCCACTGCACTCCGGCCTAGCGACACAGCGAGATTGCGTCTCAAAAAAAAAAAAAAAAAAAAAAAAACAGGCAGCAAGATACAGAAATGTAGGGACCCTAATTTCCTTCTTTTAAACCACTGACTAATATCCTATGGGCTCAACCCAACTCCCCTAAGCTCCTACAAATGCTATTTTCTCATTCAGTTCCTGAATGTGACATCCTAATGGGATGATTCCTATGACCCGTCTAGCTCAAGTCATATGTATTTATTCTTCTTCCCAGCCCAGCACTCTCAACCAAAGGCAGGGAACAGGTCCTTGGTCAGGCTCTTACCTTTTGTCCCACGGATGATGTGGATACTCTCACCAGCGTTAATTCTTGCCTGTACATCTGTGGAGCTGTTGAGTCCAGGAATAACAATATCTAGGAAAAACACAGATCTTAAATTTAGATTGCACGGGGCCTGACTGAAGGAGGGGGGAAAAATTGCAAAGTCCCACATCTACCCCAGTTCTTCATTGGTTTCCCTACAGCCTCTCAGTGGGGCAGAGGTCCAGAACCAAGGAAGGTGAAGCAAGCAGGATCTTTCACAATTATCTAAACAAAGAATACTATGAAAACAGGAACCTTGTCAGAAATCTGAGCTGGTCATCGTTGCAATCAATTTCCCTTGATTTAATTAGAAATTCATAGTTTTTGGTGTGAAAAATGTTTTAGTTTAGATGGTTGTTTCTATGTATTTTTTTCCTCTTCCCCAAACTGTTTGCACGTATCTGCACCACATCACTTTAGGCTCCAAAAATGGCCTAATCTTCTTCCTTGCTGGCATTACCCCACACCTGGGAAACAGTATTTTCGAGAATTAGTAGATAATAGAATTATAAGGGGCTCTCTTTTTCTTCTCATTTGTTTCAAATTTTTTACTTAGAAAAATCACTTAAGATATTTTCATTAAAATTTATATATTGGCTGGGTGCAGTGGCTCACACCTGTAATCCCAGCACTATGGGAGGCCAAGGCAGGTGGATTGCCTGAGCTCAGGAGTTCGAAACCAGCCTGGGCAACATGGTGAAACCCCATCTCTATTAAAATACAAAAAAGTTCACCGGGCATAGTGGCGCACGCCTGTAATCCCAGCAACTCGGGAGGCTGAGGTGGGAGAATCACTTGAGCCTGGGAGTGCAGTGAGCCAAGATCGTGCACTCCAGCCTGAGCGACAGAGCAAGACTCCATCTCCAAAAAAAAATAAATAAATAAATTTATATATTATAAATATTGCTAAATAACAAGATAAAAAACAGGATCACAAAATGTTTTCCTTCCTAATCATACTGAATCACAGAACCAGCTCCTGGAGTGGATGGGTTGGCTACCTGCCACCACTGCTGATTGGCCCACCATGCTCAATTTATATCAAACTCGCAAAGGTAGACACAAGTGACAATTCAGGTCTTCTAATTATGTACAAAGGTTGACAGCTGTCTTTTATACCCAGATGGCTCTACAATCAGGCAGGGCTCAGCATATTCACACCTCTATAAGAACCTGAGACCAACCCTGTATTCCAGTGACATTTCCACAATTCCTGCAGTGCTCAGAGTCTATCTTACCCACCAAACCCAAGAAAACCCAGTTATGTGTTGCTATTCTTAAGATATTTCACTAGAATCCAAATTCCTCAAGACCAGGGACTGTTGTCTTCCCTATTCCCTATTTTTTACCAAGAGTGCCAAGTATAGTAAGACCAGAAATACAAAAGGTGTTTAATAGATACTTCCTAAATGAACAAAGTAATTTTAAAAGGGACAGCAGCTCTGCCACAGAACCCAGGAGTTCCCACCTGTCGTGGTGACCACCTTCTGCACAAGGACTCCCGCACGCTGCAAGTAGTTGATCGGAAAGTTCATGGATGGATTTGTGCTGGAGGCAGAGCTTACACTGCCTCCCAATGGGACATGCCGGGGCATCATGGGGATGGGGGTGGACTGCACAGGACGAACACTGGCCACAGGCTTTTCATCACCCTTCAAAGTTGGCTGCCTGTAAGAGAAAGACAAGGACACTAAAAGAGTTTGGCAGAACAACTGTTACCTTTCTCCAAAGGCTACAGAGCCTTTCTAGGCTGCCCCATTCTATACCATCAGTTGAAGCTCAGAGAAGGATCAGAAGAATCTGCAGGGTCTGGTCAATTCAAAAGGAGACCAGAAGGCAGGACTCAGTTGCAGCAAAAGAGGCACAGGGATAAAGTCTGTCAAAGTCTAAGGAAAATCAGATGTTGGTGGAATAATACTTTCTGGACATGGGAGACAATATTTGCTCCTCTAGAACCTGGACTATCTACATTAGGAGTTAGTTCCTAAAGGGAAGTCAGGAAGCTGTCAAGATGCAATAAGGCAGGAAAAGTTCTCCAGACCACAGCGTATGTTAAGTTGAGATGGGCAGAATTTTCCCCACTCACCCACAGAAAAAGGGCCATGTAACGACACATGTTTAGGTGATCCTAAAAAATAGTCTGTTCCAACTTTAAACATCTTTACTTTCTCTCTGAAACCTCGAGTCTTAATAAGTAATATAGACACCTCTCTCTCTCTCTTCTGCATTACTTTTCATTGAGTTCCTCCTAGCTCCAGCCTGGACCAACCCTCAAAGTGCCCCTCCAGTCATGACAACAACAAAAGCAGCAGCCACCAAAGCAGTGTGTACAAAAGCCAGGCTTCTACTGATTTAAGATTTTTGAAAAGTCCCTGTCTACAAGCTTTCTGAAGTCTGCATCTTTCGTCTTTGGGCCTGGAGGGGGGAAAAAAACCCTTAGACTGTTATGTTCTTCCTCATCTGACTGAAGATTGGCACATAAAATAACACTTTTATACCACTCTGCTGTTGGAGCGGGTCTGCATGACGCCTCAATCACATTGCTCTTAGGTTTTTAAAGGCCCCTTTGGTCAGCCCCTTGGTCCCTGTGGACCTCCAAGTTCCCAGATGGGCCCCAGATCTGTGCTATCTGGTCTGTTTCCCCAGTGTCTTCCTAGGATGGTTTGGCAGGAGTTAGAGGCCCTGGTCAGGTATCAATGTAACAGAAACCCAGCCCAAGCCCCATACCCTGCAGGGGCTAAGACTAAGAATTTGGGTAAGAAGTGTTCCTCACATGTACCCATGTGGATTAAAAAAACTCAGCAGGATCATGAACTCATCAAATGCTGTGAGAAGTTGGTGCCCCCATAGGGCCAGAGCTAAGCCAGAAACAAAGCTGACATCTCCTTATAGCTAGTCTGGACCATTTGTCACATCTTCTCTCCATGTGGCTTTTCTCTCACTGGGCTCAGGTTTAGTCCACTCCTGATGTTACACAGAAAAGCCCAAAAAAGAGGGGGAAAAAAAGAGGGAGGAACGGGTAGAGGAAAAGAGAAGAGACCATTCCTGAGCAATATTATCTTGGGAAATGACAGAAATAAAGCCTGAAAGTTTTGAAAGAGAGTGACTTTCTCTTTTGAGATTGAGTCCCACTATGTTGCCAAGGCTGGTCTCCAATTCCTGGACTCAAGCGTTTCTCCCACCTCAGCCTCCCGAGAGGCTGGGACTACAGGTATGTGCCACCATGTCTAGTAAGAAAGTGACTTTCTACTTGAAAGTATCTTCAATTTGCTATACAAACAGCAACAAATGGCCGGGCATGATGGCTTATGCCTGTAATCTCAGCACTTTGGGAGGCCAAGGCAGGTGGATCACCTGAGGTCAGGAATTCAAGACCAGCCTGGCCAACATGGTGAAACACAGTCTCTACTAAAAATACAAAAAATTAGCCAGGCGTGGTGGTGTGCACCTATAATCCCAGCTACTTGGGAAGCTAGTGGAGGAGAATTGCTTGAACCCAGGAAGTGAAGGTTGCAGTGAGCCGAGATCGCACCATTACATTCCAGCCTGGGCAACAGAGTGAGATTCTGTACCCCACCCCCAAAAAAGAGAACAAATCCACTCATAAAAATCAATGTCTTACCTAAAACCTTACATGAGACTTATTTGGCAAGTTTTCCAAAATTTCCTTTGGAACCTCATTTGTCAAGTTTTTTTGTTTGTTTGAATTTTATTATACTTTAAGTTCCAGGATACACGTGCACAACGTGTAGGTTTGTTACGTATGTATACATGTGCCACATTGGTATGCTGCACCCATTAACTTGTCATTTAACATTCGGTATTTCTCCTAATGCTATCCCTCCCCCATCCCCCCATACCATGCCAGGCCCCGGTGTGTGATGTTCCCCGCCCTGTGTCCAAGTGTTCTCTTTGTTCAATTCCCATCTATGAGTGAGAACATGCAGTGTTTGGTTTTCTGTCCTTGTGACAGTTTGCTGAGAATGGTGGTTTCCAGCTTCATCCATGTCCCTACAAAGCACACGAACTCATCCTTTTTTATGGCTGCATAGTATTCCATGGTGTACATGTGCCACATTTTCTTAACCCAGTCTATCATTGATGGACATTTGGGTTGGTTCCAAGTCTTTGCTACTGTGAATAGTGCTGCAATAAACATACATGTGCATGTGTCTTTATAGTAGAATGATTTATAATCCTTTGGGTATATACCCAGTAATGGGATGGCTGGGTCAAATGGTATTTCTAATTCTAGATCCTTGAGGAATCTCCACACTGTCTTCCACAATGGTTGAACTAGTTTACAGTCCCATCAACAGTGTAAAAGCGTTCCTATTTCTCTACATTCTCTCCAGCACCTGTTGTTTCCTGACTTTTTAATGATCATCATTCTAACTGGTATAAGATGGTATCTCATTGTGGTTTTGATTTGCATTTCTCTGATGGCCAGTGATGATGAACATTTTTTTCATGTGTCTGTTGGCTGCCTAAATGTCTTCTTTTGAAAAGTGTCTGTTCATATCCTTTAACCAGTTTTTGATGGGGTTGTTTGATTTTTTCTTGTAAATTTGTTTAAGTTCTTTGTGGATGCTGGATATTAGCCCTTTGTCAGATGGTTGGTTTGCAAAAATTTTCTCCCATTCTGTAGGTTGCCTGTTCACTCTGATGGTAGTTTCTTTTGCTGTGCAGAATCTCTTTAGTTTAATTAGATCTCATTTGTCTATTTTGGCTTTTATTGCCATTACTTTTGGTGTTTTAGTCGTGAAGTCTTTGCCCATGCCTATGTCTTGAATGGGATTGCCTAGGTTTTCATCTAGGGTTTTTATGATTTTAGGTCTAACATTTAAGTCTTTAATCCATCCTAAATTAATTTTTGTATAAGGTGTAAGGAAGGGATCCAGTTTCAGCTTTCTACATATGGCTAGCCAGTTTTCCCAGCACCATTTATTAAATAGGGAATCCTTTCCCCATTTCTTGTTTCTGTCAGGTTTGTCAAAGATCATATGGTTGTAGATGTGTGGTGTTATTTCTGAGGGCTCTATTCTGTTCCATTGGTCTATATTTTGGTTTTGGTACCAGTACCATGCTGTTTTGGTTACTGCAGCCTTGTAGTATAGTTTGAAGTCAGGTAGCATGATGTCTCCAGCTTTGTTCTTTTTGCTTAGGATTGTCTTGGCAATGTGGGCTTGTTTTTGGTTCTATATGAACTTCAGTTTTTTCCAATTCTGTGAAGAAAGTCATTGGTAGCTTGATGGGGATGGCATTGAATCTATAAATTACCTTGGGCAGTATGGCCATTTTCACGATATTGATTCTTCCTATCTATGAGCATGGAATGTTCTTCTATTTGTTTGTGTCCTCTTTTATTTGTTGAGCAGTGGTTTGCAGTTCTCCTTGAAGAGGTCCTTCACATCCCTTGTAAGTTGGACTCCTAGGTATTTTATTCTCTTTGTAGCAACTGTGAATGGGAGTTCACTCATGATATGGCTCTCTGTTTGTCTGTTATTGGTGTATAGGAATGCCTGTGATTTTTGCACACTGATTTTGTATCCTGAGACTTTGCTGAAGTTGCTTATCAGCTTAAGGAGATTTTGGTCTGAGATGATGGGGTTTTCTAAATATACGATCATGTCATCTGCAAATGGACAATTTGACTTCCTCTTTTCCTAATTGAATACACTTTATTTCTTTCTCTGGCCTGATTGCCCTAGCCAGAACTTCCAACACTATGTTGAATAGGAGTGGTGAGAGAGAGCATCCCTGTCTTATGCCAGTTTTCAAAGGGAAGGCTTCCAGTGTTTGCCCATTCAGTATGATATTGGCTGTGGGTTTGTCATAAATAGTTCTTATTATTTTGAGATACGTTCCATCAATACCTAGTTTATTGAGAGGTTTTTAGCATGAGGGGCTGTTGAATTTTGTCAAATGCCTTTTCTGCATCTATTGAGATAATAATGTGGTTTTTGTCTTTGGTTCTGTTTATGTGATGGATTACATTTATTGATCTGCGTATGTTGAACCAGCCTTACATCACAGGGATGAAGCCAACTTGATCTTGGTGGATAAGCTTTTTGATATGCTGTTGGATTCTGTTTGCCAGTATGTTATTGAGGATTTTCACATCGATGTTCATCGGGGATATTGGTCTAAAATTCTCTTTTTTTGTTGAGTCTCTGCCAGGCTTTGGTATCAGGATGATGCTGGCCTCATAAAATGAGTTAGGGAGAATTTCCTCTTTGTCTATTGATTGGAATAGTTTCAGAAGAAGTGGTACCATCTCCTCTTTGTACCTCTGGTAGAATTCAGCTCTGAATCCATCTGGTCCTGGACTTTTTTTGGTTGGCAAGCTATTAATTATTGCCTCAATTTCAGAGCCTGTTGTTGGTCTATTCAGGGATTCAACTTCTTCCTGGTTTAGTCTTGGGAGGGTGTATGGGTCCAGGAATTTATCTATTTCTTCTAGATTTTCTAGTTATTTGCATAGAGGTGTTTAGAGTATTCTCTGATAGTAGTTTGTATTTCCGTAGGATTGGTGGTGATATCCCCTTTATCATTTTTTATTGCGTCTATTTGATTCTTCTTTCTTTTCTTCTTTCTTAGTCTTGCTAGCGTTCTATCTATTTTGTTGCTCTTTTCAAAAAACCAGTTCCTGAATTCATTGACTTTTTGAAGGGTTTTTTGTGTCTCTATCTCCTTTAGTTCTGCTCTGATCTCAGTTATTCTTGCCTTCTGCTAGCTTTTGAATTTGTTTGCTCTTGCTTCTCTATTTCTTTTAATTGGGATGTTAGGGTGTCGATTTTAGATATTTCCTGCTTTCTCTTGTGGGCACTGAGTGCTATAAATATCCCTCTACACACTACTTTAAATGTGTCCCAGATATTCTGGTACGTTGTGTCTTTGTTCTCTTTGGTTTCAAAGAACATCTTTATTTCTGCCTTCATTTCATTACTTACCCAGTAGTCATTCAGGAGCAGGTTGTTCAGTTTCCATGTAGTTGTGTGGTTTTGAGTGAGTTTTTAAATCCTGAGTTCTAATTTGATTGCACTGTGGTCTGAGAGACAATTTGTTTTGACTTCTGTCCTTTTACATTTGCTGAGGAGTGCTTTACTTCCAACTACGTGGTCAATTTTGGAATAAGTGCAATGTGGTGCTGAGAAGAATGTATATTCTATTGATTTGGGGTGGAGAATTCTGTAGATGTCTATTAGGTCTGCTTGGTCCAAAGCTGAGTTCAAGTTCTGGATATCCTTGCTAACCTTCTGTCTCGTTGATGTGTCTAATCTTGACAGTGGGGTGTTAAAGTCTCCCATTATTATTGTGTGGGAGTCTAAGTCTCTTTGTAGGTCTCTAAGGACTTGCTTTATGAATCTGGGTGCATATATATTTAGCATAGTTAGCTCTTCTTGTTGAATTGATTCATTTACCATCGTTAATGGCCTTGTCTCTTTTGATCTTTGATAGTTTAAAGTCTGTTTTATCAGGGACTAGGATTGCAACCTCTGCCTTTTTTTGCTTTCCATTTGCTTGGTAGATCTTCCTCCATCCCTTTATTTTGAGCTTCTGTGTGTCTCTGCACGTGAGATGGGTCTCCTGAATACACCACACTGATGGGTCTTGACTCTTTATCAAATTTGCCAGTCTGTGTCTTTTAACTGGGGCATTTAGCCCATTTTCATTTAAGGTTAATATTGTTATGTGTGAATTTGATCCTGTCATTATGATATTTGCTGGTTATTTTGCTCGTTAGTTGATGCAGTTTCTTCCTAGCATCAATGGTCTTTACAATTTGGCATGTTTTTGCAGTGGCTGGTACCGGTTGTTCCTTTCCATGTTTAGTGCTTTCTTCAGGAGGTCTCTTAAGGCAGGCCTGGTGGTGACAAAATCTCTCAGCATTTGAGGATTTTATTTCTCCTTCACTTATGAAGCTTAGTTTGGCTGGATATGAAATTCTGGGTTGAAAATTCTTTTCATTAAGAATGTTGAATATTGGCCCCCACTCTCTTCTGGCTTGTAGAGTTTCTGCAGAGAGATCCGCTGTTAGTCTGATGGGCTTCCCTTTGTGGGTAACCCCACCTTTCTCTCTGGCTGCCCTTAACATTTTTTCCTTCCTTTCAACCTTGGTGAATCTGACAATTATGTGTCTTGGGGTTGCTCTTCTCGAAGAGTATCTTTGTGGTGTTCTCTGTATTTCCTGAATTTGAATGTTGGCCTGCCTTGCTAGGTTGGGGAAGTTCTCCTGGATAATATCCTGAAGAGTGTTTCCCAGCTTGGTTCCATTCTCCCTGTCACTTTCAGGTACACCAATCAAACGTAGATTTGGTCTTTTCACATAGTCCCATATTTCTTGGAGCCTTTGTTCGTTTCTTTTTACTCTTTTTTCTCTAAACTTTTCTCGCCTCATTTCATTCATTTGATCTTCAATCACTGATACATTTTCTTCTGCTTGATCGAATTGGCAACTGAAGCTTATGCATGTATCATGTAGTTCTCGTGCCATGGTTTTCAGCTCCATCAGGTCATTTAAGGTCTTCTCTACACTGTTTATTCTAGTTAGCCATTTGTCTAATCTTTTTTCAAGGTTTTTAGCTTCCTTACGATGGGCTTGAACATCCTCTTTTAGCTTGGAGAAGTTTGTTACTACCGACCTTCAGAAGCCTGCTTCTGTCAACTCGTGAAAATCATTCTCTGTCCAGCTTTGTTCTGTTGCTGGCAAGGAGCTGTGATCCTTTGGAGAAGAGGTGCTCTGGTTTTTAGAATTTTCAGCTTTTCTGCTCCAGTTTCTCCCCATCTTTGTGGTTTTATCTACCTTTGGTCTTTGATGATGGTGACCTACAGATGGGGTTTTGGTGTTGATGTCCTTTTTGTTGATGTTGTTGCTATTCCTTTCTGTTTGTTAGTTTTCCTTCTAACAGTCAGGTCCCTCAGCTGCAGGTCTGTTGGAGTTTGCTGGAGGTCCACTCCAGACCCTGTTTGCCTGAGTATCACCAGAGAAGGCTGCAGAACAGCAAATATTGCTGCCTGATCCTTCCTCTGGAAGCTTCGTCTCAGAGGGGCACCCGGCTGTATGAGGTGTCAGTCGGCCCCTACTGGGAAGTGTCTCCCAGTTAGGCTACACGGGGGTCAGGGATCCACTTGAGGAGGCAGAGTGTCCATTCTCAGAGCTCAAACTTCGTGCTGGGAGAACCACTGCTCTCTTCAGAGCTGTCAGACAGGGACGTTTAAGTCTGCAGAAGTTTCTGCTGCCTTTTGTTCAGCTATGCCCTGCCCCCAGAGGTGGAATCTACAGAGGCAGGCAGGCCTGGTTGAGCTACGGTGGGCTCCACCCAGTTGGAGCTTCTGGGCCGCTTTGTTTACCTACTCAAGCCTCAGCAATGGCAGACGCCTCTCCTCCAGCCAGGCTGCTGCCTTGCAGCTCGATCTTGGACTGCTGCGCTAGCAGTGAGCAAGGCTCCGTGGGCGTGGGACCCACTGAGACAGGTGCGGGATATAATCTCCTGGTGTGCCATTTGCTAAGACCGTTGGAAAAGCGCAGTATTTGGGTGGCAGTGTCCTGATTTTCCAGGTACAGTCTGTCATGGCTTCCCTTGGCTAGGAAAGGAAAATCCCCAGACCCCTTGAGTTTCCCAGGTGACGTGATGCCCCAACCTGCTTCGGCTCACCCTCTGTGGGCTGCACCCATTGTCTAACCAGTCCCAGTAAGATGAACCAGGTACCTCAGTTGGAAATGCAGAAATCACCTGTCTTCTGCGTTGATCACAGTGGGAGCTGCAGCTTGTTTGTTTTTAACATGAGAGTCTTAGTAAGGAAAAAAGTTTTAGGCTGGGCATGGTGGCTCACACCTGTAATGACAACATTTTGGGAGGCTGATATGGAAGAATCACTTGAGCCCAGGAGTTCAAGACCAGTCTGGGAAACATAGTGAGACCTCATCTCGAGTAAAAGAAAAAAAATTTTTTTTTGAGACGGAGTTTCACTATTGTTGCCCAGGCTGAAGTGCAATGGCGCGATCTTGGCTCACCAAAACCTCTGCTTCCCAGGTTTAAGCAATTCTCCTGCCTCAGCCTCCCGAGTAGCTGGGATTACAGGCACGCAGCACCACACCCGGCTAATTTTTGTATTTTTAGTAGAGATGGGGGTTTCTCCATGTTGGTAAAGCTGATTTTGAACTCCCGACCTCAGGTGATCCACCCACCTCGACCTCCCAAATTGCTGGGATTACAGGCGTGAGCCACTGTGCCCAGCCAAAAAAATGTTTTTAATTAGCCAGGCATGGTGATGCACACCTGTAATCCCAGCTACTTGGGAGGCTGAGGTGTGAGGATCACTTGAGCCCAGCAGGTCGAGGCTGCAGGGAGCTGTGATCGCACCACTGCACTCCAGCCTAGGTAACAGAGTGACACCCTGTCGCAAAAAAAGAAAGAGAAAATTTAAATCTGTTCCCATCAAATAAAATAATTATTTTTAATTCAAGATAATCAAATAATTAAAAATGCAAACTACTGAATCAGGTAGCAGATCTGATCAGTAAGTGGAGGGTGAGAGTTGTGAGGCACTATCTTGAAATAAAAAAAAAAAATTAAACCTAGATAACTGTTCTATAATATTTTACAAGGAGCCTCTCTCACTGCTTAGCACTTGACTTCCATTCTGTTAATATTCTGAACAAGTCTAGATGCTGTACTCAAAAAAGAGATTTTTTGGTACCAGATCATGGCACAGACACAGAATGGAATCCCCTTAGGAGCAGCAGGATTCCCTGACTGTAATCTGAGGGAACAGAGCCTTCATCCTTGAACACCACTTCTAAGTGAGGCCTAGGACTAAGGTGCTAGGAGTAAGATGCACCTGTGTGGAATGGCTGGGCCTCTTTTTGGGAAGCTTTATCCCCAACTCCTACCCAGGTGTCCAGAAACACTCTCCTGGGTCACGGGCCAGCAGCTCACTTTTCCAGCTAGGGCAGTCAAAACCAGAAACATTTAAAACACCAGGGCTGCTGAACTGCTTTCACACTTACCCTAGAGCAGAGCCTGTCAATTCACAGCAGTCAAGGAACAAGTTGTAGGCTCTGCCTTTGTTTAAAATATGAACAAGTTGAAAGGTGTTTGTGCCTGGCCCAGCAGCAGACCCTCCCCTTTCAGCGACTCACCAGTTTCTCTGGCTGAAGGCGGGGATGCTGGTCAGGCTCTGATCGCTGGCAGGGTAATACTGCGCATACGATGGGCGGGTATAGGGGACTGATGTGCGTTTGTCTTCCTCATAGCTTTTCTTTGCTGCTTTTTTCTCAGCCTTGGTTAACTTGTGATCCTTTCGGTTCAAGAGCAATGACTCATGCTCGAAAGGCTCCTGGGGACACAGGAGGATGTTGATTTAGTTACCAACATGGCTGATGGATAATGAGCCTTACTTTAAGACCAAGAAAAGAGCTGGCTGTCTCCAGCACTAGCGAAGAGACTGCTCAGAGATACACAGGCAGTTTTACTGTCTTTCTGTCAAGAGTATAATTTATAGCTCTAACCTAGTACCAGCTTTAGACATCTAAGCCTGCCTTCCCTATCAAAAGAATGGGGGAGTTCAGAGAATTAACAAACTACATTTTTAGAACTTTCCCCCTCTCTTTCTGCTAAGAAGACTCACACTGGCCAAATTACTATACATGGCTAATCTTAGCACTCCCAGGACCAGATTAGGGGATGGGGTAAGTGGTTGGGGGCAGGGAGGGGGACTGAGTGGGGCAAGAAAAAGAAGTCCTGGAGTCCAAGTCACCTGCATGAAACATCACCTCAGATGAAGAAAACAAGCTTACAAGACAAACCTCCTTTGACAGAGAGACTGCCACTCTGGGGATTGCATGCATACCAAGTTCTTACCTTGGTGATGAGGTGAGGGTACTTCAGACAGGCCAGTTGCAGGACTGACTCCTTGATCCCCTTTACGTTCAAGGAAACTTGGGGAGCTGGCTCCTTCTCAACAAAGTGCAGTAGGTTTTCCACCTCTTTCCGGGTGAAGTTCAGCATTGGATTTAGATCATCCACCACCCGATCTAGAAGGATAAAGACATGAAGAAAGTCAGCACATGGCATTAAAAACTGTAAAGGTCACTAATAATGAAAAGTCATCCCATATCTGAAAGTCAAAGACTAGGTCTGAGGTGCTGGTGACATTGGAAACATCATATAAGGGGAAAACTTGTATAACGAGCTTGGCTGTTATCATTAAACTCACCTTCAACAAGTTGAGGTCAATTACCTTTTAAGCAATTTGAATCAGAATGAGATAGGAGGAAATGCTGGCTTTCTCGAAGCCTGCCTGTGTTCCCATATCCTGCTCCTCTCCCACCCTTGATACTAAAAGGATGGTAGCCTGTATAGATGTGCCTCTCCGAAGTCTGGAAGATGGCCCACCTGACATGCCCTGCTTGGAAATCTGACGGTCATAGATCTTCTTTTCTAGAGTGTAATCAGCCACAAGGCGATAGATGTAACAGGGCTTTTTCTGGCCGTAACGGTATACCCGACATACTGCCTGGGCATCATGGCAAGGGTTCCAGGAAGCATCAAACACCACCACTCGGTTGGCACCAATCAGATTCACACCCAAGCATCCGGCCCTTTAAAAGACAAGCCAACAATCACAGAGCCTTTAGTCTTAAAGAAGGTTTTCAAATCAGTTTTGCCCTCTGTGACTTCTACTCCAATATTACTCTGTCCTAAGCCCTAAGCACAACATACTCAAGGATTTTGCTGTCCTGCTGATAAACAGTACATTCTTCAAGCACTGAAAATTGTGCCCTGAAATCCAACATGAAAGTGTCTACCAGCTCAGAAAGAAAACTCACTCTCCTCTGTAACAAGTAAGGCCCCCGCATCCTGGCCTTGGAGTGATGTTCCTTGGTGAGGGGAAACTTCTGCACACAGATGTTTCTACTATTTTTAGTCTAACAGCTTAAGAGAATGACTGGCTTACATCCTGCCAAGGGCATTACGATGGCAGAAGGCAGCACAGCCTTCAAGCTGCTTGGCATGAGACAATACCATCAGCCTTTTACAGTTACCTTGTACTTTCTACTTTTTAAAGCACTTTCATATTCATCACATCATCTAAGCCTCATAACACCCCTGAGAGAAAAGCCAATTAAAACCCTTGAGTATTTTGTTGTTGTTGTTTGTTTGCTTGTTTTTAAATGAGACGGGGTCTCACTCTGTCGCTTAGGCTGGAATGCAGTGGCTCAATCACAGCTCACTGCAGCTTCGACCTCTCAGACTTAAGCCATCCTCCCGCCTCTGCCTCCCAAGTAGCTTGGACCACATGCGCATGCCACCACACTCAGCTAATTGTTTGATTTTTTGTACAGACAAGGTCTCAGTATCTTGAACCCCTGGGTTCAAGCAATCCTCCCACCTTGGCCTCCCAAAGTACTGGGGTTACAGGCATGAGCCAGAACCATTGTTAATGAAGGTCTCAAAAAATTTTATGATACTATCATGACTGCCCTGCTAACTTAATTTCCTTTTGAAGTCCCCTCTCTGACCCCCCAAAACAAGTTACAAACCTGAGCTGATCTCTTCTGAGGGAACTTGGAGTTTTGGGGTACCAGCCCAGGTGGCCAAGTGCCTGAACAGATTCCTTTGACCTCCCCTCTTGGGATCCACTCACCTTGTAGAGAGAAGGAACAGCCAGGTGGTGAGGTTGCTGGGATCATTGAACTGATTAATGAGCCGCTCCCTCTCAAAGGCAGGGGTGCTACCATCTAGCCCTAGGAAGGAAGGAAAACCATAAGAAGTGGATATATTAGAGCAAGGATATACAGCAAAATCACTAGGCAAATGTGTTTTAAAGAGCAAAACAAACAGAAACACAACAGTGCTCAGATCTCACCCCTTGGACGTATCATGGGTCTACAGTAAGTAAGGCCCAGGCATCTATAATTTGAAAATACCCCCAGGTGATTCTCACGTGCACCATGGATTATAAACTACATTTCTCCCCTTTACTATCTTAGGTCAATTCTAAAGCCAAGAATCCTAGACTTCAGAGTGTAGAGTAATCACCTAGGGAATTTGGAAAATACTGGCTCAAGGTGACCTCTCTGCCTCAGCCTTGTGAGTCCTGGTGAGTGCAGGACTAAGGATTTTGATATGGATGATGTTCCTCCACCAGAAATCTGCATTTTTAACAAGCTCCTGAAGCTAAGAACTTGCTGTAAAGAGACATAAAGGAAATACATCTGGAACAGTAGGATGGAACACATGAATGAAAGGAGGGAAGCTCCAAAGAGGGAGAAAAAATAGGCTTTAGGGCCAGGCACAGTGGCTCACACCTGTAATCCCAACAGTTTGGGAGGCGAAGGCGTGCAGATCACGAGGTCAAGAGATCCAGACTATCCTGACCCACATGGTGAAACCCCGTCTCTACTAAAAATACAAAAATTAGCTGGGCGTGGTGGCCTGTGCCTGTAGTCCCAGTACTTGGGAGGCTGAGGCAGGAGAATCGCTTGAACCTGGGAGACGGAGGCTGCAGTTGAGCCGAGATCACGCCACTGCACTCCAGCCTGGCAACAGAGTGAGACTTCGTCTCAAAAAAAAAAGACTTCAGTTAAGAAGCATAAATAGCAATGGCAACACTTGTCATCTTGAGTAAACGGCAAAGCTAAGGGCATGAAATACCACATGGAAAACTGAATTACTACTGTTGTAGGAAGCAACAGTTTAATTGCTTGGTACTGGGGTTCTATGTCAGGACCCCAACATACTTTTCCAACCTGAGTTCCAACAGTTCCCAAACACAGCTCACCACTGATTCATAGGGCAAGTTCTGAGCCACATCTTGTGCTGGGGGTCTTCTTGCTACTCCCTGAACCTCCAGTTCTCTAAATCCTTCCACTAAGGCAGTGGTTCTCAATGAGGGCGATTTCTCCATACTCCCACTCCCCATGGGACATTTGGCAATGTCTAGAGATATTTTTGGTTGTCAAAACTGAGAGATACTACTGCCATCTAGTGAGTAGAAACCAAGCATGCTACTAAATGTCGTACAATATACAGGACAGCCCCTTACAACAAAGAATTATCTGGCCCAAATGTCAGCAGTGCTGAGGTCTGTATTTCTCAACTTTTTTTTCATTACCACCCCACGAAGGAATGACTTTTTTTTCCCAATGACACTATGTCCTCCATGAAATTTAATACCACAGATATACTGTATATCTGTTTATGTACTGTATGTACTGTGACTTACATATTTTAAAAGTTAAGATTTCCACCCCCTGCTCAAAAAAAATAAAAAGTTCATCCCCTTAAAGTATTATCTCTCCAACAGAGAATGCATGATCTAGGCTTGTGTTCACTCTGATCTTTCAGCCTGGAATGATCCTCAGGCTACACTAGCCCTGTGTATTCAAATCCTCCCCATTTTTGAGACACCTTAGCTAATCATCCTCACCACAGTGATTCTATCCTCCTTAGAACCGCAGTTAGGGGCACTCAATTGTTCTTGAATTGTCACATCTCAGATGAAGAGAAGGACTACGCCTTCTATTTCTCTACACTCTCCCATCTCTCTCAATCCCCCAGCCCCTAGTACAGTACCTTGTACACAACAGCTGGCTCTTAGTATCCCCCTGCTCCTTGGCTAATCACAAATATTCCTATGCATTTGATGGAGTGGAGAAAGAGAAAGAGAGAGAAGGAAAGGAAACCCTTAAGCAGACCTTGCCAAGCCTTCAAGAACAATGCAACAATGAACTCACGGAAGTAGGTGATGTTTCGAACCCACTTCTGTGCTCCTTGCCCCTCGGCACCAGGTGGACAGGGTACTTCTCGTTTTCCAAGGAATTCCTCGATGAGAGCCAAGGTGGATAGACTCTGGCTGAAATGGAAAACATTTCGTTCAGATGGCTCCCAGAATCGAGGGAACATTGTTCCCAATAGGTCCATACTCTTGTGCAACTTTCTGACAATGGGAGCTCCCACAACCTACCACTGATAAGAGGTAACTCTAGGCTGGGCACGGTGGCTCAAGCCTATAATCCCAGCACTTTGGGAGGCCGAGGCAGGTGGATCACCTGAGGTCAGGAGTTCGAGACCAGCCTGGCCAACATGGCAAAACCCCATCTATACTAAAAATACAAAAATTAGCTGGGTGTGGTGGCACACGCCTGTAATCCCAGCTATTTGGGAAGCTAAGGCAGGAGAATCACTTGAACCCAGGAGGCGGAGGCTGCAGTGCAGGATCACGCCATTGCACTCCAGCCTGGGCAACAAGAGTGAAACTCTGTCTCAGAAAAAAAAAAAAAAAGAGGGGGTAACTCTAGGTCGCGAACAGTGGCTCACACCTGTAATCCCAGCACTTGGGAGGCTGAGGCGGACGGATCACCTGAGGTCAGGAGTTCGAAACCAATCTGGCCAACATGATGAAACTCCATCTCTACTAAAAATCCAAAAATAATTAGCCTGGCATGGTGGCACGTGCCTGTGGTCCCAGCTACTCAGGAGACTGAAGCAGGAGAATCGCTTGAACCTGGGAGGTGGAAGATGCAGTGAGCCAAGATCACACCACTGCACTCCAGCCTGGGCAGGAAGAGTGAAACTCCATCTCAAAAAAAAAGAAAAAGAAAAAGAAAAAGAAACAGAGAGAGGTAACTCTACCAAGAACAACCAAGGGTATCCTTCCTAGCGCATAATGGGAGCAGAGTCATCCACATACTTACGACTACCACCACACTGAAAAAATACTCTCTTCATTCTTCACTTGCACAGTTGAAAATTTCTGGGGTTTAGCTCAATGCAGAGTAACAAATAGCATTCAGCATTAAACACTACCACTGCATGAATATACATCAGATATGATTACGGGTTTTACTAGAGAGCCAAAATCACTTGACTGCTTCCAAGATATCATGAGAGCCAGTGTCCTTAGAAGTGATCCATAAAATCAACACTAGGCTCTCCCCAAGCTAAAATCACTGCTGTCCTCTCAAAGTGTGTCACATGTGGAAGCCCTCATTCTGAGGCTCCTGAGCCAGGCTCCCGCCACTTGGCTCTTCTTGGAGCATAATCTGGTCAGATTATAAAGAAGGAGAAGCAATCAACTTCGTTTTCCTGGGGAGTCAAGCCTTAATGAGACTCAAAGCTCTAGCCAGACTGAGAATATAACTCCAGAGCAAACTACATCACTTATTTGGCTTTAAAGACAAAGCTTAAAACTAAAATAAAAGGTTGGGGTGGGATAGAAGATTAAACCAAGGGTCAGCAAACATTTTCTGTAAAAGGACAGACAGCAAATAGTTTAGGCTTTCTTTGCCACATAGAATCTCTGCTGCATATTCTTTGTATGTTTTTTATAACCTTTTAAAAATGTAAAAACTACCCTTAGCTCTCAAAGTAAACAAAAACAGGCCAGAATTTGAAAGATTAGACTCCAGTGCTAACCTAGGGTTCTAAATTGTTCTCTGTGGAGAAATCAAATTGGGCAATGAAAGAAACTCCAAGAGACAGACAACATGCAAGAAGGTCCTTCACAATAGCACTTGGGGGAGGCGGGGGTGGCCTTGGTCTTGCTCTGCGGTGGTTTTGTCATTCTTTACCATAGACACACAGCCCTAAATGGAAGTTTCTCATCCTACCTAAACACAAGGATCTTGTCCCCAAGGTTCACACTTTCCTCAATTAGGTGGAAAAGCAGTACCATCTTGGGAGAGTTTTCTAGGACTCCAGTCTGGTAATTAGTCAGAAGGTCCTTGGCCTGCAAGAGAGAAACAAGGCAGCTTAGAGCAGGTCCAAGGCCAGATCACTAGAAATAAAATTATTTCCTTCCAAGGCAGCAGCTCACTGGCCACCTTTATAATTCCATACAGAGACCCTAGCCATGCATCCCTACCCCTTCCCCAGGCAGGGCTTGCACCATCCCTTCTCAGCAATAGTTTATGGTTCCTGAAGGATCTGCTTGACTCACCCATTCATATGTGACAATGTTGTTGCCTCGCTCCTGGAAAGGGTTGAAGCCAACGCCCTGTAGGAACTTGCTATTGGTTGCCTCTCCCATTGAGGAAGCCAAGGTGCTATCCTCTCCCTTGCCTTTTGTTCCCTGTGGTGGACAGCGGGCACTGGTCCCCGCAGAGCCAAGTTCTTCCACGTCTAGGTCCTGCTCATTGGCCAAGCTCTCCTTCTGAAGGGCTTCATACAGCACATCAGGGTGATTCCAGATCTGAGGTTCAAGGAAAGGGAGAGGAGACACAGGACAAAGAACATTCCAAGGGTGTCCCAAGGAGTCTGGAAACACATACTTGCTCAAACACACATGTCCCACAATAAACACTGTCACACCAAAAATTAAAGTCAGAGCCCTTCACAGCCAAAGGGCCTGCATATTTGTTTTGATTACCAGTTCTGGTCACCATGACACATGAATGGCAGCATGCATACCAGGAGCCATGCCAGTAAGTATGTTTGATACATAATCAAAAAAGCTGTCACAAGCCTTTTTGACATTCTTATTCAAATAAGAGTAAGAATGTTCCAGTTTCACAGTGTGGCTACAGTCTACTACTGTATAAAACTATAGACAAAATGTATCTGACTTATAGTAGACCAATCACATATCATTTCACAGAGTATTCCTAGCAAGAGTTGAGAACTCCCAGGAGAAGAGAGGAAAGGAAGAAGGAAGGATGCAGTGATACCAAAGCATCATCACAGACCATGTTTGCCTTAGTTTCCTGGCCTTGACCCAGAACTGTGGCTATAAGAGATATATTTGGAAACCCCTCTTGTCCCCAGACACATACCTTCTGCTGACTTATTAAAGCAGTGGTCAATTAAGAATAATACCTAACAGGTCTGCTGAAGAGTAGCCGGGGTAGAGGTATGAAGTCAATGAAACAGGTCCCTCAACAAAAGAATGAGAGAGGTCTCAATCTGATTAAGTATGGAATCCAATGGAAGGTACCCCTAATAACTTGTCTAAGCTATATTTCTCTTCAATTCTGATTATGCTAGCAGTCAAAAACACTGCCCCACAGTATTTTTCCATTAATCCCCTTGGGATAACAAGTTGTGCAGCTGAGGTGCACACTGCAGGGAGCATCAGTTATATTACACTGTGTGAATGGCACCCCCAGGAGTTATGTGGTACACAACCATCACCTCTCTCCTTGGAGCCCCCAAACCTCCAGTGCAGTGAACTGAGGTGGTCCCCTCTCACTTTATTTTTCCTTTATTGAAGACTCTCAGTAGGAGTAACTCCCTTGGGACCATGTGTAAACTTAGTCCCCATCTCAATCTTCCCTGAGGCCCCAATGCACCTTGCAACACACACAGAATGCCTTAAGGGGGTTCAGCCCCAGCCAACCGCTGCTACCACAGTCCCGGAAGCGATCCATGAACTGTGTGTACAAATCTCGCTGGATCTTGGAGAGCCGCACAAGGATCACATTTTCTTCCTTGGCAGGGAGATGAATCTTCAGCACAGTGTGGCCTCTCCTATGGAGGCAAACAGAACAGAAATGGCAAGGTAGTGTGGCCGGGAGGGGTCAGCACAAGATAAAAACAGAGCCTTTTGCACTCCTGCCACACCTCCCTCTTGAGGATCTCAACATGCACTGCAGCCTTGCAATAATGCAGAGTGGTTCAACAACCAAGAAGAAACTCACCTTAAGGATGAAAACTAACACTAAGAGGCAGAGTGACCTGTCCCAGGTCATGTCTGACTGCATGACAGAGACAGGGGAACTTGAGGTTCTCACTTTAATCTGGGCTGCCTCTCTGAGCTTTCGCTCCATACGCCATCTCAACAAGGAAAAATGAGGGGTCTGATTTAGACTAGCCTAAGGTAAGTCAGCAGAATGGTACCTTTTTCTTGCTTCTCTCAGCAAGTAAGACAGGTGTCTCCAGTACCTTTAAAGATAACTTTTGAGAGAAGCACTTCTAGGCCAAACTTTCAGAGAACTGAAACAGTGGATATCCACCATCTGCTAGCTTGTCACAGGAAGCAAAGTTTTACTACTGCTCCAGGGAAGGGGCCCTCCTACTCCAACACCCTATCCTGTATAACAGGCTTGGCATGCCCTTGGCAACAGGGCCCTCTGAAAATTCAGGAAGCAGGACCCTGAGGATGGCTCACCTCTGCACAAAGCCCTCCAGAAGACTGTGCAGGACATGGCTCCGGTACCGCATGAGGCGGACGTCCTGAGGTGTGCTGTCAATACATTGCCCATTCAGGATAGGGCGTTCAAACATGTTGCTGAACTCCTGCCGGGTGCCAAGGAAGTCTGGGCGCACAAAGTCCACCATGCACCAGTACTCAATGAGGTTGTTTTGCAGAGGGTACCCAGTCAGCACCACCCGGCGGCGAGAGCGGATATTCTTCAGAGCCTGTGAGGTGCTGGCCTGGCAGTTTTTGATGCGGTGTCCCTCATCACAGATTACTACATCAGGGCCAGGGCGGCATAAAGCCTTCTCAAACTCTAGGGAGGGAAGAGGATCCGGAGTCAGAGGGTGACAGGGCCTGCTCTTAGTCAATAATATGAGAAGTAGGGGTGCACCCTGGAGGAGACAGAAGAAATGAAGGAAGCAGGAAAGCAAGAGTCAGCCGTCCTTGGTGAGAGGGTGCCAGCCATTCAAGCTCCTGGATATGACTGGTATGACTTGGTATGAATGCTAATCTGGCAGTTGACTCTTTTTTTTTCTTTTTTGAGACAGAGTCTCATACTGTCGTCCAGGCTGGAGTGCAATGGCGCAATCTCCGCTCACGGCAACCTCTGCCTCCCGGGTTCAAGTGATTCTCCTGCCTCAGCCTTCCAAGTAGCTGGGATTAGAGGCATGCGTCACCATGCCTGGCTAATTTTTTGTATTTTTAGTAGAGATGGGGTTTCACCATGTTGGCCAGGCTGATCTCGAACTCCTGACCTCGTTATCTGCCTCTGGCAGTTGACTCTTGCAATAAATATCCCTTTCCCCCGTTCCGTTCCTTTCCTTACTTTATTTTTCTTTATGTGAAAAGTATAACTGACTTGCATTCCTAGGGCTTAGACCAACTGGGCAGCAGAGAGAGGGACCTTATAGAGTGCCAGCCTAGGATTAAAAATGCATCTGGATGAAACCAACAGGAATAATCCAGACACTTTAGTGGGCTCTCACCATTGCCAGTGTCTTGACTCCATCTGAGGGCTGGCTGGTAGGAGCTAGCTAAAGGACAGGGTCTTCCCGCAGTTATTCTCCAGTCATTGCTAAATGGCAAATTCATCCCAGCTCTACCATAGAAGCAAACCTAGAACAAACATAATCTCATAGATGAAGAGACTTCTAAAGTGAAATGGCCTCTGAACCCTTAAAAACTTTCTTCCCCAAATGAGCAAAGGCCTCTTAGAAGATGGAGTAGAATTAGAACTATGACAGGAATGGTTTTCACTAAAAGCAACTGGGATGAATTCTTTTTTATAAATTCACAAACAATAGTATTACTACTTTGTCTTTATATTAGTGATTTAAACACTTTATATTTTCTTCATGCTTTCTCAGAACATCTCTAGAAAGTGGTAAAGGAAATGGTTACTATTCCAACTGTTCTGTAAGAGAAACACGGATAGACGAACAGAGGAATCTCCCCCAAGCCAGTGGGTGGCCTGGCCTAACCATAACTGCACAGCTGGCAGAGAAAGCAGTACCTTCTAAGAGCCATTGGAGTCATCCTACTCATCTTGGGAACCAGGATTTTTGGTCCATGATAACAATTCACATCAATAATGCACTTTACATCTGACTAGGTGCTATTAGTAGACATGATTTCTTTTTTCCTGAAACACCAACAAGAGTATTCCTGGGATAGGCTGCCCACCTCTCCGAAACTCCTGCTGCCGATCTTCCTCATCTAGATCAATGATGACTGGGTGAGAACGTTTCTTGGTTTTCTTCGGTCTACCTGTGGCAAATGATTTCTTCAGAGTGAGGAGTCTGTACATCTCATACCCCATCAGCAGCACGCCACCCTCTGACACCCAATCAGCCATCACTTTAGCACGAGATGCCATCGTCCTGCAAGATGAACAGAGAAAATTGTGTGAGATGTGAATTATATCTCAAGAATTATTGTTTCTGCTGCTCCCAAGGAAGAATTGCTCACAATCAAAGCTGTGTTGATGTACATTCAGAACTTCTTATTACCAAAGATTTCATGTGGCAGCAAGCACAGGGCTAGCCTACCACCCAAGAACCTCCCATCATCCCAGAGAAACTAATTGCACTCAGGATGAACTGGATCATTGATGGTGGTTAAACAGCAAGAAACATAGCAATTCAACTACATAAGGCAAGAGAAAATGACAACCCCCTTGGATATTCAGACATGACTACAACTCAACATTTGAAGGAGCATTTCAATCCCATGATAAATACAAGGTCACAGAAGGAAGGGCAACATTCTGTAGTTTACTTGCCTGGGCTCAAGTGAATAAAGAGCCACAAACAGTAAAGAGGAAAGAGAAGAAGAGAACAGATGACCCTCAGTAAGTCATTCCACTTCCAAACACCAGAGCCCTCACTGTATTTCACTGATTGCATGTGGACTAAAAGTCCTGAATGAGCAACCACCTGTGAGGTCAACTAATCATCTCCTCATTTTTATGTGTGTGTCCAAACATCACAAAAGGCACCCTCTGAAAAAAAATACAGTAAAGTCTACTTTCTCAATTATCCACACCAATGAGGGGAAAGGTTAGCATGTAGAGCTGGTTTGTTGGATCAAGAAATAGCTTTAGACTTTTGGAAATCAGGTTGACTTTATGGCATACATATATAGATAATTTTATTTAAATCTAAAACAAAGCAAGGCTTACACCTTTCAAAGCTTTGGGAGTTGTACCATTAAAGGTCAATTGCAGAACAGTGCTTAAAAGAAGTGACTAACGGTTAGGTTTTTAAGAAAAGTGAAATGTAATAAGTAAAAAATTAGACAGTAGAGGCCAGGCATGGTGGCTTACGCCTGTAATCCCAACACTCTGGGAGGACAAGGTGGGCGGATCACCTGAGGTCAGGAGTTCGAGACCAGTCTGGCCAACATGGCAAAACCCCGTCTCTATTAAAAATAGAAAAATTAGCCAGACATGGTGGTGGGTGCCTGTAATCCCAGCTACTCGGGAGGCTGAGGCAGGAGAATCACTTGAACCTGGTAAGCAGAGGTTGCAGTGAACTGAAATCGCACCACTGCACTCCAGCCTGGGTGACAGAACAAGACTCTGTCTCAAAAAAAAAAAAAAAAAAAATCAGACAGTGGAAAGATCCATTGTTTCGTGTTGAATTTTACTATGATATGCATGGGAAAATATGACCATGCCCACATATTTTTCAATATAAAAGTCTTCTAAAGCAGAACACAGGAAATTTCTCAGGCTACTTAACTCTGGCTTTCCTGAAAAGCTAGGTAGAGAAAAAAATGAGTAGCAAGAACAGAGAAAATGATACATCAAGAAACCAAAAACAAATTGAGATGCACAGGCTACACACTCAAAGAGACTGCCTTAACATCAGATCCTGGACAGAAGTCTGAAAGGAAAGGGGCAGAGAGGAAAGGGCAGGCCACCTACTTGTGCTCATCATTCAAGATGTGAACTTTAAAGAACCGAGGCTGGACTTCTTCAGGCTTGTTGTCAGCCGGGAGGGCTTCAGGAGGTGGAAGCCACATGTTGAATTCTGCCAGCCAATTCTGAAGAGTATTAACCTATTAGAAAGCCAAGTCCAAAAAGAGAGTTTTATGGAACAAACTCAGAGCTGAGCTCATCAAGCTTTTTGGTGCCCAGTAAAGGCATTAATGCAGAGCTCTTCAGGAGTGACTTAAGTGGTGCCTTCCCAAAAACTCTTACCGGCACAATGGCAAGGACTGTTTTGGCGGGCGTGTGGCGGAAGAGGACGTCGATGAAAGAGATCACTTGCAAAGTTTTCCCCAGACCCATGCTGTGGGCCAGAATACAGCCAAAGCCACTGCTGGTCTTAAACCTCTCCAGGGACTCCACTAGGTTATCGTAAAGGAACCGGATCCCGCCAATCTGACAAGGGACAAAGACAAATGTCAGAGGGGCTCACAAAGATGAGGGCTCCAGTTTTTACTCACTTTGTAAATAGTAAGAATTAAGTAAATGAGAAGGTGTTATAATAGATAGCAGGTGTGGATGGCCATAAACGATTCCCTGTACCTTGATTGGTCTACTTGCTGGTGACAGTCCTCTTGGAAAAAACAGAAAAGGATTCACTAGTACAGTGTAACACCCCACGTAATACATGAATAGGTAGTGTCAAATTCCTGACAGGATCTTTCAATCAGCTTGGCTTCACTCAGCATCGGAAAGCTCACCTTCTTAAGGGAGCCCATTCCATAGGAGTAGTTTGTTTTTGTTGTTGTTTTTGAGACAGAGTCTCGCTCTGTCGCCCAGGCTGGAGTGCAGTGGTGCTATCTCAACTCACTGCAACCTCCACCTCCCGGGTTCAAGCGATTCTCCTGCCTCAGCCTCCAGAGTAACTGGGATTACAGGCATATGCCACCATGCCCGGCTAATTTTTGTATTTTCAGTGGAGACACGGTTTCACCATGTTGCCCAGGCTGGTCTTGAATTCCTGACCTCAGGTGATCTGCCCCCCTCGGTCTCTCAAAGTGCTAGGATTACAGGCATGAACCACTGTGCCCAGCCACATAGGAGTAGTCCCTATTGCTAAAAGTTCTTTTTTTTTTTTTTTTTGAGACGGAGTCTTGCTCCGTCACCAAAGCTGGAATGCAATGGCGCAATCTCAGCTCACTGCAACCTCCCATTTCCCCGGTTCAAGTGATTCTCCTGCCTCAGCCTCCAGAGTAGCTGGGACTACAGGTACACACCACCATGCCCACCTAATTTTTGTATTTTTAGTAGAGACGGGGTTTCACCATGTTGGCCAGGATGGTCTCAATCTCCTGCCCTGGTGATCCGCCCGCCTCGGCCTCCCAAAGTGCTAGGATTACAGGCGCAAGCCACCATGCCTGGCCTGTTAAAGAGTTCTTAAGGCTGGGCACGATGGCTCATGCCTGTAATCCTAGCGCTTTGGGAGGCCGAGGTGTGCAGATTACCTGAGGTTGGGAGTTCAAGACAATCCTGGCGAACATGGTGAAACCCCGTCTCTACTAAAAATACAAACAATTAGCCAGGTGCAGCGGTGCACAACTGTAATCCCAGTTACTTGGGAGGCTGAGGCAGGAGAATCGCTTGAGCCTGGGAGGCAGAGATTGCAGTGGGCCGAGATTGTGCCACTGCACTCCAGCCTGGGCTACAGAGTGAGACTTCGTCTCAAAAACAACAACAATAACAACAACAGAAGAGTTTTTAAGCCGAGTTATGCATAATAGCCAAAATATGTAATCAACCCAAGTGTCTATCAGTGGAAGAAAGGATAAAGAAAATGTGGTGCCTATGCACAATGGAATATTATTCAGCCATGAAAAATGAAATCCGTCATTTGCAGCAACATGGATGGAACTGGAGGTCATTATGTTAAATGAAACCCGCCAGGCACAGAAAGACAAATATCACACATTCTCACTCATGTGGGAGAGCTAAAAAATTTGATCTCATGGAAGTAGAAAATAGAATGGTAATTACCAGAGGCTGAGAAGGGAGATGAGGGGGAGGAAGAGACGTTGGTTAATGGGTACAAAAATACAGTTAGACAGGTCAGGCATGGTGGCTCACGCCTGTAATCCTAACACTTTGGGAGGCCAAGGCAGGAGGATTGCTTGAGCTCAGGAGTTCAAAACCAGACTAGGCAACATAGTGAGACCTCGTCTCTACAAAAAAATTAAAAATTAGTTGGGCATGGTGGCATGAGGCTGTAGTCCCAGCTACTTAGGCTGAGGTGGAGGATCACCTGAGCCCAGGAAGTGAAGGCTGCAGTGAGTCGTGATCACTGCACTCCAGCTTGGGTGACAGAGCAAGAGCCTGTCTCAAAAACAAAGAGTTCTCAGCCAGGCACAGTGGCTTACGCCTGTTATCCCAGCACTTTGGGAGGCTGAGGCAGGTGGATCGCTTGAGCTCAGGAGTTCAAGATCAGCTTGGGCAACGTGGTGAAACCTCATCTCTACAAAAAAAAAAAAAAAAAAAAATTTGGCTGGGTGTGGTGGTATAGGCCTATAGTCCCAGCTACCTGGGAGGCCGAGGAGGGAAGATCGCTTAAGCCAGGGAGGTCAAGGCTGCAATGAGCAGACATTGTGCCACTGCACTCCAGCCTGAGCAACAGAGCAAGATCCTGTCTCAGGGAAAAAAAAAAAGAGTTCTTAATCATAAACTGAGTCAATGTCTGTCTTCATGGAACTTCTACTCACTAGTCCTGGTTCCAGGCTCTGGATCAACACAAACTACTCTACTGCCTCCTACCAGAAAGTCCCTCCATCTTCTGACTCTCACATCTCTTCTAGATCCAGACTTTCCTAATCAAAGCACTGCTCGCCAGAGAGCACCTCAGTCATGGGATCCCACAGAAAGAGGCTCAAATTATTAGGTCAAGAGATCCAGTGCTTTCTACGGGGTAGGGCAAACCTGAAGCTTGTCTCTTCCGTTTCCCTGTCCCTTCCTATTCATCAGGAATCCTGAAACATCAACTGCTAGAAGGAAGTATCAGGTCTTTCCAACAGCTGAACAAGCTGCTCTTGGTACCAAACAAGTACTTCACAGGCTGTGACGCTAATAACCACCAGCAGGCAATGTTCACAACAAGGAAACAAAAAGAAAAGGAGAAAACAGTCAAGGTTTGCTGTACCTGATGAGGTTTCACAGCCCGTGCCAACTGTGGGGCAAGGAAGACATTTTCCTCCTCTGGAGGGTGGTTTAGGTTGACAAGGACCCGCCCAAGGGTGTCACGCTGGTTTAAGACATCATTGACATGGGTGCCACCCTTCTCTTCTTCCTCATCGTCTTCACTGACAGACTCACTGCTGTCCACAATGTGCAGAGTGTCCTCCTCTCCAGAGCTCAGTTCAATCACCTCTGAGACAGCAAAAAAAAGCAAAACCAAAAATCCAGGGAGTGAAGATAATTTACTGAACA
Organism: Pongo abelii; assembly: GCF_028885655.2. NCBI lineage: Eukaryota > Metazoa > Chordata > Mammalia > Primates > Hominidae > Pongo > Pongo abelii. Next base: position 102,793,165 of record NC_085928.1, read on the forward strand.
CAGAGCAGAAGACTACAGAAACTTAAAGTTAGTAACTTGTCATCACTTATTAAAATTTTGACTTTTACTATTTCTCTCTTTCAGCTTCAAGTTAAGACAAGCAAAAAAACTTATATTTACCAAGGAGACACAGGGAAATTAGTCAAAGCCACATCCCAAACTGAAGGAGGAAGGACTGGACTCTTTTCAAAGCATAGCCGATCTCAGCATGAACACCAGGTCGGGAGAAAGGGAGGCACCTGGTTTGATCTTACCATCTCGACTGCTTTTTTCATCCTCACTGCCACTGCTACTGTCCAAACAAATGACTTCCTGGGCCAAGACCCGAGGAGGCAGTTGGGGACCATCACTTGCCCTTAAAGCAATTTCCTCTAGGAAAAGCAGAATGGAAGGGAATGGTGTCAAGACCACATTTGGCTCTAACATATTTCCCAAAACAATTCACCACCCCTTTTCTTTTATAGCTCTCATGGGGAGTATCCACTGAGAAGAGAAGCAGAGCACATCTCAAAAACCTCAGCTCTCCTTCCAAATTCCCTTTCTCTACTGGCTTTTTCTTCCTGCTATCCACCTGACCACTAGAAAAGGTCCCAATCCTTTGGCAAGTTAAAATCCAAAGTTATGAGAAAAAATCTAGATAAAACCTATTTAAAGAGTACATTTTTATTCATTTTAGCTTTTTAAATGATCTTCTTCTGATTGTGTGCTCTCAAGAAGCTGAATGACTTTAAAGGATTCCTGAGAGGCCACAATCATTTTATTTTTATTTTTTTGAGGGAGTCTCACTCTGTCGCCTAGGCTGGAGTACAGTGGTGCAATCTCAGCTCCCTGCAACCTCCACCTCCCTGGTTCAAGCTATTCCCCCTGCCTCAGCCTCCTAGTAGCTGGGATTACAGGCTCACGCCACCACGCCCGGCTAATTTTTTTTTGTATTTTTAGTAGAGACGGGGTTTCACCATGTTGGCCAGACTGGTCTCGAATTCCTGACCTCAGGCAATCCATCCGCCTCGGCCTCCCATAGTGCTGGGATTACAGGCGTGAGCCACCGCGCCCAGCCGAGAGGCCACAGTCTTATTCCAGATCTGCTTTTGACCACTGTGTACACCTAGGGCTTCTTCCTCCTGAAGCAAAGGGCCTTCCCTGCCATGTCCACTGCTTACCAGGGAGGAACTCCAGCGGAACAGTAGGAATAGGGGCTGCATAATCTTTCCTCTGCTGCTCCAGGCGCTTCCTCCTTTCCAACTCTTCTTGCTGTGCTGCTTTGGTAACAGGCTCCAGTTGATCCTCCCGGAGTAGCTTTCTAAACATTCACATAAGAGACAGCACTTGGGTTCAATTAAGATTTGGGCAATGTAATGGCAAGCTAAAGAGAGAAATAGCCATTGCTGACCTCAGAGAGTTGAGGCGGGAGAAGGAGAAGCCACATCAGCCCCACCACACCCATGCAAGGAGCAGCATTCAAAAAATAGGACATCAAACTCAGATGGCTCTAGGCTAACATACTTTCCATATTATTTAACTCCCCGACCTGCCAACTCATCTCTCCACATAACAGATCAAGAATAAGCTAGAGTAATATTTGATTCACAAAGCTGAAAAGCAGTATTAAAAATAGTGTTGTTGGCCAGGTGCGGCGGTTCACGCCTGTAATCCCAGCACTTTGGGAGGCTGAGGCAGGTGGATCACCTGAGGTCAGGAGTTCGAGACCAGCCTGGCTAACATGGCAAAACCCCATCTCTACTAAAAATACAAAAATTAGCCAGGTGCGGTGGTGCACACCTGTAGTCCCAGCTACTCAGGAGGCTGAGGCAGGAGAATCGCTTGAACCTGGGAGGCAGAGGTTGCAATGAGCCAAGATTGCACCACTGCACTCCAGCCTGGGTGACAGAGTAAGGCTTCATCTCAAGAAAAAAAAATAGTGTTGTCATGTAGAAAAGAAATTAGGATTGGCCGGGCACAGTGGCTCATGCGTGAAATCCCAGCACTTTGGGAGGCGAAGGTGGGCAGTTCACTTGAAGCCAGGAGTTCGAGACCAGTTCAGCCAACATGGCAAAACCCTGTCTCTACTACAAATACAAAAATTAGCCGGGTGTGGTGGCGGGCACCTATGGTTCCAGCTACTCAGGAGGCTGAAGCACAAGAATCGCTAGAACACGGGAGGTGGGGGTTACAGTGAGCAGAGATCGCGCCACTGCACTCCAGCCTGGGCAACAGAGAGAGACTTTATCTCAAAAAAATAAAATAAATTAAAAAAAGAAAAGAAACTAGGGTTACAGGGATTCTATATTATTTTCAAACTCAGAGTAATATTTCAAGTTGTTTTTTTTTTTTTTTTTTTAAGTGGAGGCAGGAGGAGAAAAAGATCATTTCTTTTCAATGGCACACATTGTTATTTGATAGAAGGAAGAACTGTTGGGGATTTGGATAGCTAAAGAAGTTCACGTTTTTGCTCTTAGAAGGAGCCTTGCTTTGGGTCAGACAGTCCTCTACCATTTGAAGTTGACGTCTAAGAAGATGAGAACTCAACTTTATAAAGTCTCCTCTTGTTTTGAGACATAAGGAAAAATAGAGGAAAAACCGGAAAGTCCAGCTCAGAGCACCCTATCATCTTTGGGCTGCCACCCGGGGCCTCCAGAGAGTAGAAGACCCTCCAGCAGTGGTCAAGGCCTTTCTCATTCTCCCTACAGTCCTCTGAATGCCCAAGTCCAGTGATCCTGAGCTGCACCTTCACTATTAATGAAGACACACACCTGACACTTTTCTCCTTTGGAGAGAGAACTCTCCTTCCCAAATCAGTCTTTTCGCTATTGACAGCCTTAAGATGAAGGTAAAACCTCTATTGCTTTCCCTCTCCTCTTACACAGAGCACGGCTCACCGTATGTTTCTTCTCATGTGGGAGGGTTTCTGAGCTCTCTTCTTTTTGGGGTCCTCGGAGGCTAGGTTCTTGCCTTGGTGGCGCCTAAGCTGCTCTGAAGGCTCAGACTGAGATGAGGTAGTTGAAGTGCACCGCGGCGGCTGCTGCCCATCTTCTCCCAATTGGGCATGCTCAGTGCCACACATGCCTTCCAGGGATGGGTCTGAAAAAACAAGGGGAAAGACATTGCTTTACAGGGGTGAGGGGGAATGAGTTTGGATGACAGACACACCTGGGTTCAAATCTCAACTCAGCAACTTATTAGCTGGTAATCTAAGGCAAATTCTTTATATCTCTCTGAACATCAGTGGATGTATCTACAAAATGAGGATAGTGAGGCCCATACCTCAGAGCTATTGTGAGGACTGCATAGTGTGCATGCCTAGAACCAAGCCTGGCCCAGAGTAAGCCCACAACAAATGATAGCCATCACTCTTACTATAGTTGAGTGCTATGATCGGAGTTAGTAAGTTTCATGGCCTCAGAATGCTCAGAAAGGGAAAATCTGAGCAGTTAGGCTCCAAATATAGCTCATACTCAGTTGTATGACTCTAAGCAAGTCCATTTACCTCTCATCTGTCTGAAAGCATTCACTCATTCAAACTTGCCAATCATTTCATGAGGGCTTATGGCAAGCACCATCCTAGATGCTTCAAGGGATATTTGTAAGATTCCTTCCCCTCACGAAGTTTAGAAGGTTTTGTAAGACTCCTTCCCTTCAAGAAGTTTGTGTTCTGCTTAGGGAGACAGGGCATGTACAAACACAGACTCAACATGGCAAGGCGTGCTAAATATCACAGGAAGGGCAGATCAACAGATATAAAGAACTTAAAGGTTGAAGACATCACAGGAATTTGAAAGATACTAATATATGTAATGATCATGAAGGAACTATATGGGAGGTAAAATGTGAGTCAGGCCTTGAAAGATAAGCAGAATGTTTACTAAAGGTAATGCCTTAAAAGATAGTTGGGGGCTGGGCGCGGTGGCTCATGCCTATAATCCCAACTCTTTGATAGGCTGAGGCGGGAGGATCACCTGAGGTCAGGAGTTCGAGACCAACCTGGCAAACATGGCAAAACCCAGTCTCTACTAAAAATACAAAAATTAGCCAGGCATGGTGGTGGGTGCCTGTAATCCCAGCTACTCGGGAGGCTGAGGCAGGAGCATCACTTGAACCCAGGAGGCGGAGGTTGCAGTGAGCCAAGATCACACCATTGCACTCCAGCCTGGGTGACATAATCAGACTCCCTCTAAAAAAAAAAAAAAAAAAAAAAAAAAGATCGTTGGGGGTCCAGGGGAGATTCCTGGCAGAGGGAATGTCATTTGTAACATCCAATACCAGCAAGGACTGGGGTTGGAGTAGGTGGATCCATGTGCACACCCCTGTCCTCAGCCTGCTGAGTAGCATTCTGTTCACTGGGTAGGCAGGCTTTGAGAGTCACATAGACCACAAGCCTGTCCCCAAATTGATCAGAGCCTCCCAGACACAGGCACTACACAACCAAAAGGTCTTTCCCAAAGGTAACAGGAATTCAGAACTAGAATATAAATGCCAGAACTGAGGTGCTCTAGACAATGCCATTTGGATCTCAGGCAGGAAGGACCCAGGAGCTTTGTGGGGTTTTTTTGGTTGGTTTTTTTTGGTGGGGTCGGCGGGGGTCGGAGGGCTGGTGGCTTACTGTTTGCTTTTAACTATAGACTTTATTTGGATTTCACCAGTTTTCCATTAATATCCTTTTTTCTGTTACAGGATCCCATCCAGGATACCATGTTGCATTTAGCTGTCATGTCACCTTAGTCTCCTCTAAACTATGGCAGCTTCTCAGTCTGCTCTGGTCTCTCATGACCTTTAACACTATTTTTTTTTGTAAGAGATAGGGTCTTGCTCTGATGCCCAGGCTGGAGTTCAGTGGCACAATCATAGCTCACTGTAGCCTCAAACTCCTGGACTCAAGCGATCTCCCAGCCTCAGCCTCTCAGGTAGCTGGGACTACAGGTGCACGCCATCACACCCAGCTAATTTTTGTTTTCTTTTTTGTAGAGACAAGGTCACGATATGTTGGCCAGGCTGGTTTCAAACTCCTGGCCTCAAGTGATCCTTCTGCCTCACATTCCCAATGTGCTTGGAGTATAGGCATGAGCCACTGCACCAAGCCTCACCCACTAATTTTAATGTTCATCAGTGGGTCTTACCTAGAGCCAATTATTACTGTGGTATGTTAATGGTGGTTTTCTATTTTCCTCTTTCCTTCTACATTTATTATTTGGAATTTTTCTGTAGGGAAGAATTGTCCTATTGATTGATTGATTGATTGAGATGGAGTTTCACTCTTGTTGCCCAGACTAGAGTACAATGATGCGATCTCAGCTCACCTCAACCTCCGCCTCCCAGGTTCAAGCGATTCTCCTGCCTCAGCCTCCCGAGTAGCTGGGATTACAGGCACATGCCATCACGCCCAGCTAATTTTGTATTTTTAGTAGAGATGGCATTTCTCCACATTGGTCAGGCTGGTCTCGAACTCCCGACCTCAAGTGATCCGCCCACCTCGGCCTCCCAAAGTGCTGGGATTACAGGAGTGAGCCACTGTGCCCGGCCTCCCATTTATTTATTCAACTTTTCTTCTATGAGTATGTAGTTAAGTGTCTTTGGGGTAAGAAACACTCAACCTGAGAGCCTTTGGTAAAGAGAGGTGAGGCTGTCATTAAGTCTTGATGAATGAACCTGTAAGCTGATGTTCCCTAGGCCAAAAGAATGATGTACCCATGGGTCATCATCCTATGCACTCAGCCACCACTAAGAAATAACGTATGGGCTGTCTTACCACTCACTGGCTGAATCAGAGAATTGTGAGTATCCATGTTACTGCTTACCTTCCATAGCTTGGTATGGCCTCCTCCTTGTCATATTACTACTCCAGTTTCCTTATGGTCCCTTTCATATTGATGCCAGATTCTAGAACAGCATGAAGTTCAAAACTAATGTCTGCCACGAGTTAACATGGCATAGGGGTTCAGTAAGGACACTGGAGCCAGACTGATGGAGTGTGAACTCCAGCTATGCCCGTTATTATACCTTTCTGTTCATGTTTAAAAAGGGACTGGAGGAGAACAATTATAGTAACCTCTAAGGGTTGTGGTGATGCTTTTATAAGATAGAAAAATTAAGAATTAAAACGGGCCAAGTGTGGCTCACGCCTGTAATCCCAGCACTTTGGGAAGCCATGGTCAGGGAATTGCTTGAGCCCAGGAGTTTGAGACCAGCCTGGGCAACATAGCAAAACCCCATCTCTCCAAAAAAAAAAAGAAAAAGAAAAAGAAAGAAAAGAAATTAAATTAAATTAAAATGAGCATGGTGTCATGCACTTGTGCTTGTAGTCCCAGCTACTCAAGAGGCTAAGGCGGGATGATTGCTTAAGCTTGGGAGGTAGGGGCTGCAGTGAGCCATGACCACGCCACTCACTGTACTCCAGCCTGGGCAACAGAGCAAGACCCTGTCTTAAAAACAAACAAACAAACAAACAAAAAAAAAAACACCACACACCAGAAAGAAAGAACTAAAACAATGTCTGCCACATAGTAAACACTATATTTAAAAAACAAACAAACAAACAAAAAACAGCTGCTGCTTTTACTATGACTACTACTATTCCAGGTATGAGGTATGGATTGTTTTTTACATTACCTCCTTTCTCCCTTATAATAACTCTATGAGAGTTTTGCTCCCCTAATTCTAAATATGAGAAGTTTTGCTCCCCTAATTCTTTTTTTTTTTTTTTTTTTTTTTGAGACGGAGTCTCGCTGTGTCACCCAGGCTGGAGTGCTGTGTGGCGCAATCTCGGCTCACTGTAAGCTCCACCTCCCAGATTCACGCCATTCTCCTGCCTCCACCTCCCAAGTAGCTGGGACTACAGGTGCCCACCACCATGCCTGGCTAATTTTCTTGTATTTTCAGTAGAGATGGGGTTTCACCATGTTAGCCAGGATGGTCTCGATCTCCTGACCTCGTGATCCACCCGCCTCCGCCTCCCAAAGTGCTGGGATTACAGGCGTGAGCCACCATGCCCGGCCTTTGCTCCCCTAATTCTAAATATGAGACATGGAAGCCCTGAGAAGTTATAAATACTTGCCCATGGGTATATAAGAAATAAGCAGAAAAACAGGAGCAGGCAGTTAAAAGTATGAGCTTTGCATTCAGGCAGTGCTGGCTTTAAATCCTGTAGCTCTATGTTTATGGACGCAACGTCTCTGAGCCACAGTTCCCACATCTGCAAAATAGGGATGTCAATGGTTATCTTGTGGAAGATACTATTCTTCAAAGCTTTATCTGCCTAACTCCGTGGAATTCCATACTCCCAACCACACTGAATGGTCTGGGAGCATGCAAAGCTTGGGGGCCTTGGTCAGACATGCTGAGTGGTGACATTTGTGTAGAGAATTCAAATCTCAATTATATTTCCCAATCAAAGATCAGAAATAAGAAAGCAAAGGGGGAAGCAGAAATGACATGTGCAAACTGCATCTTGTTGTCACAAAATGAATGTTTCTTACACACACATACTGCCTCCATGAAATTGTAGACTACACTTTCATGTTAAACCTCTCCATGTGAGACTACTACAAACCAGCCACTGTTGCCTCTCCTGCTCCTTGCTTTCAATTCAGCCCAACACACATATGAACATCTGCCAGGTACCAGGCCCTGTGCCAAGGCACAGTGGAATAGACCACATGGGGAAACACATATGCTATATGGAAAGTGCTCAAGAGCAATAACACTTGAGGAAAAAACACCAAATCCAGCCTTACTGGCTGGGCATTAGGGCGCTTCCTTGGGAAGAGTGAGACCTGGGTTTGATCTAACAGAATGGGTAGGCACCAGCTAAAATGAAGGAAGTAAAGCAGCAACAAGAAGGACCTTCTAACCCAACAACCATTTTCCTGTCCCCTTCCTGGAGCTCCTCATCCAAGGGAGACTTAGGTGAGGATCCAAGATCCTTCTCTGGATGCTGGTACAGAAGTCAACCCCTGTCCTGGGTAAGACTACTCCCAAACCTCTCCTCCTGGCATTCTCCTTTCCACTGCCCTGGTGTTTGGGTGGACAGGGGAGGCTAATGTGATTACTGTAAAAGTGGACAGATGGGTGGGTCTCACACGTGGATGCCCAGGATGATTCACTCTCCTGAAGCAGCACTGGCAGCAACTTCCTTGGCCCTCAACTGGGAGAAGGTTTTGGGTAGACAGCTTTTGCTTTTCAAAAAGCAAAGGGGAAGTGGTCAAGAAAGGCATCAGACAAGAAATGCTCATGATGGGACACTGCAATACCATTAACATGAGCAAGAGGTTAAAATGTCACACTCCTTTCTCCATTACCACCGGTCTGTAGTAGGCCTATTACAAAAAGCCTCCCAAAGAAAGCAGAGCCTAGGGTGGCAAGCAGCACTAGGAATGTACTGTGTGTGTGAGCCTTGGCTCATGGACATGTTCTACCTGCTGAGGAAACAAAGTGCCATTGCTTATGTGCCCAGCCAGACATGAGAACTAAAAGAGAAGTTTCAAAGTAGAGCTCCAAGTGTGACTAGCTGCCCTCTCAAATTCACTAACCTCTTCAAACAGTGCTCTCCAATTTCCACCTGAAACATTAGAGTTGAGCAAGTTCAGCAATTCCCTGTTTTCCTTTAAAAGAACTATCATTCTTTCTGGCCCCCTACCCCTCCAAAGACCTAACACTTCCACAGCATTTTCACATAATACTGCTGTCAACTTCCTCCTACTTCACAGCCCTGAATTCTTCTCTCCTAAAAGGGGAGGACATCAAATTCCTCCTCCCAAACAAACAGTTGGCTGGGTAGCAGACTCCCCAAGAGGGGATATCCACTGCTAAATGACTACTTCCACCAATACTGCAACTTGGCCTACAACATACCAACTACACTTGGGGCTGGGTTGGCACACTTCAATTTAGTGTTTTGCTGGGTCCTCTGGCCTGATTCTGATAATGACCTCTGATGCTCTCCTGGTCTTTTTTGTTTTGTTTCTATTTCACAAGCAAATTTATTGAGCAATCACTTGGAGGAACAGTTGGAGGCAAGATTAGAGAGTAGGCAGATAGGACAGAGTCAGAGAATAGAGGGCAAGTCCAGAGGGTTTGAAATTGATCTGCTGCGCACGGGGAGCTTTTTGCCAACTGCTGTATTTCCTTGTTCTGGCTTCTGCCTTGCGGAATGGGCTGTTCCTGGGAGGAGAAAGAATGGAACCTGCTGACCTTTCAATATCACCAACAGATTTATTATCAAACATTCATCCCAAGTTATAAGGCTTGTGGCCCACTGTGAACTCCTGTCTGACATGAGGCTGAATGTAGTCAAGTGCAGTAACAATTTTGAAATCATCAGGCACAGTATATTTAATTCTCATGCCTTATACAGATGATACATGTCTAAACCAGTTCCTTACCACCCAGCATTCTTTGAGTGAATCCTCAGCTTCTGGGTTCAACAACTACTTTTAGCTTATTAAAGGAATTTAGTTTACAGATGTGCTAATATTTAAAGTTCATTGTCATGTAAATAAATGTCTTTCAAGTGCTTCATTTTTGCTGTTTCATGATGATTATGGTTTTTACATAATATTATAACAGATGCTATACCTTTAATAAACTATTCTTAATAAAAAATCTGTTATTTCAAAAATTCTATAATTAAATTTCCTTCAGTCAAAATGTAACTTTTCACTATGTGTTGTTTTTTTACCTTCTGAACACTGAGTCAAGTGAATTCACAACCTAAGCAAAATAATTTAACTTCCAAAAAATAGCCCTTCCCCAGATTCTAGACTATAACCCACCAACAGTTACTGAGAGAAAAGAAAACATGTGCTTTGACAGACAACAAATGTAAATTAAATTAGTATCTGCATAGTTTAAAAGTCAATGACTATTACCACCACAGTTCAGGATTACAGAATCAAGCCTAGTTGCAAATACCCCTGAACTTTCTCCTTCACGTGAGCCAGCTGTGAGCAGTAACCACAAGAGTTATATAAACACCAAAGAACACTTACATAAGTTTCTTGGGAATGAATTATGAACACCACCACTATAAATTTGACTAGGCAAATGAGTAGCTTTGAAAGAAAAATTCCTACATTACATTCAATGAAAGTACAAGGTACAAACACTTCCAGGACTCTTTCTCCAGGGGTTCCATCTCTTCTCTCTCCTATTGTATAAAAAAGATGAACTGAATTCCTGAGACATGCAATTTACCTATATAACAAACCCACACATGTACCCCTGAACCTAAAAAAAAAAAAAAAAAAAAAAAAAAAAGACCAGTAGGACCAGGCCCAGTGGCTCATGCATGCCTGTAATCCCAGCATTCTGGGAGGCTAAGGTGGTAGGATCACTTGACCCCAGGAGTTCAACACCAGACTGGGCAACATAGAGAAACCGCCATCTCTACAAAAAAAAAAAAAAAAAAAAAATTAGCTGAGCATAGTGGTACAGGCCTGTAGCAACCCAGGAGGCTGAGGTGGGAGGACTGCTTGAGCCCAGGAGGTTGCGGCTACAGTGAGCCAAGGTTATACCACTGCACCACACTCTATTCTGGGCAACAGAGCAAGATCCTGTCTATTAAAATTAAATAAAAAAAAAAAAAAGACTCAAAGTCTCACCATATTTCTCCTGATATGATGCAACTGGATGCACACACTACAAGCTACGATGTCTGTGTGCCAAAAACTCTGCACCGGAGCCTGAACACACCTTAAGATCTCACTCTTAGTTTACAAAAATACAGAGGACAACAGCAGAATGCAGTCTCTACAATACATAATGCACAGAGACCATTGTTTAATCAAAATTCACTAGATATGCAAAGAAACAGGAAAATATGATCCACAGCCCAGAAAATTCAGTCAAGAGCAATGTAGATAGACTAGCTGTTAGACTGCCAGCCGGGACCTTCCTAAATTGCTTACCTTCAGAAGCCAAGAGAAATAATATTGTTTTAAGCCACTAAGTTTCAGGGTGATTTATGACACAACAGTAGTTAATTGAAATAGAAATTTGGTACATGGGTCCCGCCACACAATAAAAAATTAAACCATGACACTGTATTTGAGATAATGTGGTGAATGGAAAACTGGAAAGGCCATGAGGAGACCGGCAGTAAAAGCCTACAGGTCATCAAGGACATTGTTGGTAAAGTATAAAGGAAAATGTTATAGGAAGCTGGAAAAAAAAAAAAAAGAGAGACACATTGCACTGTGTCAGAAACTTTAGCAACTCTGTCACCTGCAATAATATGAAAAACAGAGATTGAATCCAGAGCAGGCCTATGAGACCTTTTGTTACTGTCTCAAAAACATTTAAGATAGTGCCTAGGCCAGGCGCGGTGGCTCATGCCTATAATCTCAGCACTTTAGGAGGCCAAGGCGGGCGGAACACGACGTCAGGAGTTCGAGACCGGCCTGACCAACATGGTGAAACCCCGCCTCTACTAAAAATACAAAAAATTAGCCACGCGTGGTGGTGGGCGCCTATAATCCCAGCTACTCAGGAGGCTGAGGCAGAAGAATTGCTTGAACCCAGGAGGCAGAGGTTGCAGTGAGCTGAGATCACGCCACTGCACTCCAGCCTGGGCAACAGAGCGAGACTCTGTCTCAAACAAACAAACAAACAAACAAACAAAAAAGAGTGCCTCACAGACCTTTTCCAACAGACAAGAGGCCTCCTGAAGATCTTAAAGGCATACCTAGCGGACCTTCTCCATTAAACAGAGCTTAGAAAAATCTTAGAATATTATCCCACAGCAGCTTCAGGAATTTCCCACCCACATTCAAGGGAAAGAAATTAGAATCCATCTCTCAATTGGAGGAGTATCAAGGTCAACTCTAGAAAAGCATGTGGGATAGAAGATATTGTTTTATTTATTTATGGAAAAGTCTGCCATATTCCACTCTCTGGCCACAGTAACTCACATTCTTCTCATATGCAAAATATACTTCCCTCTCTGAAGAACCCCCCCCAAGTCACTACAGCGTCAGCTCAAAGTCCAAGATCTTATTGTCTAACTCAAATTGACATATGGATGTGGCTCTCCACTGTAGTTCCTTGGATACACTTCTTAAGTATAGTTTCTCCGTCCTTCTTTCTTTATTTTTTCAGACAGTCTTGCTCTGTCACCCAGTCGGGGGTACGGTGGCACAATCAATTCTCACTGCAGCCACCACCTCCAGGATTCAAGCGATGAATCCTCCCACCTCAGGCCCCTGAGTAGCCGGACTACAGACACACACCATCACATCTGGCTAATTTTGTAACAAAGATTTAATAAAGCAGGACACAAAAAGCTCAAATCACAAAGAAAAAAAATGGTAAAATGTACTTCATCAAAATTTAAAACCTCTGCTCCTCAAAAGACACCCACAGAAAAAGGAAATCAAGTCACAATCTGGCCACAATCTGGCGCAGTGGCTCACACCTGTAATCCCAGCACTTTGGGAGGCCAAGGCAGGCAGATCACGAGGTCAGGAGATCAAGACCATCCTGGCTAACATGGTGAAACCCTGTCTCCACTAAAAAAAAAACAAACAAACAAAAAAACAAAATATTAGCCGGGCATGGTGGCACATGCCTGTAGTCCCAGCTACTCGGGAGGATGAGGCAAGAGAATTGCTTGAACCCAGGAAGCGGAGGTTGTAGTGAGGCGAGATCACACCACTGCACTCCAGCCTGGGCGACAGAGTGAAACTCCGTCTCAAAAAAAAAAAGACATATATCTAGAAACATGTATGTATTAAATATACATTATTTATTGTATATTTAAAATGTGTGTTTATATTTTAGAGACAGAATTTTGTTCTGTCACGAGAGTTGAAGTGCTGTGGCACAATCATGGCTCACTCACTGCAGCCTGAAACTCCCAGGTTCAAGTGATCCTCCTGCTCAAGTAGTTCTCCTGAGCAGCTGGGACTACAGGCAAGCACTACCACACGTAGCTAATTTTTAAATTTTTTGTAGAGACAGGGTCTCACTATGTTGCCCAGGCTGATCTTAAATTCCTAGCCTCAAGTAATCCTCCCACCTCAGCCTCCCAAATCTCTGGGGTTACAGACATGAGTCACCATACCTGGCCTAGAATATATTTCTAAAACTCTTACAACTCAGTAACACTACACAGAATCCAATAAAAAGGGGCAAATGAGGAGAAACAGATACTTTACAAAAAGAGACATATAAATAGCCAACGAACATGTGAAAAGATGCTCAATATCATTAGAAAAATGCAAATTTAAAATATGAGATGACATTTGACACTCACTAGAATAACTAAAACTAACAAGTGCTAACAAAGATGTGGGGCACCTGGAACTCTCATACACTGCTGGCAGGAGTAAAGAGTGGTATAATCACTTTGGGAAACACTTTGGCAGTTTCTTATCAAGTTAAACACATCTATTATATAACCCAGTGATTCACTTCTTGGTATTTTATCTAAGAGAAATGAAAACATATCTATAATTTTGAAAAAAACAGCAAACCATCTCTAGATGAATGTTCAGAGCAGCTTTATTCAAGGAGTCAAATGTCCATCAACAGGTGAATGGATAAACAAGTTTTAATACACTCATACAATTGGAATACTACTCAACAATAAAAAGGAACAAACTACGGACACGTGCAACAACACAGATGAATCTCACAGACATTATGCTGAACAAAAGAGGCCATACACAAAAGAATATGTATTGTATAATTTCATTTATATCAAATTCTAGAATAGGCAAAGCTAATCTATAATGACAGAAATCAGTTCATTGGTTGCCTGGAAAATTAAAGCGCAGAAAGAGGAATTTCTGGGACCATGGATATTTTCTTTTCTTTTCTTTTCTTTTTTTTTGAGACAGAGTCTCACTCTGTCACTCAGGCTGGAATACAGTGGCACAATCCCCATTCACTGCAACCTCCGCCTCCTGGGTTCAAGCAATTTTCCTGCCTCAGCCTCCCAAGTAGCTGGGATTACAGGCGCCTACCACCAAGCCCAGCTAATTTTTCTATTTTTAGTAGAGACGGGGTTTCACCATGTTGGCCAGGCTGGTCTCGAACTCCTCACCTCAGGTGATCCATCCACCTCAGCCTCCCAAACTGCTGGGATTACAGGCATGAGCCACCACGCCCAGCTGACAGTGGATATTTTCTTTACCTTGATTATTACCTGGATGTATACAACCAATAGTCGTGTACATGTGAAATATGTGAGTTTTATTGTATTTAAATTACACATTAATGCTGATTTTTTTAAAAAAACTTATGATATTGCTAAAGTTATGCTTAGAAGGAAATACATAGCCTTAAATGAACAAGTTTAAAAAGAATAAAAGGTAAAAAATCAATGATATAAATTTTCTTCTCAAGGAATTAGAGATACCAGAAGTTGGAAGGGTAGGGAAGAGAGGATGAAGAGAGATTGATTAATGGGTATAAATATACAGTATAATAGAAGAAATAAGACCTAGTGTTTGATAGATCAGTAGGATGACTATACAATACTCTACTGTCTTATTTCAAAATAGCTAGAAGGGAATAATTTAAATGTTTCTAGCATAAAGGAAAGACAAATACTGAAGGGTATAGATATCCCAATTATACTGATTTGATCTTGAAAAATATGAATGTATTAAATTATCACGTGTGCCCCCCAAATATGTACATTATGCATCAATTTAAAAAAACTTTTTTTGAAAAAGAAATTAGAGAAAGAACTAGAAATTAAACGCCAGAAAAGTAGTAGGAAGAAAACAAAAAGCAGATTAATAAAACAGAGAAATGAAAAATAATGTTAAGAATTAAAACATTGTAATATTCTTTATAAACCAGACATAAGTTTAAAAAAAGAACAAAACCACAACCAAAACTTGATTGTTTTGAAAAGACAAGTACAAATGCTGCCTCCTCAGAAGACTCCTGACCACTCTAGCTGAAATAGGCCCTTCCTCCCCACTGCTGGGGCTCACTCCTTTATTGTCGACATGATTTTTACCAAGATCTTACCAATTTTAGTAATTTGATCAAACACTTGTCACCTGTCTCCCCTTCTAGAATGTAGCTCCTTGAGGGCAAGGATTATGTCCATCTCATTCACCATTGTATCATTATGCCTGACAAAAATGCCTGTCACATAACAGACATTCAATAATTAATTTTAAATGAGCTTAGTTTTAAAATTTTGCCACTAGAGTAAAATATGTATGAATAAAAAATCCACTGAGGTATATCAGATCTTATTCAATATGTTTATTTATTATCCACAACCACACATTGATATTCTCTGTGGACCACACTTTCCCTAATTTTTCATGTTATACAAAGCCAGTATATTTGCCAAGAGGCCTAAATAAATTAAAGACTCGGCTGGGAGCAGTGGCTCACGCCTATAATCCCAGCCCTTTGGGAGGCCAAGGCGGGTGGATCACCTGAGGTCAGGAATTCAAGATCAGCTTGGCCAACATGGTGAAACCCCATCTCTACTAAAAATACAAAAAATTAGCCAGGCACGGTCATGGGCACCTGCAACCCCAGCTATTTGGGAGGCTGAGGCAGGAGAATCGCTTTAACTTGGGAGGCAGAGATTGCAATGAGCCAAGGGCACTACACTACACTACAGCCTGGGCAACAAGAGCAAAACTCCATCACAAAAAAAAAAATAAAATAAAATATAATGAAATAAAATAAAAAATTAATTAATTAAAAACTCATGCAAACCAAAATGTAATTCACCTTTGAAATAGTCATGAAGCCAGTTTGAGAAAAAAAAAAAAAAATTCCCTCTCCCTCTCCATGTCCCTCTCCCTCTCTTCGGTCTCCCTCTGTTGCCGATGCTGGACTGTACTGCCGTGATCTCGGCTCGCTGCAACCTCCCTGCCTCGGGCTCCTGTGATTCTCCTGCCTCGGCCTGCCGAGTGCCTGGGATTGCAGGCGCGCGCCACCACACCTGACTGGTTTTTGTATTTTTGTATTTTTGGTGGAGACGGGGTTTCGCCGTGTTGACCAGGCTGGTCTCCAGCTCCTGGCCTCGAGTGATCTGCCCGCCTCGGCCTCCCGAGGCCGATTGCAGACAGAGACTGCTGGGATTGCAGACCGAGTCTCGCTCACTCAATGCTCAATGTTGCCCAGGCTGCAGTGCAGTGGCGTGATTTCAGCTCGCTACAACCTCCACCTCCCAGCCGCCTGCCTTGGCCTCCCAAAGTGCTAAAATTACAGCCTCTGCCCGGCCGCCACCCCGTCTAGGAAGTGAGGAGCACCTCTGCCCGGCCGCCCCGTCTGGGAGGTGAGGAGCGCCTCTGCCCGGCCGCCACCCCGTCTGGGAGGAAGTGAGGAGCGCCTCTGCCCGGCCGCCACCCCATCTGGGAGGAAGTGAGGAGCACCTCTGCCCGGCCGCCCCGTCTGGGAAGTGAGGAGCGCCTCTGCCCGGCCGCCCCGTCTGGGAGGAAGTGAGGAGCGCCTCTACCCGGCCGCCCCGGTCTGGGAGGTGAGGAGCACCTCTGCCCGGCCGCCCATCGTCTGGGATGTGAGGAGCGCCTCTGCCCCGCCGCCCCGTCTGGGAAGTGAGGAGCGCCTCTGCCCGGCCGCCCCGTCTGGGAAGTGAGGAGCGCCTCTGCCCGGCCGCCCCCTATGGGAAGTGAGGAGCGTCTCTGCCCGGCCGCCCTGTCTGGGAGGTGTACCCAACAGCTCCAAAGAGGCAGCGACCACCGAGAACGGGCCATGATGATGATGGCGGTTTTGTTGAAAAGAAAAGGGGGAAAGAAAAGAGAGAGAGATCAGATTGTTACTGTGTGTGTGTAGAAAGAAGTAGGCATAGGAGACTCCATTTTGTTCTGTACTAGGAGAAATTCTGCCTTGGGATGCTGTTGATCTATGGCCTTGCCCCCAGCCCCGTGCTCTCTGAAACATGTGCTGCGTGAACTCAGGGTTAAATGGATTAAGGGCGGTGCAAGATGGGCTTTGTTAAACAGATGCTTGAAGGCAGCATGCTCGTTAAGAGTCATCACCACTCCCTAATCTCAAGTACCCAGGGACACAAACACTGCGGAAGGCCGCAGGGACCTCTGCCTAGGAAAACCAGAGACCTTTGTTCATGTGTTTATCTGCTGACCTTCTCTCCACTATTATCCTATGACCCTGCCATGTCCCCCTCTCCGAGAAACACCCAAGAATGATCAATAAATACTTAAAAAAAAAAAAAAAAATCCTCATCATAGTTACACCCTGGGATGAAAAAAATCATCATAGCATTAATATTAAAGACTGTTAGGGGCTTCTAATTTAAATATATGTTCAAAAATGAGATTAGAGGCTCCCGGCTGTAATCCCAGAACTTTGGAAGGCCAAGAGAGGAAGATTGCTTGAGCCTAGGAGTTCAAGACCAGCCCGGGCAACATAATGATACCTTGTCTCTACTAAAATTTTAAAAATTAGCCTGATATGGTGGCACGTGCCTATATTCCCAGCTACTAGAAGGCCAAGATGGGAGGTTCACTTAAGCCAAGGAGTTCAAGGTTGCAGTGAGTTATCATTGCACCACTGCACTCCAACCTGGGCAACAGAGCAAGATCTTGACTCAAAAAAGAAAAAAAAAAAAGAGATCTGAGAGCAAGGGGACCAAGATCATTCTGACTGCTCAAGAAACAACCTAAGCCAGGTGTGGTGGCTCATGTTTGTAATAGCAGCGCTTTGGGAGGTTGAGGCAGAAGGATCGCTTGAGGTCAGGAGTTCGAGACCAGGCTGAGGAACACAGCAAAAGCCTGTATCTACAAAAAATAAAAAAAAATTAGCTGGGCATGGTGGCGCATGCCTGTAGTCCTAGCTACTTGGAAGGCTAACATGAGAGGATTACTGGAGGCCAGGAGATCTAGGTTACAGGGAACTAAGATCATTCCATTGCCCTCTAGCTTGGGCAACAGAGCAAAACTCTCTTTCTAGAGAAAAAAAAAAGAAACAAAACATGAAGAAATGAAATGGCCAGCCTTCCCACTCAGCTCTCACAAGGGATGGGAACAACTACAAACCATTTTTAAAAGACAGCAGGGCTACACAGGGTTTCTAAACCTTAGCACTACTAACATTTGGGATTAGATAACGCTGTGGTGGGAGAAGCTATCCTGTGTGCTGTAGGACGTTTAGCAGCATCCCTGACCTCTATCCACTAGATTCCAGTAGTAGCATCCTGATCGTAACAACCAAAAATATCTCCAGACATTGACAAATGTCCCCTTCAGGGCCAAATCACTCCCAGTTGCGAATCACTGCTTTAGCAGAAGTAACGCTAAAACAGTAGTAACAAAACAATCATTCTTAAACACAACTACATGCCTTTTTTTTTTTTTTTTTTTTTTTTTTGTGGAGACAGAGTCTCACTCTAAAACACAACTACATGCCCTTTTTTTTTTTTTTTGTGGAGACAGAGTCTCACTCTATCACCCAGGCTGGAATGCAGTGGCATGATCTCAGCTCACTGCAACCTCCGCCTCCCAGGTTCAAGCAATTCTCCTGCCTCAGCCTCCCATAGCTGGGATTACAGGTGTGCGCCACCATGCCCAGCTAATTTTTGTATTTCTACTAGAGACAGGGTTTCGCCATGTTGGCCAGGCTGCTCTAGATCTCCTGATCTCGTGACCCACCCGCCTCAGCCTCCCAAAGTGCTGGGATTATAGACGTGAGCCACCACACCCAGCCTACATGCCTTTTTAACCATCTTAAATTCTATCCCTGTACTGAAGACAGAATTAATTTTGACTCTGCTTAGCATCACGATGATTTTTGGCCACCACTGCAACCACAGGCAAGAATTACCATGCTCTCAGCAAACCAGTCACAAAGTGGGAACGTCTCAGCTAGAGGTAAAAGAAGAAAGACTAAGTTTGATAACTTGAAGGATTCTAGTTAAATTTCTGAATAACACAGTTAAGAAAGCACATGCCTGGGGCCGGGTGTGGTGGCTCATGCCTATAATCCCAGCACTTTAGGAGGCCGAGGCAGGTGGATCACAAGGTCAGATGGAGACCATCCTGGCTAACATGGTGAAACCATATCTCTACTAAAAATATAAAAAAATTAGCTGGGTGTGGTGGCAGGCGCCTGTAGTCGCAGTTACTCAGGAGGCTGAGGCTGGAGAATGGCGTGAACCCGGGAGGCAGAGCTTGCAGTGAACCGAGATTGCGCCACCGCACTCCAGCCTGGGTGACAGAGCGAGACTCGTCTCAAAAAAACAAACAAACAAACAAATAAATAAATAAATAAAATAAAGTACATGCCTTTCCTACTAAAATCTTACAGATAGGGTAATATCAAGAAAAATTTCAGAAAGTCCAAACTTTTAAAATCCAAATTAAAACTGAAGACACTGATGAAAATCATATTCCAGTCTTTAAAGTATGCCTCTCCTATGTCCACTTACTTTTTCACTCATGAAATAAATGACTATGAAACAATGGAAAAGATTGCTTAAACTGACTACAATAAAATTACAGGTTTTTTTTTTTTGTTTTTTTTTTACAACAAAGACCATCATGAACAAAGTTAAAACATAAGCCACAGACTAGGTGTTACTAACAACGTAAGTATATAAGTAACAAAGGATTAGTATACCTAGAATACAAAAAGAACATTTACAAACATGTAAAACACTGTTATCTCACATATCCAAACCTAACATCACTGCATCACTGCTTCACAGCAGAAATTTGAGCTGATTCTTTTTGTTTGTTTTGTTTTGTTTTGAGACAGAGTCTTGCTCTGTCACCCAGGCTGGAGTGCAGTGGTGCAATCTCGGCTCACCACAACCTCCGCCTCCTAGGTTCAAGTGATTCTCCTGCCTCAGCTTCCCAAGTAGCTGGGATGACAGGTGCCCACCATGCCCGGCTAATTTCTGTTTTTTTAGTAGAGATGGGGTTTTGCCATGTTGGCCAGGCTGGTCTTAAACTTCTGACCTCAGGTGATCCGCCCACTTCAGCCTCCCAAAGTGCTGGGATTACAGGCGTGAGCCACTGTACCTGGCCTTGAGCTGATTTTTAAAAGTACTCCCCGACTTTCTCCAATCACTCAACTTCATTATTCCATCGGTTATGAGAAAAGATCCACTAACTTTATCTGTCTTTAACCAAAGTCCTGATGCCAAACATAAATGCTGAATCACATATTTAGTTTGATTTCCCTCATTCCTTCCATCTCCCAGAATTCCAGAAGCAATCTTATATGTAGCCATCACCACACATTAAGGATGGGAAACTCTACTGCCCAGGGACCAGAGAACATAGAGAGAGCTAGGTCCTACCTGAAAATGGCTGCAGCTCATTCAAAAGTGCTGTATGAAAGGAGAGAAGGTAGGCCAGGTGCGGTGGCTCACACCTGTAATCCCAGCACTTTGGGAGTCCGAGGCGGGTGGATCACAAGGTCAGGAGTTCAAGACCAGCCTGGCCAAGACGGTCAAACTCGTCTTTAGTAAAAATATAAAAATTAGCCGGGCGTGATGGCTGGCACCTGTAATCCCAGCTACTCGGGAGGCGAAGGCAGAGAATTGCTTAAACACGGAGGCTGAGGTTGCAGTGAGCCAAGATTGCGCCACTGCACTCCACCCTGGGCAACAGAGTGAGACTCCATCTCAATCAAAAAAAAAAAAAAGAAAAGAAAGAAAGAAAGAAAGGAAAAAAGGTTAACACTCCCCTTGACAGGATGAAAGAGGCCCTCGGCCTGACAATACACACATACAGTTAAGGCACAGCCACCTACTTTGAGACATTGAACCATAGCTTTTATAACTAAAAGAATATAATTGGATTGTTTGCAACATAAACAGTAAATGCTTGAGGGGATGGATACCCCATCTTCCATAATGCGATTATTATGCATTGTATGCATGTATCAAAACATCTCATATACTCCATAAATATATACACCTACTATGTACTCACAAAAATTAAAAAAAAAAAAAAAAGGCAACAGGCAATCCTTGGTCCCTGTTAACCCATCTGAACCCTTCCTTCCAGGTACTGCCAAAGGATTCAAGTGACAATAGGTTGGAGAGGAAATAAGAGCTCCTCTTACAATTTTACCTCCAAGGGTCTCTCATCTCTCTAAGGAAAAAAAAAAAATCTATTAAAGGAATGGGCTAGGTATCTGAATAGGAGAACAGAAGTGATAAAATATTTTCTTGCTTACTTCCCAAAGTATGAGTAAAACATGGAAAGAAATAAAAATAGAATTAAAGCCTTAAGCATATTATTCTTGGAAACCTCAGAATCACTAAAGGGCCAGTGATTCCTCCACCTGCCATTATGCATTAGAAGGAATAAAATGGTTCCAGATGCTGCAGTTGCCTGATGTGTTGGATTTAGAGCTGGTATAAGGGTCATGTCAATCGGTGCTGGGCTTCCTGCCCTTCTTAGGGGCTCCAACTGGCAGCCTGTCTCAAGGAGACCCAGAAAGCTCTCTCCTAGCATCTCCAGAGAGCCTGGGAGCTGAGAGTTGGAGGAGCAAAAGGAATCTTTATATCCCAAAAGGGGAGATTATTAAAGAAGATTCATTCATTCTTTCTGGGTTTTTTTTTTTTTTTTTTTTTTGAGATGGAGTCTTGCTTTTGTCACCCAGGCTGGAGTGCAGTGGCGCAATCTTGGCTTACTGCAACCTCAGCCTCCGGGTTTAAGCAATTCTCTGCTTACTGCAACCTCTGCCTCCCAGGTTCATTCTCCTGCCTCAGCCTCCTGAGTAGCTGGGATTATAGGCGCCTGCTACCACACCCAGCTAATTTTTGTATTTTTAGTAGAGATGGGGTTTCACCATGTTTGGCCAGCCTGGTCTCAAACTCCTGACCTCAAGTGATCCGCCCACCTCGGCCTCCCAAACTGCTGGGATTACAGGCGTGAGCCACCATGCCCAGTCCCAAAGATTCATTCTTTAATAATGAATGAGATACAGGTAATAATAATGAGAACAAATCTGTTTGTAGCCTCGGGGGATTGTGATCCTTCCCTAAGGGCTCAGACAGGTAAAGTCTCATGTTATAGTGCAGAATCACGTCCCTTCTCCCTCCCCAAAATCCATTTTATTTATTTATGTATTTATTTTGAGACGGAGTCTCGCTCTGTTGCCCAGGCTGGAGTGCAGTGGCTCGATCTCGGCTCACTGCAAGCTCCGCCTCCTGGGTTCACGCCATTCTCCTGCCTCAGCCTCCAGAGTAGCTGGGACTACAGGCGCCTGCCGCCACGCCCAGCTAATTTTTTTTACCCCAAATCCATTTTAAATGGTAACAGAGGTATGGAATAGTATACAAATCTTTCCATAACACACAAACTCCTCTAAGGCCCCATGTGAGGTGGCCACATCAAGCAAGAAGAAACTAGGAGAGGAAACTACTGTCCCTTTTAAGAAAGAATGGGCAAAGAGAAACAATAGCTCATTCTGTTTATTTTATTTGAGAGGACTCAGGTATACAAACTAAAGTGATAATCCTCCCAAATTTTTTGCTATTATGTCTGTTACCTTAAGAGAGAAGAAGACAATAAAATTGATCCTATGAACAAACAAAAGCATGCTAGTAACCTGCCGGGTGTGGGGGCGGAATCAACAGAACTCAGTTTACTATTCTATTCTACTGGTAAACACTTTGAAGCACTGAGACTACAAAACACACACACACACACACACACACACACACACACACACACACACACACACACACACACACACACACACACACACACACACACACACACACACACACACACACACACACACACACACACACACACACACACACACACACACACACACACACACACACACACACACATGCCCAGAAGGATTCAGTAGTTGAGAAAAAAAGGACTGAACAAAGACTGGGGTTTCACAAGCAGAGCATCAGATGTCACAGCAGACACCATGCTGGGAAAGCACAAGAGGCAAAGAAGAAATAAGAAACCTTTACAAAATCACAAATTAAAGAATATTGCTATAGCCCATAATTAATGGTTATTCCTCCAGAAAGCCTTCTCTAGGTTCCTTTCTCTTTATTCCAGTGTGCCCAACATTACCACACTGCAGTGCCTATCAGTAAAGCTGCAGAGAGAAAGGCAATGGCTGCTGCTGTCTCTAATTATAATTACTGTTTGAGAAACTACATTCAAAACTAGACGTATTTAAAGTACATAAAATTCAGGCCGGGCGCAGTGACCCATGCCTGTAATCCCAGAACTTTGGGAGGCTGAGGCAGGTGGATCACTTGAGGTCAGGAGTTCGAGACCAGCCTAGCCCACATGGTGAAATCCTGCCTCTACTAAAACTACAAAATTAGCCAGGTGTGGTGGTGGGCACCTGTAATCCCAGCTAGTAAGGAGGCTGAGGCAGGAGAATCGCTGAAACCTGGGAGGTGGAGGCTGCACTGAGCCAAGATCGCGCCACTGCATACCAGCCTGGGCAACAAGATGAAACGCCATCTCAAAAAAAAAAAAAAACCCTCAAATTCAAGCAAATACATCCTGTTTCTCTATTCTAAATTGTATTAAAAGCCACTGGAAGGCCAGGCGCAGTGGCTTACACCTGTAATCTCAGCACTTTGGGAGGCTGAGGCAGGTGTATCACTTGAGGTCAGGAGTTTCAGACCAGCCTGGCTAACATGGTGAAACCCCATCTCTACTAAAAATACAAAATTAGCTGGGCATGGTGGTGGGGGTCTGTAATCTCAGCTACTCGGGAGGCTGAGGCAGGAGAATCTCTTGAACCCAGGAGGCGGAGGCTGCAGCGAGTGGAGATCGCACCACTGCACTACAGCCTGGGCGATAGATCAAGACTCAGTCTCAAAAAAAAAAAAAAAATTAGCCAGGTATGGTGGTTCACACCTGTAATCCCAGCTACTCGGGAGGCTGAGGCAGGAAAAATCACTTGAACCTGGGAGGTGGAGGTTGCAGTGGGCCGAGATCATGCTACTGTACGCCAGCCTGGGCAACAGAGTGAGATTCCATCTCAAAAAAAAGAAAAAAAGAAAAAAGAAGACCACTGGAAGACTTCAGAAGATAACAATTCAAAGAATACTTAACCACCTTCCCTTCAGGAGGGTTGGCAGAACAACTATTGCCTACAGCCCCAGTCCCAAGTCTGTGGTGAGCCCTGCTAGACAGGAACCCCATTGTATTCCCAGTCATGTCCAAGGCCATCTAACAACTACTCCAGTCACTCCTGCAGGAGCACTGGGTCCAGCCCATCAGCAATGCTTATTATCCTTCTTCAGCTATTTAGTCACCTTGTGAACATAAACTAATTCAGTCATCAAACAACCCTATTAAGGAGGTCATGCTCTAATTGTTCCCATTTTACAGATGAGGACATTTACCTCACAAAGCCCTAAGGAGTAAAGATAAGATTTGATTCCAGGTGGTTGATTTGTCTACAAGATCCATGCTCTAAGCCACCACACTGCACTACTTCCCCTCTACTCCCATTTCCCTGAAAGCTATGTGGGAACAAAATAGAGAGTTCAGATCCACACATGTACTATACCTTGGTTTACAACAAAGGGTACAACAAAAATGCAATGCAGAGTGCTGGATAAATTAGATAACCATACTGGCTGGGATAAAGGGGAATGAACCTCGACCCCTATCTCACATCATACAAAAATCAATTCCAGATGGATTACAAACCTAAACGATGGATTCCAAAACCAAACTCCTATCTGCTCCCCATCTGTACCTCCCCCACAATCTTCCCAAGCTCAGAAAATGGCATCTTCCAGTTTATCAGTCCAAATACCATGGAATTCATCCTTAATTTCTCTCATACAATCTATATCCATTTGACCAACAAATCCTATTACCTCTATCTTCAAAACATATCCTGAATCCAACTACTTTCACCACCTCCACCAAGTTATCATCACCTCCTGCTTAGATTTCTGCATTATCTTCCTAGCTGGTTTCCCTACTTTATCCCTTATCCCCCATACAGGCAATTACCTCCATATCAGCCAGAATGATCTTTTAAAAGTCAGATTGTGTCACTCCTCTGCCCAAACTCTCCAACAGCTCTTGCTATTCCACTTGCCTACAATATTTTTTCCCTAGACAACCACCTGGCTAGCCCACTTACTTCCCTCAGGTGCAGTGGCTCACATCTGTAATTCCATCACTTGGAAGGCTGAGGTGGGAGTACTACTTAAGGCCAGGAGTTCAAGACTAGCCTGGGCAACAGAGCAAGACCCCACCTCTACCCAAAAAATTATTTATTTATTCATTTGTTTATTTTTCAGGCAGCCTTCCAAGCCACAGTAGGCTTGGAGATTCCCTATTATTTATTTATTTATTTATCTATCTATTTATTTATTTTGAGGCAGAGTCTCCTTCTGTCACCCAAGCTGGAGTGTAACAGCACAATCTTGGCTCACTGCAACCTCCACTCCCAGGTTCAAGCAATTCTCCTGCCTCAGCCTCCGAAGTAGCTGGGATTACAGGTATCTACCACCATGTTCAGCTAATTTTTGTATTTTTTAGTAGAGACGGGGTTTCACCTTGTTGGCCAGGCTGGTCTCAAACTCCCAACTTCAAGTGATCCACCTGCCTCGGCCTCCCAAAGTGCTGGGATTACAGGTGTAAGCCACTGCATCCAGCCTATTTATTTATTTTCTGAGACAAAGTCTCACTCTGTCACCCAGGCTGGAGTGCAGTGGCACAAAGTTGACTCACTACAGCCTCAACCTCCTGGCTCAAGTGATCCTCCCACCTCAGCCTCCTAAGCAACTGGTACTACAGGTGCTTGACACCATGCCTGGCTTTTTTTTTTTTTTTTTTTTTTTGTAGTAGTAATGAGGTCTTCACTATGTTGCCTAGGCTGGTCTCAAACTCCTGATCTCAACTGATCCTCCCATTTCAGTGTCCCAAAGTGCTTGGATTACAGGCATAAGCCACTAGGCCCAGCCTCTCTACAAAAAGTTTTTTAAAAATTAGCTGGAGTGGTGGTATGCACCTGTAGTCCTAGGCACTTGGAGGCCAAGGCAAGTGGATCCTTTCAGCCCAGGAGTTCAAGGCTACAGTGAGCTCTGTCTCTAAAAAGGAAGCACCACCCCAGAAGGAAGCACCACCCCAGACTACCTACTCTCCCTTTCGTCATAACAGTTATACCTTCTGACATATTGTTTATATACTTGTTTACCATCTATCTCTACCTACTAAAATGAAAATCCCATGAGGAGAGGCATTTTTGTTCCCCCATTCCCAATGCCCACGACAATGCCTGGCAAAGAGCAGGTGCTCAATAATTATTATTGAATGACTGAATGAATGTATCTCTTTTCCCTGCTGCTCTCACACACTGTTACTGCTTTCCTAATGCCCCCTGGTCTCTTTGAGACTTGCCATTGTTTTAGGCAGTGATACTCATGGGGCTACACAGCTTTTTAAGCAACTTTGACTCCAAGCCGACTCTTAACTACCAGGTACCTAACTAACAAGAAATTAATTTCAACTAACACATTTGACAAAGTCTATTCTGATAGTCCTATAGATCATACGGTGATCTGTGGGCTGGTGAGTAGTCACGTAGATTCACAGACAGATGAATAACCTTATTCACTGAATGATAATGGTTCATCTAAAGGGAGATCTCTAGCAAAGTGCCACTAAGTTCTATTCTCAGTTTTATCCTATTCCATTTTTTTCCCCATGATGTGGACAGTCAGTAGTGTGACGGAATTCATCATCTAAGCAAAATGAAAGCACATGCCCCACAAAAACTTGTACATGAATGTTCATAGTGGTCTTATTTGTAATTGAAAACAAAAATGAAAAAACAATTTCCTGGGCCAAAAAAAAAGAAAGAAAACGAAGCTGGGTATGGTGGCTCACGTCTTTAATCCCAGCATTTTGGGATGCGAAGGCAGGCACTTGAGGTCAGGAGTTCAAGACCAGCCTGGCCAACAAGGTGAAACCCCGTCTCTATTAAAAATACAAAAACTTAGCTGGGCATGGTGGCAGGCGCCTACAATCCTGGCAACTCGGGGGGCGGAGGCAGAGGTTGCAGTAAGCCGAGATCGCACCACTGCACTCCAGCCTGGGCGACAGGATAAGACTCTCAAAAAACAAACAAACAAAAACAACAACAACAACAAAAACCGAAATGGATAAACAAATTGGGATATATATCCATAAAGTGGAATACTACTGAGTAATGAAAGGGAATGAGCTATTCAAACATACAAAAATGAATCTCTGGCTGGGTGCGGTGGCAAATGCCTGTAATCCTAGCAGTTTGGGAGGCCGAGGAGGGCAGATTATCTGAGGTCGGGAGTTCAAGATCAGCCTGGCCAACATGGTGCAACCCCGTCTCTACTAAAAAATACAAAAAATTAGGCCGGGCGCGGTGGCTCACGTCTGTAATCCCAGCACTTTGGGAGGCTGAGGTGGGTGGATCACGAGGTCACAAGTTCGAGACCAGCCTAACCAACATGATGAAACCCCATCTCTATTAAAAATACAAAAATTAGCAGGGCGTGGTGGCACACGCCTGTAACCCCAGCTACTCAGAAGGCTGAGGCAGGAGAATTGCTTGAACCCCTGAGGCAGAGGTTGCAGTGAGCCAAGATCACGCTATTGCACTCCAGCCTGGGGGACACAGCGAGACTCCCTCCCAAAAAAAAAAAAAAAAAAACCGGGCGCAGTGGTTCCTGCCTGTAATCTCAGCACTTTGGGAGGCTGAGACGGGTGGATCACGAGGTCAGGAGTTCAAGACTAGCCTGGCCAAAATGGTGAAACCTCCTCTCTACTAAAGATACAAAAAAATTAGCCAGGCATGGTGATTAGTTAGGAAATACATTTATTTTAAAAATCATGTGTTCATAACAGTACTCTTAATTTCAGTTCTTCTATTCCATATCTGTATCTCCTCTGTCCCACAGTGAGAACCTTGTTTCCAACAGCATCAATACATTTACTTATTTGCCCAGTCCTACAATATACTCAAAATAGGTGGGTTTTGTTTTTGTTTTTTTTTTGAGATAGAGTCTCACTGTCACTGAGGCTGGAGTACAGTGGCACGATCTTGGATCACTGCAACCTCCGCCTCCTGGGTTCAAGCGATTCTCCTGTCTCAGCCTCCCGAATTGCTGGGATTACAGGTGCATGCCACCACACCCGGCTAATTTTTGTATTTTTAGTAGAGACAGGGTTTCACGATATTGGTCAGGCTTGTCTCTGACTCCTGACCTCACGTGATCTATGTGCCTTGGCCTCCCAAAGTACTGAGATTACAGGCGTGAGCCTCCGTACCCAGCCTCAAAATAGTTTCAAATAGTTTCATTACAAACAATAAATCTAAGTAAAGATCAAGGTTTTACTTTATTTTTTTTGAGACACAGTCTCACTCTGTCACCAAGGCTGGAGTGCAGTGGCATGATCACAGCTCACTGCAGTCTTGACCTCCCAGACTCAATGAGTCTTCCTGCCTCAGCCTCCTGAGTGGCTTGGACTACAGCTGCACGCCACGCCTGGATAATTTTTAAATTTTTTGTAGTGATGGAGTCTCATTATTTTGTTCAGGCCGGTCTTGAACTCCTGGGCTCAAGGGATTCTCCTGCCTTGGACTCCCAAAGTGCTAAGATTATAGGTGTAAGCCATTGTGGCCAGCTCTAAGATTTTTCTTTTTTTACAGTTTTTTTTTTCCATATAATATATCCCACTGACGCTATATAGACAGAGTACTATATTAAAAGTTACTTGGGGCCAGGTGCGGTGGCTCACGCCTGTAATCTCAGCACTTTGGGAGGCCGAGGCAGGCGGATCACAAGGTCAGGAGTTCGAGACCAGCCTGGCCAGCATGTTGAAACCCCGTCTCTACTAAAAATATACTAAAAATACAAAAATTAGCCAGGCATGGTAGCAGGTGCCCATAGTCAGTCCCAGCTACTTGGGAGGCTGAGGCAGGATAATCACTGGAACCCAGGAGGTGGAGGCTGCAGTGATCCGAGATCATGCCACTGTACTCCAGCCTGGGTGACAGTGAGGCTCCGTCTCAAAAAAAATAAAAAAGTTACTTGGGGCCAGGCACAATAGCTCATGCCTGTAATCCCATCACTTTGGGAGGCTGAGGCGGGTGGATCACTTCAGGCCAGGAGTTTGAGACTAGCCTGGTCAACACTGTGAAATCCCATTTCTACTATCTGGTTGGTGCAAAAGTAATCGCGGTTTTTGCCTTTTTTTTTTTTTGTAAAAAATACAAAAATTAGCTGAGTGTGGTGGGGGTACACCTACAATCTCAGCAATCTCAGCTACTCAGGAGGCTGAGGCGGGAGAATTGGTTGAACCTGGGAGAAAGAGGTTGTAGTGAGCCAAGATTGCACCACTGCACTCCAGCCTGGGTGACAGAGCATGAGACTCTGTCCCCCCCCCAAAAAAAAGAAAAGAAAAGCTACTTGGATTATTTTTTTTTTCACATTTTTCCCACCTTTATTCAGGTTTGATTGTATACTATTTATATAAAACTAATAAAAACCAAGATAATGATCATGTGTCACCCCTGAAAGTTCTTCTTAAGCCGCTTTAAAGTCCTTCTCTCCTCTCTCTGCCCCTAATCCTATCCCTAGAGAAGCACTAAGCTGCTTTCTGTCATTAAGGATTGGTTTGTATTTTCTAGACTTTTAATATAAATGGAATCACATGATGTATTCTCTCTTGCTCTCTCACTCTCTTTTGGAAAAACTCTAAAACCATGTTTTTCCTCTGCTCTCACACCACTACAACAACAATCATCACCACAGAAGACTTCCAGTGACCAAATGTGTGGGGATTTCTCCCCACCACCAAGCGACCAATTAATTCTGCAGTAGGTATCAGCTAGGTGTCCTCCAAATCAATTCTAACACTATCTACCTGGAGATTATGTCAGATAGTGTCAGATCCATTTAAGTGCTCAGTCACAAGACTGCCCCCCGACGCACACCAGTTGATAGGCTTCATGTTGGGGTTCCCATGAACCCCTCTTTGGGTTCAATTAATTTGCTGGAACCACTCACAGAACTCAGAGAAATATGTTCACTGGTTTATTATAAAGGATATTACAAAGGATACAGATGAGGAGATGCTAGGGTAAGGGATGGGGGAAGGGGTGCAGAGCTTCCATACCCTCCCTTTGTATGACACCCTCCAGAAACCTCCGCATGTTCAGCTATCCATAAGCTCTCCAAACTCAGTCCTCTAGGGTTTTTTGTTTGTTGGAGACAGAGTCTTGCTCTGTCACCCAGGCTATAGTGCAGTGGTACAATCTTGGCTCACTGCAGTCTCTGCCTCCTGGGTTCAAGCAATTCTCCTGCCTCAGCCTCCCGCGTAGCTGGGATTACAGGCATGCACCACCATGCCCAGCTAATTTTTGTATTTTTTAGTAGAGACAGGGTTTCACCATGTTGACCAGGCTGGTCTCGAACTCCTGGCCTCAGGTGATCCTCCCTCCTCAGCCTCCCAAAGTGCTGGGATTACAGGCGTCAGCCACCGCACCCATCCCCTCTAGGATTTTTATGGAAGCTTCACGTCAGTATTGCTTCCCCCAGTGTATGAGTGGGACCCTCTCTGGAATGAGGGTCTTATGACCCATAATTAGAAAGGAGGGTTTGGAATTTTAGAGTCCTGCTTTGGGGCAGGTAAAAGGATGGCAGGAGTAGGTCAGAGAGATTCTGTTTCCTGAGGTCTCCCCCTGAGGCCTAACACATGCACCATTATAACAAAAGACTGTAACAAAGACTATGGGAGTTATAAGCCAAATATATATATATTTGAGAGTTATATATATATATGGGAGTTATAAGCCAAATATATATATATATATATATATATCATGGGTATTTTAGGCTTAATACCACATTCTTTCTTATTCTCTCTCTCACTTTCTTGCTCTTTTTCTTTCTCTCTTTCTCAGGAGTTCTGGCTTTCACTCAGCATAATTATTTTGATATTCATTCTTTTTTTTTTTTTGAGACAAAGTCTTGCTCTTAGCCCAGGCTGGAGTGCAGTGGCGTGATCTCGGCTCACCGCAACCTCCACCTTCCAGGTTTAAGCGATTCTCCTGCCTCAGCCTCCAGAGTACCTGGGATTACAGGTGAGCACCACTGCACTCTGTCACCCAGGCTGGAGTGCAATGAAACGATCTCGGCTCGCTGCAACCACTGCCTCACGAGTTCAAGCGATTCTCATTCTTCAGCCTCCCAAGTAGCTGGGACTACAGACATGGGCCACCACACCCAGCTAAGTTTTGTATTTTTAGTAGAGATGGGGTTTCGCCATGTTGGCCAGGCTGGTCTCTAACTCCTGACCTCAGGTGAACCACCTGCCTTGGCCTCCCAAGGTGCTGGAATTACAGGCATAAGCCACCGCGCCCAGCCAAAATATCTTATTTCATCTCAAAAAAGTATGTGAATTTTGATTTCTATGTCATAATTTTCATTATAAAAAACATTTAAATTCCTTACCAGTTGAGGTACCGAATCTCCTAACCTTGACACCACTTCACCAATCTTCCAGTAAAACTGATGTTCTAACAAGTTTGTCAAGTTCATCCTAAAGCTCCATAAACTCCCAGTTACCCCCAACCACAAATGGAGGAACTATGTTTGGAAATAAAACCCTTTGGCAAGCAGTCATTCTTAGAATAACCAGTAAGTTACTTACGTCTGTAGTTTCTGGCCTGGGCTTTGATTTGTTTTACAATAAAATTCTTGAGAAAAGCCCTACTCTTTTTTTTTTTTTGAAATGAAGTCTTGCTCTTGTCCCCCAGGCTGGAGTGCAATAGCACGATCTCAGCTCACTGTAACCTCCGCCTCCTGGGTTCAAGCAATTCTCCTGCCTCAGCCTCCTGAGTAGCTGGGATTACAGGCGCCTGCCACCACGCCCGGCTAATTTTTGTATTTTTAGTAGAAACAGGGTTTCACCATGTTGGCCAGGCTGGTCTCGAACTCCTGACCTCAAGTGATCCGCCCGCCTCAGCCCCCCAAAGTGCTGGGATTATAGGCGTAAGCCACTGCACCCGGGCAAGAAAAGCCCTACTCTTGTCTTAGCTGAACATGGCTGTCCACAACGTAGGCCAAACAATTTGGATGAGATGGTGGTGGCTCAGGATACCTTCTTGGAGAACCAAAGACCAAAGAAACCCAGCACAGATAATAAAGTAAAAGCACTGAAGGAAAAGAACTGGGACATCCGGTTTTTCCTTGCAAATATTCACACAAGAAAAAGGGTAGCCTAAAAGAAATGCAAGTGGTAGTGGGAAGGGGAATCTCATTATTAACTAGGATTTGACATATATCTGGAAAATAGCTGAAATTTTGGAGGGAAAATAGCTGAAATTTTGGAGTGAAACTAGGAAC
Organism: Pongo abelii; assembly: GCF_028885655.2. NCBI lineage: Eukaryota > Metazoa > Chordata > Mammalia > Primates > Hominidae > Pongo > Pongo abelii. The sequence continues at coordinate 102,825,470 of NC_085928.1, forward strand.
TGGATCCATAAATCTGAATGAATAAGAAACATAAAGCTCTTGTTAAACAAAGAAAACATATTAAATTCTAAGAGTCTCCTTTACCCTCCAATCTTTAGTGCATATTCAAGCCCAGGTTTCTTCTTGTTATTTTTCTCCCATGTTTCTCTGCTGCAGGAGGACAAGAAACTACTTTGGAGAAATAATATTAGGATTTTTGCCATCTGTACAGACTGAAAGACTCTCGGACATCTCTCTTGGTCTGGGCTCCCTATCACGGACAGTTGACAGAGCCATCAACCATTAAATAAGAGTCTACTACAGGCTTAAAGAGTGAAGTAAGGCCGGGAGCGGTGGCTCACGCCTGTAATTCCAGCACTTTGGGAGGCCAAGGTGGGTGGATCACTTGAGGTCAGGAGTTTCAGACCAGCCCAGCCAACATGGTGAAACCCATCTCTACTAAAAATACAAAAATTAGTCGGGTGTGGTGGTGTGTGCTGTAATCCCAGCTACTCAGGAGGCTGAGGCAGGAGAATCGTTTGAACCTGGGAGGCGGAGGTTGCAGTGAGCCGAGATCCTGCCACTGTACTCCAGCCTGCACAACAGAGTGAGACTCTGTCTCAAAAAAAAACCCAAAAAACAAACAACAGTGAAGTGACATCAAGGAAATAAATGTGCCAATTAACCAGCAATACACTGGAAAATCCCTTTACAGAGCCACGAAAACATAGGACTCTACCTGCGACATGTATCCAAACATTCCACACTTTCACATCCACTGGAACATACATTAAGCAGCAACTGGAAATAAACTTTTTAAAATAAAGGCTGGATTATTCCAGGAGTTCTCTTCATCTAAATATTCCAAAGTACCTCATGTTGGGGAACAGACTGGACCTGAAGCTAAGCTAGAAGAAAATATGGAGCCCCAAAACCATTACCAGGCCAAGTGTGGTGGCTCACGCTTGTTATCCCAGCACTTTGGGAGACTGAGGCAGGCAGATTGCTTGAGCCCAGGAGTTCGAGACCAGCCTGGGCAACATGGCAAAACCCTGTCTCTGCAAAAAAAAAAAAAAAAAAAAAAAATTTGTTAGGCCGGGCGCAGTGGCTCATGCCTGTAATCCTAGCACTTTGGGAAGCCAAGGTAGGAGGACTGCTTAAGGCCAGGAGTTCAAGAGCAGCCTGGCAACATAGAGAGACCCTGTGTCTATTTTTTAAAAAAAATTTAAAAGCCTGTAATCCCAGCAGTTTGGGAGGCTAAGGTGGGTGGACCATTTGAGGTCAAAAGTTCGAGACCAGCCTAGCCAACATGGTGAAACCCCGGCTCTACTAAAAAAAAAACAACACATACACACAAAAATTAGCCAGGCATAGTGGCACATGCCTGTAATCCCAACTACTCGGGAGGCTGAGGTAGGAGAATCGCTTGAACCTGGGAGGCGGAGGTTGCAGTGAGCCGAGATCGCACCACTGTACTCCAGCCCAGGCAACAGAGTGAGACTCCATCTCAAAATAAACTAAAATAAAATAATAATTTTAAAAAAATTTTAAAAATTAGCTGTGCATGGTGACGCATGCCTGTAGTCTCAGCTACCTGGGAGGCTAAGGTGGGAGGACCACCTGACCCTGGGGTGCTGCAGTGAGTCATGATCACGCCACTGCACTCTCCAGCCTGGGTGATCCTGGCTGAGACCCTGTCTCAAAAAAAAGAAGAATGAAAGAAAGAAAGAAAGAAAGAAAGAAAAACCATTACATAAGGAAAGCCAATCCCAGAGGCATCAAATTTTGAACCTCTACCTTTAATAACAACAGACCCTAAAGGTGTTAACACCCAACTTTCCCTATCATTCTGAAAGAATAGAGAAAGCTAAGGACAGATATCAGGAGAAAAGAAAAAGGGGGATGAAAAACCAAATCTAAAATGTCTCACAACATGTCATGGGTCCTTTAACATGTTATAAACAAAAAACACGATCTTCTCCTCACTTGAAGGTTGGTTTGAAGACAAAGTCATGGTGCTGTTCTCCAATAGCCAAACCTCCATGTTCTATAATAACCAGTTCTTGCACTACTATCCCACTACTCAACATACAAAGGTCAGTATCATGGAGGAAACAATGCCCTGACTTATTGTAGCAAAGCCAAAAATATCTTTCACTCCCCCATCCACTCCCTATCCTGTTCATCCCACCTTTGTAAGAGATCTCATGATCTTCCTGGGCTTTTACCCATCCCTCTTCAGTCTGCCCTACAAATCCAGTAAGTCACCAAGTCCTATAAAATCCAATGCAACAAGTCTGACCATTTACTCCTCTTGTGTGATCGACTGACACAAACAGTTCTAATCCTCATTACCCTTTCCCATAGAGTTCTACTACAGACCTAACTGATCCTCCCTGTCTACAGGCCATGTTTTTGATACAGTGCTAGAGTAACATTCCTGAAGTCAAAGGTCTAACATTCCTGAAGTCAAAGGTCTGATGGATGCTCCTCGGTAAAAGGGCCCATCGGCCAGGCGCGGTGGCTCATGTCTGTAAGCCCAGCACTTTGGGAGGCTGAGGCGCGTGGATTAATTAAGGTCAGGTGTTTGAGACCAGCCTGGCCAATGTGGTAAAACCCTGTCTCTACTGAAAATGCAAAAAATTAGCAGGATGTGGTGGCATGTGCCTGTAGTCCCAGCTACTCAGGAGGCTGAGGCAGGAGAATCGCTTGAACCTGGGAGGTGAACGTTGCAGTGAGCCAAGATTGTGCCACCAGCCTGGATGACAGAGCGAGACTCCATCAAAAAAAAAAAAAAAAAAAAAAAGCACCCATCAATTCCATGTTGCCTATAAAACAAATTATAAATCACTTCATGATCTGACCATAGGTCATCTCTCCAGTCTCACTCCGGTGATGCCCCCTCTTGTGTCCAGTGCATTAACAAATAAGACGGCTCATCATTCCTTAGCATTTGCCATACTTTCTCTTCTACTTTGCCTTAAACCTGCTGTTACTTCTAACTGTCCTTCCACCTCTGCTCAACAATAATAAACAATCACCTTCTTCCCTCAAAGCAGAAACTAGGAAAGAAAGCAAACATATCATAGGAAAGGGGATTATAAGAATCTATGGTCTCAGAAGCAGCATTGGTTTGAAAAAGGAGCAATGCCTTGAAGACCAAAAGTCCAGCTTTGCCACTTTCTTGCTAAGTTATACTGAGTAAGCCACTCACCTTTCTGAGCCCTAGTTTCCCCATCTGTAAAATGTATCTACCCTACCTAACATACAAGATTATCCAGACAATTAAGTATGCGCCGGGCACAGTGGTTCATGCCTGTAATCCCAGCACTTTGGGAGGCCAAGGCAGGCGGATCACCTGAAGTCAGGAGTTTGAGACCAGCCTGGCCAACATGGTGAAACTCTGTCTCTACTAAATACAAACATTTAGCCAGGCATAGTGGTGCATGCCTGTAATTCCAGCTACTACTCAGGAGGCTGAGGTGGGAGAACTGCTTGAATTCAGGAGGTGGAGGTTGCAGTGAGCTGAGATCACGCCACTGCACTCCAGCCTGGGCAAAAGAGCAGGACTCCGTCTCAAAAAAAAAAGAAAAAGAAAAAGAAAAAAGAAAGACAAGTATGATAAAGTGTGTTATGGGGGGATGGAGCTAAAGCTTATAGGGAAAATTATACCTTTAAATGCTTATATAGAAAAAACATCTGAAAATTAATGAGCTACACACATTCCTAAGAAGTCTGAAAGAAAGGCAAAATAAACCCAAAAGAAATAGAAAATTATAAAGTAGAAATTACAAAGAAAACAAACACAATACACCAAAGCCAAAAGACACAGTTTTTTTAAAAGAATAAGATTGTTCACATGCTTCTGTAAACTATGACAAACAATATAAAAGTAAGCTACAGTTATCCAGTAGAGATGAAACTTCAAATAAAAAGGGCTTAAGTGGCCGGGCGTGGTGGCTCACGCCTGTGATCCCAGCACTTTGGGAGGCCAAGACGGGCGGATCACGAGGTCAGGAGATCGAGACCATCCTGGCTAACATGGTGAGACCCCGTCTCTACTAAAAATACAAAAAATTAGCCAGGTGTGGTGGCGGGCACCTATAGTCCCAGCTACTCGGGAGGCTGAGGCAGGAGAATGGCGTGAACCTGGGAGGAAGAGGTTGCAGTGAGCCGAGATCACGCCACTGCACTCCAGCCTGGGCGACAGAGCAAGACTCCATCTCAAAAAAAAAAAAAAAAAAAAAGGGGGCTGAAGTAAGTTTCCTTTGTGAAATGGTTTCTCAGATCTCAGTACTATTGACATTTGGGACAGATAATTGTTGGGGTGAGCTGGGGGCTCTCCTATGCATTGTAGGATGTTTAATAGCATCCTCAGCCTCTATCCACAAGATGACAGTAGCATCCCCACCCCACCCCCAAGAATCCTGACAACCAATGTCTTCACACATTGTAAACTGTTCCCTAAGAAGCAAAATCATACCAGGTTGAGAACCACTGCTCTAAGAAAACAAAAGGGCCACATCACACTACACCAACTAAAACTGATTCATAGCTATTCTTACTAGTAGAATAGCTAGCTTCTCTGCCCATGACTACGGGATGGCAGCAAGCACAAGACTAAAGAAATAGGCAGGTTTTGGATTTTTCAGGAAAATTATGTAAAGTGCTCAACATGAGAGGAAAAGAAAAGCTTTAGGCCAGGCGTGGATCATACCTGTAATCCCAGCACTTTGGGAAGCCGAGGCAGGTGAATCACCTGAGGTCAGGAGTTTGAGACCAGCCTGGCCAAAATGGTGAAACCCTGTCTCTACTAAAAATACAAAAATTAGCTGGGCGTGGTGGCAGGCACCTGTAATCTCAGCTACTTAGGAGGCTGAGGCAGAAGAATTGCTAGAACCTGGGAGGCGGAGGTTGCAGTGAGCCGAGATCGCGCCATTGCACTCCAGCCAGGGCCGACAAAAGAAAAAAAGCTTTAAGAGGTAAAATAGGGTCAAAGACACCACAGGTAACAGAAGTATCATTTTTACTTTTGTGGCTCTAACACTGTGAAATATAAAAAATGGTCCTTGAGTCAAATTCCAAGAAGTCAGTTAACCTAGCAGAGCACAGCAGGACATAGTGCCTAATGGAACATTTGTTTATCACTCTGAACTTCAATAAAAATGAGTCATTTTAAAATTTTAAAAAAGTATTTAAGGCCGGGCATGGTGGCTCACCCCTGTAATCCCAGCACTTTGGGAGGCCAAGACGGGCAGATCACCTGAGGTTAGGAGTTCCAGAACAGCCTGACCAACATGGAGAAATCCCATCTCTACTAAAAATACAAAATTAGCCAGGCATGGTGGCAGGCACATGTAATCCCAGCTACTCAGGAGGCTGAGGCAGGAGAATCGCTTGAACCCGGGAGGTGAAGGTTGCAGTGAGCCGAGATGGCGCCATTCCACTCCAGCCTGGGCAACGAGCGAAACGCCATCTCAAAAAAAAAAAAACACCAAAACCAAATTGCACAGCTACATTATTCTGAAACAAATCACAATTAAATTCTTGTCATTTCTAAATAAATAATAGTAAAGTCCGCAAAGCATATCATGTAATTTTTGAATAATTAACAATTTTACAAGGAAAAGGGAAAAGAGAATTCCAAGAAGCCAACAGGGAAGATAGTGTGTATATATCCATTACACTCACCAGAAGCATCTAAAATCCAATCTAAACCTGATGGGAGTTCTAAGGGTGTCTGTAAATACAATTATGAGAACCCAAATGATGAAAAGCAAAAAGTGATGCTGACACCTAGGGACTCTAACATCATCTCAGGAACAATGAGAGCCAAGCAAACATTACTGTCTTCCATTATTTCTATTCATTCTACTTTCTAGAAATGAGACTCCAACTGAATAAGCTAGCAATGGAGAGCAAATGCTACTGGAGGGATAAAAGTGAATGGTCATTTCCCTGCAAAAATGGAGAGAGGCTTCTGGACAGTATAAAGGAGGGCAAATGGATTGCCAAGCCACATGACAGCTGTTAGGATGAATGAGAACTGAAGATAGTAAACATCAGCAAAGACAGAGGATCAGTGCTCATCCTCCTGGAATCTGGAGAACGGCAGGAGTATATTTTCCTTAGTTCCTTCACATTCAAGTAATTAGATGATGTAATGAAACGTTCAGTCCCACTAGGGGGTCTGTTATGAACAGACAAAAACCCTATTCCTCAGTCAGTAGGAAGCTTACAGACAACTAAATCCTACGCCATAAAAGGCTGGAATTAATTGAGAAGCCTTGTGGCTGGCCAAAGAACCTAACATTAGACTGAACATTAAAAGTCCAATGCCATTTCAAGAAGCTGAGGGAAAGGAAGGAGTGAGCTGAGCAAACCAAATAGAAGGCATCAAAAGGGGGTCCACCAGCTATAGAGATGTAGTGCCCTCCCAGTAGGGGCAATTTATAGTCACCAGAATGGCCCAACAGGTAGCGCAGCACTGCAGGAGATGCAGTGAGCTTTCTGAAGTTGTGAACCTGTCTGAGAATCTCTGCCCGGACAATTCCCTCATGTACACACAAGCAGAATTGTATGTATAATTTCAGAAAACTTACAGACCACTCACAGTTACCCTCACATCTACCTGAAGAGCCCATGGCCTCCAGACTGCAAAGTCTTACCATAGGAACTCTGCCATTGACTCCTCCATGACCTGGGCAAGTATGCAACACTCGCATCTCCGGACCTGAGTCCATACATCTGTCAGAGACAAGCTAAAGGCTAAAGGTTCTTCCAGCAGTAAAACAAAGCTTATGTGGAGGAACAATAATCCATTTCCTAGGAATGAGCATCTGAATTCATTGCATCTCAGTTCCTAGTCTGTATCTTCCCACTATGGATGGCCTAAGAAATCTAACTGGAAACACCAAGGTCTCCCAGCAAAAATTCCATTGGAGGAAAATATAAGGCAACTTCTGTCACTCAATAGAGCCCACTTACCATCCAGCAGGTCTTCTTCATCATCCCTGTCACATTCCTCCACTGCCACCTCCTCCTCCTCCTCCTCCTCTTCCGCATCCTCCAGCTCCACGTCCGGGTCCAGGTCTGGATCGCTCCCTGAGGCAGATTCGTCTGACATGGCTCCCAGAGGTCCTCAGTGGGCATTACCGACTCATGGTCCACTGCAGGGGTGCTAGGAGGAGGATGAGAGGCATCAGAATCACCAAGGGTTTTGCTTAGGAACACAAGTCTTTCAAAGAAAAAAATGCTAGCTGGGCACAGTGGCTCATGCCTGTAATCCCAGCACTTTGGGGGGCCAAGGTGGGTGGATCACTTGAGGTCAGGAGTTCGAGACCAGCCTGGCCAACATGGTGAAGACCCATCTCTACTAAAAATACAAAAGTTAGTCAGGCATGGTGGCACACACCTGTAATTCCAGCTATTCAGGTGGCTGAGGCATGAGAATTGCTTGAAGCGGGGAGGGGAGGCAGAGGTTGCAGTGAGCCAAGATGGCGCCACTGTACTCCAGCCTGAGCAATGAGGTGAGACTCTGTCTCCAAAAGAAAAACAAAGAAAAAAATGCTGAACATGAATTCCCTGGAACTTCTCTAAGCAAGGCAAGCTAACCGTATCCAAATCACAACCTTCCCTATGAGTGTTCTGGCTCTGAGACATGTTTTAGTAACTGCATACCTCAAACATCTCTTGGCTATTTTGACAAGAAAACACCTTAAAGTAACAATAACAACACAACTATAAATCTTGGAATTCCCATTTGTTCATTCCTTCCTGTATCAACTGTTTCCTGAGCACCAACTCTCTGTATCTATTTATACATATACATATGTGTGCGTGTGTGTGCGTATATATATATATATATATATATATATATATATACGCACACACACGTATACAGAGTCCCCAACCTGCGATGGTTTAACTTACAATTGTGCGAAAATGACACACATTCAGTAGAAACTGTGCTTCAAATTTTAAATTTTTCCCAGGCTAGTGACATATGGAAGTATACTCTCTGGCAATGCTGAGTAGTGGCAACGAGCCGAAGCTTCCAGTCCATCATGCTATCACGAAGTGTGCAGTTTTCTGTGCTGCCAGATGATTTTGACTGTAGACAATGTAAGTGCTGTTTATTTTATTCATTTATTTTTAGACAAGGTCCAGCTCTGTTGGCCAGGCTGGAGTGTGGGTGGAGTGCAGTGGCACAATCATAGCTCACTGCAGCCTCAAATTCCTGGGTTCAAGCAATCCTTCTGCCTAAGACCTCCTGAGTAGCTAGGATGACAGGCACATACAACCATGCCTGGCTAAGACAGTGTTAAGTGTTCTGAGCACCTTTAAGGTAGTCTAGCCCAAACTATGATGTTCAGTAGGTTAGGTGTATTAAATAGACTTTCAACTACAATATTTTCAACTTATGATGCATTTATCAGGATGTAACCCCATTGTACGTGGAGGAACAGCTGTATATAATCGCAGGTGCTATTCTAGAGTTTGGGGACACGGCAGGAAGCAGAACAAAGCATGCAGGGAGTACTTAGGGCTGGTGTGTGGCAGGAGGAGCTGCTAGTTTATATAGGGGAGGTCAGTGAAGTTCTCACTGAGCAGAAACCAAAAGGAAGGAAGGAAGCCATAAAGACATCTTGAGGGAGTGTGTTCCAGGAAGAGTGAGCACCAACGGCAGAGGAGGAGTGGCTGGGAGTACTCAGGAGCTAGAAGTATGTTTTACCCCAGTTATTCATTCATTCACATTCAGTCCATCATTTGCTAACCTGCTATATTATGTCTACTATGTGTCAGGCACTGTGCATGTCTGTTTGTCTCTCTTATCACTTTACTATTAGCTGTAAAGGCCATTCCTTCTTGAGGGTAAAAAAATAAAAACCATGGTAAAGAGATGGCTAGTTGGGTAGCTCTTTGATAAAGTAAATATAGCAAAATGTTGACTAGTAAATTCACTGACCAATTCTTTCTATTTTTTCTGTATATTTCAAATTTTCTTTTCTTTTTTCTTTTTTTTTGAGATGCAGTTTCACTCTGTCACCCAGGCTGGCATGCAGTGGCACAATCTCAGCTCACTGCAACCTCCACCTCCTGGGTTCAAGTGATTCTCCTGCCTCAGCCTCCCGAATAGCTGGAACTGCAGATGTGCACCACCACACCCAGCTAATTTTTGTATTTTTAGTAGAGACGGGGTTTTACCATGTTGGCCAGGCTAGTCTCAAACTCCTGACCTCAGGTGATCCTCCCGCCTCAGCCTCCCAAAGTGCTGGGATTACAGGCATCAGCCACTGCACCCAGCCTCAAATTTTCATACTAAAATCAGAGAAGAGGTAAATCATCTTTTTTTTTTTTTTTTTTTTTTTTTGAGATGGAGTCTCACTCTGTCACCCAGGCTGGAGTACAGTGGCGCGATCTTGGCTTACTGCAAGCTCCACCTCCTGAGTTCATACCATTTTCCTGCCTCAGCCTCCGGAGTAGCTGGGACTACAGGCACCCGCCACCACGCCCAGCTAATTTTTTGTATTTTTAGTAGAGATGGGGTCTCACCGTGTTAGCCAGGATGGTCTCGATCTCCTGACCTCATGATCCGCCTGCCTCTGCCTCCCAAAGTGCTGGGATTACAGGCGTGAGCCACCACACCCGGCCATAAATCATCTTTTATAAGATAAACTGCTGCAGATAAATACATCAACAATCAGATCATCCTCAAATTCCTATCTCCCAAAATAAAAACTGAAGTACAAGTCTCTAGTCATTTAACATAAAAAGTACCGTAGAACTGCAATCTCTTACTAAGCTTCAGATAATCTGAAACATAACATCTATCTTCTCCTGAACAGAAAAGAAAAAAAGAAAAGCAAACTAGATTATTTCGAGCTTTGGAAAACTAGAACTTAAGGATTGTTCAGAGTTAGAAATAACAGGAATTACAAGTGTGTGTGTGCAGACGGTTCATGTACTTAGCCTCTCAAGACAAAGTAAAAAACAGCTGTGAAATGATCTAGTAATAAAATTTAAATTTTTGCATTAATAACTCACTTCCAAAAACATCTACAAAGGGCATTAACAGACAGGGGATAAATGCGATCAACAAATACAAATTCATATAATTAATGCTGAGCTACCATTCACTTAGTGACCTGGCAGATTTCAAATCTCTGCAGAAACGACTATCCGGCCGGGCGTGGTTGCTCACGCTTGTAATCTCAGCACTTTGGAAGGCCGAGGCAGGTGGATCACGAGGTCAGGAGATCAAAACCATCCTGGCTAATACGTGTGAAACCCCGTCTCTACTAAAAAATACAAAAAATTAGCCGGGCATGGTGGTGGGCACCTGTAGTCCCAGCTAGTCGGGAGGCTGAGGCAGGAGAATGGCGTGAACCCGGAAGGCAGGGCTTGCAGTGAGCTGAGATCGCGCCACTGAACTCCAGCCTGGGCAACACAGCGAGACTCCATCTCAAGAAAAAAAAAAAAGAAAGAAATGACTATCCTGTGTCCCTGGTTCATTTAATAGGTTTTAGAAAGGAAGTAGTAAATCAATTAGATATCAACAACTTTGAAAGTAAAATTTACTTCTTAATATTTGCAGTGAAATTTATTTCTGAATGTTAGTATATTCATCAGTAACTACTCTGTGTTTGGAAGTCAATGCTTGTAATCAGCACAACCCCTCTCTTTCATCCTAGACTCCTTGAGATACGAGTGTTTTGGCCAGGCATGGTGGCTCACATTTGTAATCCCAGCACTTTGGGAGGCTGAAGTGGGCAGATCACCTGAGGTCAGGAGTTCAAGACCAGCCCAACCAACATGGTGAAACCCCCATCTCTACTAAAAATACAAAATTAGCTAGGCATAGTAGTGCATGCCTATAATCCCAGCTACTCAAGACGCTGAGGCAGGAGAATCGCCTGAACCCGGGAGGTGGAGATTCCAGTGAGCTGAGATCCCGCCACTGCACTCCAGCCTGGGCAACAAGAGTGAAACTCCATCTCAAAAAAAAAAAAAGTGTTTTCTTTGCAGTGTGCTTGGCTGATTTTAGAGAACCATTTTTAATTAGCAAGTACTTTTAGGCAACCTGAATGCCTGTCATTCTAGAGAAGAAATTGTGTGGTGACGACAGAGACTTCCCAAAAAAAAAAAAAAAAAAAAAGCAACAAAGAGCCTGGTGTGGTGGTTCATGCCTGTAATCCCAGCACTTTGGGAGGCCATGGTGGGGGAATTGCTTGAGCCCAGGAGTTCAAGACAAGCCTGGGCAACACAGCGATGCCCATATCTACAAAATATACAAAAACTAGCTGGACATGGTGGTGCGCACCTGTAGTCCCAGCTACTTGGGAGACTGAGGCAGGAGGATCACTTGAGCCCAGGCAACAAGTGAAAAGGAGGAAAGGCTGGTCTTGGTGGGCAGCAGCAGTCAACTGTATTCTTCTCTAAGGGGCTCCACCCTCACACACACATACCTCTATGTGGGCATAGCCTTTCAGAACACAAGGCAGCCTTGATTCAGTAGTCAGCTCTTAGTAGAACTGTTAGACAGACATGGTTGGTGGCAGTGGGGGCGGGGTGGTGATAAAGAAAATAATCCATCTCCCTCATTTGCTCCTCATTCTAGGCAAAACACTGCTACAATCTCCAGTGACAAGGGGCTCTGCCTCTAATACACAGAAACCAGGAGAGCAATAATGGGTATGCTGCACCTTAATGAGGACCTGTGTTCCTGCAATGCATGTTCTGGGAATCAAATTATACTTTAATGAAACTGGAGAACTAGCTATTTAAAGGAACTCTAAAGAGGAGCACTCTGAAAAGCAAATATTCAACCCCTAAGTGTTTTAATAAGTCTACAGTTTAATATATTGGGTTTGTTAAAAAGAGGCTGTAATTATGAAGAAACCCATAGCCAATCCTAGCCTAGCACCTCATAGCAATCTTGAGAGTGAAGGAAAATGTTGTTCTGCCTTGCTAAGTTCAAAGACAACGCCACCTGTCAATAGAGTGGTACCTGGCCAACGATCAGCAGAATTAAGCATGCAGGCACAGGCCTTAGAGACATGAGGCATGGCAAGGTGGGGATATTAGGATATACACAAGAGGAAACACACACACAAACAAAGCCTTTGTTCACAAAGCAGACCACCAGGCTTGCAGAGTTCACACTGAAATCATAAGACTCCGAGCACACACACTGCCTCATCATTGTAAGGCAGCTCATGAAATTTCAAAGATGTCATTATGGTCCTTGATAGCATCATGATTGTTCCTTTTAAATAAAAGGATCCTTCCCAGACTGCCATGTCCTCATTAATTTTGGTGACCTTCAGTAGTACTAAATTCTGTCAAATGGTCTCAAAGCAAGTCCACAGCAAGCGCAAATGACTTGTTTTTTTTCTTGAAGAATATCTATACAAAACACTGGATTTGAGCTAATCTACAAGGGGAAGAAAGTCTTTTAAGAGTAGAAAAACAGGCCAGGCACGGTGGCTCACTCCTATAATCCCAACACTTTGGGAGACTGAGGCAGGAGAATTGTTTGAGCCCAGGAGTTTGAGACCAGCCTGGGCTGGGCTTTTTTGTAGAGAAGACCCCATCTCTACAAAAAAAGAAAAAAAAAAAATTAGCCAGGCATAGTGGTGTGTACCTGTAGTCCCAGCTACTTGGGAGGCTGAGGTGGGAGGATCACTTGAGCCTGGGAGGTTAAGGCTGCAATGAGCCATGACTGTACCACTGTACTCCAGCCTAGGTAATAGAGCCAGTCTCAAAAAATAAATAAATAAATAAAAATTTTTAAAAAAGAACAGCAGGAAAACATTCAGTCCAAAGCTTTGGTCAATACCCTTAAAAAAAAATAGACAAGGAATTTACATAATTCAAAGACAAAAGAAAGAGTTCAGTTACTCTACAGTAAGTACTATAGAGTATATATATTATAGTATATATAGCACATATATATATATAGTATATATAGTACTATAGAGTACTATATGGAGTATAGTACTCATCAAGTATCCACAGAATTCTTCCAGTCTGCTGAGAGATCCACTGTGGATTGTTAAAGTTCTTTCCAAATACTTTCCTATGCAAAACAGACACTACTCCAATCACACCCAATGCATACTTCAAACCTCCATGTAGCCCAATGCCTTTTGAGTGTCTATCAGTTACTTAAAAAAAATTTAGATACACACAAAGCAGCCACAGAGCTAAACTGACACAACAGCTCAACATTTTACTTGGAAATATAATGATGATTTTGGCAATTTGAAACTTAAGAGAAAATAAGAAACAAAAGCTGAACAAATGCATTCAAGACTCGAAGGACCAGGGCCACAGGAGACAACTACCTCCAAAAGATAGCACAATGGAGCCTGGCCCAGGGAATCAGAACCTAGCATAGCACTAGAGACATGTTTACAGAATCAGTCAAGAAACCTAATTCCAGCCACAGCTCTATGAATAACTAGCTGCGTGACTTTGGGCAAGTCAGTCCTCCCTCAGCTTCAATCACTCCTCTTATTCCAACCCAGGGAAGAAATGGGCCTGAGTTAATCTTCAAGATCTCTTCCAGATTCTAAAACAGCAATTCTCAAAGTGTGGTCTGGGAACCCCTGGGAGTCCCCAAGACCCTTTAAATGGAACCACAATGTCAAAATTATGGTTTAAAGAGCCATTCAGGGAGTCTCTGAGCCCACTCTGGCTCAAGAGGCTACCCCACTTAAAAAAAAAAAAAAAAGCCATTCAAAGTGCAAGATAAAAAATGGATTTTTATGTTAACAAAGTACAAAAAAATTCCTTGAGGTAATTTTTTCAAACTCTGTATTACAATTAACCTTTAAGAAGCTACCACTTGTCGGCCGGGCACGGTGGCTCATGCCTGTAATCCCAGCACTTTGGAAGGCCGAAGTGGGCAGATCACCTGAGGTCGGGAGTTCAAGACCAGCCTGACCAACATGCAGAAACCCCGTCTCTACTAAAAAAAAAAAAAAATTAGCTGGGCGTGGTGGCACATGTCTGGAATCCCAGCTACTTGGGAGGCTGAGGCAGGATAACTGCTTGAACCCGGGAGGTGAAGGTTGTGGTGAGCCGAGATCGGGCCATTGTACTCTAGTCTGGGCAAGAAGAGCGAGACTCAAAAAAAAAAAAAAGAAGCTACCACTTGTCAGAGTTTTGGCATAGTACCAAAGAATATACACAATCTGAAAAGGCTTTATTAAAACACATGCCTTCCTTTTCCAACTACGTGTCTGTGTGAGGCTCGTTTTTCTTCATGTGCTTCAACAATACAGTAAGTCAACATCAAAACAGTAAGTCACAACAGGCTATACGTTGAAGGAGATCTAGGAATCTAGCTGTCTCTATGTAGCCAGACATCTTCAAATTTTCAAATGTGTAAAACAATTCTACTCTTCCAATTTGATTGTTTTAGAAAATATTTTTCATTAAAAAGGTTATTTGCTAACATGTAAGTTTATTAATTTTTAAGATATATTAACATTCTTAGCTGGGCATGGTGGCTCATGCCTGTAATCCCAGCACTTTGGGAGGCCAAGGTGGGCAGATCACGAGGTCAGGAGATCAAGACCACCCTGGCCAAATTGGTGAAACCCCATCTCTACTAAAAATACAAAAATTAGCTGGGCATGGTGGCACGTGACTGTAATCCCAGCTACGCAGGAGGCTGAGGCAGGAGAATTGCTTGAACCCGGGAGGTGGGAGGCGGAGGTTGCAGTGAGCCGAGATCACACCACTGCACTCCAGCCTGGTGATATAGCAAGACTCCATCTCAAAAAAAAAAAAAAAAAAAAAAAAGATACATTAACATTCTTAAATTTCTGATACAACAAATATGCAAATATTGATAGGTATAACCCACATAAACAAAAGCTCACTGGAGGCCTCAATAACTTTTAAGAGTATAAGAGGGTCCTAAGAGCAAAAAGTTTGAGAACTGCTGTTCTAAGACTACAAAACTCTAAGATCTATCTAAGATCTATGATCTCCCTCAAATTTTCAGGTGTCACAAAGAAAAAATTTTACTTTTTTTTTTTTTTTTCAGACAGAGTCTTGCTCTGTCACCCAGGCTAGAGTCCAATGGCACAATCTTCGTTCACTGCAACCTCCACCTCCCAGGTTCAAGCAATTCTCCTGCTTCAGCATCTCGAGTAGCTGAGATTACAGGCACCTGCCACCACGCCCAGATTATTTTTTGTATTTTTAGTAGAGACGGGGTTTCACCATGTTGGCCAGGCTGGTCTCGAACTCCTGACCTCAGGTGATCCACCCGCCTCAGCCTCCCAAAGTGCTAGGATTACAGGCATGAGCCACCGCACCCATCAAAGAATTTTTACATTTTTAAAATATAATATGCAGAGGACCAAATCACATGTGAACATCATTAAATATCTGAACTGTTCCATATTGTCTTCAAATAGGCCAGGCATGGTAACGCACGCCTTATAATCCCAGCACTTTAGGAGGCCAAGACAGGAGGAATGCTTGGGCCCAGAAGTTTGAGACCAGCCTGGGAAGCCCGTGGTTGAGACTGCAGTAAGCTGTGATCGTGTCACTGCCCTCCATTCAGCCTAGGAAACAGCGAGACTTTGTCTCAAAACAACAACAGGCCGGGCACAGTGGCTCACGCCTGTAATCCCAGCACTTTGGGAGGCCAAGGCAGGCAGATCACAAGGTCAGGAGATCGAGACCATCCTGGCTAACATGGTGAAACCCCATCTCTACTAAAAATAGAAAAAATTAGCCAGGTGTGGTGGCATGCGCCTGTAGTCCCAGCTACTCAGGAGGCTGAGACAGGAGAATCGCTTGAACCCAGAAGGCAGGGGTTTCAGTGAGCCGAGATCGCACCACTGTACTCCAGCCTGGGCAACAGAGCGAGGCTCCATCTCAAACAACAACAACAACAACAACAACAACAAAATATAAGATTAATCTGATATATAAATGGTATATGTATTTTACAAACATATTATTGATAGGTTATTTTACATATGTAAATAGCCATCAAAGGTAAGCTTTCTCAATGACTGAAGTTAATGCTGCATTTGCAAAGTCAAATTTTCACTTTTACCACTGAATCTGCTATCCACAACTGGTTTAAAATGGAGAAGGGCTGAGAGGTTCTGTGTTTCCCCTCAAGACTTCCCTGGCTTAGACCCTTCAAGTAGGAAGTCATTGAATAGCACATCCCTACAGGATTATTCCCAGATGCTTTGAGTAAACAGAGGTAAAGTTCTAGAAGGCCATTCTGAGGGGAGCAAATGAAAGGTTCGTTTCCTTCTCCATGGAATCACGGCCAGCAGGAAAGAAAAAAAAAAGGCAGAGTTGTGGGGGGTGGAGGGTAGAGAGCAATTAGGAAGAGATGAGCTAAAGCAGGGATGACAGTTTGAGCTATGAGAAGCCTGTGTGACAGACACTGCTCCACTCTCTAGAAAGCCGAGCTCTGAAAAGTTCACTGACACACACACAAACAAAACAAAAAACATCAGACCAGTGTAATATGAAGGTGATAAAAGAGGAAAAAAATAAGATCTCTGGATACAGGGGATGAGGCAAGAATGAGAAAGAAATTCTTTGCTTGTGAACAAAGGCTTTGTGTGTGTGTTTCCTCCTATGTATGTAGGATGTTACCATTTGACCTAGGAGTCCTGTGTCTTTCCACACAGCTATAACTTCTTAAGCTGGTGATTACTGGCCAGGAACAGTGGCTCATGTCTATTATCTCAGGACTTTTGAGAAGCCAAGGTGGGAGGATTGCTTGAGCCCAGGAGTTTGAGACCAGCCTGGGCAACATACTGAGACCTCATCTCTACAAAAAAATTTAAAAATTAGCCAGCATGCTAGTGCCCACCTATAGTCTGAGGCCAGAGGATCACTTGAGCTCAGGTGTTCAAGGTTCCAGTGGGTCATGATCATACCACTGCACTTCAGCCTGGATGACAGAGTAAACCTGACTCAAAAAAAAAAAAAAAAGAAAGAAAGAAAAGAGAAGGGAGACTACAGAAACAAGAACCCACATGGCAGGGACACGGAGGGTCCACTTTCCTCAGACTTCCCTAAGCCTAAGTCAGCCCTGAGTTCAGAACAGCTTAAAAGCAGATCAGGTTTATCTGCTAGACAATGAGACTGAAGAGGCTTGGAAAAAAGCCAAGCCATGCTCAGTGTTTCATCCTTCCAACTCCCCAATCACCACTGCCTCCATTCTCCCTTGCCAGTCTCTTCTCAAAGTACAAGCCCTCTGAGGATCCTCCCTCTCCTGAGAGCTCTATCACAGAGTCACAGAGCTCAGTCTGGGTGCTTTCAAGCCCAGACCAATACAAGCTGCGCACAGAGGAGATGTTTTGCCCTTCATAGCCGCATGAACATTCAGTATGAACTGTGTGACAAAGATTCTATCTAGTCAAACTACTCACCAGACATGATCCTGAAAAGCTCTGTGGAAGTAGCATTTCAACAAATCAAAGCTTTTAAATAAGACTGTGCAGGAATTCTATATGAATCCTTTTATAATGCAAATAGGCACAGTGCCTCACGCCTGTAATCCTTGCGCTTTGGGAGGCCGAGGTGGGTGGATCACTTGAGGCCAGGAGTTCGAGACCAGCTTGGCCAACACAGTGAAACCCCGTTTCTACTAAAAATACAAAAATTAGCCGGGTGTGGTGGTGCGTGCCTGTAGTCCCAGCTACCTGGTAGACTGAGGCAGGAGAATCGCTTGAACCCAGGAGATAGAGGTTGCAGTGGGCCCAGACTGAGCCACTGTACTCCAGCCTAGGTGACAGTCTCGATAATAATAATAACAACCACCGCTGATTTTCTGAGCTGACACTGGTCACTTTAGATTTTCAATTACCAATTCTTTTAAAATAGCTACACCTACACGGTATATAGGTTGTTTCTACAGTTTTTCCTTAATTGGTATCTACTACAAATAAAAGTTTTAATGGATGACTACTACGTTGTGATATATACTTTTGTATTTTCAAAATATTCTACAGAAAATAATATAACATACTAATATTATTGCATTTGTATGGTTATTAACGCTTTTCCACTGTGATTTTGCCAGTGACTTGGGCACTCTGCACTTAGCTTCAAGACAGGAGTAAACTCTTTTGGCTCTGCTTCTCACAGTTCTAAAATCAGTGGTAATGTTAGTCAGCTGCAGGCCCTTTGTGGTGCTTTGTGTATAAGACAAAATATATTTGGTCTCTGTCCCAGGTTCCCAGCACAGAACTCCTAAAATCCTTGGAATTTCCTAAGTGATAGGAGTGTCTTTTGTTATTTATAATCAGCCCCTTTTGATCACACCAGAGTTTATGCTGATAAACTTAGGGTTGGGCCCCTAGATAGCCTCAGGATGGGACTGGAAAGACCTAGAAAGACCCCATCCCTAGAACGACCAGGGACTACAGGGTGGAACTTTCAGCCCCACCCACTGAACTCTAAGAAGTAGGGTTGTGGGGGCTGGAAATTGAGCTCTATAAAAATTATTGAACAGTGAGATTCAGAGCACTTCCAGGTTGGAGAACACATCAAAGTGCTGGGAGGGTGACACTCCAGGATAGGGCACAGAAGCTCTGTGCTCCACTCCCTCCATACCTTGTCCTTGGCATCTCTTCCACTTCACCGTTCCTGAGTTGTATCCTTTATGAGAAACAGGTAAACCTAAGCAAAATGTGTTCCTGAGTTATATGGGCCATTCAGGCAAATTATTAAACCTGAGGAGAGGTCTTGGGAATGCCCTATTCATAGCTGGTTGGTCAGAAGTTACTGGTGGGCCAAGACTTGAGACTAGTGTCTAAAGTGGGGGTGTTGTTGCAATACCGAGCCCTTAGCCTGTGGTATCTGCTCCAACTCCCGGCAGTGTCAGAATTGAATACTGTTGAACATCTAGTTGGTGTCTAGAGAATCGGAAAATTGGTTGTTAGTGTTGGAAACAACATGGTGCTGTTTGGAGAAGTGATTGTTGGTGTCGGAAATATAGTGTCACAAGGATTTAAGTGGCAAATAAGGGTAAAAAGTTTCTATCTGCAAAATGCAACAGAAAGTTTGAAGACGGATTTCTTGACTTCCCACGTGTAAAAATAAACTGTGGAATTATTTCAACACAACCGGTAAACTGTACCTTTTCTTATCTATACACTACTTATTTAACTTTTTTGTTTGCCTGTGATATAGCCTCAGAGGTCCTGAGAACACATGCCCCTAAACTGTACCTTTAAACTACTAAATGTCACATTTCTAGTTGACTTAGTAATTAAATGGTACAGGGGTTTGTAAATGGAAATACGTAGTGAATTTCATCCCCTCAATTCACAAAGGAAGACAAGAATCTCACGTGAACCAAATTCGTTTCAGATACTGTTTTCCATAATTTAAGTAATAATAAAACTGATAACGAGAATTAGGAGAAAACTGTTTTCCATATTTTAAGCAATAATAAAACTGATAATGAGAACTAGGATAGGAACAGGAGGCAGGGAAATTCTGGGCAGAAGAGGGCAGGTCCCTGGCAAGGGCCCCACCCTCAAGCCTGGAACCATGGCCCAAAGTGAGAACTTACATCGGTTTTCCCACTCAAATGTTTCCTTTTCCAAAACCACCCATGGCTCGCCCTGCCCCCCATCCTGCACCATAAAAACCCCAGGCTTGAGGCAGAGCTTGCAGTGAGCCAAGATTGCGCTGCTGCACTCCAGTCTGGGCAACACAGTGAGACTCTGTCTCAAAAAAAAAAAGCCCAGGCTCAGCCTGCAGAGAGAGGAGAAGCAGGTGTGCAACAGAGACTGCAGTTGGATGTCACAGAAAAGCGGCTTGACTTCAGAGGGACAGCTTGATGGTGTAGCTTCGGAGAGGAGTCGGGACAGGGAAGGCCTACAGGGGAAGATTACGGTCCTACTCTGTCCCCTTTTCAGCTCCCCTTCTGGCTGAGAGCCACTTTCATCAGCAATAAAATCCCCCACATTTACCACCTTCAATTTGTTCGTGTGACCTCATTCTTCCTGGACACCGAACAAGAACTCAGGTGCTATGAGGGTGGGTGCAAGAGGCTGTCACACGGACCCTCCACTGAACTGTTAACACTTAAGCCATCCACAGATTACAAAGCTAAGAGTACTGCAACACTTCCTCTGGGGCTTCAGGGGTCACAGGCACCCTCCCCTAGATGCTGCCACGAGGCCAATAAAGAGTTTGCTCCTCCCAGCGCCCAAAAGCACTAGCCCCAGCTCCTGCACCCACTCACCAGTGCTCCCCCTCCCACGATGAGTAGAGCAGCGAGTGAGCAGAGTTCACTCCTACTGGTCCCCATGCACTCCAGTTCCCACCCATGAGGGGGTCAGGGAAATATCCTGCTTCAAAACTAGCAGAACCAATGAAGATCATTAGTGATCTGAGCAGTTCAAAATACATTCCATCAGCAGTCTAACCATCAGCAGTCTATCTCCTCTCCCTTGGCCAACATACCCCCTCAGGCTACCAAATCTATTAGTTGCTACTAAAATGCATAGGAATTGAATTACACAAATGAGTTATATTCAAACACAATCCTTTTCCTCTCAAGGAAGCAGCACCGTTCCCTAGAATGCCATGAGGAAGTCAGGGTCAGAATGAGAATTAGAAGACAAGGATCCTGGGACTACCTGTGTATACCTCAGCATGTATGTAAAATAATCCTCCAAAAACTGTTTCAGATTATAACAGACTAAATGTAATGAGGGATCCTGGGTTAGATCCTGGACCAGGGGGTGGGGCGGGGGGGGAGTGTGGGGGAAAAAATAGCTATAAAGGCCTCGGGGAAATAATAGTTGGGGACAACTGATGCCATTGAGTACAGAATATAAATTAGATAATAGTATCAATATTAAATATCCTGATTTTGAGAATTGGTCTCTGGTTATGTAACAGAACGTCCTTATGAAATACATAATGATGTGTCTATGAATGAAATAATAAAGTATTTAGAGGTAAAAATAAATAAATAACTGGGGGGAGGTTCCAAGATGGCCAAATAGGAATAGCTCCAGTCTACAGCTCCCAGCGTAAGCGACACAGAAGATGGGTGATTTCTGAATTTCCAACTGAGGTACCAGGTTCATCTCACTGGTGCTTGTCGGACACTGGGTGGAGCCCATGGAGTGTGAGCCGAAGCAGAGACACACATAGGCTCAAAATAAAGGGATGGAGGAAGATCTACCAAGCAAATGGAAAACAAAAAAAAGCAGGGGTTGCAAAACAGACTTTAAACCAACAAAGATCAAAAGAGACCAAAAAAAAAAAAAAAAAGAGAGAGACAAAGAAGGCCATTACATAATGGTAAAGGGATCAATTCAACAAGAAGAGCTAACTGTCCTAAATATATATCCACCCAATACAGGAGCACCCAGATTCATAAAGCAAGTCCTTAGAGACCTACAAAGAGACTTAGACTCCCACACAATAATAATGGGAGACTTTAACACCTCACTGTCAACATTAGACACATCAACGAGACAGAAACTTAACAAGGATATCCAGGAATTGAACTCAGCTCTGCACCAAGCAGACCTAATAGACATCTACAGAATTCTCCACCCCAAATCAACAGAATATACATTCTTCTCAGCACCACATCACACTTATTCCAAAATTGACCACATAGTTGGAAGTAAAGCACTCCTCAGCAAATGTAAAAGAACAGAAATTATAACAAACTATCTCTCAGACCACAGTGCAATCAAATTAGAACTCAGGATTAAGAAACTCACTCAAAACCACTCAACTACATGGAAACGGAACAACCTGCTCCTGAATGACGACTGGGTACATAAGGAAATGAAGGCAGAAATAAAGATATTCTTTGAAACCAATGAGAGCAAATACATAACATACCAGAATCCCTGGGACACATTTAAAGCAGTGTGTAGAGGGAAATTTATAGCACTAAATGCCCACAAGAGAAAGCAGGAAAGATCTAAAATTGACACACTAACATCACAATTAAAAGAACTAGAGAAGGAAGAGCAAACACATTCAAAAGCTAGCAGAAGGCAAGAAATAGATCAGAGCAGAACTGAAGGAGATAGAGACACAAAAAACCCTTAAAAAAAAATCAGTGAATCCAGGAGCTGGTTTTTTGAAAAGATCAACAAAATTGATAGACTGCTAGCAAGAATAATAAAGAAGAAAAGAGAGAAGAATCAAATAGACACAATAAAAATGATAAAGGGGATATCACCACTGATCCCACAGAAATACAAACTACCATCAGAGAATACTATCAACACCTTTACACAAATAAACTAGAAAATCTAGAAGAAATGGATAAATTCCTGGACCCATACACCCTCCCAAGACTAAACCAGGAAGAAGCTGAATCCCTGAACAGACCAATAACAGGCTCTGAAATTGAGGCAATAATTAATAGCCTACCAACCAAAAAAAGTCCAGGACCAGATGGATTCACAGCCAAATCCTACCAGAGGTACAAAGAGGAGATGGTACCATTTCTTCTGAAACTATTCCAATCAAAAGAAAAAGAGGGAATCCTCCCTAATTCATTTTATGAGGCCAGCATCATCCTGATACCAAAGCCTGGCAGAGACACAACAAAAAAAGAGAATTTTAGACCAATATCCCTGATGAACGTGGATGCAAAAATCCTCAAAAAAATACTGGCAAACCGAATCCAGCAGCACATCAAAAAGCTTATCCATCACGATCAAGTGGGTTTCATCCCTGGGATGCAAGGCTGGTTCAACATACACAAATCAGTAAACGTAATCCATCACATAAACAGAACCAAAGACAAAAACCACATTACTGTCTCAATAGATGCAGGAAAGGCTTTTGACAAAATTCAACAGCCCTTCATGCTAAAAACTCTCAATAAATTAGGTATTGATGGAACATATCTCAAAATAATAAGAGCTATTTATGACAAACTCACAGCCAGTATCATACTGAATGGGCAAACACTGGAAGCATTCTCTTTGAAAACTGGCACAAGACAGGGATGCCCTCTCTCACCACTCCTATCCAACATAGTGTTGGAAGTTCTGGCCAGGGCAATCAGGCAGGAGAAAGAAATAAAGGGTATTCAATTAGGAAAAGAGGAAGTCAAATTGTCCATTTGCAGATGACATGATTGTATACTTAGAAAACCCCATTGTCTCAGCCCAAAATCTCCTTAAGCTGATAAGCAACTTTAGCAAAGTCTCAGGATACAAAATCAGTGTGCAAAAATCACAAGCATTCCTGTACACCAATGACAGACAAACAGAGAGCCAAATCATGAATGAACTCCCATTCACAATTGCTACAAAGGGAATAAAATACCTAGGAATCCAACTTACAAGGGATGTGAAGGACCTCTTCAAGGAGAACTACAAACCACTGCTCAACGAAATATAAGAGGACACAAACAAATGGAAGAACATTCCATGCTCATGGATAGGAAGAATCATATCATGAAAATGGCCATACTGCCCAAGGTAATTTACAGATTCAATGCCATCCCCATCAAGCTACCAATGACTTTCTTCACAGAATTGGAAAAAAACTACTTTAAAGTTCATATGGAACCAAAAAAGAGCCCGCGTTGCCAAGACAATCCTAAGCCAAAAGAACAAAGCTGGAGGCATCATGCTACCTGACTTCAAACTATACTACAAGGCTGCAGTAACCAAAACAGCATACTACTGGTACCAAAACAGAGATATAGACCAATGGAACAGAACAGAGCCCTCAGAAATAATACCACACATCTACAACCATCTGATCTTTGACAAACCTAACAAAAACAAGAAATGGGGAAAGGATTCCCTATTTAATAAATGGTGCTGGGAAAACTGGCTAGCCATATGTAGAAAGCTAAAACTGG
Source organism: Pongo abelii (assembly GCF_028885655.2). NCBI lineage: Eukaryota > Metazoa > Chordata > Mammalia > Primates > Hominidae > Pongo > Pongo abelii. Next base: position 102,849,321 of record NC_085928.1, read on the forward strand.
ATCCCTTCCTTACACCTTATACAAAAATTAATTCAAGATGGATTAAAGACTTAAATGTTAGACCTAAAACCAAAAACACCCTAGAAGAAAACCTAGGCAATACCATTCAGGATATAGGCATGGGAAAGGACTTCATGACTAAAACACCAAAATCAATGGCAACAAAAGCCAAAATTGACAAATGGGATCTAACTAAACTAAAGAGCTTCTGCACAGCAAAAGAAATGACCATCAGAATGAACAGGCAACCTACAGAATGGGGGAAAATTTTTACAATCTACCCATCTGACAAAGAGCTAATATCCAGAATCTACAAAGAAGTTAAACAAATTTAGAAGAAAAAATCAAACAACTCCATCAAAATATGGTTAAAGGATATGAACAGATACTTCTCAAAAGAAGACATTTATGCAGCCAACAGACACATGAAAAAATGCTGATCATCACTAGCCATCAGAGAAATGCAAATCAAAACCACAGTGAGATACCATTTCACACCAGTTAGAATGGCAATCATTAAAAAATCAGGAAACAACAGGTGCTGGAGAGGATGTGGAGAAGTAGGAACACTTTTACACTGTTGGTGGCACTGTAAACTTGTTCAACCATTGTGGAAGACAGTGTGGTGATTCCTCAAGGATCTAGAATTAGAAATACCATTTGACCCTGCCATCCCATTACTGGGTATATACCCAAAGGATTATAAATCATGCTGCTATAAAGACACATGCACATGTATGTTTATTGTGGCACTATTCACAATAGCAAAGACTTGAAACCAACCCAAATGTCCATTAATGATAGGCTGGATTAAGAAAATGTGGCACATATACACCATGGAATACTATGCAGCCATAAAAAAGATGAGTTCATGTCCTTTGTAGGGACATGGATGAAGCTGGAAACCATCATTCTGAGCAAACTATCACAAGGACAGAAAACCAAACACTGCATGTTCTCACTCATGGGTGGGAACTGAACAATGAGAACACTTGGACACAGGGTAGGGAACAGCAAACACGAGGGCCTATCGTGGGGTGGGGGTGGGGGGAGGGATAGCATTAAGAGATACACCTAATGTAAATGACGAGTTAATGGGTGCAGCACACCAACATGGCACATGTATACATATGTAACAAACCTACACGTTGTGCACATATACCCTAGAACTTAAAGTATAATTTAAATAAATAAATAAATAAATAACTTTCTAAAAGATAACTTTCTAAAAGACAATTACAAGGAAGAAAATAAAAATTTCTTTCCCTAGTTCTCCAAAGATTTAAACACTTAACAAATTCCAAAATACCTCATTTCAAAGAACAGATTTGGGCCGGGCGCAGTGGCTCACCTGAGGTCAGGAGTTCGAGACCAGCGTGGCCAACATGGCAAAACCCCATCTCTACTAAAAATACAAAAATTAGCCAGGCGTGGTGGCACACCTCTAGTCCCACCTACTCGGGCGTGGTGGCATATGCCTGTAATCCCAGAGACTTGGAGGCTGAGACAGAAGAATCATTTGAACCCAGGAGTTGGAGGTTGCAGTGAGATTGTGTCACTGCACTCCAGCCTGGGCAACAGAGCAAGACTCCATTTCAAAAAAAAAAAAAAAAAAAAGATAGATTTGAAATATAACCTGACTATTCTCTGTAGTTAGTTAATAACAAATTAGTAACAAACTTCCTTTCCTTTAAGACACAATGACTTAGGGTTAAAAAGGCTAATTAAGCCTACCTTCTAAAGGGGTGAGTCTCTTTCCTTCTTCCTCTGAGCACAGCAGGAACTAGAACCATCTCTGAGGAAAAAGTCTCACTTGGCTTGTCTCTGGAAGGCTCTAGGCATGATCAATGACATAAATAAACAGCACCCCACAAGCAGGTAGAAACTGTACTCACCAGCTTGCCCTCCCTCTGTGTATGGACGTGGCCCGGTTCTGAAGAATCTTGTAAAGAGACTTACGTATCCATCTAGATTACCTATTTCACTATTACTTTATGGACAAAGTTATTCTAACCTGTGCCCACATTTTCTGTTTCTGTTTTAGGCTCCTACACACACACATACACACACACACACATATCTCAGCATTGTAGAAATAAAAGAGCTTAAGATTTATAGCACCTTTTGCCGGGCACGGTGGCTCACACCTGTAATTCCAGCACTTTGGGAGGCTGAGGCGGGCGAATCACAAGGTCAGGAGTTCGAGACCAGCCTGGCCAACATGGTGAAATGTCATCTCTACTAAAAATACAAAAAATTAGCTGGGTGTGGTGGCGGGCGCCTGTAATCCCAACTACTCGGGAGGCTGAGGCAGGAGAATCGCTTGAACCCGGAAGGCAGAGATTGCAGTAAGCCGAGATCGTGCCACTGCACTTGAGCCTGGGTGACAGTGCAAGAATCCATCTCAAAAAAAAAAAAAAAGATTTATAGCACCTTTTACTTTTTTTTGAGACGTCTTGTTCTGTCGCCCAGGCTGGAGTGCAGTGGCACAATCATAGCTCACTGCAACCTCTGCCTCCCAGGTTCAAACAATTCATGTGCCTCAGCCTCCCAAGTAACTGGGATTACAGGCGTGAATCACCATGTCCAGCCTTTTTTTTTTTTTTTTTTAAGACGGAGTCTCACTCTGAAACCCAGGCTAGAGTGCAGTGGCACAATCTCGGCTCACTGCAGCCTCCATCTTTCGGGTTCAAGCGATTTTCCTGCCTTAGTCTCCTGAGTAGCTGGGATTACAGGTGCCCGCCACAATGCCTGGCTGATTTTTGTATTTTTAGTAGAAACGGGGGCGTTTCACCATGTTGGCCAGGCTAGTCTCGAACTCCTGACCTCATGTGATCCACCCACCTCGGCCTCCCAAAGTGCTCAGATTATTGGCATGAGCCACCGTGCCTGGCCAGATTTACACCACTTCTAACCAATCACAGTTACATATGTACAAGTAATGTATAGAGCCCTGTAAGTCTCTAGTCTAATGCTGGACATAAATACTGAAGAAAACAGTGACAAGTGAATATTAGCAAAGATAGATGAGAAAGAAAGTGTACATTTCACCTAAAACCAAAATAGCGAGGTAGAAAAAGGGCTTCTTTTAAACTAATACTCCTGTTCTCTGGGGAAAAGTATATGCAGTCTGGACAAAATCCAGACTACAGATTTTGCCAGTAAGAGGAAGTGCAGAAAAATTCTATTTCCAAAAGTAAATAAATAAATAATAAAAAATAAAGTAAAAAAGAAAAAAAAAACCCTATTTCTATAAGTGGAAAATAATAGATGTTAATTCTTGAGAAGGGGCATCTGTCAAAGACTAGAAAATGCCATGTGTGTGTGCATGCGTACATGTACACATACCCAACTATGCATGTCCCACCACTCATCAGATAAACAAGCTACTTGAGGACAGGCATGGTGGTTCACACCTGTAATCCCAGCACTTTGGGAGGCCCAGGTGTGCAGATCACCTGAGGTCTGAAGTTTGAGACCGCCCTGGTCAACATAGTGAAATCCCATCTCTACTAAAAATAGTGATGCACCTATAGTCCCAGTTACTTGGGAGGCTGAGGCAGAATTGCTTGAACCCAGGAGGCGAAGGTTATAGTGAGCTGAGATCGCACCACTGCACACCAGCCTAGACAACAGAGCAAGACTATGTCTTTAAAAAAAAAAAAAAAAAAGCAGGTATTCCACAGAGACAAAGCCAAATTTCATTAGATACCAAAATGGGAGGTACAAAGACCAAAATAATTCATACAAGGACCTTATGGTCAGGAAATATTGTCACAATAGAGGGAACAAGGGGCAAAGGCTGGGATGAACTAGAAGCCTGAGAAAATATTTTAATGGAAAAAGTGGCTGACCTTTATTTTGGAGAAAAAAAATGATGATCAAAGGGAAAGGCAGAAATGCAAACAATTTATTTAGTTCAAAGCCTACGCATTTTCTGGCTGAGCGCAGCAGCTTACTCCTGTAATCCCAGCACTTTGGGAGGCTGAGGCGGGTGTATCGCCTGAGGTCAGGAGTTCGGGACCAGCCTGGACAACATGGTGAAACCCCGTCTTTACTAAAATACAAAAATTAGCCAGGCACGGTGGTGGGCACCTGTAATCCCAGCTACTCAGGAGGCTGAGGCAAGAAAATCGCCTGAACCCCTGAGACGAAGACTGTAGTGGGCCAAGATCATGCCATTGCACTCTACCTTGGCAACAAGAGCAAAACTCCATCTCAAAATTAAACAAATAAATAAAAGCCTATGCATTTTCTATACAAAGACACCATGCCAATGACAAAACATTGATTCTTAAAAATAGGGCTGGGCACCGGTGGCTCATGCCTGTAATCCCGGCACTTTGGGAGGCCGAGGCAGGCGGATCACGAGGTCAAGAGATCAAGACCAACCTGGCCAATGTGGTGAAACCCCGTCTCTATTAAAAATACAAAAATTAGCTGGGTGCAGTGGCACGCACCTGTAATCCCAGCTACTCGGGAGGCTGAGGCAGGAGAATCACTTGAACCCAGGAGGCAGAGGTTGCAGTGAGCCGAGATAGCACCACTGCACTTCAGCCTGGGCGACAATGTGAGACTCTGTCTCAAAATAAATAAATAAATAAAAATAAAAATTTAAAAGAGAGCCAGGTGCGGTGGCTCACATCTGTAAATCTCAGCACTTTGAGAGGCCGAGGCAGGTGGATCAAGAGGTCAGGAGTTCAAGACCAGGCTGGCCAAGATGGTGAAATACCGTCTCTACTAAAAATACAAAAGTTAGCCAGGCATGGTGGCAGGCGCCTGTAATCCCAGGTACTCGGGAGGCTGAGGGAGGAGAATTGCTAGAACCCGGGAGGCAGAGGCTGCAGTGAGCTGAGATCACACCACTGCACTCCAGCCTGGGTAAGAGTGAGACTCTGTCTCAAAAAAAAATAAATAAATAAAAAATAAAAAGGCTGGGCACAGTGGCTCACACCTGTAATCCCAACACTTTGGGAGGCCAAGGCAGGAGGATCACTTGAGGCCAGGAGTTTGAGAACAGCCTGGACAACATAGTGAGACCCTGTCTCTATAAAAAACTAAAAAATCAGCTGGGCATAGTGGTGCACGTCCGTAGACCCAGCTACTCAGGAAGGTGAAGTGGAAGTATTTTGAGCTCAGGGAGTCAAGGCTGCAGTGAATTGTGATCACATCACTGCACTCCAGCCAACACAGTGAGACTGTGTCTTGAAAATACAATAAAATAAAACAAATAATAATAAATAAAATGTTAGCATATTATAAAAATATAAATTAAAAAGACACTGTGCCAGGCACTATGATGCACAAATATATGCATCAAATAAAAGAACTCAGATAAGAACAAAAAGCAGTAAGACTATTTGACTCAAAAACAGAGAGAATTAGGCCGGGCACAGTGGCTCATGCCTGTAATCCCAGCACTTTGGGAGGCCAAGGCGGGCAGATCATGAGGTCAGGAGTTCAAGACCAGCCTGGCCAACATGGTAAAACCCAGTCTCTACTAAAAATACAAAAATTAGCTGGGCATGGTGGTGGATGCCTGTAATCCCAGCTACTTGGGAGACTGAGGCAGAAGAATTGCTCGAACCTGGGAGGTAGAGGCTGCAGTGAGCTGAGATCGCGCCACTGCACTCCAGCCTGGGTGACAGAGCAAGACTCCGTCTAGAAAAAAAAAAATAGAATCAACAAAAATACCATTTTGGGCCATCAAAGAAGTCTGCATCATTTTGTGAAAATAAATAATTCAAACCTAAAGCTGTTAGAATTTTAAATTATTCTGAGCCTTGGAGGAATGTGGTTATGCTGCCTGAGTTACTTGGCATGCAGCTATAATTCTGTATTTTTTTCTATAAATAATTAGGAAGACCAGTGGCACTAGAGATAAGACCTCTCAGATCCCTGCCCCTACTTATTAAGTAATAAAGTAATCTTGCTTGAAATGTAGCAATCTGTAACCAATCAAATGGTTGTAGATATGCATTGGTCTTCTGTGGAAAATGTTATAATCCTGCTGGAACTTCTCTGTCTCTACCTACATAAGTGAAACCTTAACTCCTCCACTTTGGAATGCTGACCCCATTTGTTTGGACTCAGTGTTTCCAGGTGGCCATCCTCCAGCTTTGCACTCAAATAAACTCCATACTTAATCATATCCTCTGAAATGCATTATTTAAGGTTGACAATTTGAATAAACACCAAATTAAAACATATGATAATATAAAATTATATCCCTAATACAAAAATGAAAGATAGCACTACATTCCCCACCAGGAAATTTACAATGCATTTTCTTCCCTAATTACTCATCCTGCCCTGAACACTTCTACACTCTCCAACCTGGTACCCTACTGCTCAAGGATACTCATTCATCCTAGGGCAGTTAAGAGTACCATGTAGGTCTGCATAGTTTCTAACCATGGGGCTGCAGCCTGGAATTAAACCCCAAATCCCGCCTCACCAGTGCTCACTGTGTCAACCTATAACAGCTGGCAACATTCGTTGTCTCAGACAATCTAGTTGACCGAGAGTGAAGAATAAAAGTGGAACACCTAGAAAAAACTGCCAAATCTCAAGGACAGAGACTTCCAGGCCTCCATTTGAGTAAAAGGGTTAATGAAGTTACAATCTTCTGGTTATTCAATCAACAAGTAGTTATTAAACATTCTTGTGACCTAGTCTCAAGTGGACATTTCCCCAGCACTGCAGCCAAAATAAAAATGTCTGTCCAAAAAAGGGAAGAGCAGTGAATGACAGAAAAAGGACAGGATGAGGAGCTAATCCTCCCTCCTGCTCACCACAGCATACAAGAATGAGGAGTGCAACTCACTGTTACATAACAGTGAAGCTGAATAAAAGGCCCAGCTAAGTCAACGGTGACAGCTGCAGAACATTATAAACCAGGGCTGGAGGCCGCCACTCAGCCATACTAAGTAATATACTACCAAATGCCCCACACCGCAGCCACTTCCATTTCTAGAATCTCATCATCTCTCCCACTAACTAAAGATAAAAAACATGAGCTACCATAACAATTCTGACAGGAGTTACGTGTCAGCATAACTTCACCTTCACATCCAAATGTCCCCATTTTTAAGATATTCCTTTTTTTTTTTTGAGATAGGGTCTTGCTCTGTCACCCAGGCTCAAGCGCAGTGGCACCAACATAGCTCACTGCAGCCTCGACCTACTGGGCTCAAGGGATTCTCCTGCCTTATTCCTGTACTAAATTATTTTTTGTGCTAGCTTGGATATGACGTACTGAAAAGGCCTCTACTTAGATTTTTGACTACATATTAATACTATACCAACTGGAGTTTACTCTTTACAGTAAATAAAATATTAAAATTAAAAGAATAATTACGTATTTTGAGCTTGGATGGATTCTGAAAAGCACCACTCACATAAAAGGATGAAAAGGACCAATGTCGTTTTACAAACACCTTTAGTACTGCTGCTATCTTGATCAATAACTATGAAATACACCCATTTCAAATTTCAGAATTAACACAAACCAAGATTAAGTATGTCATTTTATAGCTTCCCTACTGATTCCATTTTTGCAGCAAAAGCCTGTAAAATTATTATCTGCAAAAACAAAAAAATTGCAAAAGTTAACAAAAAAATACTGAGAGGAAGTATTTAAATAACTGGTAGAAACAAACAAGATAACACAATGAAAAAGGTACATCTAACGAGTTGGACAAGAACTTCCTACTTGGTACCTTGGCAGTTAAGAGACCCCGCAACTTATTCCACTGCAAAACACCTAGAAATGTGGATAAAATTATAATAACTGTCCTTTTTAAACGATTCACAGCTATGCTTATAAAAAGGTAATATAAACCCCCAAGGACCAAGAATGAAAAACAAACTGAAAACACAGAGTAATACTCTTGAGAGCTGACACTGCAGCAGTTCTGGGAGAAGAGGTTGCCAATCTTGGGGAACAAATAAAAAGATAAGAGATAATGCCTTGGGCTCAAAAAAGCTAAAAAGGACTAACTATGACCTCTACCTAAAGCCAGGACCTTAAGGATTTACAATCTCATGAAAGAGTGAACTACAAAAAAATCTGCCAGCCAATACAGAAGATAACATAAAAGCTGCATCAACCTAGGTTGGAGGATGGAGACAAAATGGGAGCCTGTAGTCATCAGTCGGCCCTCAAATCAGTTTGAGGTTTAAATATATACTTACCTACACTGTCCAAGAAATTAACCAAAACTAAAGTGGTCCTAGGCAAATGATACATCTTAGGTGCCTAGAAGCAAATGCAAAATAGCTCAGGCACATACCTCAACCCAGGCCATGTGAGATTCCCATAGATAAAGCCTTACTCACAATCTGAACATACAAACACACGAGGAACTAATCAAACAGAAGAGCGAGCCAACAGGGTCAACAGACATAACTATCTCTGAAAATGCAGAAAAGATGGTGGTGCATGCCTATAGCCACAGCTATTCAGGAAAGCTTCAGCCTGGGAGTTCGAGGCTGCAGTGAGCTGTGATGGCACCACTTCACTCCATCCTGGGTGACAGACTGAGACTCTGTCATTTAAAAAAAAAAAAAAAAAAAAACGCAGAAAAGGCTGTGATAAAATTCAGAACCTATTCATGATTACAGAAGCAAACAAACTCTTAGCAAACTTGAAGAAAACTTTCACTGGATAAAGGGAGTCTACTAGAAACAAGCCCCACACAGTATGACTGGGAGCATACCCTTTAAATTCAGAACAAGATAAGGTTGCATGCTGTCAGTCAGTGTTTCTCTCAACATCAAACTGGAGTCTACAATAAGTAAGACGAAAAAAAGGCAAAGGGACTGGAACAAAGAAAGAAAACTGTAAAGAGTCAAGGATTACATTATTTCAACATAGAAAATCAATAGTCAAACTACCAGACATAAAGGGAGCTCAGTGACGGGCGCAGTGGTTCACGCCTATAATCCCAGCACTTTGGGAGGCCGAGGCGGGCAAATCACGAGGCCAGGAAATCGAGACCATTCTGGCTAACATGGTGAAACCCCATCTCTACTAAAAATACAAAAAATTAGCCAGGCGTGATGGCAGGCGCCTATAGTCCCAGCTACTTGGGAGGCTGAGGCAGGAGAATGGGGGGAACCCGGGAGGCAGAGCTTGCAGTGAGCCGAGATCGTGCCACAGCACTCCAGCCCGGGCGACAAAGCGAGACTCCGTCTCAAAAAAAAAAAGGGGGGGGGGGAGCTCAGTAAGGTGGCTACATGAAAGATCAATAAAGAAAAATCTATTTTAGTCTGGGCACAGTGGCTCACGCCTGTAATCCCAGCACTTTGGGAGGCCAAGACGGGCAGATCACCTGAGGTCAGGAGTTCAAGACCAGCCTGGCCAATATGGTGAAACCCCATCACTACTAAAAATACAAAAATTAGCCTGGCATGGTGGCACGCACCTGTAATTCTAGCTACTCAGGAAGCTGAGGCAGAAATGCTTGAACTGGGGAGGCGGAGGCTGCAATGAGCTGAGATGGCACCACTGCACTCCAGTGTGGGTGACAGAGCAAGACGCCATCTCAAAAAATACATAAATAAAAATCTATTATATTTAAATGTAGTCAATACCTACAAGTATATAAACACACACACACACACACACACACACACATATTTTTTAAGACAAGGTCTCATTTTGTCACCCAGGCAGCTGGAGTACAGTGGTGAGATCTCGGCTCACTGCAGCCTGCAGCCTCTACCTCCCAGGCTCAAGCGATTTTTCCATCTCAGCACCCCCACACGCCAACCCAGTAGCTAAGACTACAGGCATGCGCCACCACACCAAGCTAACTTTTTTTCACTTTTTGTAGAGACAGGGTCTATGCGGCCCAGGCTGGAAAGTGTAATTTTTTTAAAAATCCTATTTACAATCGCTACAATAACTATATGGTATGTTCCTGACATTCTAGCAACTCATGCAGGCTTCCCCAAGCACCTGAGGACTAGCAATTAGACTGAGTAGTGAGTAGTACACAGGAGTGAAAAGGCCTCTTTGTTCTAATCTCAGGTCTAGACACTGACTTCAGGAGTGTGATCAACAAAATGGGAAGAAATAAGGCTTCCCTCATTTGAACTTACAGAAAAGAATCAAACACATGATCTTCAAATGAAAAGCTGTTTTTTAACAGCATCCTAACATATAAATAACATGTACTACATGCTCCTGCAAAGCTGTGACTGCTCTCTCTTAACTTTTTCCCCATTATATTTGAGCCAGTTTCTTTTTTTAATTTTAAAAATTTAATAAACAGAAAATTAAAAAACTAAATAGAGATGTGGTTTCACCATGTGGCCCAAGCTGGTCTCAAACTCCTGGGCTCAAGCCATCCACCCACCTCAGCCTCCCAAAGTGCTGGGATTACAGGTATGAGCCACTCCGCCTGGCCTGAGCCAGTGTCTTCAACAGGCTATATAGTTAAGCCAAGAAGCCAATGTCTAAGTTTTGCCGAATCCTAGTAATACTAATTTGCCTTATTTAGAAGGCTAAAGGAAAGGGCAGACCCCAAGAGCTCCCCTTATACCTCCTCCTATCCAGTCTCTCCATTTCTAACACCTGACTCTGTTTACATGTAGATAACAAACCTCCTATCTTCAGTTACAGGATTCCAAATTTAATGTATTCTGTGGCCCAAAGTGAAGCATTCCCTGTTTTCCTGTGTAAGGCAGAGACATACTGCTTCATCGCAATTTAAGAGAAGAATAGAAAAGAAGCCTGGCCTGAGATTTCCTAAGGCTTTACCAGGCGCTGGGAACAGCCTCAAACCCTTGAGAAGGGTTTGTATCTATACAAGCCATTAACATCAGGATTAAAATACTATAGCCAGCAGACTCAAAACCCTGAAAAGCCCATTGATACCTAAATCAATTGTTTAATTTTGCTTTCCAAAAGCTGTCCCCCTCTGGGCTGCCTTCTAAACTTGACAGGAAGTGGCATGTTTTAAAAAAGATTTACAAATAACCACAGGACATTTAAGGAATTATTTAAGAGAAATGTCAGTGAAAGAAAAGGGATCATCATGATCTGTGGAGAACAAGCTGATAGTCTACCACTTAATAACTAATCCTCCCACACCTGGGCCTTTTCCAGTGTCAGTGAGAGTCAACACTTTCATTATCTGCAGGCTTAACAATTAGTTAAAACTCACTAAATATATTACCAAATGCTTAAACACAGAAAAAAATAAATAAAAAATAAACCTTCTCAGCAAAATGATAAAGCAAATGCCACGGTATTATTACTTTCTAACTATTGACCCTGATGATCTTTGATAAACACACCGGGGAGGGAACCATGGCAAAAACCTGGAGGTCCTTCTACTAAAATGCACATTCTAAGCACCCTGACATAAAGAGGCTCTCAGGGCTTGGATCAGGCTGTTCTATGAAGCTTCAGAGAAAAAGTAGATGGGACGGATGAGAACCAATAGTTGGAAAGCACCACATGAAATGAAAGCCATTAAAATAAGGAACAGTCTCCTAGGGTACTAGTCCAAAAATGAATATTAAATAGTAATAGAAGTTTAAAAAAGAGGAAGAAGATGGTTCTACAAAGATAGTTCTAATACAGCCAGGTGCCAAAATCTAAACATGCTCTTGTTAATACGTTTACATCCTTCAGGTCAGAAACTGACTCTTACCTACTCAGGTTTTTTAAATTTACAAAACAGCTTACCAATTGTGGAAGCTTTGGTGGTCTCTGGAATGTCTGCTTCTAGAGAGTCACATCTCCAAAAATTCTGTTCAGCTCAACAAAGATTTATTAAAAAACTACCATCTCCTGGAGACACAAAGATACATACGTCAGGTCAGGAAAAGCAAAAAAACACTAAGAGTAAGGCTCAAAGAGAGTTTTGAAGAAATAATTGGACAGTTAGGTAATGTCCAGGGAATGGGGTAGGCAGAGGTATTGACTGGGAATGACTGGGAAGGACTTCAAAGATAAGAAATTTCTGGCCAGACTCGGTGGCTCATGCCTATAATCCAGCATTTTGGGAAGCTGAGGTGGGAGAATGGCTTGAGTCCAAGAGTTTGAGATCAGCCTGGGCAACAAAGTGAGACCTCATCTCTACAAAATATCAAGCTGGGTGTGGTGGCTTACACCTGTAATCCTAGAACTCTGGGAAGCCAAGGCGGAAGGACGGCTGAGCACAGACTTTGAGACCAGTCTAGGCAACATAGGGAGACCCCATCTCTACAAAACAAACAAACAAAAAAATTAGCTGGCCAGGCACGGTGGCTCATGCCTGTAATCCCAGCATTTTGGGAGGCCGAGGAGGGTGGCTCACCTGAGGTCAGGAGTTCAAGATCAGCCTGGCCAACATGGTGAAACCCTGTCTGTACTAAAAATACAAAAAATGACAGTGCACAGTGGCTCACGCCTGTAATCCCAGCACTTTCAGAGGCCCAGGCGGGCAGATAACCTGAGGTCCAGAGTTCAAAACCAGCCTGGCCAACATGTATATTTAGTCTCCACTAAACATACAAAAATTAGCCAGACATGGTGGCGGGCGCCTATAATCCCAGCTACTTGGGAGGCTGAAGCGGGAGAATTGCTTGAACCCAGGAGGTGGAGGTTGCAGTGAGCCGAGATCACGCCACTGCACTCCAGCCTGGGCAACAAGAGCAAGACTCCATCTCAAATAAAAATAAAATTTAAAAAATTTAAAGAATAAAAATACAAAAATTAGCTGGGTGTGGTGGCTCACACCTGTAGTCCCAGCTACTTGGGAGGCTGAGGCAAGATAATCGTTTGAACCCAGGAGGCAGAGGTTGCAGTGAGCCGATAGCACACCACTGCACTCCAGCCTGGGCAACAGAGTGAGACTCGGTCTCAGGGGGAAAAAAAAAAATTAACTGGGCAGGGTGCCACACACCTATAGTCCCAGTTACTTGGGAGGCTGAGGTGGGGGGATTGCTTGGGCCCAGGAAGTCAAAGTTGCAGTGAGCCACAATTGCGCCATTGCACTCCAGCCTAGGCAACAAAGTGAGACCTTGCCTCAACAATAAATAAATAATTAAAAAAATCAGCCAAGCCAGGCGTGATGACCCACACCTGTAATCCCAGCACTTTGGGAGGCTGAGGCAGGAGGACTGCTTAAGCATAGGAATTCAAGACCAGTCTGGGCAACATAGGGAACAAAAAATAAAATTAAATAATTAGCCAGGAATGGTGGCATGCTCCTGTGGTCCCAACTCCTCAGGAGGCTGAGGTGGGAGGATTGCTTGAGCCTGGGAGGTTGAGGCTGCAGTGAGCCGTGATTGCAACACTGCACTCCAGGGTGGGCAAAAGAATGAGACTCTGTTTCAAAAAAAAAAAAAAAAAGATAAAGATAAAAGGGAATTTCGGCCGGGCGTGGTGGCTCACGCCTATAATCCCAGCACTTTGGGAGGCAGAGGCGGGCAGATCACCTGAGGTCAGGAGTTGGAGACCAGCCTGGCCAACATGGTGAAACCCGTCTCTACTAAAAATACAAAAATTAGCCGGGCATGGCGGCGCATGCTTGTAATCCCAGCTACTTGGGAGGCTGAGGCAGGAGAATCACTTGAACCCAGGAGGTGGAGGTTGCAGTGAACCGAGATCACATTTCTGCACTCCAGTCTGGATGACAGAGCGACTCTGTCTCACCCAAAAAAAAAAAGATAGGGAATTTCATGAACAATGATTCAAAGACAAGAAAGTAGAATGTTTTCAAGGAAATCCAAGCAGTCTGTATTACTAAAGCATAAAGTAGGAAGTATGGGAGAAGAGTAGAAAATGAGCCTGGAGAAGTAACAGGGCCAAGAACATAGGGCAACCTGGAGACCTGCTAAGGAGATAGGATTTTAGCCTCCGAGCAAGAGCAGAATGGTATAAGCAGATCTGTCTTTTATAAAGGTCACTCTGTGGCATAGAATGTTAATGCTTAAAAGCACAGTTTCAAACTGAAAACAAGTACCAGCTCATTTTGCTACATGAGCTTCAGCAAGCTACTTAAATTCTTTGGACCACAGTTTGTTTCCTCACTTGTAAAATGAAGATATTCCCTACCTTCAAATTTTCTTAAGAGGATCAAGTGGTGAATGAATATAAATTGTACAATATGGCTAAGTATTTAGCACATTGTACTCAAAACATGGCCTAGAAAAAAAATTTGCTGGAAGAAATGTGGAAGGCTGAATAAAAGGGGATTGAAAATAGAAGGCCAGTTAAAAAGCCAGAAGAAAGGCCAGATTTGAAAACTATTTGGGGGGCCAGGCGCGGTGGCTCACACTTGTAAACCCAGCACTTTGGGAGGCTGAGGCAGGCGGATCACGAGGTCCAGAGATTGCAGCCTGGCTAACACAGTGAAACCCCGTCTCCACTAAAAAATATAAAAAATTAGCCAGGCGTGGTGGCGGGCACCTGTAGTCCTAGCTACTACAGGAGGCTGAGGCAGGAGAATGGCGTGATCCCAGGAGGCGGAGCTTGTAGTGAGCCGAGACTGCACCATTGCACTCCAGCCTAGGTGACAGAGCGAGACTCCATCTCAAAAAAAAAAAGAAAAAAAGAAAAGAAAATTATTTGGAAGGTAAAATAAACTATGCTAGTAAAGTATTGCTCTTCAAACCTCATAAAAGAGTAAAAGACACATGAGGTTTCTTTTCCAGGTTTCCCTAACCAGGGCCTAGAGTGCTATTGTCACCTCCTCCTCAAACACAAACCCAGGTTGAAGACCAGATGCCACACATATTTCAGCTTTTACTATCAACACTGCTGAAGAGGCCATATGTATATCATGGGGTGGGAGCTCTTTGGTGTCAGATACCTGGTTTAACAGCACCACTTAACTGGAGCAAATCACTTAGTTTCTCATCTGTACAACTGGCATAATGGCATCCACAGCTCTGTGCTGTGAGGATTCACAGAGCATACAACATGGCAATCACTCAACAGCAGCACATCACAAACAAATCCTACATAGATGTGAAACATACTAAACAGTATCTCTTACAAAAATACAACATAGCCTTATCATATCTGTAGCCCATTTGGAAGCTCCTGTAGCTGAAACTGCCCAGTACTCATCAGTACGTTGGCTCTCATACAGACAACCGGTGTTCCACTTAGAGCAAGATTGTTTTTATTTTCAATATGGGTATAACATCTTCCACCATAATATGTGCTATCTGGTTCCTAAACAAATAAAACTGGTTTCAGAGAGCTCATCTCTAGAACAGCAGCTGGGGTACAGTTTTACCCACAAGTTAAGTAAAAATTTGGCCCCAAGCCCAGAAAACATGCATTCCTCACAGACAAAACTGGATAAATCAAATCTACAATGAGTGGATAAAACAGTAGGGAAGGGAAGAGCTCTGAGACAGCTAGAATAACCCAGATGGAAAGACCCATCCATAATCAAGTGGAATCAAGTGAGGCAGTGGGATGAATCAGTTTGGATCTGAAGCACTCAGGGGAGGCACCGAGTTACCAAGTGTAAGACACCAAACTTACTAAATTTAAGATATCTGGGACATAAATATTCTCCATGTTATTTATGTAACATGAAAGATTTATGCAAGCACAAAAAGCCAAATGTTCTACCCTCATTAAGATTCAAGATTCCTTATAAGAGGTTAGGAAGCTGGAGAGTATAACCTGGGGAGAATATCAGTGGAGATAAAATTTAGACACATTAAATGTGAAAGAGTTACCCTTTCCATTTCAGTGGGCTATCGTCGGCCGGGTGCAGTGGTTCAGGCCATTAATACATGCCTGTAATCCCAGCACTTTGGGAGGCCGAGGAGGGTGGATCATCTGAGGTCAGGAGTTTGAGACCAACCTGGGCAACATGGTGAAACCCCCCTCTACTAAAAATACAAAAAATTTGCCAGGTGCGGTGGTATACGCCTGTAATCCCAGCTACTAGGGAGGCTAAGGCAGTAGAATTGCTTGAACGTGGGAGGCAGAGATTGCAGTAAGCCAAGATCATGCCACTGCACTCCAGCCTGGGCAAGAGTGAGACTCTGTCTCAAAAATAAATAGGCTATTCGTTGATGCTGCTACTATTACACAGTTGATTTCTATTAAGGAATGTATTGACTGTATACTTCACAAGGCATTCTTTGCTATTCCACTTATGGGACAGTAAGAGAAGTGCCAGCACGGTGCCTCACGCCTGTAATCCCAGCACTTTGGGAGGCAGAGATGGGAGGATTGCTTGAGCCCAGGAGTTCAAGACCAGCCTGGGCAACATAGCAAGACCCCCATCTCTACAATAATTAAAGAATTAGCCGGGCATAGTGGTACATGTCTGTGGTCCCAGCTACTTGGGAGGCTAAGGTGGGGGGAATCACTTGCTCCCAGGCAGTTGAGGCTGCAGTGAACCATAATCATGCCACTGCACTCTAGCCTGAGCAACACAGCAAGCAAAAAAGAGAAAGAGAGCAGTGGACCTTCAAAGGAGAAAGGCTTGCCAAAGTCCCTTTGAAATGAAATTGATCTTTAAGATGCTGCTATGGCACATGATTTTGATTAGAAAAAAATAGTCTTCCTCTAAACATCTAAGAAATTTTTAAACATTTAATCTAAGAAACATATAAAACAGGAGCCAACTGACAGATAAGGGCTGGTCACACGTCTCTGGTGGAGAAATCTGGGCTGACAGCATGGATTAGGTCAATCAGTAAATTCTACTTTGCCCTAAACAGAGCCTTACAAGCCAGACTTGATAAGATTTATAAACAAATCAGCCAGGGGCGGTGGCTCACACCTGTAATCCCAGCACTTTGGGAGGCTGAGGTGGGCAGATTGGTTGAGCTTATAAATTTGAGACCAGCCTGGGCAACACAGTAAAAACCTCTCTCTACAAAATATACAAAAATTAGCTGGGCATGATGGCACACGCCTGTGGTTTCATCTACTCCCGGGGCTAAGGTGAGAGGATCACTTGAGCCTTGGGAGGTGAAGGTTGCAATGAGCAGAGATTGCGCCACTGCACTCCAGCCTGGACTGTTAACAGAGCGAGACTTTGTCTCAAAAAAATAAAATAGAATGTTCTTTTTTTTTTTTTTTTTTGAGATGGAGTTTCCCTCTTGCTACCCAGGCTGAAGTGCAGTGGCGCAATCTCAGCTCACTGCAACCTCCGCCTTCTGGTTTCAAGCGATTCTCCTGCCTCAGCTTTCCAAGTAGCTGGGATTACAGGCGCCCGCCACCATGCCTGGCTAATTTTTGTATATTTAATAGAGACGGGGTTTCGCCACGTTGGTCAGGCTGGTCTCAAACTCCTGACCTCGTGATCCACCCACCTCAGCCTCCCAAAGTGTTGGGATTACAGGCGTGTAATTAATAAGAACATAAGAATGTTCTTATTAATTAAAGATAAACACTCAGTGTCAATGTCTAGATCTAGCTTTAAAATATGCCAACAACAGCCTGGTGCAGTGGCTCACACCTGTAATCCCAGCACTTTGGGAGGCTGAGGCAGGAGGATAGCTCGAGCCCAAGAGTTTTGAGACCAGCCTGGGCAATGTGGTGAGACCCCCATCTCTACAAAAATTTAAAAATTAGCTGGGCATGGTGGTGTGCACTTGTAGTCCCAGCTACTCAGGAGGCTGAGGTTGGAGAATCCTTTGAGCTGGGAGGTCGAGGCTACAGTGAGCCATGCCACTGCATGCCAGCCTGGGCAACAGAGTGAGACCCTGTCTCAAAAAAAAAAAAAAAAAAAAAAGCCAACAACAACAAAAATTAGGGAATATATTGAAAAAGATGGGGAAGTATTGATAATTGTTGAAATTGGGTGACAGGTACATGATGCTTCATGATGCTATACTCTCCACAGTTGTACATGTATGCCAAGCATGTGCAACATCCCTCCCAACAAGGATGACGGGAAAGAGGGAGTTAGTCAGAACAAGGGAGAATAAACATCAGGAAAAGAATCTTTGGTCCAGGCAACTAGGAACTCACCTCAGAGATATTGCTCAGAAGGAATGAAGGACCAAGCCAGACAACAAAGGATTAAGAGATATATAGGGCCAGGTGCAGTGGCTCACGCCTGTAATCCCAGCACTTTGGGAGGCAGAGGCGGGCGGATCACCTTTGGTCAGGAGTTTGAGAACAGCCTGACCAAAATGGAGAAACCCCGTCTATACTAAAAATACAAAATTAGCTGGGCATGGTGGCGCATGCCTGTAATCCCAGCTACTCTGGAGGCTGAGGCAGGAGAATCGCTTGAACCCGGGAGGCGAAGGTTGCAGTGAGCCGAGATCATGCCACTGCACTCTAGCCTGGGCAACAAGAGCGAAACTCTGTCTCAAAAAAAAAAAAAAAGACAGATAGATAAAAGAGAGATAGATAAAGCATCTGGTTGGCACTGAGCGAGGTGGCCCACACCTGTAATCCCAGCACTCTGGGAGGCCAAAGCAGGAGGATCACTTGAGGACAGGAGTTTGAGACCAGCCTGGGCAACACAGGGATACCCTGTCTCTACAAAATAAAAAGTAAAATCTAGCCAGCCATGGTGGCACCTGCCTAAGAGGATAGCATGGGCCAGGGAGGCTGAGGTCACAGGGAGCAAATCGCACCACTGCACTACAGCCTGGGTGAAAGAGCAAAACCCTGTCTCAAAAACAAAACAAAACAAAAAAACGCAGTTGGTAAGGAAATGGCAGTAAAACTTAATGAGAGGATGATAAAAAATAAACCAAAGGAGGACAGGAAGAAGAAGGCTAGGCTACCATGAGAGGCACAGAGCTAAGCAGTTACTGTGGTCCTATCGTGTATGTAGGAAAAAACAAAAGGGGAGGGGATCAAGGCTAGGAAAGACTATATATAGGAGGACGTTACAAAGGATGTAACAGGTAAATCAAGGTTACAGAAGAAACAGGAATAGATAAAATTCAATTGGAATGGGTTGGATTGAAAAAACAATGAAGACCACCTCTTCTGGGAGAATGAATATAGAGAAAGGTAACACTTTGAAACTAGAATGCAAAAGGGGCTGTGTAATATCACAGTTAAGGGAGGAGGCTCTGACATTCAACCATTTGACTTTAATTTCAGCTTGTCACCATCACTGAAGTTGACATAAGTAAAGTACTTGTGTCTAGGGGTAAATACAAGCACATACTCTTTCATTACTGTCGATGAAATGGATCTAACTGTAAAATATTCAAAGAGACTTATTCTGAGCCAAAAATGAATGACCATGGCCCAAGGCACAGTTTCAACAGGTCCTGATAACATGTGCCAATGGTGGTTGAGTTACAGCTTGGTCTCACTCTGTCACCCAGGCTGGAATGCAGAGATGCGATTTCGGCTCATTGCAACCTCCGCCTCCCCCAGGTTCAAGCAATTCTCCCGCCTCAGCCTCCGAGTAGCTGGGATTACAGGTGTGCAACACCACGCCTGGCTAATTTTTCTATTTTCAGTAGACATGTGTGCCACCATGCCTGGCTAATTTTTGTATTTTTTGTAGAGACAGGGTTTCACCATATTGGCCATGCTGGTCTCCAACTCCTGACCTCAGGTGATCTGCCCACTTTGGCCTCTCAGAGTGCTGGGATTACAGGTGTGAGCCATCATGCCTGGCTAGTTTTATATATTTTAGGGAAACATATAACATCATCTCAGTATCTGTGAAGTATACATCAGTTCTGTCCAGAAAAGTGGGACAACTACAGTGGGGGAGGGGAGAGGCTTTACATATGACAGATTAAAGATTTTCTGATTGGCAATTGGTTATCATCTAAAAATCTGGAATCAATAGAAAGGAGTGTCTGGGGCCGCCACAATGGCTCACACCTGTAATCCCAGCATTTGGGAGGCTGATGCAGGCGGGTAACTTGAGGCCGCCACAATGGCTCACACCTGTAATCCCAGCATTTGGGAGGCTGATGCAGGCGGGTCACTTGAGGCCAGGAGTTTGAGACCAGCCTGGCCAACATGGCGAAACCCTTTCTCTACAAAAAATACAAAAATTAGCCAGGCATGGTGGCACACACCTTTCATCCCAGCTACTTAGAAGGCTGCAGCAAGAGAATCGCTTGAACCTGGGAGGCAGAGGCTGCAGTGAGCAGAGGTCGCACCACTGCGCTCTAGCCTGGTAGACAAAGGGAGACCTTGTCTCAAAAAAAAAAGAAAAGAAAAGAAAAGAAATGAGGGTCTGAGTTAAGACAAGGGATGGTGGAGACCAAGGTTCTTATTATGTAGATGAAGTATTAAAGGTGGCAAACGTTTCCTAGTCAGACCTTTAAAAGGTACTAGACTCTCAGGTAATCTCTTCAGGACTGGGAGGGCCTGGAAGGGAAAAGATCTAGTTGTGTTTATAGAAATTCTTTACAGATGCAAATTTTCCACCACAAACGATGGCTTTGCAGATTTCAAAATATAGCAAAGAAATATATTTTGGGTAAAATATTTTGATTTCTTCATCTGTCATTTATTTATTTATTTATTTATTTATTGAGATAGAGTTTCACTCTTGTTGCCCAGGCTGGAGTGCAATAATATCATCTCGGCTCATTGCAACCTCTGCCTCCTGGGTTCAAGTGATTCTCCTGCATCCCGAATGGCTGGGATTACACCTGTGCACCACCACACCCAGCTAATTTTTTTTTTTTTTTTTTTTTTTTTTTTTGAGAAAGAGTCTCGCTTTGTCGCCCAGGCTAGAGTGCAGTGTCACGATCTCAGCTCACTGCAACCTCCGCTTCCAGGGTTCAAGAGATTCTCCTGCCTCAGCCTCCAGAATAGCTGGGATTACAGGCGCGCACCACCACACCCGGCTAATTTTTGTATTTTTAGTAGAGACGGAGTTTCACCATGTTGGTCAGGCTGCTCTCGATCTCTTGATCATGCCCAGCCTACAGAGATCTCTTTTGTGAGAGGAAAAGTTGATCGATGCAGCAAATTTCACTGTTGTCTTATTTTGAGAAATTGCTACAGCTACTCCAATCTTCAGCAATCACCACCCTGATCAGTCAGCAGCCATCAATGTCTAGGCAAGACCCACAACCAGCAAAAGGATTACAAGTCCTGAAGGCTCAGGTGATTGTTAACATTTTTTGGCAATAAAGCATTTTAAAATTAAGGTATATACATTGCTTTTTTAGACATAATGCTATTAGGAACTTAATAGACTATAGTATGGTGCAAACATAACTCTTCTTTCCTCTAAGATAGGATCTTGTTCTGTTGCCCAGGCCAGAGCGTAGTGGTGCAATGCTAGCATACTGCTGACTCAAACTCCTGGGCTGGCAAGTGATTCTTCCACCTCAGCCTCCAGAGTATCTAGGACTAAACAGGTGTACACTGCAACACTCGGCTAATTTTTAAAACTTTTTTGTAGAGACAGGGTCTCGTTATGCTGCCCAGACTAGTTTTGAACTTCTGGCCTCAAGTGATCCTCCCATCTCCACCTCCCAAAGTACTGGAATTACGGACATAAGCTACTATGCCAAGCCTGTACACATAACTTTTATATGTAATGGGAAATCAAAAAATGTGTGTGACAGGCTTTATTGCAATATTTGCTTTATTGTAATGGTCTAGAACTCAACCTGCAACATCTCCAAAGCATGCCTGTATACAGTTGCTATAATTATTATTATTAAAACCAAAGTTAGGCCAGGCACAGTGGCTCATGCCTGTAATCCCAGCACTTTGGGAGGTGGAGGCGGGTGGATCAGGAGGTCAAGAAATCGAGACCATCCTGGCCAAATGGTGAAATTCCATCTCTACTAAAAATACAAAAATTAGCTGGGTGTGGTAGTGGGCACCTGTAGTCCCAGCTACCTGGGAGGTTGAGGCAGGAGAATCACTTGAACTCGGGAGGTGGAGGTTGCAGTGAGCTGAGATTGCGCCACTGCCCTCCAGCCCAGCAACAGAGCGAGACTCCCTCTCAAAAAAACAAACAAACAAACAAAAATAAAAAACACACACAAAGTAAAAATTCCTAATAGTCAAAAAATTCTCACAAATCAACAAAATAAATTAATCAGCCAAAAAGTTGACAAAGGACAAGAAATAAATACATACATGAAATAAACACATGAAAAGATGCTCATCCTCTTCAATAAGTAAATGTAAATAAAAATTAGTTACCTAGGCTTCAAATTGGCAAAGCTTCAAAATATTGATTCCCAGCCACGCATGGTAGCTCACACCTGTAATCCCAACACTTGGGGAGGCCAAGTGGGGAGGACTGTTTGAGCCCAGAGGTTCAAAATCAGCCTGGGCAACATAGTGAGACTTCATCTCTACAAAAAATGGACATGGTAGTAAGCGCCTGTAATCCCAGTTACCTCAGGAGGCTGAGGTGGGAGGATCACTTGAGCCCAGGAGACAGAGGTTGCAGTGAGCTATGATCATCGCGCCACTGCACTCCAGCCTGAGCAAGAGTCAGACCCTCTCTTAAAAAAAAAAAAAAAAAAAAAGGCCAGGCGCAGTGGCTCACGCCTGTGATCCCAACACTTTGGGAAGCCGAGGCAGGTGGATCATGAGGTCAGGAGATCGAGACCATCCTGGCTAACACAGTGAAACCTCATCTCTACTAAAAATACAAAAAATTAGCCAGGCGTGGTGGCAGGCACCTGTAGTCCCAGCTACTCGGGAGGCTGAAGCAGGAGAATGGTGTGAACCCGGGAGGCGAAGCTTGCAGTGAGTCAAGATCTTGCCACTGCACTCTAGCATGGGTAACACAGCGAGACTCTGTCTCAAAAAAAAATTGATTCCTATTCTAGCAAGTATAGCTAGATAGCTAGGTAAATAAGCAAATAAATAAATAAAAATATTGATAAAGTTCAGTGTCGGAGAGAAATATAAATTGATACAATCTTTTGAAAGTGATAAAATCTAACAAAATTTAAACATGCATACATTTCTATAAGTAGAATTTCTGTGTCAAAACCTTTATAGAAAAACTTATACTTACAGAAATGTATCCTAGGCTGGTCGTGGTGGCTCACACCTATAATCCCAGCACTTTGGGAGGCTGAGGAGGGCGGATCACGAGGTCAAGAGATTGAGATCATCCTGGCCAACATGGTGAAACCCCACTGCACTAAAAATACAAAAATTAGCCGGGCATGGTGGTATGCGCCTGCAGTCCCAGCTACTCTGGAGGCTGAGGCAGGAGAATCGTTTGAACCCAGGAGGTGGAGATTGCAGTGAGCCAAGATCGCACCACTGCACTCCAGCCTGGCAACAGAGTGAGACTCCATCTCAAAAAAAAAAAAAAAAAGAAAAAGAAATGTATCCTACAGGCCAGGTGCAGTGGCTCATGCCTGTAATCCTTGCACTGTGGGAGGCCGAGGCAGGTGGATCACTTGAGGTCAGGAGTTCAAGACCAGCCTGGCCAACATGGTGAAACCCCATCTCTACCAAAAATACAAAAATTAGCCAGGCGTGTGGCACATGTCTGTAATCCCAGCTACTTGGGAGGCTGAGGAATGAGAATCACTTGAACCCAGGAGGCGGAGGTTGCAGTGAGCCGAGATCGCGCCACTGCACTATAGCCTGGATGACAAAGTGAGACTCCACCTAAAAAAAAAAAATTAAATTAGGCCGGGCATGATGGCTCATGCCTGTAATCTCAGCACTTTGGGAGGCTGACACAGGCAGATCACTTGAGCCCAGGAGTTCAAGACCAGCCTGGGAAACATAGCAAAACCCCATCTCTACAAAGAATACAAAAATTAGCTGGGCATGGTGGCATGCACCTGTGGCCCCAGCTACTCAGGAGACTGAGGCAGGTGGACTGCTTGAGCCTGGGAGGTCAAGGCTACAAAGAGCTATCATCATGCCACTGCATTCCAGCCTGGGTGACAGACTGAGACCTTGTCTCAACAACAAAAAAAGATTAAATGAAAAAAAAAAAAAGTCACAGAAAGGTAGATAGACTATGACCCCATTTCTGTACAAAGGAATTACTTTCTCTTACACACAATACACACGTCTGTTAGTATGACTGTCACCCAGGCTGGAGTACAGTGGCGCCATCTCAGCTCACTGCAACCTCCACCTCCTGGGTTCAGGGGATTCTTGTGCCTCAGCCTCCCAAGTAGCTGGGATTACAGGCATGTACCACCACACCGGCTAATTTTTATATTTTTAGTAAGCACAGGGTTTCACCATGTTGGCCTGGCAGTTCTTGAATTCCTGGCCTAAAATGATCTGCCTATCTCAGCCTCCCAAACCAAAATGCTGGGATTACAGGTGTAAGCCACCGTGCCTGGACTTTATTTACTTATTTTTAGAGACAGGATCTCACTGTGTTGCCCTGGGCCAGAGTGCAGTGGCACAATTGCAGCTCACTGCATCCTCTACCTCCCAGGGTCAGGCAATCCTCCCACCTCAGCCTCCTGAGTAGCTGGGAAAACAGGGGCGCACCACCACACTCAGCTAATTTTTGTATTTTTGTAGAGATAAAGCCTCCCTATGTTGCCCAGGTGGGTCTCGAAATCCCGGACTTAAGCAATCCACACGTCTTGGCCTCCCAAAGTGTTGGGATTACAGGCATTAAACCACCACAGCCAGCAGGCCTAAATTCTTAATGGTAGTTAATAACGAGATACGGAATTATGGTTTCCTTTCCCTATTTAAAAATGCCTGAATTTTACTGTACTCATACATTGTTTATGTAACCAGGGAAAAAAGGTCAAGGACTTTCTAAGAGCAACAGACTGGATGACGAAAGTATGGTGACAGAAAGAATGGGGAAAATATTTGAGAGCACAAGCCCTAAAATGAGGTCACTGGTCCAGAGCCTGGGGGAAAGGCACCTTTGGGAAACATGTAAACAGCTGCTATAGGAAACGGGACCCTTAGGAGGCAGCACAGGAGCACCCTGAGGGGCAGAGAGAGATCAGCTCAAGTGAGGCAGTGGGAACTACCAGCAACCAAGACAGCTCATTTTCCTGACTGTCTAGAAACACTGGGAATGGGCACCCTAGGGGCAGTGAAAAGCAGCCAGGCAAGAGAATTCAGAGACAGCA
The DNA here is from genome assembly GCF_028885655.2 of Pongo abelii. NCBI lineage: Eukaryota > Metazoa > Chordata > Mammalia > Primates > Hominidae > Pongo > Pongo abelii. The sequence goes on from NC_085928.1 coordinate 102,874,299, forward strand.
ACTAGCATAGCCGGCAGGGCACAAAGTCAGGGAAGCAAAGGGTTCTAATACCTGGGGAAGGAATACTGGAACTGTGGACCATGACCAACCAGAGCCAAGCTAGTAGGGGAGGTAGGTGAAACACAGGGAAAGAAAAATGAAGAGATAGGGTGTGGGAGACAGTGGGACTGGAAGGCACAATGACAGCAGAGCTCAAGCTAGAATACATCCGTTTTCCTCCCCCTCCTCTTTTTTTTTTTGAGATGGAGACTTGCTCTGTCACCCAGGCTGGAGTGCAGTGGCGTGATCTCGGTTCACTGTAACCTCCACCTCCCAGGTTCAAGTGATTCTACTGCCTCAGCATCCCGAGTAGCTAGGATTGCAGGTGTGCACCACCTCGTCTGGCTAATTTTTGTGTTTTTAGTAGAGACGAGGTTTCACCACGTTGGCCAGGCTGGTCTCGAACTCCTGACTTCAGGTGATCCACCCCCTCCCTGGCCTCCCAAAGTGGTGGGCGTACAGGTATAAGCCACCGCGCCCAGCCTTTTTCTTCCAATGTCTATACAATATACATTAGGAGAAAGACTCCTACTTGTTTCATGGGCCTCAATTGCAGAACTATGTCCACCTGGCTCTGGATTTTTCTCCTGACCACTAAGCAATCTGTGAAGAGAGTAGAGCTCCTTCTAGGTTCCTCCAGCAGCCAGCTCTTCCAGAGTTACCGGGCTGCTAGGCCGGGAGTGGTGGTTCATGCCTGTAATCCCAGCACTTTCAGGGTCCAAAGCAGAGGGATCACCTGAGGTCCAGGAGTTCGAGACCAGCCCAGCCAAATGGCAAAACCCCATCTCTACTACAAATACAAAAATTTGCTGGGCATGGTGGTGGGCGCCTGTAATCCCAGCTACTCAGGAGGCTGAGGCAGGGAGAATAGCTTGAACTCAGGAGGCAGAGATTGCAGTGAGCCAAGATCGCACCATTGCACTCCAGCCTGGGCAGCAGAGCAAGACTCCATCTCAAAAAACAAATACAAAAAAATTAGCCGGGCATGGTGGCCTGCACCTGTAATCCCAGCTACTTGAGAGGCTGAAGCAGAATCGTTTGAACCCGGGAAGCGGAGGTTGCAGTGAGCAGAGATGGCGCCACTGCACTCCAGCCTGGGCAACAGAACAGGACTCCCATCTCAAAAAAAAAAAAAAAAAGCAGAGTTACTGCGCTGCTATAACAGAGCAGAGATTCTACTCACTGTGTAGGACTATCTTCCTTGTGTGTATCCTCTATTGGCCAGCAGCCTGAAATAAGGGGTGACTGTCATCCCAAACTGAAGCCCTAATAATATCTTATGAGGACATAAAAAGGGCTCTAAACTTAGAATCAGAAAACAGGCAGCAATTCCCAGCTTTTCTTATTATCAGCTCTGTGTACTGGAAAGCAAGCCACTTTACCTTTTCGGGTTTGCTTCCTCATCTGTACAATGGGGATATTTGCCTCACAGGGTTGTTGGGAGGATGAAGTAAATATATATATGAAAATGTTGGCCGGGCGTGGTGGCTCACGCCTATAATCCCAGCACTTTGGGAGGCCAAGGCAGGCGGATCACCTGAGGTCAGGAGTTCAAGACCAGCCTGGCCGACATGGTGAAACCCCATCTCTACAGAAATACAAAAATTAGCCAGGCATGATGATGGGTGCCTGTAATCCCAGCTACTCAGGAGGCTGAGGCAAGAGAATCGCCTGAACCTGGGAGGCAGAGGTTGCAGTGAGCTGAGATTGCACCACTGCACTCCAGCCTGGGCAACAGAGCAAGACTCTGTCTCAAAAAAAAGAAAGTGGCTGGCGCAGTGGCTCACACCAGTGATCTCAACATTTTGGGAGGCCAAGGTGTGCAGATCACCTGAGGTCAGGAGTTCAAGACCAGCCTGCCCAACATGGCGAAACCCCGTCTCTACTAAAAATACAAGAAATTAACCGGGCGTGGTGGCAGGTGCCTGTAATCCCAGTTACTCGGGAGACTGAGGCAGGAGAATCGCTTGAACGCAGAAGGCAGAGGTTACAGAGAGCCGAGATTGCACCACTGCACTCCAGCCTGGGCAAAAAGAGCAAAACTCCGTCTCAAAAACAAAAAAAAAAAAAAAGAAAAAAAGAAAGTATTTTATAGGCTGGGCACATCTGTAATCCCCGCACTTGGCGAGGCCAAGGCAGGTGAATCACTTGAGCTCAGGAATTCGAGACTAGCCTGGGTAACATGGCAAAACCCTCTCTCTCCAAAAAATACAAAAATTAGCTGGGCACAGTGGCACATGCCATTAGTCCTAGCCACTCAAGAGGCTGAGGAGGGAGGATGACTTGAACCCAGGAGGTGGAGGCTGCAGTGAGCTGAGATCATGCCACTGCACTCCAGTCTGGGTGACAGAGCCAGACCCTGTCTCAAATGTAAAAAAAAAAACAAAAAAAGTGCTTTATAAACTAACAACATCATACATATGCAAAGTATACTTATCACAGTAAAGCAAACATTTTTCATTTCTGCCTACTATTGATGGTACTATAAAACCATAAGCACATGTTAGTACCTCCAATGTGCCTCCACTGGCTGAAATTTTGTTTGTATTGCTTTCAATCTATATTATAACATCTTCCTTCTTTTTTTTTTTTTTTTTTTTTTGAGGCAGAGCTTACTCTGTCACCCAGGCTGGAGGACAGTGGCACAATTACGGCTCACTCCAGCCTCTATCTCTGGAGTTCAGGCAATCCTCCCGCCTCAATCTCCTAACTGGGAGACTGGTAGCTCAGATGTGGTCCATAACTTCTAGGTGTGTGTCACCTTGCCCAGCTAATTTTTATTTAATTTTTTTCTAGAGACAAGCTCTCACTATGTTGCCCCAAGCTAGTCTTAAACTCCTGGGGTCAAGCAACCCTCCCACCTCAGCCTCCCAAAGTGCTGGGATTACAGGCATGAGCCACTGCACCTGGCCAACCAACAACTTCCTTTCTTTTTTTTGTTTAAAGACAGAGTCAAGTTTCACTCTGTTGCCCAGGCTGGAGTGCAGTGGTGAGATCTTGGCTCACTGCAACCTTTGCCTCCCGGGTTCAAGCGATTCTCGTGCCTCAGCCTTCCAAGTAGCTGGGACTACAGGCGTGCACCACCACATCCAGCTAATTTTTGTATTTTTAGTAGAGATAGGGTTTCGCCATGTTAGCCAAGCTGGTCTGAAACTCCTGACCTCAGGTGATCTGCCTGCCTCAGCCTCACAAAGTGCTGGGATTACAGGCGTGAGCCACTGCGCCTAGCCTCAACAACTTCCTCCTAACTTCTCAACACTGCTCACAAAATGTCATCAATTTTTAACAGCTACTGCCAAATTTAAAGTGCCTCAGTGTTTTTTGTTTTTGAGACGGAGTTTCGCTCTTGTTGCCTGGGCTGGAGTGCAATGGCACGATCTCGGCTCACTACAACCTTCACCTCCCAGGTTCAAGCGGTTCTCCTGCCTCAGCCTCCTCAGTAGCTGAGATTACAGGCATGTGCCACCAGACCCAGCTAATTTTGTACTTTTAGTAGAGATGCGGTTTCTCCATGTTGATCAGGCTGGTCTCAAACTTCCGACATCAGGTGATCTGCCCGCCTCAGCCTCCCAAGGTGCTGGGATTACAGGCGTGAGCCACAGTGCCCGGCCCTCAGTTTTCCTTTTTATCTGATATCAACTTTTATCTTTAACCTAACTACAGTTACTTTTCATGCTTTTATTTTCTGCAGTCTGCTATTTTATCACTTGCATGAAAGAATAATTGCATTTGGCCAGGCGTGGTGGCTCACACCTGTAATCCTAGCACTTTGGGAGGCCGAGGAGGGGGGATCACCTGAGGTCAAGAGTTCAAGAGCAGCCTGGCCAACATGGCGAAACCCTGTATCTACTAAAAATACAAAAATTAGCCAGGTGCGGTGGCACATACTTGTAATCCCAGCTACTTGGGAAGCTAAGGCAGGAGAATCACTTGACCCCAGGAGGCAGAGGTTGCAGTGAGCTGAGATCATGCCATTGCACTCCAGCCTGGGCTACAGAGTGAGATTCCGTCTCAAAAAAAAAAAAAAAAAAAAAAAGAATTGATGTAGGCTTTAATAAGCTTCCTAACACCCAGCCTTCAGTAGGGATTTCTATGCAGTCTAATCACCCATAAAAACTAATTTGATTGGGAGGCCAACGCAGAAGGATCACTTGAGCCCAAGAGTTCGAGACCAGCCTGCACAACATAGTGGGACCACTGCCTCTACAAGTTCATGCATGCCTGTACTCCCAGCTACTCAAGAAGCTGAGGTGAAAGGATTGCTCAAGCCTGAGAGGTCAAGGCTACAGTGAGCTATGATCATGCCACCGTGCTTACTCTAGAGTGGGTGACAGAGAGAGACTGTCTAAAAAAAAAAAAAAAAAATTAAAAATTAAAAAAAAATCTTAGAAAAACTAATTCAAAGTAATTTAGATAGCATACTCAAGTTATTTTACCACCAAGATCCAGGAAGGTGGCCAGGCGTCCTGGCTCATGCCTGTAATCCCAGCACTTTGGGAAGCAGAGGCAGGCGGATCACAAGGTCAGGAGTTCGAGATCAGCCTGACCAACATGGTGAAACCCTGACTCTACTAAAAATACAAAAACTAGCCAGGCGTGGTGGCACGCGCCTGTAATCCCAGCTGCTCAGGAGGCTGAGGCAGGAGAATCACTTGAACCCGGGAGGCAGAGGTTGCAGTGAGCTGAGATCACACCACTGCACTCAAGCCTGGGCGACAGAGCAAGACTCCATCTCAAAAACAAAACAACAACAACAAAAAAGATCCAGGAGGGTAACTAAATAAATTGGCACAATTCTGTAACTTCTAGGTAAATAACTCAGAACATACAGCTCCAGACACTTCAGAATTAGTACAGTATTAGACTGAGCAGAAAACGGATACAGATAATTTTATAGTCACTGAATTCTAACTCCCGAATAAAGTTTGCTCAAATAATCGTTATTTCCTGTATATGGTAACACTGAGTTCAGATGGGTCTCCAAAAGGCCAACCAGGCAGCAAAATTCACAATATCCTAGTGTTAAATCCATTACCCATTCCCAGGCTAGGCACAGTGGTTCATGCCTATAATCCCAGCACTTTGGGAGGCCAAGATGGGCAGATCACTTGAGGTCAGGAGTTCAAGACCAGCCTGGCCAACATGGAGAAACTCCGTCTCTACTAAAAATACAAAAATTAGCCAGGCACGGTGGCGCACCTACAGTCCCAGTTACTTGGGAGGCTGAGGCAGGAGAATAGCTTGAACCGAGGAGGTTGAGGTTGCAGTGAGCCAAGATCATGCCATTGCATTCCAGCCTGGGTGACAGAGCAAGACTCCATCTCCAATCAATCAATCAATCAATCAAGTCATTACCCATTCCCAGCAGGTGGTGGCTTACCAGTAGTTAGTTGTCTAGATACCCTGTGGCCCAAACCAACTAATCACTTCTTTACATATGAGGACAAAGCACTCAGAGCAGTAAATGGCCTGCAGAAGATCAGACAATACCAATGAAGAACTGTCACATTTTCTCCCAAATGAAATGTTTGCAAGACCCAAAAAAGCAAGTAATAGCCCTCCAGCCTCAAAATTATGAACAAATGAATAAGTAACACATTCTCACAACAAAGTGTTGCCTTTAGCAACCTGGAAAAACAAAAGTAGTGATACTGCTTCAGCCAGGATCAGATGCAGCCATGAAGTCAGAACTCTCATCACACCACTAGCTCCACAGTGAATGATTTCCTGTTATTTCATAAGCAAAAGTTATTCATTTGTTCACTCAACAAACATTTGCCAAGTAGCTACCCTGTGCCAGAAATGGTCAGGTGCTGGGATATAAACAAGACAAGCTCCTGCCTTCAAGTAGGTAATAAACTAGGTACGGGAAACACAAAAAGAATACCAAAACATGGTAAAAAGGAATTTGAGGAAAAAATATATATATAATTTTTTTTAAAAATACGAAAACTTAGCAGGACAGTATGATTATAAAAGCTTGCACAGACTGCAATGTCATACAGAAGAGAGGCATTCTGCTGAACCTGGAGGGAATCAAGGAAGGCTTTTATTAAGAGAAGGTAGTGCCCGAACTCCTGGTTCAAGCCTTAGAGTCAGCCAAGCTGTAGAATAGAGAGCAAAATATCACAGAAGGAATAGCCTGAGAATGCTGGGAACTTCAAGGAGTTCACTATAACTGAGCCTCACATGCCAGAGTAAATATGGCAGAGGAAAAACCAGAAAGGAAGATAAAGAAGGGGCCAGGTCATAAAAGTCCTTATGAGATGCTGAAGCAGAGACAGGCCAGGGTCTAGATGTTCGAGACCAGAGGTATATTATTTACTCTTTTTTTTTTTTTTTTTTTGAGATGGAGTTTCGCTCTTGTTGCCCAGGCTGGAGTGCAATGGTGCAACCTCTGCTCACCACAACCTCCACCTCCTAGGTTCAAGCAATTCTCCTGCCTCAGCCTCCCAAGTAGCTGGGATTACAGGCATGCACCACTATGCCCGGCTAATTTTGTATTTTTAGTAGAGACAGGGTTTCTCCATGTTGGTCAGGCTGGTCTCGAACTCCCAACCTCAGGTGATCCGCCCGCCTTGGCCTCCCAAAGTGCTGGGATTACAGGCGTGAGCCACCGCGCCTGGCCATTATTTACTCTTATCTGGAATTAAAGACCACCAGAATGGAGGGGGCATTTGACTACAGCAAGACTGGAAGAAATTAGAGACCAGTTATTTCAAATCACTTCTGGCCTCTACTTATATTTCTTTTGAATATTAGTGGGACTTTTTTTTTCCCTCTCTTATTGGGAAAAAATAAAACTGAAAATTCTATAACTAAGTCTGTTCATCAAAAACATGCCTGAACAGAGTGCTAGATTTTACCAAAGTAGCCCCAATTAAAGAAAATGACAAATCTCTCCTGCATCTGGAGAATTCCTGGCAAAAACACCAAAGCCAGGTCTCTGGTGCCAGCAGAAGAAAGCCAGAGAAATGTCCTGATCAAGGGCCATATAGAACACAATGCTGCCTGGTATACTGTAGTGTTCTATCAATGGGAATGCCCACTGTTCCCAAACAAGAACATGCCAAACAGTTACCTCCTGGCTTCTCCATAGAAACTGTCAGGAAAAAACCTTCTACTGCCAGGAATAACCTTGGACTTTATAGTGTGGACTCCTGCCTACCAGCACTGAATAAAGACAACCTTGGCCAGGCGTGGTGGCTCACACCTGTAATCCCAGCACTTTGGGAGGCCAAGATGGGCGGATCATGAGGTCAGTAAATCGAGACCATCCTGGCTAACACGATGAAACCCCGTCTCTACTAAAAATACAAAAAATTAGCTGGGCGTGGTGGCAGGCGCCTGTAGTCCCAGCTACTCGGGAGGCTGAGGCAGGAGAATGGCGTGAACCTGGGGGCGGAGCTTGCAGTGAGCTGAGATCGCGCCACTGCACTCCAGACTGGGCGACAGAGAGAGACTCCGTCTCAAAAAAAAAAAAAAAAAAAAAAAGACAACCTCAAAATTTCCTCACCTGTCCAGAGTGCCAACAGGTGCAGACAGCTGCCTTCCTCACCAGACAAGGAAACTTGAATCCTGCACAGCACCACAGCACCCAGCCACATTCCTACTATTAATACTACTGAGATTAGAGGTCCTATATAATAATACACATTAACTACTACTGACAACCAGCACTGACCACCCTCAAAGCCTGAGGCCCTCATCTCCAGTCCTCGATGCAATCTGCAAAGAAGGCTGTATTAGGCCCATTTTACAGATGGAAAAACAAAACCAAACCAAAGCTCAGAGAGGTTAACAGCTTATCCAGGGTCAAAAATTGAGCAAGAAAAAGTGGGAAGACTCCAAAAACCAAGCTCCTCCCATTGTACCAGACATTTCTTCTCTCAGACTTTTTCTAAAGAAATAAAAAACTCTAAGCCTTATTTCCAAGAGTTTCTGAAGTTGATCCATTTAACTAAGAGGTGGTCAAAAACATTTATTTAAGCAATCACCTTGCCTTTAAGGCAACAAATAAACAAGTTTTTATTTTCTTTGATCAAGTGAATAATCCAGATGGAAAATGAGAGATATTTTGAAGAATTCATTTATTATCTAAATACCTTGATTTTACATTTCTTCATTTATTTTTGCCTAAGATATATACACAGAGAGATAGACAGCAAAAGGCAGAATTTCATTTTAATAGATCAGAATGAAGAGTAACAAAGCAAAAAACATTCAGATTTACATTAATTTTATGCAGTAAAAATTAAGAGGCAAACGACTTTCAAACAGACTGAGCCTTACCTCAATCTTACTCCTGTTCCAAGGGACAGCACTCCAAGTGATCAGCAAACACTCCCAGCCTACATACAGTGAACCAGACATAGGGAATAAGCAACGCCTTCATTCTCCCAAAACCACAGTGGGAAGGAGTGTGATGGCTTCCTGGGGAATCTGAACACATATAGTATTTGTAAATCACTGCTCATTGAGACATACACCAAAACAAAATGTTTTACCTGTGGTTTGTCTACAGGAGTACTTAATTAACAGGTGTATAAAATAGTGCAAAAATAATCCCATACCAACATGAACTCACAGTGATAGCTAAACTTTTTCCATGGCGATGTTAAGATAATTAACTGTCACCAGTCAAAATTAATACATTATAAAAACTTTATTCAATGTCTTTACTGATTAAAAGCTTGATACACCTGAATCACTTCTTTCTTCATAGACCTATAACCACCTCTAAACCAGGAACTACCACTAACAAAATGTTAAAAATATCATCAGCATTTTTGAGGTGCCCAAAGCAGTGCCTGGCAAGATGCAATAAATGTTGGTTTATGAAAGAATGAATGGAGAGAGAGAAAGAATACTACTTTTTTTTTTTTTTTGAGTCAGAGTCTCACTCTGTCGCCGAGGCTGGAGGGCAGTGGCACGATCTTGGCTCATTGTAACCTCTGCCTCCCAGGTTCAAGTGATTCTTGGGCCTCTGCCTCCAGAGTAGCTGGGACTACAGGCACATGCCAGCACACCCGGCATGTATTTTTAGTAGAGACAGGGTTTCGCCATGCAGGCTCGATCTCCTGACCTCATGTGATCCGCCCGCCTCGACCTCCCAAAGTGGGATTACAGGCGTTAGCCACCACACCCAGCCAAGAAAGAAAGAATACCATTGAAGAAAAATAATTATTTAAAGCTTAAGGAAAAAGATAATGTTTACAATAATGAGAACTATCAGTACAACTACAAACAGAATTACCTAACATTGCACTTGAAAGTTTATACTAGACTCCAGTTAGGCTATACTTCCTACCACTCTAAACTCAGAAGGTACAATGATTCTGATACTGTTTTTGTTCATGTAGGGTTCCCTTTAAACCTCACCTACAGACAACACACCAACTTTTGCCTGAATAATACATACAGAGTTCTGGCCCACAGGGGCAGGCCTCAGAGTTGGAGTTTGCGTACTGTCTTTCAATGACACAGATTGTCACAGGGAGACAGTGTACAGGCCAAATTCATTGAAGATAGATAATACTTCTAGTGAAGACAATGTCCTGTGAGAGTAAACAAGGATGCTGAAATGAGAGTCACTAAGATTTAACAGATACAACGAACTCACTTCATGGCAGTAAGAGAAGATGAAATTTCATGGATTTAAGGATGGAAAGACCATTTAACAACATAAATGTTAGGGTTTTCCTATCCTTCTTTAGTGTTGCACACATTAAACAATGGCACACAAATTAGTAAAAAGAAGCTTTTAAATTTAGATTTATAAGAATTGGACTGAAAACGCCTGGAACTTACATGTATGACGAAGTCTAAGTTTGTCTATCATTTCAAACAATAGCCACAGTGCTGAAAAGAAAGTATGAGTCACAATTCAAAAACAACGGAGGAAAGAAAAAAATGAACAGAGAGAAGATTTGGATCCAAATACCACAAAGAAATTCCTTACTTAAAATGTTGTCAATGACGGCCACCACTCTGACTTGGAGTAAGAAAGAAAGGTCCACACTGTCCTCTACGTGGGAACAAACTCATCCAGCCACACATAACCCTTCCAGTTGCATCCACCTCAATGTTCAGCCACCAATATAGTCAGCCACAATCCCTAGCAAGCAACAGGAATCCTAACAGATCTGAGTCACCCACTCCCACGCAGAAAGAGGTCATTCTCCATCAGGAAGCCCACTCTGCAAAGTTTCCTTGTTCATCTCCCAGGCTGCCACCACCATGACCCACATAAAGCTGATTCTCCAATCTCAGTAGCCTATCAACTCTCTACACTCCCCAAAACACAACTCCCACCGGCCTCACCCTAACGACAAGACAGCTAGCACTACTCACCGTGTGCCACTACTCACTCCTGTGATAAGTTCCTTGCCTGAGAACCACTCCTCGTCAGGGTGCATCAGGGCCCCGGAGGATCCAGCTCTCTGCTTAACTCTCTTGTGCCCAGCTGAGCTCCTGCCTTTCCAGGAACTAATCACCAGTTACCTCAGGGAAGCTAAACTCTCAATGCCTCTTCTGCCCCAGCCCGACCCCAGTCTGCCAAATTCCCAGACCTCAGGAGATGGGGTCGGGGAGACGCATCCAGATGCGCCTTAGGGATTAGACACACAGAAGCCCCTAAAATTCCAAATACTTTCCCAACCCCACACCGCGCTCTGGTCATCCTCCGGGGCGCCAGCATCCAGCGCCAAAAGCGCAGAGCCACCACAGTTAAGTCTCCGTGTCCCTATAACTCCCTTCCCCGGCTACGAAATCCTCAAATATTAAGCCACTGAGGCCCCGGGTCGAGGCCCAAGACCCCCGCCAAGCCTCCGGCCACTGGAGTTTCCCGGGTGGGACCGCGTGCCCCGAAGGCCCGGGCCGCTGGGTCCATCTAGCTGCCCCGAGCCACTGCATGGCAGGGGCCCAGGCCGCGTCTCCAGTAGGTCCCCATTGTTGCAGGACCCGGCGGCCCCGGCCGGGAGCGAGGAACCGGCACCGGCTCTCACCTCCTGCGCCGCGGCTCCAGGCCGCGCCGGACCGCGCAGGGCCGAGGGACCTCACGTTCAGCTTCGCCCGCCTAGGCAAAGTCTGCGGCGGCGGAGGCGGGGGCGGCGGCTGAGGCGGGAAGCAGCCGGCCAGGCCCGGGCGCCGCGGGCTGGCTCTGACCAAGCGTCGGTCTCCACCGGCGGCGGCGCTCGCCAGCCTCCGCTCGCGGTCCGCGCCAGAAAGCTTCCCCCTCCCGGCCCGCGCGCCCGACCGCACGGACGGGAACACGCGCCGCGGAGAGGAAAGTTCCGCTGAGAGCCGACTGAAGGCGGTTCCCCTGCGCCGGGTGTACGGCAATTCCTGCCTGGATGGGACCGTTTCTGGAGTGAATGCCGCACAGAAATCCCAAGCCAGAAGCTGCCTGAGAATGGTTCTAGGGGTGGGTCCAAGGGAATGGTTTTGCACTCGCCAGCCATTTAGCGTCTCAATTGAGCCTTAGTTTCTCCTGATTTCTCATTGGGAATAATCTAGGCGGCTTGTTAGGATTGAATGAGGTGATGCGAATACCTAGCTCAGAGATAGGGAGCTCTACACCGGGGTACGATCGTTACTGATCCTGCCAATGCTGCTGCTACTATTGCCTCCAACGTAGGTTGTGCTCAGCCCTCAAGGGCCCTTGAAATTATGTGCATCATGTAACTCTTCCTTTTTCACCCTCGGTCCCCACCTACCATCCTGTTTCCTGTTAAGTGAAGCGGTCTTCAGAATTCCCTGGAAGAGAAGCAGAGGCAAAAGGGGGCTTTCTTGATTGTTGACACTCAGGTGGAGGTTAAGGATGCAGGTTCTTCCTCAAGTTGGGAATTACTGCCATGTGGGCTCCAGTTACTGATGGGACTGTAACAGCTCTCTCCACTATAGCCTCAGGTTCTCTTCTCCTCTTCCCAAGAAGTGAATGTTGACAAAATGATTTTTTTTTTTTTTTTGAGACGGAGTTTCGCTCTTGTCGCCCAGGCTGGAGTGCAGTGGCGGGATCTTGGCTCACTGCAACCTCCGCCTCCTGGGTTCAAGGGATTCTCCCACCTCAGCCTCCTGAGTAGCTGGGATTACAGGCGCCTGCACCACGCCCCGCTAATTTTTTGCATTTTTAGTAGAGACGGGGTTGCGCCATGTAGGGCAGGCGGGTCTCGAACTCCTGACCTCAGGTGATCCGGCCCACCTCGGCCTCCCAAAGTGCTGGGCCACCAGGCGTGAGCCACCGCCTCTGGCCGACAAAATGATGTTTTAAATTACGAAATTGCATCTTTCTTTGAAGGCTTTGTATTTTACTCATAAAATCAAGAGGATAGCAATTCCTTTCTCGTCCCCACTTCCCTTCTCTTCCAGGCCTTCACACCTCTAAGATACCAGATGCGGTTATTTTTGGAGCTAACTATCGATGGGAATTTAGATCTGCAGAAGGTGTTCCAAAAAAAATTCTAATTTTCAGATGTTCTCAAATTTCCCATTTTTACATATCCCCTTGGCTTCTGAGACACATATATGCCTGATTTTTCATTTATATTATTTTCTGGAGGTAATGAAAGGGTTCTGCCTGTCAAAAGGCACTTTGCTGTCTAATATGGATCTGTGTCCCCACCCAAATCTCATGTTGAATTGTAATCCCCAATGTTGGAGGTGGGATCTGGTGGGAAGTAATGGGATCATGGGGGTAGATCCTTCATGAATGGCTTAGCACTGTCCCTTTGGTTCTCTTCTTGTGAGTTCTCACAAGATCTGGTTGTTTAAAAGTGTATGGTGCCGGCTAGGCGTGGTGGCTCATACCTGTAATCCCAGCACTTTGGGAGGCCGAGGCAAGTGGATCACCTGAGGTTAGGAGTTTGAGACCAGCCTGGCCAAAATGGCAAAACCCTGTCTTTACTAAAAATACAAAAATTAGCCAGGCATGATGGTGTGTGTCTGCAATCCCAGCTACTTGGGAGGCTGAGGCAGGAGAATCACTTGAACCCAGAAGGCAGAGGTTGCAGTGAGCTGAGATTGTGCCACTGCACTCCAGCCTGGGCAACAGTGAGGCTGTCTTAAAAAAAAAAAAAAGTGTATGGCACCTCCCCCCACTTCTCTTTTCCTCCTACTCCAGCCTTGTGAGGTGCTCGCTCCCCCTTCGCCTTCCACCATGAATGTAAGTTTTCTGAGTCCTCCCCTGAAGCCCAGCAGATGCCAGCATCATGCTTTCTGTACAGCCATGAGCCAATTAAACCTCTTCTTTATAAATTACCCAGTGCCAGGCATTTATTTATAGCAGTGTGAGAACAGACTAATAGAGTGTCCCTTCTGGAAACAGCAGGCTCATGGGTTAGAAAGCAGCATAGTCAAAGCCTCTGGAAGCTCCTCTGCTTCCTCAGGTAAAAGGAACTTCATCCTAGGTTCTTCAGAGGCAAAGGATGCCTCAAAAGCTGGTTCCAGCCAAGTGCAGTGGCACATTTCTGTAGTCCCGGCTTCTCAGACGGCTGAGGCAGGAGGCTCACTTGAGCCAAGGAATTCAAGTTCAGCTTGGGCAATATAGCAAGACACTGTCTCTTAAAAAAATAAATAAAAATTTTAAAAAGCTAGTTAACTTCTCTCCAGCAGCCTGAGGTCAGATCAGCATTCCGACCCCTCCCAGCTTCATGTCTTGCATTTTACTCATTTGGCCTCTTAGCTGGGACTCTCCGGGTGACACATAGAGAAGATTTGGCCTCAGGAGTTGAAACAGGTTCACATGAGAGTCCCAGAGACTACCAAAGAGAGGAGAAAGAAACCAGTCAGGTTGGCCAGATATATTTAAACACACACACACACACACACACACACACACACACACTCCTATTGTTAATCCCCCCACCCCCATCCCCCGGCCCCCAATTAAAAGACTTAAGGCACAACCACCAAAACATAGGCACTTACCTTTCTCATGTCACTAAAGTTGGAGCCACAAAGGCCAGAGCTAGCTCCCCTGGTGATGGAAGCCTCTTCCATTCCCTCCTCCCAGGATGCCATTGTCCTTCTGTAACATCTGTTTCCTCACCCTTCCAGAGCTTCCCTGACTACTTGGATGATGTCATGCCCTCACAACAACCTCTGAGATTCATGGTACCCGCCAAATTCACCGTAGAAAGACTTGGTTCTATTAGGGGAAGTCCCTAGAGTGATTTATGCATATACCTGCCTATTGTTGGCTATACCTTTAAGTGAGTTTAAAAGATCTGGGACTGCCCTTCTGGGATTAGGCAAAATTCACCAGGGACTTGTTGGTTAATCAGAAACCAGAACAAGGCTTTCTTCATCACCATGAAAACACACATGGAAAAACACTCTCTTCATTTTTTTTTTTTTTTTTTTTGAGATGGAGTCTTGCTCTGTCACCCAGGCTGGAGTGCAGTGTCGTGATCTCGGCTCACTGCATCCTCCACCTCCCAGGTTCAAGCCACCCTCTTCATTTCATCTGTTTCACCTCCTGCTTATTCCATGAGAGTTAGCTCAATCCTGTGTCCACCAGACACATTTAATGGCCTTCCCTCACTTCTGAATGCCAAAGCCATGATCACTCTGAACCAGATTCCAAGGTGACAAAGAGTTGTATTGCTTTCTTCAACAGTCATCCCATTCTTGGGATATTTTTACCTTTTCTGCTTGTATACCACTCATCACCCAGATTATAATGTCCTAGGAGATTTTTTAAAAATCGACCCCAGTATCTAATGACGGCCTAGTATAATTGCTACGCCATAAAATTCCCCATTCAGCAACTATTTACTGGGTACCAATATGTACCACACACTGGCCAGGCACGGTGGCTCATGCCTGTAATCCCAGCACTTTGGGAGGCCGAAGCGGGCGGATCACGAGGTCAGGAGATCGAGACCAGCCTGGCTAACATGGTGAAATCCCGTCTCTACTAAAAATACAAGAATTAGCCGGGCGTGGTGGCGAGCACCCGTAGTCTCAGCTACTTGGGAGGCTGAGGCAGGAGAATGGTGTGAACCTGGGAGGCAGAACTTGCAGTGAGCAGAGATCACGCTGTTGCACTCCAGCCTGGGTGACAGTGCGAGACTCCATCTCAAAATAAATAAATAAATAAATAAATAAATAAAATATGTACCAGGCACTGTACCCAATGCTGGGGAATAGTAATAAGACATGACAGGCATGACCATAAGCATTTTACAGTTATTAACTCATTTAATCCTCACATCAACATTCCACTTCAAAGGTGGAAAAATAAGCTGAGAAGTCAGAAGAGGGATGGGGTTTGAGTGCAGACCATCTAGGTCCAGAGCCCATACTTACAACCATCCCCAACATGAATGAAGAAGTATGTTCAGAGTTGAGCCTGTAAGAGTGTGGTCTATAGAGTGTGACTAATAGAAACCTATCCTATATGGATGTTCATTGAAATGAACAGATGTTTATTGTTCCGCAGTTGTATTTCAGATGCTGATATGCCCTGGGGAACACAGCACTAAACAGGAAGGAACAGGTCTGTGCCCTCAAGTAGCTTACCTTCTAAACAGGTGAGAAAGACAGTACAAAATAATTGCAAATTCTAATAAGTTCTGAAAACACAAAACAGAGACCAGTATGGGAGAGAGGCTGTTGGAAGAGGGAAGGCATTGGGTAAGACCAACCCAATGAGGTGACCTGTGAGCTGAATCCTGACTGCCAAGAATGCTAACGAGAACCATGTTAAAGTCTCAGGGAAGAAGAATTCTAGGCAGAGGGACCAGAACTTGGGGGCAACATGGTGTGTAGGTGTAGTGAGAAGCCCCAGATAACTGCCCTGTGAAAGATTCTCCCCAGGGCCTGAAAGCTTGAAGGGATGAGTAACTCCTCCCTTCTCAGGCCCAGTCCCAAGGCAAAAGGCCACTTGCGCTAGCAGTGTGCGTCAGCAAGATAGCAGAAGCAGGAAGAGAGCTGGCCAGAAGACACCTACCCTGGCCGGAAGACACCTATCCAGGCCAGAAGACACCTCCCCTGGCCGGAAGACACGTACCCCTGAAGATCGGGAAAAAGGCCACCCAGGTACCACGTAGCAGTTACGTCAGACTGGGACACTTCCTGTTTACAGGAGACTATAAAACCCCTGCCCCATCCTCACTTGGGGCTGATGCCATTTTAGGCCTCAGCCCGCCTGCACCCAGGTGCTCATTAAAACAGCGTGTTGCTCCACACCACCTCATATTGTCTGTTGGCGTGCTCTCGGGGTTTGAACCTATACAAGAACTTTCATCTGGTGCCGAAACCTGGGCCAGGGGTTTTCCGCTCCTCCTAGGCACCACCTCACAAAAAGCTGAACTCATTGCTGTCACTCAAGCTCTCACTCTAGCAGCCGGACAACAAATTAACATATGTTTGGATTCTTGTTATGCGTTCCATATAGTACACTCACACTCGTCTATCTGGAAAGAACGAGGTTTCCTAACTGCAAAAAACACTCCTGTCATAAATGGCTCTCTCATCAGCAAGCTCCTTCAAGCTGCCAGGCTCCCACAGAAAGTTGCCATCATTCATTGCAGGGGCCACCAAATCCCAGACAATCCTATATGGCCAGAAATGCTTTAGCAGATCAGGTAGCCAAACAAGTAGCCCTATAGCACATGCAAGGCCAGTTTCTGTCTCTGTCCTTGTTCTCTCCTCTTTACTCCTCAGAAGAAAAGGAGGACTTCCAGGCCCAGAACCTCCAAAAGCAAGGACCACGGTATGTCAAGGAAGGGCGCTTCGTTCTTCCTCACTCTCAAACAATTCCTGTCCTCCAAAGTCTCCACAACTCTTTTCATGTCGGTTACAAACCTCTCTTACAACTTCGCCCTATTCTCACCTGTGCTCACCTTTCCAGCCGTGTCCGAGAGATTACCCAGTCCTGCTCTATCTGCCACTCAGTGTCACCCCCGGGTTCCCTCCAGCCACTGTCTTTTCCTACCCACCAAGCCCGGGGCCAGATACCTGGGCAAGACTGGCAAGTAGACTTCACTCACATGCCGCCCGATAAATGGCTCCGCTATCTTCTAGTCTTTGTACTTTCTCTGGATGGGTAGAAGCATTCCCAACAACTTCAGAAGGTGCAAATATCATCACACAAACGCTCATCATGCCTATAATTCCCCGTTTCGGACTCCCAACATCCATCTAATCCGAAAACGGGCCCGCCTTCATCAGCCAAATTACCTAAGGTGTGTCTACATCCTGAGGAATAAAGTGTGTTCTCCACATCCTGAGGAATAAAGTGGGTTCTCCACACACCCTACAGGCCTCAATCTTCAGGCAAAATTTTATTTTATTTTATTTTTATTTTTGGAGACGGAGTCTCGCTCTGTCACCTAGGCTGGAGTGCAGTGGTGTGATTTTGGCTCACTGCAAGCTCCGCCTCCAGGGTTCAACCGATTCTCCTGCCTCAGCCTCCTGAGTAGCTGGGACTACAGGCACCCACCACCACGCCCAGCTTATTTTTGTATTTTTTTAGTAGAGACGGGGTTTCACCATGTTGGCCAGGATGGTCTCAATCTCTTGACCTCATGATCTGCCCGCCTCGGCCTCCCAAAGTGCTGGGATTATAGGCGTGAGCCACCGTGCCTGGCCAAGGCAAAGTTGAAAAAGTCAACTCTGTCCTTAAAGCCCAACTCACCAAGCTAGCTCTAGAAACCCATCAGTCGTGGACAACAAATCTCCCTTTCGCCCTCATGAGACTGCAACACCAAAAGCACCCTCTTTTTATAGTACTTTCCAAATCATGGATGGCCGAACTTTTGTCTTAGACTCTGAGCCACTCAGGAATTACCTCCCCTCTGTAATCCAGACACGGTCTTTCATCTGTGAAGCAGCAAATGAGGCAATGCCTCTCCCTGTCAACACCTCCTTGTCCTCTCAACATAACTGTCTCGCAGGCACAGACATGTTCATCTGCCAACCTGACCCTCACAAAAAGCTACGACTGAAGTGGACAGGCCCCTACACTGTGATACTCAGCACACCAACTGCAGTGAGAGTCCAAAGACTCCCCAACTGGATCCATCGCACCAGGGTCAAGCTCATCCCCAAGGCTACGTCTTCCTCCAAAACATTAACAGCTAAGTAGTCGTCAAGCACAATTTCTCCTACCAAGCTTAAATTAACCAAAAAACTTTCTTAAAACCAAAAACCCCCTAGAAAGTGTAAACATGGAGAAGACTAATTACCTGCTTCCAGAAATGGCCTGTATCTACCCAACCGCTTGCTGTGCCTCACTTCCAACCACAACCCTTTTTTTTTTTTTTTTTTTTGAGATGGAGTCTCGCCCTGTCACCCAGGCTGGAATGCAGTGGTGCTAACTCAGCTCACTGCAACCTCCGCCTCCCAGGTTCAAGCAATTCTCCTTCCTCAACCTCCCGAGTAGCTGGGATTACAGATGCGTGCCACCACTCCAGGCTAATTTTTTGTATCTTTAGTAGAGTTGGGGTTTTACATGTAGGCCAGCCTGGTCTGGAACTCCTGACCTCGTGATCCACCCGCCTCGGCCTCCCAAAGTGCTGAGATTACAGGCGTGAGCCACCGTGCCTGGTCCCAACCAAAAGTCTTAATACAGAAATATCCCTCATCACAATCTTAATGCTGTCAGTAGATGCCCTGCTGTCCACAGCAGCCCTCCAAGCTGCCGTGAGTGTTATCAGTCTTTCCACCATGGAGGAAAAATGCAACAGTCCTTTACTTACCATACCCATATAGAAGGATCCTGTTATGGAGCCTTAGTCGAAGAATGTGTTGAATCAGGGAAAAGTTATTATAAAGTAAAGCATCTAGGAGTATCTGGCAGTTGTAATGGGGCTATATGCCATAATGGGGCTATATGCTGCAAAGAGAAGCAGTGGCTTTGCTTCACCAAAATTGGACAACGAGGAGTAAACACTCAAGTGCTAGAGGACATAAAGAGAGAACAGATTATAGCCAAAGCAAAAGCCAAAGCCGACAGCTACCCCCCAAAACCACCCAAGTATTTCCACCCCTTTATAAAAAACTACCAGCAGATCTATTCCTTCCCAAGCCAGGAAAAAAACCTGTTTGTAGATCTAGGAGAACGCATTGCACTTACCATGAATGGGTCCAATTGCCGGGTATGCAAGGGAGCCCATATGAGTGAACAGTGGCCATGGTATGGCAGACATTCCCCCTTACTTACTAATATCCCAAAACTACAGCCTCACTTTCACTCCTCAGGAATGCCCACAGTCCTGGACACTTACCAACCCAGTAAGAGGGATGGTGTGCATATCCCACAAGTGGACTAGTAAAACTCGTTGCGCCGTAGGTGAAAGCACTTGTCACCAAACCTTAACAGTCAACACCTTCACAGCCAAGTGGTGGCCAAGGTTACTCCACAGAGCCTGATCTCCCTCTAACTTAAGCTACCTCAATTGTGTTCCATCAAAAAGAGCCTGGAACTGTACAAATACCACTAACTCTTATGCCACATACTCCCGCCTAAGTGCACTATGGAACAATCCTGTGAACACCAACCTACAATGGATTGCCCCTGATGGCTTCTTTTGGGTATGTGGAACCCAAGCTTACTCATGGCTACCTTATCACTGGCAAGGTACTTGCTTCCTAGGCACAACTAAACCTGACTACTGACTTCGCTAATGCACAAGATGGGAGTGTAGTGCAAAGGAAGAAGACTTGCTGAAGAAGGCCTTTTAAGGGTGAGGAGGACTCAGATCGAAGAATAGCACAACAAAAGGCATGGATGTAGGAAAGACAAGAGAGAGGTAGTCCTAGCTGGACTTGAGGGTTTGTCTGGGAAGGCCAGGATGTACCATCCCTAGTGATTCCCAACCGCTCAGTCAGTAGCCACTCTCAAGTCACTTTAGAGCCAAAGTTTTGGTGGCAGGGTCAGCTTTCATGATAAAAATACTCAGCAAACTAGTAAAGAAAGAAAGCTGGTCAGGCACACTGGCTCACACCTGTGATCCCAGCACTTTGGGAGGCCGAGGCGGGCAGATCACTTGATGTCAGGAGTTCGAGACCAGCCTGGCCAACACCGTGAAACCCCATCTCTACCAAAAATATAAAAAATTAGCCAGGCATAGTGGTGCACGCCTGTAATCCCAGCTACTCATGAGGCTGAGGCAGGAGAATCGCTTGAACCCGGGAGGTGGAAGTTGCAGTGAGCTGACATTGTGCCACTGCACTCCGGCCTGGGCAACAGAGTGAGACTCCCTCTCAAAAAAAAAAAAAAAAAAAAAGAAAAAGAAAAAGAAAAGAAAGAAAGTTATTTAATCTGAAAAGGGCATTTATATAAAACCCACAGCTAAATCATACTCAGTGATGAAATACTGAAACCTTTGCACCCTTTCTCCATAAGACCAGAATGTACTGCAAGTTCTAGCCAGAGCAATTAGGCAAGAAAAAAAAAGGCATCTAAATTGGCCTTTTCATGAGAAAAGCACTCAACAAACTAGGAACAGAAGAAACATAATAAAGATTGTATATGAAAAATTCATAGCTAATATCATGTTTAAGGATAAAACTTGAAACTGTTTCCTCTAAGATCAGAAACAAGACAAGGATGCCCACTTTTTTTTTTTTTTTTTTTGGAGACAAAGTCTCCCTCTTGTTGCCCAGGCTGGAGTGCAATGGCACAATGTCAGCTCACTGCAACCTCCACCTCCCGGGTTCAAGTGATTCTCCTGCCTCAGCCTCCTGAGTAGCCGGGATTATAGGCACCTGCCACCACGCCCAGCTAATTTTTGTATTTTCATTAGAGACAGGGCTTCCCCATGTTGGCCAGGCTGGTCTTGAACTCCTGACCTCAGGTGATCCAGCCCACCTCAGACTCCCAAAGGGCTGGGATTACAGGTGTGAGCCACCACGCCTAGCCTAGATGCCAACTTTTGCTGCTTCTTTTTAACATAGTTCTGGAAATCCTAGCCAGAGCAATTAGGCAAGAAAAAGAAATATAAGAAATCCAAATTGGAAAGGAAAAAGTAAAATTATCTCTATTTTCAGATGGCCATGATTTTTTATTTATTTCTTTAGAGACAGGGTCTCACTTTGTTGCCCAGGCTAGAGTGCAGTGATTCCATCATAGCTAAGTGCAGGCTGGGACTCCAGGAAACTCAAGCAGTCCTCTTGCCTCAGCTTCCAGAGTAGCTGGGACTATAGGTATGTCAGGCTTTTTTTTTTTTTTTTTTTTTTTTTGGAGAAAAAGGGTCTCACTATGTGCCCAGGCTGGTCTCAGAACTCCCAGCCTCAAGTGATATTCTTGCCTTGCCTCACCCTTCCAAAGTGCTGGGACTACAGGCAAGAGCCACTACACCCAGCCAGCTGACATGATTTTATATGTAGAAAACCTACAGAGTCTACCAAAAAAAAAAAAAAATGTGTGAGAACTAATAAAGGCAGCAAGGTGCAAGGTTGCACAATACAAAATCAACACACAGGCTGGGTGCAGTGGCTCAAGTCTGTAATCTCAGCACTTTGGGAGGCCAAGATGGGTAGATCACCTGAGGTCAGGAGTTTAAGACCAGCCTGGCCAACAAGGTGAAACCCCATCTCTACTAATAATACAAAAAATTAGCCAGCCATGGTGGCGGGCGCCTGTAATCCCAGCTATTTGGGAGGCTGAGGTAGGAGAATTGCTTGAACCCAGGAGGTGGTGCCTGCAGTGAGCCGAGATTGCCCACTGCACTCCAGCCTGGACAATAAGAATGAAACTGTCTCAAAACAAAAACAAAATCAACACACAAAAATCAGTTGAAGCCAGGTGCAGTGGCACACATCCATAATCCCTCAAACTCATGAGGCTGAGGCAGGAGGATTGCTTGAGACCAGGAGTTCAAGTTCAGCCTGGACACAAGGAGACACTGTCTCTAAAAAATAATTTAAAAAAAATTTTAAAAACTCAGTTGAATTTCTGTACACTAACAACGAACAATTCAAAGGAAATTAAGAAAATAGGCCAGGCATAGTGGCTCACACCTGTAATCCCAACACACTGGGAGCCCAAGGCAGGCAGATCACTTGAGGTCAGGAGTTGGAGACCAGCCTGGGTAACATGTTGAAACCCCGTCTCTACTAAAAATACAAAAATTAGCCAAGCATGGTGGCAGGCACCTGTAATCCTAGCTACTCAGGAGGCTGAGGCAGGAGAATCACTTGAACCCGGGAGGCGGAGGTTGTAGTGAGCTGAGATTGACCCATTGTACTCCAGCCTGGGTGACAGGGTGAGACTCCATATCAGAAAAAAAAAAAAAAAAGAGAGAGAAAGAAAGAAAATAATTCCATTTGCAATAGCATCAAAAAGAACAAAATAGGCTAGGCATGGTGGCTCATGCCTGATTTTGGGAGGCCAAGGCAGGAGAATTGATTGAGGTGAGGAGTTTGAGACCAGCCTGGGCAATATAGCAAGACCCTGTCTCCATGAAAATATTTAAAAACTAGCCAAGTGGCGAATGTCTATAGTCTTAGCTACTCAGCTTCTCAGGAGACTGAGGTGAGAGGATCACTTGAGCCCCACAGTGAGCTATGGCCATGCCAGTGCACTCCAGCCTGGGCAAAGAAGTAAGACTCTATTGGCCGGGTGTGGTGGCTCATGCCTGTAGTCCCAGCACTTTGGGAGGCAGAGGTGGGCGGATCACGAGGTCAGGAGTTTGAGACCAGCCTGACCAACATGGTGAAACCCCATCTCTACTAAATACAAAAATTAGCCGGGCGTGGTGGCACACGCCTATAATCCCAGCTACTCAGGAGCTGAGGCAGGAGAATTGCTTGAACCCGGGAGGCAGAAGTTGCAGTGAGCAGAGATGGCGCCATTGCTCTCCAGCCTGGGTGACAGAGCAAGACTTCATCTCAAAAAAAAAAAAAAAAAAAGTAAGACCCTATTGCAAAAAGAAAAAAATACTTAGGAATGAACTTAACTAAGGAGACAAAAGACTTGTATACAGAAAACTATAAAACTGCTGAAATAAAGACACAAAAATCCTGTGTTCATGGACTGAAAGACTTGATATTATTAAGATGGCAATATTACCAAAAGTGATCAATAGATTCAATGCAATCCCTATCAAATTCCAATAATATTTTTTTGCAGAACTAGAAAAACCCATCCAAAAATTCAGGTGAACTCTCCAGAGATCCCCAAATACCCAAAACAATCTTGAAAATGAAGAACAATGTTGGAGATCCCACACTTGCTGATTTCAAAACTTACTATAAAGCTATGGTAATTAAAACTGTGTGGTACTGGCACAAAGAACACCTTATAGACTAATGGAATGGAATAGAGATCCCAGAAGTAAATCCTTCCATATATGGTCAAATGATTTTCAGCAGGGATGCTAAGGCCATTCAATGGAAAAAAAGACAGTTTTTTCAACAAATGGTGCTGGGAAAATTGGCTATCCACATACAAAAGAATGCAGTTGGACCCTCAGCTTACACTATATACAAAAATTAAGTAAAAATGCATAAAAAACCTAAATATAAGAGTGAAAACTGTAAAACTCTTGGAAGAAAATATAGAGGGGAAAGCTTCGGGATATTAGATTTGGCAATGATTTCTTGGAAATGACAACAAAAATACAAATAACAAAATAAAATAGATAAGTTGGACTTCATCAACATTAAAAACTTGTGTGCATCAAAGGACACTATTAACAGAGTGAAAAAGCAACCTATGGAATGGGAGAAAATATTGCAAGTTATATATCTGATAAGGGATTGGTATCTGGAATATATAAAGAACTTCTGCAGGAGCCAGGCATGGTGGCTTACAGCTGTAATCCCACGTACTCAGGAGGCTGAGGTAGGAGGATAGCTTGAGCTCATGAATAACATACCCTCAGCAACATAGTGAGATCCCAGCTCTCAAAAAGTTTAAAAAAAAAAAAAAGCTGGGTATGATGGTGCACACCTGTAGTCCCAGCTACTTGGGAGGCTGAGGTTGGAAGATCAGATAACTTCAGCCCAGGAGTTTGAGGCTGCAGTGAACTATGATTGTGCCACTGCACTTCAGCCTAGACAACAGAGTGAGACCCCACCTCTAGAAATAAATAAACAAAGACAGAAAGAACTTCCACAATTAAACAACAACAACAAACACCTGATTCAAAAGTGGGCAAAGAATTTGGACATTTCTCCAAAGAGGAGCTATATAATGGCCAATAAACATGGGGAAGGATGTCCAACATCACTAAATGGGGAACAAAAATAAAAACTACAGTAAGATATTGCTTCACATTTATTAGGATGGATGTTTTTAAGTATAGGATGTTATTTTTAAAAAAACAGAAAATAACAATTCTTAGTGAGAATGTGGAGAAACTGGAACCTTTGTGTCTTGCTGGTAGAGATGTAAAAACTATAGCAACTGTGTAAACAGTATGGCCATTTCTCAAAAAATTAAACATAGCATTACTGTAATTCCACTTCTGGATATATATCCAAAAGAAACAAAAGCAGGCCTTGAACAGATATTTGTACATTCATGTTCATGGCAGCATAATTCACCATAGCTAAAAAGTAGAAGCAACCCAGGTGTCCACAGACAGATAAACAAATAAACAAAATGTGGTGTATAAATTGATGGACTATTATTCAGCCTTTAAAGGAAAGGAAAATCTGACACATGCTATAATATGGGTGAACCTTGAAGACATTATGCTAAGTTAATTATGCCAGACATAAAAGAGACAAATATTATATATTCGGCTTATATGAAGTACCTGGAATAGTCAATTTTATAGAGACAGAAAGTAGAATGGTGGTTGCCAGAGGCCATAGGGAGTGGGAAATGGGCAGTTATTCTTTAATAGGTACAGAGTTTGTTTGAGAAGATGAAAAAGTTCTGGAGATGGATGGTGATGATGATTGCACAACAATGTGAATGTAATGCCACTAAACTGTACACTTAAAAATAGGTAAAATGGGCTGAACACGGTGGCTCACACCGGTAATCCCAGCACTTTGGGAGGCCAAGGTGGGTGGATCACGAGCTCAGGAGTTTGAGACCAGCCTGGCCAACATGGTGAAACCCTGACTCTACTAAAAATACAAAAAATTAGACGGGGATGGTGGCATGTGCCTGTAGTCCCAGCTACTCAGGAGGCTGAGGCAGGAGAATCGCTTGAACCCGGGAGGCAGAGGTTGCAGTGAGCCGAGATCGCACCATTGCACCCCAGCCTGGGGAACAGAGCAAGATTCCCTCTTGAGAAAAGTAAATAAATGAATAAAAATAGCTAAAATGAGTTGGGTTCGGTAGCTCATGCCTGTAATCTCAGCATTTTGAGAGGCCGAGGTGGGTGGATCACCTGAGGTCAGGAGTTTGAGAACAGCCCTACCAATGTGGTGAAACCCTGTCTCTACCAAAATACAAAATTAGCCGGGCGTGGTGGTGTGCACCTGTAGTCCCAGCTACTCAGGAGACTGAGGCAGGAAAATTGCTTGAACCTGGGAGACAGAGGTTGCAGTGAGCCAAGATCTCGCCATTGCACTCCAGTCTGGGCAACAGAGCGAGACTCTGTCTAAAAAAAATTAATAAAAGTAAAAACAATTTTTTAAAGAAGCTGAAGTGGTAAATTTTGTTATGTATATTTTGTCACAATAAAAAAGCATTATAAAGGCTGGGGGCAGCGGCTCATGCCTGTAATCCCAGCACTTTGGGAGGCTGAGGTGGGCAGATCACCTGAGGTCGGGAGCTGGAGAACAGCCTGACTAACATGGAGAAACCCCATCTCCACTAAAAATACAAAATTAGCCAGGCGTGGTAGCACATGCCTGTAATCCCAGCTTCTCAGGAGGCTGAGGCAGGAGAATCGCTTGAACCTGGGAGGCAGAGGTTGCAGTGAGATGAGATCGCAGCATTACACTCCAGCCTGGGCAAGAATAGCAAAATTCCATCTCAAAAAAAAAAAAAAAAAAGCATTATAAAAATAGATAAATTGGACTTTATCAAAATTTAAAGGTTGGGAAATCACAGACATTATCCAAAAAGTGAAAAGTGCTGGATGCAGTGGCTCATGCCGAGGTGGGAGGAAAACTTGAGCCCAAGGGTTCAAGACCAGCCTGGCCTATCTCTACAAAAAATTTAAAAATTGGCGGGGCGCGGTGGCTCACGCCTGTAATCCCAGCACTTTGGGAGGCCAAGGCGGGTGGATCATGAGGTCAGGAGATCGAGACCATCCTGGCCAACACGGTGAAACCCCGTCTCCACTAAAAATACAATTAGCCGGGCGTGGTGGCGGGCGCCTGTAGTCCCGGCTACTCAGGAGGCTGAGGCAGGAGAATGGTGTGAACCCGAGAGGCGGAGCTTGCAGTGAGCCGAGATTTTGCCACTACACTCCAGCCTGGGCGACAGAGCAAGACTCTGTCTCAAAAAAAAAAAAAAAAATTAAAAATTAGCCACATGTGGTGGCACGTGCCTGTACTCTCAGCTACTTTGGGGCTGAGGTGGGAAAGTCACTTGAACCCAGGAGTTTGAGACAGCAGTGAGCCGTAATCTTACCACTGCACTCCACTCTGGGTGACAGAGCAAGACCCTGTTTCAAAAAAAATAAAATTTAAATTAAATTTTAAAAATGTAAAACAAAAAAAAATGTGTACAGGATTTTATTTTGGGGTGATGAAAATGTTTTGAAACTAGATAGAGGCTGGACGCAGTGGCTCATGCCTGTAATCCCAGCACTTTGGGAGGCCGAGGCAGTTGGATCACCTGAGGTCAGGAGTTCAAGACCAGCCTGACCAGTATGGTGAAACCCCACCTCTACTAAAAATACAAAAAAGCCAGGCATGGTGGTGTGCGCCTATTCTCCCAGCTACTCGGGAGGCTGAGACAGGATAATTATTTGAACCCAGGAGGCGGAGATTGCAGTGAGCCGAGATCATGCCACTGCACTCCAGCCTGGCTGACAGAACGAGACTCCCTCTCAAAAAAAAAAAAAAAAAAGCCGGGCGCAGTGGCTCTCGCCTGTAATCCCAGCACTTTGGGAGGCAAAGGCAGGCAGATCACGAGGTCAGAAGTTCAAGACCAGCCTGGTCAATATGGCGAAACCCTGTCTCTGCTAAAGATACAAAAAAATTAGCCAGGCCTGGTGGCGCATGCCTGTAATTTTATCTACTTTTTTTGGGAGGCTGAGGCAGGAGAATCACTTGAACCTAGGAGGTGGAGGTTGCAGTGAGCCGAGATTGCGCCATTGCATTCCAGCCTGGGCGACAGGGTAAGACTCTGTCTCAAAAAAGAAATAAACTAGATAAGGTGGTGGTTGCATAACACTGTGAATGTACTGAATGCCACTTAATTCCTCATTTAAAATGACTTTATGTTATATGAATTTTACCACAGTTTTAAAGAAAAGGAAACTGAAGCTCAGAGTGATTGAGTTACCTGAGATCTTACAGCCAGTAACTGGTGGAACCATAAATTGAACCCAGATCTGTGAATTCAAATAAAGTATATGTTACACAGTGAGAAAGTAGGTGCATTTACTTTACTTACTTCAGGGGTAAATGACCGTTATGCTGGTGCTTTCTCTCTCCCTTCCTTCCTTCCTTCCTACCTTCCTTCCTTCCTTTCTTTCTCTCTCTCTCCTACCTTCCTTCCTACCTTTCTCTCTCTCTTTCTTGCTTTCTTTCTTTCTTTCTTACTTTCTTTCTTTCTCCCTCTCTCTTTCTTTCTTTCCTTCTTTCTTCCAGAGACAGGGTCTTCATTACCCTGGCCGGAGTATAGTGGCATGATCATAGCTCACTGCAGGCTTGACCTCTTGGGTTCAATTGATTCTCTCTCTTCAACCTCCTGAGTACCTGGAACTACGGGTGTGCAGCACGACATCTGGCTAATTTTTTATTTTTTTGTAGAGACAAGGTCTCACTATGCTGGTGCTGGTGTTTTTCTGAGAGCAAGTGTTTGTAAGGGAGGAGGGACGATGCCTTCTGCATAGCAGGCACACAATTTCTGTTTCTCTGAGGAAGGAAAGAGCAATGATTCCCACTGATAAGGCTCTGAGGTCTGGAGAGAACTTAGGATGTTTAGGAGGGGCCATAACTCCCTCAAAGCAATGAAAGGATCTTCCTTAGGGATGGGAGGGAGGGACTAGCTTCTTTCACACGCTTTGTGACCTTGGTCAAATTACTTAACCTCCCTGAGCTAGGTTCTTCATCTGTAAAACAGGAATAACATGCTTACTGTGGCAAGAAATGGGGAAATGGCCTATAAACACTTTTTAAAGTGCTAAATGGGCCAAGTATGGTGGTTCATGCCTATAATCCCAGCACTCTGGGAGGCTGAGGCAGGAGGATCCCTTGAGCCCAGAAGTTCAAGACCAGCCTGGGCAACATAGTGAGACCCCATCTCTACCAAAAATAAAAATAATAGCTGGATGTGATGGTGCACATCTGTAGTCCCAGCTACTTAGGGGAGCTGAGATGGGAGGATTGCTTGAGCCCAGGAGTTTGAGGCTGAAGTGAGGTTTGATCATGCTACCGTACTCTGGGCAACAGAGCAAGACCCTGTCTCAGAAAAACAAAACAAAACAAAACAAAACAAAACCAATTACATAAGGTAAGCTGGGTTCCCCAGACTGAGCTGCACTTTTGCAGTTATCTAGATTGTAGCATCCCATTCTTACTGGAATTGTGTCTGATTGCTCCAGATGGGACCAGGTCAGTCTACTGCAGTAGCCCTAAAATCTGGACAAGGATTGGCTTCTGTGAGCATGTATTGAAAAGGATATTAGGGTTGCTACTGCCCACACGTTTGCCGTCTGGTGATTCAGTTTCATCCAACAGACCCAGGGGATTTGTTATACAGACATGAAAACCTCACAGTCCCTAAGGCCCCTGGGAGAAACAGGTGCAGAAACATAATTTTATTTTTTTGAGATAGAGTCTCACTCCATTGCCCAGGCTGGAGTGCAGTGGCACAATCTCGGCTCACTGCAACCTCCACCTCCTGGGTTCAAGCGATCCTCCTGCCTCAGCCTCCTGAGTAGCTGGGATTACAGCCACTTACCACCATGACTGGCTAATTTTTGTATTTTTAATAGAGTCAGAGTTTCACCGTGTTGGCCAGGCTGGTCTTGAACTCTTGAGCTCAAATGATCCACCTGCCTCAGCCTCCCAAAGTGCTGGGATTACAGGCATGAGCCACCGTGCCTGGCCAACAAACATAATTATAATACAGCCTTAACTCCTGTGAGAAGGGGGGTTCAGAAAAGGAAATATTTGGCTCAGACACTTAAGAGTCAAATCCTTCCTTTGGCCACTCCTTACCCATTTCCAGGCCTTATCCTAATCCCATAGCAGTCACCCAATGGGTTGGATGCACAGTAATGTGTGACTGGTCCAGTTCAAGCCAGAGGGTCATCTTTCCCTCCCAGCTAGTAAATCTACTCCCTCTAATGCCCAGCCCAAATGTGACCTGTTTTGTGATGGCTCCAAGAACCTGAAGGCCAGCCCTTTTTCTGTGCTTTCTTTGCACTTCATCCCACAAATACTTATTGGGTAAATTTCATTTTGGTCCTGGAGATGGATTTATACCCCTTGGCTTCTGTCCTAAGCGTGTATGTCCATTGGAGGAGTTAGAACAGCAGCAGGCAGTGGTAGTTACACCACTGCAAGAGGGGAGCACAAGGTAAATACTCCCTGGAGGAGCTATAGGAGACACCTTTGGGGTCTTTTTAGCCCATCTTCCCCTCTGTAAAACTGCTTACCCAGTCGGGATTGAGGCTTGGAGACCCTGTGTGTCTTGTGAGTCTTAGTTCCCTACCAGTAGCTGAGTGGCCCAGGGAGATTACCTTATTACAGGTGGGCCAATTCGATTCTGTATCCCAGGATTTTGAGTCAAGTTTCAAAGATGCAGAGAGCTATGAAGCAACCAGGCAGAAAGCACTGGGCTGAGAGTCCCAGAGGAGGGAGGGAGGAAAGGACTAGGGTTGTTGCCTGTGGAGTCTAAAGAACACCCCCATACAATCAGTTCTTTACAATCCTTACAATCGGCTCCTTGTTTTGCTTAAAGGAGCTTCAAGCGTTCTGGATACTATTACAATGGTCCTTATTGAGGCAAGAGTAGCCAGGCAGGCTCCCAACCTATGCTGAGGTAAAGGACAGAAGGGAACAGACAGGACAGGACAGGGCCAGAAGTTGGGGCTGGGTGAAAGATACAGGAGAGGATTCTGAGCAAGGGGAACAGCATAGGCAAAGGCCAAGAGATGGGAACTCCAGGATAAGGTGCAAAGAGGCAAAGCTGGAGATGGGGCCAGGGCCACACGGGAACTTGTAAGCCACATGAAAGTCTAAGACAAATTGCAATTTAAATGGACCATAAGGGCACTAAGAGTAGAAACCTGGGGATGGGGAAACTCTACAATGGCCCCTTTGGGGAGATGGTGGTGGCCTAAATTGAAAGGGGGAGGACTGGGCCAGGTGTGGTGGCTCACACCTGTAATCCTAGCACTTTGGGAAGCCAACGGGGACAGATCGCTTGAGCCCAGGAGTTCGAGACCAGCTTGGGCAACATGGCAAAATTCTGTCTCTACAAGGAAGACCAAAATTAGCCAGGCGTGGTGGCACATGCCTGCAGTCCCAGCTACTTGGGAGGCTGAGGTAGAAGGATTGCTTGAGGCTGAGAGGTGGAGGCTGCAGTGAGCCAAGATCACACCACTATACTCCAGCCTGGATGAAAGAGACCCTGTCTCCAAATAAATAAATTAAATTAAATCAAATAATTTAATTTTTTTTTTTGAGATGAAGTTTCATTCTTGTCACTCAGGCTGGAGTGCAATGGCGCGATCTTGGCTTACTGCAACCTCTGCCTCCAGGTTCAAGCAATTCTCCTGCCTCAGCCTCCCGAGTAGCTGGGATTACAGACGCCTGCTACCATGCCCAGCTAATTTTTTTATTTTTATTTTATTTATTTATTTATTGAGACTGAGTCTCGCTCTGTCGCCCAGGCTGGAGTGCAGTGGCGTGATCTCGGCTCACTGCAAGCTCTGTTTCCCGGGTTCACACCATTCTCCTGCCTCAGCCTCCCGAGTAGCTGGGACTACAGGCGCCTGCCACCACGCCTAATTTTTTGTATTTTTAGTAGAGACGGGGTTTCACTGTGTTAGCCAGGATGGTCTCCATCTCCTGACCTTGTGATCCGCCTGCCTCGGCCTCCCAAAGTGCTGGGATTACAGGCGCGTGCCTCCGCGCCCGGCCATTTTTAAAATTTTTAGTAGAGATGGGGTTTCACCATGTTAGCCAGGCTGATCTCGAACTCCTGACCTCAGGCGATTCACCCGCCTCAGCCTCCCAAGGTGCTGGGATTACAGGCGTGAGCCACTGCGCCTGGTCCTAAATCAAATAATTTTGAAAAGGGGCTGGGCATGGTGGCTCACACCAGTAATCCCAGCAATTTGGGAGGCTGAGGCGGGTGGATTACCTGAGGTCAGGAGTTCAAGACCAGCCTGGCCAACATGGTGAAACCCCGTCTTTACTAAAAATACAAAAATTAGCTGGGCGTGATGGTGCATGCCTGTAATCCCAGCTACTCGGGAGGCTAAGGCAGGAGAATCACTTGAATCTGGGAGGCGCGCGCCTGTAGTCCCAGCTACTCAGGAGGCTGAGGCAGGAGAATTGCTTGAACCCCGGAGGCAGAGGTTGCAGTGAGCCAAGATTACACCACTGCGCTCCAGCCTGGGTGACAGAGCAAAACTCCATCTCCAAAACAAAACAATAATAATAATAATAATAATGATGATGATGATGATGATGATGATGATGATGATGATGATGATGATGACGGAACCAAGCAAGAAAAACTAAAAAAAAAAAAAAAGAAAACTGAATGTGGCTAGATGGAGGAGCAAGGCAGAGATCACGGGAATGGAAGAGAAAACCTCTTGAAGTCTGTGGAGAATCAGGTCTTCCACTCCAGCAGCCCCAGCCCCAGGCCCCTAAGGAGAGGATTGGGATACTTTCTTTCTTTCTTTTTTTTTGAGACGGAGTCTTGCTCTGTCGCCCAGAGTGCAGTGGTGCGATCTCGGCTCACTGCAAGCTCTGCCTCCAGGGTTCACGTCATTCTCCTGCCTCAGCCTCCCGAGTAGCTGGGACTACAGGCGCCTGCCACCACGCCCAGCTAATTTTTTGTATTTTTAGTAGAGATGGGGTTTCACCGTGTTAGCCAGGATGGTCTCCATCTCCTGACCTTGTGATCTGCCGGCCTCGGCCTCCCAAAGAGCTGGGATTAGAGGCGTGAGCCACCGCGCCTGACCAGATTGGGATACTTTCTTTTTTTTTTTTTGAGACAGAGTCTTGCTCTGTCACCCAGGCTGGAGTGCAGTGATTCAATTGCACCTCACTGCAACCTCTGCCTCCTGGGTTCAAGCGATTCTCCTGCCTCAACCTCCCAAGTAGCTGGAATTACAGGTGTGCACCACCACGCCCAGCTAATTTTTGTATTTTTAGTAGCGAAGAGGTTTCACCATGTTGGCCAGGCTGGTCTCAAACTCCTGACCTCAGGTGATCCACCTGCCTCAGCCTTCAAAAGTGCTGGGATTGCAGGTGTGAGCCACCGCACCCAGCCAATGCTTTCTCATCCTTCCCCAGGGCAAGTGTCCCAACAGACCTGGTGGAACCACCAAGCTACTCCAGCCCCCCTGGGAAGAAGAGGCAGTCCTCCAAGGTGGCCTTTCCATTAGGCTGCTGAGGTTGTGGGGTTGGCGAGCGTCCCTGGGGTGCTGGTGGAATGTTCACTTCTGTGCCTCCTTCCTGATAGCGGAGAGCAGAAACTCTGCCTGGACTGTTCTTGTAGCTGAGTAGCCTTGAATGTGTAATTTAACTTCTCTGGGCCTCATCTTACTCATCTGTTTAAAATAGAGCATAATGCCTACCCTACCTTGTCAGACTGTCGAGAGAATACTTTGAAGGCTGAACATAGGACCTGGCACAAAGTAGGTGCTTACTTCCTCTCAGAAGTCTGGGCTGAGTGCAGAATTCTGGCCCCAACAGGGATTAGTAACTGTCACCAGAGGCCTGGCTTGTAGCGTCACCAGTTAAGCCATGTGCCTGAGCTGGTGACAAAGCCTCTGATGCTTCAGCATACTGAGATAAAGGGCAAGAGGGACCTGTTCCCACCATCTCCCTCCCATGAATGGCAGCTGAGAGGGAACCATGGGACAGAGATGGCAATAAAAGAAAAAGCCAACTCATATCGAACACTCATCTGGGCTAGGCTAAGCCCTTCACATCCCTTAGCTCATGTAATCCTTGCAAACCCCATAGGATGGGCACTATTCTCTGCATGTGTGAATATTTATTTATAAATATACAGATGACCCTTGAACAACACAACACAGATTTGAACTGTGAGGGTTGGTTGGACACAGTGGCTCATGCCTGTAATGCCAATACTTTGGGAGGCCGAGGTGGGAAGATGGCTTGAGGCTGGGAGTTTGAGACCAGCCTGGACAACACAGTGAGACCCCGTCTCCACCAAAAAAAAAAATTTTTTTTTTTGAGGCAGGGTCTGGCTCTGTCACCCAGGCTAGAGGGCAATGGTGCAATCTAGGCTCACTGCAACCTCCACCTCCCAGGCTCAAGCAACCCTCCTTCCTCAGTCCCCTGAGTAGCTGGGACTAGAGGCATGTGCCATCACACCAGCTAATGTTGCTATGTTGCCCAGGCTGGTCTCGAACTCTGGGCTCAAGCCATACACTCATCTTGGCCTCCCAAAGTGTTGGGATTACAGGCGTGAGCCACCACGCTTGGCCTCTACAAAATTAAAAAATAATAATAATTGTGCCAGGCATGGTGGCTCACGCCTGTAATCCCAGCACTTTGGGAGGCCGAGGCGGGTGGATCACCTGAGGTCAGGAGTTCGAGACCAGCCTGGCCAACATGGTGAAACCCCATCTCTACTAAAAATATGAAAATGAACTGGGCATGGTGGCGCATGCCTGTAGTCCCATCTACTCTGGAGGCTGAGGCAGGAGAATCACTTGAACACAGGAGGCAGAGGTTGCAGTGAGCAGAGATCTCACCACTGCACTCCAGTCTGGGCGACAAAAGCGAAATTCTGTCTCAATTAAAAAAAAAAAAAATTGTGCAGGTACACTTATACAAAAATGTTTTTCAGTAAATACATTGGAAAAATTTTTGGTGCAACAATTTAAAAAACTTGCAGATAAACCTTACAGGTTAGAAATATTTTTAAAATTTAAGAAAAAGTTACATCATGAATGCATAAAATACATGCAGATATGAGTTTATTTTTTCATTTACCACCATAACATATTCACAAATCTGTTATAAAAAGTTAAAATTTTTAGGCTGGGTGCAGTGGTTCACGCCTGTAATCCCAGTACTTTGGGAGGCCGAGGCGGGCGGATCACAAGGTCAGGAGATTGAGACCATCCTGGCTAACACGGTGAAACCCCGTCTCTACTAAAAACACAAAAAATTAACTGGGCGTGATGGCAGGCGCCTGTAGTCCCAGCTACTTGGGAGGCTGAGGCAGGAGAATGGTGTGAACCTGGGAGGCGGAGCTTGCAGTGAGCCAAGATCACGCCACTGCACTCCAGCCTGGGCCACAAAGCAAGACTCTGTCTCAAAAAAAAAAAAAGTTAAAATTTTTAGCAGGGCGTGGTAGTGCACACCTGTAATCCAAGCTGCT
Organism: Pongo abelii; assembly: GCF_028885655.2. Taxonomy (NCBI): domain Eukaryota; kingdom Metazoa; phylum Chordata; class Mammalia; order Primates; family Hominidae; genus Pongo; species Pongo abelii. Next base: position 102,908,974 of record NC_085928.1, read on the forward strand.
CGGGAGGCCAAGGCAGGAGAATCACTGGAACCCAGGAGGTGGAGCTTGCAATGAGCCAAGCAGGACTCTATCTCAAAAAAATAAAAAATAAATAAAATAAAATAAAAAGTTAAAATTTATCAAAACTTACACATACAAGGCCAGGCGTGGTGACTCACGCCTGTAATCCCAGCACTTTGGCAGGCCAAGGTGGGCAGATCACCTGAGGTCAGGAGTTCGAGACCAACCTGGCCAACACGGTGAAACCCAGTCTCCACTAAAAATACAAAAATTAGCCAGGCATGGTGGTACACGTCTGTAATTCCAGCTACTTGGGAGGCTGAGGCACGAGAATCACTTGAACCTCGGAGGCGGAGATTGCAGTGAGCCGAGATCGCACCACTGCACTCCAGCCTGGGCAATAGATCGAGACTCCATCTCAAAAAAACAAAACAAAACAAAACAAAACCTTATATGTACAAACACTTAAAGACTGTATATAGCACCATTTACAGCCAAGAGAAATGTGAACAAATGTAAAGATGCAGTGTTAAATCATAATTGGCTGGGTGCAGTGGCTCATGCCTGTAATGAGAACACTTTAGGAGGCTAAGGAAGGAGGATCACTTGAGCCTAGGAATTTGAGACCAGCCTGAGCAATGTAGGCAGAGCCCATCTCTACACACACACACACACAGGCTGGGCGTGATGGTGTGTGCCTATAGTCCCAGCTACTAGGGAGGCTGAGGCAAGAGGATTGAGAAAGCCCAAAAGATCGAGGCTGCAGTGAACCATAGTTGCACTACCGTACTCCAGCTTGGATGATAGAGAGAGAAGATCCAGTCTTAAATAATTAAATAATAAATAAATAAATAAATAAATCATAACTGCATAAAATTAACTGTAGTATGTACTGTACCACTGCAATAATTTCCTAGCCACTTCCTGTTGCTATTGTGAGCTGAAGCTTAAAACATCATGTGCTGCTAATTATCACATGAGCAATTCATCTCTCCAGTAAATTGTGTATAGCACTAAAAGTGATCTCCCCTAGTTCTCTTCTATTTTTCATCCTGTTAAGTGCAATACTGTAAACTTGGAATAATACCATGGGACACATATGAAGTACCACTATTGATGCTGGAAGTGCTCCCAAGAAGCAGAGAAAAGTCATGACATTACAAGAAAAAGTTGAATTCCTTAATTGAGGTTTGCAGCTGTGGTTACCCCTCATTTCAGTCAGACATCATTGTAAACAGATAATGTAAACTTATGATATTGATCAATAGAGTACTGTAAATGTATTTTCTCTTATGAATTTCTTTCTTTCCTTCCCTCCTTCCTTCCTTCCTTTAATTTTTTTACAGCCATAGTTTCACTATGTTGCCATACAGCCTCAAACTCCTGAGCTCAGATCCTCCTGCCTCAGCCTCCTGAGTATCTGGGACTATAGGAGGGTCACCATGCCTAGCTTGATTTTCTTAACATTTTCTTTCTCCTTTCTTTTTGTAGAGACGGGGTGTTGCTGTGTTGCCCAGGCTGGTCTCAAACTTCTGGCCTCAAGAGATCCTCCTGCCTCAGCCTCCCAGAGCTGCCATTTCCTTTTCTTTCTTTTTATTTATTTATTTTTTCTTTCTGGCTCTGTCACCCAGGCTGTAGTGCAGTGGCACCATCTCCGCTCACTGCAACCTCCACCTCCAGGGTTCAAACCATTCTCCTGCCTCAGCCTCCTGAGTAGCTGGGATTACAGGTGCCTGCCACCATGCCCAGCTAATTTTTGTGTTTTTAGTAGAGACAGAGTTTCGCGATGTTTGCCAGTCTGGTGTCAAACTCCCAACCTCAGGTGATCCGCCCACCTCAGCCTCCCAAAGTGCAGGGATTACAGGCCTGAGCCACCGCACCTGGCCCCAGCCAGCGTTTTATTTTCCTTAGTTACTTTATTCTAACAATACAGTATATAGGCTGGGCTCGGTGGCTTATGCCTGTAATCCCAGCACTTTGAGAGGCCGAGGCTGGCGGATCACCAGAGATCGGGAGTTCGAGACCAGCCTGGCCAACATGGCGAAACCCCGTTTCTATTAAAAATACAAAAATTAGCGGTATGTGGTGGCATATGCCTGTAATCCCAGCTACTGGGGAGGCTGAGGCAGGAGAATTGCTTGAACCCGGGAGGCAGAGGTTGCAGTGAGCCGAGATTGTGCCATTGCACTCCAGACTGGGCAATAACAGGGAAATTTCATCTCAAAAAAAAAAAAGAAAGAAAGAAAAACCAGAATATAATACATATAACATACAAAATATGTGTTAATTGACTGTTTATGCTATCAGTAAGGCTTCTGGTCAAAAGTAAGCTATCAGTAGCTAAGTTTTGGGGGAATCAAAAGTTATACATGGGGCCAGGTGCAGTGGCTCACACCTGTAATCCCAGCACTTTGGGAGGCCGAGGCAGGCGGATCACCTGAGGTCGGGAGTTGGAGACCATCCTGGCCAACATGGTGAAACCGCATCTCTGCTAAAACTACAAAAATTAGCCGGGCACGGTGGTGGGTACCAGTAATCCCAGCTACTTGAGAGGCTGAGGCAGGATAATCGCTTGAGCCTGGGAGGCAGAGGTTACAGTGAGCCGAGATGGTGCCACTGCACCCTAGCCTGGGTGACACAGTAAGACTGTCTAAAAAAAAAAAGTTATACATGGATTTTCTACTGTGGTGGGGGGTCAGCACCCCTAACCCCCACACGAGAGTCAACTGTACTACTTTTTTTAGAGCAATATTAAGTTAATAGCAAAATTCAGCAGAAAGTACAGAGTTCCCATATGCCCCTGCTATCACACATGCACGTCCTTCTCCATTATCAACATCCTACAACAGAGTGGTACATTTGTTACAATCAATGAACCCACACTGATATATCATTATCCACCATAATCCATAGTCTACATTAGGGTTCACTCTTGGTGTTGTATATTCTATAGATTTTGACAAATATATAGTGACATGTGTAGCTTTACTTTTCTTTTCTTTCTTTCTATTTTTTTTTTTGGAGACAGAGTCTCGCTCTGTCCCCCAGGCTGGAGTGCAGTGGTGCGATCTCAGCTCATTGCAAAGTCCGCTTTCTGGGTTCAAGCAATTCTTATGCCTCAGCCTCCCAAGTAGCTGGGATTACAGGCGCCTGCCACCACACCTGGCTAATTTTTGTACTTTTGGTAGAGATGGTGTTTCACCATGTTGGCCAGGATGGTCTCAAGCTCCTGACCTCAGGCGATCTGCCTGCTTTGGCTTCCCAAAGTGCTGGGATTACAGGCATGAGGCACTGCGCCTGGCCTATGCTTTACTTTTCAGTGTAATTTTATTTTTATTAAAGTGGTACATGCTCAGCCAGGTGCAGTGGCTCATGCCTGTAATCCCAGCACTTTGGGAGGCTGAGGCAGGCGAATTGCTTGAGCCCAGGAGTTCGAGACCAGCCTGTGCAACATGACGAAACTTTGTCTCCACAAAAAATACAAGAATTAACTGGGCATGGTGGCATGCATTTGTATTCCCAGCTACTTGGGTGGCTGAGATGGGAGGTCACTTGAGCACGGAGGTTAAGGCTACAGTAAGCTGCGATTGTGCCATGCACTCCACCTTGGGTGACAGTGTGAGACTTTGTTTCAAAAAAGAAAAAAAAAGCCATGTATACTCAGTGGCTTAAAAGGCAAAGAATACATCGGACACGGTGGCTCACGCCTATAATCCCAGCACTTTTGAAGGCCAAGGCGGGCGGATCACCTGAGGTTGGGAGTTCGAGACCAGCCTGACCAACATGGAGAAATCCTATCTCTACTAAAAATACAAAATTAGCCAGGTATGGTGGCATTAGGCTGTAATCCCAGCTACTCGGGAGGCTAAGGCGGGAGAATCACTTGAACTCGGGAGGCGGAGGTTGCGGTGAGCCGAGATCGCGTCTTTGCACTCCAGACTGGGCAACAAGAGCGAAACTCCGTCTCAAAAAAAAAAAAAAAAAAAAAAAAAAAGGTCAAAGAATACAAAAAAGGCTTATATGGAAAACCCAGCGTCTCTCTTCCCTGCCTACCCCACCCACTTCTTAACCTCAGCCCAGGCAGAGTGGCATCTTCTTATGTAATCATCAGCCTTGGGATGGCCACACCCTTGCCACTGAGGTAATGAACCTTCTTCTCTGTATCAGGAACATCAAAGGGGATTGGAGCCAAGTGGTCAGACTGGCTGAACACACCTTCTACTTCAAGGATCAATCAGGCATCTCAGATAAGATAGCCTAAAGGTATTTTTAAATCCCTGCTTGCTGCTTTAGAAGCCCCAGTAGGCTAGGTAGGGTGGCTCACACCTGTAAGCAGAGCAATACAGTGGGACCCTGTCTCTACAAAAAATAAACAATATATAAAAAAAAAACTAGCTGGGCATGGTGGCGTGTGCCTGTAGTCCTAGATACTAGGGAGGCTAAGGTTGGAGATTTGCCTGAACCTGGTAGGTTGAGACTGTAGCGAGCTATGATCGTGCCACTGCACTCTAGCCCAGATGACAGAGTAAAAAAAAAAAAAAAGAGAGAGAGAGAAGAAGCCCCTATAGTAATTTTAGGAGTTTTGCTGAGAGATGAAAACTAAAGTTCAATATAAAAAGACTCCTGTGATGTGAAGCTGCCTGGGAGATTAAGATTCTTGCTGGCTGTGTGTCTGGAGCAAATCTCTCTCCTTTGGACACTAAGGTCTTCACGTGAAAAACAAGGGGACTGGGTGGATGATCATTAGAGCTTTGTCCAAGCTGACAGAGGGAACTGGGGCTGTGGCTGCTGCTGCTAGCAGCTTCATCTCTGGAGCCCTTCCTGTAAGCCAGTGCTTCCCGTTGCCCTCCTTGCAACAACCCTCAAAGCAGGTATTACTACCTCCATTTTTTTTTTTTTTTTTTTTTTGAGACAGAGTCTTGCTCTGTTGCCCAGGCTGGAGTGCAGTGACGCGATCTTGGCTCACTGCAACCTCCGCCTCCCAGGTTCAAGCAATTCTCCCGACTCAGCATCCCAAGTAGCTGGGATTACAGGCACACGCCACCCACGCCCAACTAATTTTTGTATTTTTAGTAGAGACAGGGTTTCACCATGTTGGAAAGGCTGGTTTTGAGCTCCTTACCTTAAGTGATCCGCCCACCTCGGCCTCCCAAAGTGCTGGGATTATAGGCATGAGCCATCGTGCCCGGCCTACTATGTCCATTTTACAGAGGAGGAATTGAGGCTCAAAGGGTTGCCAGGGCCACACAACTAGAGAGTTCAGGGTCGTGATTCTAACCTAGAGGGCATGCTTCTTCCCCTCCCTGGAGCTAGGTTCCTGAGCCTTCTGTTTTGCTTTCCCCACAATAGGTGCTGGGTGTGTGTGTGGGATGTGTGTGGAGGATGTGCAGGGGTGGGTAAGAAAGAGCCCTGTGGCCTCCAGGAGCAGAAAGGTCCAGCTTACTAGACCTCAACATTTTAGGCCTCTAGGCCCCACCTCAGGGTAAAGATCATCATGCCCACATCCTGGTTTTTTTTTTTTTTTTTCTTTTTGAGACAAAGTCTAGTTCTTGTCCCCCAGTCTGGAGTGCAATGGTGCAATCTCGGCTCACTGCAACCTCCGCCTCCCAGGTTCAAATGATTCTTCCGCCTCAGCCTCCCAAGTACCTGGGATTACAGGTGCCTGCCACCACGCCTGGCTAATTTTTGTATTTTTAGTGGAGACTAAAAATACAGGCACCTGCCACCACACCCAGCTAATTTTTGCATTTTTAGTAGAGACAGGGTTTCACCATGTTGGCCAGGCTGGTCTTGAACTCCTGACCTCAGGTGATCTGCCCACCTCAGCCCCCCAAAGTGCTGGGATTACAGGCGTTAGCCACCACACCCGGCCCGCTCAAATCCTGTTTAATGCCAGTCTTTCCTCCTAGACCAGAGGTTCTCTGCCTTAGCGGAGTATTCGTTATCTGCGGAGCTTTGGAAAACATTGTTTCCTGTGCCCTAGAGATTCTGACTTAATTGAACTGGGGTAGGGTCTTGACACTAGAGGTTCATAAAGGCTCTGCAGGTGATCTGAATTGCAGCCAGGGTTGAGAACCTTGTACTAGCCTGTCAGCTTAGTCTTGTTTGTTCACCATGCCTGGCCCTAGGGAATGTCCGCTTTTCTTTGCCATGCCTCACTAGCCACAAGGCAGAGAGCAGCCTTTGCTCTCAGCTATAATGCAGCTCCCTTTCCCTGCAACAAGGCTCTCGGCACCATAACTCTGCTCTCCTGACTTACTCTTAGAATGAGCCAAGGCCCTGATGCTTCTCATAAATTCTTTGAAACAAAAGCTCGTAGAATTCAGACATGCCTGCCTTGTGGGGTGGGAAGCCCATCTTGCCTGTCTTCCCTCTGATCTGTATCTTAGGAGAAAAGAAATTGGAGAGGGCAGGTTTTATACTGCACCCTGGCTGTCCTGAGCATCTTCTGGCAGGTGAGGTTGGCAGCCCCATGAAATCAAATATGCCCTGCATCCAAAAAAGGACCAGGACAATTCCAGAGGCTACAGGGATCTCGGAAAAGAGTTAAGCAAAGATGAATGTTACCTGGAGAAAGCCTCCTGTCTTCTGCCTATTGGATTCAGGTACAGAGAGGTGACTGTTGTACTTCTGACTTAGAACCCATGTGGGCTTTGAGCCCCTAAGGCCTAGATGCTGATTTCAGAGCCTGCAAGAGAGGAGCAAAGGTAGGAGCAGAGGGCCAGGTGAGAGGTGGGCTGGTGACACGCTGGTGGCTGGAAATAAGCTGAACTGGAACCAGGAATGAGAAGCAGTTGCAGCTGAAATATTCAGAGCAGAACTCTTGAGGTGGCCACTACATGTGGCATTCTTTGTCCTGTTCCCATCTTTCATAAAGCCTAGACTTTGCAGTCACAGATTCACAGCACCTGAAAGGGTCTGGAAGCCATGTGGTACATTTTTTTTTTTTTTTTTTTTGAGATGGAGTCTCACTCTGTCACCCAGGCTGGAGTACAGTGGCTCGATCTCTGCTCACTGCAACCTCCGCCTCCCAGGTTCAAGCAATTATCCTGCCTCAGCCTCCAGAGTAGCTGGAATTACAGGCAGCCGCCACCACACCCGGCTAATTTTTTTTGTATTTTTAGTAGAGAGGGGTTTCACCATATTGCCCAGGCTGGTCTTGAACTCCTGACCTTGTGATTTGCCCGCCTCAGCCTCCCAAAATGCTGGGATTACAGGCATGAGCCACCGTGCCCAGCCAGCTGGTGCATGGTTTTTAAACTGCATTCCTTGTAACACTAGGAGGTTTTCTGCCACATCATGACCTAGAATCCCTTGCATCATTCCTTTTCTCTACTTAATGAAGAGGTATTCAAGATTTCACTGGGACTAAAAGGACTCTGCAGTAAAATCATAATACTAATATAATTTGAAAATCATGGATCTAGGCCAGGCACAGTAGCTCACGCCTGTAATCCCAGCACTTTGGGAGGCCGAGGTGGGTGGATCACTAGGTCAGGAGTTAAAGACCAGCCTGGCCAACATGGCAAAAACCCCATCTCTACTAAAAATACAAAAATTAGCTGGGTATGGTGGCATGTGCCTGTAATCCCAGCTATTCGGGAGGCTGAGGCAGGAGAATCACTTGAACCTGGGAGGCGGAGTTTGCAGTGAGCCAAGATTGCGCCATTGCACTCCAGCCTGGACAACAGAGCAAGACTCTGTCTCAAAAAAAGAAAAAAAGAAAGAAAGAAAGAAAGAAGGAAAGAAAGGAAGAAAATCATAGATCGAATAAAGCCCTCCTTATGGGGGATGGATGACGAAACTTGCCCAGGGTCACCTCTAGTCTCCTGTACCTCACACCAGGCCTGTCCCACAGGATGCCTGCTGGCTCCATAGAGCAGACAGCAGAAACCCTCAGTGGAGGCATGGCTTGAACATAAAACGGCCAAGACATCTCCTTGGTTTGGAGGAGACACATGGTGGTGAGCAACTCTCAACAGAATTAATGACACCAAGACCCAGACCTGCAGACCCTGAGAGGCAGTGAGATGCTGTCTTAGCTTAACTGCCAAAAGTCCACAGGATTTGGTCTGTTTTTGGCTTCATGAAATGTAATGCCCTGGACAGGGATACAAGGATCTTGGGTTCCAGGCTGCCCCTGACTTCTGGGAATAGCAGCCTTCATTTTAAGGGAGGGAGCTGGGCATGGTCATTCAGGCCTTAGACTGTGAGCCTTGAAGGCAGGGTCTGTGCTGCACTCTCCCCAGCACTGAAGACACAGGGTGCAGGGCCAGGCACAGGGCAAGGGCTCAGGAATCCTAACTTAAAACACACTTTTGTTGGCTTGTTTTTCTTTTTTTTCTTTTTGAGGGAGTCTCTCTCTGTCGCCCAGGCTGGAGTGCAGTGGCATGATCTTGGCTCACCACAACCTCTGCCTCCAGGGTTCAAGCGATTCTCCTGCCTCAGTCTCCCGAGTAGCTGGGATTACAGGACTGCCCAGCTGATTTTTTCTATTTTTAGTAGAGACAGGTTTTCACCATATTGGCCAGGCTGGTCTTGAAATCCTGACCTCAGGTGATCTGCCCACGTCGGCCTCCCAAAGTGCTGGGATTACAGGCGTGAGCCACCCATGCCTTGCAACTTGTTTTTAAAACAAGGTTTCCTTTCAGTGGCTGCCCCCATGCCCCGCTTACGAAGCGTGACCTTCCAAGGCAGTAACTGAGTTTCCACATTTTGTGAAGTGACACTTTCTCCCCAGGTTGTTTTCTGTTTTCTCCCCTGAGTTGCCTCTTCAGGAGGTGGGAGTCTCTACCCTCTGGAGAGAGTGGGCACTGAGCGCTCCACTTTCTTCTCTTGACACTCTTCTTCCTCTGCGTAATCCAACAGGTAGGGGTGCCCCAAGGCTACCAGGGCCACTTTTCAATGTAGCAGAATTTGGCAGCATGTGCTTGCCCAGGAAACAGGCAGAAAATGGATGGTCAGGCCAGGCGCAGTGGCTCATGCCTGTAATCCCAGCACTTTGGGAGGCCAAGGCGGGTGGATCGTTTGAGGTCAGGAGTTCGACACCAGCCTGGCCAACATGGTGAAACCCCGTCTCTACTAAAAATACAAAAATTAGCCAGGTGTGGTGGCGGGCACCTGTAATCCCAGCTACTCAGGAGGCTGAGGCACGAAAATCGCTTGAACCCGGGAGGCGCAGGTCTCAGTGAGCCAAAATCACACCACTGCACTCCAGCCTGGGCTACAAGAGTGACACTCCATCTCAAAAAAAAAGAAAGAAAAGAAAAAGAAAAAAGAAAAGAAACTGAGAAACTGAATGGTCACAGAGGGATGGCACTGAGGAGAAGACCTGGTCCCTGGCTCAGGGGCCTTAACCTCCTTTTTCCATGGATGACCCAGAACATCAGTGATCAGGACCCTTATATATATTCAAAAGGAGCAAGGGTCCTCCTCCATCCCTAGGGTCTCAACGGATGGGACAATGGTCAAGGAATACAGGCTCAGGCCCCAACTGTTCTCATCTTTTGGCGATGACTGAGACATGAGAAACTGATCCCATCCTGAGTCTCCAATAACCCTCCTCACCCACTACAGCCTGAGACTGGTCCAGTGAGCCCCTCCAGACCCCACACCCCTCTCCAAAGGCTGCTTGTGAAGTCCCTTCTCCCCTAAAGTCATGCCCACTTGTCCCTGGTTATCCTGGTCCCTGGTCCTGTGGGGAGGCAACCAGCTTTGTGACTTCACAAAAGGCTATCTTGTGAGAAGCCTGGACCTGCTGAAGCAGAAGCAGGGCAGAGGGGGCACCCCTCAGGAACATCATGAGACTTTTCATAGAGAGACATCGCCACCTCTAAGAGATGAAGAGCTTCCCCATGGTAAGAGCCCACGACACCCTCTACACCTAGAAACTCCCCTCTTGATGATTTTGGCTCCCAGGCCTAACTGGGTACCCCAGGCTGTATCTGGCAACATCTCCAAGAGGGATAGGCCCATGGTAGAGGTATTTACTTCGGGTGGCGTGGTGGGTCTCTGACCTCTGAATTTGTCCCATTCAACAAAGCCATTCTTCTGTAGGCCCTCTCTTTTTTTAATTTAAAAAATTATTATTAATTTTATTTTTATTATTATTATTTTTTGAGACAGAATCTTACTCTGTTGCCTAGGCTGGAGCGCAGTGGCGTGATCTCGGCTCACTGCAACCTACGCCTCCTGGGTTAAAGCAATTCTCGTGCCTCAGACTCCTGAATAGCTGGGATTACAGGCATGCACCACCACACCTGGATAATTTTTGTAATTTTTTAGTAGGGATGGGCTTTTGCCATGTTGGCCAGGCTGGTCTCGAACTCTCGACCTCAGGTGATCCACCTGCCTTGCCCCCCTAAAGTGCTGGGATTATGGCGTGAGCCACCACGCCTGGCCATAAGAATTATTATTTTTTTATTTTTATTATTTTTTATAGAGATAAGAGTCTCACTATGTTGCCCAGGTTGGTCCTGAACTCCTAGGCTCAATGATCCACCTGCCTCAGCCTCCCTAAGTGCTGGGATTACAGGTGTGAGCCACCGTGCCAGGCCCAGGCCTTCTTGAAATGAAATAACTGATAGAGTGGTAAACTCTTTCTGACGTGAGTCATCATGAGGGTCTGCCCTAGCAGTCTCCAGAGTACCTTCAAATGGGTCAGGCCAGAGATCCCTGAATCCTGTAGAATCGTCTTTCTAAAAATCCAGGAGTGGCCAGAGCATGGTGGTTCACACCTGTCATCCCAGCACTTTGAGAGGCCAAGGTGGGTGGATCACTTGAGGTCAGGAGTTCGAGACCAGCCTGGCCAACATGGTGAAACCCCATCTTTCCTAAAAATACAAAAATTAGCCAGGTGTTGTGGCAGGCACCTGTAATCCCAGTTACTCAGGAGGCTGAGGCAGGAGAATCACTTGAACCCAGGATGCAGAGGTTGCAGTGAGACGAGATCGCTTCACTGCACTCCAGCCTGGGGACAGAGTAAGGCTCCATCTCAAAATAAATAAATAAATAAAAGTTCAGGGGTTGCCGGGCGCGGTGGCTCGCGCCTGTAATCCCAGCACTTTGGGAGGCAGAGGCGGGCGGATCACGAGGTCAGGAGATCGAGACCATCCTGGCTAACACAGTGAAACCCCGTCTCTACTAAAAATACAAAAAATTAGCCGGGCGTGGTGGTGGGCGCCTGTAGTCCCAGCTACTTGGGAGGCTGAGGAAGGAGAATGGCCTGAACCCAGGAGGCAGAGCTTGCAGTGAGCCGAAATCATGCCACTGCACTCCAGCCTGGGCAACAGAGCGAGACTCCGTCTCAAAAAAAAAAAAAAAAAAAAAAAAAAAGGTCAGGGGCTTCTGAGAGCTTGGAGGCCAGGCTAATACAGACTCTCTCCCCAATGTTGACTCCACTCTTCCTCCTGGAAGGATTTCCAACCCCAGGAACCTGAGGCAAAACAGGCTAGGTGTGCTTGCTTTTTTATCTCCCCTTTACCTGTGCCCACTGGTCGATGTGGGTGCTTAAGTTGTTCACTTTGTGGAGTTTGTTTCTTTCTCTGTAAAGTGAGAGTAGTGGATGTGGATGTAATCAGACATAATTACACACCCTTTGGGAAATGATGTAGCGTTCTCTCTCCTCATTTTCTGGGGGTGGGGTACAGGGGCAACCAGGCAGGAGCAGGGTACCCAGTGAGTGATTGGGATTTCCTCTTTGTCCAGGCTGGTGTTCCCAAAGCCTGGTAGCCTTAAGCCTCTAATTGGTGGCTCCTGCGACACTCCTGGACACTTGCAGTAGCAGTCTTGTCTAGCCAACAGGAGAGCAGCGGTGGATATGGGACAGCTGACCTCACTTCCCAGCCCCAGGGAAGGGAATTGCTGGAGGAAGCGCAGGAGTTGTGGGGTGGCACCAGGGTGAGGATGGGCTGGTGGGAGCACCTGGGTAAGCCTAGAAGGAGGTGCTGGGAGTGAAAAGCTCATAGACGGATGGGAGCGGGAGAGGGAGGAGAATGAAGGAGAAGCTTGAAGCCCAGAGGCTTCCATCTTCCTACCCAGGGAGTGGGCGTGCTTGGAGGTGGGAGTAGGTAGAGCATGCTAATCTGCAGGCCTTGGTCCTGGGGCCAGGGCTGGGCTCTTCTTGCCTTTTGTCTGCTGCTGGGCAGCCACCAAAGCACTCCTCACTCTTTCAGATGGGGCTTCCTCTTTCTTGGGCACACCATGGAGCAGGGGGTGGAACAGGCAGAGCAAGGTGAGGTGGAGTCCAGAGATGTCCTACCAAAGAGGCCAATAAATCTCCTCCCAATGGTGCAGGACCCATGTGCCAGAACCAAGCCAGGTGTGTGGGCCTGGATTGTCTGTAGCTTTGTGTGTGCATATGCTTAGATGTGAAAGTATCTGTTGTGAGGACTGGGTGCCTAATGCATAGTGTGCATGCTTGTATATCTGGCACATGTGGGTATCTGTGAAATATGCCACCAAGCACACTTGGAATGCATGTGCAGTTGGGAAAGCCTGGGTGCTCCCTCTTCCCTTTCCTAAAAGTGGGAAGGAGGTGTTTGAAGGTGTCTGCAGGTGTGTGGCTATGTGCGTGTTGGGGAGGGGGAGGTGTTGGCAGGGGTAGAGGAGGCTGCAGGAGTTAAGAGTGCAGATTCCTGAGGGTGTGGCTGCTGGAGAGGCCCTGTTTGTCTCCTGCCCTCCTTCCCCTGCCTCCTAGGCCTTGGCTTCTCCAAAGCCCCTTTTTAATGCTTCTTGCTCCCATCACCAACCCAGGGCCCCAGGCTGGGTTTCTGTTTTTTAAAAAAAATTAAAAAAAAATTTTTTTTTTGAGATGGCATCTTGCTCTGTCACCCAGGCTGGAGTACAGTGGCACAATGACAGCTCACTGCAGCCTCAACCTCTCAAGCTCAAGCAATCCTCCCACCTCAGCCTCATAAATAGCTGCGACTACAGGCATGCACCACCACATCCGGCAAATTTTTAAGATATTTTGTAGAGACAGTGGAGCAAGGGTGAGGGTGGGGGTGTCTCTCTATGTTGCCAGGCTGGTCTTGAACTCCTGGGATCAAGAGATTCTCAGCCTCTCAAAGTGCTGGGATTACAGGCATGAGCCACAGTGCTCTGACCAGATTGGGTTTCTGAAATGAAGCAGTGCCATCTGGTGGCAGGCTGAGGCAGTGCCAGGAGCTGGTGAGCTAAGCCTTGAGCTCCCCTAAGGGCTCTGCCTCTTAGGACCCCAGCCAGCGGAGAAGTCACCACTGGGCCGGCTAGACCATAGACAGAGGGGAGATATCCAAGGCTTAAATGCCCCATCCTCATACATTTTAGGTTCATGGCCCAGGGAGGCATGACAGGAAAGTCACCTGAAGTAGTGCTGGAGGAAAGGCATGTGGGTTCTATTCCTTGTTCTACCTCTCTGGGTCCAGATTTCTCATCTGTAAAGGTGATTAACCATATCTTCCCTGTGTGTGTGGCAGGGTAGTGAGGGTTAAATGAGAGAGCGTGGCTAGAACACTTGGCTCAGAGCCCAGCATGCTCTGAAGTTGAAAGAAATGGTAGCGGCCATTACTGACAGAGGCAAAGTTCCAGAAGCACAGAGAAGGGAGCTGTGTGTTGTGGCAGGAGAAAGAAGTGAAGAAAGGTGACATGTCTGTGGCGCTCCCAGCACACATTAGAGAATCTCTGCTTGGAGCAGCAGCTCCAAGTTACACATTTAAGAGAAGGAGGATGGTCTCTTTTCTGGAAAGAGGGAAATGGGATCTAGTGGGGAATGAAACCAAGGGACCCAGGATTCAGGCTCTTTACTAGCTGTGGAACCTGAGCATAGCAGCAGGCTTGCTGTGTCTTGTGTTCATGTGACAGTATTGCCCATGAAGACTCACGGAGATGCGTGGAGACTTGCTCAGCATTCCCAGAGAGATAATGAGCTGCATAAAGCCTTGAAGGTTGGGTAGGATCTTGTCAGGTTGAGATTCTGCTCAACTGTGGAGTCATGTTTATCTTCTATGCCCCACAAAAGGGACTGCTGGTCAGAGTAAGGAGTCCTCTGGTTCTGCTGTTAATTGGTTGTGTGATGCTGGGCAAGTCGCTCACTCCCTCTGGGCCTAATTTTTCCCAACAATATGAAGAAATTGAATTAAGTGACCTGTGAGGTCAGTCCTGCCTTAATCTATGAGCTTTTGATTTTTCACTTCTCTGCCTCACGTATAATACCTGGCAATAAGTATCTATTGATTCTTACAGGCTAGGTCTTGAACAAAAAGACAGAGGCTGGCTGCAGTGGCTCATGCCTGTAATCCCAACAATTTGGGGGGCTGAGGCAGGAGAATCATTTGAGCCTAGAAATTCAAGACCAACCTGGACAACACAGTGGGACTCCGTCTCTACAAAAATTTTAAAAAATTAGCCGGGTGTGGTGGTGCACACCTGTAGTCCCGGCTACTTGGGAGGCTGAGGTGAGAAGATAGCTTGAGCCCAGGAGGTTGAGGCTGTAGTGAGCTGTGATCGCGCCACTGCACTCCGGCGTGGGTGACAGAGCGAGACACTGTCAAAAAAAAAAAAAAAAAAAAAAAAAGGACAGAGAAAAGAGGCTGGGAGAACTCAGCCCAGGAGTTCGAGACCAGCCTGGCCAACATGGCGAAACCATGTCTCTACCAAACACACACACACAAAACAAAAACAAAAATTGGCTGGGTGTGGTGGTATGCGCCTGTAGTCTCAGCTGGAGGCTGAGGTGGGAGGAGTGTTTGACCCTGGGAGGCGGAGGTCGCAGTGAGCTGAGATCGTCACTGCACTCCAGCCTGGGCAACAGAGCGAGACTCTGTCTCAAAACAAAACAAAACAAAACAAACAAACAAAAAACAACCAGTGCCTTCTGATTTAATGAGTGCTGTTATTTCTGATATGTTTATGAGAAATATTTTCTTAGATCACGGTATGTTCTAGGTAAGATGAGGCAAATGGCCAAATAAAACAGAGGCTGTTTGCGCACACAGGTCACAACAAGATACTAAAAAGGTATCAGGCTTTTATAGTACTGTCTTAGAAGGATTGGCTCCCTCACTTTTCACGTCCGCCTTCCGAAGCAGCCAATGAGTACTCAGCAGTTCGCATTTATCCAAAAAAACTACAAATCCAGAAGTCAATGCGCCAGGCGAAGAGCTCATGCGTCAATTGGGACTGGTGGGCCCGCCCCTAGACGCGGAACTTCATTTCCCAGGCGTCCCTGGGGCTCTTGGATTTTTTTTTTTTTTTTTTTTTTTTTTTTTTTCCCCCGATCGTGCAGACGTTCTCCTCCCGCCCCTTGCTCGCGGTCCTCGCGCCAAATAGGCGCGCGCGCGCGGTGCACGTAGCGCGCGAGTGACGCATAATATGTGGGCCGCTGTGGAGCCGTGGTCGCGCTGTGTGTGTGAGTGGAGAGTGAGTGCGGGACCTGAAGCTGTGTGTGTGTGAACTGTGGCCACTGGCGGGGTCGGGGGGGAGGGGGGCAGCGGCGGAGCCGCCTCGGACGGTGAGTGGGAAATGGAGAGAGGCGACTCTACGGGAGAGGCGCGAGGAAGCAGGTCGCGCGGCTGGCCGGGCGGCAGAGTGGGCGCCGGGCTGGGGGGAGGGGCGGCACCTGCTTGGGCCGCCGGCGAGGAGGGGGCGGGCCGGTCTGCCGGGAGGCTGGGCCCGGGGCCTGACAGGACTTTTCTTCCTCCTGATTCTTGTCCCGGGGGCGGGGCCTCCACGTTCTTCCTCCACTCCCCACGAGAAGCTTCCCGAGAGTAACTCTTCCGCCCGGAGTGGGGGGGCGGGGTGTGTCCGCCCCTACCTGGAGGAGGGGCGCATTTCATTTCCCTTGTTATCTTTTTTCCTTCCAATCCTCCTAGTCTCTGTTCCGTACGGGCTTGCGGGTCTCCATCTTCCGTACTATACGGCGGGCCCCTTCCCGGACTGTGTCTCCGCCTTCAGCTCCAGTCACCTGGGCGGGCTCTCCAGTCTCGGCCTCGTGCCACCTCTGCCTGCACCCGCCCGGCTCTTGGACCGTGCGACGGGGGCGGAGCTTTCCGGGCGCTCCTCCCATCCCCATGAAAGAGGGAAGGATTGGAAAGAGAGGTGTGCGGGTCCCGCAGCCTGGAGTCAAACTCAGAGTGCCCGCCAAGCTTTCCTGGAGTCTATTTCCGGGGGTTATAGTAGTTTTCAACTGGGGTGTCAGAAGCGTTTGCTTAACAACTTCACTTAGACAGTTTTCTGTCTGGCTTCCTCTTACTGCAGTGGCAGCGCTCTGGTTTTCCATTTGTTGAGGAAATAGTTTTGGAGTGTTTGTATTAGCTATTTTTGAGTCACGAATGACTCGTCCTTGGCCACGTCATGTTGGTCTCGGTTTTTCCTTACCCTATTTTTTCGATGAAGCCTTTTAATTAGTCTACATGTTTTAATTTTTTATATTAGCATCTTCCTCTTCAAAATGCATTGTTAATGTACAGAATGAGAAGTTAATTGGTAATATCATCCTGCATTTTCTTTTTCCAGCTTACTGGAGTTTACCTTTAATGTTTATGTAAGTGTGTATATTTAGATTTTAGGGATCTATTTAGTATTTTTCTTAATGATGTGAACATTTGGGTTTTCTATATAGCAGTTATTCATTACCCATTTTTGAGTGGGTATATATTTTTGGATGTTAAAGAGATAATAGAGAATTTGGGGAATGTAGGGAAATCATTTTGTGCTCAGTATCTCTTGGGTAGTTGCTGAGTACAGTGTTTTACTGTTCTGCCTATTATACAGTTTTAAAATTTTTTATTTTTATTCATTTATTTTTTATAGAGACAGTGGTCTCACTATGTTGCCCAGGCTGGTTTTGAACTCAAGTGATCCTGCCTCGTCGGCCTCCCAAAGTGTTGGAATTAACAGACACGAGCCACTACACCTGGCCTGTTTTTTTTAGATACACGATCTTGCCTTGTAGCCTAGGCTGGAGTGCAGTGGTGTGATCATAACTCTTTTTTTTTTTTTTTTCTTTTTTTTGAGACAGCGTCTCATTCTGTTGCCCCGGCTAGAGTGCAGTGGCGCGATCTTGGCTCACCGCAACCTCCGCCTCCCAGGTTCAAGTGATTCTCCTGCCTCAGCCTCTTGAGTAGGTGGGACTACAGGCACGCGCCACCATACCCAGCTAATTTTTGTATTTATAGTAGAGATGGGGTTTCAGCATATTGGCCAGGCTGGTCTCGAACTCCTGTCCTCGTGATCTGCCCACCTCGGCCTCCCAAAGTGCTGGGATTACAGACATAAGCCACTGCGCTGGCTTTTTTTTTTTTTTTTTTTTTCTGAGACAGAGTCTCACTCTGTTGCCCAGGCTGGAGTGCAGTGGCGCGATCTCAGCTCACTGCAAGCTCTGCCTCCCAGGTTCACGCCATTCACCTGCCTCAGCCTCCCAAGTAGCTAGGATTACTGGTGCCTGCCACCACGCCCGGCTAATTTTTTGTATTTTTAGTAGAGACAGGGTTTCACCGTGTTAGCCATGATGGTCTCGAGTGTGATCATAACTCATTGCAGCCTCCAACTCCTGGGCTCAAAGGAGCCTGCTGCCTCAGCCTCTTGAGTAACTAGGACTGCAGTCACAGGCTACCATGATTGGCTAATTTTTAAATATTTGTGTAGACTGTTTCTCAAAATGTTGCCCAGCTGACCTCAAGCAGTCCTCCTGACTTGGCTTCCCAAAGTACTGGGATAACAGGCTTGAGCCACTGTGCCTGGCAATTTAAAATTTTTTTTTTTTTTTTTTTGAGACAGAGTCTTGCTCTGTTGCGCAGGCTGGAGTACAGTGGTGCAATCTCGGCTCACTGCAACCTCTGCCTCCCGGGTTCAAGTGATTCTCCTGCCTCAGCCTCCCGAGTAACTGGGACTACAGGCGCGTGCCACCATGCCCAGCTGGTTTTTGTATTTTTAGTAGAGACGGGGTTTCACCATGTTGGTCAGGCTGGTCATGAACTCCTGACCTTGTGATCTACCGCCTCGGCCTCCCAAAGTGCTGGGATTACAGGCGTGAGCCACTGCGCCCGCCTATTTTTATTTTTTTGAGACAGTCTCCCTGTGTCTCACCTAGCCTGTAGTGCGGTCGTGTGATCTTTGCCCACGGTAACCTCTGCCTCCCAGGTTCAAGTGATTCTCATGCCTCAGCCTCTGGAGTAGCTAGGATTACAGGTGTGTGCCACCACGCCTGGCTAATTTTTTAATTTTTAGTAGAGATGGGGATTTGCCGCGTTGGCCAGGCTGGTCTTGAACTTTTGGCCTCAAGTAATTCACCCACTTCAGTCTCCCAAAGTGCTGGAATTACAGGCATGAGCCATAGTGCCTGGCAAACAATTGTTAATATTATGCCATATTTTGTCTATTTGTGTGTGTGTGGTATCTATATATATATTTTGTGGAATCATTTGGAAATAAGTTGCAGGCCTGTCATCCCTAAATACCCTAGCAGACACTTGTTAGGATAAGGAAATTTTACATAGGTATTTCTTGAGGCTTTATATTATCCCATCATGGGGACAATATTGTCATTTAACCCCGCACAACAACTGTTTCCATCTTACAGATAAGGAAATTGAGATTTGGAGAAGTTAAATAACCAAGACTTCACAGGTATGTCAGCAGAGTTGGGATATGAATCCTTGAAACCTTTTTTCTACCTAGTACTAGCTGGTCTTGGGGACCTCTCTGAGCTAGTTTCCTTATGTGTGAAAAAGGGTAGGATGGTTGTGAAAATTCAGAATAATGTAAGTATAGTAAATTACTTAGCTCAATGTCTGTCCCATACTAGATATTCACTAATTTGTAACTATCGTGTCACCATTGGACAGACCATCATTTCTTCATAGCACTTAAAGAACTCACTTAAGAACTTGAGTAATGCACCGTTACTGTCTTGGGCATAACAAGGTGAAGATGACTTGTTTTTGCTCTTGTTGTGCAGGCTGTAGTGCAGTGGTGTGATCTCAGCTCACTGCAACCTCTGCCTCCTGGGTTCAAGCGATTCTGCTGCCTCAGCCTCCAGAGCAGTTGGGATTACAGGCGCGTGCCACCATGCCCGGCTAATTTTTTTTGTATTTTTAGTAGAGATGCGGTTTCACCATGTTGGCCAGCTGGTCTTGAACTCCTGACCTTGTGATCCGCCGGCCTCGGCCTCCCAAGGTGCTGGGATTACAGGTGTGAGCCACCACGCCCGGCCTAATTTTGTATTTTTAGTAGAGACGGGGTTTCTCCATATTGGTCATGCTGGTCTCGAACTCCCAACCTCAGGTGATCTGCCTGCCTTGGCCTCCTAAAGTGCTGAGATTACAGGTGTGAGCCACCTCCTAAAGTGCTGAGATTACAGGTGTGAGCCACCGTGCCTGGCCTTTTTTTTTTTTTTCTTGAGGCAAGGTCTCGCACTTTTGCTCTGGCTGGAGTACAGTGGTGCAGTGATGGCCTCCACCTCCTAGGCTCAAGCAGTTCTCTTGTTTCAGCCTCCCCAAGTAGCTGGGATTACAGGTTGCAGTGAGCCAAGATCGTGTCCCTGCACTCCAGCCTGGGCAGCAGAGCTAGATTCTGTCTCACAAAACAAAAAACAAACACAAAAAAACACATTGAAATAGGTACTACTACTACTACTACTACTAATTTTTAAATTTTTTTCATAGAGGCAGGATTTCACCATGTTGTCCAGGCTGGTCTCAAACTCCTGGGCTCAAGCGATCTGCCCACTTAGGTTTTCCAAAGTGCTGGGATTACAGGTGTGAGCCACCACACTCAGTTGCTGACTGCTTTTATTGATACTATGTTAATTCACATTGCTATTATTAATTAAGTCTGTTACAAGTTTATCTTTTCCTTTATTTATGTATTTAAATAATAAAGACAAGGTCTTACTGTTACCCAGGCTGGTCTCAAACCCCTGGGCTCAAGTGATCCTCCTACCTCAGCCTTCCAAAGTGCTGGGATTACAAGTGTGAGCCACCATGCCTTGCCTTTATATTGTTTTATTCTTTATTATTATTAATATTTTTTTTGAGATGGAGTTTTGCTCTTGTCGCTCAGGCTGGAGTGCAGTGGTGCAATCTCGGCTCACTGCAACTTCTGCCTCCCGGGTTCAAGCGATTCTCCTGCCTCAGCCTCCCGAGTAGCTGGGATTGCAGGCGCCTGCCGCCACGTCTGGCTAATTTTTTGTATTTTTAGTAGAGACAGGGTTTCATCATGTTGGCCAGGCTGGTCTTGAGCTCCTGACCTCAGATGATACACCCACATTGTCCTCCCAAAGTGCAGGGATTACAGGTGTGAGCCACGACGCCTGGCCTATTTTTTATTATTTTTTTAGATAATAGAGACAAGGTCTCACTAAGGCTCATATTTTCCTTGGTCAAGTGGTTATTCCCAAAGTTATAATTATTTTCAGGCATAGATTAGTTGGAAATTCTGAAAATGATACCAGAAGTATATATGTATATGTTTCTAAGTTGAACTCTAAAATTTTAGTGTTTTAGGCCAGGCATGGTGGTCATGTCTACAATCCTAGCACTTTGGAAGGCCAAGGGGAGAGGATTGCTTGAGCCCAGCAATTTGAGAGCAGCCTGGGTAACATAGTGAGACCCTGTCTCTACAAAATAATAAAAATTAAAAAATTTTAAAAATATAAAATTTTAGTGTTTTAATGCCTTTGAATTAATCTTTATTAGAGGTAGTGTTTTTTAAAAAATCATGTCTTTATGTGCTCTAGTAGGCTCACTGCTTAAGTTATCTAAGAAGCAGTCTCTTCTGGATCATTTCTTTTCTCATTAAAAAATTGTGTTAAATTTACGTAGCATAAAATTAACGACTACCCATTTTGAAGTGTACAAATCCGTGGCATTTGTAGATTCATAGTGTTGTGCAACCATTATCTCTTTCTAGTTCTAGAATATTTTTATCACCTTAAAAGGAAACCTCATACCCATTTAGCAGTCACTACCCATTTTCCCCTTTCCTCAGGCCCTTGGCAACTACTAGTTAGCTTTCTGTATGTTGGTTTACCTATTTCAATTTTTTTTTTGTTTTTGGTGAGACGGACTCTCGCTCTGTCGCCCAGGCTGGAGTGCAATGGCGCGATGTCGGCTCACTGCAACCTCTGCCTCCCAGGTTCAAGCGATGCTTCTGCCTCAGTCTCCTGAGTAGCTGGGACTACAGGCGCATGCCACCATGCCTGGCTAATTTTTGTACTTTTAGTAGAGACGGGGGTTTCACCATGTTGGCCAGGCTGGTCTTGAACTCTTGACCTCGTGATCCACCCGCCTTGGCCTCCCAAAGTGCTGGGGTTACAGGTGTGAGCCACCATGCCCAGCCTTCAATGTTTTATGTAAATAGAATCATATAATATGTGCCCTTTTGTGTCTGCTTTCTTATTGTTTTCAAGGTTTTTCCACATCTGTAGCATGTTACTACTTCATTCATTTCTATGACTGAATATCCCGTTGTGTGACTATACCACATTTTGTTTATCTGTTCATCTGATGATGGACTTCTGGGTTGTTTCTACTCTTTGGCTATTGTGAATAATGCTACCAAGAACATTGGTGTATAAGTCTTTGTTTGAATTCCTTTTTTTTTTTTTTTTTTCCTGAGATGGAGTTTTGCTCTCATTGCTCAGGCTGGAGTGCAATGGTGTAATCTTGGCTCACTTCAACCTCTGCCTCCTGAGTTCAAGTGGTTCTCCTGCCTCAACCTCCCCAGTAGCTAGGATTACAGGCATGTGCCACCATGCCCGGTTAATTTTGTATTTTTAGTAGAGATGGGGTTTCTCCATGTTGGTCAGGCTGGTCTCAAACTCCCGACCTCAGGTATTCTGCCCGCCTCGGCCTCCCAAAGTGCTGGGATTACAGGTGTGAGCCACCACACCCAGCCCTGTTTTCAGTTCTTTTGGGTATATATCTAGTGGTGAAATTGCTGGGTCGTATAGTAATTCTACATGTGACTAAAAAAAAAGACCTGCAACTTTTTGAGAGTCCCAAACTGTTTTTTATAACTACTATACCGTTTTACATTTCTTTCTTTTTTTTTTTTTTTTGAGATGGAGTCTCTCTGTGTCGCCCAGGATGGAGTGCAGTGGCGCGATCTTGGCTCATTGCAAGCTCCACCTCCTGGGTTCACGCCATTCTCCTGCCTCAGCCTCCCGGGTAGGTGGGACTACTGGCGCCTGCCACCACGCCCGGCTAATTTTTTGTATTTTTAGTACAGATGGAGTTTCACCATGTTAGCCGGGATGGTCTCGATCTGCTGACCTCGTGATCCGCCTGCCTCGGCCTCCCAGAGTGCTGAGATTACAGGTGTGAACCACCGCGCCCGGGCCACCTTTTTACATTTCTACAAGCAATATGTGTTCCAGTTTCTTCACATCCTTGCCAATGCTTATATTTTCTCATTTCTTAAACTATAGTCATGTTAGTAGGTAAGAAGTGATATCTCATTGTGGTTTTGATCTGCAGTTCCCTAGTGACTGATGTTGAGTATCTTTCATGTGTTTCTTGGCCTTTTTTTTTTTTTTTTTTTAAGACAAAGTCTCACCCTTTTGCCCAGGCCAGTGTGCAGTGGGGTAATCTCGGCTGACTGCAACCTCTGTCCCCTCCAAGTTCGAGTGATTCTCCTGCCTCAGCCTCCCGAGTAGCTGGGATTACAGGTACCTGCCACCATCCCTGGCTCTTTTTTGTATTTTTAGTAGAGACAGGGTTTCAACTTGTTGGCCATACTTGTCTCAAACTCCTGACCTCAGATGATCTGCCTAAAGTGTTGGGATTATAGGCATGAGCCACAGCACTCGGCCCATTTTCGCATATACTGTGAGGCAAAGATCCAACTTCACTGTTTTGTGGGATAATATCCAATTGTCTCAGCACTACTTTTTTTTTTTTTTTTGAGAAAGGTCTTGCTTTGTCACCAGGCTAGAGTGCAGTGGCGTAGTCTCGGCTCACTGCAACCTCCGCCTCCCACAGGTTCAAGTGATTCCCCTCCCTCAGCCTCCTGAGTAGCTGGGACTACAGGTGTGTGCCACCACACCTGGCCGTTTTTTTGTATTTTAGTAGAGATGGGGTTTCACCATGTTGGCTAGGATGGTCTTGATCTCCTGACCTCGTGATCTGCCCACCTCGGCCTCCCACAGTGCTGGGATAACAGGCGTGAGCCACTGTGCCCAGTCTCATCAGTACTTTTTTGTTTGTTTGTTTGTTTTTTGAGATGGAGTCTTGCTCTGTCGCCCAGGCTGGAGGGCAGTGGCGCTGTCTCAGCTCACTGCAACCTCCGCCTCCCGAATTCAAGCAGTTCTCCTGCCTCAGCCCCCCCGAGTAGCTGGGGTTACAGGCGCGCCACCACGCCTGGCTAATTTTTGTATTTTAGTAGAGACGGGGTTTCACCATGTTGGCCAGTCTGGTCTCGAACTCCTGCTCAAGTTATCTGCCTGTCTTGGCCTCCCAAAGTGTGGGGATTACAGGCGTGAGCCACTGTGCCTGGGCAGCACCACTTATTGAAAATACTTTTTTCCTATTGAATGGTCTTGGTACCCTTGTTGAAAATTGATCATAAATGTGAGTGCTTATTGCTGGATTATCAATTCTGTTGTATTTGTCTATATGTTGATCCTTATGTCAGTGCCGTGCTGTTCCATTTACTATAGTTTTGTAGCAAGTTTTGAAATCAGAAGTGTGATTTTTCCAACTTTTTTTTTTTTTTTTTGAGACGTAGTCTCGCTCTGTTGCCTTGCTGGAGTGCAGTGGCGCAATCTTGGCTCACTGCAGCCTCCGTCTCCTGGGTTCAAGTGATTCTCCTGCCTCAGCTGCCCCAGTAGCTGGGATTACAAGTGCGTGCCAACACGCCCAGCTAATTTTTGTATTTTTACTGGAGATGGGGTTTCACCATATTGGCCAGAATAGTCTCGATCTCGACCTCGTGATCCACCTGCCTCGACCTCCCAAAGTGCTAGGATTACAGGTGTGAGCCACTGCGCCTGACCCTAACTTTGTTTTTTTTTTTTTTTTTCCCCAAGATTGTTGTGGCTATTCAGGTTTCCTTGCAATTACATACGAATTTTAGAATCAGCATGTCCATTTCTGCAAAAGAGGTCATTGGGTTTTTTTTTTTGTTGTTGTTTTTTGAGACAGTCTCTCTCTGTTGCTCCCAGGCTGGAGTGCAGTGGCATGATCTCGGCTTACTGCAACCTCTGCCTCTTGGGTTGAAGCGGTTCTCTTGCCTCATTCTCCCAGATAGCTGGGATTACAGGCGTCTGCCACCATGGTCAGCTAATGTTTTGTATTTTTAGTAGAGACAGGGTTTCACCATATTGGCCAGGCTGGTGTTGAACTCTCGAACTCAGGTGATCCACCCACCTTGGCCTCCCAAAGTGCTGGGATTACAGGCGTGAGCCACCAAGCCTGGTCTGTCGTTAGGATTTTGATAGCGATTGCGTTTTATTTGTAGACCACGTTGGAGTGTATTACCATCTTGATACTAAGCCTTCTAATCCATGAACACAGAATGTCTTTTTGTTTATTTAGGTTATTTAAAATTTAGGTCATCATGAATTGACTCCAGCAATGTTTTGTAGTTTTCAGTGTACAAGTCTTGTGTTTGTGCCTTTTTGGTTGTTGTTGAGACAGGGTCCCGCTATGTTTTCCATGCTAGAGTGCAGTGGTGTGATCTTGGTTCACTGCAGCCTCAACTTTCTGGGCTTAGGTGATTCTCCCACCTCAGCCTACCGAGTAGCTGGGAGTACAGGTGCACACCATGCCTGGCTAATTTTTTACGTTTTTTGTAAAGACTAGGTTTTGCCATGTTGCTCCAGCTGGACTTGAATTCCTGAGCTCAAGCAATCCACCCACCTTGGCCTCCTAAAGTTCTGGGATTAACAGATGTGAGCCACCCTTCCTGGCCTTGTGCCTTTTAAATTAAATTTGTTTCTAATTATTTTATTATTTTTGGTGCCATTGTAAATGAAATTGTTCTCTTCATTTACTTTCATATTGTTTTTTGGCTAGTGTATAGCAGTACAACTGATTTTTGTGTGTTGCTCTTGTACCTTGCAACTTTGCTGAATTCATTTATTCTAATAATTTTTATGTGGATTCTTTAGGATTTTCTGTATATAGGATTATGTCACCTAGGAATAAAGATAATTTTACTTCTTTTCAACTTGGATACCGTCTATCTATCTATCTATCTATACACACACACACACACACACACACACACACACGCATACACACTTTTTTTTTTTTTGAGGCAGAGTCTTACCTGTCACCCAGGCTGGATTGCAGTGGTGCAATCTTGGCTCACTGCAGTCTCCGCCTCCTGGATTCAAGCTGTTCTCCTGCCTCAGCCTCCCCCATAGCTGGGATTACAGGTGTACACCACCATGCCCAGCTAATTTTTGTATTTTTAGTAGAGATGCGGTTTCACCATGTTGGCCAGGCTGATCTGGAACTCCTGACCTCTTGATCCACCCGCTTCGGCCTCCCAGAGTTCTGAAATTACAGGCATGAGCCACCGTGCCCAGCCTATATTTCTTTTTCTTGCCTAATTACTCTGCCTAGGACCCGAGTAGAGTGTGGTTTTTTTGTTTTGTTTTTTGAGACAGAGTCTCACTCTGTTGCCCAGGCTGGACTGCAGTGGCACAATCTTGTGGCTCATTGCAACGTCTGCCTCTTTGGTTCAAGCAATTCTCATGCCTCAGCCTACCGAATACCTGGGATTATAGGTGTGCCCCATCACGCCCTGCTAATTTTGTATTTTTACTGGAGACGAGATTTCACCATGTTGGCCAGGCTGGTCTCAAATTCCTGGTCTCAAGTGATCTATCTGCCTTGGCCTCCCAAAGTGCCGGGATTACAGGTGTGAGCCACCACGCCAGGCGGACTCCAGTGTTTTAATAGAAGTGGCAAAGGCAGACATTGTTGTCTTGTTTCTGATTTTTGGGGCAAAGCTTTCAGTTTTTCACCATTGAGTATAGTATTGTTCATAGTCCCCTTTATCATGTTCTAGAAGGTCTCTTCTGTTCCTTGTTTATTGAGTGTTACTCCCCCTGCCCCACCCGAGACGGAGTCTTGCCCTGTCGCCCAGGCTGGAATGCAGTGGTGCTATCTCGGCTCACTGCAACCTCCGCCTCCCAGGTTCAAGCAATTCTCCTGCCTCAGCCTCCTGAGTAGCCGGGATTACAGGCACATACCACCACGCCTGGATAATTTTTTTTTTTTTTGGTAGATGGGGTTTCGCTCTGTCTCCCAGGCTGGAGTGCAGTGGCTCGATCTTGGCTCACTGCAACCTCTGCCTCCTGGGTTCGAGCGATTCTCCTGCCTCACCCTCCCAAGTAGCTGGGATTACAGGCACGTGCCGCCATGCCCGGCTAATTTTTGTGTTTTTAGTAGAGACGGGGTTTTGCCATTTTGGCCAGGGTGGTCTGGAACCCCTGACCTCAGGTGATCTGCCCGCCTTGGCCTCCCAAACTGCTGGCGTGAGCCACCATGCCAGGCCTAATTTTTGTATTTTTAGTAGAGACAGGGTTTCACCACGTTGGCCAGGCTGGTCTCGAACTCCTGACCTCAGGTGATCCACCCGCCTGAGCCTCCCAAAGTGCTGGGATTACAGGCGTGAGCCATGTGCCTGGCCTTAATTTTCTTAATATGCTGTTGGATTCTGCTTGCTAGTATTTTGTTGAGGATTTTTATGTCTACGGTCATAAAGGACATCGCGCTGTAGCTTTCTTTTCTTGTGATATCTTTATTTGGCTTTGGTATCGGTAATGATGGCTTCATGGAATGAATTAGGAAGTGTCTTTCCTCTTCAGGTTTTGGAGAAGTTTGAGAAGGACTGGTGTTAATTCTTCTTTAAATGTTTGGTAGGCCTGGTGCAGTGGTTCATGCCTGTAATACCAGCATTTTGGGATGCCGAGGCGGGCGGATTGCGTGAGGTCAGGAGTTCAACACCAGCCTGGCCAACATGGTGAAACCCTGTCTCTACTAAAAATACAAAAATTAGCTGGGCATGGTGGCGCATGCCTGTAGCCCCAGCTACTTGGGAAGCTGAGGCAGGAGAATCGCTTGAACCTGGGAGGTGGAGGTTGCAGTGAGCCAAGATCACGCCTCTGCACACCAGCCTGGGCGACAGAGCAAGACTCTGTCTCCAAATAAATAAATAAATAAATAAATAAATAAATAAATAGTTTGGTAGGCTGGGTGTGGTGGTTTGTCTCTGTAATCCTAGCACTTTGGGAGGCTGAGGCAGGAAGACTGCTTGAGCCCAGGAGTTCACGACCAGCCTAGGCAACATAGGAGGGAGACCCTGTCTTTAAAAAAGAAAAAAAGAGAGAGGAGAGAGAGAGCGAGGAGAGAGGAAAGAGAGGAAAAAGAAAGAAAGAATTGGTTAAATTGTTGCCACATTCTACCAGCCTGGCTAGTACTCTTCAAGATTGTCAAGGTCATGTAAAACAAAGACAAACCCCCAAACTGTCTATCATAGACCAGAGGACAGTAGATAGACATGACAGCTGAATGCAGTGTATCCTAGATGAGATCATGGAACAAAGCACATGATTTGAAAAATGGTGAAATCTGAATCAGGTCTGGAGTTTAGTTAATAATAATGTGACAATGTTGGTTTCTTAATTTTGATAGTGTACCACTATAAGATGGTAACATTAGGGAAACCTGAACTGGGTGAGAGGTATGTGGGAACACTGTGCACTGTCTTTGTAGCTTTTCTGTAAATCTAAAATTACTCCAAATAAAAAGTTTGTTTTGGCTGGGCGCAGTGGCTCACGTCTGTAATCCCAGCACTTTGGGAAGCTGAGGTGGGCAGATCACGAGGTCAAGAGATCGAGACCAGACTGGCCAACATGGTGAAACCCTGTCTCTACTAAAAATACAAAATTTAGCTGGATGTGGTGGTGTGTACCTGTAATCCCGGCTACTTGGGAGGCTGAGGTGGGAGAATCGCTCGCTTGAATCCGGGATGTGGAGGTTATAGTGAGCCGAGATAGCCCTACTGCACTCCAGCCTAGCGACAGAGTGTGACTCCGTCTTAAAAAAAAAAAAAAGAAAAGAAGTTTGTTTTAAAAATATATATATCGAGGCTGGGCACAGTGGCTCATGCCTGTAATCCCAGCACTTTGGGAGGCCGAGGCGGGCAGATCATGAGGTCAGGAGTTCGAGACCAGACTGGCCAATATGGTGAAACCCTGTCTCTACTAAAAATACAAAAATTAGCTGGGTGTGCTGGCGTGCACCTGTAGTCCCAGCTACTCGGGAGGCTAAGGCAGAAGAATCACTTGAACCTGGGAGGTGGAGGTTGCAGTGAGCCGAGATCGTGCCACTGCACTCCAGCCTGGGTGACAGAGCAAGATGCCATCTCAAAAAATAAAAAAATAAAAATAACAACGTATGTATAGTTAGTAGATAGCAGTAAAACATGCAGCCTGAGTTTTCTTAGGTTGAAGTCAGAAGTCCATATTAGTCTGTCACACCTACAGCATTTCCTTTTTGTGGCTTTGGTTAGAAATTCTGAAAATAGGACGGGGTGTGGTGGCTCACACCTGTTGTCTCAGCACTTTGTGGGGCTAAGGCAGGAGGATCACTTGAGGCCAGAAGTTTGATACCAGCCTGGGCAACAGTGAGAACCCACCTGAACAAATAATAAAAATAAGCTGGGCATGGCAACACATACTGTAATCTCAGCTACTCTGGAGGCTGAGGTGGGAGGATCCCTTGAGCCCAGGTGGTTGAGGCTGCAGTGAGCTAGGACTGCGCTACTGCACTCAAGCCTGGGAGGCAGAGTGAGACTCTTAAAAAAAAAAAAAAAAAAAGTCTGCTGGGTGTGGTTTTCACAGCTGTAATCCCAGCACTTTGGGAGGCCGAGGCGGGCAGATCGTGAGGTCAGGAGATCGAGACCATCCTGGCTAACACGGTGAAAGCCCGTCTCTCCTAAAAATACAAAAAATTTGCCGGGCGTGGTGGCACAAGCATGTAGTCCCAGCTACTTGGGAGGCTAAGGCAGGAAAATCGCTTGAACCCAGCAGGTGAACATAACAGTGAGCTGAGATGGCACCACTGCACTCCAGCCTGGCGACAAAGCGAAACTCTGCCTCAAAAAAAAAAAAACAAAAACAAAAGAATCTTTTTGATTTTGTTCAATTTTGGGGGTGGGGCAGATATTTTCCTTTGGAGTTATGTGTAATCCAGGTGACATGAATCACTACTTTTGGAATTGCGTGTACTTGATTAAAACACAAATATTATTTGCATTTTATAATACATTGCAATAATGCAATGCAATAATGATATCATCTTTTACATGTATTTCTTTTGGTTTTATGGTAGATATCTTTAGAAGAGTTCATTTTAAATCAGCTAGTAATTCCTTTCTGATGTGAAACTCTTTATGGAATGGTTGCTATTTCTGAGAAGATACACATTTTGCGTGGCAGAATATGACATTTTGATTTTAAGGCTACTTTTATAAAGAAGTTGATGCTCTAACCTGTCAAACATTTGTGTCTCATTTATCCCTTTTGGATCCCCTTATAAGCCTCTCATATGTGGGTGTCTTATTTGGTCCTCCAAAGCTCACCTCAGCTCCCTGCCCTTCTGCATTCCTAGTTTGACCACTCAACCCAGCCAACCTTCTCTGCCTCTCTTCTGGCCTCTTCTTTCCAGGAAATCAGCTGTGAGAGAGGTTAGGAACCTTCAAGGATAAATGAGTTTATAGTGTTCCTTCTCCACTTTCATGCTGGCAATAGTGTCCATTTCATTTCTTGGCCTTCTCTTTAAGAATTAACAGAGCTGGGCACGGTGGATCACGCCTGTAATCCCAGCACTTTGGGAGGCCGAGGCGGGTGGATCACCTGAGGTCAGGAGTTCGAGATCAGCCTGACCAACATGGTGAAACCCTGTTTCTACTAAAAATACAAAAATTAGCTGGGCGTGGTGGTACACGCCTGTAATCCTAGCTACTTGGGAGGCTGAGGCAGGAGAATCGCTTGAACCCGGGAGGCGGAGGTTGCAGTGAGCCGACATTATGCCATTGCACTGCAGCCTGGGCAGTAAGAGTGAAACTCTGTCTCAAAACAAAAAACAAAAAACAAAAAAAAACGGAGTTCGAGGCTAGCCTGGCTAGCGTGGTGAAACTGCGTCTCTATTAAATATACAAAAATTAGCCAGGCGTGGTGGCGGGCGCCTGTAATTCCAGCTACTCGGGAGGCTGAGGCAGGAGAATTGCTTGAACCTGGGAGGTGAAGGTTTCAGTGAGCCGAGATGGTGCCATTGCACTCCAGCCTGGGTGACAGAGTGAGACTCTGTCTCAAAAAAAAAAAAGAAAGAAACAGGAGTGTGCCATGCCGTTTATCTTTGATAGAACTTTCCTCAAGGGACTAACGAGCAAAATATTTTTGGGAGTAGTTTTGGCCACATTTTGTGCTTAAAAAAATGTAAGCACAGAGTTTTAGACCTCAGAGATCTAGGCCTGGGATTATTGTATATATTACAGGTAGGCATTAGGTAAATCTATTTTATTTTCTTTTTGAGATGGAGTCTTGCTCTGTCGCCCAAGCTGGAGTGCAATGGTGTGAGTCACTGCAACCTCTGCTTTCCAGGTTCAAGTGATTCTCCTGCCTCAGCCTCTTAAGTAGCTAGGATTACAGTCACCTGCCACCATGTCCAGATAATTTTTGTATTTTTAGTAGAGACAGGGTTTCATCATGTTGGCCAGGCTGGTCCCGAACTCCTGACCTCAGGTGATCCACCTGCCCCAGCCTCCCAAAGTGCTGGGAGTGTAGGCGTGAGCCACCATGCCTGGTGGTAAATGCATTTTTGATGAGGGAAAGGTACCATATTTTTTGTCTGATTTTCAAAGGGGCTCCTCAAAAGGTTAAGAATCACTGTTTTGATCCAGCTTCTTGCCTCATTTGACAGTTGAAGCTGAGGCTGAGAAAGGCGAAAGTACTTGTTCATTATGATTGAATGGGTATCTAGGCTTGACGAGTATCCCGAGTTTTCCGCTGTACCACAAATAAATCCAAAGGGTTCAAGGGGTTAAATTTCCCTTTTTAATTTTTTCTCTTGCCTTCTCATCCCTTTTCTACCCCTTCTTCACTTTTATTTGCTTGTGTTCATTTATTGGTTGTCTTTTTTATTTTTATTTTTGCTTCCTTAGGCAAAGCCATGACTACAGTAGTGGTACATGTGGACTCCAAAGCTGAGCTCACTACCCTGCTGGAGCAGTGGGAAAAGGAACATGGCAGTGGGCAGGACATGGTACCTATCCTTACCAGGTATGAATAACTTTTTTAAAACCTAGTTTAATAAAAAACTTCGGACACAACTCACATGCTACATTTCTTCATACACACACATAAACACACAAAAACTAGTTTAAAAAGAAGCAAAAATTGGTGTGGAGAATAGCATAGGAACATTTTCACCTAGGCTGTAAATTCTAAATCAATTTTTTTCTTTCCTCAGATTTAGTCTTTATCTCCCTACTTCCTGAAGCTGTTTAATTTTCTTATTTAATTTAATTTAATTTTTTTTTTTTGAGTCAGAGTTTTGCTTTGTTGCCCAGGCTGGAGTACAATGGCGTGATCTTGGCTCACTGCAACCTCCTTCTCCTGGGTTCAAGTGGTTCTCCTGCCTCAGCCTTCCAAGTAGTTGGGATTACAGGCTCCCACCACCGTGCCCGGCTAATTTTTCTATTTTTTAGTGGAGATGGGGTTTCACCATGTTGATCAGGCTGGTCTCGAACTCCTTACCTTAGGTGACGCACCCGCCTTGGCCTCTTCCCAAAGTGCTAGGATTACAGGTGTGAGCCACTGAGCCTGGCTTTTTTTTTTTTTTTTTTCATACGGAGTTTTGCTCTTGTTTCCCAGGCTAGAGTGCAATGGCATGATCTCAGCTCACTGCAACCTCCACCTCCCGGGATCAAGCGATTCTCCTGCTTCAGCCTCCTGAGTAGCTGGGATTACAGGCGTTTGCCACCATGCCCAGCTAATTTTTGCATCTTTTTAGTAGAGACAGGGTTTCACCATGTTGGTCAGGCTGATCTTGAGCTCCTGAGCTCAGGTGATCCACCTGCCTCGGCCTCCCAAAGTGCTGGGATTATAGGTGTGAGCCACCATGCCCAGCATATTTTTAAATTAAATAAAAATAAAAAAAATTGGACTCATTTCGCAACTGTTTGGTGAATGTATCTTTTTTTTTTTTTTTTTTATCTGAGACAGAGTGTCGCACTGTCTCCTGGGCTGGAGTGCAATGGCATGATCTCGGCTCACTGCAACCTCTGCCTCCTGGGTTCAAGTGATTCTTCTGCCTCAGCCTCCCGAGTAGCTGGGATTACAGGTGCGCGCCACCACACCCGGCTAATTTTTGTTATTTTTTGTAGAGACGGGGTTTCACCATGTTGGCCAGCCTGGTCTTGAACTCCTGAGCTCAGGTGATTCACCTGCCTCAGCCTCCGGAAGTGCTGGGATTACAGGTGTGAGCCACTGCACCCGTCCTGGTGAATATATCTTTACCTGGCTCTTCTGGCTCTGTTTTTTTGGAGACAGGGTCTCACTCTGTCGCCAGGCTGTAGTGGCATGATCTCAGCTCACAAGCAGCCTTGATCTCCTGGGCTCAAGCCATCTTCTTACCTCAGCCTCCCTACTAGATGAGACCACAGGTGTGCACCACCACACCTGACTAATTTTTAAATTTTTTGTAGAGGGAGGATCTCCCTGTGTTACCCAGTCTGGTCTTGAACATCTGGGCTCAAGCAATCCTCCTGTCTCAGCCTCCCAAAGTGCTGGGATTATAGGCGAAACCACCATGCTGGCCTATTTGGCTCTTCTACAGATACCTGAAACAGACCATGTCCAAAATTGAGCTTATCATCATCATTTCTGTGTCTCTCCTCATTTATTCATAACTTAATGCTTTTTTTATTCCCTACCTTGGTTTTAAACTGAATGGTTTTAACTGAAAAACTTTTTTTGTTTTTATTTTTTATTTTTTGGGGGGATGGAGTCTCACTCTGTTGCCTAGGCTGGAGTGCAGTGGCACGATCTCGGCTCACCACAACCTCCACCTCCCAGGTTCAAGCAATTCTCCCTGCCTCAGTCTCCCGAGTAGCTGGGATTACAGGTGCCCGCCACGACGCTGGCTAAGTTTTGTATTTTTAGTAGAGGTGGGGTCTTGCCATGTTGGCCAGGCTGTTCTCGAACTCCTGACCTCAAGTGACCTGACTGCCTCGGCCTCTCAAAGTGCTGGGATTACAGGCGTGAGCCACCGTGCCCGGCTATGATTGTTTTTTTAGACAGGATCTCCCTCTGTTGCCCAGGCTGGAGTGTAGTGACGTGATCTCGGGTCACTGCAACCTCAACTTCCTGGGCTTAGTTGATTCTCCCACCTCAGCTTCTGGAGTAGCTGGGACTACAGGCACACACCACCCTGCCTGGCTAATTTTTTGTATTTTTAGTAGAGAGAGGGTTTCGCTATGTTGCCCAGGCTGGTCTTGAACACCTGGACTCAAGCAGTCCACCTGCTTCGGCCTCCCAGAAGTGCTGAGATTACAGGCATGAGCCACCATGCCTGGCCTACGATTATGTCTTTTTATTGGTGTCTCCTCAAATGATGATTTATCCACTGCCTGGTTCATAATAACTGTATGGTATATAATTTTATTTAATAAATGTGTCAAGATGGAGAAAAAGTGAAAAGTAAAGGCTGGGGAGGGGTGCTCATGGGTTTTCTAAGGAGAAGGTCACTGGAATGTGGGGATCCTTAACATCTCATCTTCAATATCATAACTGTTTAAAAATCTTTTTGTTTGTGCAGTGATCTCTTACTTTTTATGGAGAAAGAACTATAATATTATGAAAGTTTAAATGGGGATAAATGCATTGTTCGTAATTGCTTTTAATACACGGGGAACATGTGAAAATACCAGTTTTTTTTTAAGGAACAGGATTATTGCTGACTGGCAGAAACTGGATTTTAATTGGTAGAGGCATTGGAGAGTAAAAAAGTTAGGCCAGGTGTAGTGGTTTATGTCTCTAATCCCAGCACTTTGGAAGGCTGAGGTAGGAGGATCGCTCGAGGCCACAAGTTAAAGACCAGCTTGGGCAACATAGTAAGACCCCGTCTTGATTAAAAAAACAAAACAAAAAAAGAATAATTAAACACCAACTATTAAACAAGATACTTGAAATGCAGCCACAGTGAATTAGAGAATTTAAATATTGTGCTGTCAACATGTGTATAATTGATGTGACTGTGAAAGGAGGAGAGTCATTAATGAGGATGGTTATGTGGATTCATTCACTTGTTCAAGAAATATTCTTTGAGCACTTATACTAAAAGTACTTAATGTTTTATTTTCAACATTATTTTACATTATCATATTTTATCCTCGGCTTTTTCACTATGCTATGCTCTTCAGCCATGCAAAGCCTAAAATAGAGGGGGGTCGTCCTCAAGGAGATAACTACCTGGGAAGCAACTAAGACTAACAGAGGCCTGGCATGGTGGCTCACACTTGTAATCCTAGCAGTTTGGGAGGCTGAGGCAGGTGAATTGCTTGAGCCCAGGAGCTCAAAACCAGCCTGGGCAACATGGTGAGACTGTTGTCTCTACAAAAAATGCAAAAATTAGCCAGGCATGGTGGCACGTGCCTGTAGTCTCGGGTACTCAGGAGGCTGAGGTAGGAGGATTGCTTGAGCCAGGTAGGTCGAGGCTGCAGTGAACTGAGATTGTGCCACTACACTCCAGCCTGGGCAACAGAGACTCTGTCTCAACAACAACAACAACAAAAACTAACAGATAAGGAACAATGCATAGTAGCACAAAATAGTATATAATGATGAAGTTCCAAATCAGGTAGTATGGTTTGTGTGTGTGTGTGTGGGTATATATAAAACACATCTACTGGAATGGGAAGGTTTGCAAATATTAAAGGGGTTATCAGAATGGAAAGAAAATGAGTGAATCAGTTCATTCCACTCAACAAATATTTGAGGACTTTTTTTGGTGTCATAACTGTAAGAGGCACTTATCTGAACTTCACCTTCCTTATTTGTCACTCAAAGTATCTCTGAAAGATACATCATTAAATAATAGACATTCTCACATTTACTTGTGAAAAACTGCATAGCGAGGCAGTGGAAACTTAGGTTAGAATCCTGGGTTTTGACTCCAATTCCAGTGTTTTTTTTTTTTTTTTTTTTCCCCTAGGCTGGAGTACAGTGTTGTGATCATAGCTCACTGTAGCCTCAACCTCCTGGACTCAAGTGATCCTCCTACCTCAGCCCTCTGAGTGGCTGGGGCGCATGCTACCATGCTCCACTAATTTTTGTTTTTTTTTTTTTTTTTTTTTTTTTTTTTTTTGTAGAGACGGGATTTTGCCAGGTTGCCCAGGCTGATCAGTTTATTTTATTTTAATCAGGGGTAACTTCCCTCCTTCACCAAATTGTGGGTCTGTTTACTGGATATTTTCTAAAATAGTTTTAGGGTTTTTTTTTTTTTTTTCTTCACTCATCTGGCTGCAGGTTTGGGTGTTTTAGTATATTCCATGAAGAGCAAATGAATTTTAGGCCTGTCTGCTCTTTTATTGACCATTATTTTTATGATCTTTTGACAGTTTCGTAAGAACAATGTATGTCATTTTGTTACTTGAATTCATCCTTTTATTAGCCTTTGACTTGATTCTGTTGAAAGGGGCTGGCTTTGGTCCAAGCTGTGCGAGTGGGCTTTTTTTGTTTTGTTTTGTTTTGTTTTGAGATGGAGTCTCACTCTGTCACTCAGGCTGGAGTGCAGTGGTGTGATCTCGGCTCTGCAACCTCCGCCTCCCAGGTGCAAGCAATTCTCCTGCTTCAGTCTCCTAAGTAGCTGGGATTAGGTGCCCACGACCATGCCCGGCTAATTTTTTGTGTTTTTTTTAATAGAGACAGGGTTTCACCACGTTGGCCAGGCTGGTCTTTTTTTTTGAGACAGAGTCTGCTCTGTTGCCCAGGCTGGAGTGCAGTGGTGCGATCTCAGCTCACTGTAAGCTCCGCCTCCCGGGTTCACGCTATTCTGCCTCAGCCTCCTGAGTAGCTGGGATTACAGGCACCCGCCAACACACCTGGCTAATTTTTTTTGTATTTTTAGTAGAGACACGGTTTCACCGTGTTAGCCAGGATGGTCTTGATCTCCTGACTTGTGATCCGCCCGCCTCAGCCTCCCAAAGTGCTGGGATTACAGGCGTGAGCCACTGCGCCCGGCCTTTTTTTTTTTTTTTGAGATGTAATTTATATACTGTAAAGTACTCTGCTAGATGGATTTTTTTTTTGTAAGACCATTATCGAGATCAAGTTATAGTAGAATTTGAGTACCAGATTGCACCCTCCTGCCTCATCCCAGTCAATAGGTACCCTAAATTAACTGTTTTTCCTATTTTGGATTCTCAGTTTTTTGTTTGTTTTGAGATGGAGTCTCACTCTGTCACCCAGGCTGGAGTGCAGTGGCTCGATCTTGGCTCACTGCAATCTCTGCCTCCCTGGCTCAAGTGAGTCTCCTGCCTCAGCCTTCTGAGTACCTGGGATTATAGGCGCCCGCCACCATGCCTGGCTAATTTTCTCATTTTAGTAGAGATGGGTTTTACCCTGTTGGCCAGGCTGGTCTTGACCTCCTGACCTCAAGTGACCCACCTGCCTCAGCCTCCCAAAGTGCTGGGATTACAGGAGTGAGCCACTGCGCCTGGCCCGATTCCCAGTTTTTATGATGCCAATTACTCTTGGAAAATGAGAAGACTAAACAGAAGGAAAAAAACCCCACAATTAACACCTAAAGAGCTCTTGCTTGTCAGGTTTTATTCTAATTAACTTAAATCCAGGGAAACTCTGTAACGTAGAGACTATTATCTTGAGGCACAGAGAGGTTAAATAACTTACCCAGAGTGTCTCACACTGTGGAAGAGCTCAGATTTGAACCCTGAAAATCTGGCTCCAAAAGCCACCTTTTTTTTTTTTTTTTTTTTTTGAGACAGTCTCGCTCTGTCGCCCAGGCTGGAATGCAGTGGTGCAATCTCGGCTCACTGCAAGCTCCGCCTCCTGGGTTCACGCCATTCTCCTGCCTCAGCCTCCTGAGTAGCTGGGACTACAGGCGCCTGCCACCATGCCCAGCTAATTTTTTGTATGTTTAGTAGAGATGGGGTTTCGCCATGTTAGCCAGGATGGTCTTGATCTCCTGACCTCGTGATCTGCCCGCCTCAGCCTTTCAAAGTGCTGGGATTACAGGCGTAAGCCACCACGCCAGGCCCTGGAGTGCAGCAGTTTTATCATAGCTCACTGCAGCCTTGAATTACTGGGCTCAAGCCGTCTTCTTCCAGTCTCAGTCTCCTGAGTAGCAGGGACTACGGGATGTGTTGCCACCATGCCTGGCTAATTTTTTAATTTTTAGTAGAGATGGGGGGGATTTCACTATATTGCCCAGGCTGGTCTCTAACTCCTTAACTCTAGTGATTTTCCCACCTTGGCCTCCCAAAGTGCTGGGATTATAGGCATAAGCCACTGTGCCTGGCCCAGAGGCCATATTTTTAACTTCTCTGTTATATTTCTTAGTTTCAACTGAGGATACTAGTAGATCTTTTTGTTTGTTTTTTTTCTTTTTTGATACTAGTAGATCTTACAATATATAATTCTTAAGTATATTTTGTGAAGCTGAGGTGGAAGTATTGCTTGAGTCTAGGAGTTCAAGACCAGCCAGGGTAACATAGCAAG
This sequence comes from Pongo abelii, assembly GCF_028885655.2. NCBI lineage: Eukaryota > Metazoa > Chordata > Mammalia > Primates > Hominidae > Pongo > Pongo abelii. The sequence continues at coordinate 102,946,709 of NC_085928.1, forward strand.
ATGCTGTCTATATAAAAAATTAAAAAAATAGCCAGGTATAAGGCTGGGTGCAGTGGCTCACGCCTGTAATCCCAGCACTTTGGGGAGCCGAGGCAGGTGGATCATGAGGTCAGGAGTTAGAGACCAGCCTGACCAACATGGTGAAACCCCATCTCTACTAAAAATACAAAAGTTAGCCGGGCATGGTGGCATGTACCTGTAACCCCAGCTACTCAGGAGGCTAAGGTAGGAGAACTGCTTGAACCTGGGAGGCCGAGGTTGCAGTGAGCTGAGATTGCGCCACTGCACTCCAGCCTGGGCGACAGAGTGAGACTCCATCTCAAAAAAAAAAAAAAAAAAAAAAAAAGGCCAGGCATGCTGATTCACACCTGTAGTCCCACCTACTTGGGAAGCTGACGCAGGAGGATTGTTTGAGCTCAGGAGTTTGAGGCTGCAGTGAGGTACGATTGTGCTACTGCGCCACTGCAGTCCAGCCTGAGAGATAGTGAGACCCTGTCTCTTAAAAAAAAAATAAAAAAATAAAAACCATCACCATCACCAACAAAAAAAATATGTATACATAACGTTATTTTGTGTAATTGCTCTTTGTGTTAAAGAGAGGTTTCAGAGTTTAGAGGGAAAGGAAGAAAAAGCAGAAATACTTTTGAAGCTTGATTAGAGTGGACCAGTAATTTTTGCAGAGAGCTTAACTCTTTTATATTTATTTAGTTATTTTTTTGCGACAGAGTTTTGCTCTTGTTGGCCAGGCTGGAGTGCAATGGCACGATCTTGGCTCACCGCAACCTCCACCTCCTGAGTTCAAGCGATTCTCCTGCCTCAGCCTCCTGAGTAGCTGGAATTACAGGCATGCACCACCATGCCCAGCTAATTTTTTGTATTTTTAGCAGAGACGGGGTTTCTCCATGTTGGTCAGGCTGATCTCTAACTCCCAACCTCAGGTGATCTGCCCGCCTCAGCCTCCCAAAGTGCTGGGATTACAGGCGTGAGCCACAGCGCCGGCCAAGAGAGTTTAATTCTTAAGACTAGAAAGGGCCGGACGTGGTGGCTCACACCTGTAATCCCAGCACTTTGGGAAACCGAGGTGGGCGGATCACCTGAGGTCAGGAGTTTGAGATCAGCCTGACTAACATGGCAAAACCCTGTCTCTACCAAAAAAAAAAAACAAAAATTAGCTGGGCGTGGTGGCACATGCCTGTAATCCCAGCTACTCGGGAGGCTGAGGCAGGAGAATCTCCTGAACCTGGGAGGCAGAGGTTGCAGTGAGCCGACATTGCGCCATTGCACTCCAGCCTGGGTGACAGAGCGAGACTCCATCTCAAAAAAAAAGACTAGCAAGGCTGGGTGTGGCAGCTCAATGCCTGTAATCCCAGAACTTCGGTAGGCCAAGGTGGGCTTGAGCCCAGGAGTTCGAGGTCAGCCTGGGGAGCAAATTCCGCATCTACAAAACATATTTAAAGTTAGCCGGGCGTGGTGGTGTTCCTGTAGTCCCAGTTATTCAGGAGTCTGAGGTGGGAGGATCACTTGAGCCTAATATGTTGAGGCTTCAGTGAGCCCTGAGTCGTGTTGCTGCACTCCAGCCTGAGCAACAGAGTGAGACCCTGTTTTTTTTTTTCTGGTTTTTGGTTTTTGGTTTTTTTTTTTTTTTTTTTTTTTTTGAGATGGAGTCTCATTCTATCGCCCATGCTAGACCCTGTTTCTTAAAAAAAAAAAAAAAAAAGACTAGAAAGTATAGTGTCCTGGAAATAAGCACATAGGAGAGTTTGACTTAGGACAGAACATGTTAGATGGAGCGTATGATAGTCTTGTATTGGCTTGTCATTATTATAAAGTGTCAGTCTTAGGGCACCGAAATAGTAATTTTTCTTGTTTTTTTTTTTTTTTTTTTTTTGAGGTGGAGTTTTGCTCTTGTTTCCCAAGCTGGAGTGCAATGGAGTGCAACCTCCGCCTCCTGGGTTCAAGCGATTCTCCTGCCTCAGCCTCCCGAGTAGCTGGGATTACAGGCATGTGGCACCATGCCCGGTTAATTTTGTATTTTTAGTAGAGATGGGGTTTCTCCATGTTGGTCAGGCTGGTCTCGAACTCCCGACCTCAGGTGATTGGCCCACCTTGGCCTCCCAAAGTGTTGGGATTACAGGCGTGAGCCACTGTGCCCAGCCATTTTTCTTGTTTTATAAATAATGCATGAATAGCCGGGCCTGGTGGCTCATGCCTGTAATCCCAGCACTTTTAGGAGGCTGAGGCGGGCAGATCCCCTGAGGTCAGGAGTTCGAGACCAGCCTGACCAACATGGAGAAACCCCATCTCTACTAAAAATACAAAAATTAGCTGGGTATGGTGGTGCATGCCTGTAATTCCAGCTACTCAAGAGGCTGAGGCAGGAGAATCGCTTGAACCTGAGAGACGGAAGTTGCGGTGAGCTGAGATAGCGCCATTGCACTCCAGCCTGGGCAACGAGTGAAACTCCATCTCAAAAAAAAAAAAAAAAAAAGCATGAATAAAACAGAACTTTTCATACATTCAGCAACATGGATGACTCTCAAAGCATGCTAGGTGAAAGTTAGATGTAAAAAGATTATATATGGTTCAATTTATGTGAAAGTCTGGAACAAGCCAGACACAGTGTTGCGTGCCTGTAGACCCAGCTACTTGGGAGGCTGAGGCAGGAGGATTGCTTGAGGCCAAGAGTTTGAAGCTGTAGTGTGCTATGTTTATGCTTGTAAATAGCCACTAGACTCCAGCCTAGGCAACATAGCAAGACCCCATCTCTACAAAAAAAAAAAGAAAACAAATTCTGGATCAGGCAGAACTCACCTGTAGTGAGAGAAAGCGGATGAATGGTTACTTGGGGCAGGGGTGGAGGCTTAGATGGTGGGAAGAATGTTACCAGCTGAGGTAATAGCACTGTAACCCTGAAACAGGAGTGAAATTGGGCTCTTTGAAGAACAGTGACTGAAGGTTAATGCAGGAGGGTGGAGGAGTGGAAGAAGTGGTCAGGAAGCAGCAGGCAGAAGCCAGATAATTGCAGGCCATAGTAGTACTTGGATTTAATTCAGGGTATTGTGATAAGTCATTGGAAGTTGGAGAATGAATTGCATCAGATCAGACATGGAAGCAGGAAGTAAGGAGACTGGTAAAAAGACCATTGGAAGTAATCCACGTAGTTGATGGTGGTGGTCTGGATGAGGATAGGAGTGGTCAAGAATTAGAGAAGTGATGTGAGTCAGGAAGTACCTTGTAGTAGAGCTAACAGAAATTGTTGTGGGAGAGGGAGGAGAAAAGGAAGATTTTTTTTTTTTGGAGACAGAGTTTCGCTCTTGTTGCCCAGGCTGGAGTGCAGTGGCACAATCTCTTGCCTCACCGCAACCTCCGCCTCCCAGGTTCAAGCGATTCTCCTGCCTCACTCAGCCGCCCTAGTAGCTGGGATTACAGGTATGTGCCACCACGCCCAGCTAATTTTGTATTTTTAGTAGAGATGGTGTTTCTCCATGTTGTTCAGGCTGGTCTCGAACTCCCAACCTCAGGTGATCCTCCTGCCTTGGCCTCCCAAAGTGCTAGGATTACAGGCGTGAGCCATCACACCTGGCAAGAAAGGGAGATTTTAAAGATGATTCCTACATTTTTGGCTTCTGAGGTGAAGGTAATGTTATTTTTTGAGGCAGGGAAAGTTTATATAAGAATGAGTTTGGGGGCCGGGTGTGGTGGCTCACGCCTGTCATCCCAGCACTTTGGGAGGCCGAGGTGGGTGGATCACGAGGTCAGGAGATCGAGACCATCCTGGCTAACATGGTGAAACCCCATCTCTACTAAAAGTACAAAAGTTAGCCAGGCATGGTGGTGGGTGCCTGTAGTCCCAGCTATGTGGGATGCTGAGGCAGGAGAATGGCATGAACTCGGGAGGCAGAGCTTGCAGTGAGCCAAGATCACACCACTGCGCTCCAGCCTGGGCGACAGAGCGAGACTCTGTCAAAAAAAAAAAAAGAAGAATGAGTTTGGGAGAGGAAACTGTTTTATGAGATAATTGCTTAGATTTCTATGTACATCAGAAGAAATAGTCTTTTTCTAACTTTGCTTTTATTTTCCACCTTGACTGTTGAATTGACTGTTGTAGGTGGTGGTCCATTTTTTTATGCTTGTCCAGAGTTGACCCCTTGTTCCCTTTGTGCTAGGATGTCTCAACTGATTGAAAAAGAAACTGAAGAGTATCGTAAAGGGGATCCAGACCCATTTGATGATCGACATCCTGGTAAGACTTGTGCTCTTAAGTGTGGGTCTTTTTTTTTTCTTTTAAGACACGTTTATTAAAGCAAGGGTCTTTTTTTTCTTTTTTAAAAATGAAAAATTGCTTATGGGAAAATTTTTGAATTGAAATAGCATCTTCTGTGGTAAGTTTTAAGACCTTTTATTTGTTAAAATGTTGCTCAAGGTGGAGCCAGTGAGGAAAAATAAATTTCTGGAAAAGATTGGAAATATTTTTGATATTTGCCAATCAAATATCACATAACTAACCTAAAGGAACAAAAGTAGGTGTACTTTAGTTAACTCAGTTGATATGATGACAAAGAATTAAAAAGAAAAATGGTCTTCCTTTCAGACTTTTTCTTTTTTGGAGACGGGTACTCACTCTGTTACCCAGGTTGCAGTGCAGTGGCATGATCATAGCTCACTGCAGCCTGGATCTCCTGGCTCAAACGATCCTCCCACCTCAGCCTCTTGAGTAGCTGGGACTACAGGCGTGTGCCATCATGCCTGGCTGACTTTTAGTTTTTATTTTTTTGTAGAGATGGGGTCTTGCTTTGCTGCCCAAGTTGGTCTTGAACTCCTGGACACAAGCTATCCTCCTGCCTGGGCCTCCCAAAGTGCTGGGATTATAGGCATGAGCCACTGTGCCCAAGCAACTTTTTTAAACCATAAAAACAAAAGGTGTTCTTCTCTGTGCCTTCATCTTTCTAATAATAATTATCCTTTTAATAATTATCCTTTTACTGTTGGGGAAATATAGTTGAGAAAGCATTCAGTGTCCTGCTTTTAGTTAGGAAGTTGGTATTTGGAACCTTGACGCTTATGTCTGCTTTGGTGTCTTGAGAACTAAAGTATGCCTTCTCGTGTTAATTTGGTTTATTTTGGGCTTATTTATTTATTTATTTATTTATTTTTTGAGGTGGCATCTTGCTCTGTCACCCAGCTGGGAGTGCAATGGCACGATCTTGGCTCACTGCAACCACTGCTTCTTGGGTTCAAGCAATTTTTGTGCCTCAGTGTCCCAAGTAGCTGGGATTACAAGCATGCACCATCACAGTCGGCTAAATTTTGCATTTTTAATAGAGAAGGAGTTTCACCATGTTGGCCAAGCTGGTCTTGAACTCCTGACCTCAAGTGATCCACCCGCCTCCATCTCCCAAAGTGCTGAGATTACAGGCTTGAGCCACCGAGCCTGGCCAATTTTGGGCTAATTAAAGCCATGATAGCACCTGCTTTGGTATGGAATTTGCTACAGTGGTACAGAATTATGAGGGACTTGAGACTGCCATTTTATGTTTACTATAAGGTAGATCACCAGTGGGCAAATCTGAAGTCATGCATGGGCCCATAGTGCATATAAGCGTGATAGCCTGAAGCAGTCCTTTGTGGAGAGGAGTCTGAAATTTTGGCCTGGCGCAGTGGCTCACGCCTGTAATCCCAGCACTTTGGGAGGCCAAGGCAGGAGGATCACCTGAGGTCGGGAGTTTGCGACCAGCCTGACTAACATGGAAAAACCCCGTCTGTACTAAATACACAAAATTAGCCAGACATGGTGGCACATGCCTGTAATCCCAGCTACTCAGGAGGCTGAGGCAGGAGAATCGCTTGAACCCAGAAGGCAGAGGTTGCGGTGAGCCAACATCATGCCATTGAACTCTAGCCTGGGCAACAAGAGCAAAACTCTGTCTCAAAAAAAAAGAAAAAGAAAATTTGTGTGTGGAAAGAGAGTGTGAATGAGTGGGAGTTATAAAAATAAAGACATTGTATATTCACCTGAATGTTCCAGGGTTTACTGCTATTTCTTATCCTTTTGTTTTCACATGTAAGCTAGGCATTTCAAATTGAGAGTCTAGTTGCTTATGTGATGTTATCTGCTGCTGTTGTCCTGGCCATCCCTACTTATGACTACAGAGGAATATTCACCATTTAACCCACATCTTCAATAACTCAAATCAGAGCATGAAGAAGTATGAAAGTGAATGTGAAATCAGAAATTAAGTTAATGCATAGGATTATGAAAAGCATTAAAAGATAGATGATCATGCCGAGTGTCATTGCCTGGAAATGGATTAAATGGCAATGAGGAAGAAGGGAGAGACAGAGAAAGATATGCCATTTTTCAGTGGAGCTTACAAAGCAATTTTTTCCTCTTAATGTTAAGCAATATTTGTCAGTGGCATTATTTCTTTTATTAAAAATAAGGATTTCAGTTTCATGATTTATAAACAGCTAACATTAGGTAACTACGGTCCTTGTTTGTTTTTGTGATACTTTTCTCTAATGTTTCTTTTTGTGAATTACTTTGAGATACTAATTAACAGCTTGGTAAAAACCATACTAGCAGCTCACATCTTGTCTTCATTCTCTATTGTATGTTTTGACTAAATTTGTCTCTCTAAATGCTCTGAAAGGAAATGAAATAAAATAGAGGTTTCTGTTTTGAAAACAAACAAGGCCGCGCGCGATGGCTCATACCTGTAATCCCAGCACTTTGGGAGGCTGAGGCGGGCACATCACCTGAGGTCAGGAGTTCGAGACCAGCTTGGCCAACATGGTGAAACCCCGACTCTACTAAAAATACAAAAATTAGCTGAGCATGGTGGCAGGCACCTGTAATCCCAGCTACTCGGGAGGCTGAGGCAGGTGAATTGCTTGAATTTAGGAGGTGGAGGTTGCAGTGAGCCAAGATTGAGCCACTGTACTCCAGCCTTGGCGACAGAGCAAGACTCCGTCTCAAAATACAACAACAAACCAATAATTCTCCCTTCCAGCAACTAATTCTTTTATCATTAGGCTATGCATTGAGTTGATCCTAGGCTCCTGGCCTCCTTTCTTTCCACAAGAGCTAAGTTAAGATGGCCAAGGTTATTGTGTCTTTAGGGTTAGTGATTGCTTGGTGGAATTCACCCCCGTCACCCTAACCCAGGGTGTCCTTACATGTTTGAGGATGCATCTCTGTTGCTGTTGTCATTGTAGTGGAAGGAGAGGTTGGACTTGGAGCCAGTCTTCTCCAGGCCACCCATCAATAGAAGCATGCTTCCTACCTTTTTATGGATGGGGAGTCAGAAGTTTTCTCTCTCTTAGGTTCCTTTATGATTCTTTTGTAGACCTTGTATACTCTTGGTGATGCTCGTCTGGATCTAGTGCTCATTTGTTTAATTCAGCAGTGCTGTATAGGCAGTATGCTAGGAGATGGGAAGGCTAGAGAGCAGTGTCTCAAGTTTTTACATTGTTATTTTTAAAGCATGTTTCTTTATATATATATATATTTTTATTATACTTTAAGTTCTAGGGTACATGTGCACCAAGTGCAGGTTTGTTACATATGTACACATGTGCCATGTTGGTGTGCTGCACCCATTAACTCGTCATTTACATTAGGTATATCTCCTAATGCTATCCCTCTCCCCTCCCCCCACCCCACAACAGGCCCCGGTGTGTGATATTCCCCTTCCTGTGTCCGAGTGTTCTCATTGTTCAATTCCCACCTATGAGTGAGAACAGGTGTTTGGTTTTTTGTCCTTGCAATAGTTTGCTGAGAATGATGGTTTCCAGCTTTATCCATGTCCCTTTTTATTTTTATTTTTTTCGAGATGGAGTCTTCCTCTGTCACCCAGGCTGGATTGCAGTGGTGCAATCTTGGCTCACTGCAACCTCCACCTCCTGGGTTCAAGCAATTCTCCTGCCTCAGCCTCCTGAGTAGATGGGATTACAGGTGCCCGCCACTGCACCTGGCTAATTTTTGTATTTTTAGTAGAGACGGGATTTCACCATGTTGGCCAGGCTGGTCTCAAACTCCTGACCTCGTGATCTGCCCGCCTCGGCCTCCCAAAGTGCTGGGATTACAGGCATGAGCCACTGTGCCTGGCCTAAAGCATGTTTCTTATGTAATCTAATTTAGCACAATAATCTTTTGTTTCTAATTATTTTTGCTGGCATTTTATTAGTGCTTATAACAACCCAGGTGCCTTTCCAGAGGTCTAAGTTGATTGACTGGGATGACTTACTCATTCCTTTGTTTGTTCCTCCCCTCTTCTCTTGGTAGGTCGAGCTGATCCAGAGTGTATGCTGGGCCACTTGCTGAGAATACTCTTCAAGAATGATGATTTCATGAATGCAGTAGGTTTGCTTCTTACTTTTCTCCAGTGATTATCATCTGTAGATGCTGTATCTTTATTGTTTTTTCGTGAATAGTTTGCCTTCTCCTAAGGCCTTGACAAAGTTGGGAGTAGAGTTTTTTGCCAAAGTCCTGGTTGTGGCCATAATGCTTTCTCTTTGGTATGTACTTTGATATTGGTGAGGCCTCCCAAGGTATCTACGCTCATTCTTGGGCAAAATGATTTTGAATTTGAGACTATAGGGGCCCTCTTTAGTTTTTCAATGGAAAAATGAGTGATGCATACAGCATGATTCTGCACTGACACTGTGGGGTATGCACTGGGCATGTAGAGGGATAGAAAGGTGCTTTCTCTCTATCTTGAGGAGGATTTGAGGAGTAAATAAGAATATACATATTTTACTCAGCTCCTGAACATAGTAATTGCTCAACAAATTGTGGCTGATAGCTTTGTTTTTGGAGGTGGGATGGCATGATGCTTGAGAACGTGGGCTTTGGGGATACATGTTTTGGATTTAAATCCAGCTCCATAGTTCACTGACAGACTTAAGCCTCTTCAAGCTTTATTTTCTCCCTGCCTTCTTTTTCTTTTCTTCCTTTTGAGACAGGGTCTGGCTCTGTCACTTAGGCTGGAATGCAGTGGCACAATCTTGGCTCACTGCAACCTCTGCTTTCCGGGCTCAGGTGATTCTCCTGCCTCAGCCTCCCAAGTAGCTGGGACCACAGGCGCCTGCCAACCACACCTGGCTTATTTTTTTGTATGTTTAGTAGAGATGGGCTTTCACCATGTTGGCCAGGCTAGTCTCAAACTCCTGACCTCAAGTTATCCACCCACCTTGGCCTCCCAAAGTGCTGGGATTACAGACGTGAACCACTGTGCCCAGCCGCAGCCTTATTTTTCTAGTCTATAAAATAGAGTTAATAGCATTTAAAACCTTTTTTGTAATCCTTGAATGAAATTAAGCATGAAGGTGCTTGGCAGAGAGCCTGGCACACGATGAAGGCCCAGTAGGTATTAGCTATTATTATCATTTATTTATTTGCTTATTTATTTTTTGAGACAGAATTTTGCTTTTGTTGCCCAGGCTGGAGTGCAGTGGTGCGAACTCGGCTCACTGCAACCTCTGCCTCCTGGGTTCAAGTGATTCTCCTGACTCAGTCTCCCAAGTAGCTGGGACTACAAGGGATGCACCACCACGCCAGGCTAATTTTTGTATTTTTAGTAGAGACAGGGTTTCTCCATGTTGGTCAGGCTGGTCTCAAACTCCTGACTTCGGGTGATCCACCTGCCTCAGCCTCCCAAAGTGCTGGGTTTATGGGCATGAGCCACTGCACCCAGCCAGTGTTAGCTATTATTATCTGTATTATGTTGACTCCTAGATTTATTTCTGTATCACCAATGTCTCTTTCTTAGTTTCAGATCACTTCCAACTGTCTTCTAGACATTTCCTTCTGGGTATCTCCCATATACACCTTGAATTTTACGTGTCTGACCATTTGCTCCATAATCTATTTCTCTTGTTCTCTAGCTCAGTAACGATGTCCTTGTCTAGTCAGCTAGAAAGTGTCCTTTACGCCTGCAAGCTCTCTTATACAGTGAACTTACAGATGTTGTTATTCCCTTCACCTTAAACTTCACAAATCCCTCCAGTTCTGTTCTTGTCACCAGACCCCAGTTTAGCTAGATCACCGTTTAGCCAACGATTTCTCACTTGGTTACTGAAATAACATCTTCACTGGTTTCTTCTTGTCTTGTCCTCCTCTAATTCATTCTTCACTTTATAGCCCAGAAATTATGGTACCCTCTTGCTTAAAATCCATTAATGGCTTTCTGTTACCTTCAGGACAAATTTTACGTTTCTTAGTTTGGTATAAAAACCAAATCTGTCTCTGAACTTTGTTCTCTACAGTTTCAGTTCTTGCCTTCTGGCCCTCCTCTCCTCCAACGTTTCCTTAGATACTTCCTTCTTGTCTTTTACATCCTGGCTTGGAATCCCTTCTTCTCTTAAGCCTTCTCTGATTCTTCTGCAGGGGTCTTGTGCCCTCCTAGGGGCTTTGGTAGCATCCTTTACTCATGGTATTACTTGTTTTCCTAACCGTCACCTCTATTGAATTACACATCTTTTTTTTTTTTTTTTAAGACGGGATCTCGCTCTGAGTGCATTAGTACGATCACTCACTGCAGCCTTGACCTCCCATGCTCAAGGATTCTCCTGCCTCAGCCTCCTGAGTAGCTGAGACCACAGGCATGTGCCACCATGCCTGGCTAATTTTTTGATTTTTTTGTAGAGACAAGATTTCACTGGGTTGCCCAGGCTGGTCTTAAACTCCTGGGCTCAAGCGATCCTCAGATTTTGGCCACCCAATGTGCTGGGATTACAGGGGTGAGCCACCACACCCAGCCTGGATAATGAATCTTGGGATGGTGGGACTGTGTCAATAATTATTTACTGTTATATGCCCAGCACAGAACATAGTACCGCTTAGTATTAGAGATTCAGCAAATATTAAATAAGTGCCAAATGGAGACTTTTATTAATACATATTATTATATGTATTAATTATATATATAATTTATTATAAAATTTGAGCTTTTCATTAACCATTGTCAAGAATATGGGGCTCATATTGCCCTGCTTATGCTTTTAAAAAAGTGTATATGCAGTGGTGTGGGGGCCAGATGTAATGGCTCATGCCTATAATCCCAGTACTTTGGGAGGCTGAGGTGGGAGGATCACCTGAGGCCAGGAGTTAGAGGCTAGCTCAGGCAACATAATGAGGCCCTGTCTCTACTAAAAATTTAAAAAATTAGATGGACATGGTGGTGTGCACCTGTGGTCCCAGCTACTTGGGAGGCTGAAGCTGGAGGATCACTTGAGACTGGGAGGTCGAGACTGCAGTGAGCCATGCTTGTGCCACTGCATTCCAGCCTGAGTGACAGAGTGAGACCCTGTCCATAAAAAAATCATTAAAAATAAAGTGTATATGGAAGGGGATAGGTTTATTTGTGGCATTTTTTGTTGTTGTTGTTGTCGTTGTTGTTGTTGATTTTTTGGAGACAGGGCCTCACTGTTGCCCAGGCCTGAGTGCAGTGGTGATTAGGATTCACTTCCCCCTTGACTTCCTGGGCTCTGGGCATCCTCCCACCTCAGCCTCCCATGTAGCTGGGACTACAGGCATGTGCCACCATGCTTGGCTAATTTTTGTATTTTTGGTAGAGATGGAGTTTTGCCATGTTGTCCAGGCTGGTTTCAAACTCCTGAGCTCAAGTTATCCCCCTGCCTTGGCTTCCCAAAGTGCTGGGATTACAAGTGTGCATCACTGGCATCAGCGTTTGAGGTTTAATTTCTATGATTGCTGAGTTGTTTTGGGGGGATTTGGCTTTAAAGCTGCAGAAGAAATTATGTGTGGTATCATAATGGCTCAGCAGGATCATAAGTGTTTATAATAATTAAAAGTTTAATTAGTAAAAGTTTAATTAGTTACATACAGTCTTCTTTCATACCCGTTAAGAAAGTAATGGGAATATGTTGAGGTTTTTAGATGTCCTTAATTTGACTGGGTTGAATTTTAGATGAACAATATTTCTTTTTTTCTTTACAGCTGGTGAATGCATACGTGATGACAAGCCGAGAGCCCCCTTTAAACACTGCAGCTTGCAGACTCCTACTAGACATCATGCCAGGGCTGGAAACTGCTGTTGTCTTTCAAGAAAAGGTACTTAGTGAAAAGTAAAGTCAGAATTTTATTTTGTAATTGAATTATGATGTATTTGATTTGCCTTCGTGGTTAAAATCATTGTTATAGTTTTTATTATTCATACAGTAATATATGTTATAAAAATCTAAGAAATCCTGACAGGCAATAATAAAATTATTTATTTTTTATTATCATTTTTTAAATTGAGATGGGGTCTTGCTGTATTGCCCAGTGAGCAGCTGGGTTCAAGTGATCCTTCTACTTTAGCATTTCAGGTTGCTGGGATTATAGTCGTGAGCCTCTGTGCCCAGCCAAAAATTTAAAAATAGTTATTTTGACAAATGCTTGTTGCTTGGGTGCTATAGTTTTTTTTTTTTTTTTTTTTGAGGTGGTGTCTTGCTTTGTCACCCATGCTGGAGTGCAATGGCACGATTTCAGCTCACTACAACCTCTGCCTCCCAGGCTCAAGTGAGTCTCCTGCCTCAGCCTCCCAAGTAGCTGGGATTACAGGTGCCCACCACCATGTCCACTTAATTTTTGTAATTTTAGTAGAGATGGGATTTCACCATGTTGGCCAGGCTGGCCTCGAACTCTTGACCTCAGGTGATCCACCTGCCTCGGCCTCCCAAAGTGCTGGGATTACAGGCGTCAGCCGTCACACCCAGCCAGTATTTTTAATTTTATTTTGTTTATTTATTTATTTATTTTTTTTGACACTGTCTTGCTCTGCTGCCCAGGCTGGAATGCAGTGGTGCAGTCTCAGCTCACTGCAACTTCCTCCTGGGTTCAAGCAATTCTTGTGTCTCAGCCTCCTGGGTACCTGGGATTACAGGTGTATGCAACCATGCCTGGCTAATTTTTGTATTTTTAGTAGAGACAGCGTTCCACCATGTTGGCCAGGCTGGTCTCAAACTCCTGACCCAAGTGTTCCACCCTCCTTGGCCTCCCAGAGTGCTGGGATTACAGGTGTGAACTGCCGCACCTGGCCATTATAGAATTTTTTTAAATCTTGAGATTATATGTTGTATGGGGTTTTTTTTTCTCTTTTTTCTTTTTTTTTTAAATTTTATTATTATTATACTTTAAGTTTTAGGGTACATGTGCACAACGTGCAGGTTTGTTACATGTGTATACATGTGCCGTGTTGGTGTGCTGCACCCATTAACTCGACATTTAGCATTAGGTATATCTCCTAATGCTATCCCTCCCCGCTTCCGCCACCCCACAACAGTTCCCAGTGTGTGGTGTTCCCCTTCCTGTGTCCATGTGTTCTCATTGTTCAATTCCCACCTATGAGTGAGAACATGCGGTGTTTGGTTTTTTGTTCTTGCGATAGTTTGCTGAGAATGATGGTTTGCAGTTTCATCCATGTCCCTACAAAGGACATGAACTCATCATTTTTTATGGCTGCATAGTGTTCCATGGTGTATATGTGCCACATTTTCTTAATCCAGTCTATCGTTGTTGGACATTTAGGTTGGTTCCAAGTCTTTGCTATTGTAAATAGTGCTGCAGTAAACATACGTGTGCATGTGTCTTTATAGCAGCATGATTTATAATCCTTTGGGTATATACTCAGTAATGGGATGGCTGGGTCAAATGGTATTTCTAGTTCTAGATCCCTGAGGAATTGCCACACTGACTTCCATAATGGTTGAACTAGTTTACAATCCCACCAACAGTGTAAAAGTGTTCCTATTTCTCCACATCCTCTCCAGCACCTGTTGTTTCTTGACTTTTAATGATCGCCATTCTAACTGGTGTGAGATGATATCTCATTGTGGTTTTGATTTGCATTTCTCTGATGGCCAGTGATGATGAGCATTTTTTCGTGTGCTTTTTGGCTGCATAAATGTCTTCTTTTGAGAAGTGTCTGTTCGTATCCTTTGCCCACTTTTTGATGGGGTTTTTTGTTTTTTTCTTGTAAATTTGTTTGAGTTCATTGTAGATTCTGGATATTAGCCCTTTGTCAGATGAGTAGGTTGCAAAAATTTTCTCCCATTCTGTAGGTTGCCTGTTCACTCTGATGGTAGTTTCTTTTGCTGTGCAGAAGAAACTAGTTTAATTAGATCCCATTTGTCCATTTTGGCTTTTGTTGCCATTGCTTTTGGTGTTTTAGTCATGAAGTCCTTGCCCATGCCTGTGTCCTGAATGGTATTGCCTAGGTTTTCTTCTAGGGATTTTATGGTTTTAGGTCTAACATTTAAGTCTTTAATCCATCTTGAATTAATTTTTGTATAAGGTGTAAGGAAGGGATCCAGTTTCAGCTTTCTACATATGGCTAGCCAGTTTTCCCAGCACCATTTATTAAATAGGGAATCCTTTCCCCTTTGCTTGTTTTTGTCAGGTTTGTCAAAGATCAGATAGTTGTAGATATGCGGCATTATTTCTGAGGGCTCTGTTCTGTTCCATTGGTCTATATCTCTGTTTTGGTACCAGTACCATGCTGTTTTGGTTACTGTAGCCTTGTAGTATAGTTTGAAGTCAGGTAGCATGATGCCTCCAGCTTTGTTCTTTTGGCTTAGGATTGACTTGGTGATGCGGGCTCTTTTTTGGTTCCATATGAACTTTAAAGTAGTTTTTTCCAATTCTGTGAAGAAAGTCATTGGTAGCTTGATGGGGATGGCATTGAATCTGTGAATTACCTTGGGCAGTATGGCCATTTTCACAATACTGATTCTTCCTACCCATGAGCATGGAATGTTCTTCCATTTGTTTGTATCCTCTTTTATTTCCTTGAGCAGTGGTTTGTAGTTCTCCTTGAAGAGGTCCTTCACATCCCTTGTAAGTTGGATTCCTAGGTATTTTATTCTCTTTGAAGCAATTGTGAATGGGAGTTCACTCATGATTTGGCTCTCTGTCTGTTATTGGTGTATAAGGATGCTTGTGATTTTTGTACATTGATTTTGTATCCTGAGACTTTGCTGAAGTTGCTTATCAGCTTGAGGAGATTTTGGGCTGAGACAGTGGGGTTTTCTAGATATACAATCATGTCATCTGCAAACAGGGACAATTTGACTTCCTCTTTTCCTAATTGAATACCCTTGATTTCCTTCTCCTGCCTAATTGCCCTGGCAAGAACTTCCAACACTATGTTGAATAGGAGTGGTAAGAGAGAGCATCCCTGTCTTGTGCCCGTTTTCAAAGGGAATGCTTCCAGTTTTTGCCCATTCAGTATGATATTGGCTGTGGGTTTGTCATAGATAGCTCTTATTATTTTGAGATACGTCCCATCAATACCTAATTTATTGAGAGTTTTTAGCATGAAGCGTTGTTGAATTTTGTCAAAGGCCTTTTCTGCATCTATTGAGATAATCATGTGGTTTTTGTCTTTGGTTCTGTTTATATGCTGGATTACATTTATTGATTTGCGTATGTTGAACCAGCCTTGCATCCCAGGGATGAAACCCACTTGATCATGGTGGATAAGCTTTTTGATGTGCTGCTGGATTCAGTTTGCTAGTATTTTATTGAGGATTTTTGCATCAATGTTCATCAAGGATATTGGTCTAAAATCCTCTTTTTTGGTTGTGTCTTTGCCAGGCTTTGGTATCAGGATGATGCTGGCCTCATAAAATGAGTTAGGGAGGATTCCCTCTTTTTCTATTGATTGGAATAGTTTCAGAAGGAATGGTACCAGCTCCTCTTTGTACCTCTGGTCGAATTCGGCTGTGAATCCATCTGGTCCTGGACTTTTTTTGGTTGGTAAGCTATTGATTATTGCCTCAATTTCAGAGCCTGTTATTGGTCTATTCAGAGATTCAACTTCTTCCTGGTTTAGTCTTGGGAGGACGTATGTGTCCAGGAATTTATCCATTTCTTCTAGATTTTCTAGTTTATTTGTGTAGAGGTGTTTATAGTATTCTCTGATGGTAGTTTGTATTTCTGTGGGATTGGTGGTGATATCCCCTTCATCATTTTTTATTGCGTCTATTTGATTCTTCTCTCTTTTCTTCTTTATTAGTCTTGCTAGCGGTCTATCAATTTTTTTGATCTTTTCAAAAAACCAGCTCCTGGATTCATTAATTTTTTGAAGGGTTTTTTGTGTCTCTATTTCCTTCAGTTCTGCTCTGATTTTAGTTATTTCTTGCCTTCTGCTAGCTTTTGAATGTGTTTGCTCTTGCTTTTCTAGCTCTTTTAATTGTGATGTTAGGGTGTCAATTTTAGATCTTTCCTGTTTTCTCTTGTGGCATTTAGTGCTATAAATTTCTCTCTACACACTGCTTTGAATGTGTCCCAGAGATTCTGGTATGTTGTGTCTTTGTTCTCGTTGGTTTCAAAGAACATCTTTATTTCTGCCTTCATTTCGTTATATACCCAGTAGTCATTCAGGAGCAGGTTGTTCAGTTTCCATGTAGTTGAGCAGTTTTGAGTGAGTTTCTTAATCCTGAGTTCTAGTTTGATTGCACTGTGGTCTGAGAGACAGTTTGTTACAATTTCTGTTCTTTTACATTTGCTGAGGAGTGCTTCACTTCCAACTATGTGGTCAGTTTTGGAGTAGGTGTGGTGTAGTGCTGAAAAGAATGTATATTCTGTTGATTTGGGGTGGAGAGTTCTGTAGATGTCTGTTAGGTCCGCTTGATGCAGAGCTGAGTTCAATTCCTGGGTATCCTTGTTAATTTTCTGTCTCGTTGATCTGTCTAATGTTGACAGTGGGGTGTTAAAGTCTCCCATTATTATTGTGTGGGAGTCTAAGTCTCTCTGTAGGTCACTAAGGACTTGCTTTAGGAATCTGAGTGCTCCTGTAATGGGTGCATATATATTTAGGATAGTTAGCTCTTCTCATTGAATTGATCCCTTTACCATTATGTAATGGCCTTCTTTGTCTCTTTTGATCTTTTTTTGTTTAAAGTCTGTTTTATCAGAGACTAGGATTGCAACCCCTGCCTTTTTTTGTTTTCCATTTGCTTGGTACATCTTCCTCCATCCCTTTATTTTGAGCCCATGTGTGTCTCTGCACGTGAGATGGGTTTCCTGAATACAGCACACTGATGGGTCTTGACTCTTTATCCAGTTTGCCATTCTGTGTCTTTAATTGGAGCATTTAGGCCATTTACATTTAAAGTGAATATTGTTATGTGTGAATTGATCCTGTCATTATGATGTTTGCTGGTTATTTTGCTCAATAGTTGATGCAGTTTCTTCCTAGCCTTGATGGTCTTTACAATTTGGCATGTTTTTGCAGTGGCTGGTACCAGTTGTTCCTTTCCATTTTTAGTGCTTCCTTCAGGAGCTCTGTTAGGGCAGGCCTGGTGGTGACAGAATCTCTCAGCATTTGCTTGTCTGTAAAGTATTTTATTTCTACTTCACTTATGAAGCTTAGTTTGGCTGGATGTGAGATTCTGGGTTGAAAATTCTTTTCTTTAAGAATGTTGAATATTGGTCCCCACTCTCTTCTGGCTTGTAGAGTTTCTCCCGAGAGATCAGCTGTTAGTCTGATGGGCTTCCCTTTGTGGGTAACCCAACCTTTCTCTCTGGCTGCCCTTAACATTTTTTCCTTCATTTCAGGTTTGGTGAATCTGACAATTATGTGTTTTGGAGTTGCTCTTCTTGAGGAGTATCTTTGTGGTGTTCTCTGTATTTCTTGAATTTGAATGTTGGCCTGCCTTGCTAGATTGGGGAAGTTCTCCTTGATAATATCCTGCAGAGTGTTTTCCAACTTGGTTCCATTCTCCCTGTCACTTTCAGGTACACCAATCAGACGTAGATTTGGTGTTTTCACATAGTCCCATATTTCTTGGAGGCTTTGTTCTTTTCTTTTTATTCTTTTTTCTCTAAACTTCTCTTCTCGCTTCATTTCATTCATTTCGTCTTCCATCACTGATACCCTTTCTTCCAGTTGATCGCATCGGGTACTGAGGCTTCTGCATTCGTCACGTAGCTCTTGTGCCTTGGTTTTCAGCTCATTCAGGTCCTTTAAGGACTTCTCTGCATTGGGTATTCTAGTTATCCATTCGTCTAATTTTTTTTTCAAAGCTTTTAACTTCTTTGTTGTTGGTTCAGATTTCCTCCTGTAGCTCGGAGTAGTTTGATCGTCTGAAGCCTTCTTCTCTCAACTCGTCAAAGTCATTCTCCGTCCAGCTTTGTTCCGTTGCTGGTGAGGAGCTGCGTTCCTTTGGAGGAGGAGAGGCGCTCTGATTTTTAGAGTTTCCAGTTTTTCTGCTCTGTTTTTTTCCCATCTTTGTGGTTTTATCTACCTTTGGTCTTTGATGATGGTGACGTACAGATGGGTTTTTGGTGTGGATGTCCTTTCTGTTTGTTAGTTTTCCTTCTAACAGACAGGTCCCTCAGCTGCAGGTCTTTTGGAGTTTGCTAGAGGTCCACTTCAGACCCTGTTTGCCTGGGCATCAGCAGCAGTGGCTGCAGAACAGCGGATATTGGTGAACCGCAGATGCTGCTGCCTGATCGTTCCTCTGGAAGTTTTGTCTCAGAGGAGTACCTGGCCGTGTGAGGTGTCAGTCCGCCCCTACTGGGGGGTGCCTCCCAGTTAGGCTACTCGGGGGTCAGGGACCCACTTGAGGAGGCAGTCTGCCCGTTCTCAGATCACAAGCTGCGTGCTGGGAGAACCACTACTCTCTTCAAAGCTGTCAGAGAGGGACATTTAAGTCTGCAGAGGTTACTGCTGTCTTTTTGTTTGTCTGTGCCCTGCCCCCAGAGGTGGAGCCTACAGAGAGGTAGGCAGGCCTCTTTGAGCTGTGGTGGGCTCCACTCAGTTGGAGCTTCCCGGCCGCTTTGTTTACCTAATCAAACAACTAACTCCGCAATGGTGGGCGCCCCTCCCCCAGCGTCGCTGCCGCCTTGCAGTTTGATCTTGGACTGCTGTGCTAGCAATGAGCGAGACTCCTTGGGCGTAGGACCCTCCGAGCCAGGTGCGGGATACAATCTCCTGGTGTGCCGTTTTTTAAGCCAGTTGGAAAAGCGCAGTATTAGGGTGGTAGTGACCCGATTTTCCAGGTGCCGTCTGTCACCCCTTTCTTTGACTAGGAAAGGGAATTCCTTGACCCCTTGTGCTTCCCGGGTGAGGCGATGCCTCGCCCTGCTTCTGCTCGTGCACGGTGCGCTGCACCCACTGTCCTGCACCTATTGTCTGGCACTCCCCAGTGAGATGAACCCGGTACCTCAGTTGGAAATGCAGAAATCACCCGTCTTCTGCGTGGCTGGCGCTGGGAGCTGTAGACTGGAGCTGTTCCTATTCGGCCATCTTGGTTCCTCCCCTGGATCTTTTTTTTGTTTTTTTGAAACAGAGTCTTGCTCTTGTCGCCCAGGCTGGAGTGCAGTGGTGTGATCTTGGCTCACTGCAACTTCCGCCTCCCAGGTTCAAGTGATTCTTTTGCCTTACCCTCCCGAGTAGCTGGGACTACAGGCTCGTGCCACCATGCCTGGCAAATTTTTGTATTTTTAGTAGAGATGGGGTTTCACCATATTGGTTAGTCTCGTCTTGAACTCCTGACCTTGTGATCCGCCTGCCTCAGCCTCCCAAAGTGCTGGGATTACAGGTGTGAGCCACCGCGCCCAGCCTTTTTTTTGAGATGGGGTCTCACTCTGTTGCCCAGGCTGGAGTGAAGTGGTGAGATCACCATGGCTCACTGCAGCCTTGACCTCCTGGGCTTAAGCTGTTCTCCCACCTCAGCCTCCTGAGTAGCTGGAAGTAGAGGCATGTGTCACCATGCCTGGGTAATTTTTAAATTTTTTTGTAGAGACAAGGTCTCACTATGTTGCCAGGCTAGTCTCGAACTTCTGACCTAAAACCATCTTCCTGCCTTGGCCTCCCAAAGTGCTGGGATTACAGACGTGAGACACCATGCCTGGCCCATGTGTTTCTGGAATGGATTTATGATGTCAGTCACTCTTACTCTTGATGAGTGATCTTCCCAGTGATGAAGAGCTTTGTATTTGAGGAAGCCTTTCTTTCCTATTCTTTGTGGTATTTAGTATTCGTGTAGCTAATATTAGAAGATCTCTTTTGTGCTGTGTTTTGTCGTAGGGGCTTGGAATATTTTGTTAGCAACATGAGAGCTTTACATTCATGTAGGTGTTTGGGGGTGGGCAAACAAAAGTAAACTGATAATTTCAAATAAGAGTAAGTGTTAGGAAGACAAGCAAATGTTAAATTGATAGTGACTATGCATGTATACTTCAACTGTCAAAAATTAGGGGCTGGGTAGGCCGGGCGTGGTGGCTCACGCCTGTAACCCCAGCACTTTGGGAGGCCGAGTAGGCAGATCACGAGGTCAGGAGATCAAGACCATCCTGGCTAACACGGTGAAACCCTGTCTCTACTAAAAATAGAAAAAAATTAGCCAGGCGTGGTGGTGGGTGCCTGTAGTCCCAGCTATTCGGGAGGCTGAGGCAGGAGAATGGCGTGAACCTGGGAGGCAGAGCTTGCAGTGAGCCGAGATTGTGCCACTGCACTCCAGGCTGGGTGACAGAGCGAGACTCCGTCTCAAAACAAAACAAAACAAAACAAAAATTAGGGGCTGGGCGTCGTGGCTCATGCCTGTAATCCCAGCACTTTGGGAGGCCGAGGCGGGTAGATCACTTGAGGCCGGTAGTTTGAGATCAGTCTGGCCAACATGGCAAAACCCCATCTCTACAAAAAAATACAAAAATTAGCTGGGTGTGGTGGTGTGTGACTGTAGTCCCAGCTCCTTGGGAGGCTGAGGCATGAGAATCACTTGAACCCAGGAGGTGGAAGTTGCAGTGAGATAAAATCATGCCACTACACTCCACCCTGGGTGACACAGTGAGACTCCATCTCAAAAAATAAATAGATAAATAAATAAAAGAGAAAAATTAGGGCGAGGTGAGGTGGCTCATATCTGTAATCCCAGGACTTTGTGAGGCTAAGGCAGGAGGAGTGCTTGAGCCCAGGAGTTCAAGACTGGCGATGTAGCCTGGGCAATATAGCAGATCCTGTCTCTACAAAAATAAATCATTAGCTGGGCACGGTAGCTCATGCCTGTAGTCCCAGATGTTTGGAATGCTGAGGCGGGAGGATCGCTTCAACTCAGGAAGTAGAGGCAATGGTGAGCCCTGATCGTGCTGCTGCACTCCAGCCCTGATAAGAGAGTGAGACAGAAAAAAAAAATTAGTTGCTCAAGTTTTAGAAGTAATGTAAATATTTTGTATCTTAGCTTTAAGAATTTGCTGTGTGAACTGGATATGCCCCATAGCTTGCTTTGTTTTTTTTTTTTTTGAGATGGAGTCTCGTTCTGTCGTGTAGGCTGGAGTGCAGTGGTGCGATCTGGGGCCACTGCAACCTCTGCCTCCCGGGCTCAAGCAATTCTCCTGCTTCAGTCTCCTGAGTAGCTGGGATTACAGGTGCGCGCCACCATGCCTGGCTAATTTTTATATTTTTAGTAGAGATGGGGTTTCTCCATGTTGGTCAGGCTGGTCTCAAACTCCTGACCTCAGGTGATCCGCCTGCCTTGGCCTCCCAAAGTGCTGGGATTACAGGCGTGAGCCACTGTGCCCAGCCACTTGCTTTATTTTTAAAGCTATTAAAATTTTAATCTTCTGAAACACTCTGGAAATCTTTTTTTTTCTTTCTTTTGAGACAGGTTAAAAGAAAAGCTCACTGCAGCCTCAACCTCCTTGTCTCAAACCATTCTCCTGCCTCAGCCTCCCAAGTAGCTAGGACCATAGGCAAGTGCCACCATGCCCGGCTAATTTTAAAAAATTTTTTTTGTAGAGATGAAGTCTCCCTATGTTGCCCAGGCTGGTCTCACACTCTCGGGCTCAAGCAGTCCTCCCGCCTCAGCCTCCCAAAGTGCTGGGATTATAGGAATGAGCTACTGCACCCAGCCTGGAAGTCTTATTATAGTTAAGTGTATGACCCAAATGAAAGATCTTGATTCTTATTTAGCTTTTAAGAAAATTCATATTAACTTTTATTGCAGAATAATTGTGCCACATAAAGTATTTTAGAGAATAACGTTGTGATTAATGTTATAATTTGCA
This sequence comes from Pongo abelii, assembly GCF_028885655.2. Classification (NCBI taxonomy): domain Eukaryota; kingdom Metazoa; phylum Chordata; class Mammalia; order Primates; family Hominidae; genus Pongo; species Pongo abelii. The sequence continues at coordinate 102,968,724 of NC_085928.1, forward strand.
GTATCGCTTATAGACTAAAATCTCCAGTTAGCAACCCCTGTGTGAGACTAGAAGAATCTATGTCTTTGTAAAAAAATTTTAATATGGATTATTTTGAAAATCAGGATGATAAAAGCATTTATGGCAATATATTTGTATATACAAGGTTTATCTGAGATTACAGATTTTTTTTTTTTTTTTGAGACAGAGCCTCACTCTGTTGCCCAGGCTGGAGTGCAATAGTGTGATCTCGGCTCACTGCAACCTCCACCTCTTGGGTTCAAGTGATTCTCCTGCCTCAACCTCCTGAGTAGCTGGGATTACAGGGGGCCCGCCACCACACCCGGCTAATTTTTTAAATATTTTTATTAGAGATGGGGTTTCACCATGTTGGCCAGGCTGGTCTTGAACTTCTGACCTCAGATGACTCGCCCGCCTCAGCCTCCCAAAGTGCTGGGATTACAGGCATGAGCCACTGCACCCAGCCGATTACAGATGATTTAACTGGGCTTTTTGAAAATTTCCATGTTGTCCTTGTAGGAAAATCATCTCTGGTTCTTTATAGTTTCATCATTGTAGATCTAGAAAGAAATGAATGCCCTTTGGCGGTTAGAAACAGTATTTAAGGGAAATTATGAATAATAAAGCTTTCTGCAAGAACAGTTTTATTGTTTCCTAATTAATGGTTTATTGGGAGAAGTGACTTATTCCATTGTGCATTAGATTGGAAATTGTCTTGAATCCAGTGTTTAGAGAACAGATTGCAGCCTCTTTCATATTGTGTTACTTGATTACATGATGATCTGTACTCTTCAGAAGTATCCTATGCAGCTTTTTTTAATGAATCAATATTTCTTAAAATATTTTAATTATAGCAATTAATGAATCAGAAATCATTATTGCTCAACAAATTGGCTATTGGTGTTCCTCAAAAGTTATAATTAAGACTTATTCAGCCTGGATAACCTAAGGAGACCTCATTTACAAAGAGATGGAGTCTCTTTGTGGGTGTAGTGGTGCACACTGTGGTCTCAGCTGCTTGGGAGGCTGAGGTGGGAAGATTGCTTGGGCCCAGGAGGTGGACGCTGCAGTGAACTGTGATTGTGCCACTGCTTTTCAGCCTGGGAGACAGAGCGAGATCCTGTCTCAAAAAAGAAAAGAAAAAGACTTATTGCTCTAGGACAGTGTTTTTAAAATTTTGTGAAACATAGTAACATACTTTTTTTTAAACCTTGAAACCCAGTCCATACATTATATGTATGAAAAAGAAGTTTTAAAAACACTGTTTACTCTTTGTGCAATTCATTCTGATACTTTTTTACTTTATTTCTTTTTTAAAATGCTGGTTCAGTGTACTAAGTTGATTTTATTCAGCCACTGTTTTTAAAAGGTTGTTGACTTTTACTTTCAGAGATATTGAAAAAAAGCTTTACAATCTTTTTTTTTTTTTTGAGACAGAGTTTTGCTCTTGTTGCCCAGGCTGGAGTGCAATGGCACGATCTCAGCTCACTGCAACCTCTGCCTCCCAGGTTCAAGCGATTCTCCTGCCTCAGCCTCCCGAGTAGCTGAGATTACATGTACCTGCCACCATGCCCAGCTAATTTTTTGTATTTTTGGTAGAGATGGGGTTTCACCATGTTAGCCAGGCTGGTCTCAAACTCTTGACCTCAGGTAATCCACCTGTCTCGGCCTCCCATGGTGCTGGGATTACACCTGACCTAAAATCTATTTTTATTTTTTAAATATATATGAAAAAATAGAGACAGAGTCTCATTAATGTTGCCTAGGCTGGTCTTGAACTCCTGAGCTCAAATGATCCTCCCCGGCTTGGTTTCCCAAGGTGCTGGCATTACAGGCATGAGCCACTCTGTCTGGCCTAAAATTTATTTTTATTTAAAATTATTTGGCTGCAGGCTGGGCAACATGGTGAGACCCCATCTGTAAATATATATATATGCTGAGTGTGGTGGCACATGGCTGTAGTCCTGGCTAGTTGGGAGGTTGAGGCAGGAGGATTGCTTCAGCGCAGGAGTTCGAGGTTGCAGTGAGTTATGATTATGTCACTGCATTCCAGCTTGGGTGACAGAGTGAGACCTTGTCACTAAAAAAAAAAAAAAAAAAAAGAATTTCCTTTTTATATTGTTCATTGCTAGTGTATAGAAATGCAACTGATTTTTGTATGTTGATTTTGTATCCTATAACTTTACTGAATGTGTTATTTAACTGACAGGTTTTTTTGTGTATGGAGTCTTTAGGGTTTTATACATATAAGATCATGTCATTTGCCAACAGAGGTAATCTTACTTCTTACTCTCTAATCTGGATTCCTTTAATTTCCTTTTTTATGTCTAATTACTCTCACTAGAACTTCCAGTACTATGTTTAATAGAAGTGGCAAAAGTGGACACCTTGTCCAGGTGTGGTGACTCACGCCCGTAACCTCAGTACTTTGGGAGGCCAAGGTAGGAAGATCGCTTGTGCTCAGGAGTTCAAGACCATCCTGGAAAACATAGTGAGACCTTGTCTCTTAAAAAATAAGTGGACATCTTTTTCTTGATCTTAAGGGAAAGCCTTTCCGTCTTTCACTGTTGAGTATGATATTAGCTATGAGTTTTCATAAATGGCCTTTTTTATGCTGATGTTTCCTTCTAGAATCTAGTTTATTGTTTTTTCATTATAAGGTATTGACTTGTCAACATTTTTTTGGTATCAGTTGCAGTGGTTATGTGGTATGTTGAACTGTCTTTGAATTCCTGAGATATAGTTTATTTAGTCATGATGTATAATCCTCTTATGCTGCTGAATTCATTTTCCTAGTATTTTGTTGAGGATTTTTATAACTATAGTCATGAGTGATATATTGGTCTGTAGTTTTCTTTTCTCATAGTGTCTTTAGCTTTAGTAATGCTGGCATCATAAAATGAGTTAGGAAGTGTTACCTCTCAGTCAATCTTTGGGAAGAGTTATGAGAAGGATTGGTGTTAATTCTTCTTTATTTTATTTAATTATTTAAGAGATGGGTCTGGTTTTGTTGCTTAAGTTTGTCTCGGCCTCCTAGCCTTAAGCGATCCTCCTACCTCAGCCTCTCAAATTGTTGGGATTACAGGCGTAAGCCGCCGTACCTGGCTTTAATTCTTCTTTAAATGTTTCGTAGAATTTACTAGTGAAGTCATCGTGTCCTGGGTTTTTCTGTTTTGGGAAGTTTTTGATTATTGATTCAATTTCCTTACTACTTATAGGTCTATTTAGTTTTTCTGTTTCTTTATGAGTCAGTTTTGGTAGATTTGTCCATTTTATCTTGGTTATCCAATTTGTTGTTATACAATTGTATATGGTATTCTCTTATAACTCTTTTTATTTCTATAAAGTTGGTAGTAATGAGGCCTGTTTCATTTCTGATGCTAGTAAATTTGAGTCTTCTCTTTTATTCTTGATCTGTCTTGTCAAAAGTTTGTCAGTTTTGTTGATGTTGGTGAAGAACTAATTTTTAGTTTCATTGACTTTCTGTATTTTTCTATTCTCTGTTTCATTTTTCTCACTATAATCTTTATTATTTCTTTTGCTAGCTTTGAGTATTGTTTTTTTCTAGTGGCATGTGGCATAAGGCATAGTTAGGCCTAGTTCCTAATTTGATTTGAGATCTTTCTTCTTTTTTAATTGCATGTGTTTGCAGCTGTAAATATCATTCTGGCTGGGCGCAGTGGCTCACGCCTATAATCCCAGTGCTTTGGGAGGCCGAGATGAGTGGATCACCTGAGGTCAGGAGTTCGAGAGCAGCCTGGGCAACATGGTGAAACCCCATCTCTACTAAAAATACAAAATTAGCCAGGCATGATGGCGTGTGCCTGTAGTCCCAGCTACTTGGGAGGTTGAGGCAGGAGAATCACTTGAACTCAGGAGGCAGAGGTGGCAGTGAGCCAAGATTGTGCCATTGCACTCCAGCCTGGGCAACAAGACCAAAACTGCATCTCAAAAAAAAGAGAAATAAATAAATAAATTTCATTTTAACCACCGCCTTTGCTGCATTCCATAGGTTTTGGTGTGGTTGTGTTTTTATTTGTCCAAAGTGACTTTCTAATTTCCCTTGTGATTTCTTTGACTCATTAGTTATTCAAGAGTGATGTTTAATTTTCATGTATTTGTGAATATTGTAGTTTTCTGATATTGTTGATTTCTAGTTTTATTCCTTTGTGACTAGAAAAGATTGAGATTTCAATCTTTTTAAATTTATTAAGACTTGTGGCCTAACATATGGTTTACTCTGGAAAAAAAAAAACGTAAAAGAACATGGAAAAAGTTCTGTGTGTTCTCAAGAAGACTGTGTAATCTACTGTTGCTAGGTGGAGTTTTCTGTGTATATCTTTTAGGTTCAATGGCTTATAGTGTTGTTCAAGTTCTCTGTTTCCTTATTGATCGTCTGTCTGGTTGTCTTAATCGTAATTGAAAGTGAGGGGTACAGAGTTTTTGTTTGCATAATGAAGACGTTCTGAAAATAGATACTATACCGGTAATACTTATTTAAGTACTTATGTGAATGTACTTAGTCCTACCGAATTATACTCTTTAAAATGGTTAAACTATTCGATGTAAAATAAGGAATCAGAACTCTAACAAAAGTCCCAAGACTCTATGAAAAAACAAAAATTATAGTTATAGAATTTAAAAACTTGGTGAATGAGCTGGGTATAGGGATGCATGCTTATAGTCTCATTTGCTCAGGAGGCTGAGGCAGGAGGATCCCTTGAGGCCAGGAGTTCAAGATCAGCCTGGGCAACAAAGTGAGACCCCTGTCTCTATGAGTTAGAGTGAAGTTTAAACAGAGCTGAAGATACAATTAATGAACTGGAAGATCTGACAGGGTAACTAATAATGAAGCTCCTAGAAATAAGAGATGAAAAGTACAAAAGAAGTTGAAACATGGACTAGAATTAGAAAGTTCAAAATATCTAAAGGGAGTTTCAGGTAGAGGGAGTAGAGAGATGAGAAAGGACAAAGGCACATTCAGAGAGATGACAGCATTCAGAGAGATGACGGTAGAATTTTAAGAATTAACAAAAGACATCACCATTCAGATTCAGGAAGTACAGTGAAGATTACCGAAGAGAAGATCTTAAAAGCAACTAGAGTAAAAAAAAATTCCTGCAAATAATCAGACAAAGCAAACTTTGCCACAGCAGCAGTAGAGGTCAGAAGATAGTAGAAAATATCCTCAGTGTCTGTCTGTAAACATAGAACTATTTTTTTTTAAAATTGAGTCAGAGTCTTGCTCTGTCGCCCAGGTTGGAACGCAGTGGTGTGACGTCGGTTCACTGCAACTCTGCCTCCCGGGTTCAAGCGATTCTCCTGCCTCAGCCTCCTGAGTAGCTGGGATGATAGGCGTGTGCCACCATGCCTGGCTAATTTTTGTATTTTTAGTGGAGATGTGGTTTCGCCATGTTGACCAGGCTGGTCTCGAATTCCTTACCTCATGTGATCCACCTGCTTCGGCCTCCCAAAGTGCTGGGATTACAGGCATGAGCCACTGTGCCTGGCCTGTAAACCTGGAACTGTTAATCAAAAGAAACAGTTTAGGAAGACAAAAGGTGGAACAAAATTCTTCATAACATGTCAGTGGAAGAAAATAGATAGAATTAATATTTTAAGTTTCTTATACTGTTTGGAAAAAGGGCGCAAAGAAATACGCTGAAAATACATGGTAAATATATTCTATATCAGTAGAAATTTTACAACAAAATTTCCAAAAATGTGGTGTTCTTCAGAATAGTTTTTTTTTTTTTTTGAGAGACAGTCTTGCTCTGTCACCTAGGTTGGAGTGCAGTGGCACAATCTCAGCTCACTGCAACCTCTGCTTTCCAGGTTCAAGCGATTCTCATGCCTCAGCCTCCCGAATAGTTGGAACTACAAGCACGCGTCTCTGTACCCAGCCAAGTTTTGTAATTTTAGTAGAGACGGGGTTTCACCATGTTGGCCAGGAGGCTGGTCTCGAACTCCTGACCTCAAGTGATCCACCCGCCTTGGCCGCCTAAAGTGCTAGGATTACAGGCATGAGCCACCATGCCCAGCCCATAGTAGGAATTTAAAAAAAATGGTCAAAACTTTTGGTAATGTATAGGAGAATGAGCTGATGACTTTTTGGAAGAATTTAAGAAAAAGAAAATATTAGGTTTTTAAAAATATTTAAAACATTTTATTATTATTATTATTATTATTATTATTATTATTATTATTATTTTTGAGACAAAGTTTTGTTCTTGTTGGCCAGGTTGGAGCGCAGTGGCACGATCTTGGCTCACTGCAACCTCCACCTTCCGGGCTCAGCGATTATCCTGCCTCAGCCTCCTGAGTAGCTGGGATTACAGGCACCTGCCACCATGCTGGCTAATTTTTGTATTTTTAGTAGAGACGGGGGTTTCACCATGTTGACCAGGCTGGTCTTGAACTCTTGTCCTCAAGGTGATCCACCCTCCTTGGTCTCCCAAAGATCTGGGATTACAGGTGTGAGCCACCGTGCACGGCAGTATTTTTTTTATTTTTAAATTTATTTTTATTTTTATTCTTTTTAGGGATGGGGTCTCGCTTTGTCACTCAGGCTGGAGTGCAGTGGCGCAGTCCTAGCTCACTGCAGCCTTGAACTCCTGGGCTCAAGTGATCTTCCTGCCTCAGCCTCCCAAGTAGCTTGGACTATAGGCGTCTACCACCACGCCCAGCTAATTTTTAAATTTTGTTTTTGTGGAGATGGGGTCTTGCTACGTTGTCTAGGCTGGTTTCAAACTCCTGACTTCAAACACCTGACTTCAAGTAATCCTCCTGCATTGGTCTCCAAAGCATTAGGATTACAGGCATGAGCCACTGCTCCCAGCCTTAAGTACGCTTATAAGAAAATTAAGAACTTGGCTGGGTGCGGTGGCTCACACCTGTAATCCCAGCTCTTTGGGAGCTGAGTGGGAGGTGGGCGGATCTCCTGAGGTCAGAAGTTCAAGATCAGCTTGGCCAACATGGTGAAACCCCGTCTCTACTAAAAATATAAAAATCAGCTGGGTGTGGTTGGTGTGCACCTGTAATCCAGCTACTCGGGAGGCCAAGGCAGGAGAAACGCTTGAACCTGAGAGGTGGAGGTTGCACTGAGTTGAGATTGCGCCACTGCGCTCCAGCCTGGGTGACAGAGCAAGACTCTGTCTCAAAAAAAAAAAAAAAAAAAAAAAAAAAGAACTTGTGTTTAGCAAAAGACACTGGCAAAAGCAAGAGTACTTCACAGAAGCAAAAGCCTTCTGGTCAACACATAAATGAAAAAATGCGGAACTTATTTAATAAACAAGGAAATTCAAATTAAATAAAATGCTATTTTTACACCCATCAGACTGATAGTGGTAGTGTTGGCAAAGATGTGGAAAAAGGAAGAGGACTTTTATTCACTATTGGTGGAAATGTGAATTGTTGCAATCACTTTGGAAAAATTTGGCCTCTTCTAGTAAAGTTCAGCGTGCACATACCCTGTGACCTAGCAGTTCTGTTCCTGGGTTTGTATGTTAGATACTTGGCTAGCACAAATGTAGTTTATATCACCATTATTGGTCAAGCCAATAAAATAGCAGAGTATGGCAGTGAAGTGCATCTGTAGGTACACTGTCTAGGTTCACATCCTAGCTCTGCCACTAGTTTTGTAACTTTTGGTTCACTAGCCTCACTGTGATTCATTTTCCTCATCTGCAAATATAGTACCTGCCCAATCATACAGGCTTGATATGAAGATGAGATAAATTAATATTTGTAGCCTGTCTTGAGTGCTATTTAAGTGTGCTACATGCAGCAATATAGATGAATCTAAAAAACATATGTTGAGTAAAAAATAAGTTGCATCAAAATATATACACTATCACAATTTATGTAGTTCAAAAGCATATAGCAGTTAACAAAGTTTAACAAGAAAATTCTTAAAATTTAGGAGTGTTTAAACCTCCTTGCAGGAGATGGCGTAAGGAGGGGCACATGGGAGGTTTCTATTTCTTTAAAATTTTTTCTTTTTAAATCTGTGATCTGGAAAAGGTAAAAAAAAATTTAATGTATTTTTTATTTTTATTTTATGTTTTTATCAATCTTGGCCTACAGAAGGTTTCTATTTTTTAAGCTGGGTAGTAGGACATAGGTGATTTTCAAGTTCTTTGGACCATGCATGTTTATATGTATTATATTTCATAATAAAATGTAATTAAAAATAAGTCTGGGGGCTGGGCGCAGTGGCTCATGCCTGTAATCCCAGCACTTTGGGAGGCCAAGGTGGGTGGATCACGAGGTCAGGAGATCGAGACCATCCTGGCTAATACGGTGAAACCCCGTCTCTACTAAAAATACAAAAAATTAGCCGGGCGTGGTGGCGGGCGCCTGTGGCCCCCCTACTCGGAGGCTAAGGCAGGAGAATGGTGTGAACCCGAGAGGCGGAGCTTGCAGTGAGCCGAGATTGTGCCACTGCACTCCAGCCTGGGTGACAGAGCAAGACTCTGTCTCAATAAATAAATAAATAAATAAATAAATAATAAGTTTGGGAGGCCAGGCATGGTTGCTCATGCCTGTAATCCCAGCACTTTGGGAGGCCGAGGTGGGCCGATCACCTGAAGTCAGGAGTTTGAGACCAGCCTGGCCAACATAGCAAAACCCCGTCTCTACTAAAAAATACAAAAATTAGCTGGCTCTGGTGGCACATGCCTATAGTCCAAGGTACTCAGGGTGCCGAGGCAGGAGAATCGCTTGAACCTGGGAGACGGAGGTTGCAGTGAGCCAAGATTGCACCACTGCACTCCAGCCTGGGTGACAGGTGAGACTTTGTTTTTTTGTTTTTTTGTTTTCCTAAAAAAAGAAGGTTCTGGTGTGTGGGGCTAAATTAAACACTACTTTGATGGAGCACCTCTCAGAACGTTAATATATTACCTGTGCTTTGTGAGCTTCTATGAGAGATACTTTCAGTGATCCCCAGTTGATCATGGAGCCTTTTGGGAGTTAACATCTAGATTAGGAATATATTCTGGGGATTGTTAATTTTTAGTTTGAGTTTTATTTATTTTTTAATTATTTTTTTCTGACTGCAAAGACCTAAAAGAGATAGCTTGAGTTTTATTGGCTGAATAGGCTTCTATTGCACAGATAGTTTATATAACTAAGGAACCTATTGGATACTGTAGTAGTACTTTTTTTACTCTTACGAACATTGAAATATTAAAATTTTTTTCATGAGACTGAAATCTTTGCTTATATTGTTAATCATGAACTTGGGCTTTTTCCGAAATGTACTATTTAATTTCCTTTACTATAGGAGGGAATTGTCGAGAATCTTTTCAAATGGGCCCGAGAGGCTGATCAACCATTGAGAACATATTCTACTGGACTGTTAGGAGGTGCTATGGAAAATCAAGACATTGCTGCCAACTATAGAGATGAAAATTCACAGCTGGTAAGGACTGTGTTAGAATAAATTTTTATGTAAGATGGGAGAGTATTCACAAGTTCTTTCTTGTTATTTGAATCTGAATAAGTAGATCATATTGATTACCTTGTACTGGAGCATGGCTATAATTTCAATATTAGTTTCCATAAGAGTTTTTAAAAATTGAAAATAGCTATTTTTTTTGAGACGGAGTCTTGCTTTGTTGCCCGGGTTGGAGTGTAGTGACGCGATCTTGGCTCATTGCAACCTCCACCTCCCAGGTTCAAGCAATTCTCCTGCCTCAGCCTCCTGAGTAGCTGGGATTACAGGTGCCTGCTACCATGCCCAGCTAATTTTTTGTATTTTCAGTAGAGACAGGGTTTCACCATATTGGTCGGGCTGGTCTTGAACTCCTGACCTCATGATCCACCCGCCTAGGCCTCCCAAAGTGCTGGGATTACAAGCGTGAGCCACTGTGTCCAACAGAAAATAGCTACTTTTAATCTTGTCAAGGATGATGACATTGTATGCCAATAAAGAATAGTAACATTCCCTGTTTCCCTTTCTACCATTTGTGTTATGAAAATTTTCAAACATGTAGTAAAATTGAAAGCATTTTACAGTGAACAACTACATATATACATCACCTAAATTGATTGTGAACACTTATAATATCCATCCATCTGCCCTTTTTTTTTTTTTTCTCCCCCCCGTCAACTTCTATTTTAAGTTCTGGGGTACCTCTGCAGGATGTGCGCATTTATTACATAGGTAAACATGTGCCATGGTGATTTGCTGCACAGATCAGCCCATCACCTAAGTATTAGGCCCAGCATCCATTAGCTGTTCTTCCTGATTTCTCTTCCCACTCCCCTTTGACAGGCCCCAGTGTGTATTGTTCCCCTCAATGTGTCCCTGTGTTCTCATCGTTCATTTCCCACTTATAAGTGAAAGCATGCGGTGTTTAGTTTTCTTTTCCTGTATTAGTTTGCTGAGGATAACAGCTTCCAAGTGCCCTTCCTTTTATCTATCCACTATTCTGATTTAAAAAACACAATTCAAAGTAAAGTGCACACATAATCCCTCTCTCTTTTTTTTGAGACGGAGTTTCACTCTTGTTTCCCAGGCTGGAGTGCAATGGCGCGATCTTGGCTCACTGCAACCTCCGCCTGCCGGGTTCAAGCGATTCTGCTGCCTCAGCCTTCCGAGTAGCTGGGATTACAGGCGAGCACCTCCACGCCCTGGAAATTTTTTGTATTTTTAGTAGAGACGGGGTTTCACCATATTGGCCAGGCTGGTCTCAAACTCCTGATCTCAGGTGATTCGTCCATCTTGGCCTCCCAAATTATTGGGATTACAGGCGCGAGCTACCGCACCTGGCCATCCCTCTCTCTTTAAAATGAAACACAGTACCACTTTTATAGCGTTGGCCCAAAAAGTATGTACTTAAAAAAGAACTTGAAAAATGATAATGTAGTTATGTATAATATACATGGCAATATCTAATGGAATACAACCAACAGTAGATAAAAGTTTGAGAAATTTTCATGTTTGGTTTTCAAAGACACATTGGAAAAGTCATGAATATATCTAATTTCTGCCTCTTCAGGTGTGATGGTCCAGGTCAACTTGACCCAAACAGATCAATTGTCAATGATGTATTTTATGTGCAAATCTTCTGGTTTGGATTCTCTGGAAAATTTTATGAGGAACAATACTTAGCTGTTACTTATTTCATCAACTTATAGGAATCAAAGCAACACGTTTATCAGATTGTTGCTATTACAGGCATTGGGCTCACTGCATGAGTCTCCAGTTATTATGTGGAAATAAGAATTATGAAGGATTACTTAATCCTTAATAAAGAGGCACCCCCTTTTTCTCCAATTATCTGTTGATAGGTGGCAATAGTGCTTCGAAGACTGAGGGAGCTACAGCTACAGGAAGTGGCTTTGCGGCAGGAAAACAAGCGTCCCAGTCCACGGAAGCTCTCTTCTGAACCCCTTTTGCCTCTGGATGAGGAGGCTGTGGATATGGACTATGGTGACATGGCTGTAGATGTAGTGGATGGAGACCAAGAGGAAGCTTCTGGAGACATGGAGATCTCCTTTCATCTTGATTCAGGCCACAAGACCAGTAGCAGAGTGAACTCAACAACCAAACCTGAGGATGGAGGATTAAAGAAAAACAAGTCAGCAAAACAGGGTGACAGAGAGAACTTTAGGAAAGCCAAGCAAAAGTTGGGTTTCTCATCTTCTGATCCGGATCGCATGTTTGTTGAGCTGTCTAATAGCAGCTGGTCAGAAATGTCTCCCTGGGTGATTGGCACCAATTATACCCTTTATCCTATGACTCCTGCTATCGAGCAGCGACTCATTCTCCAATATTTGACCCCCCTAGGAGAATATCAGGAGGTAAGCTTATTGGGAAGAGTACTGTTCACACGTAGGAATTACTGTGTTCATTTCTGTGTTATTTTATGGTAGTATTTTATACAAAGATATATTCTAACTCTACCACAAACAAGGCTTTGGATGAAACTGGTCAAGTCTTATGCAGGTCATTCCTGATATGGTCTATTTGATTAAAGTGCATTTACACGTTTATCTTCACAGGGAGGGAGGAAGAGGTGCATCATTTCTTGAGGCTTCTATCCTCAAAGAGTGGAATAGGAAATACATGACAATAAAGCCAAAATTTAAGACTTGTATTTGGTGTTCATTTCAGCTACTTCCCATATTCATGCAACTTGGATCACGGGAGCTGATGATGTTTTATATTGACCTGAAGCAAACTAATGATGTCCTGCTTACATTTGAGGCACTAAAGGTAAAGTTCTTAAAAGTATTGGGTCACTGGGGATTTTTTAAAAACTTTATTTATTTTTTTAATATAAGATGGAGTCTCACTCTCTCGCCCAGGCTGGAGTGCAGTGGCGCAATCTTGGCTCACTGCAACCTCCGCCTCCTGGGTTCAAGTGATTCTCCTGCCTCAGCCTCCCGAGTAGCTGGGATTACTGGCACATGCCACTGTGCATGGCTGATTTTTATATTTTTAGTAGAAACGGGGTTTCACCATGTTAGCCAGGCTGGACTCAAACTCCTGACCTCAAGCGGTCTGCCCGCCTTGGCCTCCCACAGTGCTGGGATTACAGGCGTGAGCCACTGCACCTGGTGAAGCTTTACTTATTTGTTTTTAGAGATAGGTTTCACTCTGTCACCCAGGCTGGAGTGCAATGGGGTGATCATAGCTCACTCTGGCTTTGACTTCCTAGGCTCAAGCAATCCTCCTGCTTCAGCGTCCTGAGTAGCTGAGACAAGTGCATGCCACCATGCTTGGCTAAGTTTTAAAAAATTTTTGTAGAGATAGTCTTGCTATGTTGCCCAGGCTGGTCTTAAACTGGACTGAAGCAATCCTCCTGCTTTGGCCTCCCAAAGTACTAGGATTATAGGTATGAGCCACCATACCCTGTGTCACTGAGCATTTTGACAGAGATGTGCCTGTGTGTTTTAGCATGTAATTTCTCTGCATTTTATTGCTTAGGTTATTTCTATAGCCAGATGTGTCAGAATAGTAACAATCAAAACATTCTTGTTTAGATAGAAGAGAGGAGGCTTACTGAGTATATCTACAGAAACTTAGGTGTTAATCTAAAAGGCTGAATGTTGAGATAAAAAGTGGATCTAGACATGGGGTGGCCTCAGTTATTGTTGCTGAATAGGAGAGGAAAAACTATGAAATAGTGCTTGCTTATGCCCTACTTTTAAGATATTACCTGTATCAGCTAACAACAATTTTTTCTTTTTTTCTTTTTTGAGATGGAGTCTCGCTCTGTTGCCCAGGCTGGAGTGCAGTGGTGTGATTTCTGCTCACTGGAACCTCCGCTTCCTGGGTCAAGCAATTCTCCTACCTCAGCCTCCTGAGTAGCTGGGATTACAGGTGCCTGCCACCATGCCTGGCTAATTTTTTGTATTTTTAGTAGAGATGGGGTTTCACCATGTTGGCCAGGCTGGTCTCGAACTCCTGACCTCAAGTGAACCACTCACCTCGGTCTGCCACAGTGTAGGGATTACAGGAGTGAGCCATCACGCCCGGCCACAAAAATTTTTTCTAAACTATGTACATATTGTATAATGTAAAATTACTTAGGATTAACAAAATATAAACCAGAAAATGAGTAATGAAATAGCAGACAGAATTAGCTGGGAATGATGGCAGGTACCTGTAATCCTAGCTACTCAGGAGGCTGAGGTGGGAGAATTGCTTGAACTCGGGAGGCAGAGGTTGCAGTGAGCAGAGATCGTGCCATTGTACTCCAGCCTGGGCAACAGAGAGAGACTCTGTCTCAAAAAAAAAAAAAAAAAAAAAAAAAAAAAGAAATATCGGACAGGCCAGGCACGTTAGCTCACGCCTATAATCCCAGCACTTTGGGAGGCTGAGGCAGGAGGATAGCTTGAGCCGAGGAGTTTGAGACCAGCTTAGTCAACATGGGAGACCTGGTCTCTACAAAAAATACAAAAATTAGCCTGGCATGGTATCTTGCACCTGTAATCCCAGCTACTCAGGAGGCTGAGGCATGAGAATCACTTGAACCCGGGAGGCAGAGGTTGCAGTGAGCCAGGATCACTAGGGTGAGCCTGAGCGACAGGGCGAGACTCTGTCTCTGAAAAAAACAAAACAGGCAGACCCTTGAACTCCGTAAAGGTTTCAAAGGGGCTAAACATAGGAGGGCAAGTAAGTCTAATTCACAAGGTCCACACTTAATTTAAGGTGACTAAGCTGATCTGAATGGAGAGAGATAGTTGAATGAATAACAATGTAGCTATCATACAGTTCTCCTCAGTAGGTAACTACTGAGAGATGAGGTCATTAAAATTACTTTTTTAAAAAATGTGTAACACTTCGGCGCCATGTGGTGGCTCATGCCTGTAATCCCAGCACTTTCGGAGGCTGAGGCAGGTGGATCACCTGAGGTCGGGAGTTCGAAACCAGCCTGACCGACATGGAGAAACCCCGTCTCTACTAAAAATGCAAAATTAGCTGGGTGTGGTGGCACATGCCTATAATCCCAGCTACTCGGGAGGCTGAGGCAGGAGAATCGCTTGAACCCAGGAGGTGGAAGCTGCAGTGAGCTGAGATCTTGCCATTGCACTCCAGCCTGGGCAATAACAGTGAACAACATTGTAACAGTCCTGAAAGCCAAAAGAAAATAATATTCACAGTCTCACTTACAATAAAATAACTTTTTGTTTTTGTGCTTCATTCTAATCTTTATTAATAGACACAGTTGCTCTGAAAATAATTGTTAGCTAGACTTTACAATTCAACTTCACTTGTATCCTAAGAATGTTTACATGTAGCTATATGGTTGTTCTATACAAATTAGATGCTCTGTAATTTTCTTATTTTAGTTTTGTGAGATATCTATGCTGTTTTATTTTTTTGTTACAAAGGACATTGCAGTTAACTTTGCATATAATTTTGAGGTTATTTTCTTTTTATTTCTACTGCTTAGAACAGGGACTGGTATATGGTAAGCAATCAACAAATAGTAGTCACTTAGTAAGTGAATGAATTCTCTTAATATTTGTTTCTTGAACCATGGAAATAAGGATTTTCATGAAAAACTGAAGTTACCCTGCTGGGCTAAAGTTTAATTTTAAAATGAAATTACAGTTAAAAAAAAATGCATAACCACACCAAGCTTTCAGTGAAATCTTGGGCATGCAGAAGTCAGAAAAGAATGAATGAATACGTAACAAGTAAAATTTTAAGATGAACATATAGCAGGTATAAAACTAGCCAAGATTTGAATGGAACACAAAGATGATAAGTTACTTTGTTATAAGTGAGACTGAATATTACTTTTGTTTGGGTTTCCAGGATTGTTAGTGTTTTCTTTTTCTTTTTTCTTTTTATTCTGGCATAGTGACTAGACTGCAACAATGTTGTTTGTGTTATACATTTTATTTTATTTTATTTATTTTTTGTTTTTTTGAGGACAAGGTCTTACTCTGTCACCCAGGCTGGAGTGCAGTGACATGATCTTGGCTCACTGCAACCTCCACCCCCCAGGCTCAAGCCATCCTCCTGCCTCAGCCTCCTGAGTAGCTTGGACCGCAGGTGCGCACCACCCTGCCCAGCTAATTTTTTGTATTTTTGGTAGAGACTGGGTTTCATTATAATGCCCAAGCTACTCTCGAACTCCTGGGCTCAAGCTTTCCATCTGCCACCCTTCCAAAGTGCTGGGATTACAGATGTGAGCAACTGTGCCCAGCCCCCTGTTATACATTTTATAAAAAAGTAATTTTAATGACCTCATCTCTCAGTAGTTACCTGTTGAGAACTGTATGATAGCCACGTTGTTCTTCATTCAACTATATTGCTCCATTCAGATCAGCTTAGTCATCATGGATAAGTGGGGACCTTGTGAGTTAGTCTTACTTGCCCTCCCATGTTCAGCCCCTTTGCAACCCAGGAAATAATTTCCCTTTACTGAGTTTGGGGTCTTCTTGCTCTTTCTTTTTTTTTTTTTTGGACACGGAGTCTTACTCTGTCACCTGGGCTGGAGTGCAGTGGTGCTATCTTTGCTCACTGCTACCTCCGCCTCCCAGGTTCAAGCAGTTCTCCTGTCTCAGGCTCCCGAGTAGCTGGGACTACAGGCATGAGCCACTACACCCTGCTAATTTTTGTATTTTTAGTAGAGATGGGGTTTCACCATGTTTACCAGGCTGTTCTAGAACTCCTGACCTCAGGTGATCCGCCTGCCTCAGCCTCCCAAAGTGTTGGGATTACAGGCGTGAGCCACTGCGCCCGGCCTATTTTTTTTTTTTTTTTTTTGACAGAGTCTTGCTCTGTCTCCCAAGCTGGAGTGCAGTGGCGTGATCTCGGCTTACAGCAACCTCTGCCTTCCGGGTTCAAATAATTCTCCTGCCTCAGCTTCCCGAGTAGCTGAGATTACAGGTGTGTGCCACCATGCCTGGCTACTTTTTTTATTTTTTGTGGAGACAGGGTTTTACCATATGGGCCAGGCTGGTCTCGAACTCCTGACCTCAAGGGATCTGCCTGCCTCAGCCTCCCAAAGTGCTGGGATTACAGGCGTGAGCCACTGCACCTGGCTCTTTCTTTTTTTTTTTTTTTAAAGACACTCAAATATGTCAACTTTATTATTTCTCTATACATAACTTTATTTGTACTGAAAATTGTGAAAATAGCACATAGTTTCATCTTATTGCAGTCCAAATTTTTGAAAGCCAGAAAATCTATTATGCTCTAGGCAAACTACCCAATGGTCTCTTTACATTCTTTCCCCACAAGTGAGTTTGCTTCAAATTCTTGATGTTGGGTTTTGTCTTACTGACTTTGGGCTTCTAAAACACATGGGAATACTTTTGTCCTCTTGGTGCTTCTTTGGGTCAAATCAAACAGTAGAGCTAAAGTATACTGAAGTTATTCAAATACGTTCAAACTACACAGATCCTTTATAAATTATTAGTATCATGATAGGAAGGAAAAGATACAAGAAGAAAAATACATCCTAGAACTCATTTCAAAATTATTGGTATACAGTCTATCCTAGCATAGGGTAGCGTTTTCAACCTGCTGCATAAAATTACTAGCAAGAAAGTAAAGTACAAGAATAAGGGTTATGGCTGACGTGGCTGAGTGTCATAATTCCGTATTCTAGCATCCTCAGAAGGATCCCATTGGTTATACATGCAGAAACTGCAGCGACATCTGAATGGTCCACTGCTTGATTCATTCTGAACTCTCTTAAGCCCAGTGTTTGTTAGTTCTCTTTCAAGCCTAGGAACTCTGCTGAGTAAAATGTATCTCAATTTTGCCATCCTTTTCTTTCTACACAGACAGCAGTGTTCTTACCCCTCTCATGTAGAGCAAGTCATCTCTGATTTCCCTGAGCATCATTGCTCCTGTATGTTGTTGTTGGGGTGAATTTTCTGGTAGATGGGAAGGGAATTCAGTACTAGGGTGTATAATCAAGTTACTATGGTTCTTTATCAACGTCTTGAAGCAGAAGTTTTGAGAGGCCCCCGAATCGTCCTGGGAATTTTCTTCAGTGAGCATTTGTGAAGACTCTGGGACCAAGGTCGGATCAAACTTTGTGATGTGCACATCAGTGATCTTGACACAACACTCTCCTTGCTTTTTCTTTAATCATCTTCCCTTTGCCGAACTGCTTATTTTACTACCACTTGGCAGCTTTATTTTTGTCTTTGTTCTTTGCTGAACATTTGAGTGTTTTTTATGGGCCAGATACTTATGTTCAGGTATGAGGGATACAAGGAGGCCAATGAATAAATAAATCAAGTCTTTGCCACTTACGGTTTGTTAAGAAAGACAGACATATAAACCTATAATTTCTTTTTTTTTTTTGAGACGGAGTTTCACTCTTGTCACCCAGGCTGGAGTGCAGTGGCATGATCTCTGCTCACTGCAACCCTGGCCTCCCGGGTTCAAGTGATTATCCTGCTTCAGCCTCCTGAGTAGCTGGGATTATAGGCGTGTGCCACCATGGCCAGCTAATTTTTGTATTATTAGTAGAGGCTAGGTTTCACCATGTTGGTCAAAGTAGTATAGTTCCAAAGTATTTTGAAATGGAATAGAAATGAGGATATTTGCCTTTCAACTTTCAGAAATTTCAGGTTTGGAGGAGGTCAGACATAATTAGAGTAATGTGTCTCTACATGTGGGATTTGGTGTGTATGTATATAAAGTGTGTAAGCTCATGGTTATACTTTGCACAGTGGGATGAAGCTGGAGGTCAAAGTTGTCTCCAGTGGCCCAACGATATTGCTTTCAGTTGCAATTTCTGGTCCTGAACAGGGTGCAGTGGAAGAAGGGATTGGGCAGTTGCTATTTTTAAAGGTTTTTGTGTGGAGAATTATAATGGGTGTCACACAGTTTAGCTGCGTCTTGGGAGAAGGAGTGGGTGGAAGTGTGGTAGAGTGTTGTGTAACAAACAAAAAGTAGGGTAATGATAGAAGGGATTTGAATTATATATAAGGATTAGCCTGAGCCTGCTTATTGAGAGAACTTTTGAAGACGGCACATCCCTGTTTTTTCCAATGACCTTGGTGAGATTTGTGCAGACATCATATCATGTAATTACAAATCTATGTTGTTGGTACCTGGAAGACACCTTGGCATGGGAAACAGTAGGGGGAGCTCTAGCTTTCCCAAGGCCCTGTCTGTGTTGGCCTAGGTTCAGAGTCATCAAGCAGCCTGCTGCTTGGATTATACTCTTTGCCCATAACATTGTGCAGGAGATCAAGTCCACCCAGAGAGGCTAGTGGGACTTGAACAGGCAGTTAAAAAACCTTAAAAGATAAAAAAAACTTTAAGACATCTATTTAAAATGCACGTGGTTCTAAAAATATACTTGTTTAGATAATTTGCTCAAGATTCTCCTTTTGGGGATATATTGATCAATTTAAAGGAAGGCAGATTTTGGGAATTCATTAGTTGATGAGTCAGTGACTGAGCAAAAGCTAGGATATAGAGCTATTTATATTAAAAGGATTAAAATGGGAAAGTTAGCAAAAGTCCATTAGGGAAGCTATTAAGTTGGTACAAAAGTAATTGTGGTTTTTGCTATTGCTTTCAAAGGCAAAAACTGCAGTTTTTCACCAACCTAAATATGTAATAGTAAAATGGTTGTAGGGTTACTGATTGACTGATTGACTGACAGGGTCTTACTTTGTCACCCAGGCTGGAGTGCAGTGGTGCAATTGATCCTAGCTCACTACAGCCTTGAACTCCCTGGCTCAAGCGATCCTCTTACCTCACCGTCCTGAGTAACTGGGACTACAGGCATGCGCCACTGCATTTGGTTAATTTTTAAATTTTTTGTGGAGATGGGGTTGTGCTATGTTGTCCAGGCTGGCCCTGAACTCCTGGCTTCAAGCAGTCTTTTCACCTTGGCCTCTCAAAGTACTAGAATTACAGGAGTGAGACACCCGCCTGACCAATATCATTACTTATAGTAAATTTTTTTTCTTTTTCTTTTTTGAGACAGGGTCTGCTTCTCTCGCCCAGGCTGGAGTGCAGTGGTGCAATCTTGGCGCACTGCAACCTCCGTCTCCCAGGTTCAGGCGATCCTCCTGCCTCAGCCTCCCAAGTAGCTGGGATTACAGGCACCCACCACCACGTCTGGCAAATTTTTTCTATTTTTAGTAGAGACGGGGTTTCGCCATGTTGGCCAGGCTGGTCTCGAACTCCTGACCTCAAGTGATCTGCCTACCTCTGCCTCCCAAAGTGCTGGGATTACAGGCATGAGCCACCGCACCCAGCCCTTACAGCAATATTTTTCACCTTCATAAAAAAATCAGGCTGGGCATGGTGGCTCACGCCTGTAATCCCAGCACTTTAGGAGGCACAGGTGGGTGGATCACCTGAGGTTAGGAGTTCAAGACCAGCCTGGCCAACATGGTGAAACCCCGTCTCTACTAAAAAATACAAAAATTAGCTGGACGTGGTGGCGGGTACCTGTAATCCCAGCTACTTGGGAGGCTGAGGCAGGAGAATCAATTGCACCTGGGAGGCGGAGGTTGCAGTGAGCCAAGACTGCACCATTGCACTCCAGCCTGGGCAAGAACAGCGAAACTCCGTCTCAAAAAAAAAATATTTCCTGGTGTTAGGAAAGAAAAGACGAATGTTAAGGAATCTTAGTCTTTTTGTTTACTTTAAATAATACTGGGTTTTCTTTTGTGAGGGGTTGGTTGTCTCCTTAGAGGACTTTTGTATTTAACAGCTTAACTGAATATTAGGTCAAGAGATTTTGTTAATTTTCTAGATTATTTTGTGGTAATTTGTGTCCTCATTTTTTAGCACCTAGCATCTCTCCTGCTCCATAACAAATTTGCCACAGAATTTGTTGCGCATGGTGGAGTACAGAAATTACTGGAAATACCTCGTCCTTCTATGGCTGCAACCGGTGTGTCTATGTGTTTGTATTACCTATCCTACAATCAGGATGCCATGGAAAGAGTAAGTCATCTATACAGGTTTGTGGGGATGAGATTAGGTTGGGGACAACCTCTTTAAAAGATCACATTCGCAGAATGACTTTTGGATAAGAAAAAAACAGTAGTTGAAGGAATAAATTTTAATGAAGCAAGGAACATGAAAGTCTAGTCTTTATAAAGCATTCTAAAAATGTAAAATTGTTTAGAAATGGTTCTATTTTTTTCTGACTCTACTGGGAAAATGCTGGGTGGATTGGAGTCTGGGAGCTTTATTTAGTTTTTGCCATTTCTGTGGCATTAAGATTAGCCTTCAGGCACTTTTCCGATGTCTTAGTGCAGTGACATTTATGAGTTATTGTAAAAACAACAGGCTGGGTGCAGTGGCTCACGCCTGTAATCACAACACTTTGGGAGGTCGAGGTGGGTGGATCACCTGAGGTCAGGAGTTCAAGATCAGCCTGGCCAACATGGTGTAACCCCGTCTCTACTAAAAATACAAAAATTAGCTGGGCATGGTGGCAGGTGCCTGTAATCCTAGCTACTTGGGAGGCTGAGGCAGGAGAATTGCTTGAACCCAGGAGGCGGAGGTTGCAATGAGCTGAGACTGTGGCATTGCACTCCAGCCTGGGCTACAGAGCAAGACTCCGTTTAAAAAAAAAAAACACACAACAGATCTAGTCTCTCACTGATTCATTCGCATACACATTTATATCGTATATAGGGGTGTATGTGTTTGTGTATTTTTAGAGACAGGGTCTCACCCTATTGCCCAAGTGCTCAGCCTGCCAGGTAGCTAGGACTACAGGCTTGTGCCACCATGCCTGGCTACTTTTTATACTTTTTTTTTTTTTTTTTTTTGACAGAATCTTGCTCTGTCTCCCAGGTTGGAGTGCAGTGGTGCCATCTTGGCTCACTGCAGCCTCCAACTCCCAGGTTCAAGCAATTTTCCTGCCTCAGCCTCCCAAGTAGCTGGGATTACAGGCGCCCGCCACCGTGCCCGGCTAATTTTTGTATTTGTAGTAAAGACAGGGTTTCACCACGTTGGCTAGGCTGGTCTCGAACTCCTGACCTTGTGATTCCCGCACCTTGGCCACCCAAAGTGCTGGGATTACAGGCGTGAGCCACCCCGCCCGGCCTTTTTTTTTTTTTTTCTAATGACAGGGTCTCGCTCTGTTGTCCAGGCTGTAGGCTGTAGTGCAGTGGTGTGATCACAGCCCATTGTAGCCTTGACCTCCCGGGCTCAAGCCATCCTCCCACTTCAGCCTCCCAAGTAGCTGGGACCACAGACGTGCACCACCACACCTGGCTAATTTTTGTACTTCTTTTTTTTTTTTTTTTTTGTACTTTTTGTAGAGATTGGGTTTCACCATGTTGCCCAGGCTAGTCTTGGACCCCTGGACTCAAGTATTCCTCCCACCATGGCCTCCCAAAGTGCTGAGATTATAGGCATGCTACCACACTCAGCTGATGCTTGTTTTATATTAACAAATAGTTTGTTATGGAGATAATAAAACCATCCCAACTATTCCTAGGGCTGCAGAGAGGTTTTCCATTTGGTTCTGCTGTTTTTCTAGTTAAGACTCTTTCATATATAATCATTTTTTTTTTTTTTTTGAGACAGAGTCTTGCTCTGTCACCCAGACTGGAGTGCAGTGGCGGGATCTCGGCTCACTGCAACCTCTGCCCCCTGGGTTCAAGTGATTCTCCTGTCTCAGCCTCCTGAATAGCTGGGATCACAGGCACGTGCCACCACGCCTGGCCAATTTTTTTTTTTTTTTTTCAGTAGAGACGGGGTTTTACCATGTTGGCTAGGCTGGTCCTGAACTCCTGACCTTAAGTGATCCACCCGCCTCAGCCTCCCAAAGTACTGGGATTACAGGCATAAGCCACCGTGCCTGGCGTTGTGATTTTTTTTAAAGTGTAAATGGGTTATACATACGTATGTGGTTTTTTGTTTTTTTGTTTTTGTTTTGAGGCAGGGTCTGGCTCTGTCGCCTATGCTGGAGTCCAGTGGCATGATCTTGGCTCACTGCAGCCTCGGCCTCCTGGGTTCAAACCATCCTCGCAAGTAGCTGGGACAACAAGGGCACACCACCACACCTGGCTAATTTTTGCATGTTTTGTAGAGGCAGGGTTTTGCCATTTTGCCCAGGCTGTGGGTTATACATTTGAAAAGCGATGGGCTCCTGTGATCCCCTAGGAAAGCAAAGCTCTTGTTACTTCTATTTCTGGAACATTTTTCTAATATTCTTATTTGGTGTGTCTTTTTCTGGTAGAGTGAAATGGGTAATTTCTTCTCAAGCTATGACATTATTTATCTTTGCTTATTAATAATATCAGTTTTAATTTGTTTTTCTTTTGATATTTATGCAAGATAGGTAGTCTTTTGGGAGTAATAAACTAATCGGTGTGTGTACATACAAAATTACTTATGGGTAAGATAGAGAAAAAAATATCAAGGAAACCTGGGGATGCTTTACAGTTTCATTTTGTGACCCATAGTAGACATCAAAATGTGTGTGAATTAACCAGAGAATGAATACCAAACTCCTAGACTTAGGATCAGAAATCTGAGCCACTTTTATCACATTGCAGAAGTTCCTTACCTCTTCCTCTTCTTTTAAGTGAGAATCTAATACCTGTATAATGGAGCCCTTGTGAGCATTGAATGATGTAAATATTTGTTGGCACTCAGTAAGTATAGGTTGTATTTAAATATTTATCTAAATTTAGGTTGTTTTCAGGTTTGGAATGGATCGTGTTCTAAAATTGCCTTTGTATTATTACCTAAACTTTGTACTAAGAGTGACTTGATTGGAAATGGTCATTGTATTCTGCAGATATCTATACTGGCAAATTTTTCATCCTGTTCGAGGGCTCCTTTGCCCGCAATTTAAAAGCATTGTTTTATTTGTATTTTTTTGCAGGTTTGCATGCATCCCCACAATGTTCTGTCTGATGTGGTGAACTATACCCTGTGGTTAATGGAGTGTTCTCATGCTTCAGGATGCTGCCATGCTACCATGTTTTTTTCAATTTGCTTCTCATTTCGGGCTGTCTTGGAGCTCTTTGACCGCTATGATGGTCTTCGTCGTCTGGTGAACTTGGTGAGGTTCTTTCAGTGCTTTTCTCACTAGGATTAAGGGTCCTGGTTGTGTTGGCTGCCCTTTAACAGCACACCCTTGAAGAAAGGAAGCTTCTGATTAGAGGAGTTTTGCTGCCATTCTTTTTGTGAAGTTTTTTTTTTTTTCCCGTTTCTTCACAAATTTCTCTTTTTCTTTAGTAGTTAGAGGACACTGTGTCGTTGTAGACTTGCCTTGGATATAGTAATCTTATAACAGGGATTGGCAGTTGATGATCTTGATCTTTCTAAAAGCAAGTTTTATTCCTGTACATTTTTTAATATGATTAAAAGCTTGTTCATTTTTTGATATGAGTTTAATGTTTTGCTTTCATATAGCTACTGTTAACATGCTGTATACATAGATATACATAAATATGCTTTGATATTTGTCAGTCTTGTTAAGCATAAAAGTTTACTGATACATAAGCAGAATATGTATGGAAAGTAAAAAAAGTTTACTAAAATATTTTCCCTTTTTTAAATCTTTTTACTTAACTCTTTTTGCCTTTTCCCCTCTTTTGCCCCAAATTTTGCATCTTAATAGATCAGTACTTTGGAGATTCTAAATTTGGAAGATCAGGGTGCACTTCTGAGTGATGATGAAATATTTGCTAGCCGCCAAACTGGGAAACATACCTGCATGGCTTTGCGCAAATACTTTGAGGCTCACCTGGCCATTAAATTGGAACAAGTGAAGCAGTCACTTCAGAGGACTGAGGGTGGCATTCTTGTCCACCCGCAACCCCCGTACAAGGTGAGAGGACCTTGCCTTGAAAGGGAAAGTTCTGTTAGCCCTCTCTAGCATCTCAGTCCTGAAATTCACATTCAGATCAGTGGACTCTCTGTGCTATGTCCATTGTTGGAGTATACTTCCCTGTATGAAGGCAGAACAATTGTAAAATGGATGTAATAGATGAATTTCAGGGAATTATTTTGCTTCCAGTTGTAAGTTGCTGGGATTCTGGAACTAAAAGATTAACTGAAGTGTGTATAAAAAAGCTGTCTTTTTTTCTTTTTGAGATACGTCTCCCTCTGTCACCCAGGCTGGAGTGCAGTGATGTGACCACAGCTCATTGCAACATTAACCTCCCAGGTTCAGGTGATCCTCCCACCTCAACCTCCTGAGTAGTTGGGGGACTATAGGCACACACCACCACACCCAGCTAATTTTTAAATTTTTCGTGGAGGTGGGGGTCTCACTATGTTGTCCTGGCTGGTCTTGAACTCCTGGACTCAAGCAGTCCTCCCACCTCGACCTCCCAAAGTGCTAGAATTACAGGTGTGAGCCACTGTACCTGGCAAAGAGCTTTTTTGTATAAAAAGTACTAGATGATTTGCCTTCTGTGCAGAATTTCTTTTCTGGAAATGTGTTTATAACTCCACTTCGCTATCATTGTGGAATTTGATATGTTTTGGGATAATGACGAGTAGCTGCATGTTTTTTAAAAAATCACCAGCAGATTTCTTGAGACCAGCCTGGGCAACAATAGTGAGACCCTGTCTTTACAAAAATTTTAAAAATTGGCTGGGCCCTGTGGTGTGCATCTGTAGTTCTAGCTACTTGGAAGGCAGAGGTGGGAGGATGATTTGAACCCAGGAGTTCAAGACTGCAATGAGCTATGATCATACCACTGCACTCCAGTCTGGGCAGAGACTGTCTCAAAAAAAAAAAAAAAAAAAGGGGCATGGTGGCTGAGGTGGGAGAATCACTCGAGTCTGGGGGTTTGAGGCTGCATGTGATCAGGCTATGGCACTCCAGTCTGGGCAACAGAGTGAGAACCACTCTCAAGAAAAAAAAAGTCACAAATTGAAATCAGTCACATGATGCTTCTTTCTCTTAAGCTGTAACTTATATGCACAAAGGAAACTTTTGTTATCTTTTTGGACAAATCATATTGTGAGTCTAGTTATAAATAAGATAAAAGATTAAGCAATATATGGTCATTATTTCACATATGGGCTTTTGACTCAAGAATTGTGGAATTTGAAAGGTATTATTATTTAATTTATAATTAAAACCTTGGACAAGCATGGTGGCTCATGCCTGTAATTCCAGCACTTCAGGAGGCTGAGGTGGGAGGATCGCTTGAGTCTTAAGAGTTCAGGGCTGCAGTGAGCTATGATCATGCCACTGCACTCCAGCATGGGCAACAAAATGAGACCCTGTCTCTACGAAAAATAAAATAATTAGCTGGGTGTGGTGGCATGTGCCTGTGGTTCTAGCTACTTGGGATGCTGAGACAGGAGGGTAGCTTGAGCCTGAGAGATTGAGGCTACAGTGAGCCGTGATCAAGCCACTGCCCTCCAGCCTGGGCAGCAAAGTGAGACCCTGTCTCGAAATAAGTAAATAAAATAAAATCTCTTGGCCAGTGAGCTGCGCTCAAGAAGGTAGTAGGCAGATGTAGAGTTATATATAATAATAATACCATATATGTCTCCTTATAGGCATGCTCATATACTCATGAACAGATTGTGGAAATGATGGAATTTTTGATAGAATATGGCCCAGCGCAGCTATATTGGGAACCAGCTGAAGTCTTCCTCAAACTTTCTTGTGTGCAACTCTTATTGCAGCTTATTTCTATTGCCTGCAATTGGAAGACCTATTATGCAAGGTGGGACCAGAGAGAGATTTCAAATGAAGTTTGATGCATCTTTTTATTAAAGTTGATGTTGGTTTGCGCATTGTATATGCTTAACAAACATTTGTTGAATGGAATTGAAATTTTGGACTTGAATCTGAGAAATTAGATTAGGCATGAAAATATGATTTTTAATTTACAGCACGCTTGTTCATATATATGGTCTTGGTGATTGTAAAATTTGCATAGTAGGCAAGGATTAGCATCTGTACTGTCAGAGAAGTACATGATTTACACAGCCACAGCTGCAGAGCTGGGGTTAAAGTGTTGTCTTGAGGCTGGAGTCCAGGATTCTTTAGTACTTAGACTTTAAGTGTCTTGCTACTACTTGACAACCATATATAATGTTTATATTACGTTCATATAAAATTGTCCTTTTACTCTTGGAATTCAACACACTGTTAGGATTTTCACAAATTAGTTGAAGGCAGAGCAGGACAAGGCCCAGAAAAGGGTGGCTGATGTAATCAGGAAACTGGGTAGGTTCTATTTGAAGATGATATAAAAAGAAATAAAACTGTGTTTTGAAAAAGATGGGGTCTTAAGATAGTAAAGTTTATAAACAGAGTGCTTGACCTTCTTTTCCTGTTCACTCACTGCCATAAAGATAAGAGAGGGGCTTATTTAGGGGAATATAGTAAGTTTATTAAATCCCAGGGTTTAAATATAGTAAGGTACTCTTGGAACAGGTGTTATTAAACTTTTTGGTTTCAGGATACCTTTACCATATTAATAATTACTGAGAACTCTAAAAGGCTTTTGTTTTTGTGTTAATATCTATCAGTATTAGACATTAAAACAAAATGTAAAAATATTTATGCATTAAAAAT
The DNA here is from genome assembly GCF_028885655.2 of Pongo abelii. NCBI lineage: Eukaryota > Metazoa > Chordata > Mammalia > Primates > Hominidae > Pongo > Pongo abelii. The sequence goes on from NC_085928.1 coordinate 102,995,699, forward strand.
GTGGGCCAGGCACGGTGGCTCATGCCTGTAATTTCAGCACTTTGGAAGGACGAGGTGGGCAGATCACTTGAGGTCCGGAGTTTGAGACCAGCCTGGGCAATATGGTGAAACCCCATCTCTACTAAAAATAGAAAAATTAGCCGGGTGTGGTGTTACGCACCTGTAGTCCCAGTTACCTGGGAGGCTGAGGCAGGAGAATTGATTGAACCCGAGAGGCAGAGGTTGCAGTGAGCGGAGATCACGCCACTGTACTCCAGTCTAGGCGACAGAGCAAGTCTTCATCTCAAAAAAAAAAAGTGAACCCATTGCATGTTTGCGTTATTCATGAAAAATTTCCAAAATAAAACCAGATAATTTTAGCAAGTTTGAAAAAATGTCTGGCCTAATATTTCATATCTGCTTCTGTATTCAGTTTTTGTGACATCACATCATCACTGGAAGACTCTCTTACTATGCAATGAGAGAATGAGAGTGCAAAAGGAAAGTAACATCTTATTATTATGAAAATAGCTTTGACTTCATGGGACCTTCTGAAAGGGTCTCAGACTTCTAGAGGTCTCCAGACTATACTTTGAGAAGTGCTGTTTTAGAATATTGGAAAAGTAGGTTATTATATTTATTTGGAGAATTGTTTAAAAAGTGATAATAGGCCAGGCGTGGTGGTTCATACCTGTAATCCCAGCACTTAGGGAGGCTGAGGCGGGCAGATTGCTTGAGATCAGGAGTTTGAGACCAGCCTGGGCAATATGGTGAAACCCCATCTCTACCAAAAATAAAAAAAATTAGCCTGGTGTGTTGCTGCATGCCTGTAGTCCCAGCTACTAGGGAGGCTGAGGTGGGAGGATTGCTTGAGCCCAGGAGGTAGAGAATGCAGTGAGCCAAGATGGTGCCACTGCACTTTAGCCTGGGCAACAGAGCAAGACTCTGTTTCCAAAAAAAAAAAAAAAAAAGATGATGACAGCTCACGAAACAACTAGAAAGGGTATAAATACATTTTTTAAACTGGTACATCTGTGTTTATTTACTTTTTTGTTGGTTTTGGAGACAGAATCTTGCTCTGTTGCCCAGGCTGGAGTGCAGTGGCAGGATCTTGGCTCACTCCAACCTCCACCTCCCAGGTTCAAGAGATTCTTGTGCCTCGGCCTCTGAAGTAGCTGGGATTACAGGCGCGCACCACCAAGCCCAGCTAATTTTTGTATTTTTTAGTAGAGACGGGGTTTTGCCATGTTGGCCAGGCTGGTCTCGAACTCCTGGCCTTGAGTGATCTGCCTGCCTCAGCCTCTCAATGTGCTGGGATTATAGGCATGAAACACTGTCTGGCCTGTATTTGGATTATTGAAAAAATATGTCCTTGATTTTAAAAAATTATTTTTAGAAATAAAATTAATAAATGTTTCTGCTTTAGAATATGCAGAATCTTTTAAAGAGAAAATTACTCTTAGCATTCACTACATAATATTTGTAAATACACATAATTGATATTATACTTTTAATCAAATTCATCTTTTTTATGAATATTTTCAAAACATAGAAAGGCACAGAGAATAGTATAACAACTGCTCCATCATTAACCAGGATTGGCATATTGTTGTATTTGCTTTTTGCTTAATTCTTTTTCTGCCTCCCCAGCATCACCTATCTTCTGAATTGGAACCATATTCTCCCCACTCATGTTTTTATACTATATATATATGTGTGTTCATAAATAATAATGTCATACTGCTTTGCATGTTTTTAAATTATAAATATTTTCCTAAGTTCATCTTTCACAGCTTGCTTTTTTTACCCTTATATTCTTGAGATTTATATATGTTGATATTTATTTAAAATGCTGTATTTCTATACTGCAGTTTATTCTGCCATTGATGGCTAATTTAGTGTTTTTGTTTGTTTTTTTTTGGCTATTAAATAAATGGTATCATGAACCTTTTGGAGGCTCTCTTGAGGATATGATGTAGACCATCTGGTTTGTAGGGTGTCTGTGTTCTTACCTTTATTGGATATTGCCAAATTGCTTCTAAAAATGTTCATACCATTGTCATCCCCCACCAGCAATATATAGGAGCTTTCATTTCTCTACTTTTTTTTTTTTTTGAGGCAGAGTCTTGCTCTGTTACCCGGGCTGGAGTGCAGTAGTGGTGCAATCTCGGCTTATTGCAACCTCCACCTCCTGGGTTCAAGCAATTCTCCTGCTTCAGCCTCCTGAGTAACTGGGACTACAGGCGCCCACTACCATGCCCAGCTAATTTTTGTATTTTTAGTAGAGACAGGGTTTCACCATATTGGCCAGGCTGGTCTTGAACTCCTGACCTCGTGATCCACCCGCCCTGGCCTCCCACCACACCCAGCCATTTTTTCTTTTTTAACTACAAAAGACATCTAACATTTCTCTACTTTCTTGCCAATACTTGGTATTGTCAGATTTTTAATTTCATATCTTACATTTTTAATTTTTATATCATTAATGTTGTATTTTGAACCCTTTCCCTCATTCTTTAGGGTTCTTTGAAAATGATTGTCAATGGCTGTAGTTTATGAGTGCACTATACTCTAACACATACGTTGCTCTTGTCTATGTGGGTTTTCTCATTCTTTTGCTATTTTAATGTGGCTAATGAACATCTTAATACATAAATTCTTCTGATTCTTTCTTTCTTTTTTTTTTTTTGAAATGGAGTCTCACTGTGTTGACCAAGCTGGAGTGCAGTGGTGTGATCTTGGCTCACTGCAGCCTCTGCCTCCCAGATTCAAGCAATTCTCCCTGCCTCAGCCTCCTGAGTAGCTGGGATTACAGATGCCCACCACCACGCCTGGCTGGTTTTTGTATTTTTTAGTAGAGATGGGGTTTCAACATGTTGGCCAGGCTGGTCTTGAATTACTGACCTCAGGTCATCTGCCTGCCTCAGCCTCCCAAATTGTTGTGATTACCAGCGTGAGCCACTGCACCCGGCCTGAGTCTTTTTTCTTTTCTTTTCTTTTCTTTTTTTTTTTTTTTTTTATGGAGACGGAGTCTCTCTCTGTGGCCCGGGCTGGAGTGCGGTGGCTCAATCTCAGCTCACTGCAACTTCCGCCTCCTGGGTTCAAGCAATTCTCCTGCCTCAACCTCCCAAGTAGCTGGGACTACAGGCGCCCACCACTAAGCCTGGCTAATTTTTTTTTTTAATTTTTATTTTAGTAGTGACAGGGTTTCGCCATGTTGCCCAGGCTAGTCTTGAACTCCTGAGCTCAGGCAGTCTGCCTGCCTCAGCCTCCCAAAGTGCTAGGATTACAGGCATGAGCCACCACGCCTGGCCCCGGCCTGATTATTTCTTTAGGACAGATTGTTAGAGGTGAAATTTCTAGGACAAGGTTTATGAACATTTTAAGAATCTTGTTTCATATTTCCAGATTACTTTTTTTTTTTTTTCATTTTTCTTTTTTTGTTTTTCGAGACAGGCTCTTACTCTGTTGCCCAGACTGGAGTGCAGTGGTGTAATCACGGCTCACCACAGCCTCAACTTCCTGGGCATAGGTGATCCTCCCACCTCAGCCTCCTGAGAAGCTGGGACTACAGGCACGTGCTACCACACCCAGCTAATATCTTATTTTTTTTTTTAATAGAAAAAGATAAAACCATGTTGCCCAGTCTGGTCTCAAACTCCTGGGTTCAAGTGATCCTCCCACCTTGGCCTCCTAAAGTGTTGGGATTATAGGCTTGAGCCACCGTGCCTGGCCTCCAGATTACTTTCCGGAAAGAGTGTGCTAATTTCTACTCTCACCAAAACTTTGAGAGTATGTGTCTCTATATGTTTTCACTAGGATGAAAGGATTCAGGATTATTCTATGTTTTTTATCATAGAAGTTTAATAGGTAAAAATTCCATTGCTACATTTTTTGGAAGTAATGTCATGGTGACTATAAAATCCTCTCTCGATGCGACAGCTTGAGATAGAGCCACACTGGTAGTGGTTCTGATTTATTGTCTCTGTGTGTGCGTGTGTGTGTCTGTTTGTCTCTCTCTCTCGATTGTTGTGGCTATACTCTAATTTCCCTTTGACTAATTCTTCCTGTCCAGGAATGACACTGTGCGCTTTGCTTTGGATGTCCTGGCTATTCTTACTGTGGTGCCAAAAATCCAGCTCCAGTTGGCAGAATCAGTGGACGTGTTGGATGAGGCTGGATCTACAGTTTCTACTGTAGGTAGGTTGTACTTTGCCATTTTTGTTGTTGCTTGGTCTGGATTTGTTTTTTCTTTGCCACTCTGGTTGTGGTTACTTACCTGACCTAATTTTGGATTTTAGAACAGAAGTAGTAGAGGGGGGCTCCTTGTCTGTCTGTTATAAGGAGTACCATTCAGCAGATCAGGAACTAATTTAAGAAAAAACAAAAAATAAAAATACAAATGTAGGACCAGATAGTTTGATGTAAGGGAGTCATGCTAGTAACCTCAGGTTTTCTGAGTGGTACTGGCATTTCTGCTATAATGGTATATTATAGCTTTCCTGAAAAGCTCACACTCTGAAGAGTCTTGCACTAAAAATAAAGTTCATGGGAAAAATGGATTGAGGCAGATAGTGAAAAACTTAAGCATCACAGCTTTCCAGGAGTTAAAGGGGGGAAAAAAAAGTAAGCAGTTTTGTAACCTGAGTCAGTAATTGGCAGGTAACTCAAAATGGGTAGAAACTGTCATACATATATAAAAGAAAATATACTTTGATAATATACTTTATTAAGAGCAAGGCTGATCTGGGCACTGCTGGGGTGAGCATGGGAAGTCATGTGACGGGACAAGATGCAGGATAGGACTAAGACACAGGCACTTGTTTTTAATTTTCTTAAAATAGAGTGGAAAGGGTTCTGCTTCCACAGTAGCAGCCCAACTGAGGGCTTTCTCTGTTCCTGAGGTTTTAGTGTATTAAAATTAATAAACCAGAAAAGGCCGAGTGCAGTGGCTCACACCTGTAATCCCAGCACTTTGGGAGGCCGAGGCGGGTGGATCACCTGAGATCAGGAGTTCCAGACCAGCCTGGCCAACACGGTGAAACCCCACCTCTACTAAAAATACAAAAATTAGCTGGGCGTGGTGACGGGCGCCTGTAATCCCAGCTCTTTGGGAGGCTGAGGCAGGAGAATCACTTGAACCCGGGAGGCGGAGGTTGCAGTGAGCCAAGATCACACCAGTGCACTCCAGCTTGGGCCACAGTGCAAGAGTCAACCTCAAAAAAATAATAAAACCAGAAAAAATTGCACATGAACCTTGATTACTTTCCATAATTATGACATGATTTCCCTATTTAATAACTGCATATGAGATACCATAAAAATACATTGTAGTAGAACTGTCTGCACTTTATACAAACCCTTGCAGTTTTTACAAAAGTAATGTCGTTTTTTAAAGTAAAACAAAGTGAGTAGAACACCAAATTTTGACTCTGGAACAACTATTGAAGTTGGCCATTAGTTTTATGGTGAATAATACATAATTTTTTTTTCCCATTAGGTATCAGCATTATTTTGGGAGTGGCTGAGGGTGAGTTCTTCATCCATGATGCTGAAATTCAGAAGTCAGCACTTCAGATTATCATCAATTGTGTGTGTGGCCCAGATAACCGAATATCCAGTATTGGTAAATTTATCTCTGGTACTCCTCGGAGAAAGCTGCCTCAGAACCCTAAAAGCAGTGAGCACACCCTGGCCAAGATGTGGAATGTGGTTCAGTCCAACAACGGCATCAAGGTGCTCCTGTCCTTACTGTCCATTAAGATGCCCATCACAGATGCAGACCAAATCCGGGCCCTGGCCTGCAAGGCCCTGGTGGGCCTCTCTCGCAGTAGCACTGTCCGGCAGATCATCAGTAAACTGCCCCTTTTCAGCAGCTGCCAGATCCAGCAGCTGATGAAGGAGCCTGTGCTGCAGGACAAGCGCAGTGACCACGTCAAGTTCTGCAAGTATGCTGCTGAACTCATTGAACGGGTGTCAGGAAAACCACTTCTCATTGGCACTGATGTTTCCCTAGCACGACTGCAGAAAGCAGATGTTGTTGCCCAGTCAAGGATCTCCTTCCCTGAGAAAGAGCTGCTTTTGTTGATACGAAACCATCTTATCTCTAAAGGGCTTGGAGAAACAGCAACCGTGCTGACAAAAGAGGCTGACCTGCCCATGACTGCTGCCTCCCATTCTTCTGCCTTTACCCCAGTCACTGCTGCTGCTTCTCCTGTCTCTCTACCCCGAACCCCTCGTATCGCTAATGGCATTGCAACTCGACTGGGCAGCCATGCTGCCGTGGGTGCCTCTGCCCCTTCTGCCCCTACTGCTCATCCTCAGCCACGGCCCCCCCAGGGTCCGCTAGCTCTGCCTGGCCCATCTTATGCAGGCAACTCCCCTTTGATTGGTAGAATCAGTTTTATCAGAGAGAGGCCATCACCCTGCAATGGCAGGAAAATCAGAGTGTTGCGGCAGAAGTCGGACCATGGTGCCTACAGCCAAAGCCCAGCCATAAAAAAGCAGCTGGACAGACATCTTCCTTCCCCACCTACGCTGGACAGTATAATCACAGAGTATCTTAGAGAACAACATGCTCGCTGCAAGAATCCAGTTGCCACCTGCCCACCTTTCTCCCTCTTTACTCCTCACCAATGTCCTGAGCCAAAACAGAGGCGGCAAGCGCCAATAAACTTTACCTCAAGGCTAAACCGCAGGGCATCATTTCCAAAGTATGGAGGGGTGGATGGCGGATGCTTTGATAGGCACCTTATCTTTAGCAGGTAAGAAGAGGTCCCTTCTTACTCCCTGGGAATTGGAATGATTCTTTTATTTAAATCAAACTGGGCAGTATCAGCATAGTTGGCCTGAAATACCACTGATTGTCACTTTGTGTAATACTTGAACAATGTAATTGTACCACCTTTTGTCAACCATGGGTTCCTTGTGTGATTGTTGGCAGTACATTGATAATAATCCTTTGTGTTCTCATCTCAACTAGTATGTTTTCTAGAACCCACATCCCCTCATTACTGTCCATAAGGAGGCTCCCAAGCTTGTGCTGGTGCAAGTTGCTTCCTGTTCTGATTCTTGACAAATCTTACATAAAGGTTATGGGATCACAGGTTTTAAACATCGGAATTTTTTTTTTTTGGAGACGGAGTCTCTCTGTCGCCTAGGCTGGAGTACAGTGGTGCTATCTTGGCTCACTGCAACCTCTCCCTCCTAGGTTCAAGTGATTCTCCTGCCTCAGCCTCCTGAGTAGCTGGGATTACAGGCAGGCGCCACCATATCTAGCTAATTTTTGCATTTTTAGTAGAGATGGGGTTTTACCATGTTGGCCAGGCTGGTCTTGAATTCCTGACCTCAGTTGATCCCCCCACTTCGGCCTCCCAAAGTGCTAGGATTACAGGCGTGAGCCACTGCGTCTGGCCTAAACATGGGAATTTTTGTTATTTAAATTGGTAAGTGGAAATCTTTTTCTTATTTAAAATAAGAAGCACTGAAGGTCACTGTGATTTTGGAAGAAGCCATTTGAAACATTAATGTTCTGTGCTTTTTCTTCTATCCTAGCAGTTTGCTTTTTCTGAGTCCCTGCACATTCTTTGCCTGTGATTCTCTCTTTTTTTTGCTTAGATTCCGTCCTATTTCAGTGTTCCGGGAAGCCAATGAAGATGAGAGTGGCTTCACCTGCTGTGCATTCTCAGCACGGGAGCGGTTCCTGATGCTTGGCACCTGCACAGGGCAGCTGAAGCTCTATAATGTGTTTAGTGGACAGGAGGAGGCCAGCTATAACTGTCACAACTCAGCCATCACACATCTTGAACCTTCCAGGGTAAGGGTTCCTTCCTAGGATGCTCTCAGTCATTCTTCCAAGATGAATTGGTGAACTAGAGTAAAGGAGGCTTACCCTTTATTGAGCTCTCTCTTTTAAATGAGTCCTCAACTGGAAAATCTAGTTGAGGTTAACTCATATTTCAGATGGAGAATGAGGAATATGGCAGTTATTAGGAAGAAAGGAACCATCTTTGACATCTTCTCATTTTTCCCCCTCCCTTTTATCTATTCTATTTTTGTGGCTAGTTCAGTAGGATTTAATATTCTCTTAAGTTTAGTTATTTTCTAGGACACTATAGATATATGTATTCAAATCCTAGTGGCTTCTGACCATTTCTTGGTTTCTGGGGGTTATAAAATTGTCTCTTTAATTCAACAACATTTTTATACATATCTTTAAAAATGCTAATGGCAGGAAGTGACATCTGCATGTATGTAAATACGTGGTTACCCACCTTGCGCCTTTTTCTTTTAGGATGGGTCCTTGCTGCTGACATCTGCTACTTGGAGCCAGCCTTTGTCTGCACTTTGGGGAATGAAGTCAGTATTTGATATGAAGTATGTATCTGCTTTTGGAACCTAGTCTGTGCTTTATTTACCTAGTTTATACCCCCCTTCATTTGATTCTTAGACTGGAAGCCTTTTGGGGAAAGAGGATGCTGTCAGTTATTGTTAACTTCTCTCTTCCTCATCTGAGACTCATGTTTAATAAGACTTTATCTTTCTTAATTCCTAGATATTTTTATGAGGTATATACATTCTCATGCAGCAGACCCCGACCCAGAATCTATGTATTTTCCCATGTTCACATAGGATATTGCAGTCTTTGCTGTATCTCGTCTCCTCTCCTCTCCTCTCCCCCTTCACCTCCCCTCCTTTTCTCTCTCCTCTCTTCTCCTCTCCTCTCCTTTCCTTTTCTTTTTTTTTTCTTTTTTTTATTTTTTGTGAGACAGAGTCTCGCTCTGTCGCCCAGGCTGGAGTGCAGTGGCGTGATCTCAGCTCACTGCAAGCTCTGCCTCCCGGGTTCACACCGTTCTCCTGCCTTAGCCTCCCAAGCAGCTGGGACTAGAGGTGCCCGCCACCACGCCTGGCTAATTTTTTGTATTTTTAGTAGAGACAGCGTTTCACCGTGTTAGCCAGGATGGTCTCGATCTCCTGACCTTGTGATCCGCCGGCCTCGGCCTCCCAAAGTGCTGGGATTACAGGCCTGAGCCACCGCACCTGGCCTTTTCTTTTCTTTCCTTCTTTAGATGGGGTCTCATTCTGTCACTTAGGTTGGAGTGCAGTGGCACAAGCATGACCTACTGCAGCCTCCACCTCCCAGGCTCAAGTGATCCTCTCACCTCAGCCTGCTGAGTAGCTGGGACCACAGGCATGTGCCACCACGACTGGCTAATTTTTTGCATTTTTGGTAGAGATAGGGTTTCGACATGTTGCCCAGGGTGGTCTCGAACTCCTGAGCTCAGACAATCCACCTGCCTCAGCCTCCCAAAGTGCTGGGATTGTGGGAGTTAGCTACCATGCCTGGCCCCTTTGCTGCGTGTTTCAAAGGCACATGTGCCCTGTTTGTCATTTCTCTAAGAAATTCCCATTCATTATTTTGTATCTGCTTGGACAAGCTGATAGAAAGAATTTTCTTTGTAATCTAAGTGTATGATTGTTTCCTCTTTGGGAGTCCAGGATCTTTAGGTGAGTGTGATTGTGCAAGAGGCTGGGGGTCACCCGTGTTTCAGTTGGTTGCAGGAATATGTCCTGAAGATCTGTCACTTCAGTGCTCCGGTTGTTTGTCCATAGGCATTCCTTCACAGAAGATCACTATGTTGAGTTCAGTAAGCACTCCCAGGATCGGGTCATCGGCACAAAAGGAGACATTGCCCACGTAAGTACTTAAGAACCACTATTTTCAAGCTGATTATATCCATTTTGTTCATAATGAAATCTTCTTGATAGAATGTGAGGGCCTAAGTCCTTTGGGCAACTAGAAATCAATGGTAGTCCTTCCAGTTAGAATCTAAAAGTATGATAATATAGTTCTGAGCTGTATGGGAAAAATGTATAAGGGCTAAACGTGGCATTGAGAAAGATGTCATTAGCACCACAGATATTTTTGAATTCTTAGTAAGTTTTAGATTAGAAATGAAGTCACTGCCTTTATGGACCCTCATTGGGGAGACAATAAAGAAGCAAATATACGGTAAATTTAGGTGGGAAGTGTTTCAGAGAAAATGAAAGCAGGGTAAGAGGTAGGAAATGCTTGGTGGTGGTGTGGGGGGACTTCTTTTTAATCTAGGGTAGAAGCATCACTGATGGGGTAATGTTTAAGCACAGCCTTGAAGGAAACGCGAGATTCAGGAAGATACCTGGAGGAACAGCGTAAGGCACAGGAAATGGCAAGGGAAAAGCCCTTGCTTGGGAGGTGGGAGGAGAGCTGAGGTCAGTGAGGGGCCTGTATCTGGTAGCATCTTGTAGGTGGTAGTTAGGGCCTTTAGCTTTTCTTTTGAGTGAGATGAAGACACTGGAGGGTGAGTAGAGGATACATGAGTGGATGTAAAGTTCCTAAAGTGTGACTCTGGTTTTTGTGAGAGAAGCAAGAGCAGCTTTCCAGGTTAGAGGGTGTTGTACCACCTGACACATGAGAGGAGCTGTGGGTTTGGGCCTGGGTAGGCATGGTAGAGGCTATGAGAAATGGAGGACCTTGGCCCTGGGATTTTGGACACATGAAATTTGAGATTCTCTTAGACATTCAAGTAGAGAATGGGGATTGAATACAAAAGTTGGGAGTTGGCCAGACTTAGTGGCTTATGCCTGTAATCCCAGCACTTTGGGAGGCTGAGGTGGGAGGCCAGGAGTTTGAGACCAGCCTGGGCAACATAGAGAGACTCCCCCCATCTCTACAAAAAATAAACAAAATTGGCTGAGCTTGGTGGGCTTGGGACCTATAGTCCCAGCTACTCAGGAAGCTGAGACAGGAGGGTTGCTTGAGCCCACGAGTTGGAGGCTGCTGTGAGCTATGATTATGTCACTGTAGTCCAGCCTGAGTAACCAAGTGAGACCCTGTCTCTGAAAATAAAAACAACAAAAAATTGGGAGTTCAGGAGAGAAGTGTGGGTTGGGAAATATAAATATGGGACTTGTCCACATATTGACAGTATTTATTTATTTATTTATTTTTGAGATGGGGTCTTGTTCTGTCACCCCGGCTGCAGTGCAGTGGCACAATCACAGCTCACCACAGCCTTGACTGCCTGGACTCAAGCAATCCTCTTACCTCAGCCTCCTGAGTAGCTGGGACTACAGGCGAGCACCATCACACCTGGCTAATTTTTTTGTATTTTTGTAGAGACGGCATTTCCCCAACGTTGGCCAGGCTGGTCTTGAACTCCTGGGCTCAAGTGATCCACTTTTCTTGGTGTCCCAAAGTGTTGGCATTACAGGCATAAGTCACTGTCCCCAGCTGATAGTATTTAGAGCCATGAACTTATATGAGATCATCAAGGGGACTGGAGAAGAGTTGTGGATATAGAACCCTGACATGTGTTTAGGAGTTGCCACATGAGGAACTTGGGAAGGAAATCAAATATAGTGGCCAGTAAGGCAGAATGGAACCCCGAGAAAAAGAGGTGCCTGGCTGGGTGCGGTGGCTCACGCCTGTAATCCCAGCACTTTGGGAGGCAGTATTCTGTGGTAATCATTGATCCATGTGGAGAATTTGTGTGTTAATCTTAGAAACTGCTTTGCACATTTTCTCTTTAAATTTGTCAGTGGATGGATTCGTCTGATTTTTCTCTTCCCATCCCTTCTTCTCTAAAGATTTATGATATTCAGACTGGCAACAAGCTGTTGACTCTGTTTAACCCAGATCTTGCCAACAACTACAAGAGGAACTGTGCCACCTTTAATCCTACAGATGATCTTGTCTTAAATGATGGTGTCCTCTGGGATGTCCGCTCTGCACAGGCCATCCACAAGTTTGACAAGTTCAATATGAACATCAGTGGTGTTTTCCATCCGAATGGACTGGAGGTGATCATTAATACTGAGATTGTATCCTTTATACTCATGTCTTACCTTCCATTTGTTGTCTGGTTTGTGGTGCAGAAATAATTTGTTCTATCTTTACACCAATACCTGGTTAAAGTGTCCACACTGGTAATAATATGGTGCCTGTCCTTTAGTTTGAAATGTTAGTGAAATCTCCAAAGCACTGTTGCCAATGTTAGTAATTACTGACAACTTTCACTAGCATGTTTTCTATGTATTTGGTAAGAGTGACCAGTTTCCTACCTCCCAGTTCTCCAAGAATTGAATTAGCTTTTATTTGTCTTCAGAAGGATTTTACTTTTGCTCTGTAAAAATCAGTTGCCACATAAGAGGAAAATGAAGTACTACTTTTGGGAGGAAAAGAGCTCATAAAGCATTCCTGTATATGAGGATACCCTAGGATATTTTCAGAGACATCATTCAATAATATGCATTCTACATGTATTTGTTTTACCTTGATCTCATTGACTTTTAAATTATCAATACCTGGCAGGAGGAAAAAAAGTGATATTTTAGAATTTCCTCCCATGAGATTAGATAAGTTTTGTGTAAAATAGTTTTCCTTGACCATTCCCCTCCTAGTGGGACCTTCGAACTTTTCATCTTTTGCATACTGTTCCTGCTCTGGATCAGTGTCGCGTGGTGTTCAATCACACGGGAACAGTGATGTATGGAGGTAATAAACCTTATCCTTCATTATTCTCTTTCCTTTTGCTCTACCCTTTCACTTAATATGATACTTCTTTTTGGAACCATCTCTCACTTGTGAATTGGAAAGCATGTGAGAGCTGTAACATAAAAGATAAAAAGTTGATAGTACGAATGGTGACAAAAAATATGAAAATAATGTTGGTTTAGGGTGAAAGGCAGCTGACTTTGAAGATAACAAGGAAATCTTGTATGGAAAGAAATTTCATGCAGTATTTTCCAGTGTATCATTATGAACTTAAGAGCTTTTGCATTTGTCCTCTTGTGGTGTTGTAAGCCTTGTAAGTACAGTAACATTTCTTGGAGGTAGATGAGAGGCTGAGGATATTATTTGTCACAATAGGTGGGATATGCAAGGAAGATGCTCTGAGAGGAGCTAACTAGATGCAGAGTAGATTTCTGTACAAGGGAATTTGTATGTAAACCTATATGCAAGTAGATTGTTTTGATTGGCCATTAACATTTTCTGCACTTGTGAAGAGGGGATGTTTGTGATTCCTAATAGTGTTTCCTCCCCTACTCCCCCTCAAGCTATGTTGCAGGCAGATGATGAAGATGACTTAATGGAAGAGAGGATGAAAAGCCCCTTTGGGTCATCCTTCCGAACATTTAATGCAACTGACTACAAACCTATAGGTAAGCAGGAAGGGACAGACATTGATCATTTTGTCATGTTTTGGTGTTCCTTATTTAAGATCCTTCATCTTCTGGAGGCCTGTAATTTTTTATTGAAAAACAGAGGAGTTATGGAAATACTTTTGAGCAATCATCCTGAATTCCTTTAGAGGAAAACCAGGTTTTAGGGTCACAGCAATAGTCCAGTCCCAATCGTCTCACATTCTATTTTCCAGCAACCATTGATGTGAAACGGAACATCTTTGACCTGTGTACAGACACCAAAGACTGCTATCTTGCTGTCATTGAGGTAAAGGGAGCTTGCAGAGGCCCTGCTCTTTTGTTCTGATGTTTAGGATAATTTTCAAGTTGTACTACAGACATTTTGTCTGATATAAGATGTAAAGTCAACACATTCCTGAAGGTAGATTATTGATAACCTATTCATTTGATAGGGCTTGGGAGATGTACAGTACAAAGAGAAATAGTAAGAAAATCCCAATATAAGACAGCTTAGAGGATCCTGTCTCCTTTTTTTCTGGACTCACACTGTCATCCCTTTCTCAGAGGAATCTGGATCTCTCACCAGAGCAAGACTGGTTTGTTCCAAGGGTGATGGTTCCTCACCAAGTCTTTTCATTCTGTTTTTCTTCCCCTTTATGTGTCCTAGGTATAACATTTTCATAGTCAGCTCAAGAATTTCGGGTATCAGAAGCTTTGATAATTACAGGGTCAAGGTCATGGGCACCAGTCAGGGCTGAGGCGTGGATGTGGACCTTCTGAAAAGTAACTGCTCCTTATGGACTGGATATTCTATTTCAGAATCAAGGCAGCATGGATGCCCTGAACATGGACACAGTATGCAGGCTGTATGAAGTGGGCAGGCAGCGTCTGGCAGAGGATGAGGATGAAGAGGAGGACCAGGTCAGTGGTCTTTGAGATTTCTTTGTGCTGAACAGTGCTTAATAGAGGTTATGCTCTGCTTTTTGCTGTAGGAGGTTTTAAAGGTCTACTCAACCTTTGCTACCTGTTGCCATATTCATAAGGCTTGTCATGTACCCTTGATCACTGAAACTCAGAAGAAATTTTATTACAAGATTTTAACCAGTACCTGATGATCCCGTGAATTCCATTTGCAGAGCAATTTAAAGCTTAGCAATCCCTTTTTTTTTTTTTTTTTTAGAATGGGGTTTTGCTCTTGTCGCCCAGGCTGGAAATGTCATGATCTTGGCTCACTGCAGTCTCTGCCTCCTGGGTTCAAGTGATTCTCCTGCCTCAGCCTCCCAAGTAGCTGGGATTACAGGTGCCCACCACCACGCCTGGCTATTTTTTGTGTATTTTTAGTAGAGACGGGGTTTCACCATGTTGGCCAAGCTGGTCTCGAACCTCCCGACCTCAGATGATCTGCCCACGTCGGCCTCTCAAAGTGCTTGGAGTACAGGCGTGAGCCACCGCACTCATCCTAGCAATCTCTGATTTTCATTCAGAGATTTCTTTGTGCCCTGTTCTGGCTTCAGATAAGCATCCCTTTATACTCCCAATGTCAATAAAAAACAGAACAGTCACTTTGCTGAGATGGACTGTAGAAATGGCTTAACCTTTATAAAGTTCTGGTTTATATTTTCTCAGTTTTATGGCATAGTCTGTTATTAGGGTAAGAGTTGAACTTATAGGTAAAGATAAGATTTTGATACTTTTGAGAAATTAAACATATATAAAATGTGGGTAGATAGTATCATGTCCCTCAGTCTTTGCATTTTGCTTTCATAGGGAATTTTAATTTGTGTTTATATTATGCTAGGTGCTTGCCTGTGTGGTGTGTCAGTATGGGTTCTGAAGAGTTTCTCAAACTTCTGAGTTTCAGCAGATTTTTTCCAGCCTACAGGGCTCACACCACATTCTCTTTCCAAGAGTACACTTTCCAGGGCAGATTCTTTTGTCTAATTTTCTGAGAAATATTTATTGCTGAGTGAGTACTGTAAAGTTGAAAATGAATGACTAGGATTTGGCTTTGCTCTTCAGATATTACAGCAGCTAAAAATGTTTTCTTCCCCAGTTCTTGGGTTCATTTCTGTTTTCCCCCCACTATTGTATTCTTTAGTCTTGGTGCTTTGTCTCTCTCTTTTTCTTTTTTTTTTTTGAGATGGAGTTTTGCTCTTGTCACCCAGGCTGGAGTGTAATGGCACGATCTCGGCTCACTGCAGCCTCCACCTCTGGGGTTCAAGTAATTCTCCTGTCTTGGCCTCCTGAGTAGCTGGGATTACAGGCACATGTCACTGCGCCCAGCTAATTTTTGTATTTTTTTTAGTAGAGATGGGGTTTCACAATGTTGGCCAGGCTGGTCTGGAACTCCTGACCTCAGGTGATCCACCTGCCTTGGCCTCCCAAAGTGCTGGGATTACAGGCATGAGCCACCACGCCCAGCCAGCTTTGTCTCCTCTTTAAGGGCACAGAGGTGCTCTGGATGAGAAGCAGTGGCATCACAAGACCGGGGAAAGTACACGTCCCTCAGTTTGCATTGCCACAGCTCTCTTGCCCTCATCCTTCCCCTACTTTTTGATAAAACATGCTCAGTGGTTAGGGCTAATGTAATAGCTTTCTCTTAGCGTCCTTCCAAAACAGCTTGTACTTACATTTAAAATAATTCTTTAAAAGCAAGAATTTTTGAAAATGGTAATATTTGAAAATGGTAATTTTTGTAAGGATGCAAGTCTTAATACTAGGGCAAAGGACCCATGTTTTTCTCTAATGGGACTTAGTACTGACTAAGCAAGAGTGTTTTGTTGAGATTTAGCTAGTTTGAGATTTAGCTATGTGTTTTACTGTTGGGCATTACAGGTTATGAGCATATAATTTGTTCTGTAAATCAAATTCTTTGAATACTGCATCACCTGTACATCAAAGATGACACAGTATACCTGGATCAAATACACCTGGGTAAAAAAGCTAGAACAGAGACTCAACCTAAAATCCCCTGTGTGTGCTCTCTTGGTCTTCACTGTTTTGACTGTCTAAGCATGCATTTTATTAGAGGCCCGAGATGATTCATGATCTGCAGAAATGGGCTTCTGAGCAGAGTGAGGAGACTCTTGTGTGGTGGGCAGCTGGTGGCCACGGTGGGATCAGAGCAGAGCCTTCCTCAGGGCCTGGTAAAAGATAATTAGGCTGTAGAGTTTGAAACAGCTTCACCAAATGCTGCCAAGGATCTGCTAGTGTAGAAAGGCTTTCCTTTACTGCTTTCCAGCTATATGGGCTCTATTAGGGGCCTTGGTTTCATGGGTGAGAGGAGCCAGCAGTGTCTAAAGCTCATGTGAGTTATGAGATACGGGTAGAAGGGAGAGGTTTTCCGATGGATACTTGAGATCTTTGATTTATTTGTGATATGGATTTTAGTGTTTTCTTGAGTGCTGTGCTGTTACAGTTTATACATGTTTCTAGTCTTTCTGGGTAGCAGAGCTTGGTATTAGGTCTTCCAGATTTCATGTGGTTGCCTTAAGTGGGTTAATACTGCCTGTTCTTTTATTCTCACTTCAGTTTGCTACCTTAGACACCTCACTCCTTAATGCCTACTTTTTCCACATTAGCTATCATGAAACAAGACGTAGTTTATTCTTGAGTCCATACAGAGGGTGCAGTTGTCAGGCCATTTGCGCGTACATTACAATGGTATGGGTGGCTGTCGACTGCTTTGTCCTCCATGGGTTTATTCATCACTACCAGGTATCAGTTCTGAATCAGGCTTCTTGGATGTTACATGTTGAAGTATAAATCTGAGGCCAAAACTGGGTTATTTGTCAACATCATTATTCCAGCCCTCCCATATCCTTGCATTTAATAAGGCAGTGGGCGGCAGTCTTCTCTGGGAACCCTCACCAGGGTCCATGTGATGCCTGGTGTCTGTCTTTGAGGGGGAGGTCAACTCAGAGGAAAGTTGAGATTGCCCTAGACACCTTGGGAGTTGGAAGGCTATTCTCTAGGTTGGCCTTATTCTTGCAGACATGGAGTGGTGAGAGGCAAAGGCACTGGAGATTGGTGGCTGGCTGTGGAAGCAAGAGGCCACCATAAGGGAATAATTTAAGAGTTACACTCCTCTTATCCCACCCTCTCCAGGGAGGCTTGGGTCAGGGAAAAGACTGACTAATTCTTCTTCTTTTGTCCTGCTTAACTTCTGAGAAGTTAAGGGAGAAAGAGATTAGGAAGGGCATACGGTAGTGGTCAGGACTTTTGACTTGGATGCAGGAAGGAAAGCAAGAGGCTGCCTCAGCGTGACAGCCAAGAGTGAGAGGGGCAGGCTCGGCAGGCTCAAGAGGGCTCTAAGGAGTGGCTCTGGAGCCCAGCCTGTAGAAGAGCCGGAAGCTCTAGCTCAGAGAAGACTAGGTGGCAGGGTAGGTGTGCAACATGGCTAAGTTATTATTGTGGCTTCCAGATTTCTTAGGATCTAGGCATGTTTCACTCCATACTCATATTACAGCTCTTATTGATGATCTGGTGCATTTCATGTTTGAAGGACCTCTGTTAGAGAACTGCTTATCCCCTCAAGCCCTTGGCATTTTGATTTTTGATTTAGAGATGTTTTGGGTGGGATAATACTGTATCTATTTGAGTAGGTCTCTTTTGTAACCTTAATTCTGTTGATCCATGCTCCTTCTAGAATCTTGTGGTCGAGTTTGGCTGTTTTTACTATCTCCATCAGATTTCTTCCTACTGCCTCTTATGCACAGTGTGCCAGCTTGAATTTTTTTTAAACTCACTTTCCTTTGTAGGAAAACCAGTCTCTAGTTTTACTTTGCTTTGTACGCTTCACCTGATTTTAAAACTAGAGACTTTTCATTTTCCTATGAATCATTTGGTATTCAAAGTTTTGTCCTAGTCTAGATATCTGTTCTCAGGTCTTCTCAGATGTTCCAGATATGACTTATGTGGCTCAGGGATACAGGCACCTGTGACCAACACCTTTGAATTTGCCTTTTCATTACAGCAAAATAAATTCAGAAGCCTGAATGGTCAGCCGTCATCTAATAAAATAGTCCAGCATAAAGAGCTTTATCGAGATATAATTGACATGCCATAAAATATTTGTCCTTTCTCCTTATGCTTAAATAAGTTTGGAGATTAAGAGGAAAGGATGAAAAGTACAGCTGTATCTAGATGAATGAAAACCTACACAATGTATTGGACAGCCATAAATATTTGGTTCCCGAGGCTGCTAGTTTGCCTGCCTTCAGGCATTTGATGAAAGCAGAGATAAGCTAGTCACCTATCAAAGCTCATTATTATCCATTAGAAGTTTGGTATCTGTTTTTTTTTTTTTTTGAGATGGAGTCTCGCCCTGTCACCCAGGCTGGAGTAGAGTGTTGCGATCTTGGCTCACTGCCACCTCCGCCTCCCAGGTTCAGGCAAGTCTCTTGCCTCAGCCTCCAGAGTAGCTGGGATTGTAGGTGCCCGCCACCACACCCGGCTAATTCTGTATTTTTAGTAGAGATGGGGTTTCACCATGTTAGCCAGGCTGATCTCGAACTCCTGACCTCAGGTGATCCGCCCACCTCGGCCTCCCAAAGTGCTGGGATTATAGGCATGAGCCACCGCGCCCAGCCTGGTGCCTGTGTTTTTAGAAATCAGTTCATTCATCTTTGATTTGACTTTTAGAAAAGTTACAAAACCAAAGATAAGTAATTGATCATTGCTCCTAGATTTTGACAAGCCAATACATTTTAGCTAATTTTTTTTTTTTTTTTTTTTTTTTGAGATGGAGTCTTGCTCTGTCGCCCAGGCTGGATCACAGTGGCGTGATCTTGGCTCACTGCAAGCTCTGCCTCCCAGGCTCACGCTATTCTCCCGCCTCAGCCTCCTGAGTAGCTGGGACTACAGGCGCCTGCCACCACGCCCGGCTAATTTTTTGTATTTTTAGTAGAGACGGGGTTTCACCGTGTTAACCAGCATGGTCTCGATCTCCTGACCTGGTGATCCGCCCGCCTCGGCCTCCCAGAGTGCTGGGATTACAGGCGTGAGCCACCGCGCCTGGCTACATTTTAGCTAATTATACTTAACCTTAAATTTATAATAAAAAACTCAACAAAGGAATAATGCTTTCTGTTTTCCACTCCATTTTGGAATCTGGGACACACTGTGTGCTGTGCCTCCTGTGTGTTCTTCACTGCCTAGAAGCGGATGTTAAGAGTCTTTACTGATTACACACACCTGGTCAGAGCTGAATGTGTTGATTCCTGAAAGGCTCATTTTCCTAAATAATTAAAATGTAACTTGAGTTAGATTCTGCCAGTGAGGAAAGAAAAACAAACGTTTATGACCCTAAAGTGAACCTATAGCCTTTAAGGACAGAAAAAGTATTTTTTTAAAAGTAGGCATTTATACATTTAGCAAAATATGACATGTTACATAAAGGTCAGGATCAGATTTGAATGACTGTTTTTTTTTTTCTTTCTTTCTTTTTTTTTTTTGAGACGGAGTCTCACTCTGTCTCGCCCAGGCCTCCACCTCCTAGGTTCAAGCAATTCTCCTGTCTCAGCCTCCCAAGTAGTTGGGACTAAAGGCGTGTGCCACCACACCCGACTAATTTTGTATTTTTAGTAGAGACAAGGTTTCACCATGTTGTCCAGGCTGGTCTCGAACTCCTGACCTCAGGTGATCCACCCGCCTCAGCCTCCCAAAGTGCTGGGATTACAGGTGTGAGCCACTGCGCCCAGCCAAAGTGTAGGTAAAAGGCATCTGAAGCCTATGTAGATGGAGAGCTTATTAGGTTTGGGAGAACTGAACCTCTTGGCATAGAAGGTGAGAAGCCAGTGTGAAGGTGGTGGTGAGGTGGAGATGAGAAAAGTGTCTGTGGTAACAGGGTCTCAGGGTTGGCTGAGATCCAGAGCAGGAGTGGGCAGCATGCTTCCTCCTCAGACCAGGGCTGAAGGCAGGTTTAGATGTAGAGGGGACCAGAGAGCAGTGGAGGGAGCTTATGCCAGTTGACCTATTTTCTGTAAAGGAAAGGGGTGAGTTGTTTATCTGCAGGGTTTGGGGGCTTTGGGTAACCATGAAATTGATGTAGGTGGAATTAAGGAGAGAAGAGTTTTAGAATTCTTTCTGTAGGGAAATTTATTAGTACCTTAATTTAAAATGGCCTGGCCCTGAATTCCTCTAAGCCCTAAAAGAAGTCTTAGAGAATTTAAAAAAAGCAATATCCCTGGATCCAAAACATTTTCTAAATGTTGTCAGAGTTGAGTCAGGATTCTAGCAGAATTTG
This sequence comes from Pongo abelii, assembly GCF_028885655.2. Lineage (NCBI taxonomy): Eukaryota > Metazoa > Chordata > Mammalia > Primates > Hominidae > Pongo > Pongo abelii. The sequence goes on from NC_085928.1 coordinate 103,016,109, forward strand.
GTTTTTTTTTTTTGTTTTTTTTTTTTTTGAGATGGAGTCTCGCTCTGTCGCCCAGGTTGGAGTGCAGTGGCGCGATCTCGGCTCACTGCAAGCTCCGCCTCCCGGGTTCATGCCATTCTCCTGCCTCAGCCTCCTGAGTAGCTGGGACTACAGGTGCCCATCACCACACCCAGCTAATTTTTTGTATTTTTAATAGAGACAGGGTTTCACCGTGTTAGCCAGGATGGTCTCGATCTCCTTATCTCGTGATCTGCCCGCCTCGGCCTCCCAAAGTGTTGGGATTACAGGTGTGAGCCACCGCGCCTGGCCTGTTTTTTTTTTTCAAAGAAATGGGATCTCACTCTGTTGCCCAGGCTGGAGTGCAGTGGCACAATCGTAGTTCGATGTAGCCTTGAATTCCTGGGATCAAGTGATCCTTCTGCCTCAGCTTCCTGATTAGCTGGGACTACAGATGTGTGCCGTTGTGCCCAGCTAAGCTTTGCTTTTTCATTAAATAATTATTTTTAGTTTTTACTTTTTGGACCACTCATTATTGGCAGCTTTATTCTTTAGCTCTGAAGGAGAGGGGCTCATGCCACCAGTTACTTGACCAGCAGAGAATGTGCCTAAAATTGCTTCCTAGAATCTCTTTTGGGTTCTGCCACAACATTTTGGATAGGTCTTGTGAGCCTCTGCTTCATGATCCCGGTTTCAGATTTAAAATTTGGAAAGTGAGTTTATGGCTATGTCCATGTGTGACAAAATACATGGTGAGAAATCAGCATTGGGCATTAAATACAAAGTAGAGACAACAAAGTGAGGTGCTCAACTTGAGATTCGGGTGGATCTCTTTCCTACTAATTTCCCCTTGTCTCTCTCATGGTCACATATGATGTGTTTGTGGCCTTCTGGGATGAATATATATACATCTGTTTTTTCTGCTATAAAATTAAGTAAAATTTGGGTTTGTCTGCTGCTGGAAGAGTTTGGAATGGTATCTAGTTCAAAGCTTAGACCCTGCTTGAAAATTTTCCAGGATTGCTCTTGATATGGAAGCTTTTTGTTCAGTTCTTCTAGATCAGCTAAGCCTCGATGTTCTTCAAAATGAAAGAGAATTGTCTTCATGAATTTTCTGGCTAGCCCATGCCTATTTGAGCAGTTTAACCTTTCATGTACCCACTCAACCGTGGACCTTTAGTTGTGCTATCTTAAATTTTAAACGTAAGTGTTCTGTCCACGAAGCCTTAATTAAGAGACACAGGGCCCTGGGTACTTTCTTCTTTACTTATTTTTAACTGTGGCACTTTGTTAGTGGATTAGCTAATTTTGGTCAAGTCTTTGAAAATACGCCTGGAAAAAGAGGCAAAAGTTGTAATCTGGTAAGCACTTGGATGATATCCCCTGAATTTTGACTCCGCTCTCCTTTCCCAGTTATTTGTATGAGCTTATGTGCTTGTAGGGGCTGAGAGCCTGTCTGTGTTTCAGTTTATAATTGTTGACTCCGGACACTCATAGTTCCTTTGAGGCGGGTGAATGCTTAGTAGTTATTTATCCACTCACCTCTGGAGGGGATGTGTGGCCAAGGCTTTGGAACAGTCTCAGGCCTTCTATGTGTGTGTGTTGGCACATACACAAACGCTCCCACAAAATCTGGTACAGACCATACACGCACTTGCACAAGTATTAGGAGTACTAGGTATTTAAAAGGGGCTCAGTTTTTCCAACATAGCTGGCAGAAATTTTGAAGAGTCTACGTTACTGAATTACACAGTTTATCAAAAAGTCACTAATGGTGGTTCCAAAATTACCAGAAGTCCGCAAAGCGGAGCTACCCTGCTGAATGATCCTAGCTTATGTTACACACTGGTTTCTAGTGGCTGGGTAAGCACAAAATGCTTGTTTTTTAAGTGCTTGGCAGGCAATAACACCTTTAAAATGAAAAAAGATGTAACCACTGAGTATAAGTTTTAAAATAATAAAAACAAAAAAAAAATTTTTTGCACTTACGTCAGGCTTATTCCGTCTTGACTTTCATTAGGTTGATGTATTAAATGAATTTTACATTTTATTATTGTAACAATTAGAATCCTTTTCTATTGGCAAGGCTGACAGTTGATGTTTGAGCAGAAAGATAAGTGTCTTGAGTGGCAGCTACGTTTACTTGGGAATGCCTGTTATCCCTGTCAAATCAAAGAGGTATCTTTGTGTCCTCTCCCTTTTGAAGGGAAACATTTGGGATTCTAATGCAAATCCGAAATCTGTGGCAGATGCCAGAATGTACCATTTACGAAGCCCAGGGTCCCTAGAACAAAGTATTTCATTGATGTTCTGGTAATTTTCTTGCCTTTGGCAAGTTCTTGTAAGAATGGAAAGATAGTTTCTCTAGCATACTTTTTTTTCTTTTTGCCTTATAACAGGAAATATGGGTTTCTGTTAGTGTTCTATATTTTAAGTCTTTTGTTGCAATGTTGTTTTGATCAAATGTTTGTGATAGCATGGTTAGGAGCTTATCCACATTCTTGGTTAGAAGATCAAGGGCAAGAGCTTGAAGGGCTGAGGAGATAATGAGCAGCTATGTTCTTCCATTTTGTTTAAAGCGTTGCATTTTAGATTCCAGGTAAAAGGATTTTTTCTAGTGCCTCAGCTGATTTCACTTGCTTTGGTTGATGCAGGTGAGAAAGAAGAGCCCCCTTGGGCTCCTAGAATATTGATGGCAGAGACTTCTGTGAAGCGAGTTGTCTGTTTCCTTGCATAAGGGCTGTGTGACCATTAATCCTTGTCTGAGGGGTGCTTTGACCGTCTTGAGGGACGTGTGCCTATCTCAGCCATCACTGACAAGTCTGGCTGGCTCATAAAGTCTGTGCTTGTCTAGATCACTACCCCATCTACTGACAGTTTCCTACCCTGTCCCTTTGGTCGACTCGCCATGTGGCCCACATGGGTCAGGCCTCTGTGTTTGTACTAATGAACCTTATGCTTTCTTACCAGGAAGAGGAAGAACAGGAGGAAGAAGATGATGATGAAGATGATGATGACACTGATGATTTAGATGAGCTTGACACTGACCAGTTGCTGGAGGCGGAGTTGGAGGAGGACGACAATAATGAGAACGCAGGGGAAGATGGGGACAATGACTTCTCTCCCTCTGATGAGGAGCTAGCAAACCTTCTAGAGGAGGGAGAGGACGGGGAGGATGAAGACTCTGATGCAGATGAGGAGGTGGAACTGATCCTGGGGGACAGTAAGTATAGGGCAGAGTTCAGGCTGAGCCTTGGCACGCAGGGCAAGATCCCTTCTTTTGTGCTCTTACAACTTAGAGGGCAAGCCATACCACGGTTCTGTGCCCCATGGTTTGATTCACTACTGTGGTCTCTTGAGGCAAAGCACCTTTGCATCTCTGCCCTCCTCTCCTGTCAGACTATGGAACCCAACCAAATGGCTGTCATCTCTTATCTTTCAAGTAGAGATTGGCAGACTTCTTCTGTAAGACCAGACAGTAAATATTTTATGCAGCCGGGCACGGTGGCTCACACCTGTAATCCCAGCACTTTGGAGGCCGAGGTGGGTGGATCACCTGAGGTCAGGAGTTCGAGACCAGCCTGGGCAACATGATGAAATCCTGTCTTTACTAAAAATACAAAATTAGCCGGGCGTGGTGGCACATGCCTATAATCCCAGCTACTTGGGAGGCTGAGGCAGGAGAATCACTTGAACCTGGGAGGCGGAGGTTGCAGTGAGCCAAGATCGTGCCACTGCACTCCAGGCTGGGCTAATAGAGTGAGACTCCGTATCTCAAACAAACAAAAAAAATGCTTTGTAGGCTATATGGCCTTTGTTGCAGCTCTTCGACTCTGCTGTTGTACTGAGAAAGCAGTCATAGACAATCCATAAATGAATGATTGTGGCTGTGTTCTAATAAAACTTTGTTTTGCAAAAATAGGTGGTGGGCTTGTAGTTTGTCAACTCCTGCTTTAGAGGATTAGCCTTAGAATGAAAGGCCAAAGTGTAGCTCTCTGCCGAGGCCCACGGCTAGAATCAGTCAGAAGCAGCCCCTCATGGGGTGCTGTTCTTTTTGGGGTGAATTATAAAGAAATGCAGGCCCTCTTGTGGAGGAGCCCTTTCCTGTCTCCCTTTGGCTAATCCCTCCTAACGGCCAAGGGACAAATATTTTCCCTTTGGCCTCTGGTTTATTCACTTCCTTTTATTTACCTTTTTTTCTTAATCCAAATTTTGAGGAACAAACTCCAGTTTTTCTAGTTATTTCCCATTAGGTTTCTGAAGTCAAGTTGTCCCCTGACTATGGTAATGAATCCTGCAGAAATCAGCAAATAGCTCAAAGAGCCTGTTAGCTCTGCAGCTGTACACGAATCTTCTTACCAAGGCTGTATTTTGAGGAAGCTTGAGGGTGGGAAGGTAGGGGAGTGTCTTCTATCTGTTCATCTGCTGTTGATCAACTTCTGTTTTTTCATACTTGGAGGCTGAGGTGATTCAGTGGAGTAGGCCGAAGCCATGGTCAGACAAAGTTTTAATGAACGTTTTTGTCATATGTGAATAGTGAGACATGGGAAACAAGTTATACCTCCTTTCAATTACAAGTAGTTAGCAGGGCAGGTTCGCAGGGTCAACAAACAGCAGGCCAGCTGATGGTGGTGCTCCCAAAATAAGAGAGCATCACTTTAATTTTTCCATTCTTAATTTGAATATAAAGCCACTCAGTTTGTATTTGGCCTGTACAATTACTGCCTCTTTTAGCTGTTCAGGAAATTCCTTCTTTCAAGCCAAAGGTAATCTGGAAAACTTTATCAGTTGTGAGAATGTTGTTACTTTATGAGAATATTTACGATATGAAAATAATGGATCACAACTTGAGGACGTCTCAGAGTGGACTTCAGAATTGAGGTGGAGATGCAGAGGTGGCATCTGGAGCACACTCCATGGCTCTTTCTGTGTTTCATAGAAGAGCCAGCTGCTGTCAGCAAGCAGAGCATTCTTAGCACCCATGGTTTTGCCTCACACTAATCCTTTAGAGCAGTAGCTCTGAACCTTACTGGGCTTATGAAGAGCCCTTTTAGGATAGGGTGAAAGCCATAGAAACTATAGAAAACCACACCCATGCGCCCCCATGTACCTTTACGTACGCCCTGGACCCTGCAGGGACTTCCTGATTCCAGATGCAGAGCCCTGGCCCTAGGAAGAGAAACAGCTTGATTCTGAGATCTTTTTTTTTTTTTTTTTTGAGATGGAGTCTCACTCTGTTGCCCAGGCTGGAGTGCAGTGGCGCAATCTTGGCTCACTGCAAGCTCCGCCTCCCGGGTTCACGCCATTCTCCTGCCTCAGCCTCCTGAGTAGCTGGGACTACAGGTGCCCGCCACCTCGCCCAGCTAATTTTTTGTATTTTTAGCAGAGACAGGGTTTCACCGTGTTAGTCAGGATGGTCTCGATCTCCTGACGTCGTGATCCGCCTGCCTTGGCTTCCCAAAGTGCTGGGATACAGGCATGAGCCACCGCGCCCTGCCTGATTCTGAGATCTTTATGTGTCTCTGCTTGTCAGCCCTGCCTCCAAAACCTGTATGTTGTAGAGCGATAGGTTAAACACCACAGGGATTAATTATACCTAGATTGTCTGCCTTAGTGACCTTTCAGAATGGAAGGTCCTAACCAGGGTTTGGAATTGGGTCACTTCAACACTTGGAGAATGGGGAAAGGATAAGGAAGGTAGAGAAAGGCGTCCTATGATCTGACCACCAGAGGGGAGTTGGTGCCCAAGCCCTGGAGGTTTTCTCTCAGACCTTGAGCCTGACAGTTACTTGCTTAAAGAAGATTGTGCTGTCATCTCGTTAAGCTGCATTTACAGTTCTTAGATGTGCTACAGCGTGGTTAAGATTCTTAGTTCTTAAGAGCTGCATAGCTGCTGGGCAGAAGGGTCTCAGGCCGGTGGGTCTGGCATTGTTGGCTTGTGGAGAGCATGAGTCCTGGGGGATGCTGCGGATGCTGCCGCAGGGACCAGGCAAGTTTGTGGTATGTGGTGGGGACACAGTGCTGGACTTGGCTCTGGGGAGGAGGCCCCACACCCTCCTGTGACACTTCCTCCTGGAGCTCTTATAGCAGAGGAGCTGAGGCTTGCTTTGTTCAGCTGTGTTAGATAATAGTTCTTTGCCATCTCCATCTTGTTTTCCTACTCTTCACCAATACATCACCAATACAGTCAGGCCACTCTTGTGCCCACTTAGACCCAGGAACACTGGTTTTGTCAGCCATTTCTTTTGCTCACTTCCAGACTTTTTTATATCATTGCCATGCTTTTCTTGGTTTTCCTTTGTCCACTTCAGTTTTCCTCCTAAAGGAAATTGTGTTTGGGGATAATGAATGAAGGAAGGTTTGGGAACATGAATTGTTCTTTCTCTGTTTGTCCAAGAGTTGATTTCTTAGGCACTGGAAAAGGCTGATGAGGGATTCTTTGCATCTAGTGTCTGCCCCTTACCACATGGGGCATTTGCAGGGCTCCAGCTCAGGGTTTGTCTGTTTTACGGGGGACCTGGTTAAAATGGTTTCATAGCTTCCTGAGCTACGAGGAATCAAATTGGGCACTGAGAACTTTCCTTTTCTTTGACTCAGCGAATATTAGAGTCCCTACAAGCTAGATACCCTGTTTCTTTCTGATTTTGATCAGCCAGACATGGTATATCTACCTCATCTTGAGGGTCCTTTTTGCTACCACTTAAGTTTCACCCCTTAACAGATCCTTCCAGAAGTGTTAATGTGTCCGTGTGCTGCCAGAGAAGGCAGATTGTCAAGCAGAGAGGGTCCCCATCAGAGACAGTGCTGTCTTCCAGGGCGTCACACTGCTCCCGCTGGCCTCCTGTCTCTGGATGGGTAGCTACTTCTTCTGTATTGCTGCAAATTGGCCTGCACCTTTTTGGGAATATAATTTGCAGACTATATTCCGAAATTACAGAGGCATGAATCTAGGGTGACTATCTCTGCCTTGGTGGTAGGTCTTCTGAGGATTGAAGGGAGTGACTAAGGTGTTTCAGAAAAGATACATCTCTCACTTTTGCCTGGTCTTAGCCTGCCTTTCTAGTGGTCTCTTGGGGTCAGGCAGGCCTGTGCCTATCCTTGAAGGACACCAGAGGTCAAGGGCCATGGAGGCTCACTCACTGCTCCCCTCAGCTCTGCCCCTTTGCAGCCATCTGAAGGGGAAGCTTCAGATGGCACTCGCTTGATCCCTTCAGCACCTCCCAGGCAGGAAGCAGGGGCACTGTGTCCAGGCCCTTTGGAGAGCAAAAGGTCTCAGGGAGAATACAACTGCCAAGCAACAGGAGTATTCTCCAGAGCCAGCTCCAAGGAGTTAATTGATGTGTTTTCTTCTTTCTGGAAACTGGTAGTTAACCTTGCTCGGGCATGAATGTATGTGAATGCAGGTGCTTCCGTATGAAAGCTTCCTATAAGCCTAGTGTGTAATCTTGTCTCTCCCTTTTCTTCCCTTTCAGCTGACAGCTCTGACAACTCTGATTTGGAAGATGACATCGTCTTATCTCTGAATGAGTGAGGAGCCATCACTGCTTGGAAGAGATTCTTGGCAGGCGAGAAACTGAGTCAAATGAATTCAGAACATATTCCCTTCTCTTTCTCCCAGGGCTGTCTTTTAAGGAGCTGCATGCCCTGCATTCAGAAAATTATGGCTTAGAGAGCCTCACTGGCACCCGAGAGTCCTTCCAGAAACAATAACCACCACAAAAATGACAACAGGGACTAGGCCCTACTCTGCACCCCCCACCCCCACCCCCCACCATTTCCTAGGATGGACATATCTTTCAAGGGAAAAAAAAAACATGTCTCTGGGGTATTTCACAATATATTTTCTTTGTATAATGTTCTTTACTTAAAGAACAGAAATAGTTTTTTATAAAACTTTAAAAAGGAAAAAAAACAGGCATTTATAACTGAGGGTATGAACTTATATCCACCAGGTCTCTTGTCCCTGCACTTCATTTTCTTTGGAAGAAAATGATGTCTAAAGAACAATATAGAGGCATTTTTACATACGTATTTAAATGAAAAGGAAAATCGTGGTTTCTTAAATTGATAAGGATTAAGAATATTTTATTATAAATATAATATATGATTTTTTAACCTGTTTTGTTGCCTCATATGCTGTCAGGTTAATTTGTTTTCCTTTGTGCCAGAGGTGGGGAGGAAGGCACTCTGTCTGCTGGGTAAATGCCTAAATTCACTCACCTTCATGGTTTGGGGGCAGCATGGTCATTGTGGATATTGGTTTTGTGGAGTTGAGGGAACTTAGGATATAAGTTCACTCCCTCTATTTTTCTTTGTGATTCAGTTTTTCAAAAATCTTTTTTTCTTCCCTTTCTCCCCAATGTGGAAATTACAAATCAAAGGCCTTTTTCTTTAATGTAAAGTGTATTTATTTAAAAAAAATACAAAATAAACTACAAGTCTGTCTTTGTTTATGGCCTTTCCCTATTTTCTTTTACCCAAGTGGGGTGTGTCCCTTTTTTGCAGCTCTAGCCAGGCCATAGAGAAGACACCTTCCAGGAGAGGCAGGGAGAGCATGTTCTGCCCACATAGAGCACTCCAGGGAGGAAAGTAGCTTATACTCACAGTGTCTGCCCCTGCCCTGTAGCTCTCTCATGGGGAGGACCTGTTTTTGTACGGGTAATGTGGAGAGAGGAGAGGTCAGGGCTTTGTCCCCTGTGGACGCAGCTCTCTGTTCTCATGTTCTGGATCCAGCAGGCTGCTCCCAAGTACAGATTTGGTGGAACTGGAAAGGGAGGTATTCTGGGAAGTTTTGGAGGATGGAGTTGGCAAAGCTAAGGAGTGAAGGCATTTCGGCCATCTATGTAGCTGGGGCAACGGCCACTAATGTTTTCTGAAAGGGATTGTGACAGTGAACTTGAGCATCCTGGCAGGTTAGGGGTAGTGGAGCTTGGTCTGCGTTTGTAGAAAGATACTTCAGAGGCCCCTAAAATTGGCCTATCGTTAAAACTGTGTAACCACCAGGCAAAGTACCAGGGATTTCCACCTTTTCACTCACCCACCCCACCCTGTTTTCCTTCCCACAATAAATAGAAGACCATAGTCTCTTTCTTCCTTTGATTTTGCCCAAATAACAGCTGCTCAGTTTGTTACATAGGTATTATCCAGCTAAAGTGACTTCTCTCCGTTAACAGAGAGAAGAGGGGACAAATTTGGTTGTGAAGTAAACAAGAAACACAAGATGGCTAAAACTCTCCAGGGGCAGGTAAAGCTCTGCTGGGCTCAGAAGCACTATAGAATTTGCCGTATACACTGAAGTGGGTCTGTGTCACACAGGCATTTCTTAGTCCTCTGGAGAGCAGAAGACTCACTCAGCTCTTTGCTTCATGCCTCGCTTTAATGGTAGTTAACACTTAACCAGTGGAATAGTCTGACTGCTGGTACTGATGGCATCAGAAGAAAACAGGTTAACAATTAAGAAGTAGTGAAAGCACTATATTCTAGTCATTAACTCAATGGAGCCAGTCTCAACTCTGCTGGGAGCACCCACAGGTCTCTATGGGGGAGATAGGGACTACAATAGGGAGGCAGAATTCAGGTTGGCTTGACAACACACCCTTAGGAACATGTGGTAAGAGGCTAAGGAAGCATCAGCTGTCTTCCTTATTCTACCAGGGCTGAAAATCGGAGTCACTTAGGAGGCAGCATGAGAACAGTGGCACACCACCAGTGAGGCAAATTTTGCCTTCTTGTCGTTAAGCAACACCTTAGACAGGGCCTGAACCCCGGGTGGGGGCACTGGATGCCTGCAGTAAGAGTTTTCTCACTGGGGCAGTCTCACAAAATCACCAGGACATTGACCACCTGACCTCCCCTAACTAGTGCTGGCCAAGGCCTGAGAGTTCACAGAACCTGCTAGGTCTTAAGAGCCAAAGGAAGGAAGTGGTTGAGGGCCAGGAAAGAGAAGAAATGTCATGCCAGGGTGTCACTCCTCACCAAAACTTGGCAGTTGTTTTTGGGGCCATGGGACACCTTTCTCTGAAGAGGGGTTGGATAAGGCAAAGGTTGAAGTGTCTTCTCCAGGCACGTTTTCTAGCGTGTTTCCTTTTACTTGGTTCTGTCTCAGAAAGCTGGGAGGTAGATTCTTCTGGGTCCTGAGCACCTGCTTCATGAAGGAAGATAGGTAGCCCAGAGAAGTTTTGGACTTACATACCAAGGCAGCTCTGGCCTGTGACTCAGGCATTTGTTGGAGAGCTGCAGGAAAACCACTGCAGTGTGCCTTCAACAGGACAAGACCCACTCCTGTTTCTGGTGGTACCAGCTACCCTGGAATGGTGGCGTGTCCTGCTGTACCCAACTGACTTGCTTAGGCACCTGGCAGCTGTGACCATAGCTCAAGTAAAAACAGGCAAATAAATAAACATGCTTAACATCTTTGTGTTGCTGTTTTGTTATGAACGTGCTTGCTCTCTTGCGAGGCACCTGTCCATTCCACATCACCGAGGGGTCTACGAGTGCACTGCCAAGTGTTCCTGTGGACCAGCGTGGCCTCTCCACAGCCTGCACTGAGCCCCAGCCTCTAATCTCAGGTGTCACTCATGCTACCTCATCCTAGCTCCGGTAAGGGAGCAGACCTGGAGAGAGGATGCCACGGCCAGCAGAATCTGGAGTTCCTGGTTATCTAGGGGCTCATTCGCTTACCAGAGCTTCTGTTCTCTTCAGTCCTGACAATGTTCCCTGTTTGAACACCCAAGGTGCCAGACACTCTGAAGAGTGGCATTTGGGGTGTTCCATGGTGACAACTGTGTGCTCTGGTTTTCCTCCCTGGCCTGCACTGTCCGCAGTAACTTACTTGAGACAGGGAAGACAGAATCTCACCCTTCCTCCCAGCTAGAGGGTACCTCTGCATCCCTTTCCTCCCCAACTGGCTTGAGTGGCTTCAAGCTCTAGCACTGCCTAACAAACAAACACCTCAGTGACTTGTGATTTCCCCCCAGAAAAATATCTATTATTATTTCCCAATGGTCTCCACCTCGGCATCAGGGCACAAGGTGTAGGCACATGCTCTGATTTTGCACCTAGGAAACCGTCATTACCAAGGGCATCCCCTAGTCCACTGTGCTCCCCTGTAAGTACTTCAGTCTAGAGGTTCATTATTCCCCCCACAAAGCTCTAGGTATGACTGGGCACGGGCCTGCTCTATTACCCATCAGCCCTGAGTGACCAGAGAAAGCCAAAAATCACAAACATCTAGGCAAAGTTCATGAGTAAATCCAAGGAAGGCTGTCTCCAACCCTCCATTCCAGTATTTGGACTCCCGGGCCCCTGGGAACCTGAGGCAACTCTGTCTCCCAACACTGGATATCCCTGGGCTGAGTGAGGCTAGAAAGGAGGCCGAACCAGGAGCCTGGACAGATCAGGGGCCCTGAGACCCCCCTGGCATCAACAGTGCACAGCTTCTCCTTGTACAAGACTACACAGCTGCTGAAGGCTACCTGCTGCCAAACATGCTGAGTGGGCACTCTGTCCCAAACAGCCACAGCTCAAACTGATGGACACACACACGTGGTTTAAGGCAGAAAAACCCATCAGTAGCTGCTGACCACAGGCCTTGGGTTCACCCCATCCCTTCCTTTGCATGGGCTCTACTCGGGCTTGTGTGGCAGCGTCCAGAGCCCAAACTGAAGCTTGCCTGGTGTCAGCCAAGATAAAAATGAGTGTGAGTAGAGTCCAGACTGAACCTGAAGAACTGAGAGGCCAAGAGTGACCCGTGCAGCAGTGGTGCTGGACAGATGACGTAGGGCATTCCTGTACATGCACTAGGGAAGTCTTCGATTCTTAGCTTGATTAAACCAGGACTCTGAACAGGTTTAAAAATCCATCCTCTGTCAAAGGTTTTACTGACAACTTTCCATACAGTTGGTCAAAAAATAAAAAAATACAGAACCACAGCAGACAGTATCTTGTACACTAGAAATCAACATAACCGGATTCCCTTCTCATCACTGTTTAAAAAAAAAAATCCCCCAAAATCTAAGAACTTAGTTTTGGTGGTGGACAGGACTTTGATCCCCACCCAAATGAACCAAAATAACCCAGGAGATAATTCAAACCAAAGTGGTAGGGTAGAGAGGGGATCAGATTTTAAAATAACTAACTGCTTTTGTGACACAAACATGACGCTGGGAAAGACAGGCTTGGGCTAGGCAGTGTCTCTGACGATGACTATCACCATGTGTTCTTCTTCTAGCTTGCCCAATGTCCTTAGTGCTGACTGGAGGTACTGCTGGGAAAAGTCGCAGGGTGGGAAGGCGTAGAGCATGCCTGTGCCGTCTCTGCCCTTGGACCCCCCCACTGGCAAGCTGATCACCCCTGCGGCCTGCTTCTGTTTCAAGTAGGAGACCAGGTTCCTGAGAAGCCGCCTCTGCAGACCAGGCTCCACTGTGGGCATCCCCTCAGTGCCAAGCCCACTGGGGGTTGCCTGGGTGGCTAAGAGGACCGCATAGCCGTTGGGGCTCCCCTGCTTGATGCGTCGTGTGACCTCGTCAAGCTTGGGCTGGTCCAGTCGAAGGCGCTGGGCGATCTTCAGCTGGGTCAGCTTGCTCCCAGAAGTGTGGTCTTTGAGGAGACTGCTGATCACCCCCTGGTCCCCCTCTAGGATATGCATAGACGTGGGGAAGCAGCTGTTTTTCAACACTAGAAGCCCATTCCAACCTAGCTGTAGTGTCTGAGCGTACTCTGAAAGATTCTTCAGCTTTTTGGTCTCATGTTTTGGCTCTTCCAGAGGCTTGGGCTCGGCCTCCGTGGTCCGGTGATTGCGCTCGCTGTCTCTTGCCTTCTTCCCGTGGGAAGAGTCTGCAGCCTCGTGATGGTGGTGGTGGTGGCCCCGTTCCTCAACCCCATGTCTGCTGTTGCTGAGGGAGTTGCTGCTGGACTCCTTGGTCCCTTCACTGGAGTGGTTCTCCTTGCGGCTGCGCTCAGGGGTGCGGTCGGAGCCCCGCTCTGACTGCTGCCCACTGCCCTTGGTCCTACTCCGTTCCTCATATGGGGAGTGGGTTGTCCTCCCACGGTCACTGGAAAGGCTTCTCCGTTTCCGCCTCTCTTCCCAGGGCTTGGGCAAACCACGGTCTCCATCTCCCCCCCAACGCTCACCACTCCGGCTGCGTACTGAGCGACTGTAGCCCTCAAGGCTGTTTCGGCGGTCGGAGCTTTTACTGGGGCTGGTCCAGTCCCCTTCCAAAAAAGTCCGGTCTCGGTCTGAGTACAGAAGGTGTGGGGGCGTCCTGTCCCGCACCAGGTCGGCGTCCAGGTTGCGGTGCCGGGTGTATCCATCTGTGAGCAGCTCATAATGCACAGGGAGTGGTGAGGGCTGGTACTGCTGGGGGTACCGAGTCTCCTCTGCTTTGGCAAAATCCACGCGGAGCCTGCGGTCTGGTCCACCCAAGGGAAAACCCCTCATTTTAGCACAGGCGGCCTGGGCTGCGTCCAAGCTCTCGTACTGAATATAGGCAAAGCTATCTCCTTTGACGTGATCAATGGTCCGAATGCTCCCAAAGCGGTCAAACTCTCGGGCCAGAGCCGCCAGTGACGTGTTAGGTCCCAGGCCACCCACCCAGAGACGAGTGGTGGGGTTGGCCTTGCCATAGCCTATCTTAATGGGGTTGCGACCAATCACTCGGCCCGACATGGCCACCTTAGCCCTATGGGCCATGTCCAGGTTCTGGAACTTGAGGAAGGCATAGGCACCGCCCTGGCCACGGGCAGGCCTCTTGATTACCACCTCCTCGATGATGCCGTATTTCTCGAAGGCCCTTCGCAGCTCCACCTCAGATACGCTGTGGTCCAGGTTCCCAATGAAGAGGTTGCGCGTGGCCCGCTGGTCGTCCTCGGGCATCAGGTCCTCCTCGCACACAGCTGGGTAACCATAGGGGCGCCCACGGTCGTCGTACAGCCCGTAGTAGTCCAGGGCCCGCTCCCGGGACAGTCCCACGGCGGCGGCAGCGGCAGCATCCAGGGCGAAGGCTGCGGCGGCGTGACGAGCACGGGGCTCCCGCAGGGGCGGGACAGCGACGGGGGACAGCGAGCGCTGCTTGTACTGGTAGCCTCCGTGTAGCGGGAGGTAGCCGAGCGGGTCGGCGGGCGCGGGCGGCCCTGGGGGAGGCGTGGAAGCGGCGGCGCTGCTGCTGCTACTTCGCCGACTGCTCCCGCCGCCGCCGCGCAAGTACACGGGCTCTACCTTGAGCGGGCGGTCGTAGAGCAGCAGCTGCCGGGCCAGGGCGTGCTGGCGGGCCTCGCGCGCGTCCTGTGGGTGCCGGAAGTTCACGTAGGCCACACGGCCCAGCTCAGGCGTGTGCGACAGGCGGAGGCTGATCTCGCCGAAGCGCTTGAACTGGTGGAAAAGCCGGTCCTCGAGGTGTTCGGCGGGCAGCGCGGGGCTCAGGCTGCTGATGAGCAACGTCTTGTACTCAGGCGCGGCCGCGGATGAGCCGGGACCCGCGGGGTCGGCCCCAGGCGGTGGCGGAGGCGGCGGCAGAGGAGACGCGCGGGGCGACAAGCCGGAGGCGCCCGGGTCCCCCGAGGCCTTGCCGCCGCGTCCCCCGCCGCCAGCGCCGGAGCCCGAGGAGCGCCCGCTACTCGCGCGGTGATTAGCGTCCCCAGTGCCGCGGCCGTCGCGATGCCCGCCCCCGCCGCTTCCGCTGCTGCGGGGTTTGTCGCGGGCCCGCGCTGGAACCGGGTGCTTGGCGCCGCCAGAGGCCTTGTGCGCCGCCCGCCGCCCGCCCGCCTCCGCCTCCCGTTCGCGCTCCCGCGGACGCTTGGCCGACGATGACGAGCCGCGCCCGCTCGGGCTAGAGTCTCGCTCGCTCTGCCGCTTCATGGCGCTGGCGCGGCGGGCGGGCGGCCCGTAGCTTTCTCACAGCGGCGGCGGCGGCGGAGGCGGCGGCCGAGGAGGCAGCGCCCCCGGCGCCGCCATCTTGGACAAAAGGACTCGGCGCGGCGGTGGCAGCGGGGCGGGGCGGGGCGGGAGCGGCGCCGAGGGGCCGGGCATTGCGTTATCAAGGTGCGCCGGCCGTGCTACGTGACTCTGCGGCGGGCGGAGCAAGACCCGCGAGGGGCTTGCGTCATCGCGCTGCGTCGCCCAGTGCCATGTGACCCTGTGAGTGCCGGATGAGTGGGCCTGGGCCGCGCGCTCTGGCGCCACCGCGCGGCCCGCATGGCCGATGCTGGAGGCTATGCGGAGTGTAGCGAACCCTGAGAGGCCGGCGGGACGACCTAACGCTTTGTGCTCCCAGGCGTGCTTTGCCGCTCTGGGTCCAACTATCTCCTCTTGCAGGCGCTGGAGCCTGCGCTGATTGGAGCAGGAGTGGCAGCTTCCATGGGCGTTGGGATCTGGGGCATTGACCCAGTCAGTGGTCTCTTTATGTAGTATCCCCTCAGTCCTAGGACTAGGCTTGAGCAAACCCCACATCACCCTCCTTGGCATCTCCTGCCTGGGATCCAGGGTTGACAGCCCCAAGGACTAATGCATGACTATCCTTAGCCCCTGTCCACGACCCAAGGCCCACATTCTGTGCATTCTCCACGTGCAGGTTCACCTGCAGCAGTCCCCGAAAAGGCCGTGAGGACAATTGCTGTCAGGCAGGTAATAACCAAAAGCAGAGACAAGCCTGCAGTTGCAGTTGATGGAGTTGGAATAGACTCTTTAACGCCACTCTTGGGTCCCACCGTCTTCTGTGGGCATCTGGGCAGAGAGCAGGCTGGAAAGGTAGGGCCACAAGAGCCAAGGATGAAGAGGCCATATGCACAGATAGTGCCAGCAGTTATCACAGCTTGCCACGCTGACCCCTCGCTGGCCAGTACCCTCCTGTTCATCCCCTTCAGGACGACCTCTTCTCCCCAGGTGAGGTGAGGGAAAGGGTGCCCAGGTGCTCAAGCCCATTGAGGAAGCTTTCATTCTCCGAGGGCAGTTGCTGGTAGAACCTGACCCAATTTCCGGCACAGAATCCTTGTGATGGGGAAGAGCACACCAAGTCATGCCCTCTTCTCACAATGAGAAAGCAGCTCCTGGAGTAGCTTAGGCAGGTGCAGGGGGAAAGGTCTTGGAAGAAAGCAATGGGTTCCACAGCAGCAAGGCCTCCTACAGGTAAACTGAGCTTAGGAAACACAAGTGATCTGAGGCAAGAGCAATTCCTTGGAAAGCACTGGTTCTTAATCCGTCCTTTCAGGTGGTTTCTACAGGTGTCTTCATTGAGCCACAGCTCACACTAACAACTGGGTTTCCTAAGCACCAATGCCAGAGTGGCTTAAGAAGCAGACTCCAGAAAAACCCTGGACCTCAACTGTTAATCTAGGGTAAACAAAGGCAAAAGGCTGCTTCCCACTCCCTCTTTGTATAAGCTGACTCCTGCCAGACTTGCAAAAACTGGAACAGACATCAGAGGCTTGGAATGGACAAAAGAGCAAGTAGGTGGCCAGGCCAACGGCATCTTCAGAGATGTCAGTGCTGACATGCACTGATTGAAGATATCCTTGTGGAAAACCACACTCCACACACCGTCTTGCTTGTACTGAGCCACAACATAAGGCCCTCCAATGTATCCCAGACTCACTCCTAGAACTGTGGCCTCCAGCTGTCTTGGGTGGGTAAGACAAATACTGTATCAAAGGGCAGGGTATCAAGTGCAGCACCCACCCCCTCACCTTTCTGCTGAGTGCCTGCTGCCCTCTAGTGGCACACACCCACACACATCAGCTGGCACCAGCCCCTATGTCCTGCTCTGGTATTTTCAGTACTGGTGGGTTGAGAGATAAATGGGAACGAATACCCCCGCCAAACTCTGCAACTGGAAAGCATAAACTGGTAGGAGCCTCCTGGGGCAAAACCCCATTTTGGTATTCACTATAATTCTGCAAGGACAGCTAGAAATTCTTTTTCTTTAATAAAAAAATCCCAGACACACTTTGAAGTCCTAGAGTACACCAGCAACAGAACGAAGGGAATCCCCTCATGGGGGTACTGTAGGGCCAGCATCATCAGGAAAGCTCCAGGCTTCACATCTGATACAGTATTGTCAGGACCCCACTTAAAAAATAAATTACAAAAAGGCTGTTTTGGGAGCAAGCAGTTGAACTGTTTTTTCCCCCTCAGGTGCAACAGAGATTGAGCAGACTACAAATCAGTCCGTGCACTGGCTGCCTTGGGGGCATATTTAGGCATCAGTTCATTTATCTTCCGGATGTAGTCAGACTTTTCTGCACAGCCTTTGCATGTCTCCCCCCAGTCATCCAGAATCTTCTTCAGCTCTTTAACTCGGAGCTTCTTCAGGTCCACTGTGCTCAGGTCAATCTGCTTGTCTGGAGGAGAGAGCAGGGAGAGTCACTGGCTGGGTGGAACACCTGCAGTCCCCCAGTAGTCCCAGAATATGTCACTCCCTGAACAGTCAAACCAGCCCTACTAGTTTCAGACAAAGAAACATTTCCAGACACATTTACAGGCATGTCAGTGCCTACTGCCCCCACAAGAGGGAACTAGCCTCTTCACCAGGAAGGCTGGCCACATATTGTGTCTACTACAGATATGCAGTGTGAACAAGTATAGGGACAGAGGCCACACTGTCCTTATGGAAGAAACGTGGTTCCCATCTTCCAAGTGCCTCTGACATAGTCACCACATACTAAAAGCTCCAGGCTGGTGACAAAGAGCAGCCCTGCTCAGGCCCTTGAGTTAGGAACTTACTCTCCATGACCACAGTGACCTGGAGCCAACTGGACCTGTACCAGGAAGACACAAGTAGGCGAACACAGGTCCTTGGCCATTCAAGTTTTTCAGAAGAGGCCCTGACTGTTTCTGAAGACTGGGACTATGTACAACCAGAGACCCAGTTAGCAAGAGAGATGCTGTAGTTCCTAACTCTTGGGCTTGCATGCTTGGACACAGCGTTTCTTTTCAGAATAGTAAAGATCACTGGGGCTTCAGAGCTTGCAGCCAGAACCAGCCTGTTAAACCCAAGTCGTACCATGTCCCTTCTCTGCTCAAAAACTCCTAATGCTCCTAACTTCACGCAGATTAAAAGCCCTCACCAGCCTGCAATGCTCTCTGACTTGCCATGCCACTGGACACCTTTATCCTGCCTGTATCCTCTGCCTGGAATGCTCTTCCATCAGCTGGCCTCTTGGCTAATCCTCACCTCCTTCAAAAAGGCCTATTCTGACCTCCACCCACTTCCATGCCAGAGCCCTCCATCATTTAGCACCATCTGTCATACAATACAATCCACTCATGACTCTAGCTCATCATTTTCCTCTCCCAGATGGGAAACAAACCCAGAAGGTGCAGAGCATTCATTAAGAAAGGACTAGCCATACTCACCATACTTTAGCTCACAGATCTGGCTGTCCTTCTTCTTAAGCTTCTCACAGATCTTCTCCACAGGGATGTGGTGGGCCAGAGGCTTTGATACCTCATTGATGATTTTGGTGGCTGCATCATCTGTGGCCCCGATATAGTAGCACTGGAGCAAGAAAGGACAGTGGCCTTCAGGAGGTGCTTGAGAGCCATCTCCTCCAAACATACTGACACCCTGAAACATCATCTCTCTGTAGGGCCTTACTTTTGTTTTGAGATAGGGCTCCCTGTCGCCCAGGCTGGAATGCAGTGGCATGATCACGGCTCCCTGCAGCTTCAATCTGTTGGGTGGTGATCCTCCCCCCTCAGCCACACTACTAGCTGGGTCTACCGGTGTGGGCCACCACACCCAGCTAATTAAAACAAAATTTTTTTTTTTTATACAAAATTTTGCTCTGCCACCCATGCTGGAGTGCAGTGGTGCAATCTTGGCTCGGCTCACTGCAACCTCCGCCTCCCAGGTTCAAGCAATTCTCCCTGCCTCAGCCTCCTGAGCAGCTGGGATTACAGGCGCCCGTCACCATGCCTGGCTAATTTTTATATTTTTTAGTAGAGATAGGGTTTTGCCATGTTGGCCAGGCTGGTCTTGAACTCCTGACCTCAGGTGATCCACCCACCTCGGTCTCCCAAAGTGTTGGGATTGCAGGTGTGAGCCACCGCGCCTAGCCTAAAATTTCTTTTGTGCAGACAGGATTTCACCACTTTGCCCAGGCTGATCTCAAACTCCTAAGCTCAAGCAATCCTCCCACCTTGGCCTCCCAAAGTGCTAGGATGACAGGCATGAGCCACCGCACCTGGCCCACAGCTGCGTTTTTCGGTGTCCTGCCTGTACTGGTAGTCAGATTCAGCCAGTGTAAACCCTGGACTCTTAACACATGCTCAGTCCAAGCTGAAAGTCACCAAATGAATTTAAGTGTCACCAGGGTTCAAACCTTTAACAGAGAGAAAAGCCAGAGACTGCCAGAGAAATTCAAGTTAGAAAACCCATTGCTTCACTAGGGCTTTTGTCTTAGATTCAGCCCTTGCTTATCCTGTGCGCACCCTGTCACCTTCTCCTGTCCACATACATGCCAAACTCTTTCAGGCCTCTGGGCACTCACACTGCTGTTCCCTGTATGGGATGGTCTTACCCCACTTCAATAACCCTTCCTCAGAGAGACTTCTTGGCCACTCTAAATCAGCACCTGCTGGTCCATTTTCTTCATGACACCCAGACACTGCATTATTTGTGTGCCCGACTGTCACTTCTTTCCCCTGATATTCCCAGTGCCCAGCACATAGTAGGTGCTTAATAAAGACTAACAGGATTAAAAAAAAAAATCACAGTTGCAGAACACATGTCGCTTTGGGAAGGACATAGAAGCACTTCAGCCTCACATTAGTTTATGGAGAGAGTAGCTGGCTTCCTGAATAGAGAGGTGGGCAAGGCCTTTTATCAAACGGCTGGTGAAGCCGAGGGTTAACATGAGCCAGGGCCAGTTGGTGAGGGTCACCAGCTACTTACCAACCGATTCTCTTTGCCTCTTGCTTCCCGGCAGAACTTTATAAGTTCATTTTCAATAGTGGCTGGTGAGAATGTGACATCTCTGTCTTTGAGGTCCTGGTAAAATCTTCCCAGATAAGAAATACAAACTGGAAAAGAGAGGGACGGGAGATGCTCAGCAATCACCAAGCTGTTCCAATCCACCAGGAAAGAACTCCGCCAGCAATTTTAATAGGAGACACGGAGATGAATTATTAAAGGTAAGCTTTTCCATCACCGATTTTTCTCAGGTGTCTACAGGTAGACAGAACCCGGTTCCAAGTGGCGGGGAGTCCCCTGGTACACCCAGGGCATCAAAGGACCAAGCATCACCCAATGACCTATAAACGACTCCTCCCTGCTCCTTTCATCAAGTTTAAGCCCATGGTGAACACGTGTCCTTGAGACGGGACTCACTGTGACCTCATAAATAGAGAGACTGGAAGGTGAAGAGAAAAATGATCAAAATGCTGCTGCTAATTTCCAAATACAACAGCGGACCCAGAGGTGCAGCTTCGTGATCCCAACAGACAGGGTGCCAGCACCCACGGCCAGCCCTGGAGCTCCCGACGCCGGACGGGGAGCGGTAACCTCTAGATGGTGGTGGGGACAATAACTCAGGCGTGATGTAGATTTCAGGCCAAGTTTTCAACGGGATCTAGTCTCAACTTTTCTTCGTCGGACCAATGTTTTCTAGGGCCAGGGAAGATTTACTAGGGCGGGCGCCGGAGCCTCCTCATGCAGGCCCCACTGGGACCTGCTGTCGCCCCCGCCCCCGCCCTCTTGGCCCCGGCCGTCTGGTGATGTTGTGGGGTTCAGCGCCGCCCCCAGAACGGTCACGGAGCGCGGCCCCAGGCCCCCTATTCCGCACCTTCGCAGTCGCCCGGCCGCAGCGCCCGGCTGCCCGGCAGCACGCTCAGAGCCAGCGCCACCGCCAGCCCCTGCGTGGCCCACATCCTCCTCATCCTCCTCCTCCTCCGCTGCCGCCGCCGACCGACTGAACCGCACCCGCCGCGCCGCACCGCCTCCAAGTCCCGGCCACGCGCCGTAGCTCCCCATTGGCGGGGGGCCCCCGGCGCCCTCCCACACGCCACTTTCCCATTGGTCCACGAGCCGCGAGCCCAGACGGGCGGCTCCACGCTGCCCTCCCTCATTGGCTGGTGGTGTCTGAGCCCTAGACAGTTGTCGGCCGCTGATTGAATCCGGGCCGGCCGCAGGAAGCGACTACAGCAGCGACGGAAGCGGTGTGGGCCGCCATCTTGGGTAAGGGCAGAGACTCTGGCTGAGGCTGGGTACTGCTAGCTGAATGGGGTTCGGCCACGCCTTCCATCTGTTGACCCGCGTACCCCTGCCCTGGGCCCCAGGCTCGCTCGAAAAACCCTGCTGATCTCCTCGCCCGGACTCCGACTCGTGGTGCAGGAGTTCTGGGGTCAGCCAAGACAACAGGTTAGATAGGAAGGGCGGGCGGCCGCCCGCAGGCAAGGCTCAAAGAAGTTGCTTTTCTTTTTTCTTCTTTCATTCGCGTGGGCAACGGGCCCAACCTTTGAAAGCCCACCTGCTGATCCTCCACCTGACCGGAGCCCGCCGTGCATAGGCTGATAGGAGACGTGTGGAGTGGACGGACTGCGGGACATCCGAAGGAAGGGCTTAAGGCGCGCCAAGCTCAAAGCTGGGCCGCCACTCTAGACCATGGAGGGAAGCACCCGGGCCGGATCATCGGTCAAGGACATGGGGTCGCCTCAGAGTGGGAAGGTGAGGGGCTCGGGAGGTGCCCTTACAAGCTCTGAAGCGTGGCTTGGTGGCTGGCCAGCCTCCTCCTGCCTCCCCGGCTAGGCCCTCGGGCTCCCCGGCTGCCTAGGGGCCTCCTGAGTGGGGTCCCGGGAATCACTAGAGAAGCACTGGAGGATGTTTCCTTTTCGACTTGCCCTCCTTTCAAGTGCCCTCCTGGCTGCCTGCCTTGAAGGCAGAATGCGGGAAGGGTTTGCTGTACTCAGTGCAAAAAGGACATGTCTATGGGGCTAAAAAGGGCTTGGAGCCCGGCGACAAGGGTTGGAGAGGGGCACATCCTCTGCTCCCATTCAGTGAATTCAGTGGATCAGTATCACGTATTTATCTTTAATTCACATCACAGCAGTCAAGGAAGTGGGGAAAGGGGGGAAAAAATCAAGTGGCAGATATTTACATCTAAAATTCACATTACTTTTTGGATTTTGAACATGCTAACACAATATATACAGTAAAATACCTCTTGGGACAATGGTACAAATTTTGTTTCCTTTAACTTTGCTTTTCTGGTACAGGTAAGATCATTTTTAAATCACTTTTTTTCTTTAAACATGAATACACAAAAGAAGTGGTTAGAAGTTTCCTTGTTTTAAATAAGCACAGAATGCGGGAGGTTAAAAACACATTTATAGTGCTGAATACCAATTGGACATCACACTCTATACATTTTTTGCTCAAATTCCTGTACAAATACACAGCATTCAAATAGGTATTTACAAATAAGCTTGAAAGAATGAAAATCAGTATTTTACAATCTTTTCAAAGGGTTCTCATCTCTGGCCTCCCATTTCCCCTCAGACTGACTAATTCTCCAACAAAAGGGATTTCAGAATGTGTCCTTTTCATTCAGTTAGGGAAAATGGAGAGGGAAAACAAACAGTTTCACCTTGCATAATGCGAAGCCAAATGAACCCATACTCCGCTCCCTACCTCTTGTGCCACCAAGTGGAGAAGGTAGCTGTTCTTATGTGATGACTGCCTTGTCCAGGGATTGACGTTCAGAAGTGCCTTAAAATCTAAGCCCTTCTACCTATGAATCAAATCCAAAACTAACCCCTAACCCCTAACCCTCTAACACCTGTGAACACCAGATGGTCCTCCAGAGATTGAAGCTTGCAAATGAATGTAGGTTGAGAAGCAGGCCAGCCCTTTGAGGGGAGGGCTGCTGTGACTGACCCACATCCTCAGCAGCCTTCCACCCCACTCTGCCTGGAGTGAACCTGGTGGTATCAGAAGGGACCCACACTGGTGATAAACCCCCAGAAAAACCCTGGAGGTAATTTAGACCTCCATCTTTCCCAGTAGGTTATTACCATTTCTGTTAAACAAGCTGGGGTTTGTTTACAAGAGAAAAACACACTGACCATGGCCTTTACTGTCTGGAAAGGGGCAGTGGAGAAGGGACAAGGGGCTCAGGCCCAGGGCCTGGCTGTGGTCACACAGGCCAGCAGAAGAGGAACTGGGGGCAACACGCCTGCCCAACAAGGCAGCCTTGTGACCATCATTAATGTGAACTCGAGCAAATAAAAGAAAAAAATATTTTGTAGGCTTTTTTTTTTTTTAAAGTAACTTAAAAGCACCCTGGTAAAGTACTACTATACCCACCTGACCCTATCCCCCCAAATAATAAACAGAGGAAATCAGTGCCCTGACTTGAATGAGTTTCCTCTAAAGACACCACTGCTCTGCTTTATAGTTTCCCGTAAAGACACCAACAGACTGGGGAGACTGGAGAAACTACCCTCCTGCCAGCCCCGAACCCTGAGTGGTGGTCCCCATGGCTTGGAGTGGGTTGCTGTATGTGGCCGCTTGGGAGATGACAGTTCTACCTGCATGGCTATCTGCTTCCAAAAGGAGAAGCCCCCTCCCACCCTTTTTACCCAGGAGCCTGCTGAACCTGACCACATGTCCTCAGGGCCTGGAAGCCTGGCTGGGCAGCCAACCCCATGGCTCAGAGGTAGTGCTGAAAATCCCTGATTCAGGAGCTGATGGTAGGCATTCTGGACGCTTCTGAAAGCTTCGAGGATTTCCGGCGCCTGCCACACCCCACACTCTTACATCAGTCTCTCTACCACATAGGAAGGGGACCAGCTCCCCCTAGGAGGAAGGTAGCTAGGATAGCCCCTCTGGCTCCATACCTCCACTCAAACCCCAGAGGATGGGAGATAACCCTTGCAGATCCAGTCACCACTGGGGCTCCTGTGGGGCATGAGGTGTTTCAAGAATGGAAGGGAGCAAATGGTCAGAAATAATGTGATGGAGAGAAAAATCCAAGGTGGAGTAGGAGACAGCTGGCCCATTGAACCCTTGCAGTGCCCTGGGCATGCAGTTAGGCCACTCACATGCCTGAGCCAGCAGGTTGGTCCAGCCAGCCCCTCAGTAGCACACTCCTGGATGGAAGAGGGGCAGGTGGGCAGGCATTTGTGCAAAACGGCTTGTGGCCCTTTTTCCACCTGTGACATGTCTATATGGTCTTTGCAATCCCTGAATGCAACCATGAACTCTTCTGTCCATACAGCAAAGGAAGAGGTCCTTAGTGCAATTTCCATTCTGTGCATCTCTACCCTGGAGGGAGGGCCTGGGCTCCCACTCCTGGGCCCTGCAGTGTGGCAAAGTGATTCTGTCTGTGCAATTTCTCCATATAGCTCCACATGGTCCAGAACTGCAGGAGGAAGAAAGCATCTACTGCATAAAGGAAAGAAAGGAAAACCCATAGAAATGGAAATGTAAAAAAATAAAAAGGGAAGCCACAACCCTTCATGCTGCTGTGGCCTCTGTACATGGCAACACATGAGTTCACGGCAGTAGAACGGAGACTTGGGGGTGGTTCTCTCCTGAGTGCCAAGCCTCTCTGGCTCCCTGGGGTGGGGCTGGGGGACTTGCTTTTCAGACCTGGAGTGATTGGCAAGCTGCTTACTGAGGGCGGCATCCCAGCCGCCTCGTTGCCCCTCACTGCTCCCCTCGGCCGTGCTCCCAGGCCATGCGGGCCTGCTCCTCCTTAGCGCTCCCAGGAGGCAATGGAGCCTTGCGGTGCAGGCCTCGAGGCCTCTCAGTCTCTTCACGCAGCAGCACCCCCTCATCGTGCTCCAGGGCCGGCAGGCGCGGGTGGTAGGGCTTGGGTGGCAGCGCAGGCGGGTCCATGGGGTCCTGAGGGATGACGCACCCTGGGGCTGAGTGGCTTCGGCATGGCTGGGCCTTGATGGAGTCCAGGACGGCAGACTCAGAGAGGCTGTAGTGGACAGGGAGGTAGGGTGGCTCAAGATCTTCGTCAGCATTCCAGGCCTGGCTTGGCATGGAGTCCATGGTGTCAGTGCGAGGTGGGGCCTCCGAGGAGTGCCCAAAGTTACTCTCACTCAAGGAGGACACGCCGCTGCTGGCACTGCCGGACAGCGTAGAGTTGCTGCCGTCCAGACCTGACTGGGGGCTTGTGGGGGAGGCTGGGATAGGGTGGAGAGGAGACTGCGAAGGAAAGGGTGGGTATGTTAGAATCCCTCTCTCCAGACAGGCTGACTTGCCCGCCATGGGAACACCAAGAGCCTGCTTAGGAATGAACTTTAACCCTCATCAACAGCATGTTTCTTGTTTCTTCAGCAGCAAGCTCCCAGCTCCTCCCACCACCCCCAAGCCAGTGGAACTCCAGAATCATCTGCATTTCTGTGGCCAAAAAATTGCCCTGCCCTGGCTGCTGGGCATTGGTGCCCCCTGGTCCCAGGTCCCAGGCTGCTGTCGGTGGCTCTGGGATACTGACATAAAGGCTTGGTCATCAGGCCTGTTGAGGGGGGGCAGAAAGAACCCTGGTGGGCCATGGACCAGAGGAATGTATTCTGCTGCTAAAATCTGTGATAGACTCAGTCTTTTCCAATTTGCAGACAAGCTAACAGGTAGGAAATTTTACTCTCCTGAGTTTTTCATAAAGTTCTTGCTTTTACTGAATTCTAGTTTGAAATGCTCTGATCCACCACAGGAACATTTGTTTAGCTAGCGAACTACGGTGTGTTGATACCTTGGTGCTGGCTGAGAGCCCCCAGGTTTCCCAGTGCTCACTGCCCACACACTCTTGGTACTGTGTGTTGTTGTCTGCAGGACCCTCTGATCTCCCTGCCCCCATCACATTTGCTGCAGGACACAAGTGTGCACCTGCAGCTCAAGTGTGGCTCTGGCCACCCCCAGCTTCTGCCAGGCTGGGGAGAGAGGTGAAGGGGAGGGCTCCAGTTCCTCCTGTAGACCCCAAGGGTGGTTCTAGAGCAGACGAGATGACTCATCTCACAGCCTGGTGGGGCTGCCGCTTCAGTACATTACCTTGCGCAGGGTCCGGGCAGGGAGGGCTGGGGGGGTATCACCCAGAGGGTGGTGGAAGGCGTCAAAGTGTAGGGAGTAATGACCTGCAAAGGGAACAGAACCAGAGCCTCAGCGGGGGGCCCTGTACAGGCTTCCTGCCAGCACCATCTTGCTGGGCCAACTGGGCAAGCATGAGAAGAGTCCCTTGGGGACCCCTCAGCATTGAGGGCTATGGATAAACCTCTCTTTACACTGGCTTTCTCCAAAACACAGGCTGCTGGGGTAAAAGAAACTCACTCCACACAGGAAGTCAGAAAAGTTGAGTGCTTCAGAGTCTGTGGAACAGGCCTCAGGCAGCGGCAGCTCTAGCCCACTGCTAGGCGATGAGACAGTCTGGTGAGAAGTGTGCCTGGCACAGTCAATTCCATTGTCTTCGGCCTTCTGGTTGGGATGGCCTTCCTGAGCTAACCTGCTGTACTCGGAAACCTCACTGACCCCAAAGCCCAGCAGGATCCTTCCTGTGGTGGGGGTGTTTTGGCTTTGGCTGAGTCGGCCCAGAGAATGGCTCATCTTCTCAGCTTAGATGGCTGTTGCTGTGGCCCTTGAGCAGAGTCTGAGACCAGGGACTATTGGGGGACCCGCTGGAGGTCTTCTTACCATGCAGCAGGCTTCGGGGAGGCACTGGGGGGGCCAGGATGCTCCCCATATGGGCAGACAGGAAGGGCTGGGCCTCTTGGGCTCCGCTATCCAGACTCCAGCTGCTGGGGGCTGCTGGCACAGCTGAAGGGTGGAAACAGATGGCATGAAGGGAGGTTACTTCTCGAGCCACCCTCTGGGAGAAGTACAGCTTGTGGCTTCTCCAGTGTGCCCCACGTATCCAGCACACATGTGGGGCATGCCAGCACCTGGAACTCAAAACACTGGCCAAGCAAGGCACTGTGGCCCACAGGGGAGAGTGGCCAGGGATTGAAGCTGCTTAAGAGGAGGGCAACAGAGTGAGCTTATGTCTAAAGAGTATTGAGGATGAGACAGCTGAATGTGCAGCAAGGAGTGAATGCCTGCAGCCTCTGGGATCTGCCAGGAGGAGAAGAGAAAACAGGACAGAAGAGTAGAGATGAGAATGAGAGGATATAGAGAGAGCACAGGACAAGAGCTCCTTGCCAAAGTCTAGAGTCAGCTCTCCTACTGCCCAGGCTCAGTGGGAAAAGCAGGGAACAAGGACAGGTACCTGTTGGAAGAAACTGCAGCTCAGATCCAGCTGGACCCACTGCTTCCTAACAGGAGGAGGGAGGGCTGTGGAGCTGATGAGTACCCTTTGGCATCTACGGAACCCCAGTTCCTAGCACCCACATGCCATGGATGCAGGCGTGCAGTGGGCCCAGGATAAACGGAAGCACAGAGTGCCCTTCTGTGTTAAAGAAGGAGTCCACTGCCAGAATACTGTCCCCTCAGCCACAGTTGAGATGACAGACTTTTCAGGAGGAGAGAGGAATGATGGCTGGACCTTGGGGTCTGAGGGTGCCACTCTGCAGAAGCAGCAGTGGACATGTGAATTCTCTTGGCCAGCTCCTCCTAGAGAACAAATACCAGCAAAAAGAAATATGTCCTTTCTCTGTTGGAGCCAGGCAACTCTCCCCTTTGGGCTATTAGCAGCAGAGAAGCGGCTCACAATCCAGGTGCTGTCACTGGATTTGTTCTAAGGCTGTGGTAGCTACATTGAGCCTGAGGTGGCTGAGGTTTGGGTTCTTCCTGGTCTAGACACAGAGATGGGAATTTCAGGGCCTAATGGGAGCTGAGAGGCTTTGGAAGGGAAGAAGCTAGATCTGTCCTTTGAAAAGGATGTGGCCAGAGGGGCTGGGCCCCCTCAGCTGTCCAGGGATAAGACTGTGACATCCATCATCCTCTTCTTCCTCATTGCTCAGGAACTGGCGTGAGCTTGCAGCATAATACAGGGTAAAACTCCACTGTCTAAACAGCCTCAGTTCTGAGAATTGCCCCATCTCCTGGTATGGTTGATGGCTGGCGGCAGGAAGGAGGGGTGTGCCAGCGATTGAGTTGCAGGCAAGACACTTAGCTGTTGCCTGAAAGGAGGAAAGAATTCTGCATCTGATGAGCATCAGGTGGATTTCACCAAATAGCCTCCTTAGAGAGCCTGAGCCATCCCAAGAACAGGCCCACTCACCCACACTCTCTACAAGATGCAGCATGAGCTTCTTGGTGCTGAGGCTCGCTGTACCTTCCCCTCTCTGCCAAAAAAAGTACGTTCTCCATAAAAAGCCACCAAAGAAATATCAGGGAATAGGAAGCTTGGAAATGGGTCTGGGCAGCTTCCCTAAAGGGGTTCTGACAGCCCAGGATCTCAGATGCACACCTAGCCCTGGAAGAATTATGGGGTGCAGATGTTCACCCACAAGTGCTCAAAGGAGCTCTAGGGCAGGAAGTCTACGGGAGAAGAAAGCTTACAGGGCTGTAATGGTTTACAAAAGGGTGCCTGCCTGAGTGACTCCCACATAAACCAGAAGCCATCAAGTTTGCCCTGCAGCCTGATGTCTGTGAGCAGTGGGGCCAGTAGACCTTTGCCATGTAGCACAAGTGCACTGGGGCTAGAGGGAAGGCTAATATAGAATGACTTATCCTAGGAAAAGAGGGGTGATCCCAAGTGTATCCTGTCGCCTCCCTCCCTCACCATTAACAACTGTCCAGCACTGGCCTGAGGCCGCCAGTGCATAGCCCATGGTCCTGAAGGCAGGCTCGCCTGATCTGGGAGTCACTACATGGCAAAAAGAGATACCTGTAAGTGAGAGATGTAGTCCTCATGGGACTCAGAACCCTAACGGACAAGAGAATGATGACAAGTATGTACAGTTCCTGCCCTGGAGGATCCAGGAAGAGACTTAGGGAGCTATACTCTGGCCTGTGTGTTGCCACTGGGCAAATGTCTGATTAGCTGCCTTCTAAATGCTAGCCTTGTGGTACGGCTATGCTTGCTCTGGGCTCAGCCTCTGTTCTGAGACAACCCTCCTTTCCTTCCACACCTAGGGGTGGGCATGTCCAGCTCCTTGATGTAGTCGTAGTCTGGCCTTGGCCTGAGGCGCTAATGTGTCTGGTTGGGCTAGGGTCCTGGTCTGGCCACCAGCACTTGTTTGAGCTCTAAGCCTGTCTAGACTCTTGGCTACTTCTGACGTTGCTCTGCATCTCAGCTGAAGAAATGCCACTGTGGATTCTGGCCCTCCAGGCGAAAAGGGCACTCTGTTTTGGGTCACAGGTGCACAAGTCCAAGAAGCTGCATGTTTTCGGGATATACAACCTTGAAGCTATGATGGCATCTTCAGCCAGTCTCCAGGCCCTTTGTGGCGGGGCACCCAGCTTCAGTGCCCATCAGTGTTTTGTCTCTTTAAAGAGGACACAGAGGTATGTCCTCCATGATGAGCAAAGGCAGAGCATAACAGTGGGGACAGCACATAGCACTTGATGAACAGATACGATGATAACGTGATGATGACAGCTTTGGAGGGACGTGTTCTGATGGAATAGGGGATGACAGGTTGTATTGGTGGGAACTGAATATGCCCTAAACTCCAATACATGGAGCAGCTAGGCAGAGAACCTGTGAGGAGAGGGGCGGATATGAGGCCAGGTTCTGGGTGGCAGGAAGGCTCAGCACTTAGTATTACTCTGTTAAAATTAACTCAGATCTCCGTGTCTGAGGTCTGAGTCTGCTTCTTCCATCGGCTTGCAGAAGCAGAACACAGGGTAAAATCCCCACTCTCTAAACAGCCACATGTCTAAGGAGGATTGCTCAGTCTCACAGTACGGTTGGTGGCCTTGCAATAAAAGATGGATTCACAGCAGCTGCTGGCCAGAGTGGCTACAGGAGGACTGGACTCCTTTGGGGCACCCTGGGCTTCACTTGGAGAAGCCTGTCTTTGGGAAATAGCATGTCTTTCCCCTTCCTCTTGGGGCTTGTTTGGCCACGGCCTGTTCTGAGCTCCAAGGAAAGATCCCTGAGGGCCCAAGCTGAGAGGGACCAAAGGGGCCACAAGGCCTGCTGAATTCTAGGGGTGGCTGGGAGGAGTCTAGGGAAGTAGTTGTCTACAGTTTGCACACAGAAGCCCAAGTTTCCATAAAGGTGGGCTCAGGGCAGGAGGCAGCTGGGACCTCTTTGAGGGCAGGCCCTGAGGAAGGAGGTATACAGGATATAAACCTTAGCATCAAGCCAGACATTGGTTAAATAGCACAAGAACTAGTCAGAATTCTGGACAGACAGACAGACCTGAGTGTTGAAGTATGGCTTAGCGCTGGCCAGCTGGTACTCAGGGACAAGAGTCAGACACTCAGGATGGGGACAGACATGGGGGGAAGGCCACCTGGGGAACAATACCTTTTTCAGCCACAGACAGATTGGGATCACTGCAGGGTTTGCAGGCTCCGACCACTTGCTGGAACAGGGCTCGCTGGAAATTCGGCGGCTGAAGGAAGGAGATAAACATTATAGCGAGTGAAAACAACCAGTTATATCTTGGGAGGTAGTGTTATGGGCCACAAGAGACAGGACACTACAAGATCAGACAGGGAAAACAAAGCAGTGGCACAGCTCACACTTGAGATATACTGAGACCTCCAGGCCAGCCCTAGGAAAGACTGTCCAGGGTGTCTGGTTCTCAATGCTTCTATACACAATATTTGCGATACCATCCTCCAGTATCTGGCTAGGACCCAGGCTGTCTTATGTAGGGCCAAGAAACAGAACATAGCTACCTGGGAGCATCGGTATGCATCCTTTTTTCTGGCCAGAGAGATCCCC
Organism: Pongo abelii; assembly: GCF_028885655.2. Lineage (NCBI taxonomy): Eukaryota > Metazoa > Chordata > Mammalia > Primates > Hominidae > Pongo > Pongo abelii. The sequence goes on from NC_085928.1 coordinate 103,046,877, forward strand.
ACTTCCCCATGAGCACTGACAGGTTTAGCCTCCTGGAGAGGCCCTGCACAGGCCTGTGCTAGCACCGAAGGTAGAGGAAAGGACAGTATCAAGCCTAGAGTCACAGACAGGACTTGCTGTTTTGATGGGCAGCTGCCAAGCAGACCTCATCCCTCTGCCTGGCAGAGCCAATCATGCACAGGGAGGTACCACTAAGAAACTCCTGGCATTCTGAGGCTAGGTAATGGTCACTGAGAGGTGACTTTTATGGACCCTGATAGAAGGGCAGGGGCAGACTGCCCAAGGGAGGGAGTTAATCCCTACAGCTTCTTCATCAAGGTCCCCAGCAGAGCATTTGGAGAGCTGTGCAAATGGCATGTAGAACAGCCCCAGCAGGTAGTGAGGGACTTCAGTTGGATGGATGAATAAAAGAGGCAGAGTTTGCTCCAGTGAGGATGCCCCACAAATAGGGAGGAAGAACATCTTCCAGACCAATGTGTCCACCACTGCCTTCTCAGAACAGGCTGCAAAGAACCAATTAACTCTGCTAGACTGTTTAGGGATGAGGAGTCCAGGAATCTGGTGGGAAGGACAGATAGCTACATGAGCAATGCTGGTTCCAACGGTGGTTCCTGCCACCATTCTACTCACGCCTACACTCTGTCTGGATTGCTGGTCCTCAGGTTCACTGCACTCCACATCCAGGAGCCCAGCAGCCTTTTGCGGGATTTTACAGCGGAATGAGAGAGGCATGTAGGACAATGCAGAAGGCCCAGCAAATGCAAGGAGGGAAGCACAGGCTAACACACTTGCAGCAGAGGACAGTCAGTGTGGTGGGTCTATTACCTGTCCGTTCTCCAGGATGGCTGCTGGATACATGGCACTGCTTGGGCGGTCCCGGTATGTGGGCAGCAACAACATCATTTCACGGGCATGGCGGTACTTATCTGGCAGAGAGGGAGAGCCTGTAACCAAGTGAGAACAATCAAGCACAGATGACAAGCCACAGATGGAGGGTCCAGCAGTCAAGCGTCCTCAGGACTAGGGAACCAGAGTAGGTGTCCCTTGCAGTTAGGGTGAGGATGAACTCAGCAAGCACAGGAGGAATGAAGCAGAGCCTGGTTGTTAGATGGTGGCAGTGGCTGCACCTCATGTCCCAGCCAAGGCTGACATACGGCAGGCTGGTGAGATGCAGATCCGCTGACAGAGCCCCCACCATGCTCAGAAGCAGAGGGTGAGGAGAGTTAAGAACTGGAGCAGGGTGGCTAGGAGCTCCCTGCATCCAGCACTATCAGGAAATGGGTGTGGCCTGTATGCTGGGCTCTCCTGGGGAACAGGCCAGTTTGCAATGGAGACACTCACACAGAGACAGAGACACTCAGATAACATAGCCACACTGTTATTACTTGACATACTGTGTCTTTATGCACTTACCTTCTCCTGACACCACTGGCCCTGTTCTCACCTGGCTCCCTACCAACTTTTCTCAGAGGCTTCTCCCTCCCAGATTCTAGGTCCCAGCACCTGGCCTCTGCCTTCCTGCCAGTCCTACTGCAGCCCTAGAGCCAGGCTGGCTGGGGGCCAGGGCTCTGCACACAGGTTGCTCTCCGGGGTTTTGCTCTGTGACACTTGCCCTTCCGTGAACTCAGGGTTCATGGAACTAATGTGGAAATTATGGGGCTTTAACTCAGGCTCTTTAGTTGACTTGACTCAAGTTCTACTCCTGTGAGGCCTCTGCAGTGATTTCCCCTAGTCTGAGGGACTGTTATGGAGGCCACACCATGCCACATGTGGTGTGACTCAGTCCCCATGGATTCAGGCCATAGCCATAGGTCCAGGAACTTGTCAACCCATGGTCCTTGAGAAGATCTTCCACAGAAGCAGTAAGAGTAACTTGCTGGCTTTCCTGGGGGAATGGGTAATTTGGAAGGCCCTCCAAATGTGCTCATTGTACCAGATACCCGCATATCCATGAGAAACCACTGGGGGAATTGGAGCCCCCTCACAGGAGGATCACCTGGACCTCAAGCCTCTGCCTGGCTCTTATGGTTGAAACCCCTCTCTGGGGTGTCCTCTGAGTGAAGTTGGGTAGTTTAGACCAACCCATGGGCTCCAGCTGAATCTGCAGCTGGGGTCAATCTGCAGCTCCTAGAGGCTCTGTGTCTCTGGAACTCAGGGTCTCTGGGGCTTTCTTTTGAGTGTGCAGTGCCAGCACTGTCAGGACACAGCTAAAAATACGTCTTCTTCAGCCAGCTTGCCACAGGAGTCCTTGAGAAATTCCTCTTGTATTCATTTCAGTCCAAGAAGATGAAGCTAAAATACTTTGAAGAAGTCAGCATAATAAATACCAGTAATGTAACTTTTTCCACAGTTGGTCTGAGTGATCCTGTTTGTAGAACCTCAGGGCTGGCTTTAAGACCCAGTTGTTAAAAAATGTCCTTTCACTTGTAAGAGAATGACTAAAATATGATTTTTTAAACTCGACCTGAATTGCTATTTTGTGATTTTACTGGTTTCTATGTTCTCTTTTAGAACCTGTACTCTTAGGCAACCTCAAGAAGATGGCTATGTAAAGAGAAATGAAAAAAGCACCTATTCTCACTGACCGATATAGTGCTTTCCCAGCAAGAAGCTCTCAGAATGCTTCCTGAGCATTGCAGCCCATAGCTCTAGACAGGACTACTCTCTGTTCAGTATGCACCGAAAAACACACAGCACCTTTAGACCAACTCAGTAACATCAAACCCATATCTAATGCCCATTCCACACCAAGCAAGTGATTGGAACCTGGTATACTGTCTTGCTCAGGTTGTCCATGGTCTCTCACCTCATGGAGCTCACAGCCAGCCTGGCTCATAAAGAAAACCCCACATCTGCATACTCAATATCCTGATCCGTGTGACGAGGTTAGGATGGAGATACAGAAGCCTGAAGGCTGTAGCCAGGGCTCAGGGGCTCTGCTGAAGATTCAGACTCATGTTATGGTGGTCTCTCTGGGCTATGGTGGCCACAAAGGGGTGCTCTGTGCCACCACTAAAATTTTTAACTCTACCACTTCACTTCCCTCCCCCTGCCCTCTGCCCTGGGCAGCCAATCCCATGGTAGGTGAAGGTGATGGTTACTTTTCATGAAAACATTTGAACAACACAAGGGTTTCTGTGTTCATGGGACTTCTGAATTATGTGAGTTGTAGTCTAGTAAACCCCAGTGTCAACGAATTACTTAAGGATTATTCAAAATCCCTGTTTCCTAGCTCCAATCAGCCTTTTGATCAGCAGGGGGAGCTGTCAACTCACAAGAGTTTAGGTGAAAAAAGCACCTATTCTCACTGACCGATATAGTGCTTTCCCAGCAAGAAACTCTCAGAATGCTTCCTGAGCATTGCAGCCCACAGCTCTAGACAGGACTACTCTCTGTTCAGTATGCACCGAAAAACACACAGCACCTTTAGACCACCTCAGTAACATCAAACCCATATCTAATGCCTATTCCACACCAAGCATGTGATTGGAACCTGGTATACTGTCTTGCTCAGGTTGTCCATGGTCTCTCACCTCATGGAGCTCACAGCCTGGCTCATAAAGAAAACCCCACATCTGCATACTCAATATCCTGATCCGTGTGAGGGGCCTTGCAGGCCATTCCTCTCAGACATTTCCAAAGCAACAGGAATCACAGCAATGTCGATGGGTATGGCAAGGAAGACCACTGGTCTCATGACCACTCTTGGGAGTGGGGGAAGTAACCCCAATGCAAAGGACTTCCCTCAAGATCACCTTTACGAAAGCTTTCCTCTCCCTGGTAATACCAAACACAAACTTCAAACAGAGTGGACTGTTTCCTCCCTTCTTTGCTCAGAGTGCATCTACTGCAACACCTATTACATACATTTGAAAGTATCAGTCTTTCTCTATGATGCCATGTCATACAGACCCTTCTATTTTGTCTCCCAGGGCCTAATACTGTGCTTGATAGATGTAGGACCTGCACCTTCCTCCAGATGAGCCTGCACATGGATTGTATGGAAGTTGTGGTCTAGAAGGGACTTGCTTTCTTTCTTACTGCCTCTGATCTTGTCACTATTCTCTTTGGGCCCAGTTGTTTATTTTTGCACTTAATGTTTACCCCCAAAAGGGAAGGGGCTTCTCTCAGCCTTCCTCTGTGTGATATTCTTGAGTTTGGCCATTGTGACAGCTCATCTCAAAAATGGTGACCATCAACACCTACCGTCCCAAAACACACACGCCATTCCTTACAACATGAGGTGTAATCTCATTCCTCTTTCTGGTATCTGGGTTGACATTAGTGACTTGAGAAGACAACAGAAATGTGGGGACTTCCTGGGACATCCAAGGCTGGGTAAAAAGGAGCCTTAAGGCTTCTTCCTGGGTCTCTTGGAATGCTTTCTCTGGGGAAAATCAGCTGCCATGCTGTGAGAAGCCTAAGTCACAAGGAAAGGTCATATGTAGGAGCTCAAGTTGACAGCCCCAGTCGCACCCCGAGCTGACCACCAGCATGAATTGCCAGCCATGTATGTGAGCCATCTCGAATATCCAGCCCAGCTGAGCTTTTAAATGATTCCAGCCAGTGTCATCTGACACCAAGTGAGAATTGCTCAGTGAGCCCTGTAAACCCACAGAATAAGAGATGATAATAGATTGTTTTAAGAAGTTTTGGGGGTGGTTTATTACGCAGCAACAGATAACCAAGGCATTTGAAGTAAAAATGAGTTATTTCCAAACAAGGAGAAGATAATTTCTCTCTATTCAGCACTGACATAGTGCACCACCTGTCCCCAAGGCAAGAGCCATGCAGGTTCCTCACTGAGCATTCAGTAAAAGCTTGATAGGTGAATAAATCAGTCAACGGCTGGAAGGAAAAGGTGGTAACCGCCAGCCTGTGAGGTCCCCAATAGCAGAGCCTGCTTATTCCTCCTCTTTCTTCTTTTCAGGACACTAAGTATTTGGAACAGCCTAGAGGAAGTGTCTGACCAATGTCAGAGTGCAATTGAGTTCAAATGTCCATCCTTGGTTGCCTTCCGTGTTTATCAGTCATCATGATTCAGAGATCTGTCCTCAGCAAGAATACCAGATAAAGTCTTAGATATGTCAGAACATATCTTAGAGACACTTTAGGTTAGGGAAAAAAACAAAACCAGAAGGGATTACAGAATCTGTTTCTGCAGCTCTATTCAGGACTATTTACCTGAAGACACTGTAAATGCCAACCTCAACTGTGGCATTCATAGCTCAGGGTTTCTTTTCTTCTTATTCCCAAGGCCGTCTTTCAGTGTGCCTTCTTGATAACACATATCACTGCTCCTTCTCTATGTCTGCAGCCTTCACATACTGACAAATCTTCAGCATGCACCAATCTTTTGGTTCATTTGTCCTATTTAGTACTAGAAATGTCTGCTTTCAAATGCTGGCTCCCCTTTTCTGACCTCAGAGTCCATGCTAGGGAGGCAATATGGGCAGTGGAATGGGCATGAGAGTGAGGGCTGGTGAGTGTAAAGATCTGTGCACCAAACTTAGCTTGGCCATGAACTGGCTAGGTGGCCTTAATTCCCTTGCCCTGGAAATGAGGGCTTGTTCTGAATACTTCAGGTGAAGTCTGACTGTGCCTGCTGCAACCTTACTCCACTTCCCTCCACAATCTGCCAAGGCTTTTCCCAGGTGGTCACTGCATCTTTTCACTGTGCCATACAGCCATCACTCCTACTGTGGGCTTCTCTCCATCACTCCTACTGTGGGCTTCTCTCCATCACTCCTACTGTGGGCTTCATGGGTTTGTGTGCTTTGGAGAGCTTCTTTTCTTAATGACTTCCCATGTCATACATTTGTGGTATTACACCAAACAGACGTAGATTTTCACATAGTCCCGTATTTCTAGGAGGCTTTGTTCATTTCTTTTTACTCTTTTTTCTCTAAACTTCTCTTTTTGCTTCATTTCATTCATTTGATCTTCAATCACTGATACCCTTTCTTCCAGTTGATCGAATCGGCTACTGAAGCTTGTGCATGCATCACGTCATTCTCATGCCATGGTTTTCAGCTCCATCAGGTCATTTAAGGACTTCTCTACACTGTTTATTCTAGTTAGCCATTCATCTACTCTTTTTTCAAGGTTTTTAGCTTCTTTGCAATGGGTTCAAACATCCTCCTTTAGCTCGGAGAAGTTTGTTATTACCGATCGTCTGAAGCCTTCTTCTCTCAACTCGTCAAAGTCATTCTCCATCCAGCTTTGTTCCATTGCTGGCGAGGAGCTGCGTTCCTTTGGAGGAGAAGAGGTGCTCTGATTTTTAGAATTTTCAGCTTTTCTGCTTTGGTTTCTCCCCATCTTTGTGGTTTTATCTACCTTTGGTCTTTGATAATGGTGACGTACAGATGGGGTTTTTGTGTAGATGTCCTTTCTGTTTGTTAGTTTTCCTTCTAACAGTCAGGACCCTTAGCTGCAGGTCTGTTGGAGTTTGCTGGAGGTCCACTCCAGACCCTGTTTGCCTGGGTGTCACCAGTGGAGGCTGCAGAACAGCAAATGTTGCTGTCTGATCCTTCACTCTGGAAGCTTTGTCTCAGAGGGGCACCCTGCCATATGAGGTGTCAGTCGCCCCCTACTGGGAGGCTCCTGGGGGGTCAGGGACCCACTTGAGGAGGCAGTCTGTCTGTTCTCAGATCTTAAACTCTGTGCTGGGAGAACCACTACTCTCTTCAAAGCTGTCAGACAGGGACGTTTAAATCTGCAGAAGTTTCTGCTGCCTTTTGTTCAGCTAGGCCCTGCCCCCAGAGGTGGAGTCTACAGAGGCAGGCTGTTTACCTACTCAAGACGCCTTCCCGCAGCCTCACTGCCTCCTTGCAGTTTGATCTCAGACTGCTATGCTAGCAGTGAGAGAGGCTCCGTGGGCGTGGGATCCCCTGAGTCAGGCACAGGATATAATCTCCTGGTGTGCCCTTTGCTAAGGCCATAGGAAAAGTGCAGTATTAGGGTGGGAGTGTCCCGATTTTCCAGGTACTGTCTGTCACGGCTTCCCTTTGCTAGGAAAGGTGACTCCCCGACCCCTTGCACTTCCCGGGTGAGGTGATACCCCGCCCTGCTCTGTGGGCCACACCCAGTGTCTGACAAGCCCCTATGAGATGCACCCAGTACCTCAGTTGGAAATGCAGAAATCACCTGTCTTCTGCATCACTCACGCTGGGAGCTGCAGACTGGTTCTGTTCCTATTCATGATGGGGAGAATGGAACCAAATTGGAAAACACTTTTCAGGATATTATCCAGGAGAACTTCCCCAACCTAGCGAGGCAGGCCAACATTCAAATTCAGGAAATACAGAGAACACCACAAAGATATTCCTCGAGAAGAGCAACTCCAAGACACATAATTGTCAGATTAACCAAAGTTGAAATGAAGGAAAAAATGTTAAGGGCCGCCAGAGAGAAAGGTTGGGTTACTCACAAAGGGAAGCCCATCAGACTAATAGCTGATCTCTCAGCAGAAACTCTACAAACCAGAAGAGAGTGGGGGCCAATATTCAACATTCTTAAAGAAAAGAATTTTCAAACCAGAATTTCATATCCAGCCAAACTAAGCTTCGTAAGTGAAGGAGAAATAAAATCCTTTACAGACAAGCAAATGCTGAGAGATTTTGTCACCACCAGACCTACCTTACAAGAGCTCCTGAAGGAAGCACTAAACACGGAAAGGAACAACCGGTACCAGCCACTGCAAAAACATGCCAAATTGTAAAGACCATCGATGCTATGAAGAAACTGCATCAACTAATGAGCAAAATAACCAGCTAACATCATAATGACAGGATCAAATTCACACATAACAATATGAACCTTAAATGTAAATGGGCTAACTGCTCCAATTAAAAGACACAGACTGGCAAATTGGATAAAAAGTCAAGACCCATCAGTGTGCTGCATTCAGGAGAACCATCTCACATGCAGAAACACACATGGGCTCAAAATAAAGGGATGGAGGAAGATCTACCAAACAAATGGAAAACAAAAAAAGGCAGGGGTTGCAATCCTAGTCTCTGATAAAACAGACTTTAAACCAACAAAGATCAAAAGAGATAAAGAAGGCCATTACATAATGGTAAAGGGATCAATTCAACAGGAAGAGCTAACTATCCTAAATATATATGCACCCAATACAAGAGCACCCAGATTCATAAAGCAAGTCTTTAGAGACCTACAAAGAGACTTAGACTCCCACACAATAATAATGGGAGACTTTAACACCCCACTGTTAATACTAGACAGATCAATGAGACAGAAAGTTAATAAGGATATCCAGGAATTGAACTCAGCTCTGCATCAAATGGACCTAATAGACATCTACAGAACTCTCCACCCCAAATCAACAGAATATACATTCTTCTCAGCACCACACCACACCTATTCCAACATTGACCACATAGTTGGAAGTAAGGCACTCCTCAGCAAATGTAAAAGAACAGAAATTATAACAAATGGTCTCTCAGACCACAGTGCAATCAAACTAGAACTCGGGATTAAGAAACTCACTTAAAACCACTCAACTACATGGAAACTGAACAACCTGCTCCTGAATGACTACTGGGTATATAACCAAATGAAGGCAGAAATAAAGATATTCTTTGAAACCAACGAGAACAAAGACACAACATACCAGAATCTCTGGGACACATTTAAAGCAGTGTGTAGAGGGAAATTTATAGCACTAAATACCCACAAGAGAAAGCAGGAAAGATCTAAAATTGACACCCTAACATCAGAATTAAAAGAACTAGAGAAGCAAGAGCAAACACATTCAAAAGCTAGCAGAAAGCAAGAAATAACTAAGATCAGAGAAGAACTGAAGGAGATAGGGACACAAAAAACCCTTCAAAAAATCAATGAATCCAGGAGCTGGTTTTTTTTTGAAAAGATAAACAAAATTGATAGACCGCTAGCAAGACTAATAAAGAAGAAAAGAGAGAAGAATCAAATAGATGCATAAAAAATGATAAAGGGGATATCAACACCGATCCCACAGAAATACAAACTACCATCAGAGAATACTATAAACACCTCTATGCAAATAAACTAGAAAATCTAGAAGAAATGGATAAATTCCTGGACACATACGCCCTCCCAAGACTAAACCAGGAAGAAGTTGAATCCCTCAATAGACCAATAACAGGTTCTGAAATTGAGGCAATAATTAATAGCCTACCAACCAAAAAAAGTCCAAGACCAGATGGATTCACAGCCGAATTCGACCAGAGGTACAAAGAGGAGCTGGTACCATTCCTTCTGAAACAATTCCAATCAAAAGAAAAAGAGGGAATCCTCCCTAATTCATTTTATGAGGCCAACATCATCCTGATACCAAAGCCTGGCAGAGACACAACAAAAAAAGAGAATTTTAGACCAATATCCCTGATGAACATTGATGCAAAAATCCTCAATAAAATACTGGCAAACTGAATCCAGCAGCACATCAAAAAGCTTATCCACCACGATCAAGTGAGCTTCATCCCTGGGATGCAAGGCTGGTTCAACATATGCAAATCAATAAACGTAATCCATCATATAAACAGAACCAAAGACAAAAACCACTTGACTATCTCAATAGATGCAGAAAAGGCCTTTGACAAAATTAAACAGCCCTTCATGCTAAAAACTCTCAATAAACTAGGTATTGATGGGACATATCTCAAAATAATAAGAGCTACTTATGATAAACCCACAGCCAATATCATACTGAATGGACAAAAACTGGAAGCATTCCCTTTGAACACTGGCACAGGACAGGGATGCCCTCTCTCACCATTGCTATTCAACATAGTGTTGGAGGTTCTGGCCAGGGCAATCAGGCAAGAGAAAGAAATAAAGGGTATTCAATTAGGAAAAGAGGAAGTCAAATTGTCCCTGTTTGCAGATGACCTGATTGTATTTAGAAAATCCCATTGTCTCAGTCCAAAATCTCCTTAAGCTGATAAACAACTTCAGCAAAGTCTCAGGATACAAAATCAATGTGCAAAAATCACAAGCATTCCTATACACCAATAACAGACAAACAGAGAGCCAAATCAGGAGTGAACTCCCATTCACAATTGCTTCAAAGAGAATAAAATGCCTAGGAATCCAACTAATAAGGGATGTGAAGGACCTCTTCAAGGAGAACTACAAGCCACTGCTCAACGAAATAAAAGAGGACACAAACAAATGGAAGAACATTCCATGCTCACGGATAGGAAGAATCAATATTGTGAAAATGGCCATACTGCCAAGGTAATTTATAGATTCAATGCCATCCCCATCAAGCTACCAATAACTTTCTTCACAGAACTGGAAAAAATTATTTTAAAGTTCATATGGAACCAAAAAAGAGCCCACATTGCCAAGACAATCCTAAGCAAAAAGAACAAAGCTGGAGGCATCATACTGTCTGGCTTCAAACTATACTAAAAGTCTACAGTAACCAAAACAGCATGGTAGTGGTACCAAAACAGAGATATAGACCAATGGAACAGAATTGAGCCCTCGAAAATAATACCACACATCTACAACCATCTGATCTTTGACAAACCTGACAAAAACAAGCAATGGGGAAAGGATTCCCTATTTAATAAATGGTGCTGGGAAAACTGGCTAGTCATATGTAGAAAGCTGAAACTGGATCCCTTCCTTACACCTTGTACAAAATTTAGTTGAAGATGGATTAAAGACTTAAATGTTAGACCTAAAACCATAAAAACCCTAGAAGAAAACCTAGGCAATACCATTCAGGACATAGGCATGGGCAAGGACTTCATGACTAAAACACCAAAAGCAATGGCAACAAAAGCCAAAATTGACAAATGGGATCTAAACTAAAGAGCTTCTGCACAGCAAAAGAAACTACCATCAAAGTGAACAGGCAACCTACAGAATGGGAGAATATTTTTACAATCTACCCATCTGACAAAAGACTAGTATCCAGAATCTACAAAGAACTTAAACAAATTTACAAGAAAAAAATCAAACAACCCCATCAAAAAGTGGGCAAAGGATATGAACAGACACTTCTCAAAATAATACATTTATGCAGCCAAAAGACACATGAAAAAATGCTCATCATCACTGGCCATCAGAGAAATGCAAATCAAAACCACAATGAGATACCATGTCACACCAGTTAGAATGGCGATCATTAAAAAGTCAGGAAACAACAGGTGCTAGAGAGGATTTGGAGAAATAGGAACACTTTTACACTGTTGGTGGGACTGTAAACTAGTTCAACCATTGTGGAAGACAGTGTGGCGATTCCTCAAGGATCTAGAACTAGAAATACCATTTGACCCAGCCATCCCATTACTGGACATATACCCAAAGGATTATAAATCATGCTACTATAAAGACACATGCACACGTATGTTTACTGTGGTACTATTCACAACAGCAAAGACTTGGAACCAACCCAAATGTCCATCAATGATAGACTGGATTAAGAAAATATGGCACATATACACCATGGAATACTATGCTGCCATAAAAAAGGATGAGTTCACGTCCTTTGTAGGGATATGGATGAAGCTGGAATCCATTATTCTGAGCAAACAATCGCAAGGACAGAAAACCAAACACCACATGTTCTCACTCACAGGTGAGAATTGAACAATGAGAACACTTGGACACAGGGTGGGGAACATCACACACTGGGGCCTGTTGTGGGGTAGGGGTAGCAGGGAGGGATAGCATTAGGAGATATACCTAATGTAAATGACAAGTTAATGGGTACAGCACACCAACATGGCACATGTATACATATGTAACAAACCTGCACGTTGTGCACATGTACCACAGAACTTAAAGTATAATAATGAAAATAAATAAATAAATTTGTGATATTTTTCTTTGGTTTCATAATAATGAGAAGAACAAAGAGACTCCCTCCTTCTGAAGCCTGGAAGCAAGAGCAAGTGACTGGCTGGCAAGCTCAGACCACTGTCACTGCCCTGCAAAGCCAACCCTGGGAAGCACTAGATCCTATGTACCACAGCTAATTTCCATTCCATTGCAAATGTTTCTGTCTACAAGGACAGAATCAACTTTTACTTGGGAACTAGGATTAGAATGTGAAAAAGAAGCAAAGATGCTGCCTCTCAAAGAACAATATTTATTCAACTGAACAAGAAATCAAGTGATAATTGGCAAAGTAAATAGGTTTTTACAGAGCCATCTCTCCTGAGAAAGCCTTTCCCAACTGAAGAAAAATTTTTTGGTTGCTGTTACTGTTTTAGAATAACATTTTCCAGGGTTAATTTTAGTCTCCCAATTTACTTTTCATACTTTGTCATCATGCCTGATTCCTCAAGACAAAAGACTCACTTTTGCCTTGACTTTGATCTTTGCTCTAGCAAAACTTTCAATGGGAAAGAAGTGAGCTTTCTTCTAAGCTGTGTATCCTGTGACTGAGGTAGAAATGCAATGGCTGCACAGCGGCAGCCACTGCTCAGAGTGGAGTCTAAAGCCAGCCAGGGAAGAGGCCTGGAGGCAGGAATTCTCGAGTCCTTAGTGGTAAAAGCACAAATGAGTATTCTCTAAGTCACAGGGCTGCTCAAAGACACAGCCACAGATGAGAGGAAGCCGAGTGGGGTTGATGAAGACCTCTCTTCTCCATTCTGCAAGTAGCACCCTGCCATCCTTACCTCGGGCACTGGAAGGGGCAGAGGTAATCATCTGGGATGGTGCTGAGTGAGTGGAACTCAGGCTGGAGGAAGAAGGGCTTGCCTGGGACGAGGACAGAACAGAGACGTTGGTGACTGAGCCCTGGTACCTGGGGTGGGGATACGCGAGCTGCAAAGGGAGAAAAATCAGCAGGATAGAGGTCTGAATGGCCAGGACTTTAGGGCTGGCACAGAGTTTGCTTTTTCATGCCCTGAGGTGCTCTGCCCCAGTGCCTTATGCTATACCCTGAGCCCTGATGGAGGCCAGGCTAATGGCTGGGCAACTAGGGGCCACCCACACCACCCATATGGAACAAAGTTGTTGGGCTGGCCATACTATGGTGACCATGGAGGAAGCAAGACTAAGCCAACAGGAATGCCAGGCAAGGGGGCAATCTGGCAGAGGATCTTTCCCATGGGATCTCCTAAAGCAACCAGGACTGAAGCTGGATTTTCTTCTTGGGAAATAAGGCCTGGGAACCGAGACTTAGGATGGTGTGTGGAGGAACGGCAACTTTCTAGCTCTCGTGAGGGGTGTTCTGAATTCAGGAGCTAGAGAATTAGGCAGGGTTGCCAAGCCCTCAGACTAGACATTGCAACAGCAAGGTGAGTTCTGTAGGCATGGTGCCCTGGCCCACTCTCCCTGGACAGCTCTGTACCTGCATGTGGTGGTACAGGTCCTCGGGAGCATCGCCCATGGAGCCGTCGCCCAGCATCACCATGTTTCCTGCTTCACTAGACGCATGTGAGGAGAGAGAGGATGATGAATGGCGACCTGTGCCCATCAAGTTCATGGGGCTGTGAGCAAGAGTGGGAAATAGGGAGGAGTCAGGCCCACGGCAGGTGGCAGGGGGAATGTGTGGAACAGTCATCCCTGGTTTCAGCTACCGCCGGTTTGGAGGGTTCCATAGCCAATGCTCATACCCATCTGAGGCCTGGAGCAGTCCTGAGCTGTACCCTGCTACCCAGGAGCCCTTGGACTGGGAGAGACAATGGTGTGGTACACTGGACAAGCCTCTACCTACAGCTACATGGCTTATGGCCACTCAGTTTACTGACATTAGCAGGTTCTCAGGAGGAATAAGAGATATGCCAAATCAGGTCAAAGATCTCAGGTCCCCCTTTCTATGGGGTATTAGTCTGGGTCAGTGCCCACTCCCCCACCCCCCCCACACCATGATGGGATCTGCTCCTTGGTCAGAGGCTTCTTCCTAGTGTGGGAAGCTACCAAAATAGCTGGCTGTGAACTATCTACGGGCCTCCTTCCACATCTGTGGCCAAAAGGCTTGTCAACAGCTCTCCTCTAGCAATACCAGGAAAGCTTCTCATTCATTTGTTCCTTATTTACTAAGTGCCCACTCTGTGCTGAGTTGCTGCTCACACTGGAAAACAAGCCTAAGTGAGGGGCTCCTCTCACTAGTCTCCTCCTCCAACCTGGCCTTCTTGGCCTAGAGGCTTTCAGTATTCTCAGTTGAGCCCAGGCAAACCAGTCTTTGATGTTCACATCACTATGCTGTTTCTTCCTTAAAACTGACTTGGTGATCCTCATTCTCCTTGGGATCAAGTCCAAAGGCCTGTATGAACAAGGCCCATTCAGAGCTGGTCCTATCCCCTTTCCATGCCCTGGAATCCTGCACTCCAGCCACTTGGCTCTACTCGGAGTGCTGACCAGGCTGGCTTGTTCATATCTTGAGGCTTCTGCATGTGTCAGTCAATTTGCCTAGATCTTGCCCTATCACCCTCCTAACCCCTAGCAAACATCTACTTATTCTTCAAGAGTTACCCCAAATGCCCCCTCCTCCATGTTCCCACAGTATCATGTATATACTTCTCTTACCCAGGATAGTGACTGACTGAATGCAGGGTGTGGGTCCTATGGCAGGAGCCACATAAGTGTTTGCTGTGTGCATGGGTAAGAGGGAATATGAGTATACACAAGGACTCTTTCCTCTGACCCTTGACAATTTAGACTCACCTCTCCAGAGGGAACCCTCCCCAGCCCTAAGGCCATACCTGTGCCGGTGGGTCATCTTGATGCTCTCCGGACTCATGGGGCTATGGGATGCCAGAACATTTCCCCGTGGGGTGCTGGTGCCTGAACATGCAGGACTTAGCTTATCCAAACCTGGAAACTCCTGTTGAGAAATGAATGCCCCTTCATAGAGAGTAAAGAACAAATAAGTAACTAAGGGATGTAAGGGAATAACTGACTGGTGATCAAAAATGTAAAAGAAACAAAAAAGAATCATATGGTTGGCTGAACCTGAACTGCTGACTTCCTTTGGGCAATGCCCCCTTCAAGACTAAAACACCCTCCTAACTGCACTGGAACCTAGACCAAATGCCGTGTGCGAGGCCCCAGGTTGACTCTACAGTAAGAGAAGCACATCTGGAATGAACTGAAGCTGGTCTGAGCTCATAGGAGTGTGTTAACAGGTTTTCTCGCTACGGAATAAGTAGAACAAGATCTGGGAAGAAGGAGAGAAAGAGCTTATTATTAGTTGTCAATCGGTGGGCACCAATTACATAAGGATTGGTGTCAGGTTTTATTAGACTGCTAAATGGCCCAGCTCTTAGTGACCTGGGTTGTCTGTGACACAGTCTACGGGGAGACAGAACATAAAATCCTGATGTATGTAACTGAAAAATAGCACAGCTCTATTTTAGCTTAATTAATTCATATTAAGTATGTAGATTTCTGGGCAGACACTTCTGATCTCAAACGCTACTGGGTGACAGCATGTTTGTTTGTGTCCCTGTGTGCAACTCAGAGGAAACAACTGTTAAGGTTTCCTCAAGTCCTTCAAAATCTGTAGTGAACAGGGGCCCTAAGTCCACTGGGGATATTTCTGAGCTTGGTGTGAAAAAGCACCGGGTTTTCCACCCGCTTCTTCCAAAGCATACAGAGGGCTAAAATGTATTTCTGTAGCTGGAGAAAGGATATGTGTGCACACGGAAGAACGTGATGTATATAGGAAAGTGTTTTGTGCTTTTTGCCGCAACACACATGGCAAAGAACCTCCCCACTGGCCAGGCTCCAGCCTGCTTGGGTCACCTGCTGTGATGGGGAAGTTTGCACACAGCAGAGACCAGTCAAATAGGCAGAAGACCCTGGAATGAGAGGTAGTGGAATGAACACCCACCAGACTCAGCGATACTGCCCAAGTTCTTAACTAAATGGACACTCCAATTTTAAGGCGGAGATGTAAAAGAGCTTCCCTGCATATTTCACCTTGAAATACCATGGGAGAATCCTAACAGAGGGAGAAATCTCAGGATCTCCAGGCTTTCCTCTGGAAAATGTGCCCCTACCTCTCAAACTACAAGCTTCTTTTTCTCTTTTCATGCTGTCCACACTTGTCCACACACGCTGAGACCTGCATTGGGAGCCTGGAGGGATGGAGATGACCAGAACCTGCAGCATCCAAGAACAAAGCAGGTCCGCCCCAAATGGGTCAGGCCCACGAGTTTAAGTGGTTCAACCTGCCTCAGGGCTCCTGTGACCATGGTTATCCCTAGAGGGGGAATTTTTTGCTCTTGACAACCTCGTGCAGCATCTAACAGCTCTACTTCTTGTCTCCCTGCCACTTCTATCCAGTGGTCCTGGGTGATGAGAAGAGAACTTGGCTTGGGTGCCAGGTAGCAGCAGGTAATTGGGCTCATCTCCCTTAAGATCTGGGAGCCAGCTGGTTTAGCAGGAAGGGATCTCTAGAAAACATTTGGAGTCAGCCCCACAGTTGAAAATGAGGTTTGGGTATGTGAATAGGGGGCTCTATCCTCAGCCAGTCAGCATTTCCTCTAAGACCCTGCCAAGGAATACTGGTCCTGGAATATAAGTCCTGTTTATGTGTTTAAGTCCTTGGGCCAAACCCTACTGTGGAGGCTGAAGAGCTGGGCCAGAGTTAGGGAGACTTTCAGGAGCCTGGTCCAGCCCCAGGACCTGCCTGACTCCTTTAAGAACTGCTAGCATGAAACTACTGCTCATCCTAGGCTATCTCAGATGTGAGCTTGGATCACGAGACATGATAGAGGAAGTTGGGAAGAAGAGGGAGGGAGGGAAAGAGGGAGAAAAGGGAGTTGGGAGGAAGAGTAAAAAGAGGGAAAAGAGAACGATCAGAGGGAGGAAAAAGAATGAAGAAGGACACGGAGAGAGGAGGAGGAGGGAGATGGGGAGAGAAGGCTGGCTCAGGCCATGCCTCTCTCTTTTGATTCTTGGGATGAAAAACATCTCCAAAAAGATCCCTACATGTGGGCCATATACTTTAGCTCTTTTCCTTCACATATGAAAACCTGTTTACTAGCACAGTGCCCTGAAAAATGTTCCCTGCCCTTGAATCTGGCTCCTCCTTTGGGAGTGAGTGAGTGAGAGGATCCTCAGCATCCTTCCCCTGGATATAGCATCCATCCTTGCCCCCTGTCCCTCTGTAGGGAAGACAGCCTCTCTCCCCCACCCGGCCCCCACCCAGGCTCCCTCCCTCCTATTTTCCTTTGGTTTGTGGCGTAGGTCTGGAGGAAGTGACACCTGGTTCTACTGCAGCAGGGGCAGGACAGGGATCAACTTACATGGTAGAGACTGGCCCGCATCATCTGGAACTGATCAATTAGCTTCTTATGCAGAGGCCGCATTTCTGGGTGCACAAACTTCTCATGAACTGCTAGCCCAACTCCAAGGACATGAACCTATCAGAGTCACAAACAAGGCCACTCTGTGAACCATGAGCAGCCCCTGAGAACTGAAACCATCTTGTAGTGCATGGCTTTTCTCACCTGGCTGCTGGTCCCCAAGCTCTCCAAGACATACCTGCTCCTGCATAAGCTCCTTGAGCTGGGTGATCTTCTCAGCATCTCCTGGGTGCTTGTTGATGTAATCTTTATCAAAGAAGGCCTGTGAAAGGAAAGGCCAAGTCAGGAAGACTCTTCCCAGGACTACTACTTAAATGGGGCCCAGGAGACTTGAGTCCACTAATGCCACCTAAAAAGCAGCCAGGCTGTCTCCTCATAGGCACATACACCAGTCTAGCCTGTTTGAACTTCTGGCAATTAGAGGTGTGTTTTTTTGTCTGAGAAGGATTGAACGTGGCCAAGCCATCTAAGTCTGGATGCTGACCCCAGTCCCTCACGGAGCCTGGATGGCCTAGGTAGGGCAGGCAGGACTGGCGGACTGGGAGTAGGGGCTAGCCTCTTATCCAGCCTACGACTCACTTCTCCTGACGGGCTGGGCTCCAAGGCTCCTCTTGGAGGGCACTTAACATCCTCCCATAATCAGGATTACAGATTACCCATCTCAGAGTTCAGAGAATAAAAATGAAGAAAAGGCCCTACCAGAGAACTGTGCCAAAGAAATAGGGAGTGATAGGGAGCTTAGGGCCTCATTCCAGGACCATGCCAAGAGAGGGCATGTAGGGAAGGCTACCTAAGGAGACTATAATCTTGAAAAGAGAAGCCTGTGAGCCGCCTTCCCAGCCAGGCTGCCTGCATGGGTTTGGCCTGTGGCCACAGCTTACCTCCTGATAGCGTGCAATGCCTCCATTGACAGCTGCATCAATGACACCATTCAGGCACATGCTTAGCAGGTTGATGTTGCCATGCACCTGCTTGTGTTGATACTGGCTGATCAGGGAGCGTAGCTCCTGGTTCTTATTCTCAACCACTTGGATGGCATTCTCCAGAGGGCTCACCTCCACCTAGGGGCACACAGCACACAGAGTCATCCCAGAAATGATGATAACCCCTCATCATCTTCCTGAGAGCTGGGGTCTAAGATCTGTGGTATTGATTCCCCTTCCTTGTTCCTGTGAACTTGAGACTCCCTGGACCCTTTCCACTTCTGTTGTCTGATTTATAGGCACTTGGAAGTACAGCAAATAGTGAAGAACACTAGTTCTGAAATCAGAGCACTCTGGTTTCTTGAATCTCAGAGAATAGTTTTCTCATATGTAAAGTAGAAGGCTGAAAATACCTGCTGCTCAGGGGTGTTGTATGGATTAGATAAGAGAAGGTACACAAAGATCCTAGCACAGGGTTGACCAGTGGGAGCCTTGGCCAGGCAGGTGGCCGACACTCTCTTTTTCTTTAGTCCTTAGAGAAGGACCCCAAGAGCTGGGGCTGATGGAGCAGTTGTGAAGCTCAGCTTCCTCTGAGACATGTCTCACCAGTTCCCTCCTCTCCACTTCAAACCACCGAGAGATGCCAGGCAAGCTGTGGGTCAGGGTCAGTGTGGTACGTTCAATCCACAGGCTCTGTAGGGAGGGAACAGGCAAGTGTGGGAAGTTAGGCAAGTTTTGCCACACCCTGCCTACCTGAGGGATAAAACAGTGGTGAGTTCCCAAGAAAGTTGAGCTTGCCCCTGGACTTGCTGTGTGTACTGCCCGTTTTCCTAGATTTGTTCACCTTGAATTCATTCTCCTTGTCCTTGGGGCCTTTGTGAAAAGGCCTGTCGTACCGGAACTTCCTCACATTGTTGACGCGATAGAAGCTCTTGACTCGATCTGGTACCCTATCCATCTGCAGAACATCCACATAATCTGGAATGGGCGTCACTGCATAGATCTGCAAGTCTGGGCAGGAAGTGAAGGAGAAACACAGACTTGCCAGAGCTGGACCTGAGAGGCTGACCCCTGTTATCTCCTGAAAGGGGAGAAGTGCACCATAGCCCCTGCTCCTTGCTGACAGCCCAGTGGGGGAGGCAGTGGCATTTCTAGGGGCAGATCAGACCCAAGCACAGTTAGGTAAATCTCTATCTGCTCTCTCCCTCTCCCTGCTCTAGCAGTTGAGTTTCATGAGCACTCAGCCAAGGTGAGATGTCAACAGCCAAGTGTTCTCTGGTGCCCCTTTAAGAAACAAAGGGAAAGAGGGGAATGCAGGCATCCACCCCATGGGAGTGAGAGAAGGCTGCAAGGGTCTGGGCTTCCCCACTACAGGTAAAGCATATTTACTGAAGAACAACTTATAAATAAAATACTGTTTGAAATCTTTGTGGAAAAAAAGCAGATAAGAGTCCACTTGCCCTCCCTTCTCGGAAACAAGCTTGCCATAGTCATGGCAACTGTCATGTGGTCCCCAAGGAAGCTGTGTGTGAAAGGTGAGGGGAAGGGCAGTGTTTCCATTCAGACTTCCAAGTGCCACCAAACCAAAGGAACTCCCCATCTTCTCCTGCTCTGCACATCCTTGGGCCCTGCCCCAGTCCACCTGATGAAGAGAAGGGACAATAATAGTACACATGGGAGTGGAGCAGGGCACAGCACAGGTGGTATCCCTGTGACAAGAGCCCTGATAGGACCCCAAGTCACCCTGTACAGTGATTGCTCCTGGCTGCCTGGGCAGACTCCTCATAGGGCAGGGTGAGGATTAAGCTGTTGGAAGCAGCCAGCCTGAGGGATAAAGGCCCTCCTGAAGCCCCACTGATGACTAGAACACCCACTGCTAAGGGCGCGCCACTGCTTCCTCTTTGAGGCGTTAGTGCCTTGCTAAGTGTGTGCTAAGCAATGAGGACACACTCAGGTTTAGGACTATGGGATATCTAACCTGTATGGTTGGCAATGTGGTAAAGGGGCAGCTGACTGGGTGGACCTCACCTCCCAGGGCCCCTGCCCTCCTCCTCCCACCCAGCATCAAAAGATACACTGGGCATCGCACTGTAGGATGGCGTCATCAGGATGGTTGGGGTGCTGCATGGCGACAGCCTGCGGAAACTCGCTGAGCATCCTCTGCTGGAAGGCCTCCAGCCTCTCATAGTCATGGCCACGGCACACGTATTCTTTGTTCTGCCACAAACAGAAGAGCACACTCTACGTATGCTTTGCTTGTAGCCCCCCACCTCCACCCTAGAGTCAGTAGCTACATATAGCACAAACATATCTTAGGAGCCTTCTCTGTATCAGGCCCTGGGACAGGCACAGGGCACTGCACTCAAGGAGGCAGAAGAAAAACAAAGCGAGAATTACACTGTGGTGTGGCAGCCCCAAGGGAAGGGTACAGGCTGCAAGAAGCTTGGAAGGAGAAAAACCTTATGCAGGAAAGACAGCAAGGTGGGAGATGGGATTTTAGAAAAAGCTATGTTTAAAAAATGTTCTCAAAGGTCCACCTAGGTCAGGCTGGTATGGTATGGTATGGTATGAGTGGAGAAGGGCAAGCTATGTGGGTACCGTGACAACCAGGGCAACAACAATCAAGACAGGAAAAGGCGGAGCAGGAAAGAAGGTGTCTGTGTAGAGAACTGGTAGAAGCAGTTGGGCAGGGGGGCACTGCCAGCCCCTCTTGGCATGTCTTCAAAGGAAGAAAGAGAGAGGCATCACAGGGCCAGCCATATGCTTCCCAGGACAGGGTTAATCACTGGGCAGGCCTTGGAAGACCCTGACTCTGACTCCAATGTTACCAAGGAGTGATTGCTATGGGTGCCACCAAATAATTTTAAATGGGGGGGGGGGTGGTGATCAAGTGTGTGATTCTGAAGGATCACTTTTATTAGTTGGGAGAAACAGTCTAATGTTGCCCAGTGCCCAGTAGGTATTCAGTAACTGTTTATTGCATTAATAACCCTTTGGCAGCAAATTCCTTTGCAAACATGTCAGCAGAACAAATAAACATCATTCTAAGTACAGATTTCTTAAAACTTTATGTTATGTCAGATTTACTTTTGGTTATGTCTCAGTTTTTCTCTTTGTGGATGAGGCACCCCCAACTCTGCTTGCTCTGCCTATGTCATACCTGGTCATGAGTGGGTGGCTGGGGGAAGTTCCCCTGAAACCCACTGGTGATACAGTCTGCCCACCAAACTGCCTGGCCAGACCCATTTCAACAAAATGGTATCAGGCACTGCCAGCCCCTCTTGGCATGTCTTCAAAGGAAGAAAGAGAGAGAGCGGCGTCACAGGGCCAGCCATATGCTTCCTAGGACAGGGTTAATCACAGGGCAGGCCTTAGAAGACCCTGACCTTCTTGAAACAGGATTTCTGTCTCATTTTTACTTCCTCTCTCACTATGGGAGAACTTGGCTAAGGCTGGGCCATGTGTCTGTATTGTTTTTTCGTTTTTTTGAGATAGAGTCTCACTCTCTTGCCCAGGCTGCAGTGCAGTGGTGCAATCTGGGCTCACTGCAATCTATGCCTCCCGGGTTCAAGTGATTCTCCCACTTCAGCCTCTCAAGTAACTGGGATTACAGGTATCTGGCACCATGCCTGGCTAATTTTTGTATTTTTAGCAGAGATGGGGTTTCACCATGTTGGCCAGGCTGGTCTCGAGCTCCTGACCTCAGGTGATCCACCTGCCTCAGCCTTCCAAAGTGCTGGGATTACAGGCATGAGCCACGGCGCCCAGCCTGGGCCATGTGTCTGGATGAATCAGAATGGAAGGGATTCTGATTCTGATTAACGCTAGAAGGGAAGTGAAGGTCAGGAGGAGCAGGCTGGCCTCTCCAGTGGAACAGACCAGTAGTCAAAGGACAGAGATATTTCTACATCTTTTGCTTGATAAATAAAACTGACAAAGAAAGTACTTGTGAAGAACTAGCCTTTTCATATCATTTATATGTACAACCCTCACCAACGTTTGTTCATGGGTCAAATGATGAGAAATATAAATTCCCTCAAGAAGGGAGGGTTGGATGTTTTCCTGACTCTGCAGATTAATAGATAATCACATTTGTGAGGTGAGGCAGGCAGATGGCCCAGAGAAACCAAGCTGACAGAGCTAAAGTAATAGATGGCCTGTGCATTCAGGGATGGTAGGAGAGTAGCCTAGCCTTCTGGGGAAGGCCCAGCAGGAAGAACACACACAGTGTTGACTTTGAGGCTGACTGTTGGTTTCATATTCACTTGGGCAAGAGCCCCAGCATCCCCACAAAAGACAGAGCTGGCTGCCACTGCTTTGTACCTGGTTCTCACCATCTGCAAGGCAAAGAGCTACCTCCACTGGGACTTATTATTCTGCCACAGATGAACTGAGCAGCTGAAATAAGGGAAGGTAGCATGTGGGTTGGCTGAGGAAATTTGTATGCATGAATTATACATGCATTATACCTCTCCTTGAGATTGCATCTTGTGTGAAGATGGGAATGGATTGATGGGTGATATTTCCTAACACCCCTTGTTATTCTTCCTCCATTACCAGGGTCTTTGAAACCACATTTGAACATTTGGACTGTTACTTGTGAACATGATGTGGATGGCTTAGATGCAGGTTTTATGCCAGGTCCTACCTGTCAGAAAGCTCCAACAACCCTGAGACACTAATGTGTCCTGTGACATGAACATGAAAGGGTGGGAAACAGGTTGGACTACAATGGAGCATTCCTGCTTGGCAGAACAGAAACAGGGGATACCAGGGCCTGATTCTGTAATATCCAAAATAATGATGTTTTACAGTGAATTTTCATTTTTGATGTACAAATTGTGGATCTATACAGGAAGAAGAAAATGACAAGAAAGCATAATCTGAAAAGATAAAATGAGAAAAAGGCAAGTTACAAGACTAGAATCATTAGTTTGTCAAAGGACTTTCTGGAAATGCTTTTGGTTTCTAATTCTCGTACAATTGCTTCTACTTCTTTTGCTGACTTCCACCACTTCCATTGTTCTTATATGATCTATGCTGATGGGGCTAGCAAATATGCCACTTCTGAAATGCCTGGGCTGGATGGTCACTAGAGATGAAGGAGGCCCAGTCCTCTTAAGAAAGTCTCTCTACTCATTCCTGGCCGGGCGCATTGGCTCATGCCTGTAATCCCAGCACTTTGGGAGGCCGAGGCGGGCAGATCACATGAGGTCGGGAGTTCGAGACCAGCCTGACCAACATGGAGAAACCCCATCTCTACTAAAAATACAAAATTAGCCAGGCGTGGTGGTGCATGCCTGTAATCCCAGCTACTTGGGAAGGCTGAGGCAGGAGAATCGCTTGAACCTGGGAGGTGGAGGTTGCGGTGAGCCAAGATTGTGCCATTGTACTCCAGCCTGGGCAACAAGAGTGAAACTCTGTCTCAAAAAAAAAAAAAAAAAAAAGTCTCTCTAGTCATTCCCATTCTGCTACTAGAAACACTCCTGTGGAATAGAGTTAGAGCCTTCCTGGGGATCACAATTAGGCAGTGAGCTTGCTGTCCCTGTCATATTGCCAGTGCTCACACAGACTGTTTTCCCTTCTAGCCTAGAATGATTACTGCCCAAGAAAAGTGCAAGTTGACCTGCCTTACTTCTGCCATGTGGTTAGCCTGGACTCTGCCGCCAGCAGACTAGCTTTTTTTAAAGGAGCTATTAAGCCCGGTTGACTCTTGATGTGATAACAAGCTTGTTATTGTTCATTGGCTAACCCAATTTCTCCAAGAAGACAGGATCCCAAACATATCAAAGGGAATTTTCCCAGCTACTTGCTGAGACTTGCAGACAGTGAACTTTAGTTAAAGATATTGGAACTTGGGGTGATCAGAGATTAGGTCTCAACTGCTCCAGGGCCCACACATCAGGGCAGCTTCATTTAGATCATCTGAGAACACATCTCTATGAGATTCAGCCTATAGTGTATGTTGACTACTCCTGGAGCCTCTGAGTTGTGCTGAATAAATAAGAAAATCACAACTGGTGTCAGTAGATCTATGCTCAGTCATCCTTTCCACTCTTTTTATATTCTAGTTCAGCCTGCCAGGGAATGGTAGGGAGAAAAGGCTGTTGTCATCCTGGGTCAGAGAACTGGCTGCCCAGAAGAGGCTTTCTACAGCCAAACCCAGTGCTTGGCAGCTCCCTTAGGATCCTAGGAGCCACAGGCTGTGTTCTTCAGATTCTCTCATACCAACAGTTCTCCATCCTGGCTGCACAGGCTACAGTGCAGACAGAGGAAAAACCATCATCTTAGATGACAAACCCTAAGAGGCCAGTCTACTGTTAAGGTCAGGGCTTTACTGGTGCCCTATATGGCTGAGAAGAGTCACAGTGGAGGTTTCAGGCACTGGAGGCAGAAGTTGGAAGGCACCTATGGCACACTCTTAGACCCTGGTCACTTCCCGAAGAAACTCCATTGATTTGGTAAGAAAGCCACCCTCACACATTCCTGGTAGCTACAGAATAACAGAGCAGACTAAAACAGAGTCTGAAGTTGGCAGCCAGTCCAGTCAAATAAAACCAAATGCCTGCTGTTAACTGGTCTATCCTCTGGAAAGAAGTATTCA
The DNA here is from genome assembly GCF_028885655.2 of Pongo abelii. Classification (NCBI taxonomy): domain Eukaryota; kingdom Metazoa; phylum Chordata; class Mammalia; order Primates; family Hominidae; genus Pongo; species Pongo abelii. The sequence continues at coordinate 103,071,686 of NC_085928.1, forward strand.
GTAGAAAAGGCAAAAAAAGGGTTTGCCTTCAGTAGAAAAGGCAAAAAGAAAAGAATACAGGTTTTAAGTGAATTATGTATAAAATATAAAAGTTCTTGTGACCATCTGAATGGACTCACCCGAAGAAAGAAAGGAAACTTCCTGCCATAGAAGCCGACCCGGAAGAACTCAGGCTCCAGGCGTTGCTGCTCCATAATGTTGTCATAGTAGCTGGCCTCCATTTTCTGTGAATGAGAAAGGTCTTCAGGTTGGCTTGACTGCTGTTGGTATCCAAAGCAAGTTCTCCCAGGCCCAACTGGACACTGTCTTCTGGAAAGGGATCATGGCAACTCAATCTAGATAAGAAGTAAGTGAGCCTCTAGACATGACCAGCCTCTCTCCAGGGAGTTTCATCATGGAAGAGAAAGCCCTCCATCATCACTGTCTGATGGTGGGATGGGGACAGGCCTGCCCACTGCAGCCATGTGCAGCTGCTGTGAATGTCCTTCCTAGGGAATGGACTCAGCCCTATAGAGATCTGGGCTTACTGTACTTGGGAGGCACACTTTTAACATGGACATTTTCTGCCTGGGGATTTCTGGTTTTGACCAATACTCACTACACCAGTTGACCTCTGACTAGGTTGCTTGTAGCTGGCTACCAGCAATTCTCACAACCATTTTGCATCAGTCCAACTCTTGTTCATCTATCATCTGACTAAAGATGCTAACAACTGTAGTGAGGAAGGCTCAGATGCCAACAGCACTGGTACTCATTCCAAGTTAAGATATTTTAAACTTGAAAAGCTAACTAATATCCATGATGTCTAGCATTCCAAGGTCTGTAACTTTTTTACTTGTGGCTGACCTGGCTTCACATTCAGAAAAAAACTCACTGCAACTTTGATTGGGAAGATAGCTCTAATGTATTCAATCAAGCCAGCCTGCCAGAACTGGTTAAGAAGCCACTGCTAGAGGAACATGCCCAAACACCAATCTGGATCATAGAACAGGAGAGTTAGCCACAAGGATGAGGGTGCAGAAAGGGTGAGTTGAGACTGCTAGCCTCTTTTTTGCTGATGAAATCAGCAGCCATTATGATTCAGAGCACAGTATCAGCAACCAAGAAAAATTTGGTGCAGACCTTCAAAGCCCATCAGGCATTTGATTTAATTTTTTAATATTCTGCATCAAAGAAGGCAGCAAATACAACATGCTTAAAAGTGACCATAAGCAAAGTGAGGAAAGCTCTTAAAAAGATTTTGGATGAAGCATCCATAAACAAAACCATTCCAGGAAAAGCTTCTCTGTGAAGTTGAGCTGCCACCTCCTTCTTGAAACCACCATCCTATCCTGCCTATGCCACTTCTCCCTTCTCTGAGCACCAGTGGCTCTTGGGGTCTAGATCATACAATTATTTGTCAGGTGTTATTTTTGGTTTCCTAGTCAGACTGCAAGTGTCCTGAGGGCTGGAGTCTTGGCTTTTGTTTCTCTTGTATTGTCCACAGCACTAAACCAAGGGCTGGGCCCATAGAGAACGCTCATTTAGAAACTGATGCCAGTCAGGGCTGGGGTGGGGGGAGGGGCACAGCTCACCCGAATCCAGCTGAGGCTCTGGTAATCATAGAGGCTCTCGTACTGACACGCCAGCTCCCTGCACAGTGGGATCCCAAACTCCCAGCTCTGTGTCAGAAATAGAAACAGGGCTTCAGCATCTCATCCTCAGAATAGCCTAAGCCCACATTAAACACATCAGAAGACACACAACAAAAGGTCTCCCGCCAGCTCCAACTCATCTGTCACAAAGAACATATACCTCAAAACCAATTTGGGGGGCATGACACAGCTGTGTGGCTTTCTAGCTCAAGCATAGTTTTTAGGTCTCTGCTCAAATGTCTCCACCTCCAAGAGGCCTTCCCTGACTGCTTTGTCAAGAATAGGCACTTCCTTGTCCATTTCTGTTCTGTTACTATGAAGTTATCTTAATTTAAAAAAATTACGTACTTTTTTTGTTGTATTAGTCTCAATCAGATGGTAAACAGAATGAAGGCAGGGACCCTGTTTATTTTGTTCTCAGAGACTAGAACAATGCCAGGGATGTATCAGGTACTCAATAAAGATTTATTTGATGAGATAATGAAACACTAATTTTTATTTTTATTTATTTTATTTATTTGTTTTTCTCTTTTTTTATTATTATTATACTTTAAGTTTTAGGGTACATGTGCACAATGTGCAAGTTAGTTACATATGTATACACGTGCCATGCTGGTGTGCTGCACCCATTAACTCGCCATTTAGCATTAGGTATATCTCCTAATGCTATCCCTCCCCCCTCCCCCCACCCCACAACAGTCCCCAGAGTGTGCTGTTCCCCGATTAAGATCGTTTAAGCTCAGAAACAAGTATGGAAACCAAGAAGAAAATGCCCACTCAAGGACTTGGCAGTAGGTCTGACAATTTCCTTTATGGAACTATTTGACCTTAAATTAGGCTTCAGATGATCCTTGCCTAGTTAGATTCCAGGCTTTCTGTGGTATGGCTCCTGTTACAGCAACATGCCCATGCAACAGCCTGAGAGAAGGCTGCAGTGGCCTTCATTAAGAGGCGATATTATCCATTTCCTCCTTAAAAAAAAAATATATATATATACCTCTTTTGGAAGTCAAATTGTCCCTGTTTTCAGATGACATGATTGTATACTTAGAAAACCCCACTGTCTCAGCCCAAAATCTCCTTAAGCTGATAAGCAACTTCAGCAAAGTCTCAGGATACAAAATCAATGTGCAAAAATCACAAGCATTCCTATACACCAATAACAGACAAACAGAGAGCCAAATCGTGAGTGAACTCCCATTCACAATTGCTTCAAAGAGAATAAAATACCTAGGAATCCAGCTTACAAGGGATGTGAAGGACCTCTTCAAGAAGAACTACAAACCACTGCTCAACGAAATAAAAGAGGACACAAACAAATGGAAGAACATTCCATGCTCATGGATAGGAAGAATCATATCGTGAAAATGGCCATACTGCCCAAGGTAATTTATAGATTCAATGCCATCCCCATCAAGCTACCAATAACTTTCTTCACAGAATTGGAAAAACTACTTTAAAGTTCATATGGAACCAAAAAGAGCCCACATTGCCAAGACAATCCTAAGCAAAAAGAACAAAGCTGGAGGCATCACACTACCTGACTTCAAACTATACTACAAGGCTACAGTGACCAAAACAGCATGGTACAGGTACCAAAACAGAGATATGGACCAATGGAACAGAACAGGGTCCTCAGAAATAATACCACACATCTACAACCATCTGATCTTTGACAAACCTGACAAAAACAAGCAATGGGGAAAGGATTCCCTATTTAATAAATGGTGCTGGGAAAACTGGCTAGCCATATGTAGAAAGCTGAAACTGGACCCTTCCTTATACCTTGTACAAAATTTAGTTGAAGATGGATTAAAGACTTAAATGTTAGACCTAAAACCATAAAAACCCTAGAAGAAAACCTAGGCAATACCATTCAGGACATAGGCATGGGCAAGGACTTCATGACTAAAACACCAAAAGCAATGGCAACAAAAGCCAAAATTGACAAATGGGATCTAATTAAACTAAAGAGCTTCTGCACAGCAAAAGAAACTACCATCAGAGTGAACAGGCAACCTACAGAATGGGAGAATATTTTTACAATCTACCCATCTGACAAATGGCTAATATCCAGAATCTACAAAGAACTTAAACAAATTTACAAGAAAAAAATCAAACAATCCCATCAAAAAGTGGGTGAAAGATATGAACAGACACTTCTCAAAAGAATACATTTATGCAGCCAACAGACACATGAAAAAATGCTCATCATCACTGGCCATCAGAGAAATGCAAATCAAAACCACAATGAGATACCATCTCACGCCAGTTAGAATGGCGATCATTAAAAAGTCAGGAAACAACAGGTGCTAGAGAGGATTTGGAGAAATAGGAACACTTTTACACTGTTGGTGGGACTGTAAACTAGTTCAACCATTGTGGAAGACAGTGTGGCGATTCCTCAAGGATCTAGAACTAGAAATACCATTTGACCCAGCCATCCCATTACTGGACACATACCCAAAGGATTATAAATCATGCTACTATAAAGACACATGCACACATATGTTTACTGCGGTACTATTCACAACAGCAAAGACTTGGAACCAACCCAAATGTCCATCAATGACAGACTGGATTAAGAAAATATGGCACATATACACCATGGAATACTATGCTGCCATAAAAAAGGATGAGTTCACGTCCTTTGTAGGGATATGGATGAAGCTGGAATCCATTATTCTGAGCAAACAATCGCAAGGACAGAAAACCAAACACCACATGTTCTCACTCACAGGTGAGAATTGAGCAATGAGAACACTTGGACACAGGGTGGGGAACATCACACACTGGGGCCTGTTGTGAGGTAGGGGTAGCGGGGAGGGATAGCATTAGGAGATATACCTAATGTAAATGACGAGTTAACGGGTGCAGCACACCAACATGGCACAGTATACATATGTAACAAACCTGCACATTGTGCACATGTACCCTAGAACTTAAAGTATAATTAAAAAAATATATACCTCTTTTGGTTAGATTGAGGGTCATTAGTTTACTTGATAATTTACCCAGGCTCCCCAACTTCTCAATACTAATAAAAATGTTTTATTATAGGAAATTTAAGCATATAGAAAAGTAGAGCGACTAGAAGAATAAACCCCTATCCATCATCCAGCTTCAACAATGACCAACTCACAGCCAATCTTGTATTATTCATACCCTATTCACTTATTCTTCTCCATAGTATTTGAAACAAATCTCAGATATAATTTCACCGGTAAATAATTCAGCATAAATCATTAAACATAAGGACTATATTTGTAAGAATACTCTTTGAAATAGCATCAGGGAGAAGGAAAACATTGTTTCATTTGGAGTTGTGTTTCTCAAAAGAGTACATTTTTCTATCCTTCAAAGAAATTAACACCATATGGATTGAAACCGCAGGACCAATTAAAAAGATTAAAACAAACCAAAGAGGTTTCTGTTGTTGTTGTTGTTGTTGTGTGTGTGTGTGTGTGTGTTTTTTGTTGTTTGTTTTAGAAACAAGGTCTTGCTCTGTCACCCAGGCTAGAATGCACTGGCATGATCACAGGATCACAGTTCACTGCAACCTTGAATGCTTGGGCTCAAGAGATTCTCTTGCCTCAACCTCCTGAGTAGCTAGGACTACAGGTGGGGCTAGGTGTGTGCCACCATGCCTGGCTAGTTTTTAAAATATTTTATAGAGATGGGGTCTCGCTATGTTACCTCGGCTGGTCTCAAACTCATAGTCTCAAGCCATCCTACCACCTTGGCCTCTCAAAAGTGTTGACATTACAGGCATGAGCCACCATGCCCAGCCAAACAGAATTTTAAATAGACCCTGACTCCTTGCTTTAATATAATGCCTGTGCCTCAGTGAGCTAGAAAGCCTCTTGTACCCCCATTATCACAGCTTTCAAGGGGGCGTATATCAGTCCTCTCCAAGTGCCGCTTGGGCAGATTTCAGCAATGGACCCACAACAGGGTCTGCCTGGCTGGCAGCTTCATGGGGGCTAGCTAAGTTTACAGCTGAGTTGTATACAGACTTCTGGCCAGCCTGCCAAGAGCCAATCCATGGGAGACTGCTCATTTAGATGAATGGCTGTATGTGGGGCTAAAGATGCCCTGTCTGCTAACAGTAGCTTCCAGTAAAAAACAGGTCTTCTCCTTTGGGATCAATGCTCATCTATCTTGCCGGCATCTCTGCCCTAGCTTGTAACCCTGATGCTGCAAGGCACCCCTCTCCACCACAATTATCTTTAGAATGAGCCAGGACCAAAAATTTTAAGACACTCTGCAAACCTTGAGGGGTATGCTGGAACACTGGTGGGCTTGGGGGCTTTGAGAGCTGCCTCTGCACAGAGTTAGTAAATATACTACAGGCGCAATGCATCCCCATCCACATCTTTTGCCTTGGTTTCCCTCCTTCAGGCAGGAGGCAAAGCTAACTCTAAAACTCCCTACCAGTGTCTGAAATCCAGTCACTTCTACCAGCTCCTGCAGATTTGTGCTTTTGTTTTGTTTTGTTTCAGAGAGAGCTGCTCTGTCACTTAGGATGGAGTGCAGTGGTGCAATCTCAGCTCACTGTAACCTCCGCCTCCCATTTTCAAGTGATTCTCATGACTCAGCCACCCAAATAGCTGGGACTACAGGCGTGCGCCACCACACCCGGCTAATTTTTGTATTTTCAGTAGAGACGAGGTTTCACCATGTTGGCCAGGTTGGTCTTGAACTCCTGACCTCAAGTGATCCGCCCACCTTGGCCTCCCAAAGTGTTGGGATTGCAGGCGTGAGCCACCTTGCCTGGCCTAATATGTGCTTTTATATATCCTTGTTGCTCCCTCGCAGGGACAGCTCAAAAAGTTGTACTGACTTAGGGCTCATTCTAATCAAATGGCAAAGGAAGGGAAAAGCATGGGCCACCAGTCTGGCAGTCTGTTTGCACATTACATATTAGAAGTAACAGTCATTCCTTCAAATGAGTGTGGACCATGGTAAACCCTCAAGCAGGAGAGCCCAAGCCTTCTCCCAGAGAAGTGGCTGGTCTAGCCCTGATGGTTTGCTAGCCTCTGTCCAGCTTCTCCTCCTGCCTGCTTCCTCCACCTAGAGATGCAGGACCAGCTCTGATCTTCACATCACCCCTTCCTTCTCTCAACTCTCACCCTGCCACATCCTGTCTCTTTGGAGTTTCCCTCTCTCCTTGTCTGGCCTGGGAGAGCTGACTCTCTGTGGACCAGAGCCCAGTCCAACTTGTAGCAGGTTTGTAAGTCAACCACCTCACTACAGGAGAGAATGGCTCAGGACTAGGCTATGGCCATGTTATTAGCCATGGCTAATCCTCCTGGGTACCCAGGACATAAACATGGGACCAAGGGAGATTGTGTTGTCTAAGGCAGATACCAGAGAGCATGTGCCAACTTTGAGGGGTATACTGGAACAATGGTGGGTCTGGGGGCTTTGAGAGCTGCCTCTGCACAGAGGTAGCAAATGTACTACAGGTGCAATGCATCCCCATCTACATCTTTTCCTTTGGTTTCCTTCCTTCAGGCAGAAAGCAAAGCTACTCCAAAATGCCTTACCAGTCTCTGAAATCCAATCACTTCTCTTCTACTACTTTTCGTCCTTGTTCATTCTAAAGATAACTGGAGTAGAGGCCTTGGAGTGAGTGCCTTGGAGCAGCATGGTTACAAACTAGGGAAGAGATGCCAGCAAGACAGATGAGCCTTGATCCCACTGGAGGACATTTGTTTCACTGGAAGCTACTGTCAGCAGGCAGGGCATCTTTAGCCCTACATGGGGCCATCATCACCTAAATGAGCAGTCCCTATGGGGCAGCTCTTGGGGGTAGTGTCTGGAAGAAAAGCCAGGAGGGGCTTGCCTTGTGAGGTAGGGTGTGCTGGCAGTGTTGAGAGCTAGAAACTCACTACCTGCTCCTCCTTTCTTTCTTTGCCCTTCTCTTGTTGCCAAGGTGGCTTTTCTCCTGGTGCCAAGCATCCCTGCCCCACAGGAGCATTTTTTTCCCATAGCATCTGGGTTTTGCTTTTCTAGAACCACGGTTTTCTTCTTGAAAACTCAGAATATTTTCAAGAAGAACTGGTTAATCTCACCTAATAGTTTCATCAGGAGCTGAGGCACAGGAACAGACAAGGTAGGCCTCCTGTGTGCGCCTAAGACAGTGGGTCCGATAACTGTCCCTTTGAGGATGAGCTCATGAGAGGGCTCACTGAGTGGTCTCTACTCAGCATAGACTCTGCTCCTCCAGCAATTCAGGGCAAAGACAGGATTGCAGGAGAAGTGAGGAGATTCCTGAGAAGGTGGCCTATGGAGCCTCCTAGTCCTTCTCTCCTTCTTGTCCATCTACAGTACTCAGGCACACTTTGTGTTTTACTCCCTAGTCCATGTTAAAGTTTAATCCTGCTTTTCTATGCATTACTATAATGTGGGATGAAGAGGGGACCATCAATGCTCATGCATCCCACGGGTAGACTCAGTCAGATTAGGATAACTCTCCACTCTGTACTCTGTGCCCATGGAAAGAAATGAGAATGAATGCACTAGAAGCACACATGCGTACTCACACCATGCTTATGTCATGCCCTGTGAGCTAGGAGGGCTTGTTGGGCATGTGGGTGAGGGGCAGCTCCAGGTTAGCCAGGTGCCAGGAAAATAGGCCTAAAACTGCACGTGAGGGGCTCTGTGTCAGGCCCTGGATCAGCAAGGACCAGAGGCTTTGGGTCAGCGTTGTGTGTGGATCAGTCGCATGGGCTGGCTGAGAGCTGAGCATGGGCATCCTTTCTGGGCTAGGTTACATAAGAGTTTCTGTGCTTTTGGAAAGGTTCTTGCTTACCAGTGCATTCTCTGTATGGGGAAATGTTTTCTGAGTGAATATTTTTGACAAACACAGAAGTCCCCCATGTTATGTAAAACTGAAGAATGTTTTCTGATTTATAGGCAAAAGCCATTAATGTTTAAATCTTTCTTTTTGATGAAAAAACTCATCTCAAAAACCAATTTCCATTTGAGTCAGGGGCTCAGCTACTGTAGTTCCATGAATGACCCTATTTCAGCTTTAAAATGTGCTCAAAGCTTAGTAAAGAGAAAATGGCTTTAACAAGTTTTTCCAGCACAAGGGCCACATCTAACAGTAGGTAGTCAGAGGGCCCCACGTAGAGCTCTCCCAGAGATGGGAGGAGAATGGCTGGGAAGTCCCAAGGAAGCCTAAACCAGTGTTGACAATGCTGCCAATCCCATAGAAAGTAGTTTGATGGAAAATAACCCCAACATGAGAGGAGCCCAGGCTGTGCTGTAGGGAAGGGAAATCTAAGAAAAGAACACATACCAGTAAGAGGCAGTTTAGGCCTCCTTTGGCTGTGGTTAAAATCCATTCATTTCTACCACTCATATTTTATATGGCAGCAGATTAGAAAGCCATATCAGTTCTTTAAGTAAATCCAATAAAAACAAACAGGGTTCCAGAAGCCCCTGCTGTAGAAGCATTCGTATTTATAGATATGCAAAGCTGGTATGTGGGGTAGTCTCTAACACCTACAATCTGGATATGGCTTTCAAGCCACAGAATTAGGCTGTTGTCTTTTTCTCCCTCAGAGAAAATCATGCTGCCTCCACATCTTAGGCACATAGATAGGCACCCACCCACTCACCACCCCACACACTACCCCCTGCAGCTGCTGTTAACCCTATGGTGTCAAGATGCCATGCATCACAGCAGAAGCTGAAGGGCTAAAGAGCTTGCCTAATGATGCGTACCTTGCCTTTGTTGAAGTAGTGAATGATCTTCCGGCACAGTCCCTCCTTCCGCTGCCACTCTGTCTGCGATGGGTAGTGGAGGAATTCCCGTAGTGGCCGGTCCTCCCACTGCAGCAGCTCACAGTAAAGGAGCAGGGTAAATGCGGCCTCTGTGGGGACAGTCAGCACGGAGGTCCAGGGGCTTCCCTTGCTCAGGGGCCCAGGAGCAGCCTGGTGTCAGAGGACTATGCTGGGCAGAATGCCAGTGCAAGTCATGTGCAGCCCAGGTCAGGGACACTGGATACCAAAGATGAAACAGTAGGGCTGCTCAGCAAGCCAATAACCCTCGTCCGCAGCATGAAGGAGCCAAATATTCTGGTAGACACCTTCCTTCCATGGCCTGGTCACCTGTTCCGGCCTCCAGATTAATAAAGAATGGTTCAGCTACCCAAAAATCTGTGCACAGGTTGCCTTGCTTTGGGAGACGTTGACACATCAGAGAGAGCTCTTGGGTTCCTTTTTGCTCAACTGACTACAGCTTCCTTTCCAACCTTCTCAGAACTGGCTCTTAGGGCTCCATTACAAAAGGAACCTAAATTGATACTAGACCCAGAGTGAAGGGCTGGCAACATCTTACTCTATGTGTGGAACAATTAGAGAAGGTTATGTAAAACAACAGCAGTGAAATACCATGGCTCCCTACATTCCAAGGGATGAGTCATACTGAATCACAGCCATGGCTCAGGGGCCTCATTACACAATTTTCTCTCTTCTGTTCTAGTTGTTCATTTTTAGTGGGCATCTCCTACTGGCAAGTTAATTAGTTCTAGCTTCTGTGCTTCTGCCTGGCTTTCAAGGCCCTACTCAAATCTACTCCCCATGACTATGAAGAATCTCATTTCTAACCATTTATTGACCCACTTCCAGTTTTAGCTAGGCCCACTTGCCTGTGTCCACTCTTTAGGCTCCTCCTCATCCTTGCCTCTTTGCCTGTGCCCTTGCCACTGGAACTTCCTGCCAAGGAATGTACACGCCTCTTCATGGGATCAGGAAGCCTTTTCTCTCTAGGGACAAGCCCTGTGGAACTCAGGGCCTCCCTCTGGAGCTTAGGAAACCATGGAACGTCTTTTTCTTCCTTGCCTATATTCTTTTCAGATGTCATTCCCTGAGCCATCAGAGACAAGGCTTAGCACTCTTTCTCTGTTAAAATCCCTGACCCAGCCTCTCAGTCATGGCCAAGTTCCCTAGGAGTTTAGCAAATGCTTCTACTGATACGTAACATTTATCAAAGTCTTTCTCTTCACTGCCCTCTCAGAGGGTTGTTGGGATCCTGGGTGCAAGTGGATGCAGAGAATGGTAGACTCAGCCCAGTCATTTTATTTTATTAGTCAGCTGAATTTAAGATTCAAAGCCCAGTCATTTTAGATTTAATTCTTGCCAAGCTGTGCTATCAGATAAGATACCATCTATGCCAAACACTCTCTAACGGCTAGAGATAAAGAAGGAGGATTCTCTGTTTCTACAAATCTACCTAATTGCAATAGTGTTTGCAGACAAGGATAGCTTAAATTTCCTGGTCTATCACACAAATTCAAGTCCTATTGCCTAAGAGCTAAGACATAATGGCTGGTCACCACAGTGGAGAAAATGGCTCTTTGAGGGGAACGATGGCATAAGTCAATCAGACAGGACACACGTGCATGCACGCAACCCCGATTCAGCGTAGTTCTCAGTAAACAGATGTGACAGCCACTTTGAATGCTTTAAAATTTGTTCTAGTTAGAAAAGGCCTTGATATTGGATTAAATTGTAGATACAATGAAAGGAGCCCTGTCTGGCCTGTCAAGAAGTCAGATGAATGTTCTTCATACTCTACACTGGGTGCACAATGTGAGGCTGCTATGCAGTTGCAGGGTCTGAAGAGCCTAGCCTGCAAGGAAGGTCTGCTAGTGAGTTCTGGAAGTTCCAGGGTTAGGGGGATATTCCTTTTTATAAACTTAGCTCCAGCTTTGAAAGTCCTAAAAAAGGCTCTCTGTTCATAAGGAGTGACAGTGAGCTCAGGATGCTCTGAACCTGGTGCACCAGAATTTGGAGGTCACCCTTGAGACTTCAGAGGGGTGGATAGGAGGGAAGAAGAGTGAAACAGCCTCAAGTAGCAGATGACATGGCACAAAGGCACAAGTGGAAGTTCTGCCTGCTTTCTCTCTGCCACAAAGGAGTTGAGGGAAATGAGTGACGTGAGGGGATAGCACAAGCCCCAACATTCTGCTGAGATCTGGCAGGCACCAGCCTGAAGCCTTTCTCTGCCTATTGTACAAATCCCTTCAGTTTGTCCTCATGGTCAGGCATGGCTCTCTCTTCTCCCCACTTACCTGTGTAGTTTTCGGCCTGCAAGTGCATGTCACAAAGCTTATGGATGTAGCGGATATACATTTCTTCCTTGTTAATCTCAGATTTGTAAAAATTCTACAATAAAGAGAAGGAAACACCTGTCAACTACCTGTGGAAGCCATAGCCAAGCTCTGGGCAGCTGGCCAAAGCCGTGGATGTGCTGGGCAGGAGGGGGAGGGCAGGCCCTGGAGGCAGACAGCACCAGAAGGAGAAAGCACCAGCCAGAAGGAACACCTGCTGTGGGTGGAACCACTGGCAGGTCTATGGGAGCCCTGGGTAGTGTTAAGAGGAAAAGCATCAGGGCAGATGAGGAGTCAGGGTTGACTGTGAATTGGGGTATGTCAGGGTTAGTGGGTCCTTGCCAAGAGGCCAGGCTAGAGTTCTATCCAAAGAGAAGCTCGTTTCATTACTTCCCCAAGTAGGAATGTGTTTGGGGAAGTGCAGGCCTCTAAGATACCAGTAACAGGGCTGATGTCCTGATTCAAACCCTTAGGCCTGCAGCCATGTATTGTAGAAGGGCCAAGCCAATCACAGTGCAGGACAGAAACCATTTCAGTAGGCAGAGAGAAGTCAGGGCCCATGTCCTCTCACCATCAGGTTAACAGTGCAGCCGATCTTCTTATTCTCTGTTTCCTCTCCTTTCATGCAGTCCCTGGAAGAGAGAGCACAGATGAGCACCAGATATGAAGTGGGGCCTTGAGACAACACAAAGAACTGTACTATCACTGGGGCATTAGTATGACCAAATCCCAGATTGACATGGCCTCCAACAGGAACTGCTTCCATAGATAAGGACTCTACTGTGAGCTCCTTTAGCTTTGGAACCACTCTCAGGGCTCAAAGATCTCTGTTCAACTGAGCCCCTTATTCTGGTGGCAGAGCACAGAGAGAGCCCAGAGCTACTTCAGGGTATTAAGTGGCACCTACCAATGTCCTTGGCACAAAAGGGTGTATGAATTAAGTGGAAGGCCAAATCCTCAACTTCCCAAAAAGGGAGGCACAGAATTCTCCTTAAAAGGCAGGTTTCATTTTGTAGGAGTGCTGAATAGAAGCCAAGACCCTCCACTTCACGGCCCTAGCTTCAGGGCTCTGTACATGTTCACCACCTAGTTGACATTTCTCCCTACGGTTTCCTTCCTGTGTACTAGTGTTTGGAGCCATCTATCACCAGAAGTAGCAGGTCTCGTGCTTAAAGCATCAGCCAGGACTGAGCTGCATTCATACCTAGCAGGGTCTGGGTGTAGGAGGGATCAGGGATGGCCTGTGAGAGACAGGAAAATAGGAACACTGAGAATGGATCTTTTCCAAGATAGGGAGAGGGTTGGTCAAAGCCAAGCTCCTCTAGAAAGGAGCAGAAGCCTGGCACAAGGAGATGAAGGAGAATGAGAACCAGACTGGTGAATCCAGCAAGACATCTCCTATGCCAGCCAGAGTGCCATCTGCCTGATGTGTCTCCTTCCATAGCAGCCCACACTGCTATAGAGAAGATCTAGTTTCTTGTGCAGCTGTGTATTAGCAGCTCTGGGGAAGAGCTGCAGAAAGGGGTTTATACAGATTTCTAGGGTCAGGTTGGAGAGTGTCTTTGGCTTTGCTCCACTGACAGGCACAGGGCCCAGTGAAGAGCAGTACAACCGGGAGTCAGGGTCCCTAGGCCAAGTCACTGAGCCTCTGGATGGTCATTTGACAAACTCAGTTCTCCCCACCTTCCCATCATGCAGAGGAAGAACCTTGGGATGACTTCTTTGAAAGAAAAGGATGTTGAAAATCCATACTCCTCTCATGATATTCTGCAAAGCCAAATGTCCTTCCTGTGGAAGTCTCCTGTCAGAGTTGACAGGTTTGTGAGGTTTGGAACCAAGGCCCTCCTTTCTAGGGGGGTTTGACCTATCAGCACATTCACCACATAAGATATTTGGTTCCTATGTAGCCAGACATGAGGGTCCTGAACATCCCTCTGCAGAACCTGTCCCTTTAGCGCTAGCAGGGCCAGGAAACTGCTTGACTTTTCGAGGAGTGAGCCTGAGGTCAGATGGCCAAGTTGTTCCAAGCAACCCACACAATGGTAGAAGGCATCTGTCTCCCCAGTAAGTTGGCCCCATGAAGGGCAGTGAGATCTTACCTAGCCACTTTGGCATTTAGTGATTTGTGTTTTCTATTAAGCATCTGAAACATTTACCAAGGATTAACTTCTATTTGGCCATAACCAGAACTTCATAGCTAAGTCCCTTAAACAGAAAGGAACTGGCCTCAACACTGTGATACCAGGGGCATCCTACACACTTCTGTGCTCTATGACTGCTTCTCCTCTGCACTGCTGACAGCAGACTCTTTTTTTGTGTAGCTCTGCATCACTTCTGTGTGGCTACTTCATGGTGGATGCCTTTTAAAGTCTGACTTAGGTGCAGCTGTTGCTTTCCTCTTGCTCTTTCTCTGAAGCGTAAGCAGGGAAGACTCCAGAAAGAGGCTTCTGAAGCATCTGGCTCACCTGGGTAGTGGGCTGGCTGGGGACTACATCAGTGACCAGGAAGCCCTCATTGCAACCTGAGGGGCCTGGGAAAGGCCAGCTTCATAACCCTCAGTTGCCCGTTCCAGGTAGAGGTTCCACTTTGAGCCACAAGGGCTTGGCAACTCTAGCTCTGTCCCTGTCTGTTCCAGGCACAAAAAAAACCCTTCTAGGGCTCTGCTTCCTAACCTGGGAAATATAGTTACTACCAGTGAGAATCTTCATGTCTGACACAGAGTGTCTGAGATTCACACAAAAGTTAAAGACATTGATATAAAAGTTGAAGAGGTATTCCTCTGAGTATCTAAAGTTTTGCCAGTGTAAAATTGAGTCTTACATAACAGGTTCAGGTAATTCTAGAGTACAATCTACTGATTATTTGTTTAATCAATGTATATATTTTAAAACTTTGTATATATTTTTAAAATGTATATATTTTAAAACAAAAAGGAAAATTATTTTTTCCTTTTTGTTTGATGTCCTTCCCTTGAGTCATATCAACAACTATTTTCTTTTTCTTTTTTTTTTGAGACAGGGTCTCATTTTGTCACCCAAGCTGGAGTTTAGTGGTGCAATCTCAGCTCACTGCATCCTCGACCTCCCCGGCTAAAGTGATTGGCCCACCTCAGCCTCCAAAGTAGCTGGGACCACAGGTGCATGTCACCACGCCTGGCTACTTTTCCAATTTTTCATAGAGATGGGGTTTCGCCATATTGCCCAGGCTGGTCTCAAACTCCTGAGCTTAAGCAATTTGCCTGCCTTGGTCTCCCACAGTGCTGGGATTACAGGCATGTGCCACTGTGCCTGACCAACAACTCTTTTCTTAGTAAGTTCTTGAACTAACTGCATTGAGGTAGAGGAAAAGAGTTGCTTGGTTCCTGCATGTTCTTTCCAACAAGTTTATCACTCATTATTTACTATGCACCTGCCAGGAGCTGGCCCCCATACAGGGGAACAGGGAGATAAGGACAAGGTTCCTATCCTCAAGGAGCTGGTCCTCTTTTGTAAGGTAAGACAGAAAGATGACAAATGATCATCATTCAACATGTGCACGGAAAGGTAAGCTCCTGGCTTGGGAAAGCTTCCTTAATAGGGGTGAGTTGGAAGACCACTCTTGGGAGAGAACACAGCATACAGAGAAACCTGAAGGGAAAATACAAGTGATTAAGTGGTGACAACATGGACACAGAGATAGGGCATGGTTCTTGAGTCAGCTAGATCTGGGTTCAAATTCTAGCAGCGGTACTTCTTCTTTTTTATTTTTTGGCTTTTTTTTTTTTTTTATACTTTAAGTTCTAGGGTACATGTGCACAACCTGCAGGTTTGTTACACATGTACACTTTAGTTGTCTCCATGGATAAAAAGAATGAGGATGCTTATGTGATTAGAGAAAATGTATGTAGAACACTCATGTGGTAGATTTTCAATAGACAGGGGCCATCATCAACATTATGTGGTTTCCTTGCATGTTAGCAAGGAGCAACACTGGGAGGCTGGGGTGTAGGGCATGAGTACTGGGGACTAGCAGAAGATTGGTCTGGAGAAGTGAGCAAAGGCCAGTAATGCCATATTAAAGACTTTGGACTTTTTGTAGATACCACCACCGAGACAAGAAATAGAGAATGAAGTTGGTTTTGGGCATGAGTTTGAGCTGCTTGTAGAAGGCAGCTAAAGAAATCAAACAGGCGGCTAGAACAAGGTCTTGGAGCCTAAGAAATTATTTTCTGCTCCTTCGTTAGGCCACGGTGAATAAAGCCAAACTTCAGAAAATGTTTTGGAAAGGGGGAGGTGCAGCGCTTTGCCCACCTCTCTTCCCTGTCTAATTGCAGCTGCAGGAGAAGCTACGGACCTGGTGTGAACAAAGAAGTCTCCTGCTGTAAAAGGGGCCCCAAGGCCAGCTTTGAACTCGAAAGGCCCAGGAAAAATGGGCTGAAGTTCGCACAAGCATAGCTGTGCTACAGAATGGGGGGATGCTTAAGACGTGAGCACATTTCTCAGGAATTCCATTTCCATATCCAGGCCAGTGCATTGGACACCTGAATCTTTTGCATAGCAGCATCTTCTACTTCAGCAGCAACTGGAGCCAGGCTTAACTCTCCCATTTCCTGATCCATGAGCTGAAAATGCTCCCCTCATTTGGCATTTGCACAGCTTATAGCACAGAGAAGGCAACTATTGCTTGGAGCTGGGTTTCATTTATCATTTCTCCTCACCTTCCTCCAGGCTCCCAAAAGGCACCTTTAGCTATCACCTGAACCCTGCTGAGAGAATGAGTAAGGCTGCAGTTGTGGTTTCATTGTCATGTTTGGACTAATGCAAAAGCCATGATACAACTGAGAAGGCAGACTTTCATTAAGAAATTCTAATTCTGGCTGGGTGCAGCAGCTCAGGCCTGTAATCCCAGCACTTTGGGAGGTCGAGGTGGGAGGATCACTTGAGCCCAGGAATTTGAGACCAGCCTGGGCAACACAGTGGGAACTTGTCTCTACAAAAACAAAAAAACAAAAAATTAGCCGGGCACAGTGGCATGGGCTTGTAGCCCCAGCTACTCAGGAGGCCGAGGTGGAAGGATCGCTTGAGCCTAGGACTTCGAGGCTGCAGTGAGCCATGATTGCCCTCCAGTCTGGGTGACAAAGCAAGACTATCTCCAAAAAAAAAAAAAAAAAAAAAAAAAAATTCTTATTCCACATGAACTCCCAGACTGAACATAATATGAAGATCTCTGAGCTCACAGGCTGTTTCCTCTAATCTATTCTGGCCACGACCAGGGGACAGAAATAAATAGATTTTAGATAAAGAACATAGGCATTGAAAAGTGGGGTCCCTAGTCCCTGGAAAAGCCAACTTCAAGTCCTCCAGGTGATACCTCTCTGCTCATCTGCCATATGGTTCTGAGAAGGGTCTGCACTAAGGACCTACTGCTGTTCCCTGCCCTGCTCTGGAGACAGCTTTACTCTTCCCTCTTGCTGTGCCCATTCCTCTGAGCCTTGACCCTTCTGGATGGAAGGCCAGATGACTACATGTCCCTGAGATCCCTCCAGGGTACATGTGCCCACATTTTAGTGGGGAATCCCAGGAGGCCCTAGCCTACCCCTGGGAAAAGTCTCTGTCTCTGTCTCTCCTTGGTCATCAGCAGATTCCTATTGACTGGTGATGGCACCCAATATCACAACAGTCCTCCCCATGAAGGGCACATGGTCTCAGTTTTCAGGTCAGGGGGATTCCCTTGCTAGAGAGAGTATCCTGACAAGGGAAGAGGGGAGCGGGTGGCTGAGAAGATACCTGTAGTCAAGAAGACGTTCCATGAGACGGGTGACTGAGGTCACAAAGGAAATGCCGGTCTCGCGCCATGTTTCTTGTTCAACTTTCTCCAGCAGGCTATTGGTGGACGGGTGGAGAAAGCAAACACAATTCATGAGCCTTCTCCTGGGCACAAGAGTGAAGTCCAAGAGCCCATGGAGGCTGTGATGGATCTGGAGACAGCAGACTTACCACACTGCAGTCTTACCTGGGGTAAGGCCCAAACAGCTGGGTTCTACTCCATGCAGCAGAAAGCAAAGATAAGGAAGTTACTGAACTGGCAGCAACAAATGAAAACACATCTTCTATTTCCATGTACAAGTTCCTAAGGATGCCACTGAGGTGGGGGGAGGGAGGGGCTCGGCTCCAGCCACCTTAGGCATACACTGTAACTCACTTCTGTTCTGTTCTGAAGGAGTAGTTGAACAAGAGCCCATTGAGGGATAAGCCTGACTTTGCCAATGGCTGACTGTCTTTATCACTGCCCAGAGCCATCCTCACCAAGCTCTGTTTTTCAAAATTTTAATTTTTCTTTTTTAAGATGGGGTCTTGCTATGTTGCCCTGTCTGGCCTTGAACTCCTAGCCCCAAGTGATTCTCCTGCCTCGGCCTCCCCAAGTGCTTGGATTATGGGCATGAGCCACCATACCCAGCCTAAACCCATCACCTTCATGGAAACTAAGGGAAAGATCCACTAGTCTTGGGGCCCCAACATGAGGGAAAGTGAGCAAGTCCAGGAGCTATACTTGGCCATCCTACTGTCACAGGGAATGCTCCCAAGTGAAATGTGCCAGAGCCAGGAGCTAAATGCCCAGGTTCTTTTCTTACTTGACAACCCCATGCTCCTGGTACCTCAGGGCAGCCCCTGGCTTCTCCAAAAGCCTGGCTTCTGAGATCCTCTGCCATCCCACAGGTCTTTCCTAATGGACAATGACTTGAACTCTTTCTGCTTGTTCCAGTGATGAGCCCAGGTCCATCCTTCACTCCTTACAACCCTATTCCTGATTCCTTTCCACACTATTCCTTGCTCTCTAAGGTCATGAGAGTCACCTGGGGTGGCAGACCCAGCTAGGGGTCTAGCACTGGGGACTCAAACCCACAGCCTGACTGCTGTTAATGCTGCTGCTACAATGATGACTGTCTCCTTGCACAGAACATACTTCCTAGGCCAGGCTTCTGAGAAAGTGAGGGTTTTCCAGGTGACTCCTGTTGTTAGAGAAGGTAAGAACACTGAATCTGACTTCTGTGGCTTTATCCGTTGAGAAATGTACCAGCATTTTTCGATTGTGTTCTACAGAGGTCTCTGTCCTAGAGGACAGGTGGAAATGTTCTGTGAGCACACAAGCATGAAAAATTGGGAAATGCTGATCACTATACCCTCCTTTTGGAGATTTTTCATATCCTTTTTTTTTTCTTTTTTGAGATGGGGTCCTGCTATGTTGCTCAGGATAGTCTCGAACTCCTGGGCTCAAGCAATCCTCCCACCTTAGCCTCCCAAGTAGCTGGGATTACAGGTGCGTACCACTGCACCCGGCTCATATCCTTTTGCACAACAAAGGCTTTGAGAAGTCCTACAATAAAGAGGCTTGTTCAATTTTGCTTAGTTGAATCCTTTCTAAACTAATTCACCCATGATTTACTTTTTTTTTTTTTTTTTTTTTTTTAGCATACCTACAAACAACTTCCAAAAGCACAAATTGGAAAATGCTGCTCCATGTTATCAGTGGTTCTCAGTTCTTAGACTGATTTTAAAAGAGCTTATAAACATGATTTGGTCAGGTAATTAGTAACTGCAGATTATTTTTGTACTTTTTCCTTTGTAGTAGTCATTTGTTAGTGGCCAAGGAACACTGCCTTGTTTCCACAATTAGACAAATCTTCGGCTAAAAAAGAAATACTAAAGTATGGATTCATTTTCACAAATTATAATTATTTAAATTTAAAATAAATTTACATTTTACCTCATGACTCCTCAAGAAACAAAATGGGCATAGTATAGCAGAAAGACTCCCCCATTTTGAAATTAGAAGATCTGGGCCCTCCTTCCAGAGCTGCCTCTTACTGATCATGCAACTGAGTGCATGCTGGCACTTCCCTGGGCCCAGTTCTTTATCTCTCAAGTGGGAGGGAAGATAATTTCTACTCTGCACACCTTGCAAGTATGTCATGAGGATCAAATAAGGTAAGAAATGCCAATACGTTTTGCACACTAGAAAGTTCTAAGCAAATAGATAGTATTATTCCTGAAAAAATATGCTAGAAGTTTGTCTTCAAAATGGTACTAAAACAAAGAACATCTCAAAGTTGGAAATAAGTAAGATGGGGAGGGTATTCTAGAGCTGTAAATGTCTTAAGATTTCATTTTTTAGGAAGATAAAATAGCAACATCACTATCTACTTGGGAGGGCCACAGTTCCCCTGGGTCTCTTCAGGTCTCTTGGCCTCCATCAACTCAAGCCAGAAACCATGGAATGGAGGACCCAGAAGAACCCTGACATCATTCAGTACAACCATCTCATTCCACAAACATGAAAACTGGCCTGGAAAGAGTGTTGCAGCTTGTTCAAGAGCTCACTGCAATGTTTTTCAAGCTGATTGTACTACCTTACAAAGCAGGGCAAACAGGAACCTGTCTTTCAAAGGAGGATTTATCCCCCACCTTGAAATGCCAGCATTGAGCCCAGAACTGAGTCTCCATGAACCATCTGCCCCCCATCCAGATGCAGTGCATGTTATGAAGACATACAATGATCCTTTTCCTGTCAGCAAATCTAGGAGCTCAGAGATTACCTGTTTTCTGTCTTTTCAGTCAACTATGGGAATCCCTGAAAGAGCTTGGTTTCTTGTTGACAGAAGTTGAGCATTGCTACCATCAGGAACAACCCAGGTCTCTCTTGATAACCAACCTCTAAAGCCTGCCAGTGCAGTTGCAACCTCTACTTTTCATTGGCCCACTTCATCCCATCCCCCAGTGTGGTGTGCCTGGGGCTGGAGCAGCTTACAGTAGGCTGAAGAGCTCCCTGTAGCTCTCGTCACCTTTCCCTTCTGACACCATGCTGTCCAGCTTGTCAATCAACTCGGCCTCCACCTAGAAGGAAGCAGAGACTTCATAAACTTGAGATGACCTCAGAAGAAGAATGGGAAATCCAGTTCCTGTGGTGGGTGAGGATGGTGGGAAACTAGTTTCTGATCCTGTCCTTGCTCCAAAGAAATCCTAGGGAAGACAGTATCTCACCTATAGCACCAAGAAACCACTCTGCTCCCCAAATCAAGAAGGCCTCCCACCCTAGTGGTTTGAAAAAGAGGACTTAAAAGTCTCAGGTACTCTTTCCAATCTAAGGGCAAAAGGCAAGGATTCCCTACAGAGAAAAGTACTTTGGATTCAAAAGAGGCCTTTTTCAGATGTTTTTTCCCCCTTTAAAAACATTAATTCAAAAGAATTTGTATGCATAAAATACATTTGGTTAGAACTTTACTCTGTATTCAGCCAGTCAAAAAGGATGCTTTCTGGGGAGCTTGTCCTCACTCTAATGACTGGCATTAAATGGAGCTGAATGAGATTTGAGTGTTTCCTCCAGAGAATTTCCTTCAGGATAACAGGCTCTATTGTTTGTACCCACAGAACCTAGAGCCCTTGAGGCTGCTGTTCCTATCACTGGACCATCACTGGGCCCCTTCATTTGTTATTGGATACCTAAATCATAAGGAGCAAGACTATATTTGTTCCTACCCCGTGGATTTGCAAGGGCATTCAGCAGTACTCAGTCATTTTTCTTTTTTTTAAATTTAATTTAATTTTAAGTTCAGGGGATACCTGTGCTTGATTGTTTGATTGTTGATTGATTGGTACCTGTGCCAGGTTTGTTACATGGGTAAGCATGTGCCATGGTGGTCTGCTGCACCTATCAACCCATCACCTAGGTATTAGGCCTCAGATGCGTTGGCTATTTATCCTGATCTCAGCCACTTTTCTAATAGGTCTCACTGGATTTACTCTGCGGTGAGAAACTGGTTGTAAGTGATATGATATAAAATTGTTTTAACCTTTTATTAACCTTTATTTATTTATTTTGAGATGGAGTCTCACTACGTCAGGCTGGAGTGCACAGGCGCAATCTCGGCTCACTGCAACCTCCACCTTCCAGGTTCAAGCGATTCTCCTACCTCAGCCTCCTGAGTAGCTGGGCTTACAAGCATGCATCACCATGCCCAGCTAATTTTTGTATTTTTAGTAGAGATGGGGTTTCACCATGTTGCCCAGGCTGGTATTGAATTCCTGACCTCAGATGATCCACCTGCCTCAGCCTCCCAAACTGCTGGGATTACAGGTGTGAGCCACCACGCTGGACCCCTTTGTTAACCTTTAAACTGTGGTACTGTGATATTATTTATTATTTCATATAAACAAAAAAGCCACGGTATGGCTGCATGAAATAACGTACTATAAACAGAAGCCTTTCTCACTCTACAGAGAGCAAAGAATCCTAAGGCTAAGAAATAATAAAAGAATAACTGAATTAGTAAATTCAATGAAGGCAATTAGGGCCTCTGAAGTCTGATGACCCGAAAATGAGGACAGAGCAATAAATATAGCCTCTTTTTTTTTTTTAATAGTGGTCTGCTACATGGCCAGGGCAGGGATGAGTGAGTTGCTTGAATATACATTTGAGAAGAAACAGAAAGTCTGAGACCTGGGGTCCTTAGGGATTGAAGCCGTCTCACTCTCTCTGTGTAGAGAAGAGGCATAAGCAGGGACTTGCCTGGGGTTATGTCAAGTCAGGTAGAGCTGCATCTAGAAGCCAAGGTGGATTAGTCCCACTTCAGAGCTTTTCTTGCCTCACTGGGTCAACCTGCTAGCTAAAAGGCCCCCAAGAGACAGACCTGATTATAACAAGGGATCTCTCTTCACACATGGTGGTATAGGTAGATTGTGCCTTCAGAACAGAGCAAAAACATGGGGAGGGGACCTGGAGCAGCAGAGAGTACAACAGTGTAAACAGGGTACAACAGTCCATTGGAGCCTAAATGTTTCTCAAAATGGGTCTCTGGGCCAGCAGCAGCAGTTTTACCAGAGATCTTGTTAGAAATTAAAATTCTCAGGCCTCCTCTAGTTGTTGGATCGGAAACTCAGGGTGGGAGCACACAAGCGGTGTTTTAATGAGTCTTCCACATGCTTCTGATACCTATTCAAGTGTTTTGAACTTTGTATTAGGCAAAGAAGCTGGTGATGGGGCTGGATGTGGTGGCTCATGCCTGTAATCCCAGCACTTTGGAAGGCTGAGGCGGGCAGATCACCTGAGGTCAGGAGTTTGAGACCAGCCTGACCAACATGGTGAAACTCCATCTCTACTAAAAATACAAAAAAAATTAGCCAGGCGTGGTGGCACCTGCCAATAGTCCCAGCTACTCAGGAGGCTGAGGCAGGAGAATCACTTGAACCCAGGAGGTAGAGGTTGCAGTGAGCCGAGATCGTGCCACTGCATTCCAGCCTGGGCAACAGAGTGAGACTCCATCTCAAAAAAAAAAAAAAAAAAAAGCTGGTGATGGAAGGATATGGGGGACATTACTTAATCACCCCTACAGAGCTCATAAAGGAGAAGTTATTAGGAGAAATCTAGAAATCTGAAACATGGGACACTGAATATCAATGCATGCAAAATCAACATCTGTAAGTCAAACAAAATAAGTTCTTCAAACATATTATGTCATAATTAGTGACACTGACCATCAAGTTTGCAGTTACTTTTATTCCATAGAAACAATACTCCTGAAGTGACATCTTCATTCAACAAATATTTGTCCTGTGATATAATGAGCTGCATAGTTCTGATATTTACCTCTCTAAGCCCAAGTTTCTACATTTGTGAAATAGGAATGGTGGTAACATTCCTCTTTGGTGTCACTGTGCCCTGGATCTTGGGAAGTACTCAATAAATGCTAGTTTTGATTTTCATCTCTATGAGCCTACCATGTCCCAGGCACCATGGTGGGTTCTGAGATATAAAAATGCACAATAAATAATCCTGGTCCCTAAGAGCCTATCATCTGGCAGAGGAGGCAGGTATGACAGCTGACACGGCTCAGCATGGTGATTGCTTAGATGGAACATACACATAAAAGGTGGTCCGGATTTCAAAAAATTGTGCTATAAAAACTTAAGAAAGGTTTCTGACTCTTTGATCTAGTGATTACAGGTCGAGAAATTTACCTAAGAAAATGAGAATAAATGTTTTTTGCAATATTAACAACAAAAATTTGGAATGAACCTGAGTTGCTAAAATTAGGGGCTGGGAGAGGTGGGTCATGCCTGTAATCCCAGCACTTTGGAAGATGGAGGCATGAGGTCAGGAGTTTGAGACCAGCCTGACCAACATGGTGAAACCCCATCTCTACTAAAAATACAAAAAAAATTAGCTGGACATGGTGGCACACACCTGTAATCCCAGCTACTTGGGAGGCTGAGGCAGGAGAATTGCTTGAACCTGGGAGGAGGAGGTTGCAGTGAGCCAAGATCATGCGATTGCACTCCAGCCTGGGCAACAAGAGGGAAACTCCGTCTCAAAAAAACAAAACAAAACAAAACAAAAAAAAACATGCCAGGCGTGGGGGCTCACGCCTGTAATCCCAGCATTTTGGGAGGCCCAGGTGGGCAGATCATGAGGTCAGGAGCTCGAGACCAGCCTGACCAACAGGCTGGTAGTTTTGTAGTTTTAGTAGAAACTGGGTTTAGTAGAAACTGGGTTTCTACTAAAACTACAAAAATTCGCTGGGTGTGGTGGCATGCACCTATAATCCCAGCTACTCAGGAGGCTGAGGCAGGAGAATCACTTGAACCTGGGAGGCAGAGGTTCCAGTGAGCCGAGATGGTGCCACTGCACTCCAGCCTGGGTGACACAGCGAGACTCCATCTCAAAAAAAAAAATAAATAAATAAATAAAAATAAAATTAGGAGCTTAACAAAATACATTACAGTCCAGCCATACAATGGAATACCATACAGCCTCTAAACTGACAGGGTAGTATAGGGGAGCATTAATTCACATGAAGAGGTAGTCATGACAAGTTGTTACCAAAAAAGGGATATTACAAACCAATATATACAGCAATTTCATTTTTTTGGCCTTTTTTTTTTTTTTAATACTTTAGGTTCTGGGGTACACGTGCAGAACGGGCAATTTTGTTACATAGGTATACCTGTGCCATGGTGGTTTGCTGCAGCCATCAACCTGTCTTCTACATTAGGTATTTCTTCTAATGCTATCCCTCCCCTAGCCCCTCATCCCCCTACAGGCCCTGGTGTGTGATGTTCCCCTCCCTGTGTCCACGTGTTCTCATTGTTCAGCTCCCACTTATGAGTGAGAACATGCGGTGTTTGGTTTTCTGTTCTTTTATTAGTTTGCTGAGAATGACGGTTTCCAGCTTCATACATATCCCTGCAAAGGACATGAACTCATCCTTTTTTATGGCTGCATAGTATTCCATGGTGTATATGTGCCACATTTTCTTTATCCAGCCTATCATTGATGGGCATTTGGGTTGGTTCCAAGTCTTTGCTATTGTGAATAGTGCCGCAGTAAACATACATGTGCATGTGTCTTTATAGTAGAATGATTTATAATCCTTTGGGTATATAGCCAGTAATGTGATTGCTGGATCAAATGGTATTTCCGGTTCTAGATCCTTGAGGAACTGCCACACTGTCTTCCGCAATGGTTGAAGTAATTTACACTCCCACCAACAGTGTAAAAATGTTCCTATTTCTCCACATCCTCTCCAGCATCTGTTGTTTCCTGACTTTTTAATGATTGTCATTCTAACTGGTATGAGATGGTATCTCATTGTGGTTTTGATTTGCACTTCTCTAATGACCAGTGATGATGAGCTTTTTTTACATATGTTTGTTGGCCACATACATGTCTTATTTTGAGAAGTGTCTATTCATCTTCTTTGCTCACTTTTTGATAGGGTTTTTTTTTCTTGTAAATTTGTTTAAGTTCTTTGTAGATTTTGGATGTTAGCTGTTTGTCAGATGGATAGATTGCAAAATTTTTCTCCTATTCTGTAGGTTGTCTGTTCACTCTGATGATAGTTTCTTTTGCTGTGCAGAAGCTCTTTAGTTTAATTAGATCCCATTTGTCAATTCTGGCTTTTGCTGCTATTGCTTTTGGTGTTTTAGTCATGAAATCTTTGCCCATGCATATGTCCTGAATGGTATTGCCTAGGTTTTCTTCTAGGGTTTTTAAGGTTTTACGTCTTACATTTAAAGTCTTTAATCCACGTTGAGTTAATATCTGTATAAGGTGTAAGGAAGGGTTCCAGTTTCAGCTTTCTGCATATGGCTAGCTAGTTTTCCCAACACAATTTATTAAATAGGGAATCCTTTCCCCATTGCTTGTTTTTGTCAGGTTTGTCAAAGATCAGATGGTTGTAGATGCATGTTGTTATTTCTGAGGCCTCTGTTCAGTTCCATTGGTCTATATATCTGTTTTGGTACCAGTACCATGCTGTTTTGGTTACTGTAGCCTTGTAGTATAGTTTGAAGTCAGGTAGCATGGTGCCTCCAGCTTTGTTCTTTTTGCCTAAGATTATCTTGGCTATGTAGGCTCTTTTTTGGTTCCACATGAAATTTAAAATAGTTTTTTTCTAATTCCATGAAGAAAGTCAATGGTAGCTTGATGGAGATAGCATAGAATCTACAAATTAGTTTGGGCAGTATGGCCATTTCATGATATTGATTCTTCTTATCCATGAGCATGGAATGTTTTTCCATTTATTTGTATCCTCTCTTATTTCCTTGAGCAGTGGTTTGTAGTTCTCCTTGAAGGAGTCCTTCACATCCCTTGTAATTTGTATTCCTAGGTATTTTATTCTCTTTGTAGCAATTGTGAATGGGAGTTCACTCATAATTTGGCTCTCTGTTTGTCTGTTATTGGTGTATAGGAATGCTTGTGATTTTTACACATTGATTTTGTATCTTGAGACTTTGCTGAAGTTGCTTATCAGCTTAAGGAGATTTTGGACTGAGACAATGGGGTTTTTCTAAATACACAATCATGTCATCTGCATACAGAGACAATTTGACTTCCTCTCTTCCTATTTGAATACCCTTTCTTTCTTTATCTTGCCTGATCGCCCTGGCCAGAACTTCCAATACTACGTTGAACAGGAGTGGTGAGAGAGGGCATCTATGTCTTATGCCGGTTTTCAAAGGAAATGCTTCCAGTTTTTGGCCATTCAGTTATGATATTGGCTGTGGGTTTGTCATAAATAGCTCATATTATTCTGTCTTGTTGATCTTTTCAAAAAACCGCCTCCTGGATTCACTGATTTCTTGCAGGGTTTTTGTGTGTCTCCATCTCCTTCAGTTCTGCTCTGATCTTAGTTATTTCTTGTCTTCTGCTAGTTTTTGAATTTGTTTGCTCTTGCTTCTCTAGTTTTTTAAATTGTGATGTTAGAGTGTCAATTGTAGATCTTTCCTGCTTTATCTTGTGGGCATTTGGTGCTATAAATTTCCTTCTACACACTGCTTTAAATGTGTCCCAGAGATTCTGGTATGTTGTGTCTTTGTTCTCATTGGTTTCAAAGCACATCTTTATTTTTGCCTTCATTTCGCTATTAACCCAGTAGTCATTCAGGAGCAGGTTGTTCAGTTTCCATGTAGTTGTACGGTTTTGAGTGAGTTTCTTAATCTGTGGTCTGAGAGACTGTTATGATTTCCATTCTCTTGCATTTGCCAAGGAGTGTTTTACTTCCAATTATGTGGTCAATTTTAGAATATGTGCAATGTGGTGCTAAGAAGAATGTATATTCTGTTGATTTGGGGTGGAGAGTTCTGTAGATGTCTACTAGGTCCACTTGGTCCCGTGCTGAGTTCAAGTCCTGGATATCCTTGTTAATTTTCTGTCTTGTTAATCTGTCTAATATAGACAGTGGGGTGTTAAAGACTCCCACTATTATTGTGTGGGAGTCTAAGTCTCTTTGTAGTTCTATAAGAATTTACTTTATGATTCTGGGTGCTCCTGTATTGGGTGCATATATATTTAGGATAGTTAGTGCTTCTTGTTGCATTGATCTCTTTACCATGATGTAATGCAGTTATTTGTCTCTTAGTGCTTCTTGTTGCATTGATCTCTTTACCATTATGTAATGCGGTTCTTTGTCTCTTTTGGTCTTTGTTGGTTTAAAGCCTGTTTTATCAGAGACTAGGATTGCAACCCCTGCTTTTTTTTTTTTTTGCTTTCTGTTTGCTTGGTGAATATTCCTCCATGCCTCTATTTTGAGCCTATGTGTGTCTTTGCATGTGAGATGGGTCTCTTGAATACAGCACACCGATGGGTCTTGACTCTTTATCCAATTTGCCAGTCTGTGTCTTTTAAATGGGGCATTTAGCCCATTTACATTTAAGGTTAATATTGTTATGTGTGAATTTGATCCTGTCATTATGATGCTAGCTAGTTATTTTGCCTGTTAGTTGAAGCAGTTTCTTCATAGTGTTGATGGTCTTTACAATTTGGTATGTTTTTGCAGTGGCTGGTACTGGTTACTCCTTTCCATATTTAGTGCTTCCTTCAGGAACTCTTGTAATGCAGGCCTGGTGGTGACAAAATCTCTCCACATGTGCTTGTCTGTAAAATATTTTATTTTTCTTTCACTTATGAAGCTTAGTTTGGCTGGATATGAAATTCTTGAAAATTCTTTTCTTTAAGAATGTTGGCTGGTCATGGTGGCTCATGCCTGTAATCCCAGCACTTTGGGAGGGTGAGGTGGGCAGATCATGAGGTCAGGAGATCGAGACCAAACCCCGTCTCTGCTAAAAATACAAAAAAATTAGCTGGGCATAGTGGCGGGCACCTGTAGTCCCAGCTTCTCTGGAGGCTGAGGCAGGAGAATGGCATGAAGCCAGGAGGCAGAACTTGCAGTGAGCCGAGATTGCACCACTGCACTCCAGCCTGGGCAACCAAGCAAGAATCCATCTCAAAACAAAAACAAAAACAAAAACAAAAAAAAAAGAATGTTGAATATTGGCCCCCACTCTCTTCTGGCTTTTCTGGCTTGTAGGGTTTCTGCAGAGAGATCCACTGTTAGTCTGATGGGCTTCCCCTTGTGGGTAACCTGACCTTTCTCTCTGGCTGCCCTTAACAGTTTTCCCTTCATTTCAACCTTGGTGAATCTGACGATTATGTGTCTTGGGGTTGCTCTTCTCGAGGAGTATATTTGTGGCATTCTCTGGATTTCCTGAATTTGAATGTTGGCCTGTCTTGCTAGGTTGGGGAAGTTCTGCTGGATAATATCCTGAAGAGTGTTTTCCAACTTGGTTCCATTCTCCCTGTCACTTTCAGGTACACCAATCAAACGTAGATTTGGTCTTTTCACAAAGTCCCATATCTCTTGGAGGCTTTGTTCATTCCTTTTCATTCTTTTTTCTCTAACCTTGTCTTCTCACTTTATTTTATTAAGTTGATCTTCAATCTCTGATATTCTTTCTTCCGCTTGATCAGTTTGGCTATTGATACTTGTGCATGCTTCATATAGTTCTCATGCTGTGTTTTTTAGCTCCATCAGGTCATTTATGTTCTCTAAACTGGTTATTCCAGTTAGCAATTCATCTAACCTTTTTCAAGGTTCTTGGCTTCCTTGCATTAGGTTAGAACATGCTCCTTTAGCTTGGAGGAGTTTGTTATTACTCACCTTCCGGAGCCTACTTCTGTCAATTTGTCAAATTCATTTTCCGTCCAGGTTTGTTCCCTTGCTGGCTAAGAGTTGTGATCCTCTGGAGGAGAAGAGGCATTCTGGTTTTTGGAATTTTCATCCTTTTTGCGGTGTTTTCTCTCCATCTTCGTGGATTTATCTACCGTTGGCCTTTGATATTCGTGACCTTCAGATGAGGTCTCTGTGTGGACGTCCTTTTTGTTGATGTTGATGCTATTCCTTTCTGTTTGTTAGTTTTTCTTCTAACTGTCAGGCCCCTCTGCTGCAGGTCTGCTGGAGTTTGCTGGACGTCCACTCCAGACCCTGTTTGCCTGGGTATCACCAGTGGAGGCTGCAGAACAGCAAAGATTGCTGCCTGTTCATTCCTCTGGAAGCTTCATCCCAGAAGGGCACCCACGAGATGCCAGCCAGGGCTCTCCTGTATGAGGTATCTGTTGGCCCCTACTGGGAGATGTCTCCCAGTCAGGAGACATGGGGGTCAGGGACCCACTTGAGAAGGCAGTCTGACCCTTAGCAGAGCTCAAACACTATGGTGGGAGATTCGCTGCTCTCTTCAGAGCCATCAGGCAGGGACGTTTAAGTCTGCTGAAGCTGTGCCCACAGCTGCCCCTTCCCCCAGGTGCTCTGTCCCAGGGAGATGGGGGTTTTATCTATAAGCCGTGACTGGGGCTGCTGCCTTTTTTTCAGAGATGCCCTGCCCAGAGAGGAGGAATCTAGAGAGGCATTCTGGCCGCAGCAGCCTTGCTGAGCTGCGGTGGGCTCCACCCAGTTCAAACTTCCTGGCGGCTTTGTTTCCACTGTGAGGGTAAAACCGCCTACTCAAGCCTCAGCAATGGCAGAAGCCCCTCTCCCAACCAGGCTCGAGTGTCCCAGGTCGACCTTGGACTGCTGTGCTGGCAGTGAGAATTTCAAGCCAGTGGATCTTAGCTTGCTGGGCTCCGTGGGGGTGGGATGCACCAAGCCAGATCCCTTGGCTCCCTGGCTTTAGCCCCCTTTCCAGGGGAGTGAAGGGTTCTGTCTCACTGGTGTTCCAGGTGCCCTGGGGTATGAAAAAAAAAACAAAAAAACTCCTGCAGCTAGCTCGGTGTCTGCCCAAACGGCCACCTAGTTTTGTGCTTGAAACCCAAGGCCCTGGTGGCACAGGCACCGGAGGGAATCTCCTGGTGTGCGGGTGGCGAAGACCATGGGGTAAGTGCAGTATCTGGGCTGGATTGCACAGTTCACAGTCCCTCATGGCTTCCCTTGGCTAGGGAAGGGAATTCCCCAACCCCTTGTGCTTCCCGGGAGAGGTGACGCCCCACCCTGCTTTGGCTCGCCCTCTGTGGGCTGCACCCACTGTTCAACCAGTCCCAGTGAGATGAGCTGGGTACCTCAGCTGGAAATGCAGGAATCACCCACCTTCTGTGTTGATCTTGGGAGCTGCAGACCGGAGCTGTTCCTATTTGGCCATCTTGCCAGCCCTCTAACAATTTAATTTTCTAAGTTAAAAAAAGCCTATGTATTGAGAAGAAAAAAGACATAAACTGCTTCCTCTCCAAGTTCTTAACAATGGTAGGATTATGGGTTAAAATTTTTCATTATAGCTATTGCGTTTTTTTTTTTTTTTTTGAGATGGAGTCTTGCTCTGTCACCAGGGTGAAGTGCAGCGGTGCAATCTCAGCTCACTACAAACTCCACCTCCCAGGTTCACGTGATTATCCTGCCTCAGCCTCTTGAGTAGCTAGGACCACAGGCACATACCACCACGCCCAGCTAATTTTTGTAGTTTTAGTAGAGACAGGGTTTCACCATGTTGGCCAGGATGGTCTGGACCTCTTGACCTTGTGATCCACCCGCCTCGGCCTCCCAAAGTGCTGGGATTACCGGTGTGAGCCACCACACCTGGCCCACTATTGCATTTTAAATTTTTCTACACTAAGTAAATATTGTTCTATAATTAGAAAAAGTATTTTTAGGCTGGTCAGTGTTAGTGATGGTGGAATGTAACCCAGCCCCATTTTCAGCTGACTCAGATGACCCACAGTGCAGCTCTGCAATGTTATCCACTTCTTGGTAACTGGGTTTTTTTTTTTAAATCAGGTGTTGTGCATTTTGCACATTTAGAAGGCACAAGTTGTAACAATACAGAAAAGTAACAGTTCCTTTTTTGTTTGAAGTTATTATTTCCCAAAGACCTGGAGGCATTAGAGCTACACACTCCCAAATTGATTTATCTTAAATACTATTTACCCATGATAAAAAGAATCTATAAAAAACTTAGAGCTAGTATCATATTTATTTATTTGTTTAATAGAGAAGCACATAAGGATAGTATCATATTCACTGGTAAAACACTGGTGAATACTTTCTCCTAAGAACAAAGCAAGTTTCTCATTGCTCTTATTTAACATCATCCGGGAGGTCCTGGCTGATGTGATATGGCAAGAAAAATAAGATATATATAGAGTAGAAAGGAAGAAATAAAACTCTATTCTCAGATGACATGATTGTCTAAATAGAAAATCCCAAGGAATCTGCAAAAATCTTCCAGAACTAATAAGTAAATTTAGCAAGGGTACAGGATATAATGTTAATATATAAAAATCAGTTGAATTTCTATATCCTAGAAACAAAAATAAAACAAAATTTAAAAATTGCAATCATTTATATATTTATATAAACAAAGTGGAACATTTTAATTGAACTTTCTTAAAACCAATGGATCAAGTAGCAAAGCATTAGTAAGGCTACAGAAGTTCAAACAATACAATTAAGGAGCTTGAGCTACTAGATAAACATAAATTTTACTCCCTCACCCACAGAATACCCATTGTTTTCAAGTTCATGTAGAACAATTTTTTGAAATGCTGCATACTTGACAATAAAGGGAGTCTACAATTTGTTCAAGGAATCAACATCATTCAGTTGTATGGAATTATTTAGAAGAGCACCAAAAAACAGGAAATACATATAAATCTAGTAACATATGTGTAAGATCTGTATACAAAACACTGATGAAAGAAATAAAAGAACACCTAAATAAATGGAAAGATATACTGTTTTCATGGACTATTAAGACATCAATTCTTCCCAATTTGATTTATATATATATATATAATTTTTTTGAGACAGAGTCTTGCTCTGTTGCCCAGACTGGTGTGCAGTGGTGTGATCTCAGCTCACTGCAATCTCCCTTTCCCGGGTTCGAGCAATTCTCCTGCCTCAGCCTCCTAAGTAGCTGGGATTACAGGCACCTGCCACGACGCCCGGTTAATTTTTATGTTTTTAGTAGAGATGGAGTTTCACTGTGTTGGCCAGGCTGCTCTCAAATTCCTGATCTCAAATGATCCACTGGCCTTGGCCTCCCAAAGTGCTGGGATTACAGGCATAGCCACTGTGCCTGGCCCCCAATTTGATTTATAGAATCACTGCAATCCCAGTCAAAATCTCAGCAGGAATGTTATAGATATCGACATGCTGATTCTAAATTTATTTAAAAAAGGAAAAAGAATTAGATAGCTAACACAATACTGAAAAAAAAAGAACAAAACTGGAAGACAGACTCACACCATGTAGTTTTAAGACTAACTATAGCTCCCTCTCCCTCTCCCCCTCCCCCTCCCCCTCCCCCTCCCCCTCCCCCTCCCCCTCCCCCTCTCCCTCCCCCTCCCCCTCCCCCTCCCCCTCCCCCTCCCCCTCTCCCTCTCCCTCTCCCTCTCCCTCTCCCTTCTTCGGTCTCCCTCTCGGTCTCCCTCTCCCTTCTTCGGTCTCCCTCTCCTTCTTTTTTCGGTCTCCCGCTGTTATCGAGGCTGGACTGTGCTGCCATGATCTCGGCTCGCTGCGGCCTCCCTGCCTCGGGCTCCTGTGACTCTCCTGCCTTGGCCTGCTGAGTGCCTGGGATTGCAGGCGCGCACCGCCACGCCTGAATGGTTTTTGTATTTTTGGTGGAGACGGGGTTTCGCCGTGTTGACCGGGCTGGTCTCCAGCTCCTGGCCTCGAGTGATCTGCCTGCCTCGGCCTCCCGAGGTGCTGGGATTGCAGACGGAGTCTTGCTAACTCAACGCTCAATGGTGCTCAGGCTGGAGTGCAGTGGTGTGATCTCGGCTCGCTGCAACCTCCACCTACCAGCCTCCTGCCTTGGCCTCTCAAAGTGCTAAGATTACAGCCTCTGCCCCGCCGCCACCCCGTCTAGGAAGTGAGGAGCATCTCTGCCTGGCCGCCCATCGTCTGGGATGTGAGGAGCCCCTCTGCCCGGCCGCCCTATCTGGGAAGTGAGGAGCGCCTCTGCCCGGCCGCCCATCGTCTGGGATGTGAGGAGCACCTCTGCCCGGCTGCCACCCCGTCTGGGAGGAAGTGAGGAGCGCCTCTGCCCGGCTGCCCCGTCTGGGAGATGAGGAGCACCTCTGCCCGGCCACCCCGTCTGGGAGGTGAGGAGCACCTCTGCCTGGCTGCCACTCCGTCTGGGAGGAAGTGAGGAGCGCCTCTGCCCGGTTGCCCCATCTGGGAAGTGAGGAGCGCCTCTGCCTGGCCGCCACCCCATCTGGGAAGTGAGGAGCGCCTCTGCCCGGCTGCCACCCCATATGGGAAGTGAGGAGCGCCTCTGCCCAGCCGCCCCTTCTGGGAGGTGAGGAGCGCCTCTGCCCAGCCGCCCCGTCTGGGAGGTGAGGAGTGCCTCTGCCCGGCCGCCCCGCCTGGGAGGTGAGGAGCGCCTCTGCCTGGCCACCACCCCGTCTGGGAGGAAGTGAGGAGCACCTCTGCCCAGCTGCCCCATCTGGGAAGTGAGGAGCGCCTCTGCCCGGCTGCCACCCCCTATGGGAAGTGAGGAGCGCCTCTGCCCGGCCGCCCACTCTGGGAAGTGAGGAGCGCCTCTGCCCGGCCGCCCACTTTGGGAAGTGAGGAGCGCCTCTGCCCGGCCGCCCACTCTGGGAGGTGAGGAGTGCCTCTGCCCAGCCGCCCCGTCTGGGAGGTGAGGAGTGCCTCTGCCTGGCCGCCACCCCGTCTG
Organism: Pongo abelii; assembly: GCF_028885655.2. NCBI lineage: Eukaryota > Metazoa > Chordata > Mammalia > Primates > Hominidae > Pongo > Pongo abelii. Next base: position 103,105,919 of record NC_085928.1, read on the forward strand.
GGAGGAAGTGAGGAGCGCCTCTGCCCGGCCGCCCACTCTGGGAAGTGAGGAGCGCCTCTGCCCGGCCGCCCACTCTGGGAGGTGAGGAGTGCCTCTGCCCAGCTGCCCCATCTGGGAAGTGAGGAGCGCCTCTGCCCGGCTGCCACCCCCTATGGGAAGTGAGGAGCGCCTCTGCCCGGCCGCCCACTCTGGGAAGTGAGGAGCGCCTCTGCCTGGCCACCCACTCTGGGAGGTGAGGAGCGCCTCTGCCTGGCCACTCCGTCTGGGAAGGGAGGAGCGCCTCTGCCCGGCCGCCCCGTCTGGGAGGTGAGGAGCACCTCTGCCCGGCCGCCACCCCGTCTGGGAGGAAGTGAGGAGCACCTCTGCCCGGCCGCCCCGTCTGGGAAGTGAGGAGCGCCTCTGCCTGGCCGCCACCCCGTCTGGGAGGAAGTGAGGAGCGCCTCTGCCCGGCTGCCCCATCTGGGAAGTGAGGAGCGCCTCTGCCCGGCTGCCACCCCGTATGGGAAGTGAGGAGCGCCTCTGCCCGGCCGCCCCGTCTGGGAGGTGAGGAGTGCCTCTGCCTGGCCACCCCGTCTGGGAAGTGAGGAGCGCCTCTGCCCGGCCACCCCGTCTGGGAAGTGAGGAGCGCCTCTGCCTGGCTGCCACCCCGTCTGGGAGGAAGTGAGGAGCGCCTCTGCCCGGCCGCCACCCCGTATGGGAACTGAGGAGCGCCTCTGCCCGGCGGCCCCGTCTGGGAGGTGAGGAGTGCCTCTGCCCGGCTGCCACCCCGTCTGGGAGGAAGTGAGAAGCACCTCTGCCCGGCTGCCCCGTCTGGGAGATGAGGAGCACCTCTGCCCGGCCGCCCCGTCTGGGAGGTGAGGAGTGCCTCTGCCTGGCCGCCACCCCGTCTGGGAGGAAGTGAGGAGCGCCTGTGCCCGGCTGCCCCATCTGGGAAGTGAGGAGCGCCTCTGCCCGGCCGCCACCCCATATGGGAAGTGAGGAGCGCCTCTGCCTGACCACTCCGTCTGGGAGGTGAGGAGCGCCTCTGCCCGGCCACCCCGTCTGGGAGGTGAGGAGTGCCTCTGCCCGGCCGTCACCCCGTCTGGGAGGAAGTGAGGAGCACCTCTGCCCGGCTGCCCCGTCTGGGAGATGAGGAGCACCTCTGCCCGGCCGCCCCGTCTGGGAGATGAGGAGCACCTCTGCCCGGCCGCCCCGCCTGAGAGGTGAGGAGTGCCTCTGCCCGGCTGCCACCCCGTCTGGGAGGAAGTGAGGAGCACCTCTGCCCGGCCGCCCCCTCTGGGAAGTGAGGAGCGCCTCTGCCTGGCCGCCACCCCGTCTGGGAGGAAGTGAGGAGCGCCTCTGCCTGGCTGCCCCATCTGGGAAGGGAGGAGCGCCTCTGCCCAGCCGCCACACCGTCTGGGAAGTGAGGAGTGCCTCTGCCCGGCCGCCCCCTCTGGGAAGTGAGGAGCGCCTCTGCTCGGCCGCCCCGTCTGGGAGGTGAGGAGCGCCTCTGCCCGGCTGCCACCCGGTCTGGGAGGAAGTAAGGAGCGCCTCTGCCCGGGCGGCCCCGTCGGGGAAGTGAGGAGCGCCTCTGCCCGGGCAGCCCCGTTGGGGAAGTGAGGAGCGCCTCTGCCCGGCCGCCCCGTCTGGGAGGAGAGGAGCGCCTCTGCCCGGGCGGCCCCGTCTGGGAAGCGAGGAGCGCCTCTGCCCGGCCGCCCTGTCTGGGAGGTAAGGAGCGCCTCTGCCCGGCTGCCCTGTCTGGGAGGTGTACCCAACAGCTCCCAAGAGACAGCGACCATCGGGAGCGGGCCATGAGGACGATGGCGGTTTTGTTGAAGAGAAGGGGAGGAAGTGTGGGGAAAGGAAGGAGAGATCAGATTGTTGCTGTGTCTGTGTAGAAAGAGGTGGGCATAGGAGACTCCATTTTGTTCTGACTAGGAGAAATTCTTCTGCCTTGGGATGCTGTTGATCTATGGCCTTTCCCCCAGCCCCGTGCTCTCTGAAACATGTGCTGTGTCAACTCAGGGTTAAATGGATTAAGGGCGGTGCAAGATGTGCTTTGTTAAACAGATGCTTGAAGGCAGCATGCTCTTTAAGAGTCATCACCACTCCCTAATTTCAAGTACCCAGGGGCACAAACACTGCAGAAGGCCGCAGGGACCTCTGCCTAGGAAAACCAGAGACCTTTGTTCATGTGTTTATCTCCTGACCTTCTCTCCACTATTATCCTATGACCCTGCCATATCCCCCTCTCCGAGAAACACCCAAGAATGATCAACAAATACTTCATAAATTAAAAAATAATAATTAAAAAAAAAAAAGACTAACTATAAAGCTACTATAATACGATAGCATGGTATTGATGAAAGAATAAACATACTGATCTACGGAAAGACTAGAGTCTAGAAAGAGATTCACACAAATATGGTCAATTGATTTTTTAAGTAGTTTTAAGTGACAATAATTATATCTATTTATGGAGTACAATATGATATTTTGATATATGTATACATTGTAAAATGATTAAATCAAGCTAGTTAACATATCTGTCACCTCACCTAATTTTTTTTGCAATGAGAACATTTAAAGTCTACTCTTTTAGCAATTTTAAAATATACATTATTATTATTATTATTATTATTATTTTGAGATGGAGTCTCGCTCTGTTGCCTAGTCTAGAGTGCAGTGGTGCGATTTTGGCTCACTGCAACTTCCACCTCCTGGGTTCAAGCGATTCCCCTGCCTCAGCCTCTTGAGTAGCTGGGAGTACAGGCACGTGTCACCACGCCTGGCTAATTTTTGTACAATACATTATTATTAACCATAGTCACCATGTGGTGCAATAGCTCACTAAAGCTTATTCCTCCTAACTTTGAATACAAAGTTTCAAAGTTCTTTTTTCTTTTTCTTTTTTTTAAGCTTCTCCTTGTCCAAACCCATTTGTTTTTCTTTTTTTTTGGCAATTGATTTTTGACCAAGGCAGAAAGACAACTGAAGAAAGGATACTCTTTTCAACAAAAGATGCTGGAATAATTGGACATCTTGTTGCAAAATAAAAAAAAGAACCTGACCCATCCTTCATACCTTATACAGAAATCAACTCAAAATAGATCACAGATCTAAATTTAAAATGTAAAATTATAAAACTTCTAGAAGAAAAGACAGGAGAAAAATTTTTGTGGCCCTATGTTAAGAAAACGTTCTTGGGGTATGACCCCAAAAGCATGATCTATAAAAGAAAAACACTGACAAATTGGACTTCATAAAAATTAAAAACTTTTGTTCTAAGAAAGATATTGTTTAGTAAATGAAAAGATAAGCTAAAGATTTGCAGAAAATATCTGTAAATCATATGCTCAACAAAGGACTTACATACAGAATATATAAAGAACCCTAAAATTCAACAATAAGGAAAGCAACAACTCAAATGAAAATGAACAAAAGCTTTGAACTCATTTCACCAAAGAAATATAAGGATGGTATATAAGCACACGAAAAGATGCTCAACATCACTGGTCACTAGGGAAATAGAAATGAAAACCACAATGATATACAACTACACACCTATTAGAATGGCTAAAACAAACGAACAGATAATACTAAGTACTGGTTAGTATGTGGAGCAATCGATTATATACTGCTGCTGGGACTTCAAAATGGTATAGCTGTTTTAGAAGAGTTTGAGAACCTCTTCGAAAGCTAATTATACACTTGTCACAAGGCCCAACAATCCTATTCCTAAGTATTCACTCAAGAAAAATGAAAGCTTATATGCATACAAAAACCTGTAAAGAAATGTTTTTAGTAGCTTTGTTTATAATCCACAAAAAAGGAAATAACCCAAATGTCTTTCAAATGGTGAATGAATGAACTAAATACTACTCAGCATAGAAAAGCTACTGATACATGCAGTGACATGGATGAATTTCTCAAAGCATTATGCTAAGTGAAAGGGGCCAGTCTCAAAAGGCTGCACTTTGCTTGATTCCATTTATATGACAGTCTAGAAAAGGCACAACTATAGTGATGAAGAACAGACCTATGGTTGCATTTGTTAAGAACAGGGGAAGGGTTTGACTACAAATAGACAGCAAGACTGAATTTTTAAGTATTCAAAAACTCTTGATTGTGGTAGTGGTTACACAACTATGCATTTGCCAAAACACATAGAACTGTAAATCAAAAAGAATACATTTTACTCTATGTAAATTTAAAAATAAATAAATATTTAAAAATTACTGTTTGCCTGGTCTACTTCTCACTGTTACAGTCACCTATTCTAAGACCACTGGTTCATCCCAGAATCACAGGCTCGGAAGGAGCTTAGTGGGGAACTAGTACAATTCCCAAGCCTATACAGAAAATTCCCCTAGAGGTTTCCTGGGAGCTTCTGCTTGAAGATCATCTGCCAAGAGAGAAAATCTCAATCTCCCAAAGCAGGCCTGCTTATAGTGGACAGTTTTTGCTGTTAGCAAGTTATTTATTTTATTAGCTAAAATTGGCTTCCTCATCATTAGCCCCTATTTGTCCTGGTACTATCCCCTGGAGCTACAGATATAAAGGCAGGGGCCATCTCCTACACTTAGTGGTGGCAAAAGAACTACACAGGAGGACAGCCTGAAGCCACTCAGTTGGAAGCCAAGGGGCCTGTATCTCCCGGACCAACCCCTCTGTGCAGTAGTCTACAAAATGCTGGGCTACCCTGAGCCATGAGAAGTCATCTGGTCTGGGCTGCAGTCCCAGAAATGCCTGGATTATACAGTGAAAATCCTCGGTAAAGGAATGACATCACACTCCCAGGGCCTATCATGAATGAAACTGGGAGGCTACAGTCTCAATCATTCTCTCCTTGATCAGAAAGCTATAGTGATGTTCATTCTTTCCTGGCCTCATTATTTTCTGGCCTCTAACTTCAAGAAGAAAATCCACAAGTCAATTTTGGCCAGCAAGTAAGGGAAAACCCTTGAACAGGATTCAAATTAGCCAAGCTACAGCCCATCCCCACTAGAATCATGGCTTGGTCATCTAGGCCACGTTCCTAAGCAGAAGGGATCCATTCCAGAGGATACCCCGAACACTGCCAGGTGTCTTACCTGTTTGAAGTTGCCATTTTTTCTCTGCTCCCAGTCCATCATGTCATGAAAGATGGGAATCATGATATTCCGTACTTCTGGCTGTGGGACCAGTGTCACACCCAGAAAAGGACCAATCATTCCCGGAATAAAGTGGATCTTATGTTCACCTGAAAAACAAAACCCAAATTAGTTTATGCCTGCCTTGCTCCTTCCATGGAAGATTCCCAAATGGGGCCACAACACATGCTACAATCTATACTGGAAGCTTCCGAGAGCAAAGCAAGCTCTCCCCTATGGTTTTCTGAGATACTCTCCCTCAACTTTTTAGAGTTTACGGATAAAGTTGGCCTAGCCCAGTTAAAGCAAATGCGCAACAGTCACACAACTGCTTTTCCAAAGAATTTCCTGACAGGTCCCACAAACTACCTCAAAATCTCTCTGAGATGAAGGAACAGAGTTTGCTACTCTAGACAGAATAAGTTTCTGAGTAACCTATGAGTGTCAGATGGTCTATTCACAGTGTTTATTTAACAAGAAAAACCCATATATTTCTGCTTAAATACAATGCACTCTCCTTGGAGTTTCTAGCTCTAGCCCAGAGACATTTAAGTGATGAGGATATCCAGTCCCTGGTCTAGCCACCAGAGGTCTAATAAGTCCATGGACTTTTACACTGCCTATGTTCTTGTATGCCAAAGAAGTCCTCCTCCTGAGCTAGCAGGAGCCTCCTGCACAGCCCTACCCTAAAAGGCTGGCTTGGAGATTTTCTCTTTACCCACCCTGAACTCCCTTTGTGTTCATATTGCATTTCTGATGGTACCATTACACCTACTTGGCTCAGCTCAACCCCCAACTTCCTTAATGAAGCATTTCCATGTTAAGTGTGTGATGTGGGTTTCCCTCTCATTGGTGTGCCATCTAGGGTATGTTACCAGAAGCCAGAGACAGTCCTGTGGATGGTGGGATAGGATTTTTCTCTTCCTTGCAATGGTAAAACAGAGTGAACCATCTTTCAGAGCTCTGCTCTCAGTCCTTCAGAGACTAAGGAGGAGATAAACTGTGGGTCTGTGCAATGAATGCTACGGCCAAGTAAAACCATTTCTTGGGGACCAGAGAATGTCATTTCCACCAAAAGAAATGAGGCAGAAAAGGCTTTATCAGGCAAATCTGGCATTAAAAAAAATTCCATTTTGAAAACCTGTCTAAGAAGCAAATGTTTAGCCCTGAGGCTGGTTCAGCATATTCCAATTTTGGTACTTGGCACAGTAGCCAGTCTCTTACATTCCTGGGAATTTCAGAGTCAACTTTGGGTTAAAATCCATTTCCAAACTGTGCTGGATACAGGGAACCAGAGTGCTGGAAACTCTGCTTGGGGAAATGCATCCCCACTCATGAATAGAAGGCCCTCTCGCCGGCAGAAATACTTCATATCTCACTTGCTGCCTCTAGGTTAGTGGTGGGGATGGTTAACAGAGGACTGGAGATTTTATAACCATCATTCCTACAGCTTCAGAGCCATGAGCTCAGCTGAAAGCAGACTTCGCTTGAAATAATAATAGTTCTCTAGCATCTTGACATGGCACTCAGAACTCTACAATATCACAGGATGGCCCACTCAGTCACCAGGGCAACCCAGAAATTCTACCAAAAACACTGATCTGACAAATTTAGATTCAAAGCAGTGGCTATTTTCAAAGCATTCAAAGCAGAAGCTGTGCAAAGAAGGGAAGCCAAAACTGATCTCACTCAGAGGTTGCATTTCTCCTCTTATATGTTACTCCATGCAACTGGTGTCAAGTATCTGATCTGGATGCATGAATACCAGAGATCCAAGAAATGTTTTAATCTTTATTAAAATTAATAGCCACCTTTGCTCATGTATTGGGTATCTCAGATCTAAGCTTTTGAGCCTGCAACATCTAGACTGGGAAGTGAAGAGCATGGAGGATCTTTTAGGAATGGGTTCTCAAATTGGAAAAAACTACTACAGCCCTCCTTTTCTTTTTTTCCTTTTGACTCTAGTTCCTAAAAAAAGGGATTTGGCATATGTATTACTGAGGTCTTATTTCTCAGACAAACTCTCCTTGCCAAGGGCTTTATGCACATGTGCTACACTATCCATCTGAGGTGTTATGTGAAAGATATGTAAGGATCTCTTGGGTCTCAATTAACATTCATAAAGCCTGGGAGACGTTATTAGTCTTGCTACTTTCTATTTGGCTATGTAATATATAGAAGGGAAGAACAAGGAGAAAAAACCTACCCAAATTCTGCCACATGCTGAACAGTTCATAGGCCATCATTACACGCATGTCCCCATACCTAAGAATAGTAATACAGGAGCCAACCGTTAGTGGGAGAAGGTTCAGGAAGATAGGGCTGCAAACCCATGAGGCCAGTACTTCAGCACTGTTTGTTTCTAATGCTTCCCAATGCACTAAGCCATTGGGCTCTCGACTGAACTCCCACACTTGGGCCCCTGGGAAACCACCCAGCTGAGAACCTTGTGGACCTCTGAAAGAACTCTCAACAAAACATAGCGCTATTTGGCCAAGTGGTAAGGAGATGAATATAAGACGTTTATCTTACTTATCTAGAATCTTCTTCCTTTTGGCTGAGGTGATAATTTCTAGCTGAAGGCTTGGCTGATTTATGAATAGAACTGCCAGGCTAAAATAAGAATTCCACACCTAGAGAGACAGAGAAAGAGAAAACGTGACAGTCTAAGAACTTAATCTTGTAGGGAGAGTTACTAAATACATGCATGTAGCATAGAACCCATTTTACAATCTTAAGATCCTCATTTTTTTCCCTTTTAAATATCTTTGCGAACAATAATTTTTCTTTTTTTCCCCCTTAACTCCTTCTGAAGCCAATTGTGTTGATTCTGGACTAGAAAGCATACTCATGGAGTTTGGCTACCAACACTTCCAACAGGGGTATCCCAGGTCATATTCTAATCATCATCAGGCTTGGAAGCTGTTTGATACTATGAATCTATTAATAAAGCAAAAAACAAGTGAGCTTGGTTTTGGCTTTCTAAGGTTATTGCAATAATAGTGATGGATTTCAGGAGTGCCTACCTTAAAGTCAAAGTCAGTCTCTGTGAAATTCTTGTGCAGTGCAGAGGACAGGTACTGGACAGTAGTGACTATAATACTGCAGTAAGGAAACAAGGCATTGGCAGAATTAAAAGACTAACAATGGCATCTGATGGCTTGGTATCAGCTGTCTATAGCCTGTGTGCAAACTTCTTGAGTACAATTTGTTCCCATGTAAGATGCGACTATAAAGGAAAGAGAAAATAGTACAAACTCTATAGAAAAAATCTCTACAGAAAACCAGTCTTGGAGAAATGCCCCACGGTTGGCAGGACAGCACAGGACATCAGTGGGTTCTAGACCTAGTTCTGTCATTACCTGGCCTTCATACTTCTCTCTGGGTCTCATTTTCCCTGCCTATAAAAGGTGGTAGGAGATCGATGGTTCTTTAAGGTTTCTCCCAGTTCAGAGTAGTTCTAGTATTTTGGGGACCTCTGAGTAATCAAGAGATATTATGATCACTTTGTAGGACTTAGAACATAATTTTATTATTATACTGGATAACAGGGGTTTATATAGTTAATAAATCTTTGCTTTTGTCATATACTATTATTTTCATCTATGTGTCATTTGAATTCAGCTCTTTCGGTCTAGCTTGAGTAATCACTCTCAATCTTAGCCTGGGCACATAGAAGGGACAATGGGAGGTTGTCCTGCTGGAACAAGAGAGTGAAGTGGAGAGGAAGTCTAGTGGGACAGTACGTTTCATTACATAGGGCCTTGGCTACCTGGCAAGTTACTTGGCTACCTGGCACTGTTACTTACGTCTCACAGTGGCCACCTCTGCTTAGATGCAGAAGAACATGACAAAAACTGCATTAGAAAGACTAGTCCACTACTAGAGGGGGTGAAAAATTTAAAGGGTCAAAGCTTTGAAAGAAAAAGCTGCTCTTGCAGGACAAGCTGGGGAGCCTGAACTGCTCTGAATAGAGCTAAGAGATAGAAACAAGAAAGATTCAAATGGAAAAGTCACTATTTGAGGAAGTAACTGTGCAACTTTGTTTACAATCAACCTTCTAGTCTTTATAAAACATTTGTATTTTGGAAAAAGTTACAGTGCTTATAAAAGGTGTAAAGTGGAAAGACCATGCTAGTATCTTGCTAATATATCTAACAAACACTTTCACTGTATTTTATATGTCAATATAAGAGGCAGATCAGTGGGAGGAGGCAATGGGCTACAGTGTGGAGGCCAAGTAGCCTTCTTCTGAATATAGAGAGACTAGATGCCCAGCCCCTTACCACATGCATCATTTGTCTGGTTTGCCAGAAGGAAGCACAAGCTAGAAATATAAATGAGGCAGTCAGGTTAGGGTTATCTTTAGAGTAAATTCTATGTCAGTAATCAGAAGTGGTCAGAGCCTTGCAGCTAGGTCTCAGGTGCATAACTGGCACTGTCTATGGGAGGCAAGCACTGCCTAGTAGACAACACAATTCAAATTGAGAAGGAGGCTTGGGATAATGCCCAAACCTACAGGGCAGCAGAGACCAATGGGTCACTGAGCAGGCCTTCCTCAAGGAAGAACCCTTCTCTGGATATTATATTTCACATCCTGAAAATTTCCTTCTCTATCCTTACTGTGCCATCATCTACTAAGCACAAAAATATTTTTCTCATTTGCCCTCTCCTCTCTGTTCCCACGGCCCTGGCCTTTATTTGTCTTACTCATGTGCTCCCTCTCTGAAATACACATACTCTTCTTAGTCTGAGAACAGCTCAGTGATGCTGATACAGAGCCCTTCCATACTCACTTGCTTGTGAGCAGTCTCATTACCATCCAGTCCCGAGGGAAGACACTCATCTTCATCAGGTTCCGGAATACGCAAAAAATCTTCAGCAGAAATTCCTGACAGCAGGGGAAAGCTGATGTGAGACACCACCACCACAATATGCATCTCCTCAATAGGCCACTCCTGGCCACTAGATCATGACAATGGGTGGGACCAGTGAGTTAGATCTGGTTCTCTCTGTGAGTTGTTTCTCTCTTAGAGGGCTACATGAGAGTGAGTTCTGGGTACTCTCACAGGCCAGATGGAAGCAGACCCAAACTGGGCAGAACAGAGGTAGCTCTATACCCACAGTGCCCAAAGCAGTTCTATACCCACTTTATACCCACAAAGCCCAAAGCATGGGACAGACTAAGGTCTAGCCAAACTGGTGTCCGACTGAGTCCATGGGCTTCATTTTCTGGGGCATGGCCCCTGAGCATCTGATTGTAAGAACATGCTTTTTTGGATATTAAGAACACAATGATGGGAGAGGTACTTTAGGAATGGCAGAGTAAAGACCTCTGAAAATCTGCTTGTCCATGAAAGCAATGGGGTGGCTAATACTGGTTAACCAAAGGCTTGTGACAATCCAAGAAATGTTTACTCAAGAAAAATGGATGAATAATAACAACGAGTTTTGTTGCATTTTTAACTTGCACTATTCCCTTCCCCTCCCACCTCCACAGTAGCCTTAAAAACAAGCTGCTGTAGAATCATGAAAGTCATGAAAATCAGAGCCTAGCAGCCATTAGAAGGGACAGAATGGTTTTGGAACTCCTACAAAAGTCCCGACCCCCCAGAATTGTTATTATTTGACCTGCTTGGCAGCTTCTTGGAAAAACTCCATTCATAGGGCTTGTCTTAATTTAACCTGACTCAGAGCTCACTCAGTGAGGAAAACTCTATACCCAAGGCATTTGTTGGAGAAAAAACAAACAAACAAAAAAAAACCCATATAATTTAACATCCCAGCTGCATGAAGCAGCCATGTCATTTTGGGCAAACCAGAGAATGGCTAAAAAAAAAAATTATAAGGAAAATCTGAGGAATGAAATATCCACAGGAGGCCTTGAAAAGCTCTGACATATTCCTGGGAATCTAGAAGGCCACACATGAGTGCAGGGCTGTGCACATTCCTAGGGAAGGCCTGAGAAGGCCTAATCTCTAACCTGTGCTGACCTTGAGGCTCTGGGCAAGCAGGAAGTGAAGGCTACAGCCGAACTGAAAAGTGCTGGAGCAATGACAGTGAGCCCCAACACATACATATAAAAAAATCCTTTACAAAATGCGGAGAGTTATTGATTTAAGGCATTTAAGAAAATCTCTGTTCAGTTATTAGCTGATCATTAACTAACTACATGGAGACTTCAGTGATTGCATATAGTTAAAAAATACAGATATTAAAGAATGGGTCCAGGCATGGTGGCTCACACCTGTAATCCCAGCGCTTTGGGAGGCTGAGGCAAGAGGATCACTTGAGGCCAGGAGTTTGAGACCAGCTTGGGAAACATAGCAAGATCCCCATCTTTACAAAAAATTAAAAAATTAGCTGCATGTGGTGGTGCATGCCTGTAGTCCAAGCTACTCAGCAGGTTGAGGTAGGAGGATTTCCTGAGTCCAGGCAAGGTCGTAGTGAGCTCTGATCACATCACTGCACTACAGCCTGAGCAATACAGCAAGACCCTGTCTAAAAAAACCCCAAAAAAGCAATGAGTCCAATAATGTCACTAAAAAAAGAAAAAAGCATCAACAACATAAAGCAATAAAAAGCAACAATAACAAGCCCTGGGGATATGGGGAAGGGATCTGATTTCCAGAGTTGCCAAATTATTTAAAATGTCCAGTTTTCAACAAAATATTATAAGATATAAAAAAATAGGAAAGTATGGCCCATACACAGGCAAAAAGAAGTAAATAAAAACTTTTCCTGAGGTAGCTCAAACATTGGATTTGCTTGGAAAATACTTTAAACAAAGAAATGAAGGAAATCACACTTAAAGAATTAAAGGAAAGTGTAAGAACAATGACTCACCAAATAGAGGATGCCAACAAAAAGGGTAGAAATTACTTAAAGTACACCAAATATAAATTCTAGGATTGAAGAATACAATAACTGAAATGAAAAATTCACTAAAGGGGCTCAGCAGCAGATCTGAGCTAGTAGAAGAATTAGCAAATTTGAAGCCAAGTTAACTGAGATTATCTCAAGTAGGAAAAACAAAAAGAAAAAAGAATGAAGACAAATGAACAGAGCCTCAGATACCTGTAGGGCATCATTAAGGGTATAAACACACACACAGTGGTAGTGCCAGAAGGAAAAGAGAAAGAGAAACAGGAAGAAATAATGGGCAAAAACTTTCCAAAATTGATGAAAAAATCTTTACACAGCCAAGAAGCTCAACAAACTCTACAGGGGATAAAATCAAAGAGATTCACATATAGCCACATTAGAATCAAAAATGTCAAAAGCCAAAAATAAAGAGAATCTTGAAAGCAACAAGAGAAAAACAACAAACAACCCTCAATTATATGAACAGGTGATATCATCAGATATAGTGGAGGCCAGAAGGCAGACAGCAGAAATATTCAAAGTCTGAAATGAAAGACCATCAACAAAGAATCCTATAGCGAGCAAAACTACCATTCAAAACTAAAGAAACTGCAAAGCACAGTGGCTCATGTCTGTAATCCTAGCACTTTGAGATGCTGAGATGGGAGGATTGCTTGAGCCTAGGAACTTGATACTAGCCTGAGCAACATAGCGAGACCCCATCTCTACAACAATAAATTAAAGAAAAAAAAAACTAGCTGGTGTGGTGGTGTGCACATGTAGTCCCAATGACTTAGGAGGCTGAGGTGGGAGAATCGCTTGAGCCTGGGAAGACTGAGGTGGCAGTGAGCTATTATTGTGCCACAGCACCCCAGCCTGTGTGACAGGGCAAGACCCTGTCTCAAAAAAAAAAAAAAAAAAAAAAAAAAAGAAGAAGAAATCAAGACATTCTCAGGTAAAAACAGAGAGAATTTTCTATTTGTAGACCTGCCCTATAATAAACACACACACACACACACACACACACACACAGAGACACACACACACTGAGGGAATTAAAATGGCATACTAAATACATTTAACACAAAAGAAGGCAGTAATGGAGGAACAGAGGAACAAAGGTGGCATAAGACCTATATAAAGCACATAGCAAAATGGCAGGTGTAAAACCTACCAATTACCTTTATTGGCAATTACAGTAAACATAAATGAATTAAACACCCCAACTAAAAGATGGAGCTGGGAAAAACTAATTTAAAAATATGATCAAACTATATCTACAAGGTACACACTTTAGATTCAAAAGTATAAATACATTGAAAGTAAAAGAATGGAAAAATATATACCATGAAAATAGTACCCAAACGAGAACTGGTATGGCTATATTAACATCAGACAATATAGACATTAAGACAAAAATTTTTGTTAGAGACAAAGAAGGATATTTTTATAATGATAAAGGGGTCAATTATGTCTGGAAGTCGTAATTATAAACATATATGCAACCTAAAAGCACAGCCTCAAAATATATAATGCAAAAACTGACAGAATGGAAAGTAACAGTAGACAATTCAACAATAGTTGAAGACCTTTGATATACCACTAACAGTCAGAAAAACTAGACAGAAGATCAGCAAAGAAATAAAAAACTTGAGCAATATTATAAACTATCTAGTTCTAACAGACGTCTATAGAACACTCCATCTAACAACAAAATACACACGTTTTCCTCAAATGCACATAGAAGGAAAAATATGTGCATTCCCTTCTCTAGGACAGATCATATGTTAGGCCATAAGAAAGTCCCAATAAATTTAAAAGAAGTAAAATCAGAGGGGTGAGGATGGCCAGCTTGAAACAGCTGCAGTTGGAGGGTCCCACAGAGAAGAACCAAAAAGGTGAGTGAACCCTGCAGTGGCAACCAAGGTGTCTAGGTTCTCTCACTGGGACTGACTAGGTGGTTTGCATGACCCACGGAGAGTGAGGAAAAGCAGGGTGGTGCGATGGCTCACCTGGGAGCCACATGGGGTAAGGGGGCCCCCCACCACCAGCCAAGGGAGGCAGTGAGGGACCGTGCTACCCAGACTGGGAAACCATGCTTTTTCCACAGATCTGTGCAACCCATAGATCAGGAGATCCTACTTGTGAGCCCACGCCACCAGGACCTTGGATCCCAAGCACACAGCTGTGCAGATTCTCAGCGGCCACTCAGCTGGAGGCTAAGACAATAGAGTTCCCCCCAAGTGAGGGTTGGCAGCCATCACTACAGCTGCCTGCTGTCTAAGACAACTGAGCTCCTGAGGGGGAGGAGAGGTTATCATCACTATAGCTGCCTGCTGCCTAAGACAAATGAGCTCCCCAGGAGAGGGGCAGCAGGCATCACTATGGCTGCCTGCTGCCTAAGATGATTAGCTCACTGGGGGAGGGGCAGCAGCCATCACTGTAGCTCCAGTCTTCAGTTTTTCCCCTGCTGGTGCTGGGGAAACCGGACGGTTTGGATCCAAACTGCCACACTGGCTGTGGCAGACTGTGGCCAGGCTGCCACTTTAGGTCGGACCCTGACCCATTCTTCTTCACTAGGTGGGGCCTCCCTGCAGGAATTTCAGCAACTCCAGCCAGGGGTTTAGGGACAGAACTTTGATCTCCTGGGACTGAGGGGCGGCTATGGTCTCCGCAGATCAGTAGACTTAGTCTTTCCCCCTGCTAGTTCTGAGGAATCCAGGCAGCCCAGACAAGTGGGATTCCCCCCAGCACAGCACACCCCTTCTGCCAAGGGGCAGCCAGAGTGCTTCATTAAGTGGGTCCCAGATTCTGTGCCCCCTGACTGGGTCAGATCCTCCAATAGGGGTTGCCAGACACCTTATATAGGAGCATTCCCGCTGGCATAAGGTCAGTGCCTCTCAGGGACAGAGATCTCAGAGGAAGAAGCAGGCAGCTATCTTTGCTGTTCTGCAGCCTCCTCAGGTGACACCTCTGGGTGTGGGAGGGACCCAGGTGAATAGGGTCTGGAGTGAACCCTCGGCAAACCAGAGCAGCCCTACAAAAAGGGGCCTAATTGTTGAAAGAAAAACAAACAGAAAGCAACAACAACAGCATCAACAAAAAAGTCCCCACAAAAACCCCATCCAAAGGTCAGCAGCCTCAAAGACTGAAGCCACACAAACTCATGAAGATGAGAAAGAATCAGTGAAAAAACACTGAAAACTCAAAAAGGCAGAAAGTCTCTTCTCCTCCAAATGATTGCAATACCTCTCCAGCAAGGGCAAAGACCTGGGCAGAGGCTGAGATGAATGAATTGACAAAAGTAGGCTTCAGAAGGTGAGTAATAACAAACTTCTCTGAGCTAAAGGAGCATGTTCTAACTCAATGCAAAGAAGCAAGAACCATGATAAAACATTACAGGAGCTGTTAACCAGAAGAGCTAGTTTAGAGAGGAACATAAATTACCTCACGGAGCTGAAAATAAAACATGAGAACTTCACAGTGTAAACACAAGCATCAATAACCGAATGGACCAAGCAGAGAAAAGAATTTCAGAGCTTGAAGACTATCTTGCTGAAATAAGGCAAGACAAGATTAGAGAAGAAAAAAATGAAAAGGAACAAACAAAAGCTATGAGAATATGTAAAAAGACTGAACCTACGACTGATGGGGGTACCTGAAAGAGACAGGAAGAACAGAACCAAGTTGAAAAACATACTTCAGGATATCACCCAGGAGAACTTCCCCAACCTAACAAGACAGGCCAACATTCAAATTCAGGAAATCCAGAGAACCCCAGTAAGATACTCCACAAGAAGATCAACCCCAAGACACATGATCATCAGATTCTCCAAGGTTGAAATGAAGGAAAAAATGTTAAGGGCAGCCAGAGAGAAAGGCCAGGTCACCTACAAAGGGAAGCCCATCAGACTAACAGCAGACCTTTCAGCAGAAACCCTATAAGCCAGAAGAGATTGGGGGCCAATATTCAACATTCTTAAAGAAAAGAATTTCCAGCCCAGAGTTTCATATCTGGCCAAACTAAGCTTCATAAGTGAAGGAGAAATAAAATCCTTTTCAGACAACCAAATGAGGAGGGAATTTGTCACCACCAGGCCTGCCTTGCAAGAACTCCTGAAGGAAGCACTAAATATGGAAAGGAAAACATTACTAGTCACTGCAAAAAAAAAGTACAAAGGCCAATGACACTATGAAGCAACTACATCAACAAGTCTGCAAAATAATCAGCTAGCATCATGATAACAGAATCAAATTCACACATAACAATATTAACCATAAATGTAAATAGGCTAAATGCCCCAATTAAAAGACACAGAATGGCAAATTGTATAAAGAGTCAAGATCCATTGGTGTACTGTAGTCGAGAGACCCATCTCATGTGCAAAGACACACGTAGTCTCAAAATAAAGGGATGGAGGAAAATTTACCGAGCAAATGGAAAGCAGAAAAAAGCAGGGGTTGCAATCCTAGTTTCTGACAAAACAGACTTTAAACCAACAAAGACAAAAAAAGATAAAGAAGGGCATTACAGAATGGTAAAGAGATCAATGCAACAAGAAGGGCTATCCTAAATATATATGCATCCAATACAGAAGCACCCAGACTGATAAAACAAGTTGTTAAAGACCTATAAAGAGACTTAGACTCTCACACACACAATAATAGTGGGAGACTTTAACACTCCACTGTCAATATTAGACAGATCACTGAGACAGGAAATTAATAAGGATATTCAGGATTTGAACTGAGCTCTGGATCAAGTGGACCTGATAGATATCTACAGAACTCTCCACCCAAAAACAACAGAATATACATTCTTCTTGGCACCACATGGCACTTACTCTAAAATTGATCACATAATTGGAAGTAAAACATTCCTCAGTGAATGCAAAAGAAATGAAATAATAACAAACAGGATCTCAGAACACAGTGCTATCAATTAGAACTCAAGATTAAGAAACTCACTCAAAACCACACAACTACACTGAAATTGAACAAGCTGCTCCTGAGTGACTACTGGGTAAATAATGAAAGTAAGGCAGAAATCAAGAAGTTACTTAAAACCAAAATCAAGAAGTTATTTGAAACCAATGGGAACAAAGAGATAATGTACCAGAATCTCTGGGATGCAGCTAAAAAAGTGTTAAGAGGGAAATTTATAGCACTAAATGCCCACATCAAAAAGCTAGAAAGATCTCAAATAAATCTTTCTAATATCACAACTAAAAGAACTAGAGAACCAAGAGCAAACAAACCCAAAAGCTAGCAGAAGACAGGAAATATCCAAGATGAGAGCAGAACTAAAGGAGATAGAGACATGAAAAAGCCTTCAAAAAAAAATCAATGAATCCAGGAGCTGGCTTTTTGAAAAAATTAATAACATAAATGGACTGCTAGCTAGATTAAATAAAGAAGAAAAGAGAGAAGAATCAAATAGACACAATAAAAATGACAAAGGGGATATCACCACTGATCCTGCAGAAATACAAACAACCATCGGAAAATACTATTAACACCTTTAGGCATGTAAATTAGAAAATCTAGAAGAAATGGATAAATTCCTGGACACGTACAGCCTCCCAAGACTAAACCAGGAAGAAGTTGAATCCCTGAACAGAGCAATAAAAAGCTCTGAAACTGAGGCAGTAATAAACAGCCTACTAACTAAAAAAGCCCAGGACCAGATGGATTCACAGCTGAATTCTACCAGAGGTACAAAGAGGAGCTGGTACCATTTCTTCTGAAATTATTCAAGCAATTGAAAAGGACGGACTTCTCCCTAACTCATTTTATGAGGCCAGCATCATCCTGATACTAAAACCTGGTAGAGATACAATAAGAAAAAGAAAACTTCAGGCCAATATCCCTGATGAACACTGGTGCAAAAGTCCTCAATAAAATACTGGCAAACCAAATCCACCAGCACATCAAATAGCTTATCTACCATGATCAGGTTGGCTTCATCCCTGGGATGCAAGGCTGGTTCAACATACACAAATCAATAAAGGTAATTCAGCACATAAACAGAGCAAAAGATAAAAACAACATGATTATCTCAATAGATGTAGAAAAGACCTTTGATAAAATTCAACATCCTTTCATGATAAAAAACTCTCAATAAACTAGGTATTGATGGAACACACTGCAAAATAATAAGTGGCATTTATGACAAACCCACAGCCAATATTATACTGAATGGGCAAAAGCTGGAAGCATTCCCCTTGAAAACCGGCACAAGACAAGGATGCCCTCTCTCACCACTCCTATTCAACAGTACTGGAAGTTCTGGCCAGGGCAATCAGGCAAGAGAAACAAATAAAGGGTATTCAAATAGGAAGTGAAGAAGTCAAACTGTCTCTGTTTGCAGATGACATGATTCTATATCTAGAAAACCCCACTGTCTCAGTCTAAAAGCTCATTAAGCTGATAAGCAACTTCAGCAAAGTCTCAGGATAGAAAATCAATGTGCAAAAATCACAAGCATTCATATACACCCAAGGAGACAGCCAAATCATGAATGAACTCCCATTCACAACTGCTACAAAAAGAATAAAATACCTAGGAATACACCTAACAAGGGAAGTAAGGACTTCTTCAAGAAGAACTACAAACCGCTGCTCAAGGAAATCAGAGAGGACACAAACAAATGGAAAAACATTCCATGCTCATGGATAGGAAGAATCAATATTGTGAAAATGGCCATACTGCCCAAAGTAATTTATAGATTCAATGCTATTCCCATTAAACTACCATTGACATTCTTCACAGAATTAGAAAAAACTACTTTAAAAGTCATATGGAACCAAAAAAGAGCCTGTATAGCCAAGATAATCCTAAGCAAAAAGAACAAAACTGTAGGCATCACACTACCTGACTTCAAACTATACTACAAGGCTACAGGAACCAAAACAACATGGTAATGGTACCAAAACAAACACACAGACCAATGGAACAGAATAGAGATCTCAGAAATAAAACTGCATATCTACAACCATCCGATCTTCAACAAACTTGACAAAAGCAACAGGGAAAGGATTCCCTGTTTAATAAATGGTGCTGGGTAAACTGGCTAGCCATATGCAGAAAATTGAAGCTGGACACCTTCCTTACACTTTATATAAAAATTAACTGAAGATGGATCAAAGACTTAAATGTCAAACCCAAAACTATAAAAACCCTAGAAGAAAATCTAGGCAATACCATTCAGGACATAGGCACCAGCAAAGATTTTATGATAAAAACATCAAAAGCAATTTCATCAAAAGCAAAAATTGACAAATGGGATCTAACTAAACTAAAGAGCTTCTGCACAGCAAAAGAAACTAACATTAGAGTAAACAGACAATCTACAGAATGGGAGAAAATTTCTGCAATCTATCCATCTGACAAAGGTCTAATATCCAGAATCTACAAATAACTTAAACAAACTTACAAGAAAAAAACAACCCCATTAACAAGTGGGCGAAGGAGATGAACAGACACTTCTCAAAAGAAGACACTTATGCGGCCCATAAACGTGAAAAAAAAAGCTGAACATCACTGATCATTACAGAAATGCAAATGAAACCCGCAATGATACAGCATCTCACGCCAGTCAGAATGACAATTATTAAAAATGTCAAGAAACAACAGATGCTGGTGAGGCTGTGGAGAAATGGGAATGCTTTTACACTGTTGGTGGGAATGTAAATTAGTTCAACCATTGTGGAAGACAGTGTGGTGATTCCTCAAAGACCTAGAAGCAGAAATACCATTTGGCCCAGCAATCCTATTACTGGGTATATACCCAAAGGATTATAAATCATTCTATTACATATTACAAAGATACATGCACTTGTATGTTCATTGCAGCACTGTTCACAATAGCAAAGACATGGAATCAACATAAATGCCCATCAACGATACACTGGATAAAGAAAATAGGTTACATATACACCATGGAATACTATGCAGCCATAGAAAGGAATGAAATCATGTCCTTTGCAGGGACATGGATGGAGCTGGAAGCCATTATCCTCAGCAAACTAACACAGGAACAGAAAACCAAATACTGTATGTTCTCACTTATAAGTGGGTGCTGAACAATGAGATCACATGGACATAGGGAGGAAAACAACATAGACTGGGGCTTGTTGGGGAGTGAGGTGGGGGGGAGGGAGAGCATTAGGAAAAATAGCTAATGCATGCTGGGCTTAATACCTAGGTAATGGGTTGATAGGTGCAGGAAACCACCATGGCACACATTTACCTATGTCACAAACATGCACATCCTGCACATATACCCTAGAACTTAAAATCAAAATTAAAAAAATTGGTTCTTTGAAAAGATCAACAAGATGGACAAAGTTTTAGCTGCATTGACCAAGAAAGAAAAAGAGAATTCAAATTAGTCAAATTCGGAACAAAAGAAGTGACATCATTATCAATGTTATAAAATCAGAAAGGATTACATGGTTCTAGTATGAACAAATGCATGCCAACAAATTATATAACCTAGATGAAATTGACAAATTCTTAGGAAGTTACAAGCTACCAAAGTTCATTCATGAAGAAATAGAAAATCTGAGTATACCTATTCATAAGTGAAAGATCCAATAATTAAAAAGGTTTTCACAAAGAAAATTCTAGGACAAGATGGTTTCACTACTAAAATCTATGAAATGTTTAAAGAATTAATACCAATATTTGTCTTCTTCATTATATCTACTCTCTTTTTTTTGTTTTTGAGATGGGGTCTCACTCTGTTGCCCAGGCTGGAGTGCAGTGGCACAATCATAGTTCACCATAGCATCAACTCCTGAACTCAAGGGATCCTCCTGCCTCAGTCTCTTGAGTAAAGAAAGTCTCAACAAAGTTAGCTGGGACTAAACTGGGACTACAGGCATGCACCATTACACTCAACTAACTAAAAAAAAATTATTATTATTTTTTTTGTAAAGACAGGGTCTTGCCCTATTGTCCAGGCTTGTCTCCAACTCCTGACTTAATGCCTCCTGACTTAACCTCCCAAAGTGCTAGGATTACAGGTATGAGCTACCATGCCTGGCCTGTTATATCTACTCTCAGTGTGAAGTGCTATCTTGTAGATTTAATTTACATTTCCTTAATGAGTAATAATGTGGAGTATCTTTTCTTGTGCATATTGGCTATGTGTCTGTCTTCTCTGGGGAAATGTCTATTCAAATCCTTTGCCCATTTTTAAATTGGGTTTTCTATCTTTGAGTAGTAGGTGTCTTTTTGAATATATTCTAGACCACATGGTGTTTACTAGATGTATGATTTGCAAATATTTTCTCCCATTCTGTGGGTTATCTTGATGGTAGCCTTTGAAGCACAAAATTTTTAACTTTGATGAAGTCTAACTTACCTATTTTTTTCTTTTGTTGTTTGCACTTTGGTGTTATATCTACGAAACCACTGCTTAACGCAACAAGATATACTACATTTTCTTCCAAGAGTTTCATAGTTTTAGCTTTTACAGTTAGGTCTAAAATCTATTCCAAGTTAATTTTGTAAATAGTATAAGGTAGAGGTGCAATATCATTCTTTTACATGTGGATTTTTTTTTTTTTTTTGAGACAGAGTCTCACTCTATCCCCCAGGCTGGAGTGCAGTGGCGCGATCTCAGCTCACTGCAACCTCTGCCTCCTGGATTCAAGCGATTCTCAAGCCTCAGCCTCCTGAGTAGCTGGGATTACAAGTGCCCGCCACCATGCCTGGCTAATTTTTAAATTTTTAGTAAAGACGGGTTTCCCCATGTTGGCCAGGGTGGTATCGAACTCCTGACCTCAGGTGATCTGCCTGCCTCGGACTCCCAAAGTGCTGGGATTACAGGTGTGAGCCACTGCACCGGGCCCTACATGTGGATATTAAGTTGTCCCAGAACCATTTGTTGAAAAGACACTTTTTTCCTTACTGAATTATCTTGGCACTATTATACAAAATCAATTTACTTTGGGAGGCCAAGGCGGGCAGATCACGAGGTCAGGAGATCGAGACCATTCTGGCTAACACAGTGAAACCCCATCTCTACTAAAAATACAAAAAAATAGCTGGGCATGGTGGCGGGCACCTGTAGTCCCAGCTACTCAAGAGGCAGGAGAATGGGGTGAACCCAGGAGGCGGAGCTTGCAGTGAGCCAAGATGGCGCCACTGCACTCACTCCAGCCTGGGCGACAGAGCAAGACTCTGTCTCAAAAAAAAAAAAAAAAACCAATTTAAGTAAGTTTATTTTTGGACTCTCCGTTTTGTTGATCTATGTATCTATCTTTAT
The DNA here is from genome assembly GCF_028885655.2 of Pongo abelii. Lineage (NCBI taxonomy): Eukaryota > Metazoa > Chordata > Mammalia > Primates > Hominidae > Pongo > Pongo abelii. Next base: position 103,128,170 of record NC_085928.1, read on the forward strand.
GTTAGTTCAAATCTTGATTACTGTTACTTTGTAGTAAGTTTTGAAAATGGGAACTGTGAATCTTTCAATTTTGTTCTTTTTCCAGGTTGTTTTGGCTGAGTCCCCAGTATTTCCACATGAATTGAAGGCTCAGACTGTCAATCTCTGCAAAAATGCAGCTGGAAGTTCTTTTTTATTCATTTTGATGATATTGTAACTGGAATTTTTTCTTAATTTCATTTTTTGAATCATTTATTGCTGGTGTATAGAACTATAGATTTTTGGATATTGATCTTATGTCCTGAAATCTTGAACTTGTTTGTAACTTTTGATAATTTTCTTGTGGATGCCTTAGAATTTTCTGTATATAAAATCAAGTTAGCTTGAGCAACATAGTGAGACTCCATCTCTTAAAAAAAATTTAAAAAGTTAGCCAGGCAAGTTGTCAGTGCCTGTAGTTCCAGCTACTTGGGAGGCTGAGGCAGAAGGATCACTTGAGCCCAGGAGTTTGAAGCTGCAGTGAGCTATGATCGTGCCAGGGTACTCCAGCCTGGAGGACAGAATGAGACCTCACCTCCTAAAAAAAAAGAATCAGGTCATCTGTGAATAGAGATAGTTTCCCTTCTTCCTTTCTAATCTGAAGGGTTACCCTCCACCTCCCAATGCCTTATTGCCCCAGCTAGACTCTCCAGTATAATAAATAAAAATGGCTAGAGCACACATCTTGCCCTTGTTCCTGATCTTAGGGGAAAGAAATTAATCTTTTGTTATGAAGTATGATGTTAGGTGTGTGTTTTTCATAGATGCCCTTTATAAGGTTGAAGAAGTTTGCTTGTATTTTTAGTTTGTTCAGTGATTTTATTACAAAACAAACATCAAAATTGTTGGCAGATTTTTTTTTAATGCTTTTTCTACATTTGCTATGGTTTGGATATGTCCCCTCAAAACCTCATGTTGAAATCTCATCCCCAATGTTGGAGGTAGAACATAATGGGAGGTGTTTGGGCCACAGGGGTGGATCCATGAAGAACAGATAAATGCCTTCCCTTGGGGAAAAGTGAGCTCTCGCTCTATTAGTTCCCATGAAAGCTGGTTGTTAAACAGAGCCTGGCACCTTCCCCCTCTTTCTTGCTTTCTCTCTCACAATGATATCTCTGCACACACTGGCTCTCCTTCACCTTCTGCCATGAGTGGAAGCAGCCTGAGACCTTTGCCAGAGACCCAATCTTAAACTTTTTCAGACATTAGAACTGTAAGCCAAATAAACCTTTTCTTTATAAACTAATCAGCCTCAGGTATTCCTTTATAGAAACACAAAATGGACTAAGACAACATTCACTGAGATGACCATGTGGTTTTGTCCTTTATATCATTTAAGGGTGTATTACACTGATTTAAAAAATTTTTATCTTAATTGACAAATAATAATTGTATATAATTATTAAACACAATCTGATGTGTCAATACAAGTATACATTGTGGAATGAACAAATCGGGCTAATTAGCATATTCATCACCTCAGATATTTATCATTTTTTTGTGGTGAGAACACTGAAAATACTGTTTTAGCTATTTTGAAATATACACTCCATTATTAACTATTGTCACCATGCTGTGCAACAGAACACCTGAACTGAAACTTTGCACCCACTGACCAACGTCTCCCCTTTCTCTGTCTACTGCTCCCACCCCTAGCCTCTGGTAACCATCATTCTACTACGTATTTTTCGAGTTCAATTTTTTTTTTTTTTTTAGATAGAGTCTCTCTCTGTCGCCCAGGCTGGAGTGCAGTGGTGCGATCTTGGCTCACTGCAAGCTCCGCCTCCCGGGTTCACGCCATCTTCCTGCCTCAGCCTCCCGAGTAGCTGGGACTACAGGCACCTGCCACCACGCCTGGCTAATTTTTTGTATTTTTAGTAGAGACTGGGTTTCACCATGTTAGCCAGTATGGGCTCGATCTCCTGACCTCGTGATCCACCTGCCTTGGCCTCCCAAAGTGCTGGGATTACAGGCGTGAGCTACCGCGCCCAGCCTCAAGTTCAATTTTTTTAGATTCTACACATAAGTGAGATCATATTTGTCTGTGCCTGGTTTACTTCACTTAACATAATGTCCTCCAGGTTCATCCATGTTGCTGGAAATGACAAAATTTCCTACTTCTTTTAAGGCTGAATAGTATTGCCTGTGTATATATACCACATGTTAAACATCTATTCATCTGCTGATAGACACCTAGGTTTTTTCCATGTCTCTGCTATTCTGAGTAACACTGCAATGAACATGGGAGTGTACATATCTCTTTGACATACTGATTTTAATTCCTTTGGGTATATACCCAGAAGTGGAATTGTTGGATTATATGGTAATTCTATTTTTAGTTTGAGAAAACTTCATACTGTTTTCCAAAATGGCTGTATTTATGATATCACTAACAGTGTACAAGAGTTCCCTTTTCTCCATATCCTCACCAACAGTTATCTTTCATCTTTTTGATTATAGCTTATCTAACAAATGTGACGTGATATCTCACTGTGGTTTTACTTTGTGTTTTCTGATGACTAGAAATGCTGAGCATTTTTTCATATATCTGATGTCTTTTTTTAAGAAATGTCTACTCAAGTCCTTTGCCCATTTTAAAAATAGGGTTATTTGTAGTCTTGTTATTGAGTAGCTTGAGGTTCCTTGTATATTTTGGATATTAGTCCCTTACCTGACATGTAATTTGCAAATATTTTCTCCCAATCTGTAGGTGTTCTCTTCATTCTATTGTTTTCTTCACTGTGGAGAAGCTTTTTAGTTTGATGCAATCCCATTTTCTATTTTTATTTTCATTGCCAGTGCTTTAGGGATCACACCCAAGAAATCTCTGCCTAGATCAATGTCATAGGTTTTCCCCTATGTTTTCTTCTAGTAGCTTTATCATTTCAGGTCTTCAATCCATTTTCAGTTGATTCTTGTATAGGGGGATGAGATAAAGGTCTACTTTCATTCTTTTATATGTGGTTTATCCAATTTTCCTAACATCACTTATTGATGAGACTCTCCTTTTTTCATTGTGTGTTCTTGGCATCTTTGTCAAAAATCAATTAATGGTAGATGTGTGGGTTTATTTCTGGGCTCACTATCCTATTCTATTGGTCAATGTGTCTGTTTTTATGCCAATACCATGGTGTTTTGATCACTATAGTTTTGTAATATGCTTTGAAATATGGTAGGGTGATGCCTCCAGCTTTGTTCTTTTTGGTCAAGGTTGCTTTGGCTATTTGGGGTCTTTTTTGATTCCATACACATTTTAGGATTGTTTTTTTCTATTTCTGTGAGTAATGACATTGGAATTTTGATAGAGATTGCATTGAATCTGTAGATTGCTTTAGGGAGTATAAACATCTTAACAACATTAATCCTTCCAATCCATAAACATGAGATATCTGTCCATTTATTTGCGTAATCTTTAATTTCCTTAATCAATATTTTATAGTTGTCAGTATACATGTAGATCTTTAATTTCCTTGGTTAAATGTACCCCTGAAACCTGGCCAACATGGTAAAACCCCATCTCTACCAAAAAATACAAAAAAATGAGCTGGGCGTGGTGGCATGCACCTGTAAACCCAGCTACTCAGGAGGCTGAGGTGGGAGAATCTCTATAACCTGGGAGGTGGAGGTTGCACTGAGCCAAGATTATACCACTGCACTCCAGTCTGGGAGACAGAGGGAGGCCCTGTCTCAAGAAAAAAAAATTTTTAACTCCTAAGTATTTTGTTTTTTAAAAATACTATTGTAAACAGGATGATTTTCGTAACTTCTTTATTTTTGTAGAGAGGAGGTCTCACTATGTTGCCCAGGCTGGTCTCAAACTCCTGGGCTCAAGTGATCCTCCCATCTCAGCCTCCCAAAGAGCTGGTACTACAAGTGTGAGCCACCACACCTGGCTTGTTTTCATAATCTCTTTTTTAGACAGTTTGTTGTTATTGTATAGAAACACAACTAATTAGGTGTTGTTTCCTGCAACTTTACTGAATCTGTTTTTCAGTTCTAACAGGTTTTTTTTGTAGAGTCTTTGAAATTTTCTATACATATGACCATGTCATTGGCGAACAGAGACAATTCTACTCCATCATTTCCTATTTGGATGCCTTTTCTTTCTCTTGCCTAACTGCTCTGGCTAGGACAGAAGTATTTATTACAGAAGTATTTAGTATTGTGTTGAACAGTAGTAGTCAGAGTGGGCATCCCTGTCTTGTTCCTGATCTTAAAAAAAAATGCTTTCAGTTTTTCACTGCTGAGTGTGAAGTTAACTATGGGCTTATCATATATGATATTTATTGTTTTGAAGAACATTCTTTCTACATGTAATTTGCTGGGAATTTTAAAATCAAGAAATGAACAATTTTTTATATGCTTTGCCTGCATTTATTGAGATGATCATGTTTTTTCTCCTTCATTCTGTTAATTATGGTGAATCACATTTATTGATTTGAGTATGTTGAACCAATCTTGTATTCCAGTGATAAATCCCACTTGATCATGGTGAATAATCCTTTTAATGTACTGTTGAATATAGTTTGCAAGTCTTTTGTTGAGGACTTTTGCATCATATTAATCCATGTTACTGACCTATAGCTTGCTTTTCTTTGCTTGTCTTTGTCTGGCTTTAGTATCAGGGTAATGCTAGCCCCATGAAATGAGTTTGAAAATATTCCCACCTCTTCAATTTTTAAGAAAAGTTTGGGAAGGATTATTATTAGTTTGTCTGTAAATGTTTGGCAGAATTCAACTGTGAAGCCATCTAGTCCTGGGCTTTTCTTTGATGGGAGCCTCTTAATTACTGATTCAAGTTCTTTACTAGTTATTAGTCTGTTCAGATTTCCAATCTCTTCATGATTAAGTCTTAGTAGATACACGTTTCTAGGAATTTATCATTTTCTCCTAGGTTGTCCAATCTGCTGGCATATAATTATTTGTAGCAGTCTCTTATGATCCTTTATATTTCTGTTATCAGTTGTAACGTCTTCTCTTTCATTTCTGACTTGACTCTTCTCTCTTCTTCTAGTCTAGCTAAAACTGTCAATTTTGTTTTGCTTTTCAGAAAATAAACTTGTTTAGTTGATTTTTCTTTTTTCTTTTTTTAGTGTCCATTTCATTTACTTCTACTCTGATATTTCTTATTTCTTTCCTTCTGTTAACTTTGGGGTTAGTTTTTTCTTATTTTACTAGTTTCTTGAGGTGTGACATTGGGTTGTTTATTTGAGATCTTGCTTCTTATTTGATGTAGGCATTTATTGCTATAAACTTCCCTCCCAGAGCTGCTTTTACTGCATTCTGTAAGATTTGTTTCCATTTTTATCCCTAGATATTTATTATTTTTGTTATTTTTATTTTTGAGATAGAGTTTCACTCGTCACCCAGGCTGGAGTGCAGTGGCACGATCTTGGCTCACTGCAACCTCCACCTCCCGGGTTCAAGCAATTCTCTGCCTCAGCCTCCCAAGTACCTGGGATTACAGGTGTCCACCGCCACGCCTGGCTAATTTTTGTATTTTTAGTAGAGACAGGGTTTCACATCTTGGCCAGGCTGGTCTTGAACTCCTGACCTTGTGATCCACCTACCTTGGCCTCCCACAGTGCTGGGATTACAGGCATGAGCCACCGTGCCCAGCCCACTGTCTCTTTTTATAATTTTTGACCTAAAGTCAACTTTGTCTGAAATAGTATAGCTATCCCTGCTCTTTTTGTTTCCATTTGCATGAAATGTCTTTTTTCTTTTATATATATATTATACTTTAAGTTCTAGGGTACATGTGCACAATGTGCAGGTTTGTTACATATGTATACATGTGCCATGTTGGTGTGCTGCACCCATTAACTAGTCATTTACATTAGGTATATCTCCTAATGCTATCCCTCCCCTCTCCCCCAACCCCACAACAGGCCCCAGAGTGTGATGTTCCCCTTCCTGTGTCCAAGTGTTCTCATTGTTCAATTCCCACCTATGAGTGAGAACATGTGGTGTTTGGATTTTTGTCCTTGCAATAGTTTGCTGAGAATGATGGTTTCCAGCTTCATCCATGTCCCTACAAAGGACATGAACTCATCATTTTTTATGGCTGCATAGTATTCCATGGTGTACATGTGCCACATTTTCTTAATCCAGTCTATCATTGTTGGACATTTGGGTTGGTTCCAAGTCTTTGCTATTGTGAGTAGTGCCGCAATAAACATACATGTGCATATGCCTTTATAGCAGCATGATTTATATTCCTTTGGGTATATACCCAGTAATGGGATGGCTGGGTCAAATGGTATTTCCATTTCTAGATCCCTGAAGAATTGCCACACTGTCTTCCACAATGGTTGAACTAGTTTACAGTCCCACCAACAGTGTAAAAGTGTTCCTATTTCTCCACATCCTCTCCAGCACCTGTTGTTTCCTGACTTTTTAATGATTGCCATTCTAACTGGTGTGAGATGATATCTCATTGTGGTTTTGATTTGCATTTCTCTGATGGCGAGTGATGATGAGCATTTTTTCATGTGTCTGTTGGCTGCATAAATGTCTTCTTTTGAGAAGTGTCTGTTCATATCCTTCACCCACTTTTTGATAGGGTTGTTTTTTCTTGTAAATTTGTTTGAGTTCTTTGTAGATTCTGGATATTAGCCCTTTGTCAGATGAGTACATTGCAAAAATGTTCTCCCATTCTGTAGGTTGCCTGTTCACTCTGATGGTAGTTTCTTTTTTCATCCCTTCACTTTCAGTGTATGAATGTCCTTTAAGGTGAAGTGAGGCTACTGTAGGCAGCATATAGTTGGGCCTTTAAAAAAAAATCCATTAAGGAACTCTACATCTTTTGATTGGAGAATTTAATCTATTTACATTCAAAGTAATTACCAATAGGCAAGGACTTATTTACTAGTGCTGTTTTAATTGTTTTCTGGTTGTTTGTTTGTAGATCCTTTGTTCTTTTCTTCCTGTATTGCTTTCTTCCTTTGTGGCTGGATGGCTGTCTAGTGGTATGCTTTGATTCTTTTATCTTTTGTATATTAATTGCAGGCTTTTGCTTAGTAGTTACTCAGTGGCTTACATAAAACATCTTATACTAATAGCATTTTAGGCTGATAACAACTTTGATTGCATAACTCTATACTTTAATTCCCCTCCTCCTACCCTCCACCTTCAAATAGGCCCTAGTATCTGTGGTTCCCTTCTTTGTGTCCATGTATAGCTCCCACTTATAAGTGAGAACATGCAGCATTTGGTTTGCTGTTCCTGCATTAGTTTGCTTAGGATAATGGCCTCTAGCCCCATCCATGTTGCTGCAAAAAACATAATCTCATTCTTTTTTATGGCTGTGTAGAATTCCATGGTATATACGTTCTTTTTTAAATAACCTAGAGCTGTTTCTCTATTTTGTCACTCCTGTCCTAAGTCATTTACACTCAAGTCTCTCATCTCTCTTCCTCCAGGCTACTCCCCTTCCTCTGTCTCTTTACTTCCTCCACCCATTTACTTTAAATACACACACATGTGCACGTACACACACACACACACACACACACACACACAAACACCTCTCCTAGGCTAGGTTGTTTCAGCTTAGGAAATAAAAAATAAAATCTGTTGGCTTATGAGTAGTCTTTACCTGCAGTCAGACAAGCATACTGCTATCAAGGAAGTCAGCCTTTCGTGCTCTCAGTTTCTTTCTTCAGGACCATTTCCTCTGCTCCTTTTCTTTCAAACTCATTTTCAGGAAAACTAGGCCATTAGTTATTTACTCCCTCATTCTAAGTGAGTTTTTGTCACTTGTTACTCTGAGTAAAAGGTATTTAAAAGTCTTTATGTTAACTTTTTTCTTTATTTTATTTTAGGTTCAGGGGTACATGTGCAGGTTTGTTATATAGGTAAATTGAGCATCATGGAGGTTTGGTGTCCAGATTATTATATGGCCCCAGCAATAAGCATAGTACCTGATAGGTAGTTTTTTTATCCTCACCCTCCTCCCACCCTCCACTGTTAGATAGGCCCTGATGTCTGTTGTTCTCTTAATTTTTTTTTTTTTTTTTTTGAGACGGAGTCTCACTTTGTCACCTAGGCTAGAGGGCAGTGCTACGATCTTGGCTCACTGCAACCTCTGCCTCCTAGGTTCAAGTGATTCTCCTGCCTCAGCCTCCTGAGTAGCTGCGATTACAGGCATGTGCCACCATGCCCGACTCATTTTTGTATTTTTAGTAGAGACGGTGTTTCACCATGTTGACCAGGCTGGTCTCGAACTCCTGACCACAAATGATCCCCTTGCATCAGCCTCCCAAAGTGCTGGGATTACAGGCATGAGCCACTGAGGCTGCCTGTTGTTCTCTTCTTATGTCCATGAGTACTCAATGTTTAGCTTCCACTTACAAGAGAGAACATGTGGTATTTGGTTTTCTGTGTTAGTTCACTTAGGACAATGGCCTCCAGCCCCATCCATGTTGCTGCAAAGGACATGATCTCATTCTTTTAAAATGGCTGTGTGGTATCCCAACGTGTATATGTACCACACTTTCTTTATCTAGTCTACCACTGATGGGCATTTAGGTTGATTCCATGTCTTTGCTATTGTGAATAGTTCTGTGATGAACACATACATGTGCATGTGTCTTTATGGTAGAATTATTTATTTTCCTTTGGGTATATATCCAGTAATGGGATTGCTGGGTTGAATGGTAGTTCTTTTTTAAGTTGAGAAATCACAAAACTGCTTTCCATAATGGCTGGACTAATTTACATTCCCACCAGCAGTGTATAAGTGTTCTCTCTTCTCTGCAACCTCACTAGCATTTGTTATTTTTTGACTTTTAATTTTTTAATTTTAATTTTTACTATTTTGAGACAGGGTCTTGTCCTGTCACCCAGGTGGGAGAACTGTGGTACAATCAGCTCACTGCAGCCTTGATTTCCTGGGCCCAAGCGATCTTTTTACCTCAGCCTCCCAAATAGCTTGGACCACAGGCACATGTCACCATGTCTGGGTAATTTTTTTTTTTTTTTTTGTCAAGATGGGGTCTTGCTATGTTGCCCAGGCTGGTCTTGAATTCCTGGGCTCAAGTGATCTTGCTGCCTCAGCCTCCCGATATTTTTTTGACTTTAATAACAGCTATTCTGAGTGGTCTCAGATAGTATCTTGCTGTGGTTTTCATTTGTATTTCTCCAGTGATTAGTGATATTGAACATTTTTTCATGTGCTTGTTTGCTGTATGTCCTCTTTTGAAAAGTGTCTCTTCATGTCTTTTGCCCACTTTTTAACAGAGTTGTTTTTTTGCTTGTGAATTTAAGTTCCTTACAGATTCTGGTTATCAGACCTTTGTCAGATGCATAGTTTGCAAATATTTTCTCCCATTCTGTGGCTTGCCTGTTTATTCTGTTGAGAGTTTTTCTGTGCAGAAGCTCTTTAATTAGATCACATTCATCAATTTTTGCTTTTGTTGCAAATTGCTTTTGGTGTCTTTGTCATGAAATCTTTGTCAGGGCCTATGTCCAGGTAGCTCTTTTTTAAGTTATTTGAAAATCTTCCAGAGTTTTTATAATTTTAGGTTTTACATTTAAGTCTTTAATCCATCTTGAGTTAATTTTGTATATGGTGTGAGGAAGGGGTCCAGTTTCAATCTGCATATGGCTAGCCAGTTATCCCAGCACCATTTATTGAATAGCGAGTCTTTTCCCCATTGCTTGTTTTTGTCAACTTTGTTGTAAATGAGATTGTTGTAGGTATGAAGCTTTATTTCTGGGCTCTGTATTCTGTTCCTTTGGTCTATGTGTCTGTTTTTTGTATCCGTACCATGCTGTTTTGGTTACTGTAGCCTTGTAGTATAGTTTGAAGTCAGGTAATGTCATGCCTCCAGCTTTGTTCTTTTTGCTTAGGACTGCTTTGGCTATTCAGGTTTTTTTTTATTCCATATCAATTAAAAAAAGTTTTTTTTTTTAATTCTGTGAGAAATGTCATTGGTAATTTAATAGGAATAGCAATGAATCTGTAAATTGCTTTGAGTTGTATGGTCATTTTAACAATATTGATTCTTCATTCTTCCTAGCCATGAACATGGAATGTTTTTCCATTTGTTTGTGTAATCTCTGATTTATTTTAGCAGTTTTGTAATTCTCCTTGTAGAGATCTTTTACCTCTCTGGTTAGTTTTATTCCTAGATACTTTATTCTTTTTGTGGCTATTGTGAATGGAATTACATTCTTGATTTGGCTCAGCTTGAATGTTTTTGGTGTATAAAAATGCTACTGATTTTTTACATCGATTTTTGTATCCTGAAACTTTGCTGAAGTTGTTTATCAGATCTAGGAACTTTTGGGGAGAGGTTATGGGGGTTTCCTAGGTATAGAATTATAACATCTGTAAACAGAGATAGTTTGACTTCCTCTCTTCCCATTTGGATGCGTTTTCTTTCTCTTGCCTGATTGCTTTGGCTAGAACTTCCAAACTAAACTCTTTTTTCATTTGAGATGGAGTCATGCACTGTTGCCTGGGCTGGAGTGCAATGGCATGATCTTGGCTCACTGCAACCTCTGCCTCCTGGGTTCAAGCGATTCTCCTGCCTCAGCCTCCTAAGTAGCTGGGATTACAGGCACCCACCACCACGCCCAGCTAATTTTTTTAATTTTTAGTAGAGACGGGGTTTTGCTATGTTGGCCAGATAGGTCTCAAACTCCTGACCTCGTGATCTGCCCACCTTGGCCTCCCAAAGTGCTGGGATTACAGGTGTGAGGCACCGCACCCAGCCTTACCCTCTTTTTAAAATTTCTTTTTTGTTCCTCAGATTATATAATTTTCAGTGACCTGTTTTTGATTTCACTAATCCTTTCTTCTGCTTGATCTAGTCTGCTGCTGAATCCTTTTATTGAAATTTTCAGTTTAGAGTATTCTTCAGCTCTATGATTTGTTTGGTACTTATGTATACTTTCTGTTTCTTTGTTGAAATTCTCAGTTTATTCTTTCATTGCTCTCCTGACCTCAGTGAGCATCTTTATGAACATTATTTTGAATTCCCTGTTGGATGATCACATATCTACACTTCACTTGGGCTGGTTTCTGGAGATTTATCTTATTCTTTTGTTTGAAATATACTCCTGTTTATTTTCCTTGATGCTCTGTGGTTCATTTCTGCATATGAGATAAGACAATTATTTATCCCAGTCTTGTCAGATTGACCTTGTGTAGAAGGATCTCACCAATCCATCCATCCAGAAATTCTAAGATGCCTCTCAAATCTTTGTGTTTGTCCAGACTGCTGTCTCTGTTTTGGGTGGCGTCCTGGAGCTTAGGATGTGCCATGTCCTCTCCATACTCTGAAACTGATAACTTAGGAGCCAGACTCTTGTTATGTAGCTGCAAATGTTAAAGTGTTGGATGCATGCTCCAGTTCATTGTATCTTCATGGTAAAGCTGAACATGGGCATTTATATCCCACTGTCGCTGCACTAAGCTGGGGAAGAGGATCTGTTGCAAACGTTGTATGTCTACCTCTTGGCTTTCTGTGATCTAGGGCCACTCAGGAATGCAAAGCCCCATTTTCCCAGGATTAGGTTATTAAGGAGATAGTCTCTGGGGTGGGAGCTATAGAAGTTGTGGCACTTAATGTGTGGCCAAATGCCTTCCAGGAAGAATGGGTACACTTGAACTTATCACTGCGGTGAGCCAAAGGAAAGGCTCATGAAGTGCTGAGCTCTGGCTCAGGCTGCTAAATGGTTATTGTTTGTTTGCTCCATTAGCTCCCTGAAACAAGTTCAATATAAGCCAAGCCATAAAGCAGCCACTGGAATTATGTGCCATGAGACCCTTCTAAAGAGAAAAATCGGAGCTGCATGTTCCTGCCCCTTTTCTGCACTGCTCCAAAGGGGTATTAGCTCCTGGAAGTGTTTGTGTGCCCATTTAAAACCATCTCTTTGTTCTGTGATCTAGGGAGATTAATAAATGCCTAGTTCTTTCTGCTCCTAGAACTAAGAGGTTTAGGATGGAGTCCTTCGGGAGGTAACTATAAAAGTTGGGGTACTTGATGCATGGCATAAACCCCTTCCAGGGAGAAACAGGGAGGTGAGTTTTTAAAGCCACTTTTCTGCACTGATCCTGGCAGATGAAGACCCTGGAAGTATTTATGTGTTCATATAAAACTGCAATTTTTTTTTCCTGAGGTCTAGACAGACTCATATATATGCAGCTTCCCTTGCTCCCAATGCTAGGAGGTTTAGGATGCAGTCCTTCGGGTAGAAGCTGTAAAAGTTGGAGCACTCAATATATGGACAATTCTTTCCAGGAGGGATTAATAGGCCTGCAGTTGTTCCTGGGATGAGCTAGGGGTGAAGGCCTGCGAAGTACCAATCTGCTTCTCAGGCTACTGGTGGGCCAATACTTGCCTGTCCCTTTAACTCACAAATGTAAGTGTGTTAGAAGCCAGACCACCAAGTAGTCATACACCCCTTCCAGGGAGAAACAGAGGAACTGTGTTTTTAAGCCCCTTCTCTGCACTGTTTCAGGAGGATAAAGCCCCAGAAGTGCTTGCATGCCCATACGAAACCACGACCTTTTTCATGTAGTCTACGGACACACGTATGCCAGTCCCCTTTGTTCCTAGAACGGGGAGGTTTAGGATGCAGTCCCTTGGGTAGAAGCTATAAAAGCTGGGATGCTCAATGTGTGGACAAACTCCTTCCAGGAGAGGAGTTTGTCTGAAATTATCACTAAGGTGAGCTGGGGGAGGAGGCTCAGGAAGTGCCAATCTGCTGCTCAGGCTAGTAGCAAGCTACTACTTGTCTGCTTCTTTAACTCCCCAGTCTAAGTCAGTAAGAAGCCAGACTGCCACATGTCCACAGAAAGAGTTTCTCTGTTCCTGAGAGACACATGGAGCTGCATTTTTGGAGCCTTTCTCTGCACTGCTTCTAGAGGATAAAGCCCTGGAAGTCCTTGTGTGCCCATATAAAATTGCTGCTTTTTCCCTGTGATCTAGAGATACCTACATGTGTCAAATTTCCTCCCCTCCCAGAGTTGGTGAATGAGGAGCCAAACCATGGCAAATCTTAGAATTAGGGTGGTATATGTGAGGTCCAAACCCTCCTCTCCACAGGGAGCAAGTAAATGTTAAGGATTCCTTTCCTGATTTTATGGTGCAGTGCCAGGGGTGGGGTCTGTGCCTGAGTGTGCCTCTCAGCTTTTCCTACCCATTCAATGTGGATGTTTCCTCAGTTGCCTGGCGGGTAAGGATCTTTCAATGGGTCTCTTTCTCTCAGAGGGAAGTGATTAATGAATAGATGTTTATTTGGTGTCTGTGGGTAGAGGGAAAGTCAGGAACTTCATATTTTTCTGTGTGGCTCACGTCATTCCTTGACAATTTTCACACGTTAAGTCAACCTTGCATTTCTGGGATAAATCCTACCTGATCATGTTATATAATTCTTTTACTATGTTGGTGGATTCAGTTTGCTAGTATTTTGCTGGAGATTTTTGTGTTTATATTCATAAGGGGTATTGGTTTGTAGTTTGCTTTTCTTGTGATGTCTTTGTCCAGGTTTCTTATCACAGTATTTATTACTGACCTCATAAAATGAGTAGGTAAATGTTCTGTCCTCTTCTGCTTTTTGGGATAGTTTGCAAAGGATTGATATTAATTCTTATTTAAAAATTTGGTAGAATTCACCAATTAAGGCATCTGGTCCTGGGCTTTTCTTTGTGGGAAGTTTTTTTTCTTTTTTCTTTTCTTTTCTTTTCTTTTCTTTTTTTTCGAGACAGAGTTTCGCTCTTGTTGCCCAGGCTGGAGTGCAATGGCGCAATCTTGGCTCACCGCAACCTCCACCTCCCAGGTTCAGGCGGTTCTCCTGCCTCAGCCTCCCGAGTAGCTGGGATTACAGGCTACCACTTGTATCATTATACCACCATACCCATATAATTTTGTATTTTTAGTAGAGACAGGGTTTCTCTATGTTGGTCAGGTCAGGCTGGTCTCAATCTCCTGACCTCAGGTGATCTACCTCCGCCTGCCTCAGCCTCCCAAAGTGTTGGGATTACAGGTGAGATCCACTGCGCCTGGTTGGAAATCTTAAATTATTAACTTGATGTCACTATTTGTGATGAGTCTTTTTAAGATGGATATAATCAGAAGCATTAAATTGTACACTTTAAAAGTATGAATTTTATGGTATAATTATAGCTTAATTAGGACACAGCCTATTCCTCTCCCTTATTTGGAAGTGTTTGTGCCTCTCTCAGCATTCCACAAGTTACTTCCTCTCTTCCTTTGTTCTCCCCTGCCTTTGCCTCTTTTGGGAATTTCTAAGTTGCTAGCCAATTGGGTCGGGTATAGAATGTGAGGTCCCGTTCCAGCCAATGGAAACCAGACACAGCAGTAGGGTGAATGTGTCAGGTTATAAATGACCCTGTCTCCTTTGTTTGTGTGTGCTCTTGTGGCTGGACTGCTGGCGAGTGCACTCTTTCTGCAGAAAGTAAACTAGCCTTGCTGAGGAATCCTTTGTCTCAGTGTAGATCTTTTGCGACATCGAACTGCTGTGCCCAACACAGGAGAAGTGGAAGACTCCTCTCTGGGGAATGAAGAAGTCCAAGTCCTCCAGACACAGGAATTAGGGAATGCTCTGACCAAAAGGGCAGATCTCTTTGGCCATCTACAGGGAAGCCTGCTAGAGAGAGCCCTGCCTATACATAGAGTTTGTAATCAGCACTAAAGGACTTCACTTTTAGATACACACTATCATCCAGGAGTCTACAGGAAAGTCTGTAGGAGGAGAGTCTCCAACACAAAAGAGTGACTGAAACAAATAAAAGCAGTGGGGGAGCAAATCTCTAGGAAAAAAAAGTGACCTGACATCTGATAGATTTGACCATAAGGCCAGCTGGAAGAAGAGATGTATTAGAAAGATGACAGCAAGAGTGGGAAATCCTCACCAGATTTGATGACCAAAACAAAACAAAGCATAGGCAAATAAAAAAAAGAGGCAATTAATTTTTATAAAAACAATAAGTTCGACAACAAGCTTGTCTAACCCACGGCCCATGGGCCATATGCAGCCCATGATGGCTTTGAATGTGGCCCAACACAGATTTGTAAACTTCCTTAAAATATTGAGATATATATATATGTATTTATTTATTTTTTAGCTCATCAGCTATCGTTAGTGTTAGTGTATTTAATGTGTGGCCCAAGACAATTCTTCTTCCAATGTGGCCCAGGGAAGCCAAAAGACTGGACATCACTGTTCTACAAGAAAAGAAATATAATCCCAGGACAGTCTTGGCTCACCACAGTACTTATTTAGCTGTAATAAAGAAAAGATAAACAATATAATCAATGCAAACAAAAATATACGAAAACTACATTGGGAGAATGGGAGGAAGGATGTGTGTGTGAGAGAGGAATGATTCTGTAGAATCATCTTCATTTTCCATAGAAAGAGGAAAATAGATAATAACTAACAATAGCTAAAAACAGTAGTAGAAGCTTCCTGAAGAATAGCGAAAGAATTGAAAGTGGCTGCCTTTGTGGAGTAGGGACTGGACATGAGTCAGGCTGAGCAAGGAAACCACTGTATTTTTTAAAAAAATTATTTCTGGGCTCAATCGATCCTCTCACTTTAGCCTCAAGAGTAGCTAGGACTACAGGTGTTTTATATTATGAACTTTGTAGTATGCTTTGGCTTTTTAAATTATGTATCACAATCTGTGATAAAAATAAGCCCCTCAGTGCTCCAGACCCAGAGTGTGGCAGCAAATGAGCAGTGCACACCCTTGCTCTCTAAAGTTATCTTCCACAAATATATTTAAATGAAAGAAATTGACATCATTATTATTATTAAAGGTATTAAAACAGCAAATCCTAATTTGCAGGTACAAAATATAAGGATAACTGCCAAGTTACTGAGAAAGGAAGGAGTCCTGGTTGTCTGACAACCAGTGTGGGACAGAGTAGCCTCTAATAGAGGCACATGATCACAGGGCCACTAATAGTCAAGGAAAACTTGGCAGTGTTAGCAGGGTCCAGTTGTGAGGGGACACTGCTGGCTTTCTGCTTCTGGAGGCCAACACTCAGCTGTAAAGTAGGGCTGGTGAATCCTACACCCGTGGCAATGCTAGTCACTTGCATTCATCCCCATGACAGGGAAAAAGCCCCTGGGGAGTGCTGGCTGCACACTTCCTCTCCCAGAGGAAAGGTGTTCTACTGCCTACCTTGAGTTCATCTTTGCTCTGGAAGTTGTCCAGGAGGTGCTGGAAATGGGTGTCACACATCTGGCGGAGCAGTGAGAGAAGGCAGGACACATACTCGCCCTAGGGACCAACCCAAAAAAACACTTAGCATGGCCAGTTGCAAGGGCTGTGTTCCCCCAATCCATAGAGGGCAAGGAGAGAAGGGAGGGTCTGAGATGGCCCCAATGATCATGGAAGGAAGATGACAAATCTAGCCCTCTAAAGCTTTCTTTCTGCTAAGGAAAGCCTGGAGGGATTGGGGGGAAATAAACCCTCTGCAGCATGGGGCTATTGAAAATCCTCAAACTATAATAAAGTAGTACTGCAAAGTGAGACAAATATTCTCCCTTTTTTTCCTAGGAAAGTTTTAGCTAAATAGTCCTTTGCTGCCAAGTCACTGTACTGAAGTCTATAGAGGATACTTGGAACAGGGGAGAGCTTAACCCTCTCTGGATAGAATTTGGACTCTGCCGATCCTGCAGGGCTAGAGCAGCCCTTCTACCAGGACTTCTTTGGCACCTCCTAGAATTTGCACAGGGTTACTGGACCGGGCAAACAAAACACAGTGGATCAATATGCCTGTCTGAAAGGCAGAGGAGTTAAAACTGACCTTTTTGAGGGGACAAGCTATGGGCTTTAAGACAAGTAGAAATTAAAGGAGAAATATCAATGTTCAAAATGTCTTCAAGTTCCAACTGGGATACATGGAATAAAATCCTGCTTTAAGGACTTTAAAAACCATCTTACAGCAACTTTTGGCAGGGGGCAGTCAAGCATGGCCTCCTCTTAGTTGCCTCCTTAAAAGGGAGGGAGAACATTTACTTCACTTGGGCAATTTTCAAATGTTTATAAACTCATGAAAGTGACAACAGGTTTTAGTCTCTCAAACCCTTTCTAGGTCTCTGAAATTATTATTATTGTTGTTTTTTGAGACGGAGTTTCGCTCTTGTCGCCCAGTCTGGAGCGCAATGGCATGATCTTGGCTCACTGCAACCTCCACCTCCTAGGTATAAGCGATTCTCCTGCCTCAGCCTCCCGAGTAGCTGGGATTACAGGCGCCCACCACTACGCCTGGCTAATTTTTTTTTGTATTTTTAGTAGAGACAGGGTTTCGCCATGCTGGCCAGGCTAGTCTGGAACTCCTGACCTCAGATGATCCATCTGCCTCGGCCTCCCAAAGTGCTGGGATTACAGGCATGAGCCACTGCGCCTGGCCTGAAATTATTAAAAATACATGTGTGCAAAATATATATGTTCATGAACCTCATTTTTATCTGAAAAATGGGCATAATAAGCTATAGGTAATTTGTCATGAGGGTCAGATGGGTTAATGTACATAAAGCATTAAGAATAAAGTCCATTATGTAAAAAGGTACTGAATAAATTACAGTTATTATCATCCTCATTATAATCTACATAAAATGAATCACTTCCTTAGTATTGCTAAATGAGCTAATATTGGACAAGTGCTTAAAGCAGGGTCTGGCCCACAGCAAGCACTGTGTAAGTGTTGGTTAGAAGGCTGGGTTACCAGGAAATGCCAGGGTACATATATATATATGTTTTTTACTTACAGTGAGAGTGCCTTCAACAGAGGCTCCTAAAGGAGCAGACACTCTTTCCAAGCCCTGTGCTCCAGAACACATACCTGCTCCCTGAGTGCTCCCTGCTCTCCCTAGCACGCTGTAGCTTGGCTTGCTCCAGAGGATTTTCTTCAGAGAGATCACTGTAATCTCCCATCTGCCAATGGAAAGAGTCCACGAAAACTGTTTATCATGTCTCCACCTCAGGGCTGAGAAGTAAGTCTACTCTGGAGTTGGGGTGCATGAGGGGCCCAGGGTATTGTCTCTCTGCCCCTCCTAAGAAGCCTTCCCAGTTTGTTTCTCTTCTAATTAGATCACAGAAAAATCATTCACTAATGCCAGTGAAATTTACCTCATCACATTTTTCCAAATGCTAAAAATTTAGATACAAACATAATGGACAAAAGCAACTAATTTGTAGATAGAAGTCAATTCTGAGAAAATTATTCTGTTCTGTACATCATTTAGGAGAACCTGTATGAGGGGGTTCCTAGAAGAAATAGTCTGTTTTTCACCTTCAACCTCTTACCACATCTTACATACAGCCCGGCTTCATTCCACAATATAGAAAATGACTTGGCTCAAAGTATGCAGGAAAACAAGACAAGAAACATTCCCCAGATCTGCCCTAAAGAAGAGTCCTGGGAATATGAACCTAGAGCTTTCAGAGTAGAGAGGAGAGTCAGACTCAAGAAGGGAAGAGGGCAGCATGCTGACAACCATGCAGGAGGGAAGGCTGAGATGAAGGTGGTGGGATGGTAAGATGGGTGGCGGAGTGCTGTGGAGAAGCCCCGGGTTAGAAAAGAAGGCAAGAAAACCTGGATGTTAGTTACTAACAGTGATCTCGGCTGTGCACTGCGGGCACCGCTGCCCTCTTACCGCCTCCTGAGCGTGCGATTTGCTCATGATGGTGAGCAGAGTCTGCAAGAGCACGTCCAGGAGGCTCTCCACCATCATCTCTACTTCCTCCATGACATCTGCCTCCTGAAGCGAGCAGCAAGAGAGCACACCATTAGCACCAAGCCAGGCTGAAGTACAGCTGGCAGCACTTACTAGGTCAGCCACATCAGCAGTAGTCTTCTGGATTCCCAACACCAAGCTCTCAGTCTCACCAACGTGCAGTGTCAAGGAACCCAGGACAATGGCTTTGAGAGGAGGTGAGGCACAACTGCCACTGCTGCCCAGGCATGGTGGCTGGGGCCTTACCCTAACTCAACACCACCTGCAACTTTGAATCTCAAGCAGATACATTAATTTTGATATACAGGGCAGAAGCAAAGATCTTGAGTTAAATGTTTTCTTTGATTTCCCTAGAATAGTCAGGAGAAGGCAAAACTCTGCTGACACTTTCGGAAATGATAAAGTTTGAGAAATGGTGACGAATTCACACTACAGAGTGTGGCAGCAGCACCTTCACTAGTGCATAGCACTAATGCACAGAAGTAGCTCATCTTTCTGAGCACGCTGTTTTCTCCTCAGGGTTTTCCTCTTGGGTGCCCTCAATTTTTGCCAGCTGGGACTGCTGCCTAGATATGCCTGGGTCCACTTGTAGCTCCTCAGCTCTCTTGCTCATGTTACAGGGTCCATTTGAAGGACTCCAGCCTCAGTGCATCTTTCTCTGGCCACCTCACAAAAACAATGGAGCATGTCTCCTCACTAAGGGCCACTTCCTAATTTAGGAAGAGTCTATTATCCTATTATAGACTTCTCACATTCATCTCAAATTCTGTAGCATGATTTTAATTATCTCACAAAGAGATTCCTGTTGCCCCTTGTCTAAGATGTTTATACTATTACTGGTCCTGGTGTCTATCTTTCACCCATCCATCAATTTATCATTCACTAAACATTTACCATGTGCCAGTCACTGTTTGAGAACCTGAATATATAGAGGTGAACAAGAGAGATAATATCTCTGCTCTCATTGAGCTTCAGTTTCATTGTCCCTCTACCCATCCATCCATTTTAGCTATACTCTGCCCCATTCCACATGAAGAATTTGAGCCACTCTCGGGACCAAAGTCATCTTTCCTATCTGTCAAACTGATCATAACACTTTTCAGTGATGTATCTTTGGGTAGTTATAAGCAACTAATTACACTGACTCTAGCCCCACAAACACAACCAAACCGTCACCTCCAAGTTTTTACTGGTTCCCACTCGTGTTCCATTCCTCCTCTTTTTTTGCTTCAATTTCTCTCTTTCCTTTAGCAATAAGCTGTCCACCCCTCAATACAACCTTGGGCTACGAGTAGATCTTATGTGCTTGGTGTGGCTTCTCTGAGGCCTGGTGGGAAGAGGAGCTGCCAAGTCTTACCTGGAGCCAAGATCAAATAATAGGGCCATTATCACCATCATAGTCACTCTCTGCCAAGCTAGACCCCTGTCACCAGATGGCACTTTAAGTTTGAACATCAGAGTATCCTATTGAGTCCCTGTCCCCTGCTCGAACAAAATATACTCTTTTTTTAGGTGCCTCTCCCACTCCATGTGGATAGCCTATCCTTGTATATTCTTATCACCTGGCAACTGCCCTTCATTTTAAATGCATGTGAAATTCTATTCTCTAGCAACTTCATAAAATGGTATAATTTAAAAATCCATTTTTGTTCTACATTTCTTTCCTTATGCTTTTCTATAGTTTCTGAATTTTCTATAAGTAATATGCCTTTCTTCTATTATCAAAAGTACATGAAACAAGTATCACTAAAATAAATTCCTACCCTCACCTGTGCCTAATTCATATCTTTCCTTCTCTCTTTCCCTACCTCAGTTCATCCCCTCCTACCACCGATTTCTTTTAAAAAGAAAAAATAAAGAGGAAAGAAAATGGGTAAAAGCAATATCAGTTGAAACCTGACCCCTAAAGCACAATTCTACCATCCTCGGAGGCAACATTAACCTCTCGTATGCCCTGACCTCATTTGGCACAGTATAGGAACGCCATATGGGTGGAATCAAGCTGTCAGGAAGCTAATAGAAGAGCCTGAATAAGCAAGCTACCTCTCAAGTCTGGGTCTGCCTCCCTGTGCTCATGCCTGAACATTCTCAGAAAACTCCCAAGAATCCAGAATTAAAACCTATTGATGGAAACAGCATGACACAGAATTGGGCTTTGTGGTACTACAGATAACTATATTTCTGGGTAGATTTATGGTAGTGCAACCTTTAAAAATAGCAAGAATGTGTTGTACTGAGAAACCTGCTGGGAACACACAGGCCTCCATTCACTTGGGCACCTTTCTGTCACTGATGAAAGCATCTGTGACTGAAAAGTGTACAAAGTGATCTTTGTTGGTCTGCCTCTGGCTAAAGTAACACAAGACTAGGGAAGAGCTGAGCAGGGTGGAGTGGGTGTGGGGCCACTACCAGAGAGCTGGTCTTGACGATGGAGAAGATGCTGCCAAGAATCCCTGAGCAAATTAGCAGCTCTTTCTGCTGCCTCAGGTGAAGGTGAATGTGATGGAGAACCACAGGAAGCAGGATGCGGCGGGATTCTGGGAGAGAAAATACAAAGGTGAAGAAAACTTTAGAGAAGAACTAGCTACTGCGGGAAGCCAGTGGCATTGTGGGACTTAGCTATTCTCAAAGCAGGTGGGGTTCAGACTAGAGCAAAAGTGAAGGTAATCTCCTTACCTTACAAGGGCCTAAAAGCTCACTGCCTGGAGATTATAAGCCATCACATGACATTATTCTTCCATCTTTCCTTTGTTCTCATTTCAATACCAAGCATCCATGACATTTTGTGCAGGATGAATGTTAGGAGTCTGCTTCCAAATGAAGTATCTTTTTTTGGAAACAGGGTCTCATTCTGTCACCCAGGCTGGAATGCAGGGGCATGATCATGGCTCCCTGCAGCTTCAACTTTCTAGGATTGCTAGAGCAATCCTCCTACCTCAGCCTCCCATGCAGATGGGACCACAGGTGTATGGCACCACACTTGGATAATTTTTTAATTTTTTGTAGAGATGAGGTCTCACTATGCTGCCCAGCTAGTCTTGAACTCCTGGGCTCAAACGATCCTCCCTCCTTGTCCTCCCCAAATGCTAAGATTACAGGTGTGAGCCACCACACCTGGTCCCAAATGAAATCTCTTTAATGATTAGACTCCAAATTAAAAGCACAGTTTACAGTGAAAATTCCATTTAAATGGTATACTTAGTATGAACTACGCTGACTGAACTTGCAGGCTTGAAATGGATTATAGATCGTCCCTCTTTATGCCCTGGCTAGATAGGTGGTCTGACACTTCCACCCCTGTGAGCGTTTACCTTGCCACAGCCAACAGGCCTGCTCCCTTTCCCCCACAGGCTTGTTAGATTGCTGCTCAGTGTGTACACAGCAATGAACACAATTGAAGCATGACCTTTGTCTTGTCACAAGACTTTGATAATTAGCCAACATTTATCACCAATCCTACTGAACACTTCAAATGATTTCTCCCACTGTTACCGAATAGCACTTTCATCAGGAGCTGACTATATTTAGAATTCTAAATTCAGGAAGGCTGTCCTACTTCAAGCTCCCTTATTAACCCGTTCTGAGACCTCAGGCAAGTTGACTCTTCTCATGAGCTTTATTTTCCTCATCTGTAGAATGGGGTGTAAGGGCCTCTTCTATAATACATTTACTTCACAAGGGAGGTTAGGAGACAAGTGAAATACAAGTGTGAATGCGTTTCTGGCACCCTGTATTCCTACGTGGTCAGTGATTGTGTGACTCTGCAGGTCCCATCATATGTGGCCAGCATGATTTAGTCAGATTATCAGTAACACAAACAAGCCATGGCATTTTAGATTTATCGTTCATATCTGTCCTTTGTTAAGAGTTCCACATGAAATTCAGACAGCAAATCTTTTTCAGGCAAAGACAAATTACATGACATATAAGAGATTTGGGCACTGCCTTGTCAAATGCTTAGAATATGTTCAAACAAAATAGAATACTAGCTAGTCTAGATTTAAAAGGCTGCTTGAATAAAAAAAGTTGATACTGTACTGTGTAGATGAAAATACCAACATACTTAGTATTTGTAACAACCAATAGCTGCTTACAGAAAAAAACAGTGGTTAGTTACTAGAACCTGCTGAAGAAGAGACCAAACTTATACTTTGAGAATACCAGTGCTGGTTAAAGGACATCACTGGTAAAGAACCTTTTGCTTCAGGGAAGATGCTGCAACTCAGGCATTCAATGAAAGTGAGATGCAAATGAAATTTTGGTGGTGTTTGTCATCTAAAATCCAATTACATAGTCCAGGGCCACATAAATATTAAGAAAATTTTTCTGAAGTGTTTGTGTGAAGCAGCAAGTACATGCAGAGATACTAGAAATAAAGTATGTCAGTGAGAGCAGTCTCCTGTTCCCCTTCCCACATATTTTGAAAGCATTTTCTTTTTTTTTTTTTTTTTGAGACAGAGTCTCACTCTGTCGCCCAGGCTGGAGTGCGGTGGTACGATCTCGGCTCACTGCAAATTCCGCCTCCTGGATTCACGCCATTCTCCTGCCTCAGCCTCCTGAGTAGCTGGGACTACAGGCGCCCACCACTATGCCTGGCTAAATTTTGTATTTTTAGTAGAGATGGGGTTTCACCACGTTCACCAGGATGTCTCGATCTCCTGATGTTGTGATCCACCTGCCTTGGCCTCCCAAAGTGCTGGGATTACAGGCGTGAGTCACTGTGCCCAGCCAAAAGCATTTTCTTTAAGCAGTGCACAAAGCTCAAGTGTGTACAGTGGCCTTCAGTGACAGTGTGCCCAAACCATTAATAAAATCTTCAGTATAGGAGCTGGCGAAGACAGAACTGTTTACCAGCATAAACAGTTCCTGGTGGAAAAAAGATGACTTTCTTGGTGGCAGCTTTACTACTACTAGCAATATCACACGCTGGCAGAGCTAAGTCAAAGGGAACATCTATTTAGTATTACAAATGTGTGTAGCACTGAGTTGAGAAATTTTTGTTCTTGTACTTTAAAAGTCAAACCTGGCCGGGCGCGGTGTTTCACACCTGTAATCCCAGCACTTTGGGAGGCTGAGGCGGGCGGATCATGAGGTCAGGAGTTCGAGACCAGCCTGGCCAATATGATGAAACCCCATCTCTACTAAAAATAAAAAAAAAAAATTAGCCAGGCATGGTGGTGCATGCCTGTAGTCCCAACTACTTAGGAGGCTGAGGCAGAAGAATTGTTTGAACCTGGGAGGCGGAGGTTGTGATGAGCTGAGATCATGCCACTGGACTCTAGCCTGGGCAACAGAGTGAGACTCCGTCTCAAAAAAAAAAAAAAAAAAAAAAAGTCAAACCTAAAAAATTAACCACCAAAAATTATAAAAATTCTAATAATTGTTTTGCTGGTGTTTCAGATTTATTTCTGTGCCTCAGAAGTTTATCCTAGCACAGTGATATTATTCTTAAAGAATCAGGCTCATATTGATCTTAATATATGGCCATTGAGCATTTGGTTGTCCCTGCAAGGCAGAACTTGATCACGTATGATGTGGCTTCAGGAATAAAACCAGAAGTTCTTTGTGAAAGACAGACTAGGCTGCTAATATATTAGATTGTCCTGACCCCTTGGGGAGCATAAAGAGCTCCCTGTCCATTTTTCTCTCTAATCCTTGGTTCTCCAAAGACTGGAAAAAGTATCGAATGGTATGGCAAGGAAACAAGAAAGCACAGGGTCCTCAGGGCCCCCTTTCAGGGCCTCTTTTTTTTTTTTCTTTTCTGAGACAGTCTCGCTCTGTTGCCCAGGCTGGAGTACAATGGCGTGATCTTGGCTTACTGCCACCTCCGCCTCCTGGGTTCGAGCAATTCTCCTGCCTCAGCCTCCTGAGTAGCTGGGATTACAGGTGCCCACCACCACGCCTGGCTAATTTTTTGTATTTTCAGTAGAGATAGGGTTTCACCCTGTTTGCCAGGCTAGTCTTGAACTCCTGACCTCAAGTGGTCTGTAGGGCCTCTTTTATTTTCTTGGCTTATCCTTATTTCCTTGAGATAGTCCCTTCTCTTTTCCTCTCCTTCCTTTCCTGAGGGTATGGCAGGCTCTGTTCTTGGAAGCTGTGGGCCTGGAGGCAGGGCCCTCATGAACAAGATTAGCGACCTTTTAAAAAAAGAGACCCCAGAGAGCTGCCTTGCCCCTTCTGCTATGTGAGAACACAGAGAGAAGACAGCTGTCTATGAACCAGGAAGTGGGCCTCATCAGACATTGAATCTACTGGTGCTTTGATCTTAGACTTCCTAACCTCCAGAACTATGAGAAAGTTTGCTGTTTACATGCCACCCAGTCTATGGTATTCTGTTACAGTAGCCTGAATGGACTCAGCACCACCCCAGTGACATGCCCATATGTGTAGATTCCTAGGAATAAACTGTGAGTAAGGCAGTAGGCCTAGGTCTTGGCTGCATTCTCTATTATAGTTTACCAAAAAATTCTGTATCTTAAGGGTCACTGGTTTCTTGTATAATCATTGAGGAAACTGATCCTTTGATTATCACTTTGCTATCACCCCTGGAAGGAAGGAGGACTCTCATCCCAACTTGATTTACCTGAGAAAGAAAACAGGCGGCTATCCACTGTCCTGGCAATGGACTGCAGCTTGACCACGTCCATTGACTGCCCAATATGCACAGTGCTGGGCATGCTCCCCAGTGTCCCTCTCACAAACTCTGCCACCTCTTGCACGGTGAACATTTGCAGCAGCTCGTCAAAGATGGTTGGGAAAGAATTGAGGAGTGCAGCCTGCAAAAGCAAATGAAGCTGTGGTTAGCACAGAGTTAGGGTGTGTGTCTATCTTTCATGCTCAGACAATGATATAAGGTGGTGAGAGGCTGAGAAGGCACTTTAGCATCTCTGCCATGGGTGGGCTCCTCCCTGGCCACTGACTACAGCACTTAGGCATGGAGCAAGAAAAACCAAAAAGGAAACCAAAACAAGATAATCTACTGGGATCCAGGCAATTGGAGGCTTTCATAACTTGCATATAGCATTTGCTGGCAAGAGAATGGGGTATAAAGAAAAATCTGCTCAATGTGGCTTAAGATCCACAGTTGTTTTTGTTCATAAAATGGATTTATACTTTTGTTTGTCTCTATAATCAAGTTTTTAGCTTTCCAATTTTGGTTCCAAACTCAAGAAAGTATGGCAGAGAGAGCTGAGTTCCTTCAAGCAGCACCAGCTTCAGCTCTGTGATCCAGTTCTGAGAGCTGTACCATTTCCCCAGAATAGAGATTCTCATTTGCAACCATGAAATATGAAGACTTCATAAATTATTTTCTTCATAAGTGATGCCTGGTAGTCTCAAGAGTAAATTCAAGAGGATGGGAAATGTGTGTATTTAGTTAGCCATAAACTCTTGAGGACTATTGACGTGGGCTTAGAGTTCAGCCACCTAGACACCCAAGCAAGGGGAGTGGGAGTGTGCATGTTAGGCTTTTCTTCTAGGATGTAAGCTCTGGCAGACCATAAGGTAGTTTCTTGAGAACAATCTGATAATAGAACAGTTCCACAGCCTTTGGGAGGCAGAGCACTATAGGAAAAAGAGAATGGGTTTTGGAATTAGACACGAGTTCAAATTCAAGCTTTACCACTTACCTGACACATAAACTTTGGCAAGTTACTGCCTAATTCTCTGTTTCCCCATCTATAAAATGGGGATGATGCTGTTACTTATGTCTTGATACTGGTATGAGGGAAATTTTTACATAAAGTTTCTAGTAGAGCGCCTGGAACACACAATAGGCCTTTGATACATGCTGGTTCTCATTATTTTCTCTTGTCTAAGTGGAAGCAGCATGAAGACTTTTTTCACTTCTCAGTCCCCTTATGCCATTAACTCAGGATTTACAAAGAGAAATGGAGTGCCATCTTAAGACAAAAAGATGAGAATGCACCCTTCCCAAATGGCAGGTTGGGGAGGGAAGGCTGTTTTCTTGACTGCTCCATCAGGCAACAGACACTGGCTTAGAGTGAGTGAAAATTTATGCCATGGCCATCAGAGAAATGCAAATCAAAACCACAATGAGATACCATCTCACACCAGTTAGAATGGCAATCATTAAAAAGTCAGGAAACAACAGGTGCTGGAGAGGATGTGGAGAAGTAGGAACACTTTTACACTGTTGGTGGGACTGTAAACTAGTTCAACCATTGTGGAAGTCAGTGTGGCGATTCCTCAGGGATCTAGAACTAGAAATACCATTTGACCCAGCCATCCCATTACTGGGTATATACCCAAAGGACTATAAATCATGCTGCTATAAAGACACATGCACACGTATGTTTATTGCGGCACTATTCACAATAGCAAAGACTTGGAACCAACCCAAATGTCCAACAATGATAGACTGGATTAAGAAAATGTGGCACATATACACCATGGAATACTATGCTGCCATAAAAAATGATGAGTTCATGTCCTTTGTAGGGACATGGATGAAATTGGAAATCATCATTCTCAGTAAACTATCACAAGAACAAAAAACCAAACACTGCATATTCTCACTCATAGGTGGGAATTGAACAATGAGAACACATGGACACAGGAAGGGGAACATCACACTCTGGGGACTGTTGTGGGGTGGGGGGAGGGGGGAGGGATAGCTTTAGGAGATATACCTAATGCTAAATGACGAGTTAATGGGTGCAGCACACCAGCATGGCACATGTATATATATGTAACTAACCTGCACATTGTGCACATGTACCCTAAAACTTAAAGTATAATAATAATAAAATAAAATAAAAAATAAAAAAAAGAAAATTTATGCCATGGAAAACAGGCTTGTGCTGTGGTCTTTATTTAGGCCAGGCCCAATTGGAGAACATATATGAATTCTATCTGCAGATTTATAACTCCCTGGAATATCAAGGAGATTGTTTTGCAGTAATTAGAACCAGAACAAAACATATCGTTAGCACCTTAGATATAAAAGACAAAGGAGTGGTGAAGTAGGTGCTTTATAATCAATAACAAACAGTAACTCATTTGCTCTCTTAAATGGTAAAATATCCTGTACTTAGACACCAGGACAGAAGGACTCTCACACCCTGACATCTTCTAGTGGTCATAATCAAAGATATAACGTCTAACTGAATAATATACATATATATATATATATATAGCGAGAGAGAGAGACAGAGAGAGGGAGAGAGAGAGAGACAGAGTGAGAGAGAGTTGTGAAACTCAGGAAACATGAGCCTTGCACCAAAGAAGAAAGTCTGATTCTCACACAGGTCTTAGCCGAGACCAGATCTAAGCTATTTATCTTGATGTAGTAGGAGTGTGCCACTCAGTACAGGACATTACTATGTTACAAAGTTCCCAGAAAACATATCTGCATTGCTTTGCTAGCTACCTCTAATCTCTCCATATTTTGGCTGTGGGAGGGGAATGGAAGAGGAAGATGAGCAGCTTAAGGTACTTAGAAGGGGAGATCACAGGTGTCTTTCTTACAGAAGCACCTGGAAGCCTTGAGGTACTCCCTTATAGAGTTCCTTATAGACTCCCTAATAGAGTCCATTCCCTTATAGAGTCAAGGAAGCCTTAAGGTACTCCCAGTTGATCACCTGTCCTCTGGGCTGAGAAACCTATAGGCAACTGGTATGAAGAGGCAACACAGAGACAAGTGGAAAACAAAAAAGTAGACTATTTTAATCTTAAATGAGGCAGAGTTTAAATATATACTTGGGCTAACAATATACCTGGCAGTGGCTGAATGACTGGACATGAGAGAGGGTGTCTGATCTTTGCTGACAGGTTTTGGTGTAATATTTAGCTTCAAAAAGTTGAAGAACTATACACCATTACATAAAAATTCTGACATTCATTTTGTAAGGAAAAATACCTCCCTTTTGACTGGGGTAATGAATTATTGATTTGTTCTAGGGTAAGGCTGTGTGGAAAGGTGACAGATTAGCTGGCCAGGCAGTTTTGTTTGTTTTTGAGATAGAGTTTCACTCTGTTGCCCAGGCTGGAGTGCAGTGGTGCAATCACAGCTCACTGTAGCCTTAACTTCTTGGGCTCAGGTGATTGGTCAGGTAGTTTTAATATAAGAAAGTAAATTTTCTTCCCACACTGATATTTCTAATATTGAATCTAATCTAATCTTTTTTTGAAGTTTTAATTATTTATTATACTTTAAGCTCTGGGATACAGGCGCAGAAGGTGCAGGTTTGTTACATAAGTATACACGTGCCATGGCGGTGTGCTGCACCCATCAACCCATCATCTACATTAGGTATTTCTCCTAATGCTATCCCTCCCCTAGTCCCCCGACCCCCAACAGGCCCAGGTGTGTGATGTTCCCCTCCCTGTGTCCATGTGTTCTCATTGTTTACCTCCCACTTATGAATGAGAACATGTGGTGTTTGGTTTTCTGTTCCTGTGTTAGTTGACTGAGAATGATGGTTTCCAGCTTCATCCACATCCCTGCAAAGGACATAAACTCATCCTTTTTTATGGCTGCATAGTATTCCATGGTGTATATGTGCCACATTTTTGTTATCTAGTCTATGACTGATGGGCATTTGGGTTGGTTCCAAATCTTTGCTATTGTCAACAGTGCTGCAATAAACATATGTGTGTGGCTGGGCGCAGTGGCTCATGCCTGTAATCCCAGCACTTTGGGAGGCTGAGGCAGGTGGATCACCTGAGGTCAGGAGGTCGAGACTAGCCTGGCAAACAGGGTGAAACCCCGTTTCTAATAAAAAATGAAAAAATTAGCTGAACATGGTGGCATGCGCCTGTAATCCCAGCTACTCAGGAGGCTGAGGCAGGAGAATCACTTGAACACGGGAGGTGGAGGTCACAGTGAGCTGGGATCACTCCATTGCACTCCAGCTTGGGCAACAAGAGTGAAACTCCATCTCAAAAAAAAAAAAAGAAAGAAAGAAAGAAAGAAAAAAACCATACGTGCGCATGTGTCTTTATAGTAGAATGATTTATAATCCTTGGGTTTATAGCCAGTAATGGGATTGCTGGGTCAAATGGTATTTCTAGTTCTAGATCCTTGAGGAATCGACACAATGTCTTCCACAATGGTTGAACTAATTTACATTTCCACCAACAGTGTAAAAGCATTCCTACTTCTCCACATCCTCTCCAGCATCTGTTGTTTCCTGACTTTTTAATGATTGCCATTCTAACTGGTGTGAGATGGTATCTCATTGTGGTTTTGATTTGCATTTCTCTAATGACCAGTGATGATGAGCTTTTTTTCATATGTTGGTTGGCTGCATAAATGTCTTCTTTTGAGAAGTGTCTGTTCATATCCTTCGCCCGCTTTTTGATGGTTTTTTTTTTCTTGTAAATTTGTTTAAGTTCTTTGTAGATTTTGGATATTAGCCCTTTGTCAGATGGATAGATGGCAAAAATTTTCTCCTATTCTATAGGTTGCCTGTTCACTCTGATGATAGCTTCTTTTGCTGTGCAGAAGCTCTTTAGTTTAATTAGATGCCACTTGTCAATTTTGGCTTTTGTTGCCATTGCTTTTGGTGTTTTAGTCATGAAATCTTTGCCCATGCCTATGTCCTAAATGGTATTGTCTAGATTTTCTTCTAGGGTTTTTATGGTTTTAGGTCTTATGTTTAAGTCTTTAATCCATCTTGAGTAAATTTTTGTATAAGGTGTAAGGAAGGGGTCCAGTTTCAATTTTCTGCATATGGCTAGCCAGTTTGCCAACACCATTTATTAAATAGGGAATCCTTTCCCCATTGCTTCTTTTTGTCAGGTTTGTCAAAGATCAGATGGTTGTAGATGTGTGGTGTTATTTCTGAGGCCTCTGTTCTGTTCTATTCGTCTATATATCTGTTTTGGTACCAGTACCATGCTGTTTTGGTTACTATAGCCTTGTAGTATAGTTTGAAGTCAGGTAGCATAATGCCTCCAGCTTTGTTCTTTTGGCTTAGGATTGACTTGGCAATGCAGGCTCATTTTTGGTTCCATATGAACTTTAAAGTAGTTTTTTCTAATTCTGTGAAGAAAGTCAGTGGTAGCTTGATGGGGATAGCATTGACTCTATAAATTACTTTGGGCAGTATAGCCATTTTCATGATATTGATTCTTCCTATCCATGAGCATGGAATGTTTTTCCATTTGTCTGTGTCCTCTCTTATTTCCTTGAGCAGTGGTTTGTAGTTCTCCTTCAAGAGGTCCTTCACATCCCTTCTAAGTTGTATTCCTAGGTATTTTATTCTCTTTGTAGCAATTGTAAAGGGGAGTTCACTCATGATTTGGCTGTCTATTACTGGCGTATAGGAATGCTTGTGATTTTTGCACATTGATTTTGTATCCTGAGACTTTGCTGAAGTTGCTTATCAGCTGAAGGAGATTTTGGGCTGAGACAATGGGGTTTTCTAAATATATAATCATGTCATCTGTAAACAGAGACAATTTCACTTCCTCTCTTCCTATTTGAATGCCCTTTATTTCTTTCTCTTGCCTGACTGCCCTGGCCAGAACTTCCAATACTATGTTGAATAGGAGTGGTGAGAGAGGGCATCCTTGTCTTGTGCTGGTTTTCAAAGGGAATGTTTCCAGCTTTTACCCATTCAGTATGATTTTGGCTGTGGGTTTGTCATAAATATCTCTTATTACTTTGAGATACATTCCATCAATACCTAGTTTATTGAGAGTTTTTAGCAAGAAGGGATGTTGAATTTTATCGAAGGCCTTTTCTGCATCTATTGAGATAATCAAGTAGTTTTTGTCATTGGTTCTGTTTATGTGATGGACTACATTTATTTTTTTGTGTAGGTTGAACCAGCCTTGCATCCCAGGGATGAAGCTGACTTGATCGTGGTGGATGAGCTTTTTGATGTGCTGCTGGATTCGGTTTGCCAGTATTTTATTGAGGATTTTTGCATCGATGTTCATCAGGGATAGTGGCCTGAAATTTTCTGTTTTTGTTGTGTCTCTGCCAGGTTTGGTATCAGGACGATGCTGGCCTCATAAAACGAGTTCGGGAGGAGTCCCTTTTTTTCTATTGTTTGGAATAGTTTCAGAATGAATGGTATCACCTCCTCTTTGTACCTCTGGTAGAATTTGGCTGTGAATCCGTCTGGTCCTGGGCTTTTTTTGGTTGTACGCTGCTAATTTCTACCTCAATTTCAGATCTTGTTATTGGTCTATTCAGGGGTTCAACTTCTTCCTGGTTTAGTCTTGGGACGGTGCATGTGTCCAGGAATTTATACATTTCTTCCAGAGTTTCTAGTTTATTTGCACAGAGGTATTTATAGTATTCTCTGATGGCAGTTTCTATTTCTGTGGGATCAGTGGTGATTGCCCCTTTATCGTATTTTTTGTTGTGTCTATTTGATTCTTCTCTCTTTTCTTCTTTATTAGTCTGGCTAGCAGTCTATCTATTTTATTAATCTTTTCAAAAAACCAGCTTCTGGATTCATTAATTTTTTCAAGGATTTTTTGTGTCTCTGTTCTGATCTGTTATTTCCTTTTTTTTTTTTTGAGACGGAGTCTCGCTCTGTCACCCAGGCTTGAGTGCAGTGGCGTGATCTTGGCTCACTGCAAGCCCCGCCTCCCAGGTTCAGGCCATTCTCCTGCCTCAGCCTCCCTAGTAGCTGGGACTACACGCACCCACCACCACACCCAGCTAATTTTTTGTATTTTTAGTAGAGACGGGGTTTCACCATGTTGGCCAGGATGGTCTTGATCTCCTGACCTCATGATCTGCCCGCCTCAGCCTCCCAAAGTGCCGGGATTACAGGTGTGAGCCACCACGCCTGGCTAGTTATTTCTTGTCTTCTGTTAGCTTTTGAATTTGTTTGCTCTTGCTCCTCTAGTTCTTTTAACTGTGATGTTAGGGTGTCGATTTTAGATATTTCCCGCTTTCTCCTGTGGGCATTTAGTGCTATAAATTTCCCTCTAAACACCGCTTTAGCTGTGTCCCAGAGGTTCTGGTACGTTGTGTCTTTGTTCTCATTGGTTTCAAAGAACTTCTGCCTTAATTTCGTTATTTACCCAGTAGTCATTCAGGAGCAGGTTGTTCAGTTTCCATGTAGTTGTGTGGTTTTGAGTGAGTTTCTTAATCCTGAGTTCTAATTTGATTGTATTGTGGTCTGAGAGACTGTTATGATTTCTGTTCTTCTGCATTTGCTGAGGAGTGTTTTACTTCCAATTATGTGGTCAGTTTTAGAATATGTGCAATGTGGTGCTGAGAAGAATATATATTCTGTTGATTCGGGGTAGAGAGTTCTATAGATGTCTATCAGGTCTACTTGGTCTGGAGCTGAGTTCAAGTTCTGAATATCCTCATTAATTTTCTGTCTCATTGATCTAATACTGACAGTGGGATGTTAATGTCTCCCACTATTATTGTGTGGGAGTCTAAGTCTCTTTATTGGTTTCTAAGAACATGCTCTATGAACCTGGGTGCTTCTATATTGGGTGCATATATATTTTGGATAGTTAGCACTCCTTGTTGCATTGATCTCTTTACCATTATGTAATTTCCTTGTCTTTTATGATCTTTGTTGGTTTAAAGTCTGTTTTATCAGATACTAGGATTGCAACCCATGCTTTTTTTTGTTTTCCATTTGCTTGGTAAATAGTCCTCCATCCCTTTATTTTGAGCCTATGTGTGTCTTTGCATGTGAGATGGGTCTCCTGAATACAACACACTGATGGGTCCTGACTCTTTATCCAATTTGCCAGTCTGTGTCTTTTTTTTTTTTTTTTTTCCTTTATTATTATTATTATTATACTTTAGACTCTATGATAACTGTGCACAACGTGCAGGTAAGTTACATATGTATACATGTGCCATGCTGGTGCGCTGCACCCACCAACTCGTCATCTAGCATTAGGTATATCTCCCAATGCTATCCCTCCCCCCTCCCCCCACCCCACAACAGTCCCCGAAGTGTGATGTTCCCCTTCCTGTGTCCATGTGTTCTCATTGTTCAATTCCCACCTATGACTGAGAATATGCGGTGTTTGTTTTTTTGTTCTTGCGATAGTTTACTGAGAATGATGATTTCCAATTTCATCCATGTCCCTACAAAGGACATGAACTCATCATTTTTTATGGCAGCATAGTATTCCATGGTGTATATGTGCCACATTTTCTTAATCCAGTCTATCATTGTTGGACATTTGGGTTGGTTCCAAGTCTTTGCTATTGTGAATAGTGCCTTAATAAACATACATGTGCATGTGTCTTTATAGCAGCATGATTTATAGTCCTTTGGGTATATACCCAGTAATGGGATGGCTGGGTCAAATGGAATTTCTAGTTCTAGATCCCTGAGGAATCGCCACACTGACTTCCACAAGGGTTGAACTAGTTTACAGTCCCACCAACAGTGTAAAAGTGTTCCTATTTCTCCACATCCTCTCCAGCACCTGTTTCCTGACTTTTTAATGATTGCCATTCTAACTGGTGTGAGATGGTATCTCATTGTGGTTTTGATTTGCATTTCTCTGATGGCCAGTGATGGTGAGCATTTTTTCATGTGTTTTTTGGCTGCATAAATGTCTTCTTTTGAAGCGTCTGTTCATGTCCTTCGCCCACTTTTTGATGGGGTTGTTTGTTTTTTTCTTGTAAATTTGTTGGAGTTCATTGTAGATTCTGGATATTAGCCCTTTGTCAGATGAGTAGGTTGTGAAAATTTTCTCCCATTTTGTAGGTTGCCTGTTCACTCTGATGGTAGTTTCCTTTGCTGTGCAGAAGCTCTTTAGTTTAATTAGATCCCATTTGTCAATTTTGGCTTTTGTTGCCATTGCTTTTGGTGTTTTAGACATGAAGTCCTTGCCCATGCCTATGTCCTGAATGGTAATGCCTAGGTTTTCTTCTAGGGTTTTTATGGTTTTAGGTCTAACATTTAAGTCTTTAATCCATCTTGAATTGATTTTTGTATAAGGTGTAAGGAAGGGATCCAGTTTCAGCTTTCTACATATGGCTAGCCAGTTTTCCCAGCACCATTTATTAAATAGGGAATCCTTTCCCCATTTCTTGTTTTGCTCAGGTTTGTCAAAGATCAGATAGTTGTAGATATGTGGCATTATTTCTGACGGCTCTGTTCTGTTCCATTGATCTTTATCTCTGTTTTGGTACCAGTACCATGCTGTTTTGGATACTGTAGCCTTGTAGTATAGTTTGAAGTCAGGTAGTGTGATGCCTCCAGCTTTGTTCTTTTCGCTTAGGATTGACTTGGCGATGCGGGATCTTTTTTGCTTCCATATGAACTTTAAAGTAGTTTTTTCCAATTCTGTGAAGAAAGTCATTGGTAACTTGATGGGGATGGCATTGAATCTGTAAATTACCTTGGGCAGTATGGTCATTTTCATGATATTGATTCTTCCTACCCATGAGCATGGAATGTTCTTCCATTTGTTTGTATCCTCTTTTATTTCCTTGAGCAGTGGTTTGTAGTTCTCCTTGAAGAGGTCCTTCACATCCCTTGTAAGTTGGATTCCTAGGTATTTTATTCTCTTTGAAGCAATTGTGAATGGGAGTTCACTCATGATTTGGCTCTCTGTTTGTCTGTTATTGATGTATAAGAATGCTTGTGATTTTTGTACATTGATTTTGTATCCTGAGACTTTGCTGAAGTTGCTTATCAGCTTAAGGAGATTTTGGGCTCAGACAATGGGGTTTTCTAGATATACTATCATGTCATCTGCAAACAGGGACAATTTGACTTCCTCTTTTCCTAATTGAATACCCTTGATTTCCTTCTCCTGCCTAATTGCCCTGGCCAGAACTTCCAACACTATGTTGAATAGGAGTGGTGAGAGAGGGCATCCCTGTCTTGTGCCAGTTTTCAAAGGGAATGCTTCCAGTTTTTGCCCATTCAGTATGATATTGGCTGTGGGTTTGTCATAAATAGCTCTTATTATTTTGAGATACGTCCCATCAATACCTAATTTATTGAGAGTTTTTAGCATGAAGGGTTGTTGAATTTTGTCAAAGGCCTTTTCTGCATCTATTGAGATAATCATGTAGTTTTTGTCTTTGGTTCTGTTTATATGCTGGATTACATTTATTGATTTGCGTATGTTGAACCAGCCTTGCATCCCAGGGATGAAGCCCACTTGATCATGGTGGATAAGCTTTTTGATGTGCTGCTAGATTCTGCTTGCCAGTATTTTATTGAGGATTTTTGCATCAATGTTCATCAAGGATATTGGTCTAAAATTGTCTTTTTTTGTTGTGTCTCTGCCAAGCTTTGGTATCAGGATGATGCTGGCCTCATAAAATGAGTTAGGGAGGATTCCCTCTTTTTCTATTGATTGGAATAGTTTCAGAAGGAATGGTACCAGCTCCCCCTTGTACCTCTGGTAGAATTCGGCTGTGAATCCATCTGGTCCTGGACTTTTTTTGGTTGGTAAGCTATTGATTATTGCCACAATTTCAGCTCCTGTTATTGGTCTATTCAGAGATTCAACTTCTTCCTGGTTTAGTCTTAGGAGGGTGTATGTGTCGAGGAATTTATCCATTTCTTCTAGATTTTCTAGTTTATTTGCGTAGAGGTGTTTGTAATATTCTCTGATGGTAGTTTGTATTTCTGTGGGATCAGTGGTGATATCCCCTTTATCATTTTTTACTGCATCTATTTGATTCTTCTCTCTTTTTTTCTTTATTAATCTTGCTAGTGGTCTATCAATTTTGTTGATCCTTTCAAAAAACCAGCTCCTGGATTCATTTATTTTTTGAAGGGTTTTTTGTGTCTCTATGTCCTTCAGTTCTGCTCTGATTTTAGTTATTTCTTGCCTTCTGCTAGCTTTTGAATGTGTTTGCTCTTGCTTTTCTAGTTCTTTTAATTGTGATGTTAGGGTGTCAATTTTGGATCTTTCCTGCTTTCTCTTGTGGGCATTTAGTGCTATAAATTTCCCTCTACACACTGCTTTGAATGCATCCCAGAGGTTCTGGTATGTTGTGTCTTGGTTCTCGTTGGTTTCAAAGAACATCTTTATTTCTGCCTTCATTTCGTTATGTACCCAGTAGTCATTCAGGAGCAGGTTGTTCAGTTTCCACGTAGTTGAGCGGTTTTGAGTGAGATTCTTAATCCTGAGTTCTAGCTTGATTGCACTGTGATCTGAGAGATAGTTTGTTATAATTTCTGTTCTTTTACATTTATTGAGGAGAGCTTTACTTCCAAGTATATGGTCAATTT
This sequence comes from Pongo abelii, assembly GCF_028885655.2. Classification (NCBI taxonomy): domain Eukaryota; kingdom Metazoa; phylum Chordata; class Mammalia; order Primates; family Hominidae; genus Pongo; species Pongo abelii. The sequence continues at coordinate 103,165,084 of NC_085928.1, forward strand.
TGGAATAGGTGTGGTGTGGTGCTGAAAAAAATGTATATTCTGTTGATTTGGGGTGGAGAGTTCTGTAGATGTCTATTAGGTCCGCTTGGTGCAGAGCTGAGTTCAATTCCTGGGTATCCTTGTTGACTTTCTGTCTCGTTGATCTGTCTAATGTTGACAGTGGGGTGTTAAAGTCTCCCATTATTAATGTGTGGGAGTCTAAGTCTCTTTGTAGGTCACTCAGGACTTGCTTTATGAATCTGGGTGCTCCTGTATTGGGTGTATATATATTTAGGATAGTTAGCTCTTCTTGTTGAATTAATCCCTTTACCATTATGTAATGGCCTTCTTTGTCTGTTTTGATCTTTGTTGGTTTAAAGTCTGTTTTATCAGAGACTAGGATTGCAACCCCTGCCTTCTTTTGTTTTCCATTTGCTTGGTAGATCTTCCTCCATCCTTTTATTTTGAGCCCATGTGTGTCGCTGCACGTGAGATGGGTTTCCTGAATACAGCACACTGATGGGTCTTGAGTCTTTATCCAATTTGCCAGTCTGTGTCTTTTAATTGGAGCATTTAGTCCATTTACATTTAAAGTTAATATTGTTATATGTGAATGTGATCCTGTCATTATGATGTTAGCCGGTTATTTTGCTCGTTAGTTGATGCAGTCTCTTCCTAGTCTTGATGGTCTTTACATTTTGGTATGATTTTGCAGTGGCTGGTACCGGTTGTGCCTTTCCATGTTTAGCGCTTCCTTCAGGAGCTCTTTTAGGGCAGGCCTGGTGGTGACAAAATCTCTCAGCATTTGCTTGTCTGTAAAGTATTTTATTTCTCCTTCACTTATGAAGCTTAGTTTGGCAGGATATGAAATTCTGGGTTGAAAATTCTTTTCTTCAAGAATGTTGAATATTGGCCCCCACTCTCTTCTGGTTTGTAGGGTTTCTGCAGAGAGATCCGCTGTTAGTCTGATGGGCTTCCCTTTGATGGTAACCCGACCTTTCTCTCTGGCTGCCCTTAACATTTTTTCCTTCATTTCAACTTTGGTGAATCTGACAATTATGTGTCTTGGAGTTGCTCTTCTTGAGGAGTATCTTTGTGGCGTTCTCTGTATTTCCTGAATCTGAATGTTGGCCTGCCTTGCTAGATTGGGGAAGTTCTCCTGGATAATATCCTGCAGAGTGTTTTCCAACTTGTTTCCATTCTCCCCGTCACTTTCAGGTACACCAATCAGACGTAGATTTGGTCTTTTCACATAGTCCCACATTTCTTGGAGGCTTTCCTCGTTTCTTTTTATTCTTTTTTCTCTAAACTTCCCTTCTCACTTCATTTCATTCATTTCATCTTCCAGGGCTGATACCCTTTCTTCCATTTGATCGCATCGGCTCCTGAGGCTTCTGCATTCTTCACGTAGTTCTCGAGCCTTGGTTTTCAGCTCCATCAGCTCCTTTAAGCACTTCTCTGTATTGGTTATTCTAGTTATACATTCTTCTAAATTTTTTTCAAAGTTTTCAACTTCTTTGCCTTTGGTTTGAATATCCTCCCGTAGCTCGGAGTAATTTGATCGTCTGAAGCCTTCTTCTCTCAGCTCGTCAAAGTCATTCTCCGTCCAGCTTTGTTCCGTTGCTGGTGAGGAACTGCGTTCCTTTGGAGGAGGAGAGGTACTCTGCTTTTTAGAGTTTCCAGTTTTTCTGCTCTGTTTCTTCCCCATCTTTGTGGTTTTATCTACTTTTGGTCTTTGATGATGGTGATGTATAGATGGGTTTTTGGTGTGGATGTCCTTTCTGTTAGTTTTCCTTCTAACAGACAGGACCCTCAGCTGCAGGTCTGTTGGAGTACCTGGCCGGCCGTGTGAGGTGTCAGTCTGCCCCTGCTGGGGGGTGCCTCCCAGTTAGGCTGCTCGGGGGTCAGGGGTCAGGGACCCACTTGAGGAGGCAGTCAGCCCGTTCTCAGATCTCCAGTTGCGTGCTGGGAGAACCACTGCTCTCCTCAAAGCTGTCAGACAGGGACATTTAAGTCTGCAGAGGTTACTGCTGTCTTTTTGTCTGTGCCCTGCCCACAGAGGTGGAGCCTACAGAGGCAGGCAGGCCTCCTTGAGCTGTGGTGGGCTCCACCCAGTTCAAGCTTCCCGGCTGCTTTGTTTACCTAAGCGAGCCTGGGCAATGGCGGGCGCCCCTCCCCCAGCCTCGCTGCCGACTTGCTGTTTGATCTCAGACTGCTGTGCTAGCAATCAGCGAGACTCCGTGGGCGTAGGACCCTCTGAGCCAGGTGCGGGCTATACTCTCCTGGGGCACCGTTTCCTAAGCCCGTCGGAAAAGCACAGTATTCGGGTGGGAGTGGCCCGATTTTCCAGGTGCCGTCTGTCACCCCTGGAAAGGGAACTCCCTGACCCCTTGCGCTTCCCGAGTGAGGCAATGCCTTGCCCCTGCTTCGGCTGGCGCACGGTGAACTCACCCACTGACCTGCACCCACTGTCTGGCACTCCCTAGTGAGATGAACACGGTACCTCAGATGGAAATGCAGAAATCACCCGTCTTCTGCGTCGCTCGCACTGGGAGCTGTAGACCGGAGCTGTTCCTATTCGGCCATCTTGGCTCCTCCCCCCAGTCTGTGTCTTTTAATTGGGGCATTTAGCCCATTTACATTTAAAGTTAATATAGTTATGTGTGAATTTCATCCTGTCATTATGATGCTAGCTGGTTATTTTGCCCGTTAGTTGATGCAGTTTCTTCATAGTGTTGATGATCCTTATAATTTGGCATGTTTTTGCAGTGGCTGGTACCGGTTTTTCCTTTCCATATTCAGTGCTTCCTTCAGGAGCTCCTGTACGGCAGGCCTGGTGGTGACAGAATCTCTCAGCATTTGCTTGTCTGTAAAAGATTTTATTTCTCTTTCACTCATGAAGCTTAGTTTGGCTGGATATGAAATTCTGGGTTGAAAATTCTTTTCTTTAAGAATGTTGAATATTGGCCCCACTTTCCTCTGGTTTGTAGGGTTTCTGCAGAGACATCCACTGTTAGTCTGATGGGCTTCTCTTTGTGGGTAACCTGACCTTTCTCTCTGGCTGCCCTTAACATATTTTCCTTCATTTCAATCTTCGTGATTCTGACGATTATGTGTCTTGGGGTTGCTCTTCTCAAGGAGTATCTTTGTGGTGTTCTCTGTATTTCCTGAATTTGAATGTTGGCCTGTCTTGCTAGGTTGGGGAAGTTCTCCTGGATAATATCCTGAAGAGTGTTTTCCAACTTGGTTCCATTCTCCCCGTCACTTTCAGGTACACCAATCAAACATAGGTTTGGTCTTTTCACATAGTCCCATATTTCTTGGAGGCTTTGTTCGTTCTTTTTCATTCTTTTTTCTCTAATCTTGTCTTCATGCTGTATTTCATTAAGTTGATCTTCAATCTCTGATATCCTTTCTTCCACTTGATCGATTTGGCTATTGATACTTGTGTATGCTTCACAAAGTTCTCGTGCTGTGTTTTTCAGCTCCATCAGGTCATTTATGTTCTTCTCTAACCTGGTTATTGTAGTTAGCAATTCCTCAAACCTTTTTTCAAGGTTCTTAGCTTCCTTATATTGGGTTAGAACATGCTCCTTTAGCTTGGAGGAGTTTGTTATTACCCACCTTCTGAAGCCTACTTCTGTCAATTCATCAAACTCATTCTCTGTCCAGGTTTGTTACCTTGCTGGCTAGGAGCTGTGATCCTCTGGAAGAGAAGGGGCGTTCTGGTTTTTGGAATTTTCAGCCTTTTTGCACTGGTTTTTCTTTGTCTTCCTGGATTTATCTACCTTTGGTGTTTGATGTTGGTGACCTTCGGATAGGGTTTCTGTGTGGATGTCATTTTTGTTGATGTTGATGCTATTCCTTTCTGTTTGTTAGTTTTTCTTCTAACAGTCAGGCCCTTCTGTTGGAGGTCTGCTGGGGTTTGCTGGAGGTCTGCTTCAGACCCTGTTTGCCTGGGTATCACCAGTGGAGGCTGCAGAACAGCAAAGATTGCTGCCTATTCCTTCCTCTGGAAGCTTCGTCCCAGAGGGGCACCCACCAGATGCCAGCCAGAGCTCTCCTGTATGAGGTGTCTGTCATCCCCTACTGGGAGATGTCTCCCAGTCAGGAGGCAAGGGGGTCAGGGATCCACTTAAGGAGACAGTCTGTTTCTTAGCAGAGCTCGAGCACTGTGCTGGGAGATCTCCCATTCCCTTCAGAGCCGGCAGGGAGGAACATTTAAGTCTGCTGAATCTGTGCCCACAGCTGCCCCTTCCCCTAGGTGCTCTGTCCCAGGGAGATGGGAGTTGGATCTAGAAGCCCCTGACTGGGCCTGCTGTCTTTCTTTCAGAGATGCCCTGCCCACAGAGGAGGAATCTAGAGAGGCAGTCTGGCTACAATGGCTTGGCAGCACTGTGGTGGGCTCTGCCCAGTCCAAAGTTCCTGTCAGCTTTTTTTTACACTGTGAGGGGAAAACTGCCTACTCAAGCCTCTGTAATGGTGGATGCCCCTCCCCTGACCAAGCTTGAGTGTCCCAGATCGACATCAGACTGCTGTGCTGGCAGCGAGAATTTCAAGCCAGTGGATCTTAACTTGCTGGGCTCCGTGGGGGTGGGATTTGCTGAGCTAGACTGCTTCTCTCCCTGACTTTGGCCCCCTTTCCAGGGGAGTGAACAGTTCTGTCTCGCTGACGTTCCAGGCTCCACTGGGGTACGAAAAAAACTCCTGCAGCTAGCTCAGTGTCTGCCCAAACAGCGGCCCAGTTTTGTGCTTGAAACCCAGGGCCCTGGTGGTGTAGGCACCTGAGGGAATCTCCTGGTCTGCAGGTTGCAAAGACCATGGGAAAAGCACAGTATCTGGGCTGGAATGCACTGTTCCTCAAGGCAGTCTCTCCCAGCTTCCCTTGGGTAGGGGAGGGAGTTCCCCAACCCCTTGTACTTCCCAGGTGAGGCGACGCCCCACCCTCCTTCTGCTTGCCCTCCATGGATGCACCCACTGTCTAGCCAGTCCCAGTGAGATGAGCTGGGTACCTCAGTTGGAAATGCAGAAATCACCCACCTTTTGTGTTGATCTCACTGGGAGCTGCAGTCCAGAGCTGTTCCTATTTGGCCATCTTGCCAGCCCTGTGATCCTAATTTAATCTTAATTCTTAGCCAAAGATTCCTAGTTATTCCTACTGTTTTTCAAATTATTTCATTCAACTTCTGGAATGGACAAAAGCTAATCTAAATTTTCTTTTTTTTCTTTTTCTTTTTGGAGACAAAGTCTCTGTTGCCCAGGCTGGAGTGCAGTCGTGCGATCTTGGCTCACTGCAACCTCTGCCTCCCAGGTTCAAGCAATTCTCCTGCCTCAGTCTCCCGAGTAGCTGGGACTACAGGTGCATGCTAGCACACCCAGCTAATTTTTTGTATTTTAGTAGAGATGGGGGTTTCATCATGTTGCCCAGGCTGGTCTTGAACTCCTGAGCTCAAGCAATCCGCCCGCCTTGGCCTCCCAAAGTGCTAGGATTACAGGCGTGAGCCACTGTGCTCAATTTTCATTAATACAATGATTAATATGGAAATAAAATTCCCCATACATTCTGAATATCTCCTATGAATAAAGTGTTCATAAAAAAACTAAGCAGTATGGTAGCTAAATAAACTTGGTCTAAAGACTGTTCACAGAACAAATTTGTGCTTCTTCTCCAACATAAAGCCACTGAGCTGTTTTACATCTGGCAGCTGAGGCACAGCCAGATTTGCAGTAAAAGCAGGATTTTGTTGTATTAGGTATTTCCTTGTAAATAATCCCTTACCCAACACACATGATCCTGGCAGGGCTTCTTCATCTCTGAAAACCAGAGGACAAAGAAACCACCCGCTGAGAAAGAGGAACCCAGCAGCAAAGCTTCCCTTGCAGTGTGCGAACCTGAGTGAAAAGGAGTGTTTCTGAGTTTCGGCTGTCCAGACTGAGCACAAACCGGATGGACTGGAAAAGTTCTTGGATACTGGATCTGAATTGTTCCTCTTCCATTCCACAAGTGGCTCGTGAGTACAGGATCCGTGACTGTACAATGAACTTGAAAAGGTACTCCAAGGCCTGAAAAGTGTGGGAGAAAAAGTGATGGAGAGGTGTTGAAGATGCTCAGGAACTCACATAGCAGGAAACAAGGGGCAAAGTAACAGCAGTTTCTATACCAAAATCAGGTGATGGGCAATTCTAACTATGGAGATAGATAGGCACTTTATTTTTTAAAATTTTTTCTCAAATATCCAAATTGTCACTAAGCAGCAGCTACCTTCTTATTGAAAGAATCATCAAATAATTTCACAATTGTTTTCTGAGGTTCTGGGATTAAGGAGCCATAGACTGTTATAGAAATAGTTGAATTCAAGAACACTCAGAGTTTAAAAAATAAGTTTCTCTGTATTTTTTTTTCATGTCTGGAAATAAAAGGGTCATGAGGCAAGGATGTAAGAAAGACTCAAGTTTACTGCAAGAAGGAAGTGTCCTAAAGGACTCTGGAGTCCTCAGACTTAGGAGTCTCTTACATCTTTAAGATATAGCTGGGGCCTGACACAGTTCCTCCTTTATCACCAGGGGTCACAGAAATCTGAAGAAAACCTGTCCCAGGCTGCACAGCAGCTGATAGGCCTGATACATCCAGTATCCACCCTCTTCCCACCAAGATATCTGCCATAAGCAGTTCGTAAATAGTACAAGATGAAGCTTCTGCAAAAAAGTTTGGGAGCAGAATCTGATTCTGAGGAGTTCCTGACGCTTGGCCCATGCTTACAGAGTAATTTTCTTTTAAGAGAACAAATTCAAGACCCAATACTATGTTTTCTAATAAAAAAAATGGAACAGACTTCCCAGACACTGAAAAGGCAGAAATAATGGAAAGAAACTTATGCAAGGCTGAAACAAACAGAAGTCAGGTACTTGAAATATAAAACAGGAAACAATTCCCAAACTACCTTTCATGATCTATACAGCTGTTAGATGGTTTGGAAAAGCAGAACTTAATATTTTGTGGCCCATACAAAATTCAGTTGGCACTGGGGAATGCCAGTTTAGAAAAATGTGTCTTCCAGGGCTTGTACCAGATGACTCTGTAGAAGAAATTAGTGTGCGGCCTCATCTCCATAAATGCTACACCCTCTGTTCTAGTAGCTTTTTAATGCCTAGTCTATAAAGAACTTGAAAAATCTGTTAGTTTCTAAACCCAGACACTTGCAGGCTGGACTCTGCCACTGCTCTAGTATGTCTATATTGAGGTGACTCTTCAGGCCCATGAAGCAGAAAGTATACACTTCTGAGCTAGCTTCATTTATTAGGTTATGCCAGTTTGAAGTCACTGAAGTAAGAGGTATTTTCTATCGGAACAAAGAAAATAAACGTTTGCATTTTTCAAACTAAATGGCTAGGTAGCAGGTCTGACCTTCCCCTTTAGGTACTTTGGTTTTGTATGATTAAGATGATGGCTTGCTGGGCTCAGCAGAGGACAAAAGAGGGACAGGGTCAGAACTGATACCCTGGAATCCTTATAGGTAGGGACTAGAATCCCTATAGGTAAAGGATAGAACAGATCTTCTTGGAGCAGCCTTAAAAAGCCAGGATTTACTCGGGAGGCTGAGGCAGGAGAATGGCGTGAACCCGGGAGGTGGAGCTTGTAGTGAGCTGAGATCACGCCACTGCACTCCAGCCTGGTCAACTGAGCGAGACTCCGTCTCCAAAAAAAACCCCAAAAAACAAAAAAACGAAAAAACAAAAAACAAAAAACAAAAGCCAGGATGGTCTCCTCAGTTAGGTCATACAGAAAATGAAAAGAATTAAGACCTGGAAAGATTCACCAAAAATGTATTATGCATAGAAGTAGAAAATGAACTTGTTGAGCATCTTACTGTCATATGCCCAAGCCCCAGAAGATGCAGGAAGGATCGGCAATTACATGGAGCACTGGAAGTAAAGACAGGAAAATAAACGAGATTTTCTTTGAAAAGTGGAATTTTAGGTCACCTGAGAGGTAGGCAAATCTAATTATGTGCTCCATACTACTCCTCTAATTTTAAAAAGTTTTTTTGTTTGGTTTTTAAGTTTGAAACAGTTACCACAAGAGATGTAATGAGTGGCATGAAACATTCACCAGTTTCAGGGAGGCAGAACCAGACAGCAAACTGACTTGTACCTTTTGGGCATGAGAGCTTGTTTCCTCTATTAGGTTACATAATATAAGACAACTAGCAGAGGAGCACAAGGCTGATGTCAGAGAAGTCTCCATGCAAACCCGGATGAGGACATGGAACATAAACCCACTTCCAGTCATCTCTCAGTACCTGACTTCCCTCTTCCCCACTCCTCTTGAATTTTTGGATCAGCACCATCTTGGTCAGGACCAGGTGATGCTGGCCACCTCTGACAGATTCAACCGGGGAAGGAGAGCGGGGCAGAGGAGTGGAACAGAAGGTGAGAGGTGGAGCCTGTGGAATTTGTTCAAGGTTTAAAGGTGCTCCTAATACTGTGTAGAGACAATGGAGCACTTAACTGTGGCTGAAGCAGCTGCCCTGTCCATTTTTGCTTAAGTTAATAAACCTGTAAGAAAAAGAGATCCTAAAAGTTATTACCATGTTTGTATCATCAAGAAGATCTACCGTGCCCTCTCTTTCCTCCTTGTGGCTACCTGCTAAGGAACTGATACAGGTCAGCAGTGAAAAGTGTGCTGTTGTTTTGGAATGCCTTGTGAAGAGCCACCCTAAAACCCACAATGACACCCCCTACATGCCTCTCACATTGTGAACAAACAATATAACCAAGTAAGAAATAATGAACTTTTTATTTTCAACTTCTTCAATAGAACTTTTTTTAAGGTCATGCTTCTGAAGGTAAAAGGAAGAGATAAGGTTATGAGTGGAAAGATATATTGAATCAAAAGTATTAAGGAAGAAGTTTCCTGGTTCATAGCTTTTGATACTGGAATGAGAAGTATCAGGCCAGGAGCATGCATCCTATGAAGAAGAAGGAAAACAGGATTAGATGGAAACTTACTAATCTGGTGAAGGAGATTTATAAGCTGAAATCTGATGAAGAGGAGGAAATGACCTGATAAAACCTTAGTGTTGGATGTATTACAGAACAAGTGTGAAATGGTGAGAACAAATATGAAAACACCTCAGAAAAATGCTCCCCCAAAGGGAATTCTTCCTTCTCCCTACCCAAACCTTATCTTTCCCAGAATTCTGTACCTCCATAAACGGCCTTGCCATCAACTCAGCTGATTTAGCAAGACCCCTTGGAAACAGCCACAGTTCTCCCTTATTATCATCTTCTACATCCAATCTGGCATTTGAAAGCCCTTGCTTTAGTCACATCAGTTGTCTTTTGGTTCCTTAAAAACCCAAGTTCTTGGGGACGGGTGCAATGGCTCATTCCTGTAATTCCAGCACTTTGGAAGGTGGAGGTGGGTGGATCACCTGAGGTCAGGAGTCTGAGACCAGCCTGACCAACATGGTGAAACCCCGTCTCTACTAAAAACACAAAAAATTAGCCAGGTGTGGTGGCATATGCCTATAATCCCAGCTACTTGGGAGGCTGAGACAGGAGAATCACTTGAACACGGGAGGCGGAGGCTGCAGTGAGCCAAGATTGTGCCTCTGCACTCCAGCCTGCGCAACAAGAGTGAGACTCCATCTAAAAAAAAAAAAAAAAAAAAAAACCAAAAACAAAAACTCAAGCTCTTGGCTGGGTGCGATGGCTCACACCTGTAATCCCAGCACTTTGGCAAGCCAAGGCAGCTGGATCGCCTGAGGTCAGGAGTTTGAGACCAGCCTGGCCAACATGGTGAAACCCCATCTCCACAAAAAATACAAAAATTAGCTGGGCATGGTGGCATGTGCCTGTAATCCCAGCTACTCAGGAGACTGAGGCAGGAGAATCACTTGAACTCAGGAGGCAGAGGTTGCACTGAGCAGATATCAGGCCACTGCACTCCAGCCTGGGCAACAGAGTAAGTGAGACTGTGTCTCAAAAAACAAAACAAGGAGGAGGTTCCAAGATGGCTGAATAGGAACAGCTCCAGTCTACAGCTCCCAGTGTGAGCAATGCAGAAGACGGGTGATTTCTGCATTTCCAACTGAGCCTCCGCTGGTGATACCCAGGCAAACAGGGTCTGGAGTGGACCTCCAGCAAACTCCACAGACCTGCAGCTGAGGGTCCTGACTGTTAGAAGGAAAACTAACAAACAGAAAGGACATCCATACCAAAAACCCATCTGTACGTCACCACCATCAAAGACCAAAGGTAGATAAAACCACAAAGATGGGGAGAAACCAAAGCAGAAAAGCTGAAAATTCTAAAAATCAGAGGGCCTCTTCTCCTCCAAAGAAACGCAGTTCCTCGCCAGCAATGGAACAAAGCTGGACGGAGAATGACTTTGACGAGTTGAGTGAAGAAGGCTTCAGACGATCGGTAATAACAAACTTCTCCGAGCTAAAGGAGGATGTTCGAACCCATTGCAAAGAAGCTAAAAACCTTGAAAAAAGATTAGACGAATGGCTAACTAGAATACACAGCATAGAGAAGACCTTAAATGACCTGATGGAGCTGAAAACCATGGCATGAGAACAATGTGACGCATGCACAAGCTTCAGTAGCCGATGCGATCAAGTGGAAGAAAGGGTATCAGTGATTGAAGATCAAATGAATGAAACGAAGTGAGAAGTTTAGAGAAAAAAGAGTAAGAAGAAACAAACAAAGCCTCCAAGAAATACGGGACTATGTGAAAAGACCAAACTTACATTTGATTGGTGTACCTGAAAGTGACGGGGAGAATGGAACCAAGTTGGAAAACACTCTTCAGGATATTATCCAGGAGAACTTCCCCAACCTAGCAAGGCAGGCCAACATTCAAATTCAGGAAACACAGAGAACACCACAAAGATACTCCTCAAGAAGAGCAACTCCAAGACACATAATTGTCAGATTCACCAAAGTTGAAATGAAGGAAAAAATGTTAAGGGCAGCAAGAGAGAAAGATTGGGTTACCCACAAAGGGAAGCCCACCAGACTAACAGTGGATCTCTCAGCAGAAACTCTACAAGCCAGAAGACAGTGGAGGCCAATATTCAACATTCTTAAAGAAAAGAATTTTCAACCCATAATTTCATATCCAGCCAAACTAAGCTTCATAAGTGAAAGAGAAATAAAATCCTTTACAGACAAGCAAATGCTGAGAGATTTTGTCACCACCAGCCTGCCTTACAAGAGATCCTGAAGGAAGCACTAAACATGGAAAGGAACAACTGGTACCAGCCACCACAAAAACATGCCAAACTGTAAAGACCATCGATGCTAGGAAGAAACTGCATCAACTAACGAGCAAAATAATCAGCTAACATCATAATGACAGGATCAAATTCGCCCATAACTATATTAACCTTAAATGTAAATGGGCTAAATGCTCCAATTAAAAGACACAAACTGGCAAACTGGATAAAGAGTCAAGACCCATCAGTGTGCTGTATTCAGGAGAACCATCTCACATGCAGAGACACACATAGGCTCAAAATAAAGGGATGAAGGAAGATCTACCAAGCAAACAGAAAACAAAAAAAAGCAGGGGTTGCAATCCTAGTCTCTGATAAAACAGACTTTAAACCAACAAAGATCAAAAGAGATAAAGAAGGCCATTACATAATGGCAAAGGGATCAATTTAATGAGAAGAGCTAACTATCCTAAATATATACGCACCCAATACAGGAGCACCCAGATTCATAAAGCAAGTCCTTAGAGACCTACAAAGAGACTTAGACTCCCACACAATAATAATGGGAGACTTTAACACCCCACTGTCAACATTAGACACATCAACGAGACAGAAAGTTAACAAGGATATCCAGGAACTGAACTCAGCTCTGCACCAAGTGGACCTAATAGACATTTACAGAACTCTCCACCCCAAATCAAAAGAGTATACATTCTTCGCAGCACCACATTGCACTTATTCCAAAATTGACCACATAGTTGGAAGTAAAGCTCTCCTCAGCAAATGTAAAAGAACAGAAATTTTAACAAACTGTATCTCAGACCACAGTGCAATCAAACTAGAACTCAGGACTAAGAAACTCACTCAAAACTGCTCAACTACATGGAAACTGAACAACCTGCTCCTGAATGACTACTGGGTACATAACGAAATGAAGGCAGAAATAAAGATGTTCTTTGAAACCGATGAGAACAAAGACACAACAGAACAGAACAGAACCTCTGAGACACATTTAAAGCAGTGTGCAGAGGGAAATTTATAGCACTAAATGCCCTCAAGAGAAAACAGGAAAGATCTAAAATTGACACCCTAACATCACAATTAAAAGAACTAGACAAGCAAGAGCAAACACATTCAAAAGCTAGCAGAAGGCAAGAAATAAATAAGATCAGAGCAGAACTGAAGGAAATAGAGACACAAAAAACCCTCAAAAAATCAATGAATCCAGGAGGTGGTTTTTTGAAAAGATCAACAAAATTGATGGACCACTAGCAAGACTAATAAAGAAGAAAAGAGAGAAGAACCAAATGGATGCAATAAAAAATGACAAAGGTGATATCACCATCGATCCCACAGAACTACAGACTACCATCAGAGAATACCAGAAGCACCTCTACGCAAATAAACTAGAAAATCTAGAAGAAATGGATAAATTCCTGAACACACACCCTCCCGAGACTAAACCAGGAAGAAGTTGAATCCCTCAATAGACCAATAATAGGCTCTGTAAATGAGGTAGTATTTAATAGCCTACCAACCAAAAAAAGTCCAGGAGTAGACGTATTCACAGCTGAATTCTACCAGAGGTACAAAGAAGAGCTGGTACCATTCCTTCTGAAACTATTCCAATCAATAGAAAAAGAAGGACTCCTCCCTAACTCATTTTATGAGGCCAGCATCATCCTGATACCAAAGCCTGGCAGAGACACAACAAAAAAAAGAGAATTTTAGACCAATATCCCTGATGAACATCGATGCAAAAATCCTCAGTAAAATACTCGCAAACTGAATCCAGTAGCACATCAAAAACTTATCCACCAAGATCAAGTGGGCTTCATCCCTTTGATGCAAGGCTGGTTCAACGTATGCAAACCAATAAACATAATCCATCATATAAACAGAACCAAAGACAAAAACCACATGATTACCTCAATAGATGCAGAAAAGGCCTTTGACAAAATTCAACAGCCTTTCATGCTAAAAACTCTCAATAAACTAGGTACTGATGGGACGTATCTCAAAATAATAAGAGCTACTTATGACAAACCCACAGCAAATACCATATTGAATGGGCAAAACCTGGAAGCATTCCCTTTGAAAACTGGCACAAGACAGGGATGCCCTCTCTCACCACTCCTATTCAACATAGTGTTGGAAGTTCTGGCCAGGGCAGTCAGGCAAGAGAAAGAAATAAAAGGTATTCAATTAGGAAAAGAGGAAGTCAAATTGTCCCTGTTTGCAGATGACATGATTGTATATTTAGAAAACCCCATTGTCTCAGCCCAAAATCTCCTTAAGCTGATAAGCAACTTTAGCAAAGTCTCAGGATACAAAATCAACGTGCAAAAATCACAAGCATTCCTATACACCAATAACAGACAAACAGAGAGCCAAATCGTGAGTGAACTCCCATTCACAATTGCTTCAAAGAGAATAAAATACCTGGGAATCCAACTTACAAGGGATGTGAAGGACCTCTTCAAGGAGAACTACAAACCACGGCTCAATGAAATAAAAGAGGACACAAATAAATGGAAGAACATTCCATGCTCATGGATAGGAAGAATCAATATCATGAAAATGGCCATACTGCCCAAGGTAATTTACAGATTCAATGCCATCCCCATCAAGCTACCAATGACTTTCTTCACAGAATTGGAAAAAACTACTTTAAAGTTCATATGGAACCAAGAAAGAGCCTGCATTGCCAAGACAATTCTAAGCCGAAAGAACAAAGCTGGAGGCATCACCCTACTTGACTTCAAACTATACTACAAGACTACAGTAACCAAAACAGCATGGTACTAGTACCAAAACAGAGATATAGACCAATGGAACAGAATAGAGCCCTCAGAAATAATACCACACATCTACAACCATCTGATCTTTGACAAGCCTGACAAAAACAAGCAATGGGAAAAGGATTCCCTATTTAGTAAATGGTGCTGGGAAAACTGGATAGCCATATGTAGAAAGCTGAAACTGGATCCCTTCCTTACACCTTATACAAAAATTAATTCAAGATGGATTAAAGACTTAAACATTAGACCTAAAACCATAAAAACCCTAGAAGAAAACCTAGGCAATACCATTCAGGACATAGGCATGGGCAAGGACTTCATGACTAAAACACCAAAAGCAATGGCAACAAAAGCCAAAATTGACAAATGGCATCTAATTAAACTAAAGAGCTTCTGCACAGCAAAAGAAGCTATCATCAGAGTGAACAGGCAACCTATAGAATAGGAGAAAATTTTTGCCATCTATCCATCTGACTAAGGGCTAATATCCAAAATCTACAAAGAACTTAAACAAATTTACGAGAAAAAAAAAACCATCAAAAAGCGGGCGAAGGATATGAACAGACACTTCTCAAAAGAAGACATTTATGCAGCCAACCAACATATGAAAAAAAGCTCATCATCACTGGTCATTAGAGAAATGCAAATCAAAACCACAATGAGATACCATCTCACACCAGTTAGAATGGCGATCATTAAAAAGTCAGGAAACAACAGATGCTGGAGAGGATGTGGAGAAACAGGAACACTTTTACACTGTTGGTGGAAGTGTAAATTAGTTCAACCATTGTGGAAGACGTGTCGATTCCTCAAGGATCTAGAACTAGAAATACCATTTGCCCAAGCCATCCCATTACTGGGAGCATACCCAAAGGATTATAAATCATGCTGCTATAAAGACACACGCACACGTATGTTTACTGAGGCACTATTCACAACAGCAAAGACTTGGAACCAACCCAAATGTCCATCAATGATAGACTGGATTAAGAAAATGTGGCACATATACACCATGGAATACTATGCAGCCATAAAAAAGGATGAGTTCATGTCCTTTGTAGAGATGTGGATGAAGCTAGAATCCATCATTCTGAGCAAACTATCGCAAGGACAGAAAACCAAACACCACATGTTCTCATTCATAGGTGAGAACTGAACAATGAGAACACTTGGACACAGGGTGGGGAACATCACACACTGGGGCCTGTTGTGGGGTGGGGGGAGGGGGGAGGGATAGCATTAGGAGACATACCTAACATAAATGACGAGTTAATGGGAGCAGCACACCAACATGGCATATATATACATATGTAACAAACCTGCACGTTGTGCACATGTACCCTAGAACTTTAAGTATAATAATAATAATAAAACAAAAACAAAACCCAAGCCCTTTCCCATCTAGGCTTTTAAATATTCTGTTTCCTCAATCTGGAGTGCTCATTCCCTAACTGTTAACACCGACTTCAGCTCAGAGATCACCCCCTCAGAGAAGCTTTCCCAACCCTTGATCTGAAGTAAATCATCCTTTCCAGTCAGTCTGTTCCATGATCTTGTTTATTTCCTTCATAGTACTCATTGAGTTTTTTTGTTTGTTTGTTTGTTTTCTCTTGAGATGGAGTTTGCTCTGTCACCCAGGCTGGAGTGCAGCGGCACAATCTTGGTTCACTGCAATCTCCGCCTCCCAGGTTCAAGCAATTCTTGAGCCTCAGCCTCCTGAGTAGCTGGGATTACAGGTGCATGCCACCATGCCTGGTTAATTTCTGTATTTTCAGTAGAGATGGGGTTTCATCATGTTGGCCAGGCTGGTCTTGAACTCCTGACCTCAGGTGATCTGCCCGCCTTGGCCTCCCCAAGTGCTAGGATTATAGGCATGAGCGGCCACGGGCAGCCAAGTTTTTTTTTTTTTGTTGTTGTTGTTTTTTTTTTTTAAACTGACTTTGTAAGCCAATGTTGGTGGCAACATTGATTAGAATAAATACATGTATTTATCCGTTTTACATATATTGTATGTGTTTCCCCACTTGAATGAAAGTACTATGAAGCCCCAGCCATTTTTATTTGGGCCCCTGCTGAATCTCCAGCGGTTAGAACAGTGTCTGAAGCATGGTAGGTATCAAGCAACATTGAATGAATGATTAAATGAATGATTTTTAGGAGAAAACAACTTCTGCACTGCCTTCTCCAGTATCCTTAAGGAATTATTTTTCAGTCTCATATAGAATCTTTTGCATTTAACTCAACTTTTATCCACTCAAATATTGTGTTAGGCACCTGACAGGTGCTAGGGTTCTGAGAAGAAGAGAACCCAGGCCCTTTCCTCACATGCCTCAGCACCCTGCCCTACACTTGTGTTCGTGCCTCCCCTTAGGACACTGCGGATATGTTCTTCAAGAAGATGAGCTGGTCTTATTCATCATTGCATCTTAGCCCCTAGGACAGTTGCTCAGTAGACATTTGTATGAAAGAGGACAGAAATGAGCCTTGTAGCCTCAGATTTTTATAGAATGTGCAAAGAAGAGGAAGGCTAAATGTAAATCTATGATTTGATTTTGCCCCTTCAGTCTGATAATGCTTGAGAAAACATTCTGTTACCTGTTAAACATGTGGAAAAGGACAAAAACACAGGTCCAGTACTTGTTGCAGGTGATGTGATATTAAAAGAGGACAGAAATAAAGCAAAACTACTTTGCTTTTTTTTTTTTTTTTTTACAGCAGAACAGTAGCCATGAAAAGAAGTTACCAGACAGTGGAGTTAACTCAAAATGAGAACAGTCCCCTGTCAATTGGAGCTACCCAGCAATACAAAGCGCTGCCTTGCCAGGGAACCTGTCCAAGCAGGGATGCTGACAATGGTCATGACCACGGAAGACCACAGGTTCTTCCTAAGGCCACAATTTTAAGATTATCTTCTTCTGAACAAATCCACATACAGTGCATCCACTCAGCTCTTTTTACTTAAAACAGTTCAAAAAAATCAATGCTTAGTAACTACCAAAAAAGAGAATACTATTAGAGAATCCTAATTCAATCAACGTTGCCACCAACATTGGCTTAGAAGGAGTTACTATACTTTAGCCAGTGGTAGAAAGGACTGATACTATGGGTAACAAATCAGGCAGGGGAAGACGGCCAGGAGCCACGTGCACATCATCTCTCCCTCCTTCTTTAAAATTATCAGGAATAAAGGCTTTCTGGGACAAAATCAAGGTAAGGAAAAAGAAATTATGTGGATCAAGATAGTCATTCCTGAAAGCAGGCCAGGTAATGCGATGCCTACATTCTTCCTGCACATTGTATCACTGAGATTACTCACAAATAATTGCATGAGTGGGTCTCTTATGTATGGAGAGGTTAGTACATTACCCGCATAGCTTCTTGAATGTGGTCCTGTCGAATCAGTTCTGCTGAGCAGTCCATATACCACTTCAAACAGCGGATGAGCTCCCTGGGAAAGAGAACAGTTCCAGAAACCCCACTTTAATTCAAAAGTAATGCAGGTTGAAACGTTTGTAGCCCTGAATTAGGCAAATAGGAAATAATATTCTGCTGATGAGCTAGAAAGGAGTGATAGATCCATTACAGCTTTGGACTATTCAGGTCACCTGAGAACAAACACTCTTTGTCCATAGGAGTTGCCACATTTTAATCAGCAACTAAAATAACTTTTTCCCACTCTCTCTGACATACATTTCTTTTTGATTACAAGAAAGTTTCCCCCCAAGTCTGGGCAACATGGCGAAACCTTATCTCTACAAAAAAATAGAAAAATTAGCCAGGCATGGTGGTGCGTGCCTGTAGTCCCAGCTACTCAGGAGGCTGAATCAAGTGGATCAATTGAGCCCAGGAGGTAAAGGCTGCAGTGAGCCATGATTGCGCCACTGCACTCCAGCCTGGGCAACAGAACAATATCTCATCCGAAAAAAAAAAAAAAAGTTTTCCTAAACACCTGGACTGGATGTGTATTTTTGTTTTGTCTCAGATTGCTAGGTTTTCAGAACATCTGACACCAGCTAGTAAATAGTAGACTCTGAATAAAAGTATGCAGTCCCAGGAGTCCCTGTTCACAACCCCTGCTCTATCTCATCTATCTTATTTCCTTAGGACTAACTCATCTGAATGGAATGAGATTACTGGGTCAGAAGGTCTGCATATTTATATGGCAACAGAGCACAGAGGTCAGGAGTATGTGCCATGGTCACATCTGGGGCCTATCAATATCTAGTTTTGTATCCTTGAATGAGTTATTTAATCCCCTGTGTCACGTTCTTTTCAATGAAAACATGGGGGAAATAGTACATCTCAAAGTTATCATAAATACTAATAGAAAGACGCATATAAAGTACATAGAACAGTCCGCTCTCCAAAGTGACATAAAAGTGTCAGAGTTCCAGTGACTCCACAGCCTTGCCACCACTGGGTTTTATTTATATTTTCAATAATTATGCTAATTCTGTATAAGAAAATGGTGATTTCTGGCTGGGCACAGTGGCTCACGCCTGTAATCCCAGCACTCTAGGAGGCTGAGGCGGGCGGATCACGAGGTCAGGAGTTTGAGACCAGTCTGGCCAACATAGTGAAACCCCATCTCTACTAAAAATACAAAAAATTAGCTGGGTTTGGTGGTGTGCACCTGTAATCCCAGCTACTTGGGAAGCTGAGGCAGAAGAATCATGTGAACCCGGGAGGCGGAGGTTGCAGTGAGCCAAGATCAGGCCATTGCACTCCATCCCAGGCGACAGTGCAAGACTCCGTCTCAAAAAAAAAAAAAGAAAAAGAAAAAAAAAGAAAGAAAATGGTGATTTCTTATTGCTTTAATGGTCTTATTTATTTTTTTCTTTGAGACAGACACTTGCTCTATCACTCAGACTGGAGTGCAGTGGTGCGACCTTGGCTCATTGTAACCTCCACCTCCAGGGTCCAAGCAATTCTTGTGTCTCAGCCTCCCAAGCAGCTGGGATTACAGGAAGGGGAGGATGCACCACCATGCCTGGCTGATTTTTTTGTATTTTTAGTAGAGACGGGATTTCACCATGTTGGCCAGGCTGGTCTCGAACTCCTGGCCTCAAGTTATCCACCCGCCTCAGCCTCCCAAAGTGCTGGGATTACAGGCATGAGCCACCATGCCTGGCTTGCTTTAATGGTCTAAGATAACCTGTGTTTCTCATATTTGTTTACTAGTTATATAATCTCTTTTATGGACTGTCTTTTTATATTCTTCGACATTTTTTTGTGGGTGCTATTTTAGCTATTCGAATGTTTCTCATGGAAAAACCAAGACATCTTTAGCAGCTTTATCATCATTTCCTAGAAGTAGAAGTATAGCAACTATGTAACAAACTACAGTTTGAAATATCAGCTGAAAGCCCACAGCTAACATCAAACATAATGGTAAAAGACTGAAAGCATTTCCTCTAAGATCAGAAATAAGATAAGATCCTCGCTTTTGACAATTTTATTCAACATAGCACTGGAAATCCTAGCCAGTGAAATTAGGCAAGAAAAAGAAATCAAAGACATTCAAATTGAAAAGGAAGAATAAAATGCTCTGTTTTCAAATGATATAATCTTGTATGTAGAAAACCCTAAAGAATCCCCCAAAAAACCTGTTAGAACTAATAAATAAAGTCAGTAAAGTTATAGGACACAAAATCAACACAAAAAATCAAATACATTTCTATACACTAAAAATGAACACTCTGAAAATGAAATTAAGACAATTCCATTTACAATAGCATCAAAAACAATAAAATACTTAGGATACATTTAACCAAGGAGACAAAAGAATTTTATGCATGTTGCTTAAAGAAATAAAAGATAGCCTCTCCCTCCCCCTCCCCCTCCCCCTCCCTCTCCCTTCTTCGGTCTCCCTCTCCCTCTCCCTTCTTCGGTCTCCCTCTCCTTCTTTTCTCGGTCTCCCGCTGTTGTCGAAACTGGACTGTACTGCCGTGATCTCGGCTCGCTGCAACCTCCCTGCCTCGGGCTCCTGTGACTCTCCTGCCTCGGCCTGCCGAGTGCCTGGGATTGCAGGCGCGCGCCGCCACGCCTGAATGGTTTTTGTATTTTTGGTGGAGACGGGGTTTCGCCGTGTTGACCGGGCTGGTCTCCAGCTCCTGGCCTCGAGTGATCTGCCTGCCTCGGCCTCCCGAGGTGCTGGGATTGCAGACGGAGTCTCGCTAACTCAATGCTCAATGGTGCTCACGCTGGAGTGCAGTGGTGTGATCTCGGCTCGCTGCAACCTCCACCTACCAGCCTCCTGCCTTGGCCTCTTAAAGTACTAAGATTACAGCCTCTGCCCCGCCGCCACCCCGTCTAGGAAGTGAGGAGCATCTCTGCCTGGCCGCCCATTGTCTGGGATGTGAGGAGCCCCTCTGCCCAGCCGCCCTATCTGGGAAGTGAGGAGCGCCTCTGCCCGGCCACCCATCGTCTGGGATGTGAGGAGCGCCTCTGCCCGGCTGCCCCGTCTGGGAGGTGAGGAGCGCCTCTGCCTGGCCGCCACCCCGTCTGGGAGGAAGTGAGGAGCGCCTCTGCCCGGCTGCCCCATCTGGGAAGTGAGGAGCGCCTCTGCCTCGCCGCCACCCCGTCTGTGAAGTGAGGAGCGCCTCTGCCCAGCCGCCACCCCATATGGGAAGTGAGGAGCGCCTCTGCCCAGCCACCCCTTCTGGGAGGTGAGGAGCGCCTCTGCCCAGCCGCCCCGTCTGGGAGGTGAGGAGCACCTCTGCCCGGCCGCCCAGTCCGGGAGGTGAGGAGCGCCTCTGCCTGGCCGCCACCCCGTCTGGGAGGAAGTGAGGAGCACCTCTGCCAAGCTGCCCCATCTGGGAAGTGAGGAGCGCCTCTGCCCGGCCGCCCACTCTGGGAAGTGAGGAGCGCCTCTGCCCGGCCGCCCACTCTGGGAAGTGAGGAGCGCCTCTGCCTGGCCGCCCACTCTGGGAGGTGAGGAGCGCCTCTGCCTGGCCACTCCGTCTGGGAAGGGAGGAGCGCCTCTGCCCGGCCGCCCCATCTGGGAGGTGAGGAGCGCCTCTGCCTGGCCGCCACCCCGTCTGGGAGGAAGTGAGGAGCGCCTCTGCCCGGCTGCCCCATCTGGGAAGTGAGGAGTGCCTCTGCCCGGCTGCCACCCCGTATGGGAAGTGAGGAGCGCCTCTGCCCGGCCGCCCCGTCTGGGAGGTGAGGAGTGCCTCTGCCTGGCCACCCCGTCTGGGAAGTGAGGAGCGCCTCTGCCCCGCCACCCCGTCTGGGAAGTGAGGAGCGCCTCTGCCTGGCCGCCACCCCGTCTGGGAGGAAGTGAGGAGCGCCTCTGCCCGGCCGCCACCCCGTAGGGGAAGTGAGGAGCGCCTCTGCCCGGCCGCCCCGTCTGGGAGGTGAGGAGTGCCTCTGACCGGCTGCCACCCCGTCTGGGAGGAAGTGAGGAGCACCTATGCCCGGCTGCCCCGTCTGGGAGATGAGGAGCACCTCTGCCCGGCTGCCCCGTCTGGGAGGTGAGGAGTGCCTCTGCCTGGCCGCCACCCCGTCTGGGAGGAAGTGAGGAGCGCCTCTGCCCGGCCGCCCCATCTGGGAAGTGAGGAGCGCCTCTGCCCGGCCGCCACCCCATATGGGAAGCGAGGAGCACCTCTGCCTGGCCACTCCGTCTGGGAGGTGAGGAGCGCCTCTGCCCGGCTGCCCCGTCTGGGAGGTGAGGAGTGCCTCTGCCCGGCCGTCACCCCGTCTGGGAGGAAGTGAGGAGCACCTCTGCCCGGCTGCCCCGTCTGGGAGATGAGGAGCACCTCTGCCCGGCCGCCCCCTCTGGGAAGTGAGGAGCGCCTCTGCCCGGCCGCCACCCCGTCTGGGAGGAAGTGAGGAGCGCCTCTGCCTGGCTGCCCCATCTGGGAAGGGAGGAGCGCCTCTGCCCAGCCGCCACACCGTCTGGGAAGTGAGGAGCGCCTCTGCCTGGCCACCCCGCCTAGGAGGTGAGGAGCGCCTCTGCCCGGCCGCCCAGTCTGGGAAGTGAGGAGCGCCTCTGCCCGGCCGCCCAGTCTGGGAAGTGAGGGGCGCCTCTGCCCGGCCGCCCTGTCTGGGAGGTGAGGAGCGCCTCTGCCTGGCCGCCACCCCGTCTGGGAGGAAGTGAGGAGCACCTCTGCCCGGCCGCCCCGTCTGGGAAGTGAGGAGCGCCTCTGCCTGGCCGCCCGGTCTGGGAAGTGAGGAGCGCCTCTGCCCGGCCACCCCCTCTGGGAAGTGAGGAGCGCCTCTGCCCGGCCGCCCCGTCTGGGAAGTGAGGAGCGCCTCTGCCCGGCTGCCACCCGGTCTGGGAGGAAGTGAGGAGCGCCTCTGCCCGGGCGGCCCCGTCTGGGAAGCGAGGAGTGCCTCTGCCCGGGCGGCCCCATCTGGGAAGCGAGGAGTGCCTCTGCCCGGGCGGCCCCGTCTGGGAGGTGAGGAGCGCCTCTGCCCGGGCGGCCCCGTCTGGGAGGTGAGGAGCGCCTCTGCCCGGCCGCCCAGTCTGGGAGGTGAGGAGCGCCTCTGCCCGGGCAGCCCCGTCTGGGAAGCGAGGAGCGCCTCTGCCCGGCCGCCCAGTCTGGGAGGTGAGGAGCGCCTCTGCCCGGCCGCCCTGTCTGGGAGGTGTACCCAACAGCTCCGAAGAGGCAGCGACCATCCGGAGTGGGCCATGAGGACGATGGCGGTTTTGTTGAAGAGAAGGGGAGGAAGTGTGGGGAAAGGAAGGAGAGATCAGATTGTTGCTGTGTCTGTGTAGAAAGAAGTGGGCATAGGAGACTCCATTTTGTTCTGACTAGGAGAAATTCTTCTGCCTTGGGATGCTGTTGATCTATGGCCTTTCCCCCAGCCCCGTGCTCTCTGAAACATATGCTGTGTCAACTCAGGGTTAAATGGATTAAGGGCAGTGCAAGATGTGCTTTGTTAAACAGGTGCTTGAACGCAGCATGCTCTTTAAGAGTCATCACCACTCCCTAATCTCAAGTACCCAGGGGCACAAACACTGCAGAAGGCCGCAGGGACCTCTGCCTAGGAAAACCAGAGACCTTTGTTCATGTGTTTATCTCCCGACCTTCTCTCCACTATTATCCTATGACCCTGCCATATCCCCCTCTCCAAGAAACACCCAAGAATGATCAATAAATACTTCATAAATTTAAAAAAAAAAAAAAAAGATAACATAAATATATATGTTATACATATTCAAGTTTTAAATTATATGTAAAACTTTAAAAATTTTAATGTATGTTTTATATATATTTAAAGTTTTTAATTATATATAAAAGTGTTTTTCTTCCTAAAAAAAAAAAAAAGATAACATAAGTATATATGTTATACATATTCAAGTTTTAAATTATATGTAAAACTTTAAAAATTTTATTGTATGTTTTATATATATTTAAAGTTTTTAATTATATATAAAAGCATTTTTCTTCCTGGAAAAAAAAAAAAAGAAAAAAAAAGAAATAAAAGATAGCAATAAATGGTAATACATCTTATATTCATGAATTAGAAGGTTTAATATTGTTATTAAAGATGTAAATGCTACCCAAAGTGATCTACAGATTCAATGCAATCCCTAACACAATTCCAATGGCATTTTTTGCAGGAAAAAAAAAATCCATCCTAATATGGAATCACAAGTGACCTGGAATAGCCAAAAGCATCTTGAAAAAGAGGAACAAAATTGCAGTCTCATACTTCCTGATCTCAAAACTTACCACAAAGCTACAGCAATCAAAACAATGTTGAATTAGCATAAAGACATATTTATAAAACAATGGAAAAAAATAGGCCAGAAATAAAGCCTCACATATATGGTCAAGGGGCCAAGGCATCACCCTTTTGACAAGAATGCCAAGACCATTCAGTGGGGGAAAAGACAGCTTCAATAAATGGAACTGGGAAATTGGATATCCACATGCAAAAAGAATGAAGTCAGACACTTATCTTATACAATATACAAAAATTAACTCAAAATGGATCAAAGACCTAAATATAAGGGCTAGAATTATAAAACACTTAAAAGAAAAGATAGGTTAAACTTCATGATATTAGGCAATGATTTCTTGAAAATGACACCAAAAGCACAGGCAACAACAAAAAATAAGGTGGACTACATCAAAATTTTAAAAACTTCCATGTCTCAAAGGACACAATCAACAGAGTGAAAAGGCAACCAAGTGCCTGGGAAAAATATTTATAAATCATATAACTGATAAGGGGTTAATATCCAGAATATATAAAGAACTCCTATAACTCAACAATAAAACAAATAACCTCTTTTAAAAAAATGGGTGAAGGACTTGAATAGACATTTCTCCAAGGAAGATAATTAGGGAAACACAAATAAAAAACATAAAGAAATATCACTTTACATCCATTAGGGTGGCCACTATAAAAAAAAACCAGAAAATAGCCTGGCCCTCAATGGCTCTGGAGAAAAGGTGAGTCAACTATTAAGGAGCAACTTGCTCTTACCAATGGCCTCTGGAACCCTGGCAGAAGGAGAGCCCTCAACCACCACAGATACTTGAGTTGGCAGGGAGAGCTGCTTAGAGAAGTGGTAGGGGTAGCAAACCAGATGATGTGGAGCCCAGGAGGTTTGGTGTGGGAGTGTCTGTAGTGGTGCACAGCCAGGGACGGCCATCCCCCTAGGCTCGACTTGCTCCCCTGGGAGACTTCAGTCCTAGGGGAACTGTTGGTCCTGAACTCTGCAGGGCAGTCTTGCCCATCAGATGGGGCTGGTCTATCTGAGCACCCCTTGGTTGGCTGGCCTCTCCTAGGGCCCAAGTCTGGCCATACCTGCTTGCAGGGCAGCCTCAGGTGATCTGGGGGCCCTACATCATAGCTTCTACACAGACCATGCTTGATGGGGGAGAGCTCCACTGGGGCGACCCTATGCCACGCACCAGCCCGCATGCCTGCTCCCCATACTGCAGCTTCCCCAGGACCCACTGCAACTCTCCACAATGCTTTACTGGCTTGTGTCTGCACTGGCAGGTTTTGCTTTCCTTTTTCCATTAAAAAGTGGGCTAGCATGTAGGAGTGCAGCCTGTCCCCCGCTCCCACCACCATTGCAGATGGAGCCTTGGTGGGCACAGAGCCAGCCAGCCCCATCCTTGTCAGTGCCCCACCCTTGCCCTAACACTGTGCAGAGAATAGCAGATCCTCCCCTATCCTGAGTGACCACTTCTGCTTGCAGGACACAGAGGAGGCACCCAGACCTTCAGTGTCCCAACGCTGAGCCATCACCACCTCCACCATGACTGTGCAAAAGTTGCCAGTAGGGGCCCCAGCTCTGCCCAGCCATGTTGCCTCTGCCACCTTGGTCAATGCCTGCAGGGAGGCAGGTACCCTGGCACTGGCACCTGCTAGCACTCTGCCACAGGTGACTCTGCCACAGCTGCTGCACCCACTGCTGCTGGCACATGTGAACAGGGATAGATCCAGCTGTCACTGCACTATGAAACACTTTGGCTTACACCACCCAGCCAAAGTGGAATGGCCAGCAGTCTGGGAGCATCTCGGCCTACCCAGTACAGTGGATTTCTAACTTTAAGGAGCCAGAGAACAAAGCTGGGGCCCAATACAAGTCCCCAGGTTGTGTTAGAGTGCACAGTCCAGGAGTTGAGAGCTGAGCACTGTCCCCTAAAATGTTCCAGAAATGAATCCAGCTGGCTGAATCCACCTTATACCACAATCAAACATTCAAGGTCATCAAACAGGATAAAAGGGGGAAAAAAACCCATCCAAAGGACAGCAACCTCAAAGACTGAAGAGTGACAAGCCCACGAAGGTGAAAAAGAACCAGCACAAGGACCCTGGCAACTCAAAAAGCCTTCTTTCCTCCAAATGACTGCATCACCTCTCCAGCAAGTGTTCTGAACTGGGCTCAGAGGGCTGAAATGACAGAAATAGAATTCAGAATATGGATAGGAATGATGTTCATTGAGCTACAGGAGTACGCTGAAAGCTAATCCAAGGAAGCTAAAAATCATGATAAAACAATGCAGGAGCTGACAGACAAAATAGTTAGTATAGAAAAGAATGTAACTGACCTGACAGAGCTGAAAAACACTCTACAGGAATTTCAGAATGCAATTGCAAGTATTAACAGCAGAATAGACCAAGTTCGGGAAAGAATCTCAGAGCTTGAAGACTGGCCTTCTGAAATATGACAGTCAGACGAGAACAGAGAAAAAAGAATGAAAATGAATGAACAAAACCTCCGAGGAATATGGGATTATGTAAAGAGCCCAAATCTACAACTCACTGGTGTCCTTAAAATAGACGGGGAGAATGGAACCAACTTAGAAAACATATTTCAGGATATCATCCATGAAGACTTCCCCAACCTAGCTAGAAAGGCCAACATTCAAATTCAGGAAATGCAGAGAACCCCAGTAAAATGCTTCACAAGAAGATCATCTCCAAGACACATATTCATCAGATTCTCCAAGGTCAAAATGAAAGAAAAAATGTTAAAGGCATTTAGAGAGAAGGATCAGGTCCCCTACAAAGGGAAACCCATGAGACTAAAAGTGGACCTCTCCGCAGAAACAAGCAAGAAGAGACTGGGGGCCAATATTCAACGTTCTTAAAGAAAAGAAATTCCAATAAATAATTTCATATCCAGCCAAACTAAGCTTCATAAGCAAAGGAGAAATAAGATCCTTTTCAGACAACCAAATGCTGAGGGAATTTGTTACCACCAGACCTGCCTTACAAGAGCTCCTGAAGGAAGCACTAAATATGCAAAGAAAAGACCAATACCAGCCATGACAAAAACACACAAGTACACAGACCAGTGACATTATAAAGCAACTACACAAACAAGTCTGCAAAATAACCAGCTAACATCATAATAGGATCAAATCCACACATACCAATACTAACTTTGAATATAAATGGACATAATTGTTAAAAGGCATACAGTGGCAAGCTGGATAAAGAACCAAGACCCATTCGTATGCTGTCTTCAAAGAGACCCATCTCATATGCTGTGACACAGATAGGCTCAAAATAAAGGGATGGAGAAAAATCTACCCAGCAAATGGAAAACAGAAAAATAGTAGGGGTTGCAATCCTGATTTCAAACAAAACAGATTTCAAACCAACAAAGATTACAAAAGAGAAAGAAGGGTATTACATAATGTTGAAGAGTTCAACAAGACCTAACTCTCTTAAGTATATATGCACCCAACACAGGAGCACCTAGATTCATAAAGCAAGTTCTTAGAGATCTTCAAAGAGACTTAAGACTCCTACACAATAATAGACAGAGACTTCAACACCACACTGACAGTATTAGACAGATCATCAAGACAGAAAATTAACAAAGATATTTAGGACCTAACTCAGCACTAGATCAAATGGACCTGATACACATCTACAGAACTCTCCACTCAAAAGCAACAGAACATACATTTGTCTCATTGCCACATGGCACACAATCTAAAATTGACCACATAATTGGGACACAAAACACTCCTCAGCAAAATCACTGAAATCATACTCTCTCAGATCACAGCACAATCAAATTAGAAATCAAGACTAAGAAATTCACTCAAAACCATAAAATTACATGGAAATGGAATAACTTGCTCCTGAATAACTTCTGGGTAAATAATGAAATTAAGGCAGAAATCAACAAGTTCTTTGAAACTAATTAGAATAAAGATACAGCATACCAGAATCTCTGGGACACAGGTAAGGCATTGTTAAGAGGGAAATTTATAGCACTGAATGCCCAAATCAAAAAGTTAGAAAGATCTCAATTTAACAGCCTAACATCACAACTAAAAGAACTAGAGAACTAAGAGCAAACCAATTCCTAAACTAGCAGATGACATGAAATAACCAAAATCAGAATTGAACCAAAGGAAATTGAGACACAAAAAACCATTCAAAAGATCAATGAATCCAGGATGATTTTTTGAAAAAAATTAATAGATAGACTGCTAGCTAGACTAATAAAGAAGAAAAAAGAGAATATTCTAATAAATACAATCAGAAATGAAAAGGGGGATATTCCCTTTGACCCCACAGAAATACAAATAACCATCAGAGAATATTATGAACATCTTTATGCACATAAACTAAAGAATCTAGAGGAAATAAATAAATTCATGGACACAAACACTCTCCCAAGAGTGAACCAAGAAGAAATGGAATCCCCAAACAGACCAATAATAAACTGTGAACTTGAGTCAGTAACAGCCTACCAACCAAAAAAAAAAAAAAAAAAAAAAAAGAGCCCAGGACCAGACAGATTCACAGACAAATTGTACCACATGCACAAAGAAATGAGGCCAGTGGCTGGGCGCAGTGGCTTACACCTGTAATCCCAGCACTTCGGGAGGCCGAGGCAGGTCAGGAGATGGAGACCAGCCTGGCCAACATGGTGAAACCCCATCTCTACTAAAAATACAAAAATTAGCCAGGCGTGGTGGCATACGCCTCTAGTCCCAGCTACTCAGGAGGCTGAGGCAGAAGGATTGCTTGAACCCAGGAGGCGCAGGTTGCAGTGAGCCAAGATCGCGCCACTCTACTCCATCCTAGGTGACAGAGTGAGACTCTGTCTCTAAATAAATAAATAAGAAATAGGCTTTATCTTTGGGGTACAAGATACCATCCTGTACCGGCCAGAATGGCTATGATTAAAATGTCAAAAAATAACAGATGCTGGCAAGGTTGCAGAGAAAAATGAATGCTTATATACTGTTGATGGTAGTGTAAATTAGTTCAACCACTGTGGAAAGCAGTGTGGCAATTTCTCAAAGACGTAAAAACAGAACTACCATTTGACCCAGCAATCCCAATACTTCATATAGACCCAAAGGAATATAAATTGTTCTACCATAAAGACACATGCTTGCATAAGTTCATTGCAGCACTGTTCACAATAGCAAAGATGTGGAATCAAGCTAAATGCCTATCAATGGTAGACTGGATAAAGAAAATGTGGTACATATATACCGTGGAATACTATGCAGCCATAAAAAGGAATGAGATCATGTCTTTTGCAGAAACATGGATGAAGCTGGAGACCATTATCCTTAGCAAACTAACACAGCAACAGAAAACCAAATACCACATGTTCTCACCTGTAAGTGGGAGCTACATGATGAGAATGCATGGACACATACAGGGGAACAAAACACACCGAGGCCTATCGGAGGGTAGAGGGTAGGAGGATGGAGAGGATCAGGAAAAATAACTAATGGGTACTAGGCTTAATACCTAGGTGATGAAATAATCTATACAACAAACCTCCATGACACAAATTTACCTATATAACAAACCTGCACATGTACCCCTGAACTTAAAATAAAATTAAAAAACAAACAAAAAAACCCAGCCAGGCACGGTGGCTCATGCCTGTAATCCCAGCACTTTGGGAGGCCGAGGCAGGCAGATCACGAGGTGAGGAGATCAAGACCATCCTGGCTAACATGGTGAAACCCCGACTCTACTAAAAATACAAAAAATTAGCCAGGTATGGTGGTGGGCACCTGCAGTCCCAGCTACTTGGGAGGCTGAGGCAGGAGAATGGTGTGAACCCGGGAGGCAAAGCTTGCAGTGAGCCAAGATCGTGCTACTGCACTCCAGCCTGGGCGACAGAGCAAGACTCTGTCTCAAAAAAAAAAAAGTGGTAAATATATAAGATGGAACATTATTCAGTCTTTGAAAGGAATGAAATTCTGACCCATGCTAAAACATGGATGAGCCTTGAAGACATTATGCTGAGCGAAATAAGCTACTCACAAAAGGACAAATACTGTGATTACACTTACATGAGGTACCTAGAGTAGTCAAATTCATAGAGACAGAAAGTAGAATAGAATGGTGGGTGCCAGCGGATAGGGGAGGGGAGAATGGGGAGTTATTTTTAATGATTACAATATTTCAGTTTTGTAACATGAAAAGAGTTTTGGAGATGGACAGAGTTCTGGTGATGGTTGTACAATGATGTGAATGTACTTAATGTCACTGAACCCTACACTCAGAAAATGGTTAAGATGGTCAATTTTGTGTTATGTGTATTTTATCACAATTAAAAATATAAAGTTTTTAAAAAGTCAGCTGAACTTTTTAAATGCTGGTTGCAGCTAAACTTTTTTAAAGCCTATATTTCTACTCAAACACAAGTCCTAGTGATGATACCAAATGGAACTTACTTGTATGCCAGAGCTCCAGCAAAGTGCTTCTGGATATATGTGTCCATCACAGGTCGAAAGTGAAAATACTTGATGTCTCGGAGCAGGTTGATGATGAACACCTGGGAGATATGGAGAGTAAGCCATCAGGGTTCACTGGAGGCCTCAGATCTATCCCCAGCAGGAAACAGAGTCTTCCTTCTCCAAATAATGGCAAATTGTCAGTGCTTTCCTCTAGCATTCCCCCATGGGTAGTGAATGTAAGATTTCCATTCTGTGTCTATATTTCTGTCTTGTCTTTTCTCTAACACCCCAGCCTCCTAATTCAGACCTGGGCTCATCAGTCTCTTCCTGTATTTACTCTGAGCCTCTCCCTTCACAATAATGCTGGGTGGTACAATACAGATCAGGGAAAGGCAAAACAATATGCGTGTAGATGGCATAAACAATAAGGTATCCCCAAAAACGTGGAAAAGAGAGGAAAAAAAGCTTGTCCTCTGAGTTAAATCAGCCTATGAAACGCTGTATCCTTCAGAAATGGGGCTGGTGGACAGGAAATTAAGAAGAAGAAGAGCCGGAGGGGCAAACTATGAAAATACTCATTGCAACTCTCACCTCTGCTCCCCATCTATGAGAGTATCTGGCTCTTCTTGAATGTATGGCTCTCTGTGAGACTGGATATATTACGCAAAATGCACTAAACATTCAAATCACTGTCCATTTTCATTAACCAACCTTCTGAGACTCTAGTTCTGAAACAACTGCATAGATTCTGGACCTGCACAGGTCTCTAGAGACCAGCCTGGGTAAGTCTCTGCTTTTCATGATGGTTATATCCTACTTTGTAAGCAAAAAAATGGGCCATCTGATTTCTTGTATTACTCTCTGGGTTTCTGACCTCATGGAGGTCACTATTTCACGGGCCAGGCATACTGCAATAGTGATGAGATGGAAGATCCAGAAACTATAAAGCCAAGGTCTGGACTTGATTGTGTTGGATTCTTCAAGTTTGATCTGCCTGGTTGGTTGCTTGGTCTTCCTTGGGTGACACTCCTTAGTCCCTTTTCTATTGGAAACATCTATATCTTGTGCTGACTCTAATAAATTGCTTCCCTTAAATTTTCTGAAATATATGACAGGAATAATTAATAAAAGTAAAGAGTCAGGAAGTTGACTTACCAGAGACTGAAAAACCAACAGGCCGTACTTCTCTGTATTATCATCCAAAATCACAAAGAGTGTATCTAAGATGTCCTGCAGAAACTGAAACAACATAAAAAGCAGAGGGCTCAGGTCTCAGGACCTTACGCGCACAAACTTCCATAAACCAATGAATTTAACTTCCGATAAAAAAGTGAAAGATCTCTTAGGATCTCAAAATACCACTTAAAAATCATCTAGTACCCTGACCCTCCACCCAGCTAAGTGATAACTAGGTGCACTTGAGGTGTTGGCTTATAGCCCAAAGGGCCCCAAGAAAGACTTAGAGAGGCTCTTCCTGTTGGGTGAGTGATACATTTCTAAGGAAAGGGCAATGACCTAAAAACCATAGAACACCTATGCAGAATAGCAATTTTGATATAAAAACAATCTAAGTGATACTGATACCAAATTTATTTTGAGAAAAAGAGCTTACTGGTATCCCCAAAAGTTCAGTAGTCTCTTGCTCTCTACTGTGGCCTAACAATATAGAGTATATTTGGATAAGGATGTGGCAAGTTAGGCTTTACCTACAGACACTATTTTTTGGTCTAAGAATTAGTATTACAGGAGAAGGGAGAATGCAGTCAATGAGGGCTGTCAATGGGGGTAAAAAATGTGGCAGTATTTTTGTTGTTGTCTGAGCATGTGCCTATTTCTGAGATGCAAAAACAAAGGAAGAGAATAATAAATATTGATGGACACTTGCAGCCTTCAAAAATCAAGTCTATCCTTCCTCCATTTTAAAAGATACAATGTTTACAATTCATTTCTGAAAAATATGACATAGAAGGTGTAGATAGGGGTAATAATGATGGGTCAAGACTGGCCATGGGTTAATGGTCTTTGAGGCTGGGTCAGAGATACATCTAAGGTTCTTTATACTATTCTGTATACTTTCGCATATGCTTGAAATCTTCCAATAAGAAGTAAAAAATATTTCAAAATGCTAGCACATTCTCTTTACATTCTTTTCTAGCTAACTGGAGACAAATTATTGATGCTAAAACTAGATATGCTGGTAGGATGTTCTCTTCTCAGGAATATAAAAGCTCACCCTTGAAAAGGCAACAGACTTCTTAATACCTCGTTTACTGGTTGATGTTTTCAATATTCTTAGAAGGAAAATATGAGTATGAATTTATCTTAAGTTTCAAAACTAGCATTAGATTGCTTTGAAGAGTTTAAAAATTTTTATGATAATCTGATCACATAATTAAAACAAAATTCATACATCAACTTCATGAAAGTACACAGTGGTACAC
Source organism: Pongo abelii (assembly GCF_028885655.2). NCBI lineage: Eukaryota > Metazoa > Chordata > Mammalia > Primates > Hominidae > Pongo > Pongo abelii. Next base: position 103,197,678 of record NC_085928.1, read on the forward strand.
AGACTTTAAAACTGTTCCTGACTTGGAAACACTGTGTTGTGTATTATTGAATTAATGGAGCTGTGAAAGCAAAGTTAGATGGTGCATTTGTGCTAATTCATTTGACACTTGTGATGGCAAAGCTAAGAATGTTCATTATGGACAGGATGCCTTCTCCAGATTTAATCTCTAGCCTACATTCCATTACTCTTGCTGATAACCAAAAATACTTCCATTTTCCTCAGTAGAATTCAGTCCACTGTGTAGGATTCACCTGATGGTCTTTCACCACCAGGAAGTGCCTGGGGTTTTTATTGAGCTAAGGGGAAACACTCTGCCCAGAAAAGCCCTATGAAGGCAACTGGGGACTGGCAGTGTTGATGTCAGCATGCTAAAGCCATTAGATAGGAAATGTCACAAAGGTACTTGGAGAAGGCAGTTAACGCAGGGGTAAGGAAGGAAGGTATTATGGACTCCAAGTGAGAGACTAGACAAAATCAGCAGGTACAAGTTAATGAGCAGTATTTAGAGTTCTTAAAATCAGGAGAGTAGAGCCAGAAAGATATCAGGCTTAAATATAGTTTTTAGAAGTTAATAAACTGATATGCTATATACCTTTTTAAAAAAGGAGCTAAGAAAAAAATCCCAAAGTATGATTCCTTGAGTATGACCCCTAAAGCAAAGGCAACAAAAACAAAAACTGATACAGAAAACAGACAACTCATGGATTGGGAGAAAATATTTCTAAATCATGTATCTCTGATAAGGAACTAATATCCAGAATGTATAAGGAACTCAAACAACTCACTAGCAAGAAAACAACGCAATCAAAAAGGTGGGAAAAAGGACCTAAGTAGACATTTCTCAAAAGAAGATACACAAATGGCCAACAGATATATGAAAAAATGCTCATCATCACTAATCTTCAGGGAAATGCAAATTGAAACCACAATGAGATGTCACCTCATCCCAGTTGGGAGAGCTATTACCAAAAGATAAAACATAACAAGTGTTGGTGAGGATGTGGAGAAAAAGGAATTCTTATGCACTATTGATGGAAATGTAAATTAATACAGCCATTATGGAAAACAGTATAGAAGTTTCTCAGAAAACTAAAAATAGTATTACCATATAAGCCAGCAATCCCACTAGTGGGTATATGTCCAAATAAATTGAAATCAGTACGCTGAAGATGTCTTGGACATCTTCAGAACATGGGAGAGGTCTGCACTTCCATGTTCACTGCAAAATTGTTAATAGCTAAGATATGGAAACAATCTAGGTGTTGGTCAGCAGATGAATGGATTAAGAAAATGTGGTATATGTTAAAAAAGCCAGTAGCTTTTCTCTACACCAACAACGTTCAAGCTGAGAGCCAAATCAAGAATGCAATTGCGTTTACAGTAGCCATACACAAAAAATACCTAGGAATACATCTAACCAAAGTGGTGAAAGACTTCTACAAGCATAACTACAGAATACTGCTGAAAGAGGATGGGCAGTGGCTCAGGCCTGTAATCCCAGCACTTTGGGAGGCCAAGATGGGAGGATCACTTTAGGTCAGGAGTTCAAGACCAGCCTGACTAACATGGTGAAACCTTGTCTCTACTAAAAATACAAAAAAAATTAGCCAGGCATGGTGGCACATGCCTGTAATCCCAGCTACTTAGGAGACTGAGGCAGGAGAATCACTTGAATCTGGGAGGCAGAAGTTGCAGTGAGTACAATTGTACTCCAGCCTGGGCGACAGAGGAAGACTCCATCTCAAATAAATAAATAGATAGATAGATAGATAGATAGATAGATAGAAAGAAAGAAAGAATACTGCTGAAAGAAATAATAAATGACACAAACAAATGGAAAAACATTCCGTGCTCATGGGTTGGAAGAATCGATATTGTTAAAATGGCCATACTGCCCAAAGCAATCTACAGATTCAACACTATTCCTATCAAATTACCAACATAATTTTTCCCAGAATTAGAAGAAACTATTCTAAAATTAATACAGAACTGAAAAAGAGCTCAAACAGCCAAAGCAATCCTTGGCAAAAAGAACAAAGCTGCAGGCATCACATCAGCCCATTTCAAACCATACTACAAGGCTACAGTACCAAAAATGCATCATACTGGTACAAAAACAGACACACAGACCAATGGAACACAACAGAGAGCCTCAAAATAAAATAGCCTACCTACAGCCATCTGATCTTTGACAAAATCAACAAAAATAACAATAGGGACAGGACTCCATACTCAATAAATGGTGCTAGCAGCAAAAGAAATATCAGTGGAGTAAACAGACAACCCTCAGAGTGTGAGAAAATATTTGCAAACCATGCATGCAACAAAGGATTAGTATCCAGAATCTACAAGGAGCTCAAACAAATCAGCAAAAGACCACAAATAATCCCATCAAAAAGTGGACAAAGGACATGAATAGACATTTCTCAAAAGAAGATATACAAACAGCCAACAAATGTATGAAAAAATGTTAACCATCATTAATCATCAGGGAAATGCAAATTAAAACCACAATGAGATACCACCTTACTCCTGCAAGAATGGCCATAATTGAAATGTTCTCACTCATAGGTGGGAATTGAACAATGAGAACACATGGACACAGGAAGGGGAACATCACACTCTGGGGACTGTTGTGGGGTGGGGGGAGGGGGGAGGGATAGCATTAGGAGATATACCTAATGCTAAATGACGAGTTAATGGGTGCAGCACACCAGCATGGCACATGTATACATATGTAACTAACCTGCACATTGTGCATATGTACCCTAAAACTTAAAGTATAATAATAATAAAATAAAATTAAATTAAAAAAAAGATAGAAAAAAAAAGAAAAGTCAAAAAACAACAGAAGTGGGTGTGGATGTGGTGAAAAGGGAACACTTTTATACTGCTGGTGGGAATGTAAATTAGTACAACCACTATGGAAAACAGTGTGGTGATTCCTTAAAGAACTAAAAGTAGATCTACCATTCAATCCAGCAATCCCACTACTAGGAATCTACCCAAAGGAAAAGAAGCCATTATATGAAAAAGACACACGCACATGCATATTTATGGCAGCACAATTCGCATCTGCAAGGATATGGTACCAACCATTAGGAAGGTAATGAGGGATAAAAGACAACATATTGGGTACAGTGTACACTGTTTGGGTGATAGGTGCACCAAAACCTCAGAATTCACAAATAAAGAACTCATCCATGTAACCAAAAACCACCTGTATCTCAATAACTATTGAAATAAAAAAAAAAAAACATAAAAAAGAGAGTGTAACAATTGGCAAAAAATGAATGGTGCTGAGATAGCTGGCTAGAAGCAGTTAAGGTGAGGTAAGAACATTCTTCCTCAGGCAGTATATTTACATTGTGTGGAAATCAACAATTTCCTTCCCACTGACATGCTGCAGCTAGTACATAATTCATGCTGAAGAATGAAACTGGACCCCTACTTTCACTATGAACAAAAATGAACTCAAGACGGATTCAAGATTTAAGTGTAAGATCTCAAACTATAAGAATCCTAGAAGAAAACCTTTTAGGAAACACCATTCTGGACATTGGCCTTAGGAAATCATTTATCACTAAGTCCTCAAAAGCAACTGCAACAAAAACAATTGACAAATGGGACTTTAATTAAACTACAGAGTTTCTGCCTAGCAAAAGAAACTATCAACAGAGTAAACAGACAACCTACAGCATGGGAGAAAATATTGCAAACTATGCATCTGACAAACGACTAATATCCAGAATATATAAGGAACTCAAACAACTCAACAAGCAAAAAAAAATTCCATTAAAAAGTGAACAGAAGACGTGAACAGACACTTCTCAAAAGAAGACATACAATAAAGTGGCCAATAAACATATAAAAATGCTGATTATCACTAATCATCAGAGAAATGCAAATCAAAACCACAATGAGATACTATCTCACAACAGTCAGAGTGACTATTAAAATGTCAAAAAGCCTGGGCGTGGTGGCTCACTTCTGTAATCCCAGCACTTTGGGAGGCTGAGGCAGGCGGATCACTTGAGGTCAGGAGTTGGAGACCAGCCTGGCCAACATGGCAAAACCGTGTCTCTACTAAAAATATTAAAATTAGCCAGGCATGGTGGCACATGCCTGTAATACCAGCTACTTGGGAGGCTGACGTAGGAGAATCACTTGAACCCAGGAGGCGGAGGTTGCAGTGAGCCAAGATCACGCCACTGCATTCCAGCCTGAGCAACAGGGTAAGACTCCATCTCAAAAAAAAAAAAAAAAAAAAGTCAAAAAATAACAGATGCTGGCGAAGCTGCAGAGAAAAGGGAACTCTTATACCTTGTTGGTGGGAATGTAAATTAGTTTAGCTCCTGTGGGAAGCAGTTTGGAGATTTATAAAAAAACTTAGAACTACCATTTGACCCAGCAATCTTATTACTGTGAGTATATCCAAAAGAAAAAAAATCATTCTACCAAAAAGACCCATGCACTCAAATGTTCATCACAGTATTATTCACAATAACATAAGACATGGAATCAATCTAGGTGCCCATCAACAGTGAACTGGATAAAGAAAATGTGGTACATAGGTCGGGCACGGTGGCTCATGCCTGTAATCCCAGCACTTTGGGAGGCCAAGGCGGGTCGATCACGAGGTCAAGGGATCGAGACCATCCTGGCCAACATGGTAAAATCTCGTCTCTACTAAAAATACAAAAATTTGCTGGGTGTGGTGGCACGCGCCTGTAGTCCTAGCTACTCTGGAGCCTGAGGCAGGAGAATCGCTTGAACTGGGGAGGCAGAGGTTGCAGTGAGCTGAGATCGCGCCACTGCACTCCAGCCTGGCGACAGAGTGAGACCCTGTCTCAAAAAAACAAAACAAAACAACAACAACAAAAAAAGACAATTTGGTACATGTACACCATGGAATACCATGCAGATAAAAAAGAAGAAAATCATGTCCTTTGCAGCAACATGGATGCAGCTGGAGCTCATTATTCTACAGAAACTAGCAAGAACAGAAAAACCAAATACTGCATGTTCTCACTTGTAACTGGGAGCTAAACATTAGGTACTCGTGGACATAAAAATGGTAACAGTAGACACCGGGGACTACTAGAGTGGGGAGGGAGAGGGACGAGGGTTGAAAAACTGCTGGGTACTATGCTTATTACCTCAGTGATCAGATCATTAGTATCTCAAACCTCAGCATCATGTAATATATCCATGTAACAAACCTGCACATGTACCCACTAAACCTAAAATAAAAGCTGAAATTATAAAATAAAAAAAGAAAACATGGCATATAAACACAATGGAATGCTATTCAGCCTTAAAATGGGAGAGATCCTGTCGTTTGAGACAACATGGATACAACCGGAGGACATTAAGCTAAGTGAAATAAGTCAGGCCCAGAAAGACCACACGATCACACTTATATGCGGAATACAAAAAATTGAACACATAGAAGTAGAACGTGCAATGAGGAATACCAGAGGCTGAGGGAAGGTTGTGGTCATTCTGCAATCACTCTACTTTGTGAACATACATTCTGCACTGTTGAAACATCATATTGTATCCCATACAGATAAACAATTATTATTTGTCAGTTAAAAATAAAATAAAAAATAATAGCATTCCAAAAGAGGAAATGGAAGCTAACAACAACAACAACAACAACAACAACAAAAATCTGATGAAACAGTCTCAGAGGGTTATTGGCAAAAATCATGACAAACTAAGGTCTTCCGCCCAGATTCTTCCTCATGCAGTATGTTTAAATTATATGGAAGACATACCTTAACAATTTCCTCCCCACTGACATGTCGCAGCCGCCCTAGTACATCCATGATCCGGTCAGGGAAGGCCTTCCACTTCAGCAGAGCTAGGAGGTCCACTAGAAAGCAAGTCCAAAAGATGATGAACCCTTGAACCCTGGATATTCTTTTTTTTTTTTTTTTTTAAGACGGAGTCTCACTCTGTTGCCCAGGCTGGAGTGCGATTGTATGATCTCAGCTCACTGCAACCTCCGCCTCCCAAATTCAAGTGATTCTCCTGCCTCAGCCTCCTGAGTAGCTGGGATTATAGGCATGCGCCATCATGTCCGGGTAATTTTCGTATTTTTAGTAGAGATGGTGTTTCGCCATGTTGGCCAGGCTGGTCTTGAACTCCTGACCTCAAGTGATCTGTCCACCTCGGCCTCCCAAAGTGCTGGGATTACAGGCATGAGCCACCGCACACGGCCAAACCCTAGATATTCTAAGGTCAAGCAAGGCCCAGACTCTCCCAGTCAAGGACAGGTGGAATCTAGAGGAACAGAACTAGCTGCAAGCATCACCACAGACTGAGTCTAAGGCCAAAGACTCATCTATAAACTCTGGATGTACTGTGGAGCTACTAAAACCATGGAAAACCTTGTAGGCTGCTATTGCTGAGTGATTCCTTCAACTTCAAATGAAAAGAAGCCCATTATTATGACATCAAGAAGGAATAATTTCTCTCTCCCTTCACATGCACTAGTAATGTGGAGTGAACAATGGAGGAGGGTGGAGGGCACCACCCTGCAGGCATTATCACCTACCATTCTGGGTGAGTTTGGTAGAGGAGAGCTGAGTGGAGATGAAGAACGACTCTTTGGTGCTGCGCTGGAAGATGAGGCTAGAAGGAATATTAGGGCAGCCATTGTAGTCCTCTTTGCAGCAGGGCAGGCCCAGGTACAGAGCATGGTTATTAAACGTGCTATTCTCATCACACTGTAGGCAAAAATGGAGAAAAAAATGTCCCCTGAGCCATGCAACATGCAAAAACCAGGTCCTAGGAATTTCTGGGCTGATATTTGCTCTCATCTTCCTAAGGCTGAACGTTGGGCCTCAGGTCCTCTTGGAAGAGTACTTTCTGTTCAGAAACTCCCTAGAACAGCTCATGTGCCTTTTAAACAGAATATGGTGGGGCATGTGGTTGCCACCTGATGTGCAAGTAACCTTGGGTGGCAGCTATGCTATGACAGTTGACAGTACCATGATCTCAAATAGCAGGTCTAAAAATGTACTAAACAAGACCACAATGGCAATGAGGGGTTGGTAATGGATTTCCATCCAGTGAAGTGAGAAGTAGAAAACAAAGAACCTGTTGGCGTTACTTGTGGGAGGAAGGCCACTGCACTTAGAAGACAAGCCTGCCCACAGATGTCCCACTGTCACCCACCAGTGCACTTCCCTGGGTCTTCTGGCCTGCCCAGTGAAAACCACCTAACTGAGAACCACGTGTGAGAGTGGCCTCAGGGCAGGTGAGGGGTGGGGATGAAAGGCAGCTAGGCTTCATACCTTGTACACATAAAGCTCGTGAATATCATCTGAGAGGGTGGTGCCATCGTCACGCATCAGGGGTGAGAATGCAAAGCCAAAGAGTTTCTTTTCCCCTTTGTCCTTTGCTGTAATCAGAGCCAAGTATTAGTTGTTTTTTGCCTTCCACTCTGCTTCCTCATGGAAATTCTCCTCGTGCTTATCACCTATGCTCTTTTGTTCCTCACCTCTTTCATTAACTAGGTGGCAGCCTGACTGCAGGAATGATGAGAAATGTACTGAAATGAGTTTCCATTCATATTCAAGGCATATAGGCTACCTAGACCCAAAAAGAAACTAAATTGCTGGTCTTGATGAACTAGGGTCTCTTTAATAAGCAGTTTAATAATGGTACAAAGGAATACTCAAAGGAGAATGACAATGGATAATAATTTCAGACATTAGGTCAGACACCAGGAAGGGCCAACATGAGACTTTGTGGTTTTGAATCACTGCTTTTACAGTCCCAAGAACAGCCTCTGGTGACATCCCATCTCTGAGTATCTGTTTATTCCTAACTCTTCATTTTCTTGCCCAAATAATAAGAATCCACTTAATTCTGTTCCAGAGATGAGAGAGTTATATTTATATTCTCAAGGGAATGTGGGGGTGAAGTCTAACTCACTGGAACAATGTCTGAACTCAAAGCGCAGGTGGGAGCCCCGGAACCGGTCAATGGGGATAGGCAATTTGATAATTTCTCCCCAGCGAGGACTATTACTGTGGTAGAGGACAAAGGAGTGGTAGGAACTCCTATTTGGCTCTCCTGAACCCAAGCTGATGCAATCCTGGAAGAAAGAAACAAAATAAGATGTCATCTTCCTGGTAGGAATGTCTGGATTTCTGTGTCACTAGGACACTTTTCTTTCTCTTGTCTAAAGGTCTCATTTTTGCTCTAAGCAAAATCTATGAGATAAGAAAATGCATTTGATTTAAATTCAATGCTTTTGGAAGCAGTTACATAGATGGTATATGAAATCAGCAGTCACAATGCTCCTTGTTTTCTTTGGGGTGAAAGTAACCACAAGTACTCCTCAAAAACAGAGAGAAGCAGGGTGGTGCATCTAAATCACCAAGGTAGGCTCTTCATCCTCACTAAGAAGAGAAACAACAAGCTGCATGAGAAAAGTCAACTCTATGTAACATTTTACCAGATCAGAAAAAAAATTAAATTACAAAGTGGAGAGAGCCTGTTTTCTAATTGTCCTCAGTCCTACATTGGACTGGCATTTTAGGTCACCCCTAGCTGACTTTCTTTAGATATAAACAAGTTAGGCCAGATTTAACTTAACCCATCTCGCAAATATTGCCATAAAGATGCAGTCTCAGTACTGCCCATGCCCTTGTCTGGACAACAGGAAGCTTTGGGCCACATAATCCAGAGTAGGTCCCTGTCTACACAGGGTGATGTGATCAGCTGACCATTCTCCTGCCACTGGCATGCTCCATGCAAACAGTGAACAGGCTTAGGTTTTTGAGTTAAGTTTTTAAAATGACACACAAATCGTTGTTTCTACTACTATTTCAACATTCTCCTCTATTTCTGTCTTGATTTGGGAAATGATTTTGACTAATTTTACCCTTTTCCTCTGTCAAATGGGAATGATCATTTCTGTTCTATCTCACAGGGCTGCTGCCAACACACAGAAGCAAGGTTTATACAACACCGATTTGTCTTCTACAAAGCGGGCTGCAAATGATGCCTTGTTATTCACCGCAGACTTTACCATGACTAGAGTGAAGAAAAAACTCACATGCAACAGAAAAACAGCACTGAAGTCTTCACTTTCAGTGAAGAATAACAGAGGACACTTGTACTACATTGGCTTTAATATTCCACGGCCTGAGTCTGCTGTTCTTTGTCCTATAACTTGGTACCAGGAAGTGATTGTCTAAGTTCCACCCTTGACCAAACTGTAAATATAACTTTCTGTATTAGCTCAAGGAATAAAAAGGCAGAATGGGACCTAATAACAGTTACCAAAAGTAGGCAGCTCTATGCTAGGTGGAATGACAGGAGAGGCAACATGTAGGACAGAACTAGAGGGAATAGATCTAAAATGGAGCAAGAGGGATTCAGGTCAGACACTAGGATAAATTTCTGCAATGGCTGTACAATACTGGAAGTCATTATCAAAGCACACTTTAGGGTTTTCTTCAAGAAAGAAAAAGGCAGAGAAAAAGGCTGATGGGGTGATTTTAATCCTGCTTGAAGAGAATGGGCCTCTGGATAAAGTCCACGGAGAATTATTATAGGATTATCCTCCAACCCAAATGACTGACTGGCAAGCCTTACCTTCAAGATTTCTCCATCTGCATAAAGCACATACATAGTCACTTCAATATTCTTTTGTACACTCTTTCCTCCTCTCTCGAAATCCCCCTTCTCCAGGGTTAGGTACAAGTCATTGCGGATATCACCTGCGGGGAAAGAAATGCCACGTCCTTATGACTCCAGAAGCCATACTGCCCCACTTTCACAGAGAACTAGGCTAGCATTTGGATCTTCTGGGGCTTGGGTGGGTGCTCAGGGCATTCCAAACTTGGTTAATAATGATGGACATTCTACCAGTAACAGTGCAGCAGCACCCAGGTTGGTTAGTCATGTGTTCTCTAAGTCTGAATTCTAAAGATGTTTACCACACCTTGTCAAGGGTGGGGAATCTTTCAGATTGTAGATGCTCAGACTGCTCAGTCTTTCTCCCCTCCAGGAGAATGGCTGTAATCTAAGCCTCCCAAAGAGGGAAGATTCTAGAATCAACAGGAATAACATTTTAACATGCCTATGTCTTAACCACTAATCCCTCTTCTTTTCCCTCAAGAAGCGTTTCCCTTTTATAGATTTATACTTTTTATATGCTTTCTTTTTGTAATCCCCGTCCCTTCTGAGTCTGACTAGAGGATATATTACTTTTTCTTCCTCCCGGAAGCTTTGTTCCAAATCTCATTCCCTGCTGGAGTGACAGGTAGAGGTCACTGGACTATCTGTCGCTTTTTCTTCTTTTTGTTTGCAAGTGCACTGGGAGATCACTTTCCAGAAGCATAGGTATTAAGGCTATGAGACAACAAACTGTTGTGCTTTTTTGCTTCCCTGTGCTCTGACTCCAGCCCAATTTGCCCAACTCTGTTGTTCAAGACTGGGGAGGAGAAGCTCAAACTTCAAGTCTAAAATGACCTAAGTTACATCTTCCTTTTTAGGGTGATGAGTTGAGGGGGAGATAGCATTGCCTGTTCATGTATAAGAGTGTATTTAGGCTGCTCTAAGTTCCGAAACCTTTAACATGACCAGTTTTATTCACATGAACTAAAGAAGGGCTTTCGACTTAAAAAAAAAAAATAGTAAAAGCTGTGGGGGCAACAAACTTCATAGGGAGAAAATGGCAAAGGAAAATGGGTAAGACCAAAGTGAAGATGTGTTAGCAGCCTGAAGAAACCAATGAGAGGTAATGAAACAACTGGCAAAACATGCCAATTCAGAAACCAGGTAATTTTTTCTACTTCAGTTCTTAGAAAAACTGGTACATTTAAATATGCTATCACCTAGAATCATAATGATTGAAGCAGGATTTGTTTTTGGTTAGCAAGTGGGCTTTCTGGTTTGGTCAGAGATAAATGACAATGCTCTCTTTTTTGCACTGACTACCTCTAATAATGGAAGCATCTGAGTTTCTCTCACGCATGAAACAGGAATAGACCAGGACTGGCACATATTTGAGGATTTCAGGGTCTTCGTGACTAGTCCTTCCATTATTCAGGTCATTTTCCTATCCCAGGTATGCAATCTTGCAATCATGGTTATTTGGTTGCATAATGAAGGTTCTCAAAATACTGTGGCTAAAGTGGGGAAGAAAAGTTCATGACAAGCAATTAACTATTCCTCAAGGGCCCTAAGAACTTTCCCTAATGTGTGAAACCATCTTCTTTCCTAAACAAGCAACCTTGAGGTTACCATGAAGGAAGAAGAAAATGTGTTTTGAAAATCATACCAAAATGCCACTGTTGCATATGTAGGATATCCTGGAGGACCACATCTGCACAGACCCTTGGATTGGGAAGTGCCTCTGCTTTGAATTCTGATGAGTCTGGAATCTTAATACGCTTCCTTTGGACATTGCTGCTTGGGTCCTCCTGGTACACTATTTAGAGCACTCAGGTGTAAAGGGTAGGTTTGGGTGGGAAAGACAGGTAGAATGAGAAAGGAAGCTCAAATTCATCAGTCTGCTACTGTCAGGACAAAGGCTGAATAAAGTCAGTCCTGAAAGTAAAATCCAAACTTAACACAACTTTACTATGGCTTATTGCTATTTTTCTTCATTTTAACTTTCTCCTTTAAAGTCAGGTTATTGCTATTATAGTGGGATAAATCATAGTTATACCTGGAATTTTTAACAATTGAAACAGGCTTCTTATAAAAGTCTTTTAATTGCACATTAGTTTTCCTATGGAATTTAAGTAATACTTAAATTTGTAGACTGATTTAGCACAAAGTGAATAGTCTAGATTTTTTTTATTTATTCTAAAATTTTAATTTTTATCCTTTTCTGAGTCAAATAGTCTAGAAAATTTTAATGCTTAATCTAAAGAATAGGTGCTTCATTTAAATATTACCCTGGTTTGAACTCTCTGGAAGTTATTCTGAAAATAATCTATGAGGCTTTTAAAAGCAGTTATCTGTTCGCTACCAGTAATATTATTCTAGGTTATACAAACATTTTTAGTTTCTGTGGCTCTATACACAGGTTAATCAATAAACATGTCCTTCAAATCAAACATTTTCAAACTTTTCCTAGTTATATATTATATAGAATACTAATATAAAACTAGGGGCTGAGCATGGTGGCTCATACCTGTAATTCCTGCTATGGATTATAAGGAGGCTGAAGTGGGCACATTGTTTGAAGCTAAGAGTTCCAGACTAGCCTGGGAAACATAGTGAGGCTCTTCAAAAAAAAATTTTTTTAAATTAGCTAAACATGGTAGTGTACACCTGTAGTCCTAGCTACTCAGGAGGCTGAGGAGGGAGGATTGCTTGAGTCCAGGAGTTTGAGGCTGCAGTGAGCTATGATCATGCCAGTGTACTTCAGCCTGGGTGACAGAGTGAGACATTGTCTCTTAAAAATAAATAAATAAATAAATAAAATTAGTGTCTTGGAGATTGTTAATGACAGAATTTGATCTGTGTTGACTATACAGAGATATGCTCACAGTTTCTGGGCAGAGCATTTTAAGGTAAAATGCCAGTTTCAAAACGGAAGGATTAAGCTACATATTCCTGTAGTTTTCATTTTTTAAAAAAACAGAATGCCTTTGGTGATCATCTAGCTGAGAAAATTTATCAATACAAGTAATTGTACCCTCTGAGTTACAGACTGAAGCAGTTTATTTTCATCAGGTCTTTAGCTGCTCTTTATTTGGAGAACAGATCTGCCTAGACTAGAACTATTCTCAGTCAGGTTAGGTATTAGGCTATTGGGCTTATGGGTTGCAATTATGCAATTATGGTTTCAATTTCAAGAGTGGCAATTTGTGAAAATGAATGTTGCTGGGAGGGAGAGGCTTCTTGTCAAAATCTCTCTGGGGGATCACTTCAATCAAGCTCTCCACTAATTCTCTTGGAACTAGGAGAAAGCATAAGCAGAAGCAAATGCGAAAAGCTCCAGGGATCTAATGACCCAGGCCTGCCTACCTGCCTTACAGATAGCCTTCCATGGTTCCCCCACTCTTCAGCTGTCCCTAGTGCATGTTACGTGTTCACAAAACCTACAGTGGGATCATGCCTCTGGGTTAAGGCTCTGCTTCCAAGAGCCTCCTGTAAACTTCGGCACCAACTGCCAGGAAATATTACCAGGAGAGAGAGGCATGAGGGCAGGCACATTACAATGAAGATGAGAAAGAGAAAGCTGGAGCAGTGGTTTTGGAGGTTAGTTTGCATACCAGTGCCTGGATGATTGTATTCGAACCACCTGGGGAACTTGTTGAAAACAGATTTCTAGCACTCACACCTTGAAATTCCAGTGGGTCTTGTGTACATATATTTTTTAAAAAATCACCAAGTGATTCTGATGTTCTTCATTATTTAACACTAGGAAACCAGAACATAGAGGTCTGCTGGGAGGACATTGATGGAGTTTGGGTAGGAGTGGGGGACTGGGCAGCTCTTAGGCAGCTTGGAGATGTGCTGAGAGGGTGAGTCTTTTCTACAAGAAGTAGGATATTTCTGAGGGTAGCCCTGATGATGGGTCTCTCCTTTAGGAAGGACCTTGGGCAGCCCTGACCCCCTTTGTTAAGTGCCCTCTGCTTCCTAAGGTTGGCAGGGCATCTTACAGCATCAGTAATGCCTTACATGGAGTGCTTAGTGCCTGGGTGACATCCAAAAGAGTTTCTTGAATGAAGTGGAACGATTTCAGTTTTTTTTGATAGGAGGGTCTCGGAATAAAGTATCTGTCCCTTTCACAGTCTCACAGGATCTGTTGGTACAGCTGCACTCAGAAAACTGGGCACTTAAGTTTATAGGAGTTGACAAACCTTTTCTGTAAAAGACTAAATAGTAAATATTTTAGGTTTTGCCGGCCACATATGTCTCTGGCAGGTGTTCTTTGTTTTTACAACACTTTTAAAATGTAAAAGAAAAACATTCTTGCTGGCAAGAAGTACAAAAAAAGGCTGTTGGCTGGATTTGGCCCATAGGCTATAGTTTACTGATACCTGGCTGGGAACGTTTATGTGTGAAGAACAGCTGCACTACACTGCAACTGCCCATCAAAAATACAGATTCCTGTGCACTTAGACAAACAGCTACTGGGAGAAAGCAAGGTAATGAACCTGGGGCTATGTTATTATGACAGGGATTGGCCTGGAATACTCAGAGATGCTCATGGAGTGAGCGATCTTAAAAGTAAACAGTGCTGTTTAGCCACCAGAAATCTTAAGGGGATAGATAGGGAGCACTGTGACAGACCAGTGACAGGTCTGACCCTCTGATGACCTGCATCCTAGTGACTCTGGAGAAACAGTTCATGATGTGTTTGCAGATTTCTTCTGAGAGTAGTCTCAGAGGTCTCCCAACCTCTGAAGTCCAGCTCAGGCACCAGAATATTTGTTAGCAAAAGAATCTCTTGCCAGATACTCCAGTACTACTTGGAATTTGGGGCCAAATGTTTCATTAGTGCTAGCCCATGTGGAATTCCATCCCAGCAGAAATAATCTGGGAAGGCCCAAACAAATTTGGCCAGTCAAAATCTGATATGAGTTCTTTATTATATTCACATTCCTTCTGTATAAATTACTCACACTTCATATTAGGAGGCTCTGGGTTCAAGTATTTATATATATATATATATATATATATATATATATATTTTTTTTTTTTTTTTTGAGATGAAGTCTTGCTTTGTTGCCGAGGCTGGAGTACAGCAGCACAATCTCAGCTCACTGCAACCTCCACCTACCGGGTTCAAGCGATTCTCCAGCCTCAGCCTCCTGAGTAGCTGGGATTAAAGGCTCCTGCCACCATGCCGAGCTAATTTTTGTATTTTTAGTAGAGATGGGGTTTCACCATGTTGGCCAGGCTGGTCTGGAACTCCTGACCTCAGGTGATCTGCCTGCCTCGGCCTCCCAAAATGCTGGGATTACACATGTGAGCCACCACGCCCTGCCCAATAATATTTAATACTATTATTTATACCTTGTCTACTTCTAGACAGGATTAGGAGGGGTTTCTACAGATATGCTTTCTCTTCCTTAAGATCATGTAAGATGAGAACTGACTTTCTTTCAGTACAATTGGGATGATGCCAAGCCTATCTGTTGGAAGAATAGAAGGATGTCTCCTAACAGCATACATGGAAATGTAGAGATGTTAGCTACCATTCAACTTGGATGGTTTTAGGTATGCAACCAATGGAGTAGTTCTTATTTACTTGAGGAAGAGACCAAAAGAAAAAAAAAGGCTCTTGAGAGGACTTCTTTAGAGTACCCAGGAAAGAAGGATTCTTTCTTCTTCTTACCATGTCTTTGGTGTCACACGTCTGGTTTCCATTGCAACAAAGTCAGTGATGCTCTTTGCTCTAACAGGATGAGAGGTATGGGCATAGTGTGACATCACTATAGATAGTTTTTCCTTTCTTGAGTCAGGGATGTGATGATCTTCCAACCTCTTTTGAGACTAGATGTGATTATTCTTAAACCATCCCTTAGATACACTGCCATAGCCTCATTTGACACTCTGACCAGCGCTATGAACCCACTTGTGGTAAATAATGTCATTGCTCCCCTTGAGGAAAGCTTTCTTCCAAAAACCGTATCTCTGTTGGTTTGCCTTTTCATGTGAAGTATGTCCCAACAAAGCCAAAAAGAGAAGCTTTCCGCCTTTCTGATTCTTTGTGGCTTGGAGTAAGCACGACTCCTTTTCTTTTCAATGAATGCAACTGATCAGTCTCATACAAAAATAGTTTCCTGTATCTATACACCTTAAGCTTGTCAAGATTTTCTAGACATTCCAATATGTCCCCAGTTTCTTCAGATCTTAGTGAATACTCAAAAATAATACACAGTGTGTATGGGCTGGTAGCTTTTCTTTTTATGTCTTGTCAGTTACCCAAGAAGGTGAGGCTGATGAGGATTATTAATATGTACATGACACCCCACCCCAGTATTGCAACATTCCATGAAACAAATGAAGATGAGAACAAAGCAGGCAATAAGCAGACAGAGCACACAAAAGACAGAACTTACACCCAACTATCTTCATCTCTGCATCAGAAAGAAAGGGGCGAAAATGAAGGGATAGCACAGAGAAAAACAAGAACAATTAAGACAAACAGGAAAAGAAAGAAACATCACTTGAAGGTCAGTGATGAAACATACACATTTTTGTCAGGAGTCAACGAAAAAGACAGAGAGTGTTTCTGAGCACAAGGGGAAGAGTCAGAGGGTCCTCTAAAAGGATGCTATGTCTATATAGCTGCCTTCTAATAGATATGTCCAAAGGGGAGCAGTAATTGAGTAAAGGGAATCAAGAAGGGGAAAAACATCCATAAGCAGAGTACTCTCTAGGACATGGTTCTCAAAGGGGGTCCCAGAACAGCAGCCATCACCATCACTTGAGAGCTTGTGAGAGATGTAAATTGCCAGGTCTCACCACAATCCTACTAAGTTAGAAACTCTTGGGGTGGGCCCAGAAATCTGTGTTTTATAGGCCTTGCAGGTGATTCTGAAGCACACTAAGGTTCGGGAACCACTGCTTTAGGAAAAAAACTTAGTCATCTATTAGAACAACATAATAAATCATAGATGGACTTCTTATGACAAGACAGAAAACCATTTAATATGTAATTTGGCTCATATTACCTACAATCAATGATAACCTTAGAAATTCAAGGCTTAGAAAATAGGTTAAAACATTGTACTTCCCAAAAAACCATGACAAAGCCCTTTATTTCCACTGACTACAGGGTACAGACTTTCCAGGAAAGCAAAGAAAGAGAGCCATGGCAAGTGGTGGCACATCTCTGTTGGCTTAGACATGGTCTGAAGAAGGGTACGGTCCCTTCTTGAGCAAGAGGTTTTTTGTTTTGGTTTGGTTTTGGTTTTGAGACAGATTCTGCTCTGTTGCACAGGCTGGAGTGCAGTGGTACATACGATCTTGGCTCACTGCAACTTTTACCTCCCGAGTTTAAGCAATTCTCATGCCTCAGCCTCCCGAATATCTGAGACTACAGGTGAACGCCACCATGCCTGGCTAATTTTTGCATTTTTTTTTAGAGATGGGGTCTCACCATATTGGCCAGGCTGGTCTTGAACGTCTGGCCTCAGGTGATCCACCTGCCTCGGCCTCCCAAAGTGCTAGGATTATAGGCGTGAGCCACTGCGCCTGACCGAGCAAGAGGTTTTATTTTATTTTAATTTTTTATTTGAGATGGGGTCTCGCTCTGTCACCCAGGCTGGAGTGCAGTGGCGCCATCTTGGCTCACTGCAACCTCCGCCTCCCAGGTTCAATCGATTCTCCTGCCTCAGACTCCTGAGTAGCTGGGATTACAGGCGCCCACCACGACCCCCAGCTAATTTTTGTATTTTTAGTAGAGATGGGGTTTCACCATGTTGGCCATGTTGGTCTTGAATTCCTGACCTCAAGTGATCTGCCTGCCTTGGCCTCCCAAAGTGTTGGGATTACAGGCGTGAGCCACTGTGCCTGGCCCGAGCTAGAGGTTTTAAATCATTCCTTTCAGGTTATACTCTTTTGGCTAACAGTTTTCTTTAAAGTTTTATTATAGCTAATTCTGACACAGGAGTTACATAAAACAATGTTAACATCAATTTGTTTACCTGGAACACCTGGCCTGTTTGTCTTGACTGCCCATCTTCTTAAAAAAATCAAGAAAAGGACTAAAAGTGTGCCATAGAGTTATTATTAACTTTTGTACTTTAATAAAATGAGTTTAGAAGAAAAGAAAAAGTATCCACTGAAATATGGTGATCAACTAACAAAAGGTTATATGCTCAGTTTTTTAAAAAAATGGCTAAATTTCTCATATCTATTTGTTCTTCTATAATCTAAGACGGCACTTCCTGGTTTGGCTCCCAGAACACCAGCAGTATCACTGTTACCTCTTGCTCATTATCATGGGTCACGAGCAGAACTGAATGGCTGTGTAGTCATGGCCTCAGTTATGGCAGAGCAGAATATCTCATGCTCACATCATCCCTGTGATATGTATGTACACTCTCATGGAAAGCAATGATAGAATGTCAAAAAGATCTTTTTAGAAATCATATGTTAGCTACTGGTGTGGCTAGAGCCTATCTGAACTCTCCCTTACAGCTCTGCCAGTATGCTTTGACAAGGACCAATCTGGGCCATCCTGACCAAAAAAAAAAGACCTTTCCAAATGAGTGTTTGATAGTTTCTGCCAAATGCTGCATAGTTTTAAAATAAGGATCACAGTTTATGAATACTTCTAATTTTTCCATTTAATTTCTCAGACTTATCATGCTGTCATGGTCACAGTTACTGACATGATTTCCTTCCTTCTTATTTCTCCACATATTCATGGGTCAAGAAGATGAAGTTGCGATTTCCTGTAACTTGGTCACACCAGCACTGTGAGAGCTGAGGGACTGCTACAACTCAAGTAAAACACTCTCACAGATGATAGGTGGACTAGCTGCAGGTAGAGATGTGCCCAGGGTTTGAAAAAGACTCCTACGGACTTCTTAACACAGTCACTGTTTCCCAAGACAGGCTGACCACAATGTAAAACACTCCTGCATACTTTTCCTGTTGATCCAATAGGACCTGCAGGTACAGTCCTATCACTTTGCCCAGGGACTGCAAACCTACTCTTGACAGTATATTGGGGCATATTAAGGGGGAAATGCGAGTTGCTAACAGCCCACAACCCTGGGAGTGGCCATCTGTGTAAAAGCTCTTTTCTCAGGAAGAGAACGGGTGGAAGAGGGGGCAGATTATGCAAAAGGGCTGCTCTGCCTATGAATCAGTCCTTACTTTCGGCTATAGCACTCAGTACTTCAAGGGCAGGCTCACAGCCCCACCCTGGGCCTGCCAGGACTGCCCGGCCCGGTATCTCTGCCTTGTGGGGAAAATCATATGATGATCCCTTAGCTGCCCAGAGGAGGGAAAACCCCCTTAACCTCAGCTTGCCTCACCAGTGCTTGAAATTACATATTTCCAGAGTCATGTCTAGCTGTGTGCCAATGATATGAAGAGATGCAGAGTATCTTAAAAAAGATTTCTTTCCACAGATGAGGTTTTGACAATGTAACTTAAAAACAGATTTTGCTTAAATACATTTTTGACTGAAGCTTGTTCCTTTCTAGTCTCTGATCACTTGGTTTTAATCCCAGAAGTATGTGAAGACTACCAGGAAGGTAGTATCCAAATCTTAGAAAAGTTCTCAAGAGAAAGGAAGGACTTGAAGTATATCCCTTGGAATATACTCCACCACATAAGCCTAGATATCTAATTTTTAAAAGATCACCAGGTCAATTTTGGTAACTATTTATTCTTTTTTCAATTTTGGTAACTTTTTTTTTTCATAGTCAAGAAGCCTGACTATGCTTGGGCTCTTTTCCTAATTACCAGCCCAGAAAGAACTAAGAAAGCTGTCACGACAGGATGGTAGAAGTGTCCTGTGGCAGTCATTACCCCTACAACAGCTTTCATAAGCATGAAGTCTCCCTAGCATTTAGAGAAAAACATAATTGATCTACTAGCCTACATTTCCCATCCAAAAGACTCTCCTGTGTGCATGAGTAGAAGACGAAGGCTGTGTGTAGCAGCTTGCTCTGCATTTACAGTGTCTATGGAGAGAGAATGAAGGTGACAGAAAATAAATCTGGGCATAGCCTGGAAAGTTGGAAGGCAGCTGGAACCCATCACATAGGCCTTCTCTATGCCCAGGCTACCCAACTCTTTGTATATGTGCTGGCAAATGCTTCCAACAAGAGAATTTAGTGAACCACCATGAAGAACTCCAAATAAGTGATATTTAAAGTGATCACAATCAGTTCAGTCTAGCCTGGTCTGACCTGGCCCTTTACAACAAAAGCAAATAAGCTTTTAGCAGAGCATTAAAACTCAACTGAGGCCAGGTGCAGTGGCTCAAGCCTGTAATCCCAGCACTTTGGGAGGCTGAGGTCAGGAGTTCAAGACCAGTATGTCAGTACTGGATCACTTGAGGTCAGGAGTTCGAGACCAGTCTGGCCAACATGGTGAAACCATCTCTAGAAAAATTTCAAAAATTAGCCAGGTGTGGTGGTGTACACGTGTAGTCGCAGCTACTCGGGAGGCTGAGGCAAGAGAATTGCTTGCACTTAGGGGGTGGAGTTTGCAGTGAGCCAAGATGGCACCACTGCACTCCAGCGTGGGCAACAGAGTAAGACTCTGTCTCAAAACAAACAAACAACAACAACAACAAAACTCAACTGAGAAGGTAGGTCCACTCCTCCTAGAACCTATCCAGATAACCAGATATTTACCCGTTCTAAACTCCTTTTCCTTATTTGCATCTTCTCTGCTTATCAGGACACCTAACATCCATCTGAACCATGCCTCTACCCTTTCTTCACTCCTGATAGCCCCCTTGGCTCTGATACCCCATTTGGATCCACTTTTCCAGCCCTACCCATGTCTGCCTAATTAGAAAACATGAACCTGATACTGACCTACTGGGACCACAGTTGAGGGTCAATGCATTCCCAATTTCTGCCCTGGCTCTCCATGGGGCATTAGATGAAATGGGTGATACAATTCCTGAGAAGCTGGCCAGGTAGTGGTATATTCACAATGTCTAATTTATACCATTTGCCTGATCTATTTTTCTGATGCATGAAAATGGAAATGTATCTGCTATTCCTACACATATGGGATTCACTGATACTACAGGCATATATTTTGATATACTCTTCCCCTTAAGCAGGAAGTTCTTGTGAGACAATTATATTCTAAGAAATGTGATGGAAGAGTAGAGTATAAAAACTCTCCAAGAAGGTTCCATATTCACTTCTACCATCACTTCTACTTCATAGAAGACAACAAAGCCTATCTGCTGGATTGTCATGTTGCACTGGTGAATGTAATGTAGGGGCTTCTGGAAAAGAATAAATGCCTATAAGAGCCAAAGGGCCATTGACTGCAGACTGCAGTAAGCAGCCTGACTCGGGATGTGGGAGATTTTAATAGCTGCAGGTCTTCTCCATAGCACAGTTTACCACCTGCTCAGGAGGGGAGCACTAGATTCCATCCTAACCCATCTTCCTTCCCAGCCCCAAGCAGTTCTGCATACCTGGCATAATGACATCAGGAAATCCCAATTTTCTTGTAATCGCCAATCCCCTATTAAATATCATGGGATTTTCTCTCCGAATCTGTTCCATGTCTCCACGAAGAAGTTGCAGAGAAATGATAAGACCTGCAAAAACAAAAGCATTTTCTTAGAACCACAGTTCTACCCTGTTATATAGTACTTGAAAAGACACAGTCATATTTTCCAGAAGAAAATGTGCAAAGTTCAGCAAAATTCTTGACAAAAACTTTTATGCAGACAGTATAAGTTATTTTGAAGAAACATTTTGGAAAGCTAAAGAAATTTAAGTCAAAGTGACCCCAATAACCCAGAGAATTAGTCTATTAAACATAGACTGAGGTCTGGGAGATTGAGTTGGCTCTCCCTCTGTTCCCCAGCATCCAACTAGGGTCCAGCTGGCCCTTGTGAATATTGAATGAGAGGGCTGAACTACGTAAGTTGTATATTTAGGAACCTAGAGAAATCTAAAGACTAGAAACAAGCATGACCAAAGAAGACCTTCAGTAAGGCCATCCCAAATATGAGAAATGAGCAAGCTAAGATGTGCTGTGTTTTATGCTAGGAGTATGCCAAAGTGTGGGAAGTAACTTTCTAATTCAATCTTGCACTGGCTTGCAACAGAGGAGACATCACATTCTGCAAAGAAAAGAGGGCACTTTTGTGGGACTAACTAAGCCTTGACTCCACGAGGATTTCAGATCCTCCACATGATCTTTAATCAAAACTTGGGAGTATTTGTAATATCCCCTCAGGTGAGCTGCCTTCTGGCTCCTTACTTACACCCTTGGAGTTGTGCACAAAGTTAGAATCTCCTGAAATTTCCCCCTCCACACCACTCTCCTGAGGGTCCCCGCTGCAGCTACTGGCTAGAAGGCTGTAACAGTCAAGCCTGTATGGAATTAGGAAGTGTTACCTCTATAACTGTGAATGGGTTTACCTGTTAACAGGATGAAGAATTTAGGTGTTGATCTATGGGTTGACAGGAGGCACCCTCATTGGTCTATAAACTTGGGAGTTAAATAGCAGATGAACATTTATAGAAATGAGGGAATAAGGTGTTATGATAATGAATACAATTAGAAGAGTAGTAGCTGGAATGGAGATATTAACAAGCAGAATTGTAAAATAAGAATGGTCTAGGAATGGGGAGGAAGGAGGGAATGGAGAAGTAGACAAAGAGAGAAGTCAGATAGAAGAGTTATAGATATTTTATTTGGCAAGAAAAGTATGCCAGTAGCCAGGAATATGCACTCTCAGAGCTGGGCCAAGGGAGGAAATACGGTTCTACTACAGCCCGGACAGAACCTCAAGATTATCTCATTGCTTCTGCTCAACTCACGCTTTCCAAGAAACTTTGGGATTACAAACATGGTATCTCAAGTGTCATTAACATCAGGATCACAGTGCCCTGAAAAGGCAAACATACAATATTCCAGTTGACATTTTGGTTAGATAATCAGTGTTTAATATTTCAACCCCTCTAAAGTAATTATCTTAAGCCTAATCACTGGTGGACTAAACTGCAACTAGTTTATGAACCTGAAAGCCTGGGAGCCAGAACCAAAACCACAGTAATCTTTGTAGAGAACAGCTTGGGATATATCTGCCCTCACCTCATAACCCTAACTTATTCATCTTTGTTGTCTTTATGTAGCTATCAAATCATATCCTCCGGGTAAACAGAAATCCACTGACTTAGGAGACAGCTCAACATGAAGCAAATAGCTGGAGATTAAAGTCTCCATAATTTGAGGGGGTTGTGGTTGGAAGGCAAAAGCAAAAAAAAAAAAAAAAAAAAATCAGTGGATGTACTCTAACCATTTTGCATCAGCAAGGGTTTAAGTACCCACTGACTGCCTTTTGTCTTTGCATTTTCTGATCAACCAAAACGGCGTACAGATGCAAAGTGAAACTCATGAAGATGTTGACTAAAGGTGCTGAGAGTGTCACAGTTAGCTTTTGAGCTACCCAAAGGGATCCTAAAGAGCTGCTCTCTACTTCTAAACGTAACAAATAAGAGAAAACCTTCAAGTTTATGCAAGAGATCAAATGAAAAGGCATGCAAAGAATGAAAGAAATCACCAATGGAGGCTATAAAAACTGTATGTCCTTTTGTAGAGTTGAGATCCTGGAATTTCTGGGTTTCCTTTCTAGTTCTGAAACCCTGGGTGATTGAAGCACATACCAAATAATGCTAAGGCATGATTCTGAGCACAAGAGAGCCTTCATGAATAGTTCAGTAAAGTGACCCACTCGCTCACCCAGTATGCAACCAGTCCCTTGGCAACACTTGATGTTCTACCTGACTATCATCTCAATGGGGCCCTCAAATCAACCCAGCCATCCCATTACTGGTATATACCCAAAGGATTATAAATCATGCTTCTATAAAGACACATGCACACGTATGTTTATTGCGGCACTGTTCACAATAGCAAAGACTTGGAACCAACCCAAGTGTCCATCAATGATAGACTGGATTAAGAAAATATGGCACATATACACCATGGAATACTATGCAGCCATAAAAAAGGATGAGTTCATGTCCTTTGTAGGGACATGGATGAAGCTGGAAACCATCATTCTGAGCAAACTATCACAAGGACAAAAAACCAAACACCGCATGTTCTCACTCATAGGTGGGAATTTAACAATGAGAATACTTGGACACAGGAAGGGAAACATCACACACCAGGGCCTGTTGTGGGGTGGGAGGAGGGATAGCATTAGGAGATATACCTAATGTAAATGATGAGTTAATGGGTGCAGCACACCAACATGGCACATGTATACATATGTAACAAACCTGCAGGTTGTACACATGTACCCTAGAACCTAAAGTATAATAATAAAAAAAAATTTAAAAAAAGAAAGAAAATAACAAAGTCTATACGATTTCTCTGTTAATCTGGTCTCACTGATTACCTGACACAAGAAAACCATTTTCTTACTGAACCTCTTATTGGATTAAAGACTGACCCATAAAAAAGTAACTGGACAAATTAACACCTGTGTAAAATATTGCAGGGTACTAACTTGAGTCTGTTCTTGTGCCCCCCTCCCCCACCCCTGCTTGTGGAAATGCTGGATGAGGATTAATTATATAAATTAATGTCAGCCCAAGATATGGAAATAAATTGTAGTTAACAGTCGTTTTAAAATAAATAGAAAACTTGTGTGTCAACTGCTTTATCTTCACTTCTCCTTAATGCTCTTCATGCTACTACTGGAACTGTTAAAAGTTCAGTTTGTAGCTACATATCCAAGGCCAACAACGGAAATGAAGAGCCACATCTATTAAAGTTCACATAGAAGAGTTGCTGCTGGATGATACATTTACTGTCAGCACTCAAACTCAATGTAGCAATTGCTTCTGCATTTTTAAATTATGTGACTTGAAGGAAAAGCACTAATGACTTCTGAAACAGAACTGCAAGGCAATGAACTGCCCACAATATCTAACAAAGATGGGTAAAAGTTTATAGCAAAGTAAACTAATTTTTAATAACGATGTATCTTTAATTAAGCAGACTAATAAAGACCTGAAATATTCCTTGAGCAACCTATAAAATTCTCTGACACAAAGACCCCAGAGTCCAGCAGTAGAAAACTCATGCTCAGAAGCTTGGCAACTGAGTAGAAAGGCCAAAGGCCTGGAGTCTGGAGACCTGGGTTCTATCCTTGTTCAGCCACTAAGTCATTTTGCTGAGCTTCAGTTTCCTCATATATTTAATGAGGGGGTTGAAACAGGTAATTTCCAAGGTCTCAACTAGCTTCTAACATACTTCAAAAAGCAGCAGCCTGTTCCTCCTACTGACTTTTCCACAACTACACAGAGACCTCCTCTCACTACAGCCATCCTAACTGAGGCTCTGAAGTCTGTGGTGCCCCACAGAGAGATCTTTCTAACACTGTTTAAATGGCAAGTGTCTGTGAGTTCTAGACAAAAATCAGACACAGAATATGGCACAGTCCCTGCTCGCTCTGGGGAGCAAGACAAAACTCATCATCTTAACCTGGTGAAGCAATGGTAGAAGTTGCTCTTTCATGAATTAGTACTATCATCTCTCTTTTTTTTTTCTTTTTTTTTTATTATTATTATACTTTAAGTGTTAGGGCACATGTGCACAATGTGCAAGTTAGTTACATATGTATACATGTGCCATGCTGGTGTGCTGCACCCATTAACTCATCATTTAGCATTAGGTATATCTCCTAATGCCATCCCTCCCCCGTCCCCCCACCCCACAACACTCCCCGGAGTGTGATGTTCCCCTTCCTGTGTCCATGTGTTCTCATTGTTCAATTCCCACCAATGAGTGAGAACATGCGGTGTTTGTTTTTTTGTCCTTGCGATAGTTTACTGAGAATGATTTCCAATTTCATCCATGTCCCTACAAAGGACATGAACTCATCATTTTTTATGGCTGCATACTATTCCATGGTGTATCTGTACCACATTTTCTTAATCCAGTCTATCATTGTTGGACATTTGGGTTGGTTCCAAGTCTTTGCTATTGTGAATAGTGCCGCAAGAAACATGCGTGTGCATGTGTCTTTATAGCAGCATGATTTATAGTCCTTTGGATATATACCCAGTAATGGGATGGCTGGGTCAAATGGTATTTCTAGTTCTAGATCCCTGAGGAATCGCCACACTGACTTCCACAATGGTTGAACTAGTTTACAGTCCCACCAACAGTGTAAAAGTGTTCCTACTTCTCCACATCCTCTCCAGCACCTGTTGTTTCCTGACTTTTTAATGATTGCCATTCTAACTGGTGTGAGATGGTATCTCATTGTGGTTTTGATTTGTATTTCTCTGATGGCCAGTGATGGTGAGCATTTTTTCATGTGTTTTTTGGCTGCATAAATGTCTTCTTTTGAGAAGTGTCTGTTCATGTCCTTCACCCACTTTTTGATGGAGTTGTTTGTTTTTTTCTTGTAAATTTGTTTGAGTTCATTGTAGATTCTGGATATTAGCCCTTTGTCAGATGAGTAGGTTGCGAACATTTTCTCCCATTTTGTAGTTCACTCTGATGGTAGTCTCTTTTGCTGTGCAGAAGCTCTTTAGTTTAATTAGATCCCATTTGTCAATTTTGGCTTTTGTTGCCATTGCTTTTGGTGTTTTAGACATGAAGTCCTTGCCCATGCCTATGTCCTGAATGGTAATGCCTAGGTTTTCTTCTAGGGTTTTTATGGTTTTAGGTCTAACATTTAAGTCTTTAATCCATCTTGAATTAATTTTTGTATAAGGTGTAAGGAAGGGATCCAGTTTCAGCTTTCTACATATGGCTAGCCAGTTTTCCCAGCACCATTTATTAAACAGGGAATCCTTTCCCCATTGCTTGTTTTTCTCAGGTTTGTCAAAGATCAGATAGTTGTAGATATGCGGCGTTATTTCTGAGGGCTCTGTTCTGTTCCATTGATCTATATCTCTGTTTTGGTACCAGTACGATGCTGTTTTGGTTACTATAGCCTTGTAGTATAGTTTGAAGTCAGGTAGCGTGATACCTCCAGCTTTGTTCTTTTGGCTTAGGATTGACTTGGCGATGCGGGCTCTTTTTTGGTTCCATATGAACTTTAAGGTAGTTTTTTCCAATTCTGTGAAGAAAGTCATTGGTAACTTGATGGGAATGGCATTGAGTCTATAAATTACCTTGGGCAGTATGGCCATTTTCACGATATTGATTCTTCCTACCCATGAACATGGAATGTTCTTCCATTTGTTTGTATCCTCTTTTATTTCCTTGAGCAGTGGTTTGTAGTTCTCCTTGAAGAGGTCCTTCACATCCCTTGTAAGCTGGATTCCTAGGTATTTTATTCTCTTTGTAGCAATTGTGAATGGGAGTTCACTCATGATTTGGCTCTCTGTTTGTCTGTTATTGATGTATAAGAACGCTTGTGATTTTTGCACATTGATTTTGTATCCTGAGACTTTGCTGAAGTTGCTTATCAGCTTGAGGAGATTTTGGGCTCAGACAATGGGGTTTTCTAGATATACAATCACGTCATCTACAAACAGGGACAATTTGACTTCCTCTTTTCCTAATTCAATACCCTTTATTTCTTTCTCCTGCCTGATTGCCCTGGCCAGAACTTCCAACACTATGTTGAATAGGAGTGGTGAGACAGGGCATCCCTGTCTTGTGCCAGTTTTCAAAGGGAATGCTTCCAGTTTTAGCCCATTCAGTATGATATTGGCTGTGGGTCTGTCATAGATAGCTCTTATTATTTTGAGATATGTCCCATCAATACCTAATTTGTTGAGAGTTTTTAGCATGAAGGGTTGTTGAATTTTGTCAAAGGCCTTTTTTGCATCTATTGAGATAATCATGTGGTTTTTGTCTTTGGTTCTGTTTATATGCTGGATTATATTTATTGATTTGCGTATATTGAACCAGCCTTGCATCCCAGGGATGAAGCCCACTTGATCATGGTGGATAAGCTTTTTTGATGTGCTGCTGGATTCGGTTTGCCAGTATTTTATTGAGGATTTTTGCATCAATGTTCATCAAGGATATTGGTCTAAAATTCTCTTTTTTGGTTGTGTCTCTGCCCGGCTTTGGTATCAGGATGATGCTGGCCTCATAAAATGAGTTAGGGAGGATTCCCTCTTTTTCTATTGATTGGAATAGTTTCAGAAGGAATGGTACCAGTTCCTCCTTGTACCTCTGGTAGAATTCGGCTGTGAATCCATCTGGTCCTGGACTCTTTTTGGTTGGTAAGATATTGATTATTACCACAATTTCAGAGCCTGTTATTGGTCTATTCAGAGATTCAAACTCTTCGTGGTTTAGTCTTGGGAGGGTGTATGTGTTCAGGAATTTATCCATTTCTTCCAGATTTTCTAGTTTATTTGCGTAGAGGTGTTTGTAGTATTCTCTGATGGTAGTTTGTATTTCTGTGGGATCGGTGGTGATATCCCCTTTATCATTTTTTATTGCGTCTATTTGATTCTTCTGTCTTTTCTTCTTTATTAGTCTTGCTAGCGGTCTATCAATTTTGTTGATCCTTTCAAAAAACCAGCTCCTGGATTCATTAATTTTTTGAAGGGTTTTTTGTGTCTCTATGTCCTTCAGTTCTGCTCGGATTTTAGTTATTTCTTGCCTTCTGCTAGCTTTTGAATGTGTTTGCTCTTGCTTTTCTAGTTCTTTTAATTGTGATGTTAGGGTGTGAATTCTGGATCTTTCCTGCTTTCTCTTGTGGGCATTTAGTGCTATAAATTTCCCTCTATACACTGCTTTGAATGTGTCCCAGAGATTCTGGTATGTTGTGTCTTTGTTCTCATTGGTTTCAAAGAACATCTTTATTTCTGCCTTCATTTCGTTATGTACCCAGTAGTCATTCAGGAGCAGGTTGTTCAGTTTCCATGTAGTTGAGCGGTTTTGAGTGAGTTTCTTAATCCTGAGTTCTAGTTTGATTGCACTGTGGTCTGAGAGACAGTTTGTTATAATTTCTGTTCTTTTACATTTGCTGAGGAGTGCTTTACTTCCAACTATGTGGTCAATTTTGGAATAGGTGTGGTGTGGTGCTGAAAAAAATGTATATTCTGTTGATTTGGGGTGGAGAGTTGTGTAGATGTCTATTAGGTCCACTTGGTGCAGAGCTGAGTTCAATTCCTGGGTATCCTTGTTAACTTTCTGTCTCATTGATGTGTCTAATGTTGACAGTGGGGTGTTAAAGTCTCCCATTATTATTGTGTGGGTGTCTAAGTCTCTTTGTAGGTCTCTAAGGACTTGCTTTATGAATCTGGGTGCTCCTGTATTGGGTGCATATATATTTAGGATAGTTAGCTCTTCTCATTGAATTGATCTCTTTACCATTATGTAATGGCCTTCTTTATCTCTTTTGATCTTTGTTGGTTTAAAGTCTGTTTTATCAGAGACTAGGATTGCAACCCCTGCTTTTTTTTGTTTTCCGTTTGCTTGGCAGATCTTCCTCCAACCCTTTATTTTGAGCCTATGTGTGTCTCTGCATGTGAGATGGTTCTCCTGAATACAGCACACTGATGGGTCTTGACTCTTTATCCAGTTTGCCAGTTTGTGTCTTTCAATTGGAGCATTTAGCCCATTTACATTTAAGGTTAATATAGTTATGGGTGAATTTGATCCTGTCATTATGATGTTAGCTGATTATTTTGCTCGTTAGCTGATGCAGTTTCTTCCTAGCATAGATGGTCTTCACAGTTTGGCATGTTTTTGTGGTGGCTGGTACCAGTTCTTCCTTTCCAGGTTTAGTGCTTCCTTCAGGAGCTCTTGTAAGGCAGGCCTGGTGGTGACAAAATCTCTTAGCATTTGCTTGTCTGTAAAGGATTTTATTTCTCTTTCACTTATGAAGCTTAGTTTGGCTGGATATGAAATTATGGGTTGAAAATTCTTTTCTTTAAGAATGTTGAATATTGGCCCCCACTCTCTTCTGGCTTGTAGAGTTTCTGCCCAGAGATCCGCTGTTAGTCTGATGGGCTTCCCTTTGTGGGTAACCTGACCTTTCTCTCTGACTGCCCTTAACATTTTTTCCTTCATTTCAACTTTGGTGAATCTGACAATTATGTGTCTTGGAGTTGCTCTTCTTGAGGAGTATCTTTGTGGCGTTCTCTGTATTTCCTGAATGTGAATGTTGGCCTGCCTTGCTAGGTTGGGGAAGTTCTCCTGGATAATAACCTGCAGAGTGTTTTCCAACTTGGTTCCATTCTCCCCGTCACTTTCAGGTACACCAATCAGACCCAGATTTGGTCTTTTCACATAGTCCCATATTTCTTGGAGGCTTTGTTCATTTCTTTTTATTCTTTTTTCTCTAAACTTCCCTTATCGCTTCATTTCATTCATTTCATCTTCCATCACTGATACCCTTTCTTCCAGTTGATCGCATCGGCTCCTTAGGCTTCTGCATTCTTCATGTAGTTCTTGAGCCTTGGCTTTCAGCTCCATCAGCTCCTTTAAGCACTTCTCTGTATTGGTTATTCTAGTTACACATTCGTCTAAATTTTTTTCAAAGTTTTTAACTTCTTTGCCTTTGGTTTGAATTTCCTCCTGTAGCTCGGAGTAGTTTGATCTTCTGAAGCCTTCTTCTCTCAACTCATCAAAGTCATTCCCCGTCCAGCTTTGTTCCGTTGCTGGTGAGGAACTGCGTTCCTTTGGAGGAGGAGAGGTGCTCTGCTTTTTAGAGTTTCCAGTTTTTCTGCTCTGTTTTTTCCCCATCTTTGTGGTTTTATCTACTTTTGGTCTTTGATGATGGTGACGTACAGATGGGTTTTTGGTGTGGATGTCCTTTCTGTTTTGTTAGTTTTCCTTCTAACAGACAGGACCCTCAGCTGCAGGTCTGTTGGAGTTTGCTAGAGGTCCACTGCAGACCCTGTTTGCCTGGGTATCAGCAGCGGTGGCTGCAGAACAGCGGATTTTTGTGAACCGTGAATGCTGCTGTCTGATCGTTCCTCTGGAAGTTTTGTCTCAGAGGAGTACCCAGTCGTGTGAGGTGTCAGTCTGCCCCTACTGGGGGGTACTTCCCAGTTAGGCTGCTCGGGGGTCAGGGGTCAGGGACCCACTTGAGGAGGCAGTCTGCCCGTTCTCAGATCTCCAGCTGCGTGCTGGGAGAACCACTGCTTTCTTCAAAGCTATCAGACAGGGACATTTAAGTCTGCAGAGGTTACTGCTGTCTTTTTGTTTGTCTATGCCCTGCCCCCAGAGGTGGAGCCTACAGAGGCAGGCAGGCCTCCTTGAGCTGTGGTGGGCTCCACCCAGTTAGAGCTTCCCAGCTGCTTTGTTTACCTAAGCAAGCTTGGGCAATGGCGGGCACCCCTCCCCCAGCCTCGCTGCCGCCTTGCAGTTCGATCTCAGACTGCTGTGCTAGCAATCAGTGAGACTCCGTGGGCGTAGGACCCTCCGAGCCAGGTGCGGGATATAATCTCCTGGTGCACCGTTTTTTAAGCCCGTTGGAAAAGCGCAGTATTGGGGTGGGAGTGACCTGATTTTCCAGGTGCCGTCTGTCACCCCTTTCTTTGACTAGTAAAGGGAACTCCCTGACCCCTTGAGCTTCCCGAGTGAGGCAATGCCTCGCCCTGCTTCGGCTTGTGCATGGTGCACTGCACCCACTGTCCTGCGCCCACTGTCTGGCACTCCCTAGTGAGATGAACCCGGCACCTCAGATGGAAATGCAGAAATCACCTGTCTTCTGCGTCGCTCACACTGGAAGCTGTAGACCGGAGCTGTTCCTATTTGGCCATCTTGGCTGCCACCCCATCATCTCTCTTTTAAAATACTCTCTACATGTTTTAATCACATTATGTCCCAAGAACGTGTAGTCAAGGGCACCTCTTTATAAATCAAATAAATAAATAAAGCAAAGAACATGACAAATATTGATGTGAATGGTAGTTTCCCAAATTGCTAGTAACTTTCCTATATTTTCAAAACAAAATTTTATTTGTCTCTTGCTTTAGCCTAGATTTAGCACACTGCATGGAGCTACTTGGCATCCAGGCACATGTATAAGGGAATACTGTCATTTAAAAATAGTGAGAGGCTCTGAGATATCCCCCAAACCCCCACTAGGGTTTTAGAGGAATCAAGTTGTTACAACTGAAGGTCTCAATCTTGGCAGCCTCTGGTGTGGATCTCCTCTAAGGATCCTCCTAGTTGAGTATCTGCTCACCCCAACAGAGAAAAAACAAAGTTTTCTACAACATGTACTACTCTTTAGAAACTGCTTGCCCCTCAGTGACTTTACACTGTCATTTAAGGACAACTTATAATTTCCAACAGGTCTATGAAAGTTAAAACAAAGAGGATTATGTAAAAGAGGTTATAAAATGATTTAGAGGTAAAAACTGTCAGGAGTAACCTGGTTCTGCATAAATTAGATAGCTATCTGCAGGGGTCTATAAAGGCACATAGGCTTTTAAATAATGCTTCTAATTTAATCAAGCATTAATGTTGAACTTAGAAAACAATATAATATGTAGAACTGCACTGAGATTATATAGAAATTATTTAAACAGAGTTTTTACAGAAAGGAAGGGAAAAGGAAAAGAAGAGGTTGAGCTAAGATGAAGCTTCTTTGAAATAAAGATTTTCCATTCTAGTTTCAGAATGACTGATACTGGCAGACTAATCACTGATTCTCATTATGGTCAGTCTTTCAGGAATAGAAAGAGAAGTGTGTGATGTCTGTATCTATATAGATATCTAGCTGTATATATAGAGAGGTATTTATTTGGCTGAGTATAATCTTTGTTGAGGCAAACATAGACTTCATAATGTAACAAACCCTGCAACATTTTTGCTCGCTCTGGATTTGAATTGGAACTCAAGTTACCTATCAACACATATGGAACTCATCATAGAAAAAACAGAAAATGTATTTTGGTCAGCAGATATTAGGGAAGGCCTCAAATTATTACAAAAAGAATGAGTAGGAAATGCCTGGGCAGGAGAATAAATGTCTGTAGGGAATACAGCAGCCAATCTGCACCAACCAACCGAAGTGCTGTATGATTAGCAACTACAAATGCAACACAAAATGTTCTAGTCAGAGAAGTACCTCACCATGGCTGGCGCTGGGGGCAGAGTACTTGGCACTGGACTTTCGGATGATGTTCTCGTGGATCTGGGACCACTCACTCTCGTTGTTGCACCTATAACAGAAGGACAGGTGTTATGGTACTCAAGTATTTTAAACACCTGGTCTGATGTTCCAATGTGTAACACTTAAGTTCAAAGGGAAAAGGATCCCTCACTTTCCTAAAAAAATGATGTTCTGTTTTACTAAATTAAACAAGGCTCATTTCCTATTAAGCAGAAAAGACATACTTGGGCAAAGGATAGAAACTCTAAAATGAATCCCTACAAACATTTAATTGGCAAAATTCCTCCTCTCAGAAGTAACACTATCCCACATGAAAAGTTGTTTCTTTTCTAGCACCCGTTGCATGCATGCGCACAGACATATAAACAGGCCCCAGAGGAAAGAAAGTTCCTGATAGAGGAAAAACATCTCCTCTCAACAAGTACTACTGTTTAGAAACTGCTACGGCATTGGTTTTTTACTGTCATACAACTGTCATTATGACTGGCCGCAATGGAAAGCCCTGCTAAGATAAAAGCAATGTTGATACTATTTGCATGAAGCTATGTTTTAACCAGACCAAGTTAAGAAAAGCTTGTGAGAGCAGTGGGCTTGATTTACCACGAAGTCTTCTGTGGTCAGGGGGAAGGAGGACTTAGCAGACAAAGCTGGATGCCTAAATGTGTAAGAATAAAATTTCTTCCTAGGAATAAAGCTCCTTCCTAGGAACTATGGGATTGAGACAAAATAATGGAGGAATAACAGTGCATTTCTCTTACATTCTGATGTTTTAGTGTCTTCCTTCTAAAGGCCAATTCCCGGAGAACTGCAACCACATAACCATTTGGAACAAAGTTTAGGAACAGAGACTAGGAATTCCTTATCCTAGTACAGACACCTTGATAAAACAGTTGGAAAAAGATGAGGGTAATCTCTTGAAAATTCCATTTGACACTTAGGGAGTTCCCACAGCCCTGGTTCTACCCTGTCCCCTGTTGGTTAGGAAGGTATGGATCTACCTATCCCAGAAAACAGGACCCATGCAAAAAGGAGAACCCATGGAACTTTCCATGGATTACTCAGATGTGTCCAGTTCAGCATGGCCACTTCCAGGAGGAGACCCCAGTAAGAGTTATAGAATGTGCCATCCAATAGTATGAAGCATTTCAGGTGTCTAAATAAAAAGGGTTGGAATAGAGGCCACTCAGAGATAAAGGAGGTCAGTTACTAGCTTCATTAATTGTTACCCAGTCAGTGGCTCTTTGGACTCCTTGGCCATAAAAATATATCTCATTTACTCAGAGCTGTTGTGATGAATGGTTAAAGGAGGTTCTCACAGCCCAGGGCTCTCAGAATAACTTTCTGCCTATAGAATTTCTTCCAAACAAGTAAAGAGGGAAGAGTATCCTTTAAAACAATCTCTTGTGATTTAGCAACTTAGCAGGAAATTAAAGCCTTGAAAATTACCTCCCCAAATGGATGGGGTAATTTCAGTTTTTCTCCAATAAAATACTCACTGGTACCTTGGTGGTATGGTGGAGCTGGAGCTTTGTTAGTCATACCAACAGTGGCAATCTGTATTATTTCACTCACGTCTACCCCTCCACCCAACACATACAATTCATTTGCTAGACAACTGACAGCCTGTTCCTGCCATTCCTCTCCCCTTGCATACCCCTTACGTATTTGTGACCTTCACAGCTCTGCCTTCAGCCCATTTCCTTCTTACCCTACAAGCCTTCCTGGGCAATCTCACCCATTCCCATAGCTTCAACCACTGCCAGAGGCTGCCAAGCTCCAAAGCATTGCCTCCAGCCCAGACTCATCCTAAGCTCCTGATCTACATGGCCAAGAAAATTCATTTCTCCCCAACCTGGCTGTACCCAGAGATGCCCTCTCACTGAGAAGAACTCAGTAGTTCACTATACCCTTCCAGCATTCACCATATCCTACAGATTTTGCAATCATAAAATCTCACATTTGACCTCTCCTCTTCATTGTCTTGGTTTGGTCATTATCATCTCTCTTCTGGACCACTATAATAATCTTCTAATGGGCCTTTTACACATCTTGCTTTCCAGAATGTCAATTTGGTCACATGGCTACCCTTCTTAATGCCCGTCACAGGTTAGAGGTCAAACTTTTCAGCAAGTCACTTAAGGCAGTCTCATCAGGGTCCTCTCTGACCTCTCCAGATCTCTTTTACATTGAAAAAGCCTACACAGACTCTACTTTATTAAATTGTATTTCTTGCCTTTCTTTCCCCGTCTTTTTTTTTTTTTTTAAAGGATTCAGTTCAATATTGCCTTTTCTATGAATCCTTTCCAGCTTGCTCTATTATTCTCCATTCTCAACATCCCTACCTTAGACCTGACCACTACTTCTTTTGGGTCTTCACTGAATTCTGATTTCTAGAAGAATACCTATTATATTTTAGGGCACCTATCTGTCACTTCACTCGACTGCAAGTCCTTAGATGATAAGGACTGTGTCTTGCTAATCATCTCCACCACGTAGCAAAACTTGTAGCACATAATAAGTGCTTAATATAATATTTGTTGAATAAATAAATGGAATAATTGCCAAGGTCAATTGGTTCTTATAGCTTAAATGTTGCTAATTAAAACTTTGCCATCATTCTGCATCAGAATTACATTACACTAAAGGCAGATATTGAGGAAAACATTCTGCATTACGGTCATCCTATGAAATCATTACTAGATTTATCTTAAGAGGAAAACAGTAAAAGAGCAGTGAAAACAATCACATTTCTGGGGAAAGTAAAGGAAAAATGAATGGCCATATTTGTGCCTATTAGAGTCAAGGAGGATGGGAGCACCAGTGGCTGGAAGTATGCTTGAAAGAAACTCCTGGTAGCTCCAAAGGAAAGATTGTTTGAAATCAAATGTCATGCACATTCATTTGCAGACTGCCAAGAGTGAACTCTCGAAATTTTGCAGTCTACTCATGACTGGCTATAAAAAAGATTTAGCTTTGCAGAACTGCCAAGTTATTGTTACAAAGGCATCAATTTACCTTCAATTACCAAGGCTTCTTTTTATTCTCTTAATACAGCACTTGCTTTCAAATACTATATGCTGTTAACAATGAATTCTTTCTTTCTATCTGTCTATCGACTGATCTATACAGGGTCTCACTGTCGCCCAGGCTGGAGTGCAGTGGTACAATCACTGCTCACTGCAGGCTTCACCTCCCCAGGCTCAGGTGATCCCCCACCTCAGTCTCCAGAGTACCTGGGACCACAGGCACACACCACCATGCCGAGCTAATTTTTGTCTTTTTTTTTTTTTGTAGAGATAAGGTTTCACCATGTTGCCCAGGCTGGTCTCAAACTCCTGAACTCAAACGATCCTCCCACCTTAGCCTCTCAAAGTGCTAAGATTACAGTCATGAGCCACCACACCTGGACCAATTGTTCAGTTTTTAAAATTATTCTCTTTAGTCCTAACCCCATAAGAGTCTTCATCATTTTATGCCTCTTTATCTTACTCTTCCATTCTTTTTGCAGCATCCTCATGTTATACCTGATGTAGTTATTAAAGGCATATTTAGGTAAAATTGCTTTCTAAATCCTTAAACCTCATACTGTGGTGATAGATGTGCACCTTCTTTTTCTTTTTTTTCTTTTATTGAGTCGGAGTCTCCCTCTGTTGCCCAGGCTGGAGTGCAATGGCACAACTTCGGGTCACTGCAACCTCCACCTCCCTGGTTTCAAGCGATTCTCATGCCTCAGCCTCCTGAGTAGCTGGGATTACAGGCACCCGCTGCCACACCTGGCTAATTTTTGTATTTTTAGTAGAGACAGGCTTTCACCATGTTGTCCAGGCTGGTCTTGAACCCCTGACCTCAAGTGATCCGCCTGACTCAGCCTCCCAAAGTGCTAGGATTACAGGCGTGAGCCACTACGCACAGCCTAGATGTGCACCTTCTAAAGCTATTCTTACTCACAATTCCTTAGTTTGAATTAGTATAAAGAGCAAGTGGGTTTTCAAACCCACAGAAATGCACACAGATTGTATTAGTCATAGTCTCACTAGCTCCATCCCTCCCTTTCCCTTTTTTTTTTTTTTTTTGGTGAAGCTACAAATGACCTGTCAGTGAATGATAAATAATATCACATTCAAAAGGAACCCCACTGCTCTGTATCCTCTGCTCTAAGAGGCCCAAGTGGCTCTGTTGTAGTCTCTGTCACTCTTTGACTTGAAGTTAGTGGGAGATCCCTAGGAAGATGTTGGGACATCCTGGAAGCGGGAAAATGAGGCCAGACCCGTCTGCTCTTCCCTGCTGGGTTTTGTCACCTCGCAAATGGTGTTCAAAGAATTGTTCCTGAATCTCAGAACAAGGAGGTAAAGAGAACAGAGTGAAAAGCACCTGTGGTTAAGCAGTTCGGCAGGTGTGCAAGGTGCAGAAGCAGGTTCACCAAGAGGTGGATAACTTTCCTGAGTCTATTTGCTTCTCCAACTTCCCCTGACATCTCATCCCTGAAGTGTCTGAGGAGCAAGGCATCATTTTGAAACGTAGCCTTTGGCAGACTGCTTGCTGTCCTGCAGCCCAGTAGTGCCAGGACTGAGGCATGACAGAAACTCAAGCTGTCGCTACTGGGACTGGGGAGTATGCTGGAAGCATAACTACAGCCAGAGCTAAGGAGCAAGCAAGGCATGGGGTGAAGCTGCTGGTTCTGAGAAGCGAGTGCCACCAGGATGGAGACTGGGATGCAAGTGGGGTAAAATTTGCCTCTGGGACTTGATCACCAGCTGGGTGGGGCTCCTGCAGCTGAGGTGGGCTACCCCTGCCAGGGCCAGGGAGCAAGCCCCATTGGGACTAGGGTGTGAGGAATGTGCATTCCCACCCGCTGGCCCAGGCTCTGGTCACCGAGAATGACCCCACCCTCTATTGTGACAGGGTGTTAGCACAGCTGCTAACACCCCTCACCTGAGCACTCCACCTGGGGCCTGCGGAGTGCCCTGTCCATGACGGCTGGTGCTGTTCTCACCATTCGAAGGTCTGAGAACGAGCCTACCTAGTCCAGCTTCACTCTCTGCTCTGTGACAGAGAACACAGACCAGGGTCCTGGCAAATACCCAACCCAACC
The DNA here is from genome assembly GCF_028885655.2 of Pongo abelii. NCBI lineage: Eukaryota > Metazoa > Chordata > Mammalia > Primates > Hominidae > Pongo > Pongo abelii. The sequence continues at coordinate 103,235,503 of NC_085928.1, forward strand.
ACTTTGGGCACCTGAGTACTTCCCCTAAACTCCTGGCTGCTATCACCTCATCTGGCACCTGCCTGCACGTGCCACCCGAGTTCCTGGAGACTGGGCTACCCAGCCCATTAGAGCCACCATCTACATCAACACACATCACTCAGGACCCAGAGAGTTGTCCCACTACCGCTACTGCTATCATTCATGCCATGTAGCTGCCCAGGAACCTGAGAATCTGCCCACTTGTACAATCCACCACTGCCACTACCAGCATCTGAGCAAGCCATGTGGAGGCCCACCAACTGACCCACCAATAATTGCCAACATGGCTGCCAGTGTACACTGCCCAGTGACACTATCACTGGCCCACCTGGCATCCTAGTCCCCAGCACAACTTCCCCACAGGCTTAACTAACAACTGTACCACAACCTATCCAGAAAATCACAGATGCCACTAATGCTGTTTACAGCCAAAGAAATCATACAGAGATGACACTACTGCACACACCAGAGTCAAAGCCAAAGTACCCTACCCAACCAACACCATAGATACATCTTTAGGAAAAGCTCTTTCCCTACTAAAGTAAATTCAAAAACAGGAAGAAGTGACTGTTACTCCAGATGCACAGATTTCAATGTAATGACACAGGAAACATGAAAAAGCAAGGAAATGTGACACTTCCAAAGGAACATAATAAGTATCCAAAAATAGATCTTAATCCAAGAAATTTTTGAAATCCCAGATAAAGAATTCAAAATTTTGATTTTACAGAAGCTCAGTGAAATACAAGCGAATTCAGAAAAACAATTCAGGATATGAATGAGAAATTTACCAAAGACATAGTTTTTTAAAGTACCAGATAGAAATTCTGCAATTGAAGAATTCACTATAGGAACTACAAATTACAGTTGAAAGCTTCTGCAATAGACTAGAATAGGCAGAAGAATCTCAGAACATGAATACAAATCTTTTGAAATAATCCTGTCAGATAAAAATAAAGAAAAAGGAATAAAAAAGACTGAGAAAAGCCTTTGTGACAATTAAATATTAAAATTATCAATATCCACAAGTTCAAAGAGACAAAGACAGGATTGGAAAATGTATTTAACCAAACAAAAATGAAAACACCTCAAGTCTAGCAAGAGATTTAGACATTTCAGATACAAGAGACTCAGCAATCCCCAGGAAAATACAATGCAAAAAGGTCGTCTCCACAGCACATTATAGTTAGACTGCTTAAAATCAAAGATGAAGAGGAAATCCCAAAAACAGCAAGAGATAATCAACTATTCACATATTCAGAGGCCAGAAGAGAATGGGATAATATATTTAAATAACTAAAAGAAAAAAGTCTGGCCAAATGCAGTGGCTAATGCCTGTAATCACAGCACTTTGGGAGGCTGAGGCAGGAGGCCTACTTGAGTCCAGGTGTTTGAGAACAGCCTACGCAGCATGAGAAGAACCAATCTTCGAAAAAAGAAAAATTAGCTGGGCATGGTGAAGTGTGCCTGAAGTCTTAGCAACATGGGAGGCTGAGGCAGGAAGATTGCTTGAGCCTGGGAAGTTGAGGCTGCAGTGAGCTGTATTTACACCACTACACTCCCACCTGGGTGACAGAGTGAGACCTTGTCTCAAAAAAAACAAAAAAAACAAAAAAAAAAGGAAGAATAAAAGAAAAAAAATCTGACAGCTAAGAATGCTATACACACAAAATTATCCTTCATAAGTGAAAGAGAAATAAAATCTTTTCCAGACAAGCAAATGCTAAGGGAATTCATTGCTCCTGGACTGGCCCTACAAAAAAATTCTCATGAGAGTCCTAAATCTGGAAGTCAAAGGATGACATTTACCAAGATGAAAATACACAAAATGGCCAGGCACAGTGGCTCAGGCCTGTAATCCCAGAACTTTGGGAGGCCGAGGCGGGCAGATCACCTGAGGTCAGGAGTTTGAGACTAGCCTGGCCAACATGGTGAAATCCCATCTCCACTAAAAATACAAAAAAATTAGCTGAGTGGGACGGCACGCATCTGTAATCCCAGCTACTTGGGAGGCTGTGGCAGGAGAATCACTTGAACCCAGGAAGTGGAGGCTGCAGTGAGCCGAGATCTCACCACTGCACTCCAGCCTGGGTGACAGAGCAAGACTCTGTCTCAAAAAAACAAAAAAAGAAAAGAAAACACACAAAAATATAAATCTCTTTGGCAAAATAATCACACGGAGAAAGAGAAAGAACTTAAATGGTACCATTGCAGAAGTCCAGCAAACCACAACAACCAGTAAAAGAAAAAGGAACCAATTATATAAAAAAGTCAGAAAACAATTAATAAATGACAGAAACAAAGCACCACATATCAATAATGACACTGATCATAAATAGATTAAATTTTCCACTTTGCAGATACAGAATGGCTGAATGGATTTTTAAAAACCCACAATCCATTTGCTGTTTACAAAAAACTCGGGCCAGGCGCAGTGGCTCATGCCTGTAATCCCAGCACTTTGGGAGGCCAAGGTGGGCGGATCATGAGGTCAAGAGATCGAGACCATCCTGGCCAACATGGTGAAACCCCGTCTCTACTAAAAATACAAAAAAATTAGCTGGGTGTGGTGGCGCATGCCTGTAGTCCCAGCTACTTGGGAGGCTGAGGCAAGAGAATCACTTGAACTCAGGAGGCAGAGGTTGCAGTGAACCGAGATCGCACCATTGCACTCCAGCCTGGTGACAGAGCGAGACTCTGTCTCAAAAAAAAAAAGATATTCACCTTAGCAGTAAAGACACATACAGACTGAAAATGAAAATAAAGAAATGAAAACAAGATATTCTCTGCAAATAGAAACCAAAAGCGAGTAGGGATAACTATATTTATACTAGAGAAAACAGACTTTAAGTCAAGAACAGTAAAAAGAAACAAACAAGGTCATTATATAATGATAAAGGGATCAATCCAGCAAGATGATAAAAAATTCTAAATATATATGTAACCAACATTGGAACACCTGGATTCATAAAGAAAATATCATTAAAGCTAAAGAGAGAGATAAACTGCAAAACAATAATAGTTGGGGACTTCAACATTCCACTCTCAGCATCTAGACAAAAAAATCTAGATAATCTAGACAAAAAAATCAACAAAGAAACATTGGATTTAAGTTGCACTTTAGACCCAATGGAGCTAACTGACATTTCAGAACATTCTACCCAACGACTGCAGAATATACATTCTTTTCATCAGCACAAAGAACATTCTCCAGTATAGACCAAATGTTAGGCCACAAAACAAGCCTCAACTCACTTAAAAAAATCAAAATCATATCAAGTATCTTCTCAAACCGCAATGGAATAAAACTAGAAATCAAAGCCAAGAGGAACTTTGGAAACTATATAAATACATATAAATTAAACAACATACTCCTAAATGACCACTGGGTCAACAAGGACATTAAGATGGAAATAAAAAAAAATCTCAAAATAAACGAAAACAGGAACACAACATACCAAAACCTGTAGGACATAGTAAAAGCAGTGCTAAGAGGGAATTTTATAGTAATAAATGCCTACATAAAATAGTTGACAGATTACAAATTAACAATCTAACAATGTATCTCAAGGAACTAAAAAAGCAAGAACAAACGAAACCCAAAATTAGCAGAAGAAAAGAGCAAAATGAAATAGAGACTGAAGAAAAACAAAACAAAGGATCAACAAAATGAAAAGTTGGTTCTTCAAAAAGATAAAACTGATAAACTGCTAGCTAGACTAACCAAGAAAAAAAAAAAAAAAGAGAGAAGCCCCAAATAAACAAAATCAGAAAAAACAAAGAAGACACTACAACTGATACTACAGAAATGCAAAGAATCATTAGAGACTATTATAAACAACTATATGCTGACAAACTGAAACACCTAGAGAAAATAAATAAATTCCTGGAAACCTACAACCTATCAAGATTGAATTGGAAAGAAAGAAAAACCCTGAACAGACCAATAATGCATAGCAAGATTATATCAGTAATTAAAAAGCCTCCTGAGAAAGAAAAGCTCAGAACCAGATGGATACACAGCCAAATTCTACCAAACATAAAAAGAACTAATACCAATTGTCTTGAAACTACTTCAAAAATTGAAGAGGACAGAATTCTCTCTAACTCATCCTACAAGATCATCACTACTCTGATACCAAAACCAGGTAAGAACGCAACAACAACAACAAAAACTATATGCCAATATCCCTGGTAAACACAGATGCTAACATCCTAAACAAAATACTAGCAAACCCAATCTAAGAGCCAATCAAAAAGTTAATACATTATGATCAAGTTGCATTTATACCAGGGATTCAAAAATGGTTCAACATAAGTAAATCAATAAACATGATACATCAAATCAACAGAATAAAGGACAAAAATCATATGATTATCTCAACAAATGTAGAAGAAAATTTGATACAATTCAACATCCCTTCATGACAAAAACTCTCACAAAACTAGGCATAGAAAGAGCATATCTGAAAATAATAAAGGCCACATACAACAAACCTGTAACTACCATCACACTGAATAGGGAAATATCTGAAAGCCTATCCTCTAAGAACTGGAACAAGACAAAGTTATCCACCTTCACCACTCCTATTCAATACTGTACTGAAAGTCCTAGCCAGAGCAATCAGGCAAGAGAAAAAAACTAACAGGCATCCAAGTTGGATGAGATAGCCTGAGTTAGCTAGTAGACTTCTGTGAAGTCCCCTGTGATGCAGAATCAGGAATGGCTTCCCTTGGTTCAAGCTGGAGACTGGGAATGACCACAAGGCTGGGCACCTGACTCCTGCACTTGTAACTACTGCTCACTTCCCATTTGCCCCTGGTTCTCGCCAAGAGAATTCATCCCCACTCAAGATTACATCACAAATTTCAGATGGGAGCTTCTCTCAACCTATGACTGCTGCCTGAGTTAGCTAGCAGACTTCTGTGAGGTCTCCTGTGATGTAGAATGAGGAATGGTTTCCCTTGATCCAAGCTGAAGACTGGGAATGCTCACAAAGTTCTTTCTCTGCTGCTCCTACTTTTTTATTCTTCACCACTCCCTAAATAGTTCTAGTGCTGGGTGGGGTTAAGGCCTTCCTCTGTGGGCTGAATTGTGAGGCATTGGCATCTGTGTTTATCAGGGATATTGACCTGTTAGTTTTCTTTTTTTCTTGTGGAGTTATTACCTGGTTTTGCTATCAGGGTGGTGATGATCTTGTAGGATGAGTTACAGAGAGTTCTGTCCTCTTCAATTTTTTTGGAACAAGCAGAAGAATGCAACAGGACCCCTATTTCTCACCATATACCAAAAAAATCAACTCATAATGGATTAAAGACTTAAACATAAGACCTGAAACTATAAACATAATAGAAGTTTGAAAACCTAGGGAAAACGCTGCTGGACATTGGTCTAGGCAAAAAGTTTAAGATCTCCAAAGGCAACACAAACAAAAATAGACAACTGGTAGTATATTAAACTAAAAAGCTTCTGCACAGCAAAAGGGGATGTTGTGTAAGTAGTTTGGAAATATTTTTCCCTTTCAACAGGTTGTCTGTTTACTCTAGCAAACCAGAAGCAAACCTGAGTAAACAGACAACCTGTTGAATGGGAAAAATATTTCCAAACTACTTGTACAACAAGGGACGAATATTTCCAAACTACTTATACAACAAGGGACTAATATTCAGAGTCGACAAGGAACTCAAACAACTCAGCAGGAAAAACAAGCTAATAATCCCATAAAAAGTGGGCAAAGAGTTTTTGTATTTTTTCCTCCCAAGATGGCAGATTGGAGGTAGTGTCAGCATGTCTCTTCCACTTGGAAAGACAATAGTGCGTAGAGATTCACACTGAACTTTTTTTCGAGAAGCAACACAAGAACTGAACAGGGAAGCTTAAAGAAACCACAGGCCCTTTAAAAGAAGTGGCAAGCTGCAAATTCTATCATGAGGCAGGTATAATTGACACCAAATCCCCAGAGTGTGAGGTGGGGAGACACTGCCTCTAGGATATACAACACCACTGGGAAACTGGCAATTCAGCCCACAGGGGAAGGCCTTAATCCTACCCAGCGCTGGAACTGATTTAGGGAGTAGTGAAGAATATAAAAGTAGGAGCAGCAGGGAAAGAGCCTTGTGAGCATTCCCAGTCTTCAGCTTGGACCAAGCGAAGCCATTCCTCATTCTACATCACAGGGGACCTCACAGAAGTCTGCTAGGTAACTCAGGCAGTAGTCTCAGGTTAACAGATGCTCCCAACTGAAATTTGTGATATAATCTTGAGTGGAGATAAACTCCCTTGCCCAGAACCAGGGGACAAGCGGGAAGTGTGCTGTAGCTAGGAGTGCAGGAGCCAAATGCCCCAGCTTTGTGGGAGTGGACTGGGAGGGGTATAGTGTGAAAGCCCTGATTGCTGTCTCCACAGGGAAGATTTATAGCCTGGGGCAGTTTCGAGTTCTGAGTGTAGACAGCCTGGAACTTAGCTAGCTGCTACTAATGGATCACTGCAGGTGTGAGACCTGCCTTGCCAACTGTGTGAGAGCTGGGTAGGGCTTACTCTCACCTACTACTTTCCATTCCCTCTGCAATCTCTTCTGTGCAGCAGAGGCAGCAACCTTCCTCCATGGAACATTACCTCAGTGGCCAGTAAACCACCCGCAGAGGTGGTGATCTCCACAGAGATCTCTGTGATCTCCATAGAGGCCAGTGCTTGCCCTGCAAGTGGAGAGCCAGGGTGTGGACCTACCTGACCCAGCTCCCACCTGGCTTTGTCCCTCCATCCACCCTGGTAGCATAACACAAAGAACAGAAACTTTTGGGAGCTCTCTAGCCCCACCCCTCACCTGAGAAACCAGAATACCTCTCCTGGGTAACATAAGGCAAGCACAAATCCCACTGCTACTACAGCAAGTGGTGCTCTTTTCCTAGTGCCATCTCCTAGCTGGGAGGCCAAATGACATAGTTCATTGCAGAATCTGCAGATAGAATAACACTGTGTCCAGAAAGGAGAAAACTTGTATGTTACCTCAGGTATTACCATTGCCTGCACCACCCCGGCTAACCAGGAGGTCCTGAGCCTGTCCCAGTGACCAGTTCGTTACTACTATAACTGGCATCTGAGAAAGTCAACACGCTAAGGCTATTTATAACCAAGGAATCTCACAGAGTTTACATCACTCCTCTGCCACCCCTATCAGGGCTGGTGCTGATAGCTGCTAGTGGGAGACTTAAGGACAGGTCATATCACTGGATCTCTTGCATAGGTTCACCAGCACCAGCCTGCAGTATGGCAGTCCCACTGGGCAGCTAGACCCAGAGAGCAGTAGCATTCACAGCAATCTGGCTCTAAGGGACTCCTACTCTTAAGGAAAGGGGGAGTACATCACATCAAGGGAATACCCTCTGGGACAAAAGAATCCAGATGGCAGGCCTTGAGTCTCAGATTTTTCCAATGGTGGGAAGTTTCCTTCAGCAGAGGCACAGTTGAAGTGCTGGGCTTAGTGGGGAAAGTCTGTGGCTGTACCCCAACAGTCAGAAAGCCCTTGCGCTTGTGAAGCGTCCTGAGAAGGATACATCTTTTCCCCCTCATCACCACTGCAGACACATTTGAGGCTTCTCCCATGTGAGCTGGGTGTGAGTGTACCTATTGAAAGCCTTTCTGGAATGTGGTGAAAAGGGAATGCTTATACACTGCTGGTGGGATTAGTACAACTTCTATGGAAAACAGTATGGGGATGTCTTAAAGAACTAAAAGTAGATCTACCATTTCATCAAAAAATTCCACAACTGGGTATTTACCCAGAGGAAAAGAAGTCAATATACCAAAAAGACACCTGCGTATGTAAGTTTATTGCAGTACAATTAACAACTGCAAAGATATGGAACCAACCTAAGTGCCCATAAACCAATGAGTGGGTAAAGAAAATGTAGTATATATACACCATGGGATACTACTTGGCTAAAAAAGAAATGAAATAATGTCTTTTGCAGAAACTTGGATGGAGCTAAAGCCCTTATTGTAAGTGAAGTAACTCAGGAATGAGAAACCAAATACTGTATGTTCTTACTTATAAGTGGGACCTAAGCTTTGGTATGCAAAGGCATAAGGAGTAATATAATGAACTTTAGAGACTCAGAAAGGGGAGGGTGGGAGAGAGATGAGGAATAAAAAATCTACACATTGGATACAATGTACACTACTCAGGTGATGGGTGCACAAAAATCTGACTTCACCACTATATAATTCATCCACGTAACCCAAAACCACCTGTATCTCAAAAACTATTGAAATAAAAAAAATAGTGAGCAAAGAATCTGAACAGAATTTCTCAAAAGAAAACATACAAATGGTCAACAGATAAATGTAAAAATGTTCAACATCACTAATCATCAGGCAAATGTAAATCAAAACCACAATGAGCTATCATTTTATCCCAGTCAGAAAAAGAAAAAAATAACAGATGTTTGCATGGATGCAGAGAAAAGGGAACTCTTATACACTACTGGTGGGAATGTAAACTAGTACAGCCACTATGGAAAACAGTATGGAGATTTCTCAAAAAACTAAAAACAGAATTATCATTTGATCCAGCAATCCCACTACTGACTGTCTACCCAAAGAAAAAGAAATCAATATATCAAAGGGATATCTGAACTCACATGTTTATTGCAGCACTATTCACAATAGCAAAGATATGGAATCAATCTAAGTGTTCAATGAAAGAACTGATAAGAAAAGAAAATGTGATACACACACCCACACCCCCACATCCTCCGACACAAAATACTATTCAGCCATTGAAAAGAATAAAATCATGTTACCTTTAGTAACATGGATAGAACCAGAGGTCATTGTTTTAAATGAAATGAGGCACTTTTCTCACTTACATGTGGGAACTAAAACATTTGATCACATGGATGTACAGAATGGAAAGATAAATAACAGAAGCTGGGAGGAGTGAGTAGCAGGGAGAAAGCTGATGAAGACAACTGGATTAAAGGATACAAACACACAGTAAGGAGGATAAAATTCAATGTTTGAGAGTTGAGTAGATTCACTATATTTAACAAAAATGTATTGCACTTGTGTGGTGGACATCCTAAATACCCTGACTTGACCACTATGCATTATATACATGTAATGAAATTCCTCATGTACCTCATACATTTGTAGAAATAAAATAAAACCTACATCATTTTAAAAAACAATTACTATGTTTAACCCATGCTGTCTTCAGTGAAACCTACTTAAATAATATTGTTTTAGCCTTACAATGTTTAGCATATTTAATAAACTTCATTTACTCTTAGAATAACATTAATTCTCTGCTTTCCACTTGGTACTAACGTGCCTCCAAGATATGAGGGCATCTTATGAAGAAACTTTAAAAAATGAAAATAGTTTAAAATACAAATGAGAAAAAAGGAGCACAAAAGACTATGTTGAGCATTTCTCTAGGGAACAGATAAAGAAAGGAAGGCTCCATTGTTCATCCTGAGTCTAGCTCTTTCCTCTAATAGCTTGTAAGTTACTAATGCCCACTCTGCCCACATTCTCTACCACAATCATATTACATGAAGGCACATCTTGAGAAATCATTCTGTACTATAGTCACTGTATTAGTCTGTTTTCACGCTGCTGATAAAGACATACCCCAAACTGGGCAATTTACAAAAGAAAGAGGTTAATTGGACTCACAGTTTCATGTGGCTGGGGAGGCCTCACAATCATGGTGGAAGGCAAGGAGGAGCAAGTCATATCTTACAAGTATGGCAGCAGGCAAAAAAAAAAAAAAAAAAGCTTGTGCAGAGAAACTCCCGTTTTTTAAAACCATCAGATCTCAAGAGACCCATTCATGAGAACAGCACAAGAAAGACCTGCCCCTATGATTCAATCATCTCCCACCGGGTCCCTCACACAATATGTGGGAATTATGAGAGCTACAAGATGAGATTTGGGTGGGGACACAGAGCCAAACCATATCATTCTATCCTTGGCTCCTCCAAAATCTCATATCTTCACATTTCAAAACCAACCATGCCATCCCAACAGTCCCCCAAAGTCTCAACTCATTTTAGCATTAACTCAAAAGTCCACAGTCCAAGGTCTCATCTGTGCCAAAGCAAGTCCCTTCCACCTATGAGTCTGTAAAATCACAAGCAAGTTAGTTACTTCCTAGATATAATGGGGGTACAGGCTTTGGGTAAATACAGCCATTCCAAATGGGAGACTCTGGCCAAAACAAAGGGGCTACAGGCCCCATGCAAGTCTGAAATCCAGTGAGGCAGTCAAATCTTACAGCTCCAAAATGATCTCCTTTGACTTCATGTCTCACATCCAGGTCATGCTGATGCAAGAGGTAGTTTCCCATAGTCTTGGGCAGCTCCACCCCCTGTGGCTTTGCAGGGTATGGCCCCTCTCCTGGCTGCTTTCACAGGCTGGTGTTGAGCATCTGTGGCTTTTCCAGGAGGAGGGTGCAAGCTGTCTGTGGATCTACCATTCTGGGATCTAGAGGATGGTGGCTCTCTTCTCACAGCTCCACTAGGCAGTGCCCCAGTAGGGACTCTGTGTGGGGGCTCTGAACCTACATTTCCCTTCTGCACTGCCCTAGCAGAGGTTCTCCATGAGAGCCCTGCCCCTGAAGAAAACTTCTGCCTGGGCATCCAGGCATTTCCATACATCCTCTGAAATCTAGGTGGAGGTTCCCAAACTCCAATTCTTGACTTCTGTGCGCTGGCAGGCTCAACACAATGTGGAAGCTGCCAAGGCTTGAGGCTTGCATCCTTTGAAGCCACGGCCCAAGCTCTACATTGGCCCCTTTCAGCCACAGCTGGAGCAGCTGAGATGCAGGGCACCAAGTAGGTGTCCTAGGCTGCACACAGCGTGGGGAACCCTCGACCTGGCCCACGAAACCACTTTTTCCTCCTAGGCCTCCAGGCCTGTGATGGGAGGGGCTGCCATGAAGATCTCTGACATGCCCTGGAGACATTTTCCCCATTGTCTTGGGGATTAACATTCGGCTCCTCATTACTTATGCAAATTTATGCAGCCATCTTGAATTTCTCCTCAGAGAATGGGATTTTTTCTATTGCATTGTTAGGCTGCGAATTTTCCAAGCTTTTGTGCTCTGCTTCCCTTATAAAACTGAATGCCTTTAACAGCACCCAAGTCACCTCTTGAATGCTTTGCTGCTTAGAAATTTCCTCCACCAGATACCCTAAATTATCTCTCTCAAGTTCAATGTTCCACAAATCTCTATGACAGGGGCAAAATGCTGCTGGTCTCTTTGCTAAAACATAACAAAAGTCATCTTTGCTCCAGTTACCAACAAGTTCCCCATTTCCATCTGATACCAACTCAGCCTGGACCTTATTGTCCATATCGCTATCAGCATTTTGAGCACAGCCATTCAACAAGTCTACAGGAAGTTTCAAACTTTCCCACATTTTCCTGTCTTCTTCTGAGCCCTCCAAACTGTTCCTCTGCCTGTTACCCAGTTCCAAAGTTGCTTCCATATTTTTAGGTATCTTTTCAGCAGTGCCTGACTCTACTGGTACCAATTTATTGTATTAGTCCATTTTCACACTGCTGATAAAGACATACCCAAAACTAGGCAATATACAAAAGAAAGAGGTTTAACTGGACGCACAGTTACACATGGCTGGGGAGGCCTCACAATCATGGTGGAAGGCAAGGAGGAGCAAATCACGTCTTACATGTATGCATGTATGCAGCAAGCAAAAAAAAGGGCTTGTGCAGAGAAGCTCCCTTTTTTTAAAACCATCAGATCTCATGAGACCCATTCACTATCATGAGAACAGCATGGGAAAGACCCGCCCCCATGATTCAATTATCTCCCACCGGGTCCCTCCCACAACACATGGGAATTATGGGAGCTACAAGATGAGATTTGGGTGGGGACACAGAGCCAAGCCATATCAATTACCCTGAGAGAGAGAGCATGCAGTTAGCTGACACTTAGAAGTTTTACTATCTTAGAACAAGAAAGCAAAGCCTCAAAATATACAATGGAAACTCTGAACGTACATTTTGTTTGATCTTTACAGAGTTCATTACTTGGTGCTTGCAGGCTACTTATTAAATGCCTACTTGACCATTATATTTAAGAAAGGGACCTCTGCTCCTTAGTACAGAAAGAATGTTGGATGTTCATTTCCTATTTATTTGCACTCTTTATAAGTGTTTTAGGGTCACAGAAAAATTGCAAAGATATTATAGAGAGGTCCCACATATCCTGCACCCAATTTCTCCTATTATTAACACTTTATTTTATGGTACCTTTGTCATAATTAATGAACCAATACTGATAATTTATTATTAGTTAAGTCCATACTTTATTCAAATTTTTCAGATTTTCTTAGTTTCAACCTAATATCTTTTTTCTGCATCCAGGTACCATATTACATTGAGGTATCAAGTCTCTTTAGGTTTCTTTGACTGTGACAGTTTCTCAAACTTTTCTCATTTTAGGTAAAATTGACAGTTTTGCGAAGTAATAATCAGGTATTTTGTAGAGTTTTCAACTGGGATTGTTCCCATATTTTTTCCATGATTAGAAGTAATGTGTTTTGAGGAGGAAGATCACAGAGATGAAATCTCAGTCTCATCATATCATATCAAGGGTACATACTATCAGCATGACTTATGCCTGCTGATGTTATCCCTGGTTATCTGGTTGAAGTAGTGCCTGTCAGGTTTCTTTACCGTAGTTTCCCTCAACCCCCTTTCCACACTGTTCTTTTTAGAAAGAGGTCAGTACGCACATCTCACACTTAAGGAGTGGGGAATTATGCTCCACCTCCTTGATGGTTGAGTATCTATATACATACGTTACTTGAAATTCTTCTACATAAGAGATTTGTTTCTTCTCCCTCAGTTATTTATTCCATCATATTTATTCAAGTATTGACTCACAGATATTTATCTTATACTTTGGGTTAAAATTCAGTATTTTTTTTTTTTTTTGCTAAAATTGTTCCAATTTTGGCTATTGGAAGTTCTTTCAGTTGGCTTCAATGTTCCTTTGATATACTCCCACCACTGTGGATCTTCTAAAATTTAAAAAAATTTTTGAGCACGTCTTTGCTTTCTGGTACTTTCTGCTCCAGGATCATTTTGTATATTACCTAATCTAGTCCTAGACTCAGCCATTTATCTAAAGAGCCCTGGTTTTTTTTCTTTCTTTTTTATTTTGTTTCGAAGCAGACTTTTGCTCTTGTTGCCCAGGCTGGAGTGCAATGGCACGATCTTGGCTCACTGCAATTTCTGCCTCCCAGGTTCAAGCGATTCTCCTGCCTCAGACTCCCAAGTAGCTGGGATTACAGGCACCTGCCACCTTGGCCGGCTAATTTTTGTTATTTTTAGTAGAGACAGGGTTTTGCCATGTTGGCCAGGCTGGTCTCGAACTCCTGACCTTAGGTAATCTGCCCACCTTGGCCTCCCAAAGTGCTGGAATTACAGGCATGAGACACCACCCCTGGCCTGTATTTTTTTGTTTGTTTGAAAATGATATTAGAAACCAAGATCTAGGCTCTAGGTATGGTCATTGCAATTGGAGTGTTTCCTGTAGGCCCTCTCAGCTGACAAAGTGAGGAAATATTTGTGTGTATACTAACGTATGTATGTGAACATATTTAAAATCTTTTAATATGTAACTGTATGTGCCTATATTAAGCTAGACGTGAGTTTATACAATGTCTCCAACCCTACCCCACTGCTGTGTGAGGCATTCCAATCTATAACCCTTGCTTATGTATAACCTCCTACTCTAAGAATGAGTAGGAGCCTGGTATAAACTGCTCCTTCATGTTTATTCTTGTGAAACTTTATTTTTACTTCTATTTTATCATTTATTTATCTTGTATTATAATTATGTTTGGTTTTCCCAATCAGACCATTAACTCCTTGAAGGTTTGGATGATGTCTTTAATTACAGAATATTAAAGGTAAAAGAAATTTTAGAAATCTAGAGGAGAAAACAATACATACCATTTAGACCCTATAGGGATCTGAGTCTCAGCTCCCTGATGTACAGCCCAAAGTCCCTCCTACTATTCCTCTTCCTCTCACTCTCCCCACCCCACCCCCAACCATTTCAAGATAGCTCTTCTTCTCACTCTTGATGAGAATTTGTAAAAATGCCACCGGTATCTCACCATTCTTTCACACTTTAATACACCCAGAAACCAAAGAATGGGTTAGTATACACTTAATTTTTATAATGTTAGGCACATGCAATCAACCATGAATAAGTAAATAAAAATGTTTATACTTTCACAAAGCAGATTTGATTTCCTCAAGTATTTAATTTCATATCAGAGGACAATGCTTAATCAATGTCTAATCAATACTCAAAGGTAGAAATGAACTACTTTAATTCATTTTATTTCAAGTATACAAAGGGCCACACAGGAAGTGGCAGATGGAGAAAGTCTGGGAATTAGGGTTCATGCCTTAAAGGAGATAGCCAGACTTAAGTTAGCCAGATGTCAATGAGGAAACCAGATGCATACATTTGTCTGTGAGCCAGGATTAGTATAAAAACTGCACTCAGAGAGGAAATAGGAATGGGCTGTTCACTAATCAAGTTCTCACTGAAGGTACACCACCAATTCGGCAGAAATTAAAAGCATGAGTTACAGAGCTGGAGAAACAATTCTGCTTCTGTCTACAAAAGCTTTTTTGGAACTGACTGAAAAATCAAGTAACTCACTCCTTGAAAATTTTAGAGAGCATCTGTTACCAGGAGAAACATTATCACAATCTTCACTATGGCTTAACATCCAGGGCAATAAAGATCAAAACCTCTCATTACACTATTTGGAGGAGTCTCCACTTCTCAGTTGGTTTAAAAGCCTAATATATTATAATAATCAATAAGAAAAACTTCAAGGTGAAATATGAAGGTTTCAAAGAATATTACTTCCTCCAAGTACCTATTTCTCTATTAGCAAGAAAAGAAGCAGCTAGAGGCAAAGAAAGACCAGTGGCTTCTTATGGGGAACCTGACTATGGCAGGAGGTCCTCTCTGGAGAGCAAGGAATAAATACACTCAATAGCACCTCCAGGATGGAAACCCCCAGGGAGTAAGTCTAATACCTTAGAGTAATACGGCAAAAACCACAATTACTTTTGCACCAACCTAATAGCAGCAACTGGCCCTTCCTAATCGGCCAGGTACCACACCAAGGGCTTTACCTATATTGACTCATTTGATCTTCACTGCAACCCAACGAGATAGATATTGTTAAAGATGAGAAAACTGAGGGATAGAGAGATTAAAACCCTTGCCCAAGGTCATACAACCTATAATATGGTGGGGCCAAGATTCGAACATAAGCAGTTTAACTCTGGAATCTGTACCTTTAACTATGCTAGCTCTACTGGGAAGGCACCTACCTCTCTGTGACTACTAAGTAAAAGCAAATCCACCCTTATCCCAGAGCAGGGAGTTAAAAAAACAGACTTTGCTTTTTATACTCTTTCTACAAAAATTTTTTTTAACAACAGTGAATGGATATAAAAGATAATTTATAAAATGTATAAGAAGTGCTGTCCTCACACCAGCAGAACTGGCATCAACAGTGAACTTGTTAGAAATGGAAATTCTTGGGCCCCATCCCAATCTACTACATTAGACACCCCATGGGGTGCCATCCAGCACTGTTTTAACAAGCCCTCTACTGATAAAATACTGGTATCATGAACACCTGTGTACTCACTGCTCCTGTTAGAAAAAAACATTCTATCACCTCTGAAGTTCCTCTTCAATCCCGCACCCTTCTCTCTCAGGAACTCCTCAGAGGTAATCACTATCCTGAATTTTGTGGTTATCATTTGTTTTCCTCTATAACTTTCTCATGTTTGAATCCACAATAAATATACTGTTTATATGTTATTAAATAGGCTATTATGCCTTTCTGAATAAGGTTCTTACAGCAGTTAAAAGGAAATACATTAAAAATTACCTTTTTATTAATAAAAATTTCAACTATTTCTCATATACACCATGGAATACTATGCAGCCATAAAAAAGGATGATTTCATGTCCTTCGTAGGGACATGGATGAAGCTGGAAACCATCATTCTCAGCAAACTATCGCAAGAACAAAAAAACCAAACACCACATGTTCTCACTCATAGGTGGGAATTGAACAATGAGAACACTTGGACACAGGAAGGGGAACATCACACACCAGGGCCTGTTGTAGGGTGGGGGGAGGGGGGAGGGAAAGCATTAGGAGATATACCTAATATAAATGAAGAGTTAACGGGTGCAGCACACCAACATGGCACATGTATACATATGTAACAAACCTGCACGTTGTGCCCATGTACCCTAGAACTTAAAGTATAATTTAAAAAAAAATTAAAGCTATTTCTTATTTTACAACTTGTACGTTTACTTTAATAGTCAATTAAAATAAAGACAAATAGCCCGTATGTGTATATACATGTAATTATAGCAATTTAGCAGAAACATTTATTTTTACTTCTTCCAGGTTTCTGTAACACTGAGGGCCTTTCTGCCCATTCACTCACCTTACTGGGAGAAGTAGTAACTTCTCTGGTCAGTGCATCTAGAACGACCTGTGCATGAACATCTCAGTTCTGCCTCTTCCCTCCTTTGGACTAACCTCCTTGCAGAGAGCACACAATCTCTCGACCACAAGGCTCCACATTGACACTGATTTTAAAGGTCTTTCTAATTAAGGGTTCATGGTAATCACAAGTTGTAATGGGTTGAATGGTAGCCCCCACAAAGATATGTCCTTATTTTAATCCCCAGAACCTGTGAATGTTACCTTATTTGGAAAAAGGGTCTTTGCAGATGTAATTAAATTAAGGATTTTGAGATAAGAAGATTATCCTGGATTATCTGGGTGGGCCCTAAATCCAATGACAAATATCCTTATAGGACAAAGGCAGAAGGAGATTTAAGACAAACAGAAGAGAAGACAACAACGTGAAAAAGAAGCAGACAGGAGTGATGTGGTCCCAACCAGGCATGTTGACAGCCAGAAGTTGGAAGAAGCAAACAATACATTCTCTCCTACAACCTCCAGAGCGAGTGCAGTTGTGCTGACATCTTGATTTCAGACTTCTGACTTCCAAAACTGTGAGAATGAATTTCTGTTGTTTTAAGCCACCAAATTTGTGATAATTTGCTACAGAAGCCACAGAAAACTAACACACAAGTCCACATGGCTCATAAATCTAAACCATGATCTCAAATTCAAGTTTTGTTGCTAACAAAGGTGGCACTTGTGTGTTTTTTTTTTTTTTTGAGACAGGGTCTTGAGCTGTCACCCAGGCTGGAGCACAGTGGCGTCATCTCGGCTCACTGCAACCTCCGCTTCCTGAGTTCAAGCGATTCTCCTGCCTCAGCCTCGTGAGTAGCTGGGATTACAGGTGCCGGCCACCACGCCTGGCTAATGTTTGTATTTTTGGTAGAGATGGGGTTTTGCCATGTTGGCCAGGCTGGTCTTGAACTCCTGACCTCAAATGATCCGCCCACCTCGGCCTCCCAAAGTGCTGGGATTACAGGCGTGAGACACCGCGCCCGCCGGCCCTTGTTTTTTTTGAGACAAGGTCTCGTTCTGTTGCCCAAGCTGAGTGCAGTGCCATAATCATGGCTCACTGCAGCCTTGAACTCCCAGGCTCAAGCAATCATCTGACCTCAGCCTCCAAAAGAGCTAGGACTACAGGCATGCACCAAGCCCAGCTAATTTTTTATTTTTTGTAGAGATGGGGATCCTCACTATGTTGCCCAGGCTGGTCCTGAACTCCTGGACTCAAGTAATCCTCCTGCCCCCTTGGCTTCCCAAAGTGCTGGTATTACAGGCAAAGGTGGCACTTTTATCCACACTACTTACATGTATACACATATTAGATATTTATATTTATGCTATTCTACATTGTATGTCTATTTTTATCTACACCTGCTTTACATCTACATTTTTGTTTTGATCTCAGCTAGGGAGATCTATGATATCCATTAGGCCCCCTAATGGCAATGAATAACATTCTTAGTTTACTCAAAATTGTTAAATAATTGAGAATGAGGGCAAATGGCAATGAATAACATTCTTAGTTTACTAACTTGAAACTGTTAAATAATTGAGAATAAAGGTTGACCTTTGTCAAATACTTTTTTGATATTAGGATAACTATGGTATTCCACCTTTGGATGACTGGTATGATGCATTGTACAATAATTGCACTGGGATCAGAGAGTAAGGGCTATGCAATTTCTGCCTTATGAAAATTATAGAAGTTTTTCCTATGAACAATTTTTGTAAATGTTTCACAAGCAATGGAAAAGATGTGTTCTGTTTGTTGGACAAAAAAATGTGTTTACAGCTGGGAGGACAATATGGCCTGGTGAGATGGAATACTCTACACCTGTTGTCCTGACATCAATACCACTCCCTTTAACTATCACAGTGTTCTGGTTTAGACTAAGTTATGCTCATCCTATTTAAAGGTAAGAGAGCAAGTGGTTAAAAGCATGGTCTATTAACCAGCCTGCTTAGGCACGTTCCTCCCTACTCTGTGCCTTGTTTCCTCATCTGTAAAAGAGAGAAAATAACAGCCCATGGTGAGTGCTCAATGATTCCTTTATTATCTGTTACATCAACTTTATCCAAATTCTCTCTGTACTTATTTCTGTGTTCATATCTGTCAAGAAGCAAGTGAAGATATCTTTTTACTATACTTTTGTCTTTGCTTTTTATTTCTAGTAAGTTGACTATAACTTTGAGTCAACATTATTACATACATTAAGGTCATGACAATTAGATCTTCACTATAAATTCCACCATGGACTGGCATGAAATGACTCTACTATCCCTGTGAAGAAAAAAAACGGGCTTTCTGGAACAGTAAAGAGCTGGAGGCAGAGACTCTTTCAAGGTCCCCCAGCTCTGGCTCTGCTTTCTCTTCCCAGCTAAGAAGGTGGGTATGTTAAAGCTGAATTTGGTCAGCGTTCCTTTAAACAGAAGTGCATGAACGGCATTCCTCCAGAATGGGGGTGTGAACGCTGAATTTAATGGGTAGCAAAGAGCAACCCTCTACTTTGCAGAGATCAGGCAATCAGGGGCTGGTCCTGTTAGGGATTCTGAGGCTGAAGGAGTGGTGATGTCACATGCCATGTTTGTGCCAACCCTGAAAGGCCACTTTGCTTGCCATGAGATCATGTGTTCTTGGATGATAAAATAAGAAACTGAATTTAACCTTACAGTAGGTGTATGTTCTCTTTCCATCAAACCCTGATACTCCTGACATGACACACCCATTTCATATCTTTCACCTTATACTTTATTTTTATCATTAATATTGTGACATTTGTTTTCATTGTTTGTATTTGATTATACTTAGCCTGTTTACTTTTAGTCTTTGTGAATCTCTTATTAATATCATACAGATGGATTTTGTTTGTTGACTATTTTGAGACTTTTTTTTTTTTTACTATTTTGAGGTTTGGTTTTTTTTGTTTTTTTTTTTTTTTGAGATGGAGTCTCTCTCTGTCGCTCAGGTTGGAGTGCAGTGGCATGATCTCGGCTTACTGCAACCTTTGCTTTCCAGGTTCAAGTGATTCTCTTGCTTCAGCCTCCTGAGTATTTGGGACTACAGGCATGCATCACCACGCTGAACTAATTTTTGTATTTTTAGTACAGAGGGGGTTTCACCATGTTGGCCAGGCTGGTCTGGAACTTCTGACCTCAGGTGATCTGCCTGTCTCGGCCTCCCAAAGTGCTGGGATTACAGGCGTGAGCCACTGAGCCCGGCCAAGAATTTATATCTTACATATTTTTTCATCTTATTTACATTTACTGTTGTAACTGATATGGATAGGCTTTCTCCTATGCTTTGCTCTTGGCTTCTGATTTTTAAATGCTATTTTACGGCAGTTTTTGAACTATATGGTTTGTGTTCTTACCTGTACCTTTGTGGGGAATAATTATACATCCTGCATTTATTTCTATGAGGGGTTACCTTTAGATTAGAAATGTCCAAATTTTTCCTATAGTTTGCCTTTAAAACAAAAAGAACGCCTAAATTTTAACTAATAGAAATATTAATGCTATTTTTGATCTAATTTATGCCTATATTATTGGTTAACAAGAAGTATGATAGCCCAACAGTAATAAAAACTAAATGTTGATCATAAAGAAGAATAACATTTTAAAAGTAACATGTTCTATAGAGCCTGTGATATGGTATCTATCTCTAGCATTTTTGGTTATTGTTGCTTTGTTTTGAATCATCACAGATTAAACAAAAAATTAATTTTGAAATCAAACTATGATTACTAGCATTATCTTACTCTTCCAAGAAATGTTATCAACTTGCTGGGTCACCTACTTAACCAGGGTGTGACCATATCCTCCTCTGTAAAATGATAAAGCCTGACTGATTACACACGGTTAGTATGAGGTTTCAAACTGATTATATATCCAGAAGGGCCCTGAAAGTAGACAGAGTACTAAACAAATTTATACTGGCATTATTATTAAAACAGGTAGTAATTAAGATATTATTGATGGAATTATGTAGGATTTGTAGTTCAAATGTAAAAGTGGAACTTACCAATGACCAAGAATCACTAGGAAAAAAAGACAAACCATTTTAGATGGCATGCAGCATGCCCATTATTTGAGTACACCTCATTTTCCGAACCACCAGTTGTATAATTTTTTTCATCTCTCTTATTTGATTCACTAGTTCATAGGGGTTCTCTTTTTCTGTCTCTCTTAGATTGCCTTATTAAGTCAGCTAACAAAGCTGACAACAAAAGGTAACAAAGTTGAAGGTAGCAGACCTTATAAAGACTCTATGTTTGTCCACTCTTTCAGCAACCATTTTTTTTTTTTGAGACAGAGTCTTGCTCTGTTGCCCAGGCTGGAGTGCAGTGGCGCGATCTCAGCTCACTGCAAGCTCTGCCTCCTGGGTTCATGCATTCTCCTGCCTCAGCCTCCCCAGTAGCTGGGACTACAGGCACCCACCACCACGCTTGGCTAATTTTTTTTTTTTTTTGTATTTTTTAGTAGAGATGGGGTTTCACCGTGTTAGCCAGAATGGTCTTGATCTCCTGACCTCGTGGTCTGCCCGCCTTCTGCCTCCCAAAGTGCTGGGATTACAGGTGTGAGCCACCGCGCCTGGCGGGCAACCATTCTTTCATGTCATTCTTTTTGGAGGAGGAGCAGAAGAAAAAAAGAAGGGAAGAGAATACAGATTTGTTTTATAATCCTATGGCAGAAAATACTTGGGACCTAAGGTACCAACACTGGGATCTGTGTTAAAGACTCCTGTTGTTAATTTCTCACTCCTGCATAAACAAGAGTCATCCTGAACTGACTTTCTTCACTCTGGCTCATTATTTAATGAATTATGTTTTGCAGCAGAAATAATATACAAACAAATCCAATTGTGTACTGAGGCTACAGATAGTGGGAACTGAAAGTCAAAATAGAGCAGTTCTATGGGCACAGACTTATTTCAGTCTTCCTTGTATGACTTAGCAGACATTTGCTGCACATGTTCAAACAATGCATGTCTGAACACTGTTTGATAATGGACATGGCAGATAATGGTCCTGGATAGATGATGATCCATGGAAACTGGGAAGGTCTAGACAAGGAGAGAGAAATTTGAGCACTTCCTTACCTGACTTATAAGTAGGAAGCAGTATTTTCATTTAAAGTTATTATATACAAAGACCAGAACCTTCTTTTCTCTGCACCAAAAGGAGGATGGCCCCCACTCCCATCTATACCCCTGGAAGCATACCTATAGATCTTGATCTCACTGCAAATCTTAAAGTAGCCTGCAAATCCCATTCTAGCCCCTCCCAACTGCAGTGCAGGAGAAGTCCTACCCATCCAGGGACCTGCTGAGAGATACATCTGTCTATACCTCTGGAGGCAGACCTGCAGACCTCAGTCTGATTGAAGATTTTAAAGAGGCCTGACTG